>NC_080194.1:8760000-10010000 GCF_030028045.1 Hippopotamus amphibius kiboko
ATTTTTTTACATGTTGAAACTGGGACTCAAAGCAGGGTAAGGATGGTGAAATACTTTGTTCATTTGCACAAAGGTAGCAAGTGGAAAACTTTGGGGTCAAGATCAAATTAGTTTGATAGCAAAGCCTGTGCACAGTTCATGACACCATAGTCTATGTTCTGTGATAAACTTTGGTAGATGTACGGTTGTTTGCTTACCGCAAAACAAACAAACAAAAAAACTAATATCTCTGTTCCATTTTTGAGAACTAAATGTTACTTTTTCCCTTTGAAGATGGGGCAAAGAAGATTAAATTCCTGCTTTATTTTACTGTGATCTATGGGGAGAAAGAATATTAAAAATAATTTGACAAGAAGTTAATTTATTTTAGGGTTTATGGAGTTATTGGGGATAGAGTTGTGTGATCCTTTGCATTTTAAGTTAAAAACGCAAGGGTGATGAAAGTCCCTTCTTAGTATCTTGAATGCTGAAAGTAAGAGGGATAAAGGTTCAGGTAGTTTGGAGTGGATGGTCAGGTAACAGAAGTTACCTGTGTGAAGCTGTTTATTAGAAGGTCAGCTGTTCCTAAACTGTTCTAAAAGCTGGTTTAGGAAATTTCTGGCCATATTTGTAATATCTAAACTGCTGGATTTTATATGTCTATGGAATATTCTTCAAGGGAAAACTTGAAGATTCCTTAAGTATCCAAGCATTAGTGGTAGGATGACAGAATTATAGAGGATGACTGAATTAATCAAGTCTTTACAGATTAGAGAAGAAAACTGAGAAATGATACATGTATAATACACACAAACCTAAGAAACACACAGTGGATTTTAAACTGATGGTACAATCCCCAAACTGATATCTTCACAGTATGATATTGCCATCTTTTTAATCATTTTTACATTCAACACTGCAAAAACAATCAGAAGAGAGAGCAAGCAATGAAGGATGGTGTTTTCAGGGAAGATTTTCAGAAATACTTACGGTCAAAGAGAAGTCAGTAGGAGAGAAAAGGAAGCCATGCCACACAAATGTTTAAGTTCTTCTATCACTGCCCGAAAAAACACATGGTTTACCATCATCCATGTTGTCAGTCTAGAACCTGAGACTGACATTCACGTGACTTGTAAAATGGTATTACAAATTATACTCACTTTTCACTATAAATAGATTAGATAACTTGCATCTGTAACAAAAATAATGTATCATTATCTTTTGTAAACGTCAAGGTCAAGTACAATTGTCTACACATTAGTGCAGAAAAGAATGAATATAGTAGGCTTGAGATTGCTGTCCTTAGAAAGGCCCTCTTTCAAGGTTAGCTCTTCACTAACAACCAGCAACAGGAATGGTAAATCGTTCCCTACTTTGATGAAAAAAAAAGTAATTCCCTAAATGGTAAGAGCAGCTCACTGTGCCTAGACTGGGCAAACAATGTGCTTTATGGTTGAACACCTGCTTTTCTTCTAGAAGTTTGGATTTTGGCACATGTTAGGCTGAGGGTGCCTATGTGACATGTCCCCATAAGAACTTTAGGTTCCGAGTCTCTAATGAGCTTCCCTGTTAGATGATATTTCACACATATTGTCACAATTTGATACTGGGGGAATTAAGCACATCTGGTGTGACTCTACAGGAGAAGACCCTTGGAAACTTACACTTGTTTTTTTCTGTTTTTTGTCCCTCTGTGTTGTTTTCCCTTTGTTGATTTTGCTTTGCATCTTTTGCTGGCGTAAATCACAGTGAAGAGTATGACTACCGGCTGAGTCTTCCTAGTGAGCCATCAACCATGATGGGACTTCCCAACACAGCGAATGTAAAGAAAATAATAAAGGAATGAAAAAAATCAACAATAAGGTATTTCAAGGGAAAAAAAAAGATGAGAAGGTGTCAAAATCAAGGATTATGATTAGGCCAGTTCTTTTCACCTAAAGGAAATTTAAATGTTGAAAAATATCACAGGATATTATAGAGGGCTTGTATGGCGGTGAGTCAAAAATTATTCGCACTCTGGCCGTAGAATTGACTTTAACTTTTTGAAACGACAAATACGTCATTTTTTGACATAATCTCTTTGCTTTTTAATACACATTTTCCATCTGTCAACATGCTTTCATATTCCCTCGTTAAAAAATGTTTCAGGCTTAGCTGCGAGCCACGGATGCACCGCTGTCTTCACATCTTCATGTGGCTGGGCATTCAGCTCCTTCTTGATGGCTAACACTTGTGCAACCTTCCTTGAACTTCTCTATCCATTCATACACACTATTTGTTCACAACAAAACACTTTCTCCATACTGTGCACAAAGTCTTCGATAAAAAATGGCACCAGGTACACCCTCAGACCGCAAAATATGTATTACTGCACGCTGCTCTTCTTTCATGCGAATCACAAGTGGGGCGTCCATTTTTGTTCGCACGGTGGTTACAAATGAACTGATGTAACACGTTCACACCTGCACAGCAGTGACTGGGGAGACAGTAGCCTTGAATGGAAAGCGCTGATAAGACTGTACAGCCAACAGAAGTTTTAATATAACCGGAGTGCGGATAATTTTTGACTCACCCTCGTATCACACTCCTAGTCCCAAGCTAACTTTGTAATCTCCACTCTGCCAAAAGTTATCCTTTAAGACTGAATTCCAGTTTCCCAATTCATTTATGCAGTAGTCTCTCATTATATGTTTGTCTTGTTTGTTTTTATAAATTGGTGAAACCTGAAAGTTGTACCATAATTGCTCCACATTTCCTCAATCTATTCTTCTAAAAGTTCCTTTTTCTTTGCTTATCCTAGTTGCACCCTGTCAATAAACCTGAAACTCCAACACTGTCAATATTCTCTTGGTTGCTTGTTTCCATTTTTCTCTGATGAATGGCTACAATAATATGGATTCCAAAATAGATTCTTTACAACCTCTAGATTCCACCAATAGCTATGGACTCATTTGCTTAAAGTCTCATGCCTAGAACTTTAATTATCTCTCTTTCCAATTTGTAGGGAAGGATACTGGGATACTTCAAGCACACCTAGATCCATTTCCATTGTCAGGAATACAGAGAAGCCAGACAGGAAGTGGGAAACTGCTAATATGATCATATGTCTGGACACATGTGTAAGAGGAAACTTTAACAAGGGTGAGTAAAAGTTTATATTAAAACTTTTATTGGCCTCACTGTCTTATCGGCGCTTTCCGTTCAAGGCTACTGCCTCCCCAGTCACTGCTGTGCAGGTGTGAACGTGTTACATCAGTTCATTTGTAACTGCAGTGCGTGCAAAAATGGATGCCCCACTTGTGATTTGCATGAAAGAAGAGCAGTGTGCAGTGAGTCATTTTTTGTGGTCTCAGGGTGTGCCTGGTGCCATTATTTATCAAAGACTTCGCACAGTATGGAGAAAGTGTTTTGTCACGAAGCAGTAGTGTGTATGAATGGATAGAGAAGTTCAAGGAAGGTCACACAAGTGTTAGCCATCAAGAAGGAGCCGGACACCTGTCCACGTGAAGGCGTGAAGACAGCAGTGCATCCGTGGCTCGCAGCTCAGCCTAAAATATTTTTTAATGAGGGAATGCGAAAGCATGTTGACAGATGGACAAAGTGTATTAAAAAGCGAGGAGAGTATGTCGAAGAATGATGTATTTGTCTTTTTAAAATTAAAGTCAATTCTACGGCCAGAGTGCGGATAATTTTTGTCTCACCCTCGTAGAATGGATGTCTGGAGAGGCTTTCTTCTGTAATTTCTTATTTTCAAATATATAGGAGTAGATAAATGGCATTACATTAAAAATATGTCAGAAAGGCATCTAGGTGCTTCCTAGGTGGTCCAGTGGTTGAGAATCCTCCTGCCAATGCAGGGTACATGGGTTCAATCCCTGCTGCCAGGAAGATCCCGCATGCCACAGAGCAACTAAATCTGTGCGCCACAACTATTGAGCCTGCACTTTAGAACCCGTGAGCCACAACTATTGTGCACATGTGCTGCAACTACTGAAGCCCACGCACCTAGAGCCTGTGCTCCACAACAAGGGAAGCCACAGCAATGAGGAGCCCATGCACCACAATGAAGAGTAACCCCCACTCACCGCAACTAAAAAGAAAGCCCACGCACAGCAAAAAAAAAAGACCCAACACAGCCAATAAAATTAATTTTTGAAAAAAGGCATCTAGACTTAGGATAAGAAAATAATAATTTTTCCTTTGACAAAGCTAAAATTGACAAGAAATGGCATTTCATAGATACCAAGTGCAGCTTGGTGACAGACTGGGCACGTGAAGTGAACAAAAATGGGACTTTTGTACTAAAGATGTAGTATATTAGACACAATTTCATGCAAATGATTTAAATCCTTTCTCAATGCTTAAAACAGTGACAGATTAAACAAAACAAAATGTTCTAAACTTCAAATCTTAAGTATTTCACATATTACATCCCTGAACAAAGTCACAACCTTTTTTTTATCCCTATTCTTAAAGTGTATACTCTCAAAAAATATGACAGAATAAGGATACTATTTCAGCATGGAATGGATAACAAGGTAATAAGTCTCTCTTTCCCTTTCTCTGTATATAATATGTATATGTGTGTTGTACGTATATTTTTCTGCAAAATACCTTAATTTAAATAGCAACCTATGAGGGCATTTGCATATTCCACATCATAGTTACTTTAATAAATTTTTAATGCAAACAATTATATGCAATTATATCATTTTTCTCAAATTTCTTGATTTAATTTATTTTTTAAAATATACAGCTTCTAATAGAAAACACTACATATTGGAGTCCATACAAGCAGAGTGACACATTTTGTTGCTGTGTGTGTGCACCACTTTCTATTCATTGCTCTTGGAGTTTTCTTGTCTTCCAGGCCACTTGGTTTGAGATGCAAAATAATTTATTAGTTAGCAAACAAGTACGTATTATCAATATGACAATTTTCGATTGAAATATCAAGGTATTTTGTATTGTCCTTGATGCAATCTGAAATAGAAGATAGTGGTTAAGGTCTGGCCTGGGCCACTGGCTGACTGCTTTGGGAATGAGAGGCAAAAGACAAAGCATCCCATAGGAGACCTGAACATGCAGACTAAGAAAAGAAAAAAGCTAGTTAATTTTTTGACCATGAATCTGAAATAACAGACAGTTTTGTTGCAGTGATAGTAAGCAATAGTAAAGCAGTACTCATTAAACTATATAATTTGATTTCTCAAGTGATGGAGAAGAGGAAAGGTTAATAAAAGTTAAATATTGGAATCTTTATCTACCCCGTCCAGTAATTTTAGTGACCCCACGAATGTTCTATCAGTAAAAATAATAGTGATCCTTCTGCAAGAATAATTGAAGCATTTAAAAGAGAGAAACATTTTACTAATTTCTTGCCCTGGCATTTGAGGTGGCCTCTCCCACATAAGGCATATGCCATTAATAATAAAAATTTCTTTACAGAATTCTCTCCTTGATTCATCATAGCAGATTCAGCAAATTGTTAGCAGCCTATGTTCAAAAATTCAAAAGATGTGAACATATAAAACTTTCTCCTGTAAAAGGATATATTGAAATCATTAGGCTGGTGAATTTAACTTTAGTCCCAGGTATAGATTATCAAAGAGATAATTTGGAAAATATTAAATAGGAAACCAGATGTGCAAAGTTCATAAGGATTCATAAGCATTCTAAGAAATACTTCTTATAAAGTTAATCTTATTTCTTTCATTGAGAGATAAAAGGAATTACTTAGGAAGTGCATTGTGACTTCAGAAGATTTTAAAGTTCTATTCAGGTATTATTGTGAACAAAGCAAAAAAGTGTGTGTGGGGGGGGAGGGTGTTATATTCAAGAACTATTAAAAACTTAGAATCTGGTTTATAAATATTAGCAGTTACTATTAATACAACCCTTAATATGTCCCAAATACATTTTTACGTGTATTGAAGTTTAAATGAGATAAAATTCTTATCTATGTTCACATACCTAACAAGTGACAAATATACATCAAGAAAAGAAGAAAAAAAATCCTGCTAACTGATCTCATCTTGAAGAAGAATTTTTGGACACGGGATCCAAATTTTTCCTAGCCTCCTATTCAGCATAACTTAGTAGGATATAGAGGACCTGTATATGAAGCTATATGAGACATGACATGCATTTAATAGAAAAAATGTATAAAGAATTGACATTTTAGAGATTTAGGCTTTCGATAAAATTAATTTTAACAGGTATAAATGTGAATGTGCAGTTAGTTTCAAACTCTTAAAAATAAACTACTTTATTCCAGGTATGCAAGATTGGTTCAATATTTGAAAATAAATTAATGTAATCCGGCATATCAACAGGCTAAAAAGAAAAAAATTATATGATCACATTAATTGATGCAGAAAACTCATTTGACATAATACAACTCCAATTCATGATAAAACAAACCAGGAAAAAGGAGGAACTTTCTCAACATTATAAAAACATCTATGAGACCAATAGCTAACATGATACTTAACGGTTAGAGACAGGATGTTTCCCACCCTCTAAACTCCAAGGATATCTCCTCTTACCACATTTATTCAATATTATACTAGAAATTCTATTAAGTTCAATAAAACAAGAAAAGAAAAAACATGTATACAGGTAGGAATATAAAATGATAAATATCTTTCTTCACAGATGACATGATGGTTTGTATAAAAATGTGTTTAATTGTCCAAAAATACAATTTACAATAACAACAAAAAATGAAGTTTCTTGGGTATAAATCTAACAAAATATGTAAAAGATCTATGGGCAGAAAACTATGAAACATGGATTGAAGTCATCAAAAAAGATCTAAATAAATGAAGAGATATTCTGTATTCATGAATTAGAAGACTCAATATTGTTAAAATGCCAATGCTTCTGAACTTGATCTGTAGATTCAATATAATTCAAATTAAAATGCTAGCAAGCTTTTTTGCTGATACTGATAATTACAAATTTTATATGAAAGGTAAAGAAACTAAAATAGCCAACACAGAAGTGAAAAAGATCAGCATTGGAGGACTCACACTACCTATTTCAAGACCTATTGTAAAGCTACAGTAGCCAAGGCAAGATGCATAGATCAATGGAACAGAATAGAGAGTCCAGAAATACATTTGCACAGATGTAAATCAGCCGATTACTGAAAGAGGCATAAAGACGATTTAACAGAGAAAGAATAGGGATTTTAACAAATGGTTCAAGAAAAATTTGATATTGATATGCAAAAACAGAGAACAAAAGGACCGAGACACAGACCTTACACATTTCACTAAAATTCACTCAAAATGTGTCATAGGCTTAAACATAAAATGCAAATCTCTGAAACATTATTTTAACAATGAGACGTATACACCTTAATTTAATAATCTGTAAAAAAGTTATACTCTGGCAGAGTAACACATTCCCTGTCTCAGCAGAAATGAAACACTATGTCTGAAAAGCCTCTTCCTAAGATGTGAGACTGTGTAACCCTGAGCTAGCTTCCTGCTGCCTTCCAGGTCTGAGCCCGTGCTACACAGCAGTTGGTTTCACCCTCCTCCTAGTGATGCTCTCACTGGCTGTGATCCGCTCACACAGCAGGAGACAGGAGGTAGGACAGAATTCCACCTGGACAGGCTGTCTTTACAGATTGCCCTTTCCCTGCTACAAAAGGCAACTTACAGGATTAAAGCTTGAGTTTCCTCTAATTTTACATACCATAAAATGTTATTCTTTGATTTTCCAACCATATAGATAGGTAAAAACAATTCTAAGCTCGTAGGTTGTACAAAAACAGGAAGCAGGTCCAATTTGGCTGACAGGCCACAATATGCCAACCCCTGACAGTCCTCCTCACCTATCAAGTTGTTTTCAGGTTCTCAGTCAGATGTTAAACACGGCAGCCAGAGTCGAAAGAGGAAGGACTTTAAGAAAGACAGAGAAAACTTTTGGAAGGAAAGCCATGTACAGACAAGAGCAGGGAGAAGTCTGAGTAAAATCACCGAGGCCAGGAAGGAAACATGGTCTGTGTGCTCTCTAAACATGGACCCCATAGCCGATGCTCATACCTGGTAAGCAAGCAGCAGAGGCATAGGCTTAAGGCCCCTACAGGGAGCATACACCCTGGGAAATTATGGCTGGAGGCACCTACACAAATATTCATTTTGTAGAGTACCACATAAAGAGTAGTAACATAATAATACAATAAACTTATTTTTAATGGATGTATGTGCATATGCTATATATACATCTACATGAATGTATGTAGTTGTAATGTTGATGTAAACAAAGCATCTGAGGATAGGCTTTACTGCTGAGATGAGGGGAACAGGACTATAAGGACATTGTGCTCATGAAAATCTGAAGAGGGTTTCTATCCAGTCTGTTGAAAGCAGCACCACCATCATACTCAAAGACGTGAGTTCTGGGGGAAAATGATACTGTCCCTATTGCAACATCCATTTTCTCAAACACAAATTGAATGCCTGCTCTATGCTAGCCTTTGCTCATAGCATTATTTGAGAATTGCCTAATTATCTCTCAAAAGAAAAGGATGCATCTTGTTTATAGATTCTGTGAGTACTTTCTTTGCAACACAATATATTTCGATGATTTCATCTGGCCGAGAAAGTCAGGTTTGACTCTAACTAAATTCAAAGCTTTTTTTGTATTTGAAATATCTTAAAGGCTGTTTATTGCAATTCTTGAAAGCCAATTAAAAGCTCTCCTGTTGGCTCCCATAGAGACCTCCTACGTACCTCAAAAAAGTTCCTGGTTGAGAAATAATTTAATGAGAATAACGCAGTGAGTTTCTAACTAGCTTAAAAGTGACATGCACTGAACAGGGAGGAAGGGTCATTGCTTTCTGGAGTAAAGGAGAGAAGAGAATCCATTTCATCTCTTGCATCTTAATATTTGGTTCATATTATGAATTGGTGTTGAACAGATTGGAAAGAAAATAAAAACCACTAGAGTTTTTATAAAACTACAAACTAAGAGTTTCAATCGTAGGCCCTATACCCTAGAGGTGGTATATTGGTCATTTAAATCCATTTTGTAATATCCCAAAACACAGTATAATTTATTCTTTCTTGAAGACCCAAATTACCTGCATATTATCACATTTATAACCATAAAGTCTTAGTCAAGGTTTTTGTGCTTTTTTAAACCAAATTCCCATACTTAAAAAAAATATATTGCCGAGACCAGCTCGGCGACTCGAGGTGAGTGACGGGTGCCGCAAGCTTGAAGAAGACACAGACACAGACTGAAGAGAAAAGTGGGACCGGGGGCGGGGGGGGGGGCTCAAGACCTCTGTGATCAAGAGCCCTGCTGACTCATCCCAGGTTGCTTTTATTGAGTTCTTCCACTAACATTCTCAGGTTACACCCATAAACAATCAAAGGCCTCACATGACTGAGGCAATTATCTTTGTTTGCTTCCTCGGTCCGAGTTGAGCAGGTGTGGATTTGAGCTGGGCCTGGAGAGCAAAACAGCCCTGGGGGCAGGAGACCTCTCTCAGATATTGGGGGTCTGTGCCCCACCCCTGTTGGCCCCTCTGCGACTGTGCCTGTCTTAGGTTGTTCCTCCCTTGAGGAATCTTACCCGTCTCTGGCTAACCAGTCATCCTCCAGGGCCAAACAGGGTGATATAAGTCTCCACGCCCCGCACCCTTAGCTCCTCCACTGCTCAAGCAGGACATTCTGAATCCCATCACTCGGCCCACATACTTTAACATTTTCAAGGTTTCAGAAAGGTTCCCGAATGTCTTCCCACAATATATCAACCTGTGATGCATTTTACAGAGGAAATTTATGGGGATTTACATGGTGAAAGAAGAGGCCATGGCAACAAAATATGAAGTGTTGGGAGAGAGGTGGTGTAGGGAGTGGAATCAAATGAGGCTTAAGAGA
This sequence comes from Hippopotamus amphibius kiboko, assembly GCF_030028045.1. Classification (NCBI taxonomy): domain Eukaryota; kingdom Metazoa; phylum Chordata; class Mammalia; order Artiodactyla; family Hippopotamidae; genus Hippopotamus; species Hippopotamus amphibius. Next base: position 8,769,882 of record NC_080194.1, read on the forward strand.
TAAATTATGCAAGACTATTCTGTTAATTGTAATACCTTTACTTTGATGCAAAGGACAAATGGAAGTTATTAAGTATTTCTAAATGAAGGCGTAGAAATGTCACACAATCAAAGTTGAAATTTGAGAAGAATGCTCTAGTTATCAAATACAAAGAATAGTTTAGCAGCTAGAGAGCAGGCAGGGGACTAGTTAAGAATGAAATCTTGGCCATGACTGAGAGAACTCAGAGTGAAGAAAGTAAGAAGAGAAGACCTAGGAATGAGTACTGAAAACTCTAAATATTTAAAGGCTAAAGAAGGAAGTCTGAAGAAGATAAAATGACTAAAAAGTGGCCATAATCACAGTAGAAAAATGAGGGGAGTGTAGTTTTAATGAATCAAATGGAGGAGAGTATTTTTATATTGTGAAATTCTTCTCAGGTAAAATAAGATTTGGGGATCGATTGACCTAATTACACTCATGGCCAAACCAAGACTTAGTCCCTGTACATAACTTTCCCTGAAATCCATTCCATACTGTTTTAGTTCACCATTCTTTTATCCTATGTTTTCAGGACCACAGAATACATGATTGATCAGTTCACACAATTGTTAGCTGTGTGCCAAACACTATGCCAGACTACAGCAGAATTTCAGCCATGAGAGAAATTTTCTCCTGTCCCCAAGGTGCTCAAAGAATTGGAGATTCAGATACATATTTATATATCTATGTATCTATCGATCGATCTATCTACCTATCTACCTATCTATTTGACTTTATTGTTTAGGCAATTTTAGATTGACAACAAAATTGAGAAGAAGATATAAAAATGTCCCATACATCTTCTGTTCTCACGCATGCAAAGTGTCTCCCATTAACAACATCCTCCACCAGAGCAGTATATTTGTTACAATTGATGAACCTTTGGACTCCACCCACAGTCCATAGTTTGCATCAAGGCTTACTCTTGGCTTTGTACATTCTACTGGTTTGGAAAAATGTATCCACCATTATAGTATCATGCAAAGTCATTTCATTGCCCTAAAAATCTGTGCCCCACTTATTCATTCCTCTATTCACCCTAATCCCTGGTAACCACAAATCTTTTTATTGCTTCCACAGTTTTGCCTTTTCCAGAATATCATATAAAACCAAACAGTATATGGCCTTTAAAATTGGCTTCTTTCACTTAGTAATATGCATTTAAGTTTCCTCCACGTCTTTTCATAGTGTGGTAACTCATTTCTATGTAGTATTGAACAGTGTTCCTTGTCTGAATGTTTTGAGGCAGGAACAGACAGGGCAAGTGGTCAGAGTTCATCCCCTGTGGACCAATACTCTCAAACAGCAATAACATGATAATTGGGAGAGGAGGCTGGGCCCTGCCCAGATAGAAGATAAGAGATCACATATTCCTCATTCTCAAAATCAGGAGACCTCCCCCAGCTACACATGCACAGAAAGGCTCCTTGGAGGTCAAAAGGGGAGTGATGCCAAGTGGCCAAACCTACCCATAGGCCTCTTCAGTAGAATTCATTGTGGCTAAGAGATGCGTGCGCACACATGGGAAAATCCTAAGACACACCAAATATGGACTCTGAACCAGGCAAATCAAAATGACTGGCCAAAGGAAACATGGAAGAAATGGCCCATAAAAGTGATTCAAACTGCCATGAGGGCACGACTCTCTGAGCCCACCTGTGTGTGTATCCACATGTATTCTAGTCTTTTTTTCCTAATAAATACTTTGTTTCACTACTTTCTGTCTTTGTGGGAATTCTTTTCTGCAGAGCCATAGGGCCAGGGCCTTGTCACTGACCTCTAGTCTAGCGGCTAGGATTCGATGTTCTCACCACTGCTACCTGACCTCAGTCACTGACCGGGAACTGAAACCCTGCTTCAAGCCACTACGGGCCAAGGCCACCTGAGATCAGTATCACAGTTTACTTATCCAGTCACATACTGAAGGGCATCTTGGTTGCTCCAAGTTTGAGCAATTGTGAATAAAGCTGTTATGTTAATTAATCAGGGAACTAGGGTTCTCCAGAGAAACAGAACCAATTGGAGACATATATATATGTATATACACAGACACACAGACACACACACATATACAGGGAAAGAGAAAGAAAGAAAGAAAGAAAGAAAGAAAGAAAGAAAGAAAGAAAGAAAGAAAGAAAGAAAGAAAGAAAGAAAGAAAGAAAGAAAGGAAGGAAGGAAGGAAGGAAGGAAGGAAGGAAGGAAGGAAGGAAGGAAAGGAAGAAAGAAAGAAAGAGAAAGAGAGAGAGAGAGAAAGAAAAAGAGAAGGAAAGGAGAAGGAAGGAAGGAAGGAAGGAAGGAAGGAAGGAAGGAAGGAAAGAAGGAAGGAAGGAAGGAAGGAAGGAAGGAAGGAAGGAAGGAAGGAAGGAAAGAAGGAAGGAAGAGAAAGAAAGAAAAAGGAAAACTATGAGAAATTGGCTACCCGATTATATAGGCTGAGAAATCCCACAATGTGCTGTCTACAATTTGGAGACCCAGGAAAGATGGTGGAGTAATTCTTTCTAAGTCTGAAGGCTTGAGAACCGGGAGACCCAATGATTAAATGCCAGTCTAAAGGCAGAAGAAGATGAAGCGTATCAGCACTGCATTGAGGCAGGAAAAAAGGGGCAAATCCCTCCTTCCTCTGCCTTTTATTCTACTCAGGCCCTCAATGGATTATATCATGCCCTACACATTTGGAAGGACAATCTCCTTTACTGAATCCACCAATTCAAATGCTAATCTCATTCTGAAAGACTCTCACAGACACATCCAGAATTAATGTTGAATCTATGCACCCTGTGAGGAGTCAATTTGTCGCATAAAATTAATCTTAACAACTGTTATAAATATGACTGTGCAGATTTTTGGGTGGATGTAAGTTTTCAATTCCTTTGGGCAAATAGATCTATAGGTCAATTTGGAAAAACTAAGTTGTTTACAGTATTGAGCCTACCTATATGGAACGTCTCTTCATTCATGTAGCTCTTTGATTTCATTCATTAGAGTTATCTTTTCCCTCATATTGATCTGGTACATATTTTGTTAGATTTAAATCTAAATAGCTTATTTAGGACAGATGCTAATGTAAATGATGCATTTTTTAATTTTTTTCAGTTAATTAATTAATTCATTTATTTTTGGCTGTGTCAGGTCTTAGTTGCAGCACATGGGATTTTCTTTGTGGCATGCAGGATCTTTCCTGGCAGTGCACGGGCTTCTCTCTAGTTGTAACATGCAGGTTTTCTTTCTAGCTGTGGTGCTCAGACTCCAGAGCACATGGGTTCTGTAGTTTGCGGCACTCGGGCTCTCTAGTTGCAACACGTGGGCTTAGTTGCCACAGCACGTGGGATCTTAGTTCCCTGACCAGTGGTCAAACTGGTGTTCCCTGCATTCTTTACCACTGGACTACTAGAGAAGTCCCCAATGATGCACATTTTAATCTCAAATTCCACTTGTTCATTGCTTGTACATAGGGAAGTTATATAGTTTGGATAATTTCTATTGTTCTGTCTTCAAGTTTGTTGATTTTGCTGCGGCTAAAATGCTATAAAGAGCATCCGGCAATCCATAGATTAACATTTTAGAAACAGGGTTTTATTCTGGAATTTTTCAATTATTCTTTTGTTATTATTTCCATTTCTGTATTTAGATTCACCATCTGCTCCCTCATTATTTTTTTCTTTATATCCTTAGACTTAACCATAAAAACGTTTTGTCTTTTTATGATTATAGTACCATCTCTGTATTATCTATGTCTGTTTCTTGTGACTGAATTTTCTCCTGCTTATGTATCACAATTTCTTTCTTATCCACATGTCTTATAATTTTAAGTATATTTTTGACATTGTAGGTGCTGCATTATTTAGTGCCTAGGTTTTGTTACCTTTCTCTGAGGAGTGTTTTAAGTTTTATTTTCTCAGATAATTTATTTTGAGATTGTCTTGATCCTTTCAAGACTTGGTTTCTAAGCATTGTAAAGTATGTTCTGAGTAGTTCTTATCTGATATTGTGGTAGTCCAAATATCAAAGTATTCTACTACTGATTCCTACTGAATGCCCATAGTATTCATTGAGATATGTCCACAGTTGCTTTCAGAAATTCAGTCTCAACCTTCTACATTGTTTGGAATCTCAGTCCATCAACTTGGTAATTATACTTTGCCTAACCCTTCAGACTTACCCTATGTGTGTGCATATTAGTGTTTGACTAAAGACTCAAATGATTCTCTGGTTGGATTTAAGGCACTTCTTTTCTGCGTAGCTGTGTCTTTCTTTGGTGTCTTGTTTCATAAATTTGAGAATGCCAACTTATCTACACAGTTCAGTGACACCAGTGTTATCTGCTTAGGTTCCTCAGTACCCTAAGCTGTGGTCTAGAAAATGCTTCCAGGTAGAAGGTCAGAGTGATCAGGGTGGGATAATGGCCTTGCTTGTTTCCTTTCTCTCGGGGACTATAATCTTGTACATCTTGTGACCAGTATTTGAGAACAGTTGTTTTATGTGTTTTGTACAAATTTATAGCTGGTTAATGTGGGATAGCTAGTCCAAGAAAAGGTATTATTTTTTAATGGAAAAGTAACTTTTCCTTCACACCAAGGGTCCCCTTGTTTCCTATTAGGATATGATCACACCTCCTTAAGGAAATTTAGCCATGTAGTATTGAAGAAATCAGCTTTCTCACCGCTCACTCATGGAAAACTATTTCCACATATCTCACTATGAATTATGTAACACTACTGGAAATTCAATATTGCTCACCTGGTCACAATTCTTGCCTTAACCTGTGAAAAAGCAGTTATTAATGGTTGATCGCTATGTACAATTCCATATTTAAAATTCGAATCTTCTAAGCTCTTATCCCTTAAATCCATTTCTGCTATTTAAGAGAGAATTGAAATGAGAGAAGATTCTAGTATTCACTCATTCTAGCTTTGTTGAAATCAAATACCAGTGTTGTCCCTCATCCTATACCCCCTTTCATTTTCCCAATATATCTGGATAGACAGTATAGCACAGCGATTAACATCATGGATTTTCAAGTCAGAGAGACTAAAATTAGAATCAAAGTTATAGATTTTATTAAATTTTGTGATGTTGAGAAATTATTTAACCTTTCTAAATGATAGTTTTCTCTCTGTAGAATGTTGATAATAAATCCTAATTCTTAAAATAATTGTGAAAGTATAATTAGATTATGTATATAGTTTTTGTCTATTTTCTGCCGTGTAATAGACTCAATAAATAATATCAATCATGATCATTTACAGCCTTGAATTTACAAAATGTTACCTCAATTGGAATACTTGAAACAGGCTCCAATTCTTTATTAACAGTGTTTCAGCGTGTTTAGAAAAATGCTAGAAAAAATGTCTTCATATTATTACATAGGAGGGGAATATATTAAATGATTTAGAAAGTTAGCCTTTTTCAGACATGGCTATGGCTTCTGGAACACACATCTTGAAAAAAAAAGTTGCCTTGTTCCTATTGTTAATAATTCAATACTTTAAAGACTTTCAGCAAGAGGGCTTGTTATGCAGAAGAACAAATGGAGGTATCTGGGGGAAAAGCCAAATTCATTCATTTGGTGCTTTTGTATGAGCTGTCGAGTCATACTAAAAGTCAATAGAAAAATAAGAAACTTCTTTGGAATCAATAACTAGTACCTCAAGTACTGGACTTCAGCTCTGACCTTGACTTTGGAACATATTTCCCATTGCAAAGACTGTGAAACTATGGAATTTCAGGCAATTTGCTTTTGTAATCCAAATGTGATTTTCTAATCAGCTGTTGACTGTCATTTCACCATCAGACAGAATTTGTATTCCTGGAACGCTAATGAGTATATTGTGAGGAGATAATTAGTAAGAGCAAATTTGTTGCTATGAACCTTCAGATTCTTTTTAAAATGAGATGCTGAAATTTTCAATGTTAAAGTTATGTTTAGCCCCATCTCCCAGTAATAATCTAGTAAACATGGGAGAATCACGACACACTGATAACAACACCTGCTGACCAGATTACACTGTCTGCACTAATGAGGGTTATTTTTAAACCTGCCTGACATCCTGCCAATTTGAAAGTGTACTTCACTTCAAACACACCATTAAATTAGTGGAAGTAGGGTAGTGAGGCACAACTAATCATGACAGGCTACCAGAGTCCATCACTGTGAATCTGAAATGTTCTTTTAAGGGGGTTCTTCCCATTTCCAAAATAAAAACCATAAGAAACTTTATTTTCAAGGATAAGCATTGTAGAGAACTACTTAACTGTATATTCTTTATTTTTTAACTGCAATCAAAAATCTGAGAACTACATATGGGATATATGTATATATCCCTGGGAGTCTATATTTTACATTACATTACGTCAACCTGGAAATGTGTTGTTTCTGTTTTTTCAATGAATTTAAAATTTACCTTTAACCTCCTCTGTAAATAAAATTTGCACAAGTCAAACAGAATTGAATCTACTTGAGATACTCACCATAATTTGATGCACTCTATAAAGATGTGTTAAATTGAACATGCTTTTCTTCTCCAGATGAAAACTGTAATTATTAAAAGTGTATACAGTAAAATGAATTAACTATGAAAATTAATTTTATTATTTTTTTTGAAAAAATAGTATGCTATTAAATTGCCTTTAATTTTAAACATATCTCTCACTAAAAATAAATTGTAGACAGTGGGGAATTTATTATTAAAATAATAAACTAAGAATAATTTTTAGTGAGACATATAGTTCATCCATTAACTTCAATATTATCTCTCTGCCTCTCCTCCTCCCCCAAAAATAGACTAGGAAATATTTTGCAGAAAAATATCTGAAAGCAGTGCTCTTGCCCTTTTCCTGTTTTCCCTTCAAAGAACCTAATTAACCTGTTGATTCTTTTCCTAGATAAAAAAAAAAAATAAGAATGAAGAATTAAGTAGTTAAAGAATGACTAGCTCTCAAATCCCAATAGTCCCCTTAGCAATCCTGCAGGCAGATCTGGTGGGCAAGATAACGTTTGAAGAGAGAGTCATCCATCCGGCATACAGTGGAGAATGAGGTAGAAACCAACCTCCTGCTTCAATGATTCACTGAGATTCTTCCCCACTCCCCGTTTTTTCCCTTTAAAAACTGTCATGGCTGAGCAGTCTTCAGAGTTGGTCTTGGAACATGAGTCCACCTTCTCCCCAGATTGCTGGCTTTTCTGATTAAAGCACCATTTCTTTCTACTGACACTCACCTCTCAAATTATTGGCTTTTGAGCAGTGAGTAGCAGAACCTGAGTTTGGTAACATATTTACTTTTGTTTGAAACACAATTTCAAGATTTTTTTTTTCATGTTCAAATGATGCAAAACACAGGGGAAACAAGCTGCTCTAAACTGAAGTTCCATTTATGACTTTTATGTTTGCCAAGGACCAAATGCTACTTAATTTATAATATGGTGGTGAATTGAGGAACAGGTTGCTTTATTGAAAAGGTAAACTTGCACTAGCAATAAAATAAAGTAAAATGATACAAAAACAGCACAATGAGCTTCAAGAAGGATTCAAAATTAAGAAATTTTCCCTTATGATTTTTTTTCCTTATTTTTGGTATCTTATTTTCCTCCATATCCTTTTCCTCTATCAGGGAGGGAAAAATTATCCTCTACCCTTCTAGGTTCTTCTGACTGATCTAAAAATGAAATTGATAGGAGACAAATTAATAAGAGAAAACCAAGTAACATTTAATAACATGAGACACCCCAGGTAAACTATGAAACTCACCAAAATGACTGAAAGTCCTCACCTTAAATACTATTTTCAGCTAAAGACAAAACACGATGTTGGGGGTAGGGTTTTGAGAATTCCAAGGGGAGGAAGGCAATTAACACGGAGATGGAAAAATGAGTATTTGGTAAATAAATGTTTGCTGAGCCTTGTAGCGACAACACAGAGTGGGGTCTGATCTCTGAGTTTCCCCCACCACACCTAGCCCATATTCTTTGCAGATATCTCTGGCTCTGTTCTGGGAACAGGCCCTCTGTCTAATTTTTTTTTTAATTTTATTATTATTATTTTTAGGCAGCTAGGGGAAAGATAAATGTTTCTTCCTGAGTCTATTGGGTTTTGATTATTTTCAGCTCTAAATAATTCACATGCCAAAAAGCATTTTGGGGTAGCAAGTTTTGCTCCCCAACACCTCTTTATAAATCTTTTAGGGTTTCTCATACAGCTTAAAATGGCTTCCTTAACTATTTTTTTAAGAACTTTTATTGAGATACAGTTAACATACAATAAACTGCATATATTTAGAGTGTACAATTTGGTAGTTTTTTTTCTTATTAGTAACATATATGTGCCAATCCCAATCTCCCAATTCATTCCCCCCCAATCCTCACTGCTTTCCCCACTTGGTGTCCATATGTTTCTTCCCTACATCTCTGTCTCTATTTCTGCCTTGCAAACTGGTTGATTTCTACCATTTTTCTATAGTCTGCATATATGTGTTAATATACATTTGGTTTTCTTTTTCTGACTCACTTCACTCTGTATGACAGTCTCTAGGTCCATCCATGTCTCTACAAATGTCCCAGTTTCATTCCTTTTTACAGCTGAGTAATATTCCATTGTATATATGTACCACACCTTCTTTATCCATTCATCTGTTGATGGACATTTAGGTTGCTTCCATGTCCTGGCTATTGTAAATAGTGCTGCAATGAACATTGGAGTGCATGTGTCTTTTTGAATTCTGGTTTTCTCTGGGTATATGCCCAGCAGTGGGATTGCTGGGTCATGTGGTAACTCTATTTTTAGCTGTGCAAAGAACCTCCATACTGATCTCCATAGTGGCTGTATCAATTTACATTCCCACCAACAGTGCATGAGTGTTCCCTTTTCTCCACTTCCTCTCCAGCATTTACTGTTTGTAGATTTTCTGATGATGCCATTCTAACTGGTGTGAGGTGATACCTCATTGCAGTTTTGATTTGCATTTCTCTAATAATTAATGATGTTGAGCAGCTTTTCATGTGCCTCTTGGCCATCCATATGTCTTCCTTGGAGAAATGCCTCTTTAGGTCTTCTGCCCATTTTTTGATTGGGTTGTTTGTTTTTTTGATATTGAGTTGGATAAACTGTTTACATATTTTGGAGATTAATCCTTTGTCTGTTGATTTGTTTGCAAATATTTTCTCCCATTCTGAGGGTTGTCTTTCCGTCTTGCTTACAGTTTCCTTTTTCTGTGCAGAAGCTTTGAAGTTTCATTAGGTCCCACTTATTTATTTTTGTTTTTATTTCCATTACTCTAGGGGGTGGATCAGAAAAGATCTTGCTATGATTTATGTTGAAGACTGTCTTTCCTATGTTTTCCTCTAGCAGTTTTATAGTGTCTGGCCTTACATGTAGGTCTTTAATCCATTTTGAATTTATTTTTGTGTATGGTCTTAGGGAGTGTTCTAATTTCATTCTTTTACATGTAGCTGTCCAGTTTTCCCAGCACCACTTATTGAAGTGGCTGCCTTTTCCCCATTGTATATCCTTGGCTCCTTTGCCATAGATTAGTTGACTATAGTTTATCTCTGGGCTTTCTATCCTATTCCATTAATCTATATTTCTGTTTTTGTGCCAGTATCCCACTGTCCTGATCTCTGTAGCCTTGTAGGATAGTTTGAAGTCAGGATGTCTGATTCCACTAACTCCGTCTTTCCTTCTCAAGATTGCTTTGGCTATTCGAGGTCTTTTGCGTTTCCATACAAATCATAAAATTTCTTGTTCTAGTTCTGTGAAAAATGCCATTGGTAATTTGATCGGGATTGCATTGAATCTGTAAATTGCTTTGGATAATAGAGTCATTTTCACAATGTTGATTCTTCCGATCCAAGAAAATGGTATATCTCTCCATCTGTTTGTGTTGTCTTTGATTTCTGTCATTAGTGTCTTATAGTTTTCTGAGTACAGGTCTTTTACCTGCTTAGTTAGGTTATTCCTAGGTATTTTATTCTTTTTGTTGCAATGGTGAATGGGATTGGTTCCTTAATTTCTCTTTCTGATCTTTAATTGTTAGTGTATAGAAATGCAACAGTTTTCTGTGTGTTAATTTTGTATCCTGCAACTTTACCAAATTCATTGATTAGCTCGAGTAGTTTTCTGGTGGCATCTTTAGGATTTTCTATGTATAGTATCATGTCATCTGCAAACAATGACAGTTTTACTTCTTCTTTTCCAATTTGGATTCCTTTTATTTCTTTTTCTTCTCTGATTGCTGTGGCAAGCAGTTCCAAAAGGATGTTGAATAGTAGTGGCGAGAGTGGACATCCTTGTCTTGTTCCTGATCTTAGTGGGAATGCTTCCAGTTTTTCACCATTGAGAATGAAGTTTGCTGTGGGTTTGTCATATATGGCCTTTATTATGTTGAGGTAGGTTCCCTCTGCTTCCTTAATGTTTGAGGCTAGGACAATTCCACACAATTAGGTGTCCACAGTCTTCTATTGTCCCAATTCATGAGAGGAATTCATAAGGAACAGTTCATCATTTATTCTAGATTAGGAAATTATAGTTTATTTGCAACCTTTAGATGAAAATTTTGCAATCATTTTCCACTCTATCCAATCACCCATAACCTTAGGTATAGAATCATCTTGTTTATACTCAATATATAGAGGAGTTTTAAACAAGACTGTTTGTAAAGGTGGATTTCTAAGAAGTGGATGCAAGTAACATAGGGAGTTCAGTGCACTTCCTTGACCCATTGTTTTTAAACAAAGGAATAAAACAAATAAGGAATTATTAAACAAATGATACATTTGAGGATGGGGGGAGGGGAAGCTGGGACAAAGTGAGAATAGTGTTGACATATATACACTACCAAATGTAAAATATATGGCTAGTGGGAAGCTGCTGCATAGCACAGGGAGATCAACTGGATCCTTGGTGATGACCTAGAGGGGTGGAATAGGCAGGGTGGGGGGGATGCTCAAGAGGGAGGGGATATGGGGATATATGTATAAATACAGCTCATTCACTTTATTGTACAGTGGAAACTGGCACAACATAGTAAAGCAATTATACTCCAATAAAGATCTGAAGAAAAAAAACAGAAAACAAATGATGCTATCAATAGGTGAAAAGAAAAATAGTTAGTAGTAATAAAATTTAATTATAAATACTTTGAAGGAGCACAGAAAATTATTTGTGGTTAGGATAACTGAATATCCCAATTTGACTGGGATAGTGACCAAGATGGTCCTAAAGTTTCTCTCACCTTGAACAAATTTTAGACAGTCTTCCTCCTGCCTCCAGATCTCTGTTCTCCATTTCCTTAGAGCGTTTTCTTTAGGAAACTTGCAATTGCAAATTCTTTCTATGCCAGTTTGATATATAAGTTTTTTAAAAGCCTTTTGATAGTTTTACTGCCAGGACTTTCTCTCTCAAGGGACTGAGAGCCATCCTCTGAAAGTCATCATCAAAGAGAATAGCACCCTTATTTCCCAGTCTCTGTGGGAGGGTAGGAGCCTGACTTCAGTGGCTGTTCAGCTCCACGTTGTAAGACTAACTCCTTTAATGATGTGTTATGAGAAACTTTATTTTCCCTTTGGGTAAAGCCAAATAGCAATCACAGATGGCTTATGATCCCAACCCACCCCCATCTCAGCTCTTAAAAACTCTCCACTTTATTTCAGTGGAGTTGAGTTCAGACTCAGTTCTGGCCTCTCTCCCCTATTGCAATAGCTTTGAGAGGAGTCTTGCTTGTAAAGAATTATCTAAATTTCTGTTTAATTCCAATTAAAAATCCTTTAAAGATCTTAAGCTAGAGTATTCAAGAAATGGAGTAGAGGAAACTTTAGCTTTGAAGATTTAGTTAAAGAAAATTCAAACAATACATCATGAATTTGTACTTACAAAATCAGTGTAGGAGGTGAAAAAATAATTGAAAATTGAAATGATTAAACATTTTATTTTGAAAATTTAAATTATATCTAGTTGTAGAATGTATTAGGGTTCTCCAGAGAAATGGAACCAATAGAAGAGAGATGGATCGATAGATAGGTAGATAAATGATAGATATATGATAGATGATAGATAGATGATAGATGGATAGATAGATAGATAGATGATAGATAGATGATTGATAGATAGAAAGATAGATAGAAGAGGAGATTTATTATAGGAATTGTCTCACAAGGTTATGAAAGATAAGAAGTTCCACAGTTTGCTGTCTTCAAGCTGGAGAACCAGGAAACCTGGAGGTATAATTTAGTCTGAGTCCAAAGGCTTGAGAAAAGGAGGAGCTGATGGTGTAACTTCCAGTCCAAGGCCAATGGTCTGAGAAGTCAAGGGCTGCTGGTTGACATCCTAGAGTCTGAAGCCGTGATAACCAGACAACTCTGATGTCTGAGGGCAGAGATCAATGCCTCAGCTCAAGAAGAGAGAGAATTCACTCCTCTTTTACCTTTTTGTAATATTTGGTTCCTCAATAAACTGCCTTATGCCGACCCACATTGGTGAGGGTAGATCTTTACTAAGTTTACTGTTTCAAATGCTAACGTCTCCCAGAAACATTCTCATAGACCCACCGCAAATAATGTTTAATAGCTATCTGGGCATCCCTTAGCCCAGTCAAGTTGACAAATAAAATTAATCATCACATAGGGACAATATTTTAATGACGTCCTTATTCAAAATTAGATGGATTTAGTTTTCTTCCAGAATTGTATAGAGTTGGGAAAACCAGTTTTGCAATAACAAAGTTTGGTAGGCTATTCAAAGTAATCATAAATAGTGATTACTTGTTCGATGAATTTTGCCTTATAAAAATATAAAATATGAATTATAAATGAAGGCAAAAGTCAGTATCAATGAAAATATTTGGGCTAAAATATTTATACATTTCAATATTAAAAAAGTAAAACTGAAAATATCCTCCAGTTAGCAAAATCTGATCTGTGTATGATATGGCAGCATATTAACAGCACAGACAGTATTTTTCCAATTAAAAACAGCACATTGCCTTAGTAGTAATTTTTAGCAAGCCGAGAATCTACAACAACTAGTAGGAAAAATGGAACAATTTACATTTTTTTTTCATGTTTAAAGATATTAAAAGACAAGGAATTGGTGAGGATTAGATTAAATAAAGTTCAGAGAGAAGAAATGTTTTACACATTTGGCTAATGATCTGCAGGCTTTTTTTCCCCCCTGAGGATATTTTCCAAATTACCATGGTCTAAGGCTCTGGTCTTCTCAGGTAGAGAGCATCTTCTAGGGAAAAAGGAAACCAGCAAACATTTGGGGCTGGAGTAAAATATTAGAAACCAGAAAGGACTTGAACACAGTACTTAATGTCCCAAAATTTGGTGAGTTCAGTGCTCTATGGGAAAAATGGGAGAAGGTTAAAAGCTTCTAAAAAACAGAGTTAAGTCTCCCATGGTTTCCCAATAGACAAGAAACAAGGAACTGTTGGAAATGGATCCCCACCAACCACACCATGGATGCCCACTGAAAAATTTTTTCCAGATCTAAAAGCTGTTAGTAATGGTAATCTGGGCTTGAATCTCACACTTTTTCGGGGCTAAGTCCACGACCTACCAAACTCAGAATCAGAATTCTAGAAGGGGCATCACCCTCAGAACAAGAGAAAGTTATACAGAGATTGTATCAAACCTGCAACATAATTATATTTCACTTCAATTTCTGATTAGATTGGAGCTAAAAATCTCCTGATTTGACCAAAGAAGATAACATCGGTAAGTGTCTCTATAGTTCTTTGTACACAAGACTGATGTGTATATATATATGGCTTGTAAAAAGGCAAAGATACATGATTTACAGTTAATAAGGAAAGCAAACAAGCTATGATCCAGATATTGGATACAAAGAATTAATTCTGATGAACTTGTTAAACATAACATAAAAACATAAGAAAAAAAATCAATGAGAATGTATAGAATTTCACTAGAGACTTTACATTTTTAAAGCAATAAAATGGACTCTGAAATTTAAAAAATGTGATTTCTGAAATTAATATCCTAATATACATGTTTAACAGCAGATTGGACACAGAACACTGAATTAATGAAATTTAACAAAGCTTAACAGAAAATACACAAAGTGAAATATGGATACATGGAGAAAGAGAGAGAGAGGAATAGAAACATAATGAAAAGAAAAATCTAGATCAGAGTTTGAGACAAGCAATACACAATTTTATAAGGAAAACAGAAAATATTAATAGGCAGCACCAATGAACACAGCAAATCACAAACAGAATAGATCCAAAGATAATCTCTCTTAAGCACATTATAGTATAAATGCTAAAAACCAAAAATGCGGGAAAAAATCTAAAAACCACTAGTGAAAACAAGGCACATTGCTCTCAATGAATCAAAAGTAAGATTGGCAGCTGACATTTCAACAGAATTGAGGAAAGACAGAAGGAAATGTAATAACACTTTTACACTGCTGAAAGACTATAACTGCTGACCTAGAATTGTATACCTAGAGAATATTCCAAAAAGGAAGGTGAAATAAAAATGTTTTCAGATAAACTGAGACTGAGGAAACATGTTGCCAGTAGCTCTGCGGCAAAAGAAAATAATTTCAAATAGTAACATGGACGTGTAGAAGGTAATGAAGAACAATATAAAAGGTAAATCTATGTATACATATATTGTTTTTATAACACAATAATTGTAATGTCTCATGAAATATAAATTATGTATATAAAGTTAAAATGTATGGCAAAATGATGCAAAAGGTTGTAATATATCAAATTTAAAGATTTTAGTATTTGAGCAGACTAGGCTAAATTATTAGTATCAGACAATAATAAAGTAAGAATGCATATGCTAATCTGTAGAGTAACCATTAAAAGGGTAATAAAAGAATGTGTAACAACTAATAAAAGGAGAAAAAAGAAATCATAGAAATGTTTGATTAGTCTAAAAGATGGCAAGAAAGCAAAATCAAAGAAACATAAAGCAGGTAAGTCTAGGCGACTTCCTAGGTGGCACAGTGGTTAAGAATCTACGTGCCAACGCAGGGGACATGGGTTTGAGCCCTGGTCTGGGAAGATCCCACATGCTGCAGAGCAACTAAGCCCGTGCAGCACAACTATTGAGCCCATGTGCCGCAACAACTGAAGCCCATGCACCTAGGGCCCGTGCTCCACAAAAAGAGAAGCCACTAAAATGAGGAGCCCAAGCACCACAATGAAGAGTAGCCCCTGCTCACCACAACTAGAGAAAGCCCGTGGGTAGCAATGAAGACCCAATGCAGCCAATAAACAAATTAAATAAATAAGTAAATAAATTTATAAAAAGAAAACAGATGTCTATAAAAAATGAATAACAATATGGTATATATAACACAAACTTGTCAACAATTATAGTAATTACATTACATGTAAATGTGTAAATGGAATATGTGTGTGCATATTTAGATATGGTTATGAATTTCAGTTGGATGGACAGATACATATAACTTCAAACCTCTCTATCTTTTCATAACAATATAAAACAGCTCATTTCTTGAATGCCCACTTCAAATACAGCTTACATTTAATTACTCCATTTTTTTGTTCACCCTCAGTCCATCTTTTGTGGTTTAGGACAGTTATTGTATTGTATTGTATTGTATTGTATTGTATTGTATTTTTTATTTTGATCTGCCTTCATTTTTATGCTGCCTCAAAGGATTTTCTCACATATTCATGGTTAGGAATTGGTGACTATTTTGATATTCATCCAGTTTATTCCTTTGGTGATAGTCCCTTTTAGCTTTTATCCGTGAAGATTTATAAATAATGAATTCCTGTGTTCAGTTTAATGTTGTAAGAGGACTTTTGATTATTTCTTTAGCTGTTCCCTGCATTTCTCCCGCACTGAAGCAAAAAAGAAAATACTGTCTTACAACTTACAAATAGAACATCATTTGGAAGTCGACACACATACACAATGTTTATAGGTAAAAATCATGTGATGATCCTTTTTTATCCACAGTGGCACACAGGAAACTTACTTCCCTTTCGTGGGTTCTAACTAAGCACAGAGGCTATTATTTCATAAATACAATTTAAATCCCTCAATAAATATAATGATGGACATTTCATATACCGAATTTTAGCTGCCATTCTTCTGTCTGCATTATGAGATGGTGAACTACTCTGACCTTTTAACTCAAACATCTTGGAATTTCCATATCTCATACTAAGCGACCCAGGCATCTACTGGGAACATAGTCATTAGACTGTGATACAATGAGAAGAAAAGGTTGTATATGTCAAACCACTGAAATTTCAAGGTTGGCACATTACGTTGATGAATATATTGACTCAAAAGAAACAATAAATGCACAGATTATCAACCAAGAAAACACATTTGCATGTGATTTCACTTTATCCATGCCATCTCAAAGAAACTTCGTCTCATCCTTACTGTGTTTTTGATGTTGCTACATAAATAACATTTAAGAATGGAAGAGTACCAGATTTTATTAAATGGAAATGAACGTGAAGAAAATATTATATGTTTACATGTTAATGAAACAATTCATTTCATGTGTATGTTGCTGTACTCCAGCATTAACTTATGGTGACAAATTAATAAATAGTTCTACTGGCCCACTGTTATCATGATACAAGCAGAAAGTCTAGATTGGATTGAGAGAAGTAAAAGCAAAAGAGATCAGACTTCTCTGCCTGTGTGTGGCCCAAGACTGTAAGAAGTCCTATGTTTTCTTAAGTGCAGCGTATCATGGGGCCTATTAAAAATGGCTAAGTAATATGTTTAGGTGGATAACCTTGAAAATGAAATCCTGTTTATTCCAACAATGATTAGCAAGCAGTGGAACCATTTCTCATGTTCCCAAATTTAGAAAAAGTGTTGTGAAGCCCCATAAATAGCCTTGTTGAGTTTCCAGTAGCCAAAGAAAAATGTATGAGCCACTTCAAAAAGCAGACTGGCCTGGAGAGAGATTGAGGTCCAGCAGAGAAGGATGAAGTAGTAACATTTACTGTCCGAAGGACCAGAGACCTGGTAGGGATAAAGACTAAATACGAGTAGAGAGAGATGTGAACCATCAGAGTCAGATCCCAGCCACAACCCTGCACGATGCAGTGCAGATAGAACCCAAGGATGGTGGAGGGAATGCTGATTGAATTGATATGTATAATAAATCTTGCCATATCTTGAAATGGGAACTTCATATAAGAATTAGCTTGTTAGCTAAAAATAAAAGCAATTGTACTAAGTTAACTGAACTGAGTGAATATGAGCAAATATGTACCTTGAGATTTTCTCGTACCCATAGTCACATAGTTGGGGGAAAAGTGGGATTGTTAATATGTTCATCATTAGTTAATGAGACAGATACCATCAGGTTTTTGTTGTGGAAGAAAAATTACTGACAATCTTTTAATCATTATGAAGATTAAAGTATGTTCTTAAGATATAAATATGCAACATTCATTTATATGAAGCATAATTCTACATGACAGATAGATTATAAAAATATGGAAATTATTGGATACAGTAAGAGATTTTCTTTTACAGGTGTTTAAATATCTCTTGTATATATAGTTGTGATATAAAATTTATGTCATTTTATTGATAACTTTTACAGCATGAAATGTTATGACAGAAAAATAACAGCAAAAGATTGTGTATCAAAGAATTGTCATCACAAAATGAAATAGCAAACATTAAATTTGTAAGTTCAGTATTTTAATATTCCATTGACACAAGTATGATTAGAGTTCTTTTGGCATGTAATACACAGCAACTTATATATTATAAAAATTATAATTAAAATATTACTGTAAGGATGCAAATTTTAACTGTGGCATACTCTACAGATTTATTTGTTAGATTTTTTTCCATAGCTCTATGACACTTAAATACATTTTAATGATCAGTTTTATTACAAAGGTAATTATGCTCATTATAGAAAATTTGGGAGTGCAAAAAGCAAAGAAAACAAAATGAAAATAAGCACTAATTTCTAGCACTATGTGCACTTTGTGTACATTTTGGGTAGGGGGAGACCCTTTAGAAAAAAATTCTACCTAAAACCTATCATTCTATAACCCACAATGTAACAGCTCATACTTCTCATTAGGTGACACAAATAGTCTGGGAACTCTTGTCCATTGCCAGTCTAGAGCCCTGCGTCTCAGTGCCTAGTGCTGTAAGTTCTGTGGTCAGAATGTCGGACTACCATATGGTTCCATCACTTCGTTGCTCTACGACCTTAGGCACAGAGTTTAATCTAGCTGTGTTTTGCTTTTTTCCCTATTGAAAACAGAGGTAATAACATACCTAACTCATAGTTAAGATTTTGTAAGAATGCCAAGAACAGGGCTTCCCTGGTGGTGCAGTGTTTAAGTATCTGCCTGCCAATGCAGGGGACGCGGGTTTGAGTCCTGGACCGGGATGATCCCACATGCTGAGGAGCAACGAAGCCCATGTGCCACAACTACTGAACCTACACTCTAGAGCTTGCAAGCCACAACTATTGAGTCCATGTGCCACAACTGCTGAAACCTGTGCACCAAAACCCATGCTCCGCAACAAGAGAAGCCACTGCACTGAGAAGCGCGTGCACTGCAGCAAAGAGTAGCTCCCGGGTCTCCACAACTAGAGAAAGCCCGTGTGCAGCAATGAAGACCCTACGCAGCCAATAAATAAATAGATAAATAAATTTATTAAAAAAAAAAAAGAATGCCTAGAAAATACCAAAGTGCACAAAACAGGGATAATAATCTATGTAACCTATAGGGTGAGTGAGGATGAGTTAGAAACTAGAGGTTGGTTTATATGAATGTCTAGTACATAGTGCTATGCTCCATAAATGTTCTTAAAAGTTTATAAAGTTTTTGTTACTGTTGTTATGAATATTAACATTAGTAAAGTTCTATAGTAAGCAGTATATACCTACCAAAAAAGGCTGCTTATCTTCAAAAAACAATGAATATTAGACATCTACATGCCTTGTACGTTAAGCACATTTCTTTAGAAGTAATTCATATTCTCCTTCATTATCCAATAATAAGGAGAATCCAACCTTTTAATGTCCAAAATCAAAAAAATTAAAATTTTTTTTGGAAGTTACCATGGATCCTTGCTTTCTTCTTTGAGAAAAACAGCACTTCTTCTCATCACCTTTGATCCGAACATTACTGCCTTAGCTCTGGGCAGTAAGCATGATGCCTTTGTCATCTGTCTTTAGCCACCCAATGGGAAGGGCAGTCTGAGGCCCACAACCATTTAGCAGATTAAAGAGCCCACAGATGTCTCAAAGCAAGGCTGGGATTTCTAGATATTGCTAGGCCCTGCACTGAATAAGAAAGAAACTATTTATGAAAACCATGGACTGGTTTCTATCTTATATCATCCTTTTATTTCTGTTTTAATATAGTCAAAAAGTACATGTTTAACAAACTATAGAACAGTATGCTCCATGTATATAATATGCTTTATTATATACCATGTGTACTCAATATGTACATGGATGTATACATTTTAATTGAGTAATTCTATTTTAAAGATATATGTGTATATATGTGTTTGTGTGTATATTCCAATGCACAGAATTAAAAAATTATGAAAAGTTGGATAAAGTTGATTATTGGAAACAAACTTCAGAATTAATACATTCAAGGAGGGTCATACAAATCTTGAAAATATAGCATGTACCCTACTGATACAGGTAGCAAATAAGGGCAAATTCACAAGAATATAGTTCTTAGACCTTCTAACTTCATGTCTTTGCTTGGGTTTCCACAAAAAAAGCAGAAACCAAATCACGGGATAACATGCATGTAGGTTATTTGGTGACATGATTCTAGCACAGATGAGTATTATTCCCCTGCTGGTCAAGTTAACCCCTTCCCAAATTACAGACGTGTAAAATGTCACACAGTTTCCAGAAGATGCCTGTCCTAGTCTGAAGTCTCAGAAACAAGCCAGGCAGAAAAAGAAGATTCAGCTGAGGCAAGACGGGGTTACAGATGAATGAAGATGGTTACAGCAGAAATGGTCTGAGTGGAGGAAACGTACTATGAGATCTTGGAAAGTGGCGGGGCAGGCACAGGACACGTGCTGTGGAGTCTTGTGTGGCATCAGAGGTGTGTGATTCATCCATAAATACGGAAATCAGCATTTAGTAACTCTTACAAGACACAGGTTGATTTTTAAGACATTCTTTATCCTAAATGATCTTTCAGTTTGGAAAATAGATGCTGAGAATAAGATTAAATTTTCTCTCTAATATTTTCCAGTTGTTTGAGAAAATCCTGTGTACATTTACAATGTTCGCACTATTTGTTATTCTTCATAAGAATTCAACTATAGTGTTTGCTTCTTTTAATTTCTCTTTCTTAAAGAACAAAGCATAGTTGAGTATTAAAAAAATAAAGATATTCTTATGATGTGCTGTGTTTGAGAAAAGAATACAAGATAATGCATCTAAAAGATGCTGCCAAGTAGCTGAGTAACCCTCTGTGAGTTACTTAACCTCTGTCCACTTTTCTATAAGCGTAGGTTATTTGGTTCAAATAACATACATTGTCTGGGTTAAGAGAGCAGACCTCCTTTTGGACTTGTTTAAAAGCTGATTAATAACATTGTCTCCTATTAATTTTGTGATCCTGGTTATATCACTTAGATTCTCTGTGCCTCAGTTTTCTCATTTAAAACTAGGGAAAATAACAGTACCTATCAGAACACATGTAATATGCTTAGAGCACTCACTAAACTGTGAGTGCTGAGAAAGTAGTTACCCAGAAAGATGAATTGATTTGCCCAAGGTCACTTAGTTTCTGATTAAATCCCAGAACTCAAACCCAGACTGTTAACTTCCATCCCATTTCATTCCACGCCATTCCCATAGTAATTTTTGCCTCTAAAATTTATTAATACTATTTTTTAAATTAGTATTTCAAATTATGTAATAAGCTCATCAGTAATCACTAATCAAAAAGTTTAACTAATCATTACAGGTAGATTTTTTTTCATTGCTTTTGAGGTGATTTAAAAATATCTGGTTAAATGTTCTTTTTTGTTGTGTGTTTTTTTTTTTAAGCATTTATTTGGAAAGTATCTGGGACTGCTTGCCCTTGAGGATTTATTCTGATTCTTTCAGAAGAATTGCTACATTTTAGAATCTCAAGATTTATCCGGTTTGGGAAATAGAGAAGACTGACAAACTGATTCTCCAAATAGATTCCCTAATACCTTTCAGTGATACTCAGCATAAAATGGGTTTATGACGCAGAGTAACACCAGAAATCAACAATCTTAAGCCAAACACCAAGTAGAAGAGAAATTCCCTGGGGGTATCACTATGGAAACCAAAGAAGCTCAAGTTAGCAGTATCTGAGGAAGGGAAAGTACAGCACAGAAACAGAGCTGCAAGCAAATTAAACCACAAACCCTGTGGTTGCAGCTGAAGCAGTATTTATAATCCCTTACAATGCATGCCTTTATTTCAAATTTCTTCTCCCAAGATGGTGCTAGACTCTATAAACACCTCTGGTCAGCAAAGACTAGGCATTTCAACTCAGAATCACTACTTCATAACAAAACTTATTTCAAGCTACATTAGGCATCCCCAGCTGGTCTAAACACAGCTGTAATATAATGTTTGTTTCTAAAAAATAAAAAAGGACTTTTCATTCAGTAGCCAGTGAGCTGAGACTGCTGTATCTTAAAATCTCCAGTTATAAATTAGGTCCCGGTCTTCAGAGTTATAAATTAGACCCTGGTTTTCCCTCTGCCTTAAGAGAATTCAGAAGAAAAGACTCAAATAATTTGAAGTGGTTTTACAGGACACCTACACCTTGAGAAATGTTTTGGGAATGAGTTGGTATCCAGAGATACCATAAAAGGATGAATAAAGATCCTGATTGCTGGCCTTGAATGTATACAAGTTCATGTTGGTTTCATCTGTACATCATTCACAGCATTTTCAGCAAGAGTTGTACGTTCTATAGCCTAAAATCATGCATATTGTGTGACTCTATTAGTTCCAGCCAGTAAGATATGGTGATATATTCTGAACTGAAAGGATCAAATACTGAAGTAAGCACAAACTTTAGAATATGCTAACACACTCATTTATTATTGGTGACCCTAGAATCACCAAGGGGTACTTTTTGTCTCCCTACCTATGTCTACCTCTAGGATTTCCTTGTTTCCTTCGATTAGATTAACTGATTCTTTTAGTTTGCATTTATCATGCCTATGTCTTATGCTTGGTCTTTTATAAAATTAACGCTGGTCTATATTTCCTTCTGATATTACAATATTAGGCAACTCGGGTCTCTCAAAATTAAGTTGTTGATTTGAATTTCAGAAATGTGGAGATAGAACATCAACTTCTGCTTGCTAAGCGTGTCATAAAGAACACTGCCTTCCAGAAAAACATAGACCACAAATGTTTTTGCTCCTCCTTCCCCAGAGAAAAGGGCATGCCCTGTGAGCTATAGAAATCTATACAGGTCTTCACTCACCAGGTTACCCTAGAATCTCTGAGGACCATTGACCACTCAAGTCATAATAGTCCAAACTGTAACATGCTCAGTAAAGCCCTGACCTTGAAGCAAGAAAATTCAAATTTTCAGTATCATTTTGGAAACCAATGCCTTATGTGATTTGAGAAATGATAGCATCGTTGTTTGGGGAAATCCCCTTCTTTTCTTTTTGTGCTGTGAACCATTAAAAGATAAACGGAGGCATATTAAAATTTTTCAGAGTTTATTTGAGCAAAAATCTATTGGAATCAGGCACACCAAATTGGAAGTGGTTGGGAGCAGTCCACCTGTGAGAGCCAGGAGACAGGCTTATCAGAGAAAGTGCAAGCAAAGAAAGGAGATTATTGATTAGTTATAGCTTAAAACCTAGTTGTCTGTCCTTAGTGTTTTGATTTCCTAACCTTGAGGCATTTTCAGGCTTAGATTCTGGTTTGGTTGCGTAGGGCACCATGGCATGACAGCCGCCTCAAATTAATGGCCCTCCTTGTTTAATTAGTTTACCACTACACTATATATTTATTGGCATCAGAGAATGCATGATTGGATTTTAGAGATGATCTATTCCAGTCCTCTCATGATTTAGATATAAAATGAATCTAACATAAATATTCAACGCTTGTGGGCCATTTTTCAGAATCATCTATGTTGGTATTGTGTCTGTAGCTTCTCTGTTGCAAGAAGCACTCTTTTAGGATTTTCAAGGAATTAAAAGGGAAACAAATGGTAACTTGACAAAAATGGTAGTTGCAGCACTTGCTGAGATTCCTGTTTTTGTTTGTTTAATGAGCCTTTATCATATTATGTATGATATACTCAGATATGTGTGACAGATTTCATTTATAGAGGAATCACTTACAAATGAAAACTTACATGCAAAACAGGGACTTTTGTACATAATGTTGAATTACAATGTTCACTGGATGGTTGTACATAAGTATATAACATACTTATATAATGGCTGATGATTTGTTTATTTTTATAATGTATTTTATAATGCATTTTTGCCTTAGAGATTAGATACTCAAAATATGCACTAGACAATAGTATAAATTTTGAGAAACGTTATCTGGCTTCTAAAGTTAATCTTTAACCTTTTCAACTAATCTCTCACCTCAATTCCTCCACCTATCCAGACATCCTTAACATGGTGAACCAGTTGTTCTCTTATAGATCACTCAATTAGAAAATAATTTGAGAAGGCAATGAGATCTTAGAAAATAATTCTATGTGTGAGGAGGTGAGAGTTACAAGATAAACGGAACTGCTGCACTATTAAGGTAGATATTATTGTTTACATTTTTCACAGGGGGGAAAAGTTGTTCAAGAATTTTTCAAACCATGCAGCTAACCAAGAATGTTGTAGCAGTTAATGCCCAAATATTTAGATTCTAAGTACACAGCACCTTTAATTTAAAAAAAAAATTTGTTTATGTAATCCATTGCATAATTGTTCTCGTACATTTTCAAACATTACAGGTAACATTAAGGTTGGATTTAAATCATAACCTCAATTCTAAATTTTCTACAAAAATATTTTTGTTTTTGTCTATTCTTTAGAATATTTTCTTCCACATTTAACACACACATACAACTATATATAATAAAAAGTTAAATATTGATTTTATGTGATGGTCTTTTTTTAATAAATTACAGCACACTATACAATTTCCCTAAACTGCTTTTTTAAACAAGATTTTTATTTTAGAATAATTTTAGATTTACAGAAAATTTGCAAAGATGTACATAGAAGGTTTCCATACATCCTTCATGCAATTTTCTTAATTAACATCTTACATTACTGTGGCACATCTGTCATAGTTCATGAACCAATACTTATACATTATTATTAAAATCCATACTTTATTCATATTTCTTTACTTTTGATCTAATCCCTTTATTCTAGCATAGATCCAGGCAAGAATACCATATTGTGTTTAGTTGTCATGTCTCCTTCAACTCCTCTTGGCTGTAACAATTTCTTAGACTGTTTTCAATAACCTTGACAGTTCTGATAACCTGTAACCCCATGAGAAACAACTTCATCAACAAGAGAACGTAAATACACACAGTTCTTTTTGCCTTTGGTCTTATTTCCAAAGTTACTTAAGTCAGCAATTTTTCTCCACCCCCTTTATTGACTGTTTCATATATTCCTTTTTTTTTATAGTTGCTTTACAACATTTTGTTAGTTTCTACTGTATAGCAAAGTGAATCAGCTATACATATACATATATTATTTCTAACACAGATTGCTTTGTGAAAGTCTACATTCTAGCTTGGATTTCTCCATCTTCCTACATTTTTTCTTTAAATTTGCATACTTGAATGTATATGCTTTGTTTTGTCAAGTTTTGTCAAGTTCTGCTGTCAAGTTAGTTTCACCAACCCCCCCGCACATCCCCTGTGCTTCACATATTAAAACCTCCACAACCCCAAACCTCTGAAAACTAGTTACACGTGTATCATCTCTATTGTTTGCTTTCGCCAAACATCATATAAATGAAAAAATACACTAGTATTTTCAGTTTGGCTTCTTTCACTTAGCAATGTAGATTTAAAATTCATTCTTTTTTTTTCATGGTTTGATGGCATATTTCTTTTTAGTGATGAATAGTGTTCTGTCATATAAATGTACTACTATTTATTTATTCATTTATTCATTATGCTACAAAGGACATCTTCCAGAGTTGCTTCCAGGTTTTGGCAATTATATTATTCAATTGATGTAACACTCATGTCCCAATTTTTTATGAACATGCGTTTTCAAATAAGTTGGGTGATAGCTAGGAGTATGACTGCTGGTTTTGGCAATTATATTATTCAATTGATGTAACACTCATGTCCCAATTTTTTATGAACATGCATTTTCAAATAAGTTGGGTGATAACTATGACTGCTAGATTATGTGGTAAGAAACTGTCATACTGTCTTCCAAAATGATTGCAACATTTTGCATTTCTACCACAGACAATCATGTAATTTGTAAACAAATATGGTTTTAGTTCTTCTCTCTTAATATATATATCTTTCATTTGCTTTTCTTATCTTATTACATTAGTTAGGACCTCCAGTATAACACTAGAACAGGAGTGGGAAGAGAGGATATCCTTGCCTTGGTCCCACTCTCAGAGGGTAAGCATCCCATTTCTCACAATTAATTATGATGTTAGCTGTTTGGTGATTTTTTTTTTTATATAAACTTATTTACTTATTTATTTATTTATTTATTGGCTGTGTTGGGTCTTTGATGCTGCACACAGGCTTTTTCTAGTTGCGGTGAGCAGGGGCTACTCTTCATTGTGGTGCGCAGGCTTCTCATTACGGTGGCTTCTCATTGTGGAGCATGGGCTCTACATGTGTGGGCTTCAGTAGTTGCGACATACAGGCTCAACAGTTGTGGCTCACAGGCTCTAGAGCTCAGGCTCAATAGTTGTGGCACATGGGCTTAGTTGCTCCGTAGCATGTGGAATCTTCCTGGAGCAGGGATCAAACCCACGTCCACTGCTTTGGCAGGCCAATTCTTAACCACTGAGCCACCTAGGAAGTCCCTAGCTGTTGGGTTTTTATACATGTTCTTTATCAAGTTAAGGAATTTCTTCCCTATTCCTAGTTTGATGAGAGTTTTTAACAAAAATGGATGATGAATTTTTTTCAAGTCCTTTTTAATGCATTAATTAATATAATCATATGATTTTTCTTTTTTATCTTCTTGTGTAGTAGTTTACATTAATTTTTGAATGTGAAAACTTCCTGGCACAATTGTATAATTATAATTATTTTTCTAAATTATTGGATTTGATATGAATATTTGTTGAGAATTTTAAACTATGTTTATTGGTGATGTTGGCCTTTAGATTTCCTTTTTTGAAAAATTTTCATCTAATTTTGAATTAGGGCCTCATAAAAATGAGGTAAGAAGTGTTCCTGCTATTTCTACTTTCTGGAAGGAATTTTGGAGAACTGAAATGATTTAATTTAAATATTTAGTGAAATTTGCCAGGCAAACCATCTGTGCTTTGTGCTTTCTTTATTGAAAGGTTATTAATTTTTATTCAATTACTATAAAAAAGGTAAGTCTTTTCTGGTTATCTATTGTCTCCTGTCTAAATTTTGATAGCTTGTAACCTTAAAGAACTGTTCCATTTCATCTAAGATGTAAATGTGTAGGTATATATTTGAGGAAAACATTCTTTTATTATCATTTTAATGTCTGTGGGATCATCAGTGATGACCTCCCTTCATTTCTGATAATTCTCTGTCTCTCTCTTCTCCTTTTCACAATTAGTTATCTTGAATATAGATATATCAAGTTTATTGATCTTCTCCAAAGACAAGCTTTAGATTTTGTTGATTTTCTCTATGGTTGTCTCATTTTCAATTTCACTGATTTCTGCTCTAATTTTAATGTATCCTCTTTCTTCTTACTTTCAGCTTCTATTGCCCATCTTTTTCTAGTTTCCTATGATGGAAACTTAGGTTATTGATTTAGGTATTTCTTTTTTTCTTTCTTCACCATGCATTTAAAAATACAGATTTCTCTGTAAGCAATGCTTTTTCTTCCTTTCACAAATTTTGATAAAGTTGTGTGTGTATTCATTTTCATTTAGTTCAAAATATATATTTTTTAATTTCTATTGAGACTTCTTTAATCCTTGGGTTATGTAGAAATGTATTATTTAATTTCCAGATATGTAATGATATTCTGGAAATCCTTTATTTATTTCTAGTCTAATTCCATTGTGGTCAGAGAACACACTTCATATGATTTCTATGTGTACTTGTTTCCTAGGGCTGCCATAACAAAGTACCATGAACTATCTTAACAGAAATTTATTCCCTCAGTTTTGGAGGGTAGAAGTCTAAAATTAAGCCATGCTCTCTCTAAAGACTCAAGGGGGGATTCTGCCTTGCCTTTAGTAGCCTCAGGTGTCCGTTGGCCTGTGGCAGCATAACTTCCATCTCTGTTTCCATCTTCACTTAGCTATTTACTCCTTATGTATCTCTACCTCTTCCATTCATTTAAGGGCACCAGTCATATCAGATTAGGGCTCCTCCTCCCGCCTCATCCTTACTTGATTGCATCTGCAAATAAGGTCAAATGCACAGGTTCCATGGATCAGAGCTTCAACATATTTTTTAAACTTTTAACATTATTCTTTTGAAATTTAAGGTGAATTTTACCCATTAAATGGCCTATTTTGATAACTGCCTATTTTTAAGCATGTATATTTTGCTCTAGTTCAAGGGAGTATTGTATAAATGGAAATTAGATCAATTTAATTGATAGTGCTGTTCAGGTAATTTATTCTTTATGGATTTTCTGACTACATAACGTATGAATTATTAACAGAGTGGGGTTTTTTGTTTTTGTTTTTGTTTTTGTATCTCTAACTATAATGGTAGATTTGTCTGTATTTCCGTCCAGGTCTGTCACTTTTTGCCTCCTGTATTTTGATGCTTTCTTGTTCAGAACACGCATTGAAGATTTCCGTATTATCTTTTAAAATTGACTCCATTATCATCATGCAATTTCCCCTCTTTATCCCTGATAATCTTTTTTTGCTCTGAAGTCTGTTTTGTCAGAAACTAACAAGGCTATTCCAGATTTTTTTTATTAGTTGTATTGTGGTATAGCTTTCACCATCTCTTTACTCTTAGCCTAGGTCAGTCATTATATTTAAAAGGGTTTTCTTGTAGACAAAATGTATTTGGCTGATGTTTTCTAACGTACTCTGATGATTCCTGTCTTTTGTTTGGTGTATATAGTCAGGTCATATTTAAAGTGATTATTGATATAATTGGATTATTCTCTATCATGTCTACAATGTTTCCTACTCAGCAATTTTGGCTTTTATAACTTTATTACTTTCTTTGTCTCATCTGTTTTTAATTGAACATTTATATTATTTCATCTCCCACCTCCTTAAAATGATATATTTCTTTTTAAAATAATTTTAGTAGTAATCTTATAGTGTGTATTTTGTATTTATAACCAATTTTAGGGGCACTTTCACATGTACTGCTTCACATGTAGTGTGGGAACCTTATAACATTGTATTCAAAATTCATTCCTCTTCTCCCTTTTGACAACTCCATCATTCATTCCCTTCATCCACATGCTATAATCACCTAATACATTGTTTCTATTGTTATATTAAACATAGTTACCTTTTTGATCAATTAGAAATAAAAAAACTAAAAGATTTCATTTTGTCCTCATTATTCCTTCTCTGATTCTTCTTTTTCTAGACAGCTCTTTGCTACTTTACTATTTTCCTACTGACAAAAAACAAAACAACAGCAACAACAAAACAACTTATTTTAACGTTTCTTATAGGGAGGTGTGGTTGACATATTCCCTCAGTTTTTATTTGTCAGAGAAAATCTTTATTTACCCTTCACCTTTAAAGGATAATTTCATGGACACAAAACTCTAGGCTGGTCAGGTGGGATTTTATTTCAACACTGAAATTATTTCATTCTCCTCTCTTCATATTTGCATGGTTTCTGAAGAGGAGTCACTGTGATTCTTATATTTGTTCCACTCTAAGTAAGTAGGGTCTTTTCCACAGGCTTTTTTCAAGAATTTCTCTTTGTCTTTCGTCTCCTACAGTTTGAATATGATATGTTTAGGTGTGTGTGAGGTCAGGGCGGGACAAGCCTTGGTGCGAATTCCACTTGGTTTTGTAACTACTTGACTCTGTGGTTTCTTTTCTGTCCTTAATTTGGAAAGTTAAAGACCTTACTACTTTAAATATTTCTTCTGATCTTTTCTCTTGTTCTTCTCCCTCTGGTATTTAAAATGCACCTGTGTTACACCTTTGAAATTGGCACCATTCTTGGATGTTTTCTTATTTTCATTCTTTTTTTTTGTTGGTATTTCAGTTGGGAAAGTTTCTGTTTACCTATGTTCAAGCTCACTGATTTTCCCCTTGGCTGCATCCAGTATACTGATGACCATATCAAAGTCATTTTTCATTTCTGTTACCATGTGTTTGATTTCTAGCATTTTCTCTTGATTTTTTTTCCTAGAGTTTTCATCTCTCTGCTTTCCTTTACCACTGCCTCTTCATGCTGTTTACTATTTCCACTATAGCATTTGGTGTACTATCCATAGTTATTTTTAAATCCCTACCTGAAAAATCCACCTCTGTCACATCTGACTGTGGTTCTGATTCTTCTTTTTTATTCCTCTTCAAATTGTGTTTTTCTTGCCTTTTGTATGCCTTGTAATTTTTTGTTGTAAGTCAGGTATACATCTCTAATAAGAACTTAGGGGACTTCTCTGGTGGCACAGTGGTTAAGAATCTGCCTGCCAATGCCGGGGACACGGGTTTGAGCCCTGGGCCGAGAAGATCCCACATGCCGCAGAGCAACTAAGCCCTTGTGCCACAACTGCTGAGCCTGTGCTCTAGAGCCTGTGAGCCACAAGTACTGAGCCCTCGTGCCACAATTATTGAAGCCCACACATCTAGAGCCCAGGCTCTGCAACAAGAGAAGCCACTGCAATGAGAAGCCTGAGTACCACAACGAAGAGTAGCCCCCACTGGCCGCAACTAGAGAAAGCCCGTGAGCAGGAATGAAGACCAAACACAGCCAAAAAAAAAAAAAAGTTAGGTAAACTAGCCTGTAAGAATTTATAGTAACCTGTCTAGAAGGTGGATTGTTTTCAATGTTTGTCATACCTATGAATGAAAGAGGTTTCAAGTTATTCTAGTGTCCTTATTTTTATCTCTCCTCCTGTCTCTGGATTTTCTTAGTACTCCTACTCAGAATAAGTCATTTTCTTGCTGCTTATTGTGCTGTAATTCACTGTTATACTGGAACTCTATTGTAGCACTAAGGTGTGGAAGAGAAGGGAGCATTCTCCAATCTTTGGATTAAATCTTAATCAGTGGTCCTATGTGTTAGATGTGTAACATTCACAGGTCTTTTTTCCTTTGGCATAGCTTCCCCCACACCCCACCTCCACACACGCATCCTCTCTTTGTCCTCTACTCCTTTCCAGGACTGCAGCATTATCAATCTTTTCTCTTGAAGCCCTTGACCCCTTTTGAATACTCTTCCTCACCTTAGTGAGTCTGGAAAACTAGTAAGGGCAGGAGTGGCAGGAACATCATTTTCCCAGCTGGGAGATGGCTATTATAAGGTCTTATTCCCTGGAGTGTAAACTTTCCTTATGGAGAAGATGCTGAGCTTATTTCAGAATTATTAATTCTCCCTACCCCTGTCAGATCTACATGGGGATCTTTCTTGGATCTTCACTGTAAGAACCCGGCCAGGATGGGGGTGGTAGAGGTGGTGGGGGTGGTGGGAGTGTTCCTAGAGTTAAAGCTCATGGAAGTATGGAGTCCCTGCTAATTACTGTCATCCTCAGGAGTTTCTCAGTCTCATGCTAGTTCGCAATGAGCCTCCAAACATTTATCAGAATTGATATTAAGTGAGAAAATATGGTCACCTTAAAAAACTGACATAGAGTGTTGCTGTCACTTTATGCTATGTAAGAAGATCTTCATTGTGTCTTTCTGGATGAAACTGTGTATCCAGATTTCAGGGTGGTAGTTTGCCCTGCAACCTCAAATTTTGAATGGGTCGATACAGGTTCATTGTTTTCACTGTGACCAGCTGTTTCTTGTTGTAAGAATAATGACAAGAATAATGACTTCCAAGCTTTTTATTTTTTGGAGCTGAAATTAGAGTCCCAACATTATTTTTAAACGCAGCAAATATACTTTGGAAATATTTCTATGTTGAATGTAGTGAAGTATTACAGATTATATATATATAAAAAAGTGGGAGTTGCCAGTTTCTTAAGTGGATATTTAGGTCTTTCTAGTTGTTGTTATTTATATTTTCTCTTGCAGAATAAAATTCTGCAAAAAACTACAGTGTACATGATTTTAAATTGCTTAAGATATTTCATAATTTTTTTTCTTTTACAATTGTCTGTTTTCTCCATTTGTCTATCTCTAGTTATACGTAGGTTAGGCCATTATGTCCCAAGACCACTGCCACTCTATTTAATTTTTTCCTATCCTTTTTCTCTGTTTTTTAGGTTGAGTGATTTCTTCTTATTTGTTTCTGTTTCACTGATCCTTTCTTATCTACTTTCTAGTTGGATCCCAATCCCATTTTAGAAATTTTTCATTTTACCATCTCCATTCTTTCATTTCCATTTAATGCATTTTTATAATTTATATAGTCATTATGCGCTATTTCTTTATATTCTTGAACTCAATGATAATAGCTGACACTGCTATGCATATTTATATAAGTTCTCTGTGTAGACAAATGTTATTAACATTTATTGAGAAAATACCTAGAATTGCAATGATTTGTTCATATGGCAAGTGAATTCTAAATTTTTAGGAAGCTGACAAAGTGTTTCCTAAAGTGGTTGTTCCATTTTCATTCCCACCTGTACTCTATGCAAGTTCCATTGACCCCATATCCTTACCAACATTTTATATGGCTAATCTTTCAACTTTAGCCATTCTAATGGGCATGCAGTGGTATCTTGTTTCATTTTAATTTGCATTTACTAATGACTAATGGTGTATGATTTTTGTGTATGTATCTTTATTTACAATATTTAAATTTTTCTTAGTTACTTCTACAGATACCTGATTTAAGTATCATATATGTTAATTCATATATCTAAACTTTTCTTGCATGTACATAATTATATATCATAAAACCATTATTAAAGTTCTTTTTAAAGTATATCATGTCAGATAATCATAATCTCTTACTAACAACAGAAGGTCAGGCACTACAGGTGCATATCTTAGTGAAGTTCTTTGATCAGACATCAGTTCTGTTTAACTCAAATTCTAAAATAGTTACAAAACACAGAACATAGGCCATGCACTCTACTAAGGAAAAATATGTCAGTAAACTTAATACTATAGACTGAATGTGTCCTTCATAAATTCATATGTTGAAACCTAGTTCCCAGTGTAATGGTACTTAATGGAGGTGGGGTCTTTGGAAAGTAAATTAGGTATGAGAATGAAGTCCTCAAGAAGGAGATGAGTGCGCTTACAAAAGAGACCACAAGAGAGCTCCCTCTCCCCTTCTGCCATGTGAGGACACTGTGAGAAGACACTTTTAGAACCTGGAAGCAGGATCTCAACAGATACCAAGTCTACTAGCACCTTGATCATGTACCTTCCAGCCTCCAGAACTGTAAGGAATTATTGTTTGGTTTGTGTAAGCACCTAGTTAAAGGTATTTTGTTAGCAGCCCGTGCTGACTAAGACACATACATAACTTATATCCTTCTTCTTAAGAATTTAAGAGACATATCCAAACAAAATCACTGCAAGAATTTCAAGTTAAAACCTAGGGTTTTGGCATTTCCAATTTTGTTATTTTTCCTTGTGGAGAAATCTTGTGACTACCTAAAAGAGATTATGATAGCACCAGTCATTTCTACCCCTTCCTTTGCTGTTATGTCATTCAGGAATATGTGTCATCTTTAGAGTGACCCACTCAGAGTTAGCACAGACACTCAAAGTCCTTTCAAAATATCTGGCAAACAGTGGTTCATAAATAGAAAACTTGGTTTCATATCTGAATGTATGGGCATAAAGATTGAGCATATGTAAGGACAGCCCAGAGGACTGAGTAGCCAGTTAATTCAATGAACATATTTGATGAGTGAGCAAATTAAAAAGCTTAAAGAAGATAATTTAATCAGAGTTGGAAAAAGAGGGCCCCAACATAATAGTGAATATATAGTCAGGAATGAATTACCTGATTCTAATTTTACTTAAACTCCAAAAGCTAAACATTTAGATCTAATGGTTAAGATTGTTTTAACAAGGTTGAACTTGATATAGGTAAGTTTATGTCTATTGCCCTCTCACAATTCAGTTAAAATAATGTAAGTAGAGCTTTTTGAGCTAACCATTTAGTTATCCTAGCTGAACAAAGGAAAGTTGTTTTGTAAATCTTTGCAGCTTTGCTTTAGTTTTCATATTTTCCTACCCATTATGTGTCCCTTAATTCTGTCATTTCTAGGTTATGCTTGTAGGTCTTCAGAGTTAAGCCATATCTTGGGTTAAACTGCCAATCTACCAAGAAACATATCTGTTTAAAATATTAAAATTAAGAAAGAGAAAAAGCATTCAGAAAGAGAGAAAAATGTCTGCTAAAAATGTCTATTTTGTTGTTTAATTTTAAATTAATCTTATGCAGTGTTTGGCAATGTTTCAAATTGGATTCATGATCTCAACATTAAAAGATAACAGAAAAAAAACTATAGTATTTCAGCATGTTTATTATTTCAGATGGGGTGGACTTCCATTATTGAATCTCATGTTTGATATTGCAGTGAAATCAATAATTAACACATTGAGTACTTCTTATGTATCAGGGTACAGGTCACTTACATTTCTGCATGTCTGGTGATCAGAGACACTGACAACCTTTTGTCCTGGACTATCTTTTCATGAATATTTGTATAGCAAAACAGCATTGGACGATAAAAATAGTGTGTCTGTTTGGAACATATATATTTTCTCCATTCATGGCAAAGTTTGGGCAGATGATAGATTTACCTGCAGCCCATTATGAAAGACTGCGGATCTTAAGCTCAGGATTAGAAAGGCAACCCACTTTGGAATTATATGTGCAACACTGGAATTCTTTTTTACTTGAATGTTTATTATTGCTCATTTGTATAAGATTTATTATTTATGGATAATATACACAAGTCAGAATAGTATTTTTTTTCTGTAGGTAAATCACATTGTCTTATTTCTTATGTGGATTGGTAAGTACAAATTATTATATATTATTGCTATTTTTATAAGCATCACTTATCTAAAACTATTTTTATAAGTACTTAATAATTAGTGAAAACTAGTATAAAAAATAATTTCCATTTACCCACTGAACTTACTTCTTGGGAGATGTTAACATATTGTAATTTTGAGGCGATATGCAGTTTCTCCTTTAATTTTACTTAGGAAAAAATGAATCATTTTTTTTTTTTTAGAACTTTTATTGAGATACAGTTAACATACAATAAACTGCATATATTTAGAGCATACAATTTGGTATCCCAATCTCCCAATTCATTCCCCCCCCAACCCTCCCCGCTTTCCCCACTTGGTGTCCATATGTTTGTTCTCTACATCTGTGTCTCTATTTCCGCCTTGCAAACAGGTTGATTTGTACCATTTTTCTATAGTCCACATATATGTGTTAATATACAGTATTTGTTTTCCTCTTTCTGACTCACTTCACTCTGTATGACAGTCTCCAAGCCCATCCATGTCTCTAGAAAAAAATTGCTGTGTCTTGCAAATATCCTAATGCCTGAGCTAAGTAACCCTCATTTAAAAGGATAGTGACTTAGAATCAATTTTTATTGCCTCCAATATAATTTAGGGAAGACTGACAAGCTCAGTTACAAAAAAGTAGAAAAGTAGCTGTGATTTACCATGTTAGCTTTTCATCATTAGGCAACTGATTCCATAAGGAACTCACTTAATGGCAGCCAGTTCCCTGAAAACTATTTCTTCAGCATTCTCTGGGTGGTTACAGTTTCATGAATGTACAAAATTACCATTATTTCTTTAATGTCATTCATTGTCCTACCCATCTAGTATTTCATCCAGACATGTGTTGGATGGCTTAACACAGTGATTAGGTTGTCGAAGTTCTCAGTATGTTCAATCTACAATTTGTGAGTCAATATGGATAATTTCTACTGTCCTGTCCTTGCGTTTATGGGCCTTTTATTCTGCGCTGTGCAATCAATCTCAGGTTAAGTCCATCCACTGAAATTTTTATTCTGATATTGCATTTTTCAGGTTTAGAATTTCCATATTATGTATCTTTTTTTTTTTTTTTTTTCAGAGTTTCCATTACTCTCCTGACATTTTCCTCCATGTCGAAATTCTGACCTCTAGGTCCTCAGCTCATTCAGTCTGCCACTTTCTACTTGAGCTCTATTCCTCATTAGCCTTGTGAAACTGTGGAGTTCCTTCAGGGGAAAAGTGAGATAAATGTAGATCCTGCCTCCTGTGTTTCCTTCATTTCAAGAGCTTTTCCACCTCTATTTTCTGCCAGCTTTTGTTTGCCTTCCAGTGCCTTCAAACAGCTGTTTGTTTGACTGATTCTTTTCCAAGTTGTTTATGCTTGTTACAAGCAAGAGGATGCTTGTTGGAAGCTAGAAGTTCAGACACATATCTTGAATTTTCCCCAATTTTTGGATATTAATTTCTTGCATTTGATGAATATAAATAAATCTTACAGAACGATGTTAGCTGTTTATCTACATGACATGTCTTGTCTTCCTCATAGAATATGGTCCTAGAAGGGGAACTGCTGGATTAAAGGTATAACTATGTAAGGGTTTGTTGATACACATTGATACTTATTGCTAAATTGTTTCTATAAAGAGTTCATGAATTTATATTCTTCAACAGCAACCTAATGACAGTATCAACATATTCTCATTACATTAGACATTATAACTGCATTCCTCTTTCAAATATTACAGGTAAATTTTGTTAATAAATGTTGGCTTCGTATTAAATTTTACTTACTTTATTATTAATAAGATGAGGCTGCACTTGCCTGTCTTGTTCTATGAGCTGCCATTTGACTGGTAGGTTTCCTAAGGTAATAAGAACTGATTGGCCAAACAAGATATTTCACTCACACCTTTCCTTGGCACAAGGCATGTTGTTTTTATCTTGTCAGAATTGTAAAATTTGTATAATCAACCCAGCTGACAGCCTTTCAGCTAGGGCTTCTAAGAAGGCATTTCACAGTGGGGAACCATTCAGAAATTCTAACCCAAAAGCTGCCACTAGGTCAGAGGATTAAAACAATAAAAGTGACAGTATGATAAAGCAAGGCCAAAGTTGCTAAAATAGTTGCTGATATTTCCTGATCTGGTTAAACACAGTAAAACAAAGCAACAGTTTGGACAGGAGGTGTGCAAAAAAAAGAGGACACACTGAGACATCTTTTACTAGCATATGAGGTTGAACCCACAGAGGACAATATTTTATCTCATGAATTATACGTCCTGCTTAATAGGTTGCCAGTAGGTTGCAGGATGCCTTAAATTGTAGAGGATGGGCCAGGGAAATGAATGTTGTTCTAGGTGAAAGAAGCTGAAATAATATTAAGGCAACACTTTATCTTCAGTACCATTAACATTAAATTTATACCCAGAGAGTGAACACCAGCTATGAGTCAAGCATTTTTGCCACATAGTTTTCCATATAGTATTTTCGTTAATTATCTCAGTGAAAAAATTATCTATATAATTAGTATGTATGCACAGGAAAGAAACTGAGGCCCTAAAGTGCACACTTACTGCGGTCACACAGATAGTGTATTTCAAGACCCCACCTCATTATTAGCCTTTAAATTAGAAGCTAATAGCAACTTTATTATGTGACACATAAAAAATATAACATATAGAAATAGAACTTTCTTGATATAGACTTAAGCTGTTGCTCACATTAATGTGAAACAGACCTTGACTTTTTCCCATATGTATATATGTATAGTAATTATGTAAGTACACATATATGCGTATATATATATTTATGTATATGTGAGTAGGTGTGTAATATATACCTAGTATTAAATATTTCTCTGAAATGATTCTAGATCTACAAATCTATCAGCTCATGGATACAAATGAGATCACATTTGAAATCATAATTCAGTTTTGGATGACTTGTAAACCCCCATCTGCATGACTCCAAACTACAGTCCTTTCTCCCAAAGATGTCTGAGGGCTCCAGGCGAAGTTGCAGTTGTCCTCAGAAATGACTTTGCATCAGCCAAGTGCTGTTGTTTCCCTGCCAACGTCCTGAGCATCTTCGAGCTGCTGAGGTGCTCTACCACATCTGCCCTCTATGGTTCCTAATTAACACCTTCATCTACCTCTTAAAGCTGACAATTCTTAACGTAACATATAGCGTTATATCTTCTTTAACAACTTTACCAGAGTTATTTAATTCCAATTAAATAACAATATCATAAAATGTTCTCCTCTTCCTCTTTCTTTAGACAATTTACAATTTATATTTTTCCCTACTGTGTATCTGAATATAAATACTTCTAGGCTTTTTTCCTCCTCTACTTTCTCCCCCACTTAATTAAAAAAAAAATTATTGTTTATCTTAGTTTTTACCTTTGTATTAATTCAGTATTCAAAAACTTTCCTCGAGTTTTTTTTTTCTTTCTTTCAGCTTAGATTAGTCTTTATTTTAGTTACTATAGAAGAGACAATTTGTGAGCTATTTTACTTCCCATCATCTCTCTCTCTTCTCTTCTCATACTTTGTAAGTTATTTCTCCATTTCAGTCCATATGACATTTGTATTCTACCCTGAGAACCTTATACTCATTTTTGTTGGTTTGTTTTTTGCCTTCGACTTAGTTAAATATACCCACTGTTTACTACTAGTACTTTGTAAAATGCTTCCTTGTCATATTTTTAGTTCAAATTTGTCCTCTGGTAGTTTAATGACTCCTGAGAATGATATACCCCAAGCTCTTCTATTTTAAAAATGGTTTGTCAGTAGTCTTTTTACTTGAAAGTTAATTTTGCTTGATATAAAATTTCTGACTCACACAGTCTTTCTGTGTTCTTCTTTCTGGTGCTTCAGTACTGTGGGGGGAGTGTGATGTTAGCCTGACTTTCTTACTCTTAAAAATCAAGCCACCACACATTCTTATTTTTGCCTGGCATTCACTAGGATTATTAATAACATGAAATTTTACTACCAAAATTTCCCAATTAGATAATAAACAACATGTTCATAAACTCTATGGGTAACTTATTTATTTTGTCAAAAAAATTTTTCTTTTTTGGTCCAATGATGTTTTTTCTTAATTTTAGGGATAGATAATATCACAAGGCTATTTCTCACTGCTTACTATTCTTGGTCTTTCTTAGTAAAGCTAGGCTAAGTTATGCTGCATTTTGAAGATTTATCCTATGGGTTTTGAACTTCTTATATTGTCTATTGCTAAATATTTTTATAAGTTTATTATTGCAGATAATTTTTCTAATTCATTATATAACTGGTTATTGTTTGTGTAAACAAAAAATATTTATTCTTGTGTATTAATTTCATATTCTTCTGCCATACTGAAGGTCTGTATTATTTGTGCTACTTTTATCATTTATTCTTTTGAGTTTTCCAAATATACATACTTATGATAGGCAAATAGAGATAGTTTTATTCATTTGCTAGTTATTACATCTCTGTTTTTTTCTCTTACATGATCATATTGGCTAATATGCAATATAGTATTAAGTTATAGTGGACATAGTGGAATCTTTGCCTTCTTCCTGACTTATTGGAACTGTGAGGTTAATTTTACATGTCAAATTGGCTAGGCCTTGGTACCCAGATATTTGATCAAACACTAGTCTAGATGTTGCTGTGAAGATATATTTTGGATGAGATTAAACAAGTAGACTTTAAGCAAAGTAGGTTACTCTCCATAATGTGTGTGGGCCTTGTCTAATCAGTAGAAGGCCTTAAAAGAAAAAAGGCTGATGAAGAGGAAAGGCAGCCTGAAGCTGGCCTTTGGACTCAAATCCCAACATGAGCTTTTCCCTGGGTCACTAGCCTGCTCACCCAACCTGCAGATTTTCAGCTTTGCAGCTTCTCCACAATCACGTCAACCAATCTCTCAAAATAAATCTCTTTTCCCCTCTCTCTCAATCTCTGCCCTCCCCCTTTCTTCCTGTTTCTCTCTGTCTTTCTGTCTTTTTATAATGTTACTATGGTCTGAATGTGTCCCCCAAATTCATATGTTGAAATCCTAATCCCCAATGTGGTGATATTTGATGTGGGCCATTGGGAGGTTATTAGGGCATGAGGGCAGAGGTATATATCTTCTTGTTGAGGTTTTATCATATTTTTCCCACTTTATTTTACCCTTTCTCTACACGCACACACAAACACACACACAGGCATACAAATCAGTAAGCTCTTTAAAGGCATTGTGTGTGCATCTAATTCATAACTTGATTGGTGACATTTAGAACAATGCTGGATACATAGTAGATATTCAAAATTATTGTTTGGTCAACTCATCATGAGAAAATGCCCCAAACAATAAAACAAACAACACACTACAATAGATACCTTTCAATGGTAAGTCAAAAAATTTCAAACTCCATTTTAAAACAAAGAAATGGTTTACTTCTGAGAGATGTTTACTTTATTATGGATTTCAAACTGTATTTTAAATAAATTAAGTGTTCAAAGTTGAAACCTGCAGGTCAGTGTAATGATGAGATCATTAAGGGGTTTGTGTTTTCTTCTCTAAGATTATGTATTAATTATCTGTATTAAATAAATTGGTTCTTGATATAGAATAATTCTTCCTTCAACTGAAAAATAATTCTGGAACCCTACTATAACTATCTGTTTGTTTTTAGTTAATGGTGCTTTGGGAATTTTATTATTAAAGATTGCAAGCTCCTCTTCACATTCTTTACCAATACTAAAATATACTAAGTATTCCTTGGGGGAAAAAAAGTCCTAAAAGATAAAGTAAGAATAATACCCTATTAAACGGCATTTAAAGATCTACCAATATCTGGACATTCTACAGTTTCTCAATTCTCTTTATCCTTGAGAGTTTTTATACAATGATACACCTGTAACTTAGGCCAAAATACTTTTGTTTCTTAACCTACATGTTTGCTAATGAAAAGCAGGGTTTAAGTGTAAAAGGAGTGTAATAGAAATCAAATCACCTATGTTTCTACTAGGACTTTGGGTTTGACCTTGCAGGTTGCCATTGTAAATTTTGTCCAACCTCAGAAATACTTTTCTTATGT
Organism: Hippopotamus amphibius kiboko; assembly: GCF_030028045.1. Taxonomy (NCBI): domain Eukaryota; kingdom Metazoa; phylum Chordata; class Mammalia; order Artiodactyla; family Hippopotamidae; genus Hippopotamus; species Hippopotamus amphibius. The sequence continues at coordinate 8,810,235 of NC_080194.1, forward strand.
GTAATAAGAAAGGTTAGATATGATATTCATGGCCAACTCTAGGCTGTAATATTTTCTGATAGTTTCCTTTTTTTCTGATTCCTTTACTTTATTTTAATTCTTTCACATTATTTTAATTCCTTCATTTTATTTAATGAAACTACAGCCCAAAACAACAAAACAATGATCTGGGATATTACTCTATATTTTTCAAAACTATGAGATTGAGCTGTTTCCTGACGACACCCCTTTCACCAATGCATCATTCAGTCTTACTTCAGGTGGATTTAAGTCAGTTAATGTTTTCACACACAAGGAACCAAATGATTAGTAGTCCCAGGAGGACAGTCAAATGGGCCATTTGACTCAGTAATTTTAGATGGATAAGAAGAACGTCCATTGCAGACATATTTTTTCTTAGCAGATGAGTCATGAAGAAGGGGTACTATATACATTACCTTCTCTTTATAAAAAGATAGAATTATTAAGTGGAGGTAATATATTCTTTAGTGGGAAAATCTGATACAGATTCATTCACTGAAGTTGGAGAAGTCTTGTGACTTTTCTGAGTCCTAATTTCCCATTCAGCAAAACTGGATGTTCACAATAACAATGATAGGGCAAATTGACTGGCGCAAGAAATTTTCTGAAAGTTGCTATTATTTGATGCAAAGGAAAAAAATAGGAAGGCATAAAATAAAAGAAAGAAAAAATAAACATTTTTAAAATGGAATGCTTATCTTGGCTATCTTTTGATGTGTCTTGAAATAGACAACAATGGACCCACTAAAGCATGCAGTGAGAGAAGGATAACTGCTCACTCTTTCTAAAATTTTCACTAGTTAGCAGCTTATGCCTAGTTTAAACTAAGAATCGGTCTCCTCTGCATTTTCATTTTTCTTAAAAAATGTCAAAAAAAAAAGTACAGAAGGGATTGTTGGTGGTGGCAAGAGGTCAAAATATGTAATCTAATATGAGCTAGACCTTAGACTTCCTCCTGTGGAAGTGTAGCATTCCTTTGCTAATGTTCTTGCACTTGACGAAAAATGCAAAACACACAACTTCAGGAAAGATGGAGGAGACAGTGCTGTGACTGCAAAGGGAACTCAGAAAAGGCCTTTGTGATTGCTGCAGGTGATCTAGGGAACACCCAACAATGCCAGAATAAAAATGAATTCGGGAAATGAACATGGGCTTGGATGTTGCAGTCACTTTCCAGAAAGCCATTAAATGTTGGCTTTGTCAAAGGCAGAAAAGAGAACAAATAAATATATCAGACACCTCCAATTCCCAAAGTCAAAGCCAGTATTAGTACATTGGCTTATAACATAAACCAAGGAAAAGATAAAAGAAAGAGTCAGAAACTTTTTGTTGTTGTTCTGACTTGGGTGTGCCTCTTTAAAGAATTGCGTCTGCAAGGAAGAACAATATAAATGTCCACCCACCAGGCTCTGAAGACAGAGAATGAAACTCATTTATCTCAATTGCTGGATAAGCCAGAGATATTTTAGACAGAAGTTATAAACTGATGGGGTTTTGGTTTATCTGATATGAATAACAAAAGGAAAATACTGGATATCAGATTTGCATACAGGAAAAAAAACTGCATTTGGTCATTGCAAAGATAGACTTCCTTATGATGGCAGGTTTTAAAACAAAGATTTAAGGAGACATGACATTTTTGTGAAATGAAGTAAACACTACCATTGCAGGTAAACACTTTTTGAAGCTAGTAGGATATTTCTTTTTCATTGTATGACAAGAGTAGATGAAATAATTAGCTTAATTCAGGGCAAGCTGCAATGATAAAGCTTTTGAGCATTTGTTAGAGTTCAGACAGAGAATATCGTATAAAACTTTTACTGGTCCTTCAAATGTCAGGTCCAATCACACTGCATTCCTGAAATAACAATCTCTGTTAAAGAGGATGTTTCTCTCAAGGTGAGAAAGGACCTTTTCTGTTCAAAGGTAAACAAACACTGTCTTCTTTTAGAAATGCCATGCCTTTGATATAGTCCTTCCTTTGTAAAAGAAGATCCAAGGAGTGACATTCTGCAAGATTTACTATAAATAATATGACATCATGGTCAAATTGTTTCAGAAAATATTGCATGTTGTACCTCTTATTTGGAGAATTTCTAAGAGGTTTCATAGTCTGTGTGAATTATTAACCCAACAAACCTAGTTTAAAATATGTTTTCCTGTGTTTTGTTCTTAGCACAGTTTTAGCACAAGCCCCTTTTATTTCAAAAAGTGTGATTAGATAGTTTGCAAAAGAATGCCTAAATAAACCTTGAATGGATTTGAACACAGAATGGAAAATCTTCTCTTTCTTTAAAGCTACCAGGGTGAGTCAAGAACTGACACAAGTATGATTTGATGATAAAAGAGACTGGAGATCAAAATAAGGAACTGGGACAATGAAATAAATGTCCTACCAACATTTTGTATTTATCTTTCTTGTCAGAAAGTCATGTTAGCAGTTTCTAGTTCTTTAGGGGATCTTTTCATTATAGCTAGAAAATATGACTGTTTGGAATATAGTAATTTTTCTAGAAGAATCATCCCTCAAAAGAGAGATTGGGATTAAATGTATAAGAAAAAGGCTTTTTAAAAAGGGAAACAAAATGATTTGTACGGGTTACAAAATGTGCAGCAGGGTTAAGATGAATTAAATTTTATGTTGTTTGAGGGAATAATTAAATTTGAATTTATTTTGCAAGGTATGGTTGCCAAATCTTTATAGCCAGAGAATAAAAGATCAAAGGAGAAAAAAATCTTTTTAAAAACAGAGTTTACAGTTTTTTGAAGAGGCACAGAAAATTTCAATAAATGAGATAGATAAATAAATAATGTATAATGAATATCTAATCATTCGGTGTATTTTATAGTTGAACACTGATAGGTATTTGGAGGAAATTTTTGAAAGAAAAAATTGCTTTAAAAATTTAAGGCACTTACTAAGTGGAAATTATAGTCCATTAAACTGCAAGGTCTTTTTAAATTAAACTTACATTCTCCTAAAGTTAATGGCATAAATTAAAATGCTAAAATTAAGAACTAAATATGGGTGAGAATGAGTTCTTCATATTTATGCAGTATCCATAGTTAGCAATTGTTCTTGAACCTATACATGAACTAAATTATCGCAATAATATTTTATGTAATATACTGTAGATAGTATTTAAAATTTACAATTTATGAAATTTATTAGGTTGATTAAATTTGCATGATATATCAGATAAGAGAGGCTAGATTGTGTTGCAGTAACTAATGGCCACAAAATGTGAGTGCTTAAAAAAACTAAAGCTTATTTCTTCTTTGAGTTACATACACTTCTTGAGTCAGCTGAGATTCCCTCTCATGTTACCTGGGATCCCACTCTAACAGAGCAACTTCTCCGTGGAGAAGGAAAAACACATAATAGACACATGTTTCTCTTAAAGTTCCTGTCCAGAAATAGCACCTGGCACCCCTGCCCGTATTCCCTTGACCGTAGCAATCTCATGATTGCTTTTGAGTTCTCTAGAGTCAAACCTTATAATTTCTCTCAAACAAGAGCACTTCAGAAAGGAACCAAAGTATTTGGTGTTGTAGACCGTGAATGTTGCCCACCATAGCAATTCAAGCCACTGTAGTCCCTGACCTACAAGTTCACCCTGAAAGGAATTCAGGATGACTCATTTTGTGCTTTGGATATATGGGCCCCTGCATAGTTAACACACATATATCTAAGGAAGAATTTCAATGACCTCAGATTCTTGCATCTTTCCAGACATAGAAAAGCACTAAAATCATTAACTGAGATATCTGATCCTCTTGTAGAGCAGTAACCTTTCACCTAGATCTTGCCTGCATGTATTCCCTACCCAAAATTCAGGTATATATTGGCTCCATCCCTCCCTCTTCAGAGCAGTTCCTCAGAGCTCTCTGAGAGGCTGTCTCCTGGTCTACAGTCCTCAGTAATACACTAAATAAACTCAACTCAAAGGTTTTACATTGTGTGAAGTTTTCCCCCCTGGTGGACAGTTAAACAAAAATCTAGCCAATATTTAGTAGTAGAACAAAGATTAGAACAAAGGATATTTGACAATTTGGAGTGTTTTGCTTCATTATATATCTCTCTTACTATTTAAAATACAATGTATATTATTTGGTTTTAATAAATACATTGGATATGTGCGATGTGAATTAGAAACATATTGGTAAAGAGTATATCAATTTCATCCTACCAATTGCTTGTGTTTAAAATAAAATGGGGAGGTTTCCATTTCCATTCACAAATGGTTATTTGTAATGATAAGTGCCCTTCTGCTTTAATAAATAGAAAATTGGCAAAATATATGAAACAACTGTTCTTGGACATTCGATAACAAGAACGGTGGGAAAATAATCCCTAAGGGAAAAGGAACAAACAAGGTGAAGCTTTTCTCTAGTTTACTGCCTGGAAGCATTTTCCAGCTTCAGCAACACATTGGAAAGCCAAGCAAAGACCAGCAGTCTTACTGAGATAAAGAGACAGGTAGGTCAGGGAGAAGAAGCCAGGTAAAATATTTCAGAGAGGAGTCTTTGATTGAAAATCAAGACACACATGCCTGTCAGAAAGCACACAAGCTGGATTTACCAAAAACAAATGAACAAACACAAACAAAATCAAAACACAGCAAACAAAAAGAAAAAACAAGAAATAACAACCGTAGAAGAGCTATAAGAAGAATAAATTCCAGAACTTACACAATTCCAGGATTATTCAAGTTTCCTCTAGCAGTACAGAACTAGAAAAAATGGACTTTTAAATTATACATACACAAACACATTCCAAATGTTTAAGGAAAAAGTGAACACAAGGAGGAACTAAATGGAATTTATTAAAACAGACACAAACAGGATGCTGAGAGATGAAAAACATAAAATTTAAAGTAAAAAAAGCTGGGATTAACCACAGATTAGAAACAGCACCAGAAAAGAGAATACATAGCAATAGAAATAATTTAGAATGAAGTACAAAGACTGTGAAAAATTAAACTGAGTATCAATGAACTGTGAACCAATATCAATAGGACTAAATTATATGTGACTGGAGCCCAGAAGTAAGACAAAAAAAAAATATGAAATAATGGCAAAAATACCTTTAAAAAAAACAATTAAAGCAGGAACGAAAAAAGAAGAAAGAATTAGAGCATATAGTATAATTAAATAAACAAATTAATTTTGCTTTAAAGTGGTAAACTTAAACCAAAATGTACTGATAACAAAGCACAATCTACCAAGAAACTTTTAAGTAAATACACATGTAGGATAAGAGTAAAGTTGGAAAACATACCCTGCAAACATTAATTTCTAAAAAACTGGAGTGTCTATATTAATACTGAAGTGCACTTCAGAATAAGAACAATGTGCAAGTGGTAAAGAGGGATATTTCATAGTAATAAAAAGTCAGTGAAAACCCATTATAATTCTAAATGTGCATGCATTTAATAACAGAGCTCAAAAATATATGAAATAAAAATAATGAAACCAAAAGAGGTAACGAGAAGCTAGGCAGAAAGGCAAAGAATTTAAAATAAAGATCATTAAAATACACTCTGCATGCACCAACTCTAGGATTATTTCTCTATTTTGAGCCCCAGCCCTTCCATTGATAAAATCATCTGAAAGCACCCCATCTTGTCCTCACATATGTAATAGGGAATTAAATGATAAAGTATTGTCCTTATTGGGATAGTTCTTTATAGTACAGAGAGAGAGTTATAATTCCAGAAGATGTTAGAATTAGTAGTTAATGGAAGAGTTCCAAAGGATGAGAAATGTATGGGGTAGAAAGGATTTTGGAATATACAACCCAGCTATGCTACCCATACTATATATATTCTTTTTTCTATGGACGACACTGTGGATTTAAGCATGCTTTATTAAAGAGTAGTTTTCTTGAACATTTTAATTTTCTATAGACCTTAATGCATAGCTTGTTTACTGCCTCTTTTTTTCACTCTTGTCTTTCTCATTGGCTGTCTGAATGCAGACAATCCAGCAGGGGACTCCCAAGACTCCAGGAGGTAATGAAACTAGGAGAAAGGAAGTTGCAAGATCCCTGAATCGCCACTTAAAATAAGGTGCCCAGGAGGTCCAACGGAATGGGCACACCATATCATTTGATTGTGTCAGTGAAAAAAACAGGTTTCTATTGTGCTAAATTACTGAAATTTTGGCACATATGTTGCGGCTCTCTACATAACTGATTAACACAAACATTTTGAAGTTAGGCAAGATATTTTACTCTGTTCTGAGTGCATGGTGCGTAGTGTTTCCTATGAAACACTTCTGTATGAATTGGCTTTCTGTAATGGTAATCTGGATCCCTGGTGTTTTTGTTTGTTTTGTTTTGTTTTGTTCTTGTGACACTAGACTGTTAAACTGGCTTCTTGCTCCTGATTACATTGGTTTTATGACTTATTTGGGGGAATATTGCCATCAAACTTTTTCATAACTTTGCCTAACTGTAAAGTGACAACTTAACAGAAAATTGAAACCACTGCTACCATTGCTAGGGTTTCTCCACAACCTGGGAAAGAGTAATGGATTTTCTTTCCAAATAGTTTTACAAGTTTATATTCACACATTTTCTAATACAGTGTTCACTTAGCTGGTTATACAGGCAGCACTGCACGTCCAGTCACACTATAAAATGAAATAGAGATCAGGAAAACTATGTTTATTTTTCGATAAACTCATTAACCCTTTTTATAATGCAATTTAATGTGGACCAGTATTCATCATAAACATTCATCTCAAAGCTGTTACTTCCACATAAGGTGACTATGGTTAGTAAATCAAATACAGCATTGCAAGACTCCAGTGTAGTTAGAAAATGAATCTGAGCTATTTTTTTGTTTACATCCTTCACATAACTATCAAATATCATGCTAACCTGTTGGATTCAGTTAAATCTAAATTTAAAACTGTCATCACAAAATGGCTATACTTACATGAAAATGATACTGTGCTTTTGAAATAAACTGAAAATAAATTCACAAACATGAATCAAGGTAAACAAGATTTTTTTTACCAAGATTTTATTTTTTAATTTTTAAAAGGCTATGATATGCTGTTGTTAATCATGATTTGTTTTGTATACTGAAGCCAAATCTTCAGATATATGGTTGCAGATTTAATTGCATTTAAAAATTTAATTATCTTCAATATTTCATTAGAATAAATGTTTATTGAGCATTTACTACCAGTAGATCATATAAATATATGGTTGCAGTAAAGTGAATAATTGGAATCAAAGATATTACTAATATGCTAGATTATTAATAATTAATGTCTCTCCCTGATTCTCTCTCTGTCTTTTTTGTTAGATATAAAATAGAATACGATGTGTGTGTTAGTATCTTGTAATAATAATTTAAAGGATTGAGTAATTTCACTTTGAGGTATTCATATGTGTAGAAATATCAATAGTAAAAATCACATATAAGGAAAAAAGTCCTTTTTCTTGATATTAGCAGGACGATTCAAAGGGGAATTTTTTCATACACTCTCTAGAATGTGTTGTTCTTTAAAAATAATATTTATATTTAATGTTTAAAAATCAAGTTATTTTTCAAAAAATTCTAACAAGCAATTATCATTTTTCTGAAACATGAAACTGCTCATCTTTCTCTAGATTTTTTCCATAGAAAATGATGAAATAAATGACATTTTAAAATTTTTAAATAATTTTAAGATATAAATTTGAACAGTTATTTCAAGTGAAAACCAAACATTATTTTTTATTTTTCTCATATTAGAGTTCAAATAATCACTATCTAACACCGAAAAGTCTTGTTTTATTTGTTGTTGTTTTTTTTTTCTTTAGACAGTTCTGAGAACTTAATTCATTGTTTTTTTGGTCTACTAGCTAAAATGAATTACATTTTATCAAGGTTGATAAATTGTTGTGTTTTCATGTCTATTTTATTTCTTCATCACAGCTATGACTCCATAAGTGTGCACCATCATTGCTTAATAGAACCAAGAACAAGTCAAGGTAAGGAAACTGCCCAATGATAGACAGCTAGGATGTCTGAAGGTCTAGAGCAGACTGGCAAAATCATATCAGCATCTTAGATGAAGAGAGTTTGGTGTCATATTATTTTTATAAAGCTAAGGAAAATTCTTCTTTAGCATTAAAATGCGCATACACACACATACATATACACATACACACAAAGGCAAATGTTCAGACCAAGTCTAGTCATGTGCTCTCCTAGCTGCCTGGTTCCAGCCATTAGCTTCTCCTAATAGGGTTCCCACAGGAGCCTCTTCCCTGATCTCTCTGCTTCTCCTATGTCCACCTTTGCCCTCCTGCAATAATTATCTACAGAGCAGACATGAAGTCACCTTAAAATGTAAGTGCAAACATCTCACAGTTATGCTCAAAATCTTCCATATACTGTCATTCCACTGAAGATGAAGTCAAATTCCTTATAAAGACCTAAAGAGTCCTCATCATGTGCACCACCGTTTACCTCCCTTATTTTTCATCTTCTCACCTCATTTTGTTTCTGTCACACTTGCTTCCTTGCTATATGTGCAACATACCACATACCTTACCTTAGAGACATTTCACAGGTTTTTGTTTCAGGTTGGAATCCATATCCCCCATGCATCTGCACTTTGATCACTTCCATAAAGTCTTTGATCAAATAGCTCCTTCTTAATGACACCCAACTGGAATACCTTACTGAAAATTACACCTGCACACAGCCAACCCTCCAGATCACCCTTACCTCACTATATTTCTTTTTCTTTCCTTTAATTAACAGGTTTATTACAACATAATTAAAAACTATAAAATTCATCTCCTTTAAATTTACAATTCAGTGATTTTTAGCATATTTACGGATTCACGCAACCATAACCACGATCTAACTTTTATAAATCTCTATAAATTCCTGTCCATTTACAATCATTTCCTATTCTCCAAAGCAGCCCTAGGCAACTACTTATCTATTTCTGTCTGTAGAGATTTGTCTTTTTGGACATTTGCTATAAGCAGCGTCATAAAATACATGTTATTTTGTGTTTGGCTTCTTTTATCTCTCATGATGCTCTTGAGTTTCATGCATGTTGTAGCATGTATCTGTAATTATTTCCTTTTCATTGCTGAATAATATTCCATTGTACGGGTATACTCTCTTTTGTTTATCCATTCAGCAGTTGATGGACATTTGGGTCATTTCCATGTATGGACTATTATGAACAATGCTGCCATAAACATTTATGTGCAAGTTTTTGTGCGGACATATGTGTTCATTTTTCCCCATACTCCAGTCTTACAGCATCCATGACCTTCTTACATATCATAAATGTACTATTTATTCTGTTAATTACTTGTTGACGTTTACCAACCATTGGAATATATTTCAAGGATTTCTGTTGCTTTTGTTGAGAGTGCCTAGAACAGCTCTTGGTAGATGGCAAGAATTCAAAGTGTTTGTTGAATGAATGAAGGAATGTTCACATGTAGAGTGCATATTTCTGTTTCTAGGTAAGATATATATTTTAAGTAGTATATTTCTTCATGCTTCCCCTTTTTCATCAACCTCTTATATGCTGTAGGAATATGTTAGGATTAATATTTATAAAAATGGGTGGGAAGGGAAGGAAATAACTTTAAAATGATAAAAAGGAACTGAGGTAGGTAGAACAGACCCCCAAAGATATCCACACACTAATTCCCAGAACTTGTGAATATGTTCGATTATATGGCAAAGGTGAATTAAGGTTACAGATGGAGTTAAGGTTGCTAATCAGCTGACTTTAAAATAAGGAGAGTATCTAGGATTATCCAGATGGGGCCAATGTAATCACAAAAGTTCTTTATAAGTAAGAGGGGAGTCTGAGTGAGAGTAGGAAATGGATGGTAGAAGCAGAGTGTTACAGTGATGTGAAAGGAGGAAAATTCAATCCACCATTGCTGGCTTTGAAGATGAAATGATCCAAGGAATAGGATCAGCCTAGAAGCTGGTAAAGGCAAGAATATAGATTCTCCCCTCGAGCTACCAGAAAGGAATGCAACCCTGTTCATCTCTTCATTTTAGCCTGACCCATGTCAGACTTCTGATCTCTAGAACTGTAAGATAACATATTTGCATTGTATTAAGCTACTAAGTTTGTGATAGAGCAGCAAAAGAAAGCTAATAGAGGAACCACATGTACTAACTACACAGGAGGCTAAGCAGAGGGACCTAAATCCCCATCATGTTAATAAACAGTTGCTCTTGTTTGTGTACTATACTCAGCTCAAAATGAATTTTCAAAGAAATAGGAGTCACGGTCTCTGCTCTTGAGGAAAAAAGTTTACAAACTAGTCAGATTTTCCAAAGGGAAAACACGACCATATGGCAAAGATGTTAGAAGCACAAAATTGTGCCAACAGGATAATCAACCATCATGTACATGGCCAGCCATCCCAGAGAACTGGCAAGCAAGGAGCATCACTGTAGCAGCTGTTTCCATGGCCCCAAATCCTATGATAGTGACTGAAAAAGAAACAAAACAAACTAGCAAATAGAAACCTTCTGAGATCTTGAACCTGTGAAACTGAGAGGCAGCATGGTGTAATCAAAGCGAGTACAGAGCTACCTTAGACCATCTGGATACTGATCTTGACTCTACCCCACAACAGGCTTGTGACCTTGGGCAAGTCACCTAAGCATCATCTCTTTCCTTGTCTCTAAAATGAAGTTGGACCCTTCCAGCTATTCTCTGGGAACTGGTGAGATCACTTCCAAAATAAGCTAAATATTCTTTCTGTATTCATTTTTTTTTTTATAAAACATATGTAATCAAGGACAATTTTAGTACCAGGAAAAAGTTTATGTGTACAATTTAATTAACAATTTTCAAAAAATATTTAACTACCTACATTTTGCCAGTCTGTTTTACACCCTTAGAAATACATTAACGCCTGCTCATATATATACAAAAGCATAAAATATAATTTATTTAGAGAATATGTACATTTATATAGAGTATATATTTGGAAAGAGTATATTTAATAAAGCATCATGGGCTTCCTAGGTGGCGCAGTGGTTAAGAATCCGCCTGACAATGCAGAGGTCACGGGTTCGATCCCAGCTCCAGGAAGATCCCACATGCCACGGAGCAACCAAGCCCGTGTGCCAAAAAAAAAAAAAAAAAAAGTATACATGAAATAAAAAAAAAAAAAAAAAAAAGAAGAAAAAATAAATAAATAAAGCATCATAAGAGTTTTATAACTAAGCTAGTGCATTTTGGAGATTCTGAATACATAACTTAAATAATAAATAAATTTTGAGATGGCCACAGTATCAGTCAGGATTCCCTAGGGATATAACCAATAAGTCATATTTTTACATGTATGGAATATAAGGTATTATATCAAGTAATGGAGGCTAAGTCCCAAGATCTATAGTCAGCAAGCTGGACACCCAGGAAAGCAAATGGTATATTTCCAGTCTGAGTCCAAAAGCCTGAGAACCAGGAGAGGAGATGGTGTAATTTCCAACCAGAAAGCGCTAAGGCTGGAGACCCAATAAGAGCAATGTCCCAGATCAAAGCAGTCAGGCAGGAAAATTCTCTCTTACTTGGGGATCCACTAGTAACCAAAAGCTGTTAATTTCAGGGAACTCTCTAGTGGTCTCAGGAGTACCTAGGAGAGAACTATCCATGCCACAATAATCCTCTTGCAATATTGACCCAAACTCTGGTGCTCAGTTATCCACAGTGATGAAAATCATTTTGCTTTATCAGGTAAACTAGAGAGTGGGATGGGGGGAAGGATGGATAAGAGACATAGTACCTATACAGTCTATGTCAGAATCATATGTAGCTTTAAAAATATTAAACTATGTAAATGATGTACTTCTAAAGGAGAAGAAATGAGACTATTCCATAACAAACAACTTCAGGTCATCAAAAACTATAACGACTTTTACAAGTACCAATAAAATAGTTTTAGGAAGAAACACTCTAAAATAAATGAGCATTTACTCTAATGTATCTCTACAAATAGATGTATATAGACTGCACATATTTAAGCAAAACTATGTCTCTTATTCAGATACTACTTTAGTTACTTTTAATTATCATTCCCAAATATTTCTTGGGACTTTATGATCTTTCCTGGTAAAGTCAAATTTTTTCAAAATTATGATAGTAGTTTTTGACAGCATGAATCAATTAAAACTAGCCATTGCTTCTTTCCTTTCAACAGAGTTTGAGTTTAAAATATCAGTCAAGTACAGAGTATGTTCTCTTATCTTATGAATAGATTTTTCAACATGTAAGTCTGTAGTAGTATGTGTAATTTAGCTAGAGCAACTAGGAAAAGTGAAGATATCTTTATGCAAATTAAATAAAATAATAGCAAAATTCTGTATTTCAAAGGCTCCTCAGTAACAGTGTTTTATTCTAATAAGTATGAAAGACTGTTATCTTAAATAAGTGGCATTTATTTAAAACAGTCATGTACTCTGCTACCCCATTATTTGTATATTATTTCTTTTAATTATCACAGAAATCTTATTGTTTAAATATATTATCATATTAATAAAGTTATACACTTTTAAGGGCTTAAATATCTGGTGACAGAAATAGGAGTGCAAACTCAGAGCTGTCTTACTACAAATCTATATGTAGTCTTAAAAATTCACTCAATTTTCAAGTGATGTAATTTAAAAGACTCATTTCTCTCATCAGTAAAACTGGAATAATGATAATGGATTCAGGCATGTGTATGTGGATTGTATGTGTATGTGTATATATATATATATGTTTGAGATGAACAAGTAGGTAATTAGATAAAATATTATATGAAACCCCTTAATTCAGTTTCAGGCACAGACTAGGTAGCGCCATTGGCATCTCACTAGAAGGTCTTAGACAAACACTACTCATCTGAGTCTCAAGTTTATTATCTCCAGAATGAGAGAAATACACACTTTGCTATGTTGAAATGAGGAGTACTTGTCATAATGTATATGAAAGCTCCTCATGATGTATAATGTGCATATATATGTGTACATACAATATATGTATAAACAGTGTGACAGCCCTTTATTGAAGTCCGTATAGTTTCAGTTTATACATCACTCTAAGTGTGTTTACTAGTAGCATAAATAATCCTTCATGTTCCATATTATATCTCCTACATAGACATTAAACATTGAGTTTTTATATATTAAACTAGCTTTCCTATTTTTTTTTTAATGGCACTTCTAGAATAATTTTTTTTAATGAAGGAGGTGATAGTTTCACTCTTTTCTAGGTGTGAACTGTAGCTCTGACTAATGCATATTATTTTCAAGTACTCTCCTCAACTTCTTTTAAAAATGTATTTTTTAACAAGCAGTAATCTGCTGCTATAAGAATATAAAGTAAAACTATCTATCCCAGCAACACCTCGGCATTTTTCGCCTTGGTTTTCGAATTGGTGGTTTAAATTATTTAATCTGTATTATTGAAGACAGTAACTTCAGGGGTACGAAAATATTATTGACCTGATTCCAACCCAACTTAGACACCACTCGACATTGAATCTTTCAAAAAATATCATATCTTTTGGCTAATATTGGGTACTGGGTTCACACAGACAAATCAGGCTTACCTCATGACAAATAGGAGCTCAAATATTATAGTCAGGGATTAGATAAAAGAGAATATGAAGTAGTAAGTGCTACAAATAAATACACATGATGAATGGGCATTAAAGTAAAATAATCAATATGTTTAGATTAAGGATTTTGGATCTTCAGAAAAGACACAAAGTCAGTAATTTTTTGAGATACGTGTGGGATAAACATTAGAATAATTCCTATCTAAAGACTGGGTGTAAATTGTTTTAGCAAAAATTGCGAAGGAAAAACATTACAAGCTGCTTTATGCTTTAAGTAGAATAACCCTCTTAGACGCCAAGCAGGGCTCTTGCTCTTAACTTATGAGTGAATAATTAAAGCCCCAAACTAAAACAACTCCATGTGTATTAGAATCCAGGAAAACTGGCATTTAAAATTTTCTGCTATCATTCTCCAAGTAACGACAACTTAAATACCCAGCTCTGTTTATTTGTATTTCTTGACATTTCCTGTAGATTGCACACATCAAATACACTGCCAAATATTTTACTTTAAGCTAACACCCTTTTCCCAAGCATATTTCATTAAAGTATACTATGCATAAAAAGAACACAAAACTGATGTGCATACCCATCAGTTATCAAAACATGGATGCTTATGAAACCTCAGAAGAGGACAAAGCATAAAACACCTGATGCCCCTGGTTCTCCCTCAATCACAATCCCATCCTTCTCCCCATAGGTACCTGATATCATACATTTTAACACTGTAGATTAATTTTGCTGGTATAAAATAAAGATTTATATAGAAGGATTCATATATAGATATTTACATTATATATGTTTATTTATACTTATGTTTCATTTTTTTCCTTATCTTTTAGAAATAATGTTTTGCAGTATAATTCTTCTCTAATTCTCTTCTCTGTTATGCTTTTTTCTTAGGTACACACACACAGTAAAATTGCTAAAATGTAAGGTATGCATATATTCAGATACAGTGGATGATTCCAAAATGTTCTGCAAAGTGTTGGTAGTAATATTTTGAGCAGTTTTAGTAGTCGACACCTTATATAGAAAAACAATCAGCTATAGCTTATTAAGATACATTTTTTAAATTCTTAAAAAATTACTGAAATGTAGTTAACATATAATATTATGTTAGTTTCAGGTAGACTACATAGTGACATTTACAAATGTTATGAAATGATCACCACAATAAGTCTAGTAACCATCTGTCCCCATACAAAGTTATTAAAATATTATTGACCTTATTCCTTATGCTGTATGTCACATCCCTATGGCTTATTTATTCTATAACTGAAGGTTTGTACCTTTTAATCCCCTTCATCTCTTTTGCCCCTTCCTCTATCCTCTCCCTTTTGGCAACCACCCTCTTTGTTCCCTGTAGCTATGAGTCTGTCTTCATTTTAGTTGTTCTGTTTTGTTTTTTATATTCCACATATAAGTGAGATCACGTGGTATCCCTCTGTGCCCAGCTAGCTGTAGGAGACAGGCTGGTGGGTGAGGCCAGTTTCCAGCACTAAGAAGCCAGAGGTTGGATTCCAAAATGGTGTTTGCCAGCACCAGTGTCTTCCTGGTAGAATGAGCGCCCCTAAGTGGTTGCTACCAGTATCTATGTCCCCAGGGGAAGCCCCAGTTGCCTCCTCTTTCTCTAGGATACTCTCCAAGATCAGCAACTGAGTGTGACCCAGGGTCCTTTCAAATGACTGCCTCTGCACTGGGACTTGGAACCTTTGAGATTTAGAGCATGCTCTTTTAAGAGAGGTCTGTTTTTCCTATAGCCCTCTGTCTCTCCTGTACTCAAACCCCACCGGCGTCCAAAGCCTGACATTCTGGTGGCTCATCTTTCTAGCACAGGACACCTGGATTGGGGAGGCTAATGTGGGGCTCAGAACCCTCACGCCTAGGGGAGAACCTCTGCAATTGTGATTAACCTCCAGTTTGGGGTCACCTTCCTGGGGGTACGGATCATGACACTACCACATCTTTGCCCTTCCTACCCATCTCTTTGTGGTTCCTTCTTTACATAGTTATTGTGGAAAATCGTTTCTGCTAATCTTCAGGCTGTCTTCATAAATGTCTGCTCTCTATATATACTTGTAATTTTGGTGCGCCTGTGAGAGGAGGTGAGCTCAGGGTCTTCCTACTTCTCCATCTTGGCCATACTCCGCTAAGAAACGCATCTTAATTTTAAACTAATTTAAGTAGTACTACTATACAAAGTTCGAGAGTTAAAACATTGTGTTAGTAATACTGATAAATAACTCTGTTTACCCCATAAATGTTATGCATATACTCTCTGCACTGAGTAAAACTGACTCTCATGGGTCACAATCAATGACGATGCAGCTTAATGTTTCAAATCAATGGAGGCATCCACAGTTAACAACGAAATGTTTATCTTCATTACTTGGTATAATTTTGGTTGAGATCCAGCACTTCAGGGAGTGTGTTTTTCCTCTTGAACTACATTAGCTACATCAGGAAATGCATGTATGTTAGAAATTCACTTCCAGTTTCTCAGTTTGCTTGCTTCTTCCGTTTGTTTGCTCTCTGCCTATGTCCAAGGTAGTTTTCAAAGGCCTGGATGTTTTCTAGCAACTGTAGTTACTTTTTCTATTTTGGGCATGCAGATTGCTGAAGATTTCCTAGCAGAGCTGCTGTGAGGTTTGTGCACTGCAGGAAGTATAAGCTGACGTGACTTTCCCTCAAGCATTCCTCTCATATACACTGACTGCACATCGACATCAATTACCTGTACCTATAGACAGCAAGATCCAGGATGATCTGGTTACATCTTCAATCATCTTTCAAGAGAAATCAAGTTTGGACTCATTTAGTTTTAGTGCTTTTCCCACTTCAGTGATCAAAGTTCTGGGTGGTTTACCTTTCTTCTTTGTAATACTTAATTTGCCTTGGTCTTTCCATCATTTTTCCATGTCTAAGAGTTTCCCGTCTAGAATCAGGAGTAAATTGAAGAGAGATTATACCAGAATGCTGCTCTTCTTTGCTTTCATCTCATTTATTTTGGTTGGTACCCTCCTTTCATGTTTCTAGTGTGTGGTGGTCTTTGTTCCCTAAGAAAATAGGGTAATAGTGACGACATCTGTGTGGCAATGTGTGTCAAACCCAGGGTGACTTTTACTGTTTGTTTTTATGCTATTCTTAAAGTTTCCTCTGCACCACTTTTCTGTAACTGCCCATTTGAAATAATAAGCTGTTCCTTCCCAATTACTGGATAATTCTGCAATTCTTGAATTCCTCTGAACTCTTTTTATCGCCCCACACTTTAATTGTTGAAGAGTTGCCACCAACAACTTCCAGTAACATTCAAAGCCAGCACGTGGGTTACCCATGCAAAGAAATTCCTTCAGATGGAGACTGTGCTGCATGGTTTTACTGTTACTCAGCTCTCCAGTGAAATTTATGATCAAGTTAATTTTTTTTAAACCCTTCAGATCCTCCCTAATTTTTAATCTTTTCAGTGTTGTTTAATGCCAAATTAAAATATTCAAGTTTCTTGAGTTGGTTAACATTTTATTTTTCCACTGGGATTATTTTAAAGGTATAAAATTATGATGCCAGTTGTCAATATGATCTCTTTCAATTTATTGCTGATATAAGGAGAGTTCCTCCGGGGGAAAAATTACACAGCTACTGTGTTTGGCATTCTGTCTAATGAGGTCTTCTGTTGTCCCATCCATAGCACCTTTCTGGTTTTGGGGCCCAGGAAGCCTGCCTGGGATCTCAAGGACTGTTGGTAATAATTTATACTTCAATCATTAATATATGAATGCTCTGTTTGTGCCACATCCTTGCCAACACTTTGTATGCCAATATTTTTTTTTAATTTTAGCCATTCTGGTGGTTGTGCCAGAAAGTGCTATCACTGCAATTTTAATTTGCATCTCCTTTATGACTATTGATGTTGACCTCCTTTCCTATGTGTGCTAGAAATTTGAATGTCTTCCTTTGTGAAAAGTTTGCTCAAGTGTCTTAGCCATTTTTCTATGTGTTCTTTTTGTCTTACTGATTTATATGAGTTTTTTACCAATTCGGGATGTGAGCCCTTTGTCTATTATATGTGTGGCAAGTAATTTTTGTTGATTTAAAGATTTTCTTGTGAAAATTTTCAAACATTTGAGATAATTTGTAAGAAGAGTATAATAAATCTATATATATATAAAATCATCCAGCTTCAAGAATTATTACTCCATGGACAATCTAGTTTCACTTTTACCCTATTCACTTTTACCCACAATTGGATTATTTTAAAGCAAAGATTCCAAGATATCATATCTCTTGTTATTTGTAAAAATGTCACCATGCATCTCTAAAGGATAAGAACAAATTTCCACAATGTAACAAAATGTCCTTATTAGATATAATGTGTCTAGTGAATGACAAGATTTCTTATATTTAATATAGCTTCATTTATCAATCTTTTCCTTTACAAACAGTGCTTTCTTTATCTTGTTAAATAATTTCCATGATTTAAGATGTTAAAAAATTTCCTATACAATTGTTTAGAAATTTTATTTTTCCTTCAGTATTTGGATTTAAAATCAATCTGGGCTTGATTTTTATGTGTTGTTTTGTTCTTTAATATTTAGATATCTATACACAACCTTAATTGTTTTTGTTTTTTGTTTGCTTTTTCTTTTTTAGTATGTTGTTCTGTGCACTTTATTGCCACATTACTGTTAATTAAATGTCTGTGTATTGGACTTCCCTGGTGGTGCACTGGTTAAGAATATACCTGCCAATGCAGGGGACACGGGTTCGAGCCCTGGGCTGGGAAGATCCCACATGCCTCGGAGCTACTGAGCACAAGCAACTACTGAAGCCCTCACACTCTAGGGCACGTGTGCCACAACTACTTAGCCCACATGCTGCATCCTACCCTGAGGTTACTTGCTGGTTTGGGGCTTGATAAAATTCTGAGAATCAGCTACAAAACCTGAAGACAATTCCAGTAAAGGGTATGTCTGAGGAGAAAAATTGGAGAATTTTTCAAGTAGATTGGGACCAGTTTCAAGTATTTGATAGATTTCAAGTTTAGAATATTTATCAAATGAAAATGAAACTGACTGATTTAGAGTTTAGGATCCATTAGGGAGAAGAGCCCCCACAGAATACATCGGACCGCTAGTTGAAAACCCTAGAGTGCTGGAGTAATGTAAAGACAAACTGGGCAAACTGAGCCTTACCAGAGCTATACCCTAACCTGACTCAGCATAGCATCTGCTTGAATTTCCCACAACTCCATTTTGCTAGTGGCCAGTAAGGTGAGTTCATTGTAGAGGAAGTGAAATCATCTGGAGTCACTACACTTTTCACACCTAACATCTGGAATTTTTTAAAAATTATTAAGTATGATTTAAAACAAACAAATCAAAAACCTTAACTGAAAATAAAAAGGAAAAAAAAATCAAAACACAAGGGAAAATAGAAATTGTCTTTCAGGTGGTCCAGGTATTGAAATTGACTGATAAGGGCTTTAAATATTTATGATTATTATGTTGAAGAAATGGAGAAAAAAATGAAGAAAAGTGATGCTAACTAAATAATTTCAGAAGAGAACTGGAGTCTGTAAAAATCAAATTAAACAGGAATTCAAGAAATGGACAAGTACAATATTTGAATATAAGAATTTATCGGACAGGTTTAATAGCAGATTAGACACAGCAGAATTTATAGACTGCCACTAAGTCCAGTTTATATTCAACCAACTAGTAAATTACTGAAGCCATTGATAGCTCTTAAGCTAACATATTGAATCCAAATTTTCTGATAAGTGCACCCATATTGATTAACTTGGTCCAATCCAATGTGATGCCCTTTACTTCCTTGAAATTAATTCAAAATCCTTGAAATTAATTCAATCAATTCCTAAAAATATTCCCCAGGTTTCTATTGAGATATAGATAGATAGATGATAGATAGATGATAGATAAATTCTTTCAGTTCTTTCAGTGTCCATGCTATATTCTGCTAATCCAGATTTTGTTCTCATCTACATAGAGAATGCTGATTGCTAATGTCCGATTCTAGCTATGTGTCTGGATTTAGTTGTGGATCTTGTGAAGAACACTATCCTCATGAATGATTTCTGCATCAGATGAAAACATTATAGTCTTTACAACCATACAGGCTCAAAGATATATGAAAGGGCTGCCCAGCCAGAAAGGGGGTCTCAAAGAATTTGTGGATTTATGATTTTTTGTTCCTCTTAATTCATTCAAATACTCCCATTACAATGTCCTGGGTTCCACTCTTTCCCATTGAATTTCTTAAGTCATGTATCATTCTTAATGAAATTATGAATTTATGTTCTAATTTAAGCAAAGGAACTCTTTGTTTCAGGTTTAAAGATTATTGAAACTTTTTCTATAAGTGGTTCTTTTAGAGTAGTTTTATAAATTTGCTGGTTCTCTAATGAGGATGGTGCTAAGATTTTTAAACTCTGAAGTTATTTTATATCTGTAATATCTTTGGTGAAGTCAAAGGCAGCCATTCAGTCTACTATCATTTAGCCTTATTTCTAACCTAAAATACTGTTGGATCATCACCTTGGTCTCCTAAACCTCGTCTTCAATAAATATGCCATTCTAAACAACTGTATGTTATAAGTTACTGTCTATCCACTGCATACCAGCGACCAGTGGTATCCCAAGTTCCCATTGCTCATAAAACTCCATTATTGAGAATATATATTCTGAAATCATTTCCAGTTGAAAATGTAATATTAGCCATTAATCAATCAGGAATACAGAAACAATTCTAGATATTACAGCAAGTGGTTAAATAGAGCAAATTAGGGACTTAAAAAAAAACCTTTGGAAAGTCTGATTGAGCAAAGGTTATGAAAGCTTTTACTGGAGATTAAGAAATTAGGAAATGCAGGAAACAGGATATTGCCTTTTAAAAAATGTAATGTAATTATGATTAATGTTTAAAATAAATCAAGAAGGAAAAAAATCAATGGATAAAATAGGAAAAAAAATAGCTTTGGTTCAAAGTGAATGAGTGATAGTGCCAAAAATGCTTACCAAAATATAATTATTCTAATAACCAACTAAAAATGAAAACCTTAAATGTCACCAGGTAGTTGTTGACAGAACATGTATCAGACACCAATAAAGGACATAGGTTTCCTTAACATAAGATACAAGAATTTTAACTGTTTCTAGACAGTTGCATACATCAGGAAGCAATGATACTTTCAGATCAGGGGTGCATGCTTTCTTGGCCATCAGACATCCACAAAGGCGCTCAGCTGACAATAATACTACTTGATTTAGTTAAAATCCCATTTAATCCTTCATGTAGCTAACTGTGACATCAAAATAAAAGAATAAAAGAACATTTAAAGTGAAGAACATATATATTATGTATACAACATAAAATAATGATAAAAAGGAATGATAATGATAAGAAGGGTCATAATGATAAAGAGAAACACTGTATAATGATAAAATAATCAATTTACAAAGAATATTTAGCAATTTTAAATGTGTACGCACCAAATAACAAAGCTTCAAAGTACATGAAGCAAAACTGACAAAATTAAAAGGAGGAATAACATAACCACAGTTGGCAATTTTAACAGGTTGGGTTCAGTGATTGACAGAATGAATAGCAAGTACAAATAACATCTGTAAGACTATACAATACTTGAGAACTCTACCGACTAACTTGACTTAATTGATAGCTTTAAATGGCATAATAAATTACCTTTTCAAGTGCATATAGAACATTTAACAGTAGATCATATTGTGAGCCATAAAACAAGTTTCAAAAAATTCAAACACTTGAAAGAACAAAGAATATTCTACAACCTTCATCACAAAAAGCCCTGGAAGAACATAAAAGAAACCCAAGTACCAATATTCCTCAAGAAATAGATAAAAAATTATTTTGTAAAATTAATCATCTATTTCTAAAAATTAATATTTCATGACCAAGAAGGGGTGTATTCCTGATATGCAGAATTGATTTTATATTCAAATATCAAATCAATGCAGTTTACCATATCAAAAATATATAGGAGAAACAGTATTTGACCTTCGCAACAGACATAGAAAATATTTTTGGCAAAATCATGACTCATTATTAAGATGTCATTCATCCTCAATTGATCTATAGACATAATGTAACCCTCATTAATACTTATGACATAATAAGACATATATATTGTCTCTGTTCCTGACAGTGCTCCTAAAACTCTTGTAATTTCATGAGTGATATGGGTGCTAGGAGTATCTTTTGTTCTAACTTTGGCCTTTTACCTGGATTCCTGAAATAAAGCTCCTAAAACACTTGCAATTTCCCTGACTGATGGGAGTGATAGGCATGTCTTATACAGAGCTCTCAAAGCCCTTGAAGTTTTCTGGGTAACAGGAACATCTTTTGTTCTAATAAGGCACGTCTGGGTGGGCTCTTGGGTGGGGACTGGTCGTGAGAAAGATCAAGCCATGATTAGAAGCTTGGAACTTTCAACCCCACCTCTTATCCTCTGGGAGGGTGAAAGGGGCTGGAAATAGAGCTGATAATCAATCAGGCCTGTGTGATGAAGCCTCCATATAAATCCATAAACTACAAAGTTTGGAGAGGTTCTGAGTTGATGCTGGAAGAGTGGTACACTTCAACTGCCCAGGGGCCAAAGATTCTGTGTTTGGAATTCTTCCAGACTTCTCCCTGTGTACCTCTTCCTTTAGCTGTTCATCTGTATCCCTTAGGATCCCTTATAATAAAATGGTAAACATAAGTGTTTCCCTGAATTCTGTGAGGCCTTATAACAAATCATAGAACCTTAGGAGGGGCTTGTGGGAACTTCCAATTTATAGTCCGTTGGTCAGAAGTACAGGTGACAACTCTTGGATTTACAACCAGCATCTGAAGTGGGGATTCGTCTTGCAGGACTAAGCTTTTTACTTGTGGGATCTGTGGTTATTCCAAGTAGTCAGCATCATAACTGAATTGTAGGGCACACAGTTGGTGTCCAGAGAGCTGGAGGATTGGTTGTTGGGAAAAATGCACAACCATTTGGTGTCACAATTACTATGGGTAGAATAAAAGAAACAGTGTTTTTCTTTTAATACTCCAGCATGCTTATTTGAAGAAATCGGAAACATTTCTAAAATATTACATATGGATGTGAAAAAACTCTGTAATAGTGGGGCAGGGAGTATACAGGAAATCTCTGTACCTTCCTCTAAGTTTTGTTGTAAGCCGAAAACTGCTCTACAAAATATAGTCTTAACACAAAAAACAAAAAACTCTGTAATAGCCAAAACAATTCTGCAAAGAGAACAGAGGTGAATAACAAACTCCTGGATTTCAAGGTTTACTAGAAAGCTACACTAATAATGATAGGGTGATAATTGCATAGAAATGGACATATAGGCCAGTGGAACAGATTAAAATGTCCAGAAGTTAATCCACACATATACACTAAATTGATTTCTGGCAGAATTTCAAGGAACTTAATAGGGATAGAATAGGTTTTCTGTTTGTTTGTTTGTTTGCAAACAAGAGGTGTTGTAAAAATTATAGAGAAGAGAATGTTGTTTGATGTGAAGATAGATGTATTAATAGAAAATAATCGAGAGTCCAGAAAGAGTCTACACATAGATGGTCAGTGAAAAATGGTGCAAAGATAATTCAAGCCAAAAATGATTTTCCTTGCAATAAGGGTTCTCAAACAACATTTTTTTTTTAAAAAAAATTCACTTTTATATCACACTGTACCCAGAAACGAACACAAAATGAGCCATGGGCCCTGAAAGTAAAAACTAAAGTGATATGATTTTTACAAGAAAATGTAAGGGAAAAGCTTTATAACTTTGGGACTGCAAAAGATTGCTTAAAGAACATAAAACAACAAGCATACAAATAATCATAATAATAATGATTTGGAGTACATTAAAATAAAACTCTCATCTTTATAAGATGCAATGAATAAAATGTCATTAAACTTAAAAGGCAAACCACAAAAATACAAATGCATATATACATGATAGAAATATAACAAAGACTTATATTCATAATATATAACTAAAGCACTCTTAAAATATAAGAAGAAGAAAAATAATAAAAATGGTTACAGGATTTGAAAATGTATGGATATCTAAGAGGTCTTGAAAAAATATTCAGCATCATTAATCATTGGTAAATGCTGATTAAAACCCCAAAGAGATAAGACTCTTTGCCTAAAAGGAAAGATAAAAATAAAAAATTGTTAGCTTTAAATTTAGGCAAGAACATTGAGCAACTAGAACTTTTATTCATTGCTGGTGGGAGGATAAAACTGTATAATCATTTTGATTCAAAGTTTACCAGTTACCTTTAAGTTATATACTTGTCATGAGACCCAGTAATTTCACTCCTAGGTACATGATCAAGGGGTGTGTGTGTGTGTGTACATATACATATATGTGTAAAAGAACTTGCTCGTGAATGTCCACCTGAATATAGACATATGTATGTAGGTATGTATATATATATATGCGTGTATATGTAAAAGAACTTGTTCATGAATGTTTACAGCAGCTTTATTCTTAGTAGATCCAAATTGGAAATATTCAATTTTCTACCAAATAGTAAATGCATAAACAAATCACTGTACATTCATATAATGGTATACGACTCAGCAATAAAAAGGATAAAAACTACTCATACCCAAAGAATTTGATGAACAAAAGAAGCAAGACAGAAAATAGCATATATTTGTTCTGTGCTGGTCTCAGCCTATCAATAACCACTGTTGCGGCCGGATCAGCCCTTGTGATTTTTATTATGGTTGTAAGATGCCCTTCAACAAAAACCATTAGGAAAGTTCGAAAGAAATAGGGGTTTATTATTTATAAGACCTAGAAATTACACAGAACACGTGGGACCACACAGGAAGTTCATGGGTAGAGAAAGAGAGAGAGAAAGAGTACCCATGGGCCTAGGGTTCTACTTTTATTGGGGTCAAGGGTGGGGGCCCAGGGTTTCTCAAGTTCATTCTTCATCAGAAAATTAAAAACATAAGAGTAGAAATTTAAAGTGTGGGAAGAGAATAAAGCAGGTAGCCCAAATGGTCCCTTATCGAAATCAACCAAGATCTCTAAAACAAAGAAGCCTCAGTGGGAGAAAGTGGCCTGGCTCTTTATCTAGCAGAGTGGCTGGCCCTGTGTTTATTTGCAATAGCCATCTTTGAAGGAAATTCCTCTCTGAAATGGATTCCTCATCAATCAAAGCTGAAATTAGGCATTTACATTACAAAAAAACAAATAACTGTCTGGACTTACACTATAGTATTTTATGGTTCTATTCATATGAAATTCAGCATAAGGCAAAACTAATCTATGTCAAAAGAAATCAGGATACTGGTTTTCTATGTGCTAGGGATTAAGACGGATTTATACATAAAATATTATTCTGAGATAATGGATATGTTCTGTTTCAAGATTGGTGGGATGGTTGTATCTGGGAGTAATTATCAAAGACTTATCAAACATATACCAGAAATAAATGGGTTTATGTAAATAATCTCTTAGTGAAGTTGACTTAAATAGCAAAGAATTAGATTTATGTAAGTTATGGTATATAAATTATAAGAACCATTATGGAGGATTATTGAATTCTGTGAACTGTAACAAAACTAAAAGCTCATACAAGTATTAGCATGACTAGTATTTTGTCAATTAATTTCAAAATTGGTCAAAACACGGTGTCATTAAAAACAATGCATAATTACTCTGAATACCTTATTAGTTAAAATGCATAGGATGATCATTAGCCAGTTTTTTTTATTGTAGGGAAAGATCTTTCCAGTGCATGTTTCTAGTGGTTCTGCTGACTCCAGTTTCACTTCATTTTCTTGTATAATGTAAATAGTTATGTACAATAAGGTTATTAATTTGACTTTTTTAAAGAGGTAGTAAGAATTTAAAGACATTACAAACTGAGGACAAAATCCTTCCAGATTTTTACACTATTTCCCCTCACTTTCTTCAACTATGTCTAATTTATAAGCTTTTCTTTAAAAAAAATTCTATTTACTTTTAACTTATTTTTCATAGAAACAATAGAAATCAAAATGCTTGACACATAATTCAATATTGTGAATAATGTTTTATTGATCATCTAATTATCGCAAGTACAACAGACATTAGGTGGTTTAGAAATTCATGTCCTCTCTTTTGGATGGAACACTGTTTTATACATTTTGGTCTCAAGATCCATTACAGTCTTAAAGTCTACTGAGGATCCCGAAGAGCCTTTTTTTAATGTGGCTATATCTACCAATACTATCTGTATTTGACATTACCACTGAGAATTTATTTATTTATTTATTTATTTATTTATTTAAAATAATAAACCTATTAATGGGTGACATAAATAACATAATTATGAAAGATAGTTGTATTTTTCAAAACAAAAATAACTAGTGAGAACAGAAGCATTCTTTTATTTTTTTCTTTTTTTTGCAAATCTCAAATCTTGAAGGACTTATTTAATCCAGACAGCTAGTGATGTGCTACTTAGTTGAAGTATGTTTAAAACAAACAAACAAACAGCCTCACGTACAGATATATATTTAGAAATGGAAGTAGTATTTGAAAAGTCTGTTAATATTACTTTGGATATCATTGTTCACGTTATGAGAAAACACACCAAGGGAGAATTTCTTAAAGGTTAGTTTTCATGTAGAATCTGAGTCCCTATCAATGAACTTTTCTTGCTATATTACATTAAAATCCATTGAATAGATCTTTTACTCCTGAAAGGATTTGTACCAATATGAATTCATCAATTAGAAAATATTAGTTCACCGAGTTATACAGAACTTCCAAATGTTAATTCAATCTATTATATCAAAAACTGCATTTGTTTAAAATCCCACAGATATTATCAGATACATCTTTAAGTACTGAGAAGTTGTCAGTCTCATATGGCAGATATAGGTCTTCCAAAATTCTAATTCTCGCTTGAAATATCACATTGTATCATTCATTTAAAAAAAAAAAGTCTACTGTTTTCTTTAAGGGGGATAAGCTGACTTTTTTGTTCCTTTTTGGAGAAAGTCCAGGAATTCTTGTCAATATGCATAGTTCCCCCCTGAGACGCTTAAAAATGGTGTTATGTGAAAAAAAGCAGCTCATTCAGCATGACTCAAACAACCCTACAAGTCCTTTTCCTAAAGACAAACATTTACTACAGTTTTCAACAAAGTGCTTCCCATTTTGTAACACAAAATACTAAATAAAATAAAATAAAATAAAAATAAAATGTACTAAAGTGTTGAGATTTCATAATGTTTATATTATTCACTCTTTCATCAAGGACATTCCTGTGTATTACTGGCATAGCTTTTTGTTAGTGTGTGCTGGTGAAGGACACAGGGATTACTTAATAAAGTCCAGTATGACCACCCTGAATTTTTCCGTGGCACTGTTTTACCACTTTAGCTTTGGTAACATCAGGATCAGTGTCCACACAGTGAAAAGAAGGCTATTAATGTCTTCATGTTATTATGAAAATAGTTTGACCTCATAGATACCCTAAAAGTATGTTAAGAATGTCCAAAGTTGGGACTTCCCTGGTGGTCCAGTAGTTAAGAATCCACGATCCCAATGCAGGGGGCCTGGGTTCTATCCCTGGTCAGGGAACTAGATCCTGCATGCCACAATCAAGTCCAAATGCTGCACAGCCAAATAAATACATAAATAAATATTAAAAAAAAAAAGAATTTCTAAAGCTTCTTAAACCACACGTAGAGAATCACTCTGCGAAAGGGGAGCCAACATGTAACTTGCCAGAAGTATGTAATGTGTTTTGAGCATCAGTTTCTTTTCTAGAAGAAGAGCTCTTATGTTTCAAATAGTTGGTTAATTAGGGTTTGATTAAAAGTCTCTGCTATTCATAAGAGTAATATAGAAGAGCACATCATTTTCTTCTTAAATGGGATTATTTCCAAATTCATTATTAATCCTCCCTAGTATTTGTATGGCATTTTGAAGGCTGTGTATTATTCGTCCCATTTTATAGGTTAAGAAATTGAGACTACTATTTGGTGGAGACAATAAGAGATGTTAATTCATAGGACTATGATTTTGTTTCAGAATATTTTAGATTCACGTGAGAGTTGGAATTCAAGGGAAAATATTGTTTTATGTCTATTTTCACTAAGAAATATAATATTTATATTTATAAGCTCATTACCTCTTAGTGATCAACAATGATCACAGTAGAATATCCAGGAGACTTTAGTTCAAACAAACAAGTAACTGTACTCAAGTGAAGGAGGTCATTGTTAATCCTAGTCAATAAAATGGCTAATAGATAATCCCTTTTTAAAGACACCAGCTTAAATTCAGTCTTTAAAATGGCATCTTCTCCTGAACATCTTTAAAGACAAAAGAAGAAATATTTTTTTTAAAAAAAGCTTTCTTTTTTTACTTTAAAACTTAAAGTAACCAATTCTGTTATTTGAAGTTTCTTTTAAGTCAGTTTCCTCCAATACAATGCATTACTTCATTAATCTCATTGTTTGGTATTCTAAACCGATGTTCTATTATTAGATTTGTTTGTTTGGTCTGGTGCCTGCTTTAGGTAGAAAATTAGTTTTTGAACAAATTCAATATATCTAGAAAAAAATTAAATGTCTTGAATTACCATTATGTTATTCAAGCAGAATTTTATTTTTTTGCAGGTGAACTTTGCAAGTGTCAATGTCCTGACCTTCTGGGGCTGAATCACAGCCTCTTCATCTGCAAAGTGGTAGTTCATAGAGATGTAAGCACTTAATTGGGTAGAATTTTGGCCTTTCATTCTGTCCTGTGTTATATTCTGAGATATAACTATAGGATGGGAAAATAAAAGTTTAGTTCTTAAAGAGAAGAATCTTTACATTATGCTCATGAGACCTAAACTATTGCCCCCTAAACATCAGTCAAGTGTGCTAACATAGCATCCTGTGCAAAAAACAGCCAACCTGCTTGTTGGAACTTCTCACTTCATAATTGCTGTGGCAGTGACCACAACAGCCCTCATACGAGAGTGAGTCAAAAATTATCCACACTCCGGTTATATTAAAACTTCTGTTGCCCACACTGTCTTACCAGAACTTTCTGTTCAAAGCTACTGTCTCCCTAGTCACTGCTGGGCAGGTGTGAACCTGTTACACCAGTTCATTTGTAACTGTGGTGCAAGCAAAAATGGATGCCCCACTTGTGATTTGCATGAAAGAAGAGCAGTGTGCAATGATTCAGGTTTTTTTTTTTGTTTGTTTTGTTTTTTTGTGGCCTGAGGGTGTACCTGGTGCCATTATTTATCGAAGTCTTTGTGTGCAGTATGAAGAAAGTGTATATGAATGGATAGAGATGCTTATTGAAGAGCTGAAGCCTAAACTTTAGATTAAACACAGAGGATTGCTATCCAAGGGCGTTGTGATCTTGCAAGACAATGCACGTCCGCACACTTCTGCCCACAGTGTTGACACTCTGCAAAAATTTGTTCTGAGGTGTTAAAGTATCCTCCCTATAGTCCTGATCTCCATCGCACTTTCACCTGTTTGGTCCCCTGAAAGCAGCCCTACGAGGATGAAGATTCACTTCTGATGAAGAAGTGAAGACAACAGTGCATTCGTGGCTCACAGCTCAACCTAAAAAATTTTTTTAATGAGGGAATACAAAAGCTTGTTGACAGGTGGACACCTTTATTGAAAATAAAGGTGATTATGTCAAAAAATGATGTATTTGTCTTTTATAAAAGTTAACTAAAATAAATTCTACAGCCAGAATGTAGATGATTTTTGACTCGCCCTCGTACATTATAGGTTCACCCTTGATTTAAGTGTAACCAGAAGCCAGGCATTCATGTGAACTTTAAGTTGTTCTAAAATTCAAAACCCCCCCACAACTTTAGTGGCAACAAAGGTTTCTTTAGTGTATCGTAAACTGTATAAATGACAGGAGGTGACTTAAAGGCACTTTCTATTGATAGCCTTAGAATCTTGTAGGGCCATTTCCAACATCCTTCAGTTCCCATCTGGGTTTTCCATTTCTTCCCATTGCTTTTTATTTAACAGTCATGGTTTGGGGTTTTGATTTTGTTTGTTTTGGAAGGAACATTGCCTCACTTTTCTCTATATATCTCTCAAAGTGAACGAAACAACTTTCTCCTTCATTGAAGCATTGAAAGCCACACCCTGAAGGCAGCTGGGTTCAAGTCAAGATCTCACCACAGACTCAATCTAAAATTCTGACCTATGAAGTGAGAGAGGCCAAGTGACAAATCAGCAGCCACCGATTACACCTGAGAAGGGGCAATTGGTTTGATTGTGTACTGTGTTCTTTACTAATGTGCAATAACTGTTACAGATACATTAACCAGACCCAAAGTAAAAAGGTACAATTGACAGAAGCTATGCTGCTGTCTATTTCAGTGCTTTTCATCTGCAATTACTTCCTTATCAAAATTCGGTGGCAATTCTTAGCATGTTACTGGCAAATTAAATTGAAGACCAGGTGAGTTGTTTTAATAAATTGGAAATTGTAACAGTGCATAAATTTCCTTCCATTTCTCTTGGATCCATACTACTTCGTGATTTTGAAATTAAAATCCTCTGTTTATTTAACAATTACTTCATTCACTTGTTCATTACTTCAAAAATGTCTCAGACACTAAAACCTATGGATGCAAAAACTAGTAAGGTGAGGCACATGCCTTCAAAGAGTTTTAAGCTAATCGGGTAATCAGTAGACAGTGTAAGTGCTATATGAAAATGCAATTGTACCAGATAGCATCTTTTGGGTGATTTTTGACAGATGTGGCCCTTGGAACATCATCATATCTATAAATTTACCAAGCAGTTTGTGTGGGATGAAAAAAAGAAATAAAATTTCCAAAGCATTACTGTCAATATATTCACAATAGTGGATTTAGCACCCTGAAAGTGCCCTCAATTTTTAAAAACCTGAAATAAGTCACTTTTAATAAGTCACTCAATCCTCCTAGCCCCGCCTTCACCACCTGAAAAATGCAGGGAACAAATTATTGAACAATCTCCCTGACAGTTCCGTAGATTTCTGACGGCGGGATGCACCCGAGTCCCCATTGTTTACCATCTCCACAGACAGGACTCAGTTAATGAAATGGCTAATTAGATTTCTGTAATCCTGTAGCCATTGTGTGTGAGGTGACATTTTGTCGGCATTTCTCCTGTGGCTCCTTCAGTGTGATAGGGAACATTTTCCCTTAGCCAACTTGGCTTTTGCTGTTTTGCTAGAATGGCAGTTCCCTTTGTCGGTATAATGAAATCATTGCCCTCACAAACACAGCTCCGCCACTCAGCATTTACATAGAAAAAAAAGTAGGGAAATGATCATCTGATTAGTCAAACAGGCCCATGTTCAAAATCCATTTCCAAAATCAAATAATAGAATTGGATTGAGTTCAGAGTGGATGAAGGACTTAGGTATTATTGCATACTGTAGTACATATTCACTGACCAGCAGAATGTGGAAGGATTTGAAGTCCTAAAGTCTTATTCTTATGGTCCATAAGAAGTAAATTCGTCAAAAAAGCAGGGGCAGGGGGACTATTTTAGACAGATTTTTTTAGACCCTAACACCTATATTTCACCCTCTTCCTCTATCAAGTGATCATAGGGAATTTCCCACAAGACCAGATGTGCTGGCTGAGGGAACTGGAGAGAGAAATCAATGTAGCAGGAGTGGGGACCGTGGACATTTGAACCACTTCTTCATATAACTAACTGTGCCTTTATATCCTCACAGGCCATTCCTTATGAAGGTCAAACAGTCCCATGGTGTGCTGTCTGAAAGCTGGAAAACCAGTGGAAAGATAGAGGTGTAATTCAGGGTCCAAAGGCGTGAAGACCAGGGGAGGCCAATAGTGTAAGTCCAGGTCCAAGACCTGAGAACCAGGAATGCCGATGTCCTAGACAGGAGAAGATGGACGTCCCAGATCACACAGAAAACAAATAATGCTCTTTCTCCACCATTCTGTTCTATTCAGTCTACCAATTCAAATGTTAATCTCTTCCAGAAACATCCTCACAGACATAGCCGGAAATAATGTTTTACCAGCTATCTGGGCATCACTGAGCCCAGTCAAGTGGGCACATAAAATTAACCATCACAACACACACACACACAAATATTTCAAAATCCAGCCAGTTCTCATCATCTGCTTTGTCCAAGATACTCCACATTGACTAGAAAACATCCTACTTCAAGTTCATTATTTGCCCACAAATGTTCTATGTGGTCTGTTTCAACATTATTGAATTTTTAATTTTATCCATCTGTTTTAAGACTTTAAAAGAAATGTATTTGGGGAAAAAAATCTAATGTACATTTAATTAAGTGGATTCTCAGTAAGATTTAGCCATTACTCTTTCCTTACATAACCACTGACGTAAGTATATTTGTGGTAAGATGACTTAGGAAATTGTAGAACAAAGCAATGAAGAAAATAATCCACGTAAAGGGGCTTAGTAAAAGGTCAAAAACACCCCCCTCAAATTATTATTATTATTACTATTATTATTTTTGATATTCTGTTTAATAAGAAATGTTTTAATGAAGAAGACTACTATACATTTTGACAGAGAAAACTCACTGAGAATTTTCCCCTTTACATTAATAAGGAGGAAGTAAGAAAGAAAAGGATTTTTTTTTTTAAATGAATGCTTATTTATTTTAAGTGGGCCATCATAATTGCTTTAAACTCCAAATGCAATTTTCAATATTGGCAATGAAGGAAAAGTATTCTTTTACTTCAGGGGGGAGTAAACATAACATAGGAGATACTTGAGAAAAATCACCTCAAAATTCTAGTACACAATTTTACAATCAGTTTTCAAATTACAATCAGGCTTAAGGAGAATAAAATTTGAAGAAAGTAAGGGACTTAAATTGAGTTGTTAATATTCTAATCAAGTTCAGGAGTCAACAATCACTTTTATTTTGATGTATTTAGTCCTTGGTTGACTTGTAATATTTCTGAATATGCTGAAATGGACTTAGGAATAGCACAAAAGAGAAGTTAATTTAGTATCCGCTGGAGGACGAAAATTTTTTTAAATGCCCAATTAAATGATTATTAAATGTTTTAATTTCCCTGCAATCATTACAGTCTCCAATTCACATAAGACAGAGTGTGAATAATAAAGCCATCTTACCACTTGACATTCTTTCTAAGCCATTAGCACCATTTTCTCCTGTTCAGATTACTCCCATCACATTGGGGAAAATGCTATTTGCAAATAAATAGCATGTCCTTTAAACCTCTATTGCTGTGCAATTTAGGATAAGGAAATAAAGAATTTATCTCAAAAATATTAATGGGTCTCTACTAGATCTTATTTCAGATAAATTCCCATTACTTGCAAAGAGTTTTGTGATTTCTCTTAGGATAGTTTTAAAAAACATGATTATCTTTTTTCTTAGCGACAGAGTCATCTGTCAAGCAACATCCCCAGTGACAGCATGTACACTGAATACCTTAAAAATAGATCAGAAGTAAAAGCACATGCAATGCAATGCCTTTTTGCAAATTGAGTTCCTTTTAACTAACCTATTTTCCTACTGATGATGCTGTGGCTTTTAAAGAGTTTATAAAAGCAAATAAGTGGTTTTATACTTTTTGAGATTTCTTAAGAGCATTTGTATCTCATTTGGGCTCTTGCATAAGAATGAGGGTGAGAAAACGTGCTAATGTGCAAGTAAGTCAACTTACCCACACAATTTTTGCCTTAAATAGGGAGTAATTTCAGGTATAACCACTTTTATGATTTAAATACTCACAGTATGTACTAAAATTCATAATCTTCTTTTGGATTGATCCAGACCCAGATAAAATTTTAAAATAAGAGAGCATAAAAGAAAGAAAAAATGAACAACTGCACTTGGTATTAAATAGTGTTGAACTTATTCTAGTCATCTTTTTTTGTGTACTCTATCCAAGCTCTGCTGTATAACTGTTATATTTGGTTTAGTGGAATGAGCAGAAACTATCGAACAACACAGCGGTGAATTTGAACACATCTTAGCCAGAGACTGGGCAAAATAATTATCCTCTTAAAACCTAAGCTTTGTCATCTATGAAATGAGTGTAATAATGGCTATCTTATATATTCACTTCTGGCATTGCATAAGCTAAGCAGAAAATGACTGGGAAAAAAGATTAATGGAACAAGATAAAGAGCCAGAAACCAACCTACATAATATAGTCGACTGATCTTTAACAAAGGAGTGAAGGCCATGCAACGGAGAAAAGGTAACCTTTCAACAAACGGTGCTGGAACAATTAGACATCCACATGCAATAAATGAATGTGGACTCAGACTTTACACCTTTCATAAAATTCACTCAAAATGGATCATAGACCTAAATGTAAAATGAAAAGCTATAAAACTCCTAAAAGATAACATAGGAGAATATATACATGACCTTGAGTTTGACAATGAATTTTTAGATACCACACTAATAATCCATGAAATAATAAGATGGGCTTTGTTAAGATTAAGAACGTCTGCTCTGCAAAAGACACTGTCAAGAAAATGAGAAGACAAACCAGACTGGGAGACAATATTTGCAAGAGACTTAGCTAATAAAGGACTGCTATCTGAAATATGTAAAGAACTCAACAATAATAAAACCATTTAATTGAAGAAAAGGGCGGAACATCTGAATAGACATCTTACCAAAGAAGATACCCTGATATCAAAGAAGCATATGAAAAGATAACCCATGTCATATGTCATTAAGGAATTGAAAATTAAAACAACAGTGTGATACCACTACACACTTAATAGAATTACTAAACTATGAAACACATCGAATGGGGTGAGGATGTGGAGCAACAGGAACTCTCACTCACTGCTGGCTGTAATACAAAATAGAACAGCTGTTTTGGAAGACAGTTTGGCAATTGCCTACAAAACTAAACATTCTCTTACCAAAAGACCCCGCAATCGCACTCCTTGGTGTTTACCCAATGAGCTGAAAACATATTCACAAAGAAACCTCCATGCAATCATTTATGGTACCTGTATTCATAATTGCTAAAATTCAGAATCCACCAAGATATCCTTCAGTGGGTAAATGGATAAATTCTGGTACATTCAGACAGTGAAATATTATTATTCATGGAAAAAAGCAATGAGCTGTTAAGCCATAAAAAGACATGAGAAACCTTTACTGCACATCACT
The DNA here is from genome assembly GCF_030028045.1 of Hippopotamus amphibius kiboko. NCBI lineage: Eukaryota > Metazoa > Chordata > Mammalia > Artiodactyla > Hippopotamidae > Hippopotamus > Hippopotamus amphibius. The sequence goes on from NC_080194.1 coordinate 8,845,074, forward strand.
AAGTGAAAGAAGCCAATCAGAAAAAAACTATATACTGCATGGTTCCAACTACGTGATAATTCTAGAAGAGGCAAAACTACGGAGACAGAAAAAGATCAGTGGTTGCCAGGGGTTAAGAGGGAAGGAGGGAGGAATAGGAAGAACACAGAGGGGTTTTAGGGCAGTGACACTCTTCTGTATGACACTGTAATGGTAGAACACTTGTCAAAACTCATAGGATGTACAAGACCAAAAGTGAACTTTAATGTAAACTATGGACTTTGAGAGAGAATGATGAGTCAATGGAGGATCATTGACTGTAACGAATGTAGCACTCTGGTCCAGGATGCTGACAGGAGAGGAGGCTGCCTGGAAGGGGATAGGTGATACATGGAAACTGCCTGGACTTTCCACTCAACTGTACTCTGAACCTAAAACTGCTCTAAACATAAAGTCTGTTTTAAAAAAAATAGTTTTCTAAAACAGTAGTTATAACTAGCTTCGTAAGATAAGAATATCAAACTACCAGAAAAAGTTCAATTTTTTTTATTTGCTATATTAGAAGGTATCATTTGGCCCATTTATTGGTAGGAAGAAAGGGATTTTAGTTTTCTCTGAAAAAGACCACAGGCATAAATCTTCTTTCTGAGTGTAGAAAGCCTTTGCAATCTCTAACCTGAAAACAGGGTTCTGAATTTTCTACTGATAATTATTTGTATGCCAGTTTTAATGGACAATTGGTGTTTTGTTGATATACCTTTAAGTGTTACTCTGACAAAAATTTTTAAAGAGTTCACTAAATCTTGAAAAGCCAAGGGACGAGAAGGAAAAAGGTAGTGGAGGGAAATAGAAGCAATGGTTTCTGAGCAAGAAGGTTGCCCAAGCAAAAGATATTTGCCTAAGTGGGGCTGAGCAGGAATGGTAAAATGTTCCATGCACAGCAATATTTAATCATCTGAAGACATAGTAAAATCAAAGTCCTCACAAGCCAAGTGTCCAATATGTAAACCAAGGGAATCCTATTGTACCCAGAGTTCTTAGCCAATTATCAGTCTTCCTAGGAGTGAGCGTCATGTCGCACAGCCTTACTTTGCAACAATCTGCCAACCCCCAAGAGATTATGTCCCCTAGTATCTTCTGGCAACTGTAAGATCAAGAACACCCATCAATAGTAAATGATGTGGCCCATACCTGTTGGCGGGAGTTTACCTGAGCACTTCATACTATCAATGTAAATACAGATGCCAGGCAAAGAAAGAGCACAAGACATAAATGAAGTTCACATAACATAATCAACTTTGTATAGGGCAGAAACTAACTCTAAAAACTGGTCATGTAAACAAGGGCAAGAAAATGTGCTCTTTAGAAAAGGAGCACTGCACTTGGATTGGAATTCCAGCTCCAAGACTTATTCATTGATGTCTCCATTCATTCATTCATTCAAAAAAGCATGTTTAGTGTTTCAGAGACTGGATTATATAACTTCAAGCTAATATTAGTCATTTTTCTAATCCTCACTTTTCATCATTTATAAGAAGGTGTGATAATAATTGCCTACCTACATCAGTACAGTGATTCTAAAAACTGAGTGATATAATATGTTGTCAATACTTGAAGAATATACACTATGAATATAATGGTTATTGTCAGATAATAATAGTCATGTCTTCATCTATTGTGATACAAACACAATTCACATTTAATCTTTAACTTTCCTAAGTTGTATAATTCATATACAAGCCACATTTTGCCATAGTCTTGGAAACTCACACTGTTTTCTACGAGTCCCTGGAACTGAATCTTACTACATTTGTTACTTGAAGTTCAGCAAAGGTTCTTTTAATTTTGTGTGAAAGTGAGGTAGGGTCAGGTGTTTATTTGTATCCAACAACACCAAATTCCATACAACAAATGCCACAGTTGGAAACTGAAGTCCTAATTCTAAGCTACTGGGAAACACAAAAGAAGTGAAATTAAGGATTAAGGGCTGCCTGCTACTAAGCTGCAGAACACTTCTTCTTCTAGAGACGAAGCGATTCAATTCAATTCCACTGCAGAATGATGTGAAAATAAAACTGATGGGAGAACAAATGGAAACAGCTGTGTTTTACTGCAACACAGACAGTCTGCACAATTTGCTGCTTATTTATAATGAAAACGGAAATTGTAAGTGACAGGCTGAGGGTAGTTTACAAAGCAAATATTTTGAAGTCTTGGAGGTGCTATTGCTTTATGAAAGGCAAGCAGCTTTTTTTTTTTTAAATTATTCACGGTCACTGAATTCTCTTAAAATGATGGAAACAAACACTTTCATATCAAAAGGAAAGTACTTAGGATTAGAGTAAAACAAAGTTTCATAGAGTCCAAAAATGTATGTTATGATTTTCTAAATTCTAAGCTAGAATAAGTTATTGATCAGGATTTATCTGGTTCAGAGGCCTTGGGCACTAGACCCTTGCAGTGTAGTGTCTCTTCCGCCCACGTGATGAAAAGTCCAAAAATAGGCAGAACAATGCTGATGCCGTGGTCCAATGATCTGGATAGTGATTTAGGAGGCAGTTTGGCTCAGAAGTTGGTCAACTGCAATCTTGCACTATGATTGCCAAACATTTTCTCTAACAGTCAGCCTTGCAGCTGAGTCTGGGTGCATTCTTACATACTTTCATTATTCTACAAGATTTGTTTTACAAAAGCCTGTTTATTCCTTCCTGCTTTGTTAAGACAGGGAGGAGGCTCTTCTGAATGCCCCCCCACCCCCACTGGATCTAAGTGATGTCTACTTGGTGATAAAAAATGACCTATTTTCAGAAGATTTTAATAATAACCTTAAAATACAAATAATAATCATGGGAGATAATATAATCCAACTTGAATTTTTAAATGCCATCTCCCAAAGCAAGTGGAGGATGGTTTACAAACGACCTGGTGTTTGAATGTTGGAATATTTGTTAGACGATTATTCACAACGAATCTTTTTTGAAGATTCATTGTTCCAGAAAGGAAGCATTTAAAGCAAGTGGTATAAAACTTTCATTTTTATGTCATTTTTAACATAGTCTATGTCATTAGGAATACTAGTCTCTAAGAGTGGTTACTAAAAGGGAAAAATTTTAATTCTAGTTTTCGACCCACTGTGTCCAATATCTTCTGTACCTTCAAGAGGATAAAACTGGGTATTTGTGTTACTATCCCTTCTTATATTCGGTGTGTAATTGTCTCATCAATATTTCGTTGCCAAATAAACTGTCTACATCTTATCTCTACATCTTATAAGTTTTATTGCAAGTCCATATTATTTTTTTTCGTGTAAATTAAAATTCCTTTTCATTTTCACCTCCATATTTCTTTGGGACTAAATTATGAGGATTCAAAATGAAAGTGTGAAGCAGTCATCCAGAGGAGAAAGATTTCAAATGAATCCATTTTATTTCATTAATATAGGGAAAATAATGTATAATAAAATAAATCATATTATTTAGGTAATTAGGGGAGCAGAATTTCTACAAAAGGACTCTTTCCAACTGCTTATGGGACTAAGGATGACTCATTTAACCCTGATGAGCCTCAGAGTTTGAAACTTCAGAGCTCACAAATGTAGAAGTTCAGCCAAACTTCAGGTTTTTCCTCTGAGGCCAGAGATGGTCTTACAGTGTTCCCAAATGTTCTGCTCCTAGTATTCACTGCAAATCCATTAAATTTGCTAGATCTAAAAACCTCATTTCTTTTCCTAGGCTGGATATGATCTAAGGCATTATCTAATTTAAAATACACATCTAATTTTAGTAAACTTGCTTCATTCCAGTAATCCTTATTCATTTAGTCAACAAACATTTATTTAAAACCTATCATTGACATAAAATATGCAGGGCACTAAGATGAAGAAGGAGGAAGAGGAAGAAGAGAAGCAGAATTGATCATGGTCCCTTATTCAAAAGAACTTATAGACTAATGGTGGCAGAAGCAAGAGAGGTAAAGAATGGACTGCATGACTTGCAAAGAAATAGCTAAACATATTTTTCAAATATCCATAATTTTCCTTTCCTCAAAGATTTATCTTCATTTTCTTTTACTTCTAAATTAGAAGCAATTGTGTGCACCAATCTGTCATACCACGGTGGTTTTTCTTCCAACATATGGTATACTATTTAGCAATTAACAAAACCATGAGACTAAAGAATGCTTACAAGATGAATACTAGAATTCACATCAGTTGCCATGATAGCAGGAATCTCTATGACTTATTTACTATTGATGAAACCTGCTTCAAATGGTTAAGCCATCTATCATATAGACAAATCATTTCCACCATGTCTGTCAACACAAAACATGCAGGAATTAAAGGAAAGGGTACAGGAGCCTGAGCATCATAGTGTTTGTGGTAGAGAAAGAAGCATATTTCTAAACCAATTAAATTAGTGTTGGAGCCACTAGTAAGTTAAATCACTACCTGAAACTAACTATGTATTAAAATACAGAGCAATACTGGTTGAGAAACAGGGATTCAATCTTTAAAATACTAAGAATATACACCAGAAGTTATCAGGGAGAGGTAATATAAAAATCACCTAGGTAACATTTTTAAATATTTAAAAAATATATGTCAGCGTTAAAGGGAAGAATTAACCTGACTCCATATTGGATCTGTTTCTTTTACTTTAACCTTTGTATTCTATTGCTTTTGCTACAAGTTGTTGCCTATATCCTGAAATATACAGGATAGCCCATTCTCAAGTCTCTGTCATGTAAAGGTATAACACTTTCCAATTCATATAGAGATAAAAAGTTGCAGAACAGAGAATAACATTTGTCTTTCTGGAGGCTTACAAGAACATCATGACCAGACCTATGAGGTCAGATGCAAGAACAAAGGATTCTGACACCAAGAAGTTTACAACAACCAACCACATGCCCTCCCCTTTTAGTATAAAAGAAGCCTCAATTCTAACTCCGGTAAGATGGTCTTTGGGACACTAGCCCACCATCTCAGTCTGCTGGCTTTGAGAATAAAGTCACTATTCCTTGCCCCAACAATTCATCTCTCAACTTATTGTCCTGTTGTGTGGTGAGAAGTACAAGCTTGGACTTGGTAACGTAAATAATGCTCAGAATTAATTGCGACAAACCATGATGGAGTGGGCTAGGGTAGAGATAGCCACATTTTTTATCTACGTCAGTTTCATATCTCTGTATCCAAACTTACTCACACATTGAACTGACAAAGCAATAGGATTAAAATCATGGTAATTCTTGTGTTCTTCTTAAAGCATAATTTATTTATTGAATTGTTGTTGTTATTCAGAGTGATTGAATTTCCTATTTTATAAAATCACTTGCCTTTGCAATGCTGATACATTTTCCTTAGGGAAATGCTGGTGAAACTAAATGATATTAAATAAGTTATCAGGATCTGTTGAGCTAGTGACTGTCTTAACATTGCTGCAAAAAAAAAAAAAAGAAAGACGAAAAGAAAAGAAAAAAAGAAAAGAAAAAAGAAATGATTATTGAGATACACAATAGCAGGATATGTACTAATTAGAAGTCCAAGTTTTGAAGTTAAATATGGGTAGGCTGTAACCTCCATTCTATCACTTATTACTAGTATGATTGATCTAGTTACTCAAACACTCCAAACTTAAACTTTCTTGTGTGTAAATGGAGAGAATTATAAACCCCATTAATCTTTTTGTGAAGTTTGCAAGATATATTATGTATAAAATATTAATGCAGTGTATGTCCTCAAAAGAGTGGTTGTTGTAATTTACTCTCCAATAATACACCTCCCAATAATAGAAATTTGGATATAACACAAATAGCATTTGATTCTCATTCTCTACAGTTACTCAAAATAATCATTTCATCAACCTTGACAATGCATGCTACGTGACTGAATGAGCAAGAATTACAACATTTTGACAGGGTGTTAGTCTATGCTATGTCCATTACATTTAGGAAAAAAGGCTGTATTTTTGCAGTCAGGAGGGTAAATTCCCTTATCTTGCACCATGCATTTTCTTGCACAAAATATCTAATAATCCTGATATAGTTTCTTAATCAGCAAAATGGGAACAATCACACCTAATAAACTTAGATGAGCGATACAACAACTGATATAATTCTTTTCCACCAATAACTTCACCTCAGAGCAAATGAACTGTAATTTTCCAACATTTTTTACTGTGAAAAGACTTTCTGTGGATTCTTGGGTTTACAACAACACTAATTATTCATTTTAGCACATAGGAAGTGTTAATAAGTTAAAAGGACAGTATCAGCACTGTACTTTAGCAGCTGGTATCTTGCTGCTCTCCAAAAGAAAAAAAAGAAAAGCTTTAGCTCACTAGACTCTTCAGAGAATTTTGTAGGTCCAGTCTGATTTAACTTCTACTGAAGTTTCCTCTCCAAATGAATGAAAGATGACATTCAAATTACCTATTGAGTATAGCTGCATGATTTCTGAAGCCTTCACAATAAAAATAATATGGGTAACATAACGCTGAAACAACTAACATGGCAAAAAAAATGATTGGGAAGTTATTCAGTCTTTTAACAACAAATCTTTTTATAACTTAGGGCCAGACATATATTTTGACTGTTTTTTTTTAGTCTGTATATATATTTTTGCATATTCACTGAATAATTAACACCCACCATTATTTTTTCATATTGATCAAGTCCATTGATACCACACCCACAGTGGATATGTCAGATTGATGAAAGCAGCTGTGACAAACCACTATCTCATTCTCATTTTAAATGTACTGATTCAGCCAACTCCACTGTATGATTTAGAAAAGAAAAATACACTCTGATGGGCCTAAGAGTGCTTAACAAACATCACTGCAATTCTGAAAATGCTTTTATTGCCTGTTTTATATCAGCCTCTGCCAAGAATACCTATAGAGCAGGTTTAATACATTATAGTATAATCTTAAACCTCAACACAATGGGAGAAACACTACAGCTTAATATCAAATGAAGCAATCCTGGATTCTTTGTGTCTATTACAATACACTTCTCTACTAATGCATGCCTCATAAGTTTTATTTCATTTTTTGGCCTTTAACAAAAAGAGGTTTTGATTGTTTTCCCTTTCAGATGCAGCTGCATTTTTACCTCTCCTCTTCTTACAAGTGATTCAAAATGCTCCTCAGAAGAACTGAAGCTTTCGGAGGAAGAAATGGGAAATTCAAGAAAAGGGTAATGATAACTGAGGTGAAGCACACCCTTACACACACACAAAACATAAATATATACATATAGACACTCAATTATTTCCTTTATTAACAAGCTCTACCCTTCAACATCATTGTGTTGAATTTTATACAGATATATTCATGGCTTTAGAAGATTCACTCTTTATGCAAATTATGATATTAAGAAAGCAATATTACTATGATACCAATATGAAAGTTACTGGTGATTTGTATTATTTTCGCACCTGCGTAAATTTCCCCATGAAACATCTCTTCATTTTTTTCACTCATTTGTTCATTTAACAGTTATTTATTAAATGCCTCGTGTTCTATTAGGCGCTACACAGATCCTGGACATAGGTAACAAGCAACATAGGAAATATTCCTCTTATTCTCCTGCAGCCTTATTCTTTGGTAGGGTGCACAAGATATTCATCCAATCATCACAGACATGTGTAAGTACGGATAGCAGAAAATTCTATGTAGGAAGAGTAGTCAGTTTCGTAGGAGCATTTAACAAAGGAACCTGACCAGGATGTGAGAAAGTGTATCCAAAAAATAAAGGACATCAAAGGATATAAGAGGATGCTAATCAGAAAGACAGGAGAAGTACATTTCATGTGCAGAAATTCTATAGACGTATGTTTAAAATGCCCTGTAGGATAGTATTGGCAGGTTTGAGAGAATAAAAGATAGCAGGCATGGGTCTTGAGAGAGAGGAAAACAATCCATAAAGCACTTTGAGAAGGTGGCAGGAAGCCAATCACGTGGGAACTCATAGGCCATGCTAAGGATATTGTGTTTCTCCTATAAGCAAGCAGAAGACACAGAGAGGTTTGAATCAGAGGGTCCAGTCGAAGTGATTTTTTTATCCATGTGCATTTGTGTGTGTTCATAATATTTTCTTTTTTTTTTTTTTTTTTGCAAAGGACATTTGTGTTTCAGTAGGGGGAATGTATTTCTTCCTTATAAATTCATAAATAGTGACTTTATGTTTCTGTTTACATCTTAAAATTCCATTACAATTGCTTTCCTATTGGAAAAGGTTTTGAAAGTGTGATATTATATATTTTAAATATATGACTGTAACAATATGAATCAATACATGATAACCTGCCAAAACAAAAAGCATGAGTCCCATATGGTTTCAAGGTGAATTTTACCTAACATTTAAGGAAGACTATATCAATTTTTTTCCAGCAAATACAAGCAAAGGGAACACTTCTAACACATTCTATGAAGACAGCATTATACTAATACCCAAACAAGGTAAAAATACTACACATCAATATCTCTCATAGATATAGATGCAAAAATCCTCAAAAAAAAATTAGTAAATTGAATTCAACAATTTACAAAAAGAATTATACTCAAAGATCAAGTGGGATTTATTCTAGGTATGCAAGTCTGGTTCAGCATTTGAAAATCAATTAATGCAATCCATCACATCAACAAACTCAAGAAGAAAAATCATATAATCATATTAACAGATGCAGAAAAAGGATTTACAAAATCCAATACCCATTCATGTTAAAAACTCTGAGCAGACTAGGAACAGAGGCAAACTTCCTCAACTTCATCTAAAATACCTGCAAAAGAGCTTCATGCTAACAAGATAATTAATGATGAGAAACTAGATGTCCTTCCCCTAAGATTGAGAACAAAGTAAGGTTCTTCCCTCTCATCACTCCTATGTAACATTGTACCTGGAAATCCTAGCTAAATCAATAAAAGAAGGGGAAAAAAGGAATAAAGAAAAGGTATACTGACTGGGAAGGAAAAAATAAAACTGTCTTGTTCACAGATGATATGATTGTCTATATAGAAAATCCCAAAGAATCAAAAACAAAAAGCAAAAAACAAAAACTCCTGGAACTAGCAAGCAATATGAACAAGGCTAGAGGATATAAGTTTAATATACAAAGGTCAATTGTTTTCCTAATAAAAGACACAGCACCATTGACATTAACACCCTAAAAATGAAATACTTAGATAAAAATCTAACAAAATGTGTACAACATCTAATGTGAGGAAAAATACAAAACTCTGATGAAGGAAATCAAAGAACCAAATAAATGAATGGTATTCCATGCTTATGGATTTAAAAATCTTGATATTATCAACATGTCAGTTCTTGATTAAAAACATTCTTAATAAGAAATTCAGTGTTACTTTGTCACTATTAATAAACTGATTTTAAAATTTATGAAGAAAAGCAAAAGACCCACAATAGCCAAGACAATACTGAAGAACAAAGTCAGAGGACTGACATTACCCAATTTCAAGATTTACTATAAAGATACAGTAATCAAGACAGAATGGCATTGGCAAAAGAATAGACAAGTCAACGGGACAGAACAGAGAGCCCAGAAACAGATCCACACAAATATAATCTCTGAACTTTGACAAAGGAGAAAAAGTAATATAATTCAGCAAAGATAATCTTCTCAATAAATGGTGGTGGAACAACTGGGCATTCCCATGGAAATAAAAGCACAAAAAACAAAAATGAATCCAGGCACTGACCTTACACCCTTCGCAAAATTAACTCCAAATAGATTGTAGACCAAAGTTAAAATACAAAATTATAAAATTTCTGGAGGATAACCTAGGAGAAAATCGAGGTGACCTTGAGCTTGACAATGAATTTTTAGGTGCAATATCAAAAGCATGACCCATGAGGGAAAAAATGTGATAAGTTAGACTTCATTATAATTAGAAACTTCTGCTCTGTAAAAGTTTCTGTTAAGAGAATGAAAACACAAGCCACAGAGTCAGAGAAATCTTTGCAAAACCCATATCTGATAAAGGACAGGTATTCAAAATATATAAGGTACTCTTAGAATTCAAAAATAAGAAAACAAAAAACCTAATTAAAAATTAAGCAAAATATCTGAATAAACACTTCACCACTGAAGACACACAGATGGCAAATAAGTATATGAATATATGCTCAACATCATATGTCATTAGGATATTGCAAATAAAACAGTCGTGAAGTACCGCTACAAACCTATTTACCTATTTCAATGGCTGAAATCCAGAATACTGACAACACTTATTCAATTGCTGGTGGGAATGAAAATGGTACAGCCGCTTTGGAGGACACTTTGGCAGTTTCTTACAAAACTAATCCTACTTTTACCATATGATCCAGTAATTAGATTCTTTGATATTTACCCAAATGAGCTGAAAACTTATGTCCACATGAAAACCTGTGCACGAATATTGATAGTAGGTTTATTCATAATTTTCCAACATTGGAAACAACCAATGTATCTTTTAATAGGTAATTGAAAAAGAAAAGCTGTCATTTATTTTTTCTGTAAAGAGCAAACTGGAAGAAAAAAACTCTTGGATTTTGAAAGAGGTGAGCAAATATCTTAAATCCTGTCAGTGCAATGAAAGTAATTAATATGCAAGTGGTTTCCTACCATATGAACATTCAAACTTGAAACTGAATTATTTATAGATATTATTACTTTATTTTTCAAAAGGTAAAAAAGACAGCAGCTGTTATTATTATTATTATTTATTTATTTTATTGAAGTATAGTTGATTTACAATGTGTTAGCTTCAGGTGTACAGCAAAGTGATTGTCATACCTCCACATACTTTTTTTTTTCAGATTCTGAGACTATTACTTTGTTTAAAACATATAAATGTATATAATTTGTCAAAGAAGGCTAAAGATCTTTTTATTATGTAAATATACAATATACTTTATACTTCAGTTTCCTGAGAAGATTGTAATGCCTATTCTTAGAGTCACCTTCATGTATAAAAGGGAAACAGTATATCTAAACAGTACTTGATGTCTTGGTTTCTTGCACTGCTTCTATGTATATTTGAACACAATGCAGAAGCACACTTACATATCCAAATACAAGCTTATATTCTTACAGTTCAGAATTTTGGTTAGGGGAAGAAGCACAGCCCTTATCAGAGGTAGGGGTCAGCTTAATATGAATGCAGTAGTAATTAGACTGAAAGCGCTCAGATCTTGGATAATCAGCTATAGAGAGGAGTTGTAAACCAGATGCTCTGAAAATGCAAAACACTTCATAGTTCCATTCCACGTGGAAACCTCATGAGACCATCCCCTGACATTCTTCTATTCACAGAGGCTCCAGAGAATTGGAGGGGGTGAGCGCTGCGGATGACTGAAAACGAGAGGTGAAAATCTCCATGGGAGGTGGTGGTCAAACACTTTCATTTCCTGGCAACAGTATGAAAGATTTTGCAATCTAGATAAGCCTCTTTTCATAGATTGAATCCTCTCCAAAGGGCATGTGAATGGTTGATAGCCATCACCTCTGCTAGCCAGTTTATTTTCTAAATCCCAACGCCTTGTGTGTCTAATATCCACTTTCATTTTCTCCTCTTCATGGAAATAATGTTCATATTGTTCTGCTGTCAGTAAAAATGTGTAAATGGAAACTTAGGAGGAAATTTGTTCTGACACCATAAATAGTAAATAATTTCAGTCTGTTTATTCTGATGAGGAAGTTGATGTGTCTTTGTCATTTCCCTCTCTCTGCTGTTATTACTGGCATCTAATTTTGAAAGCATGGTCTGTGATAAATGACAGCAGTGGCTGGCATGTTTTAGAGGAAAGGTCAGTTTCCCATTTTAGGCATGGAGACCAGATTTGCAGATAGCTTGATGGTGTTGCAAGGTACCTTCCAGCTCTTTGTCTTCCAGGATGATAAGTAGCAGCCTTCACATTCATGATTCCAGTTGTTTATTTCATGCTCCATCTGCTGCAGATCCCTCCTCTCACAGACTCCCTAACTCCACATGTTAAGATAAAAACATCACAGGAATTTCACTTCAGGATGAATACTCCACAACCTTTGTGAAGTCTAGTAATTTATTCAACTGTCTCTCTCTCTCTCCCTATATATATATATATATATATATATACATATATATATACGTGTGTATATACATAGTGTGTGTGTGCACCTACTACCAAATAGGCAATGGGTTTAGCATGGCAGCTACAACAATGAAAAAGATAAATGTAATCTGACTACATGAAACTTACATTCTAGAGATGACAATAGATGATAATTGAATAGGTTATTGATACAATGATTATAAATGTTATAAAAAAGAAAACAAAGAGCTAGACTAGACAATAACGACATGAATTGTGCAAGACCTAATTCAGGTGGGGGCTCACTAAAATTCTGTTAAAGGTAAACTTTAAGCTGAAAAAGAAGAAAGCAAAACAGGCAAACAGGGTGAAAACCTTCCAAGCATTGGTAACATCAGGTAAACCATTGCTGAGCAAGGAAAGAGCTTGGTATACCTCACATCTGAAAGTAGATCAATAAGGATGCAGTCCACGAGTGAAGGCGGACATTATACAGCATGAGGTTGGAAATACAGTGGATCATGTCAGGAAGGGCCAATCCAATTGAAGGTTTAGGAATGAAATTTCATGATTATTTTTATTTCACAGGCAGACCATGAAAATATTTAAGCAGGAAGTGATTGACAACGTTTAGATGCGACTTACATCTAGATCTTTAAAAATGAGTTCTTGCATCTAAGTGGTAAATAGATTAGGATAAGACTTGGGTAAGTGTAGTTCACATATAAGAAAATGCTAGTTTGGATTAAAATAGTAAACATGGGAGATACATAGAGGAGGACCAATTCAAGACCCACTTTGGAAGTTGAATTCATAAGATTTGCTGATGGGCTGCATGTAAACATGAGGAAACTAAAATAATTAAATAAACAAAATTGATAACTTCCCCCCAAAATCCAGAAATAGCAAAGTTAAAACCATCAACTCAATAAATAGTATTATTGTGCATATAAGGACAGTTCACAAACTGTTGGGAGCTTTCCAATCTAAAGCCAGTGTGAAGCTCAGGGTCTTGATGTTATAAGATGGCTTATAAAGTGAAAATGAAAAAGTTGTTTAATCTTTACAGTGATTGGCTATTGCAGTGGGGGTTTCCAGATGGTAGGGGATTGGTAAAAGTGAGTACCTTATGCCACTTTTAGGAAGATGACTTAAGTTTCTTTAATGATTATCAGAGGTATGACAAGAAATAACCTAAGTTAAATTTCACTTATGTTCTAGCTTATTTAGCTAGATTTAGTTTTGCTTATGTGGCTTAAATAATTTTGTCTTCTCAGGGAGTTCCCCAAGTCCAGTCTCAATTTGTATTTTTAATGTTAACAATTCCTAGATTTCTGGCATGTGTCGTGGGATATATTGGTGCCATTTTCTAAGGCAGGAAAGCTTAAAGCAGAGGCAGTGGGAATCAAAGTCATTTTATAGTCAATGTAATTTTGAGGTAGCTCAGAGACATCAACTAGTATAACCAGTACAGTTGCATATCTTTATATATAACTGTACAGTTGCATATCTTTATAACTCAGAGGTAAAGTTGAGTAACATAAAAGAGATTATTTATTCAGGAATGAAGGAGATCACCTTGAGACGGAGTTAAAAAAAAAAGCACATGATGACACTCTGAGCAACTCAATGTTGTTTGAAAATAGTTTAAATTTTATGCCTTCTTGATTCATCAGGGTACACATGACAAAGAATGTTTTTGTATTTGTGTTTATGATAAAGCACAGCTTATGTTTATGTCATTGAAATGCTACAGATACCATCCTAAGTATAAACCCATATTTCTTCAAGTCTACAAAAAAATTGTATTTTATGAAATCATGGCACCGTCCAGATTTTTCTATTCAACCTTTGCTTTTTCACTGAATAACTGCACCATGTTTAGTTTCCTTTGGCTCGTGGAGGCAAAAATTGAAATTTCAAAAGCTAGGACACAGGAGAAGAGAGGTGTTCTTTCTCCAGAAAAAAACAAATATGCACAAACCTAATTTTGCTTTGCAATTTCTATTCCCCTTGGCCAAAGGCACACTTCTCAGGAATAATATTGTTTATAAATCCCTTTATAATGCTGGTGCTTGAGGTAAGGATGTTCCAGCCAGATAAGTAGCAGCCGCCAACCTTGTTAGGAGATCAATGTGTTATAATAGATTTTGACTAAATATGGCAGTTGCGTTTGGGGAAGAAATAGCATCTGAGTGTTTTTTAAGATTAAAGGAAACTTACAGTCCATCTAATCTCAATTTTACAGAAGAAGGAACTGAAATTCACGAAGGTGAAGTTGGTTTTTCAAGATTATACAGATAATTAGAGGCAGATGTGGAATTTGAACCCGAGTCTCCAGACCGGAGGCCCCATAGTGAACACCCTGATTGACCCCGCATGCATTTGCATCTGATGGACCAGCTGTTTCATCAGTGAGATCCTATTGAGCCTGTCTGACTTTTGGTGATACAGTTGCTTAATTGGAGTTATAATCCTTGCTACAAGCAAAAAAAAACCTATAGATATAGATCAGATATAGATATAGATATAGATATAGATAGATATAGATAGATATAGATATAGATATAGATATAGATATAGATATATGGAGAGAGAGAGAGTGAGAAAAGGGCCAAGGGCCTAAGGGAGGTCTCTTCAGAGTTTAAGAATATAGGATCATCTTTGTGGACAAGAGAGATCCAAAAACATTTTTACTTTCTTCCAGGTTTTGAACAACAGCTTCTTTGTCATTGTGACTCTGAGGTTAAGAATATCGAGGTTTAGAAAAGCACAAAAATCAATCATCTCCACTTTACATGTTGCTGAGGATTTCTGAAAATTTCAGATGTCGGGAATAGCTTTGGATACAAATCATAGTACATAAATTTAGACATGCAAGAAATATGATTTATTTTTTATAATTGATGACAATTTTTGTTAAGAACCTCAATTCTGACACGTAGTGAAAATGCAGTCTTGTTTACTTGGATATCTCTACCCATTCCTTGAATAACATACAGGATACAGTAACTGATGTGATACTGAGGAAGGGCAGGCGTGGAAGTTGCAGAGGTGTGAGTTTGAAGGTGCAGTGAATTGGAAGAAGGGATATTTTTTTCCCATCTTGTCTTCACTAATTGGTCTGTGAAGACTTCTTCTGAACCTTCCAGCTCCTCACCTGAGGCTGAGTATCTCAATGCTACTTGAGTTGCACTAATCAGGTGACAAAGTTGGGTCTCTCGCTGGTGACTGTGATCTGTGGCAACACTCCCTATGTTCCCAAAACTGTTCACCAGACAGCCATTTTCACTCTGGGATCACATGTTTCACATTATATCATGCAATCCTGTGGTGGTCCCGTTCTGCTCTTAAATTTTCAAACCTATTTGTGTGTGTGTGTGTGTGTGAGTGTGTGTGTGTGTTTCTCACCACCATCCCTAGGGCTTTATAGAAGGAAAATTGTGGTGAACAACCAGTGTCTAAGTTCCCTTTAATTCTCCTCCCACTTCTTCACTGACATCAACTGAAATTGTCACTGAGTCTGAGGTCATTATAACGTGGCATCTCATCTATTCTTCCAAATCTGTTTTGTAAGCTCAAAATTCATCAAGAAATCAAGTTTTGCACCCTCAAAGCCATTTCCTTATTTTTCTGCAAAAGCAAACCATTCAAAGAGCAAAGGGCTGCCTATAAGCTGAGTTTTTGTTTCATTTTTGTTTGTTTTTCCATATGTTCTCAAATTTCTACTTGTTTAGAAATATTCAGAGGAATATCTTCATTTGTGGTCTAAGTATGTTAATTTACAGGAAGATGATTCTTTTCCCAGAAGTGTCACTTTGGTGACCTACTATGCTACAGAGAACTTTAATAAACTTTTTTTTGGAATTTTAGAAAATTTGTAAAGATAGTACAGAAGTTCCCTATGTATTCTAGACCCAACTTTTCCTCTTGTTAACATCTTATAATCACTATGGTGTATCTGTCACAACCAATGTACTGATATTGACATTCTTATTAACTAAACTGCATATTTCATTCATATTTCCTTAGTTTTTCCCTAATTTCTTTTCATTTTAATTGTTCCAGGATCCCATAGTATTTTTAGCTATTGTGTCTCCTTTTGCTCCTCTTGGATGTGATACTCAGACTTCCCTTGTCTTTCATGACCTTGACAGTCTTGAGAAAAACTTTTTGTCTTCCTGAAAAAAGGAATTTTATGTATCAAAACCTAGATTTGTCTGGTACTTTTTTCATGGTTAAGACTGGGATTATGACTTTGGGGGAGGCTGGATGCCATTCTCAGCACAATATAGCAAAGATTTCTTTATCAACTCAACTTGTCACTGATGATGTTAGCTTTGATCACCTGGCAAAGACATTATTTGTCAGGTTTTCTACTGTAAAGTTGCTCATTTCCCCACTCTTTCTGTATTGTATACCTTGAAAGAAAGTCAGTATGTGTAGTTCACACTTAAGGGGTAGGAGATCATGCTCTACCTCACTGAGAACAGAGTAGCTATGCAAATTATTTGAAAATCTTCTGTGTGGAAGATTTGCTTCCCCTGTCTCCATTTATTATTTGAATATTTTACATGTATATGAGTATGGACTTATGCATATTTATTTTATACTCTATGTTATAATTCAATACTACCCCCATTACTTTGTTGTTCAAAAAGTTCTAGATTTGAGTATTGGGGGTCCATTCAGTTGGCTCCTGTGTCCCTTTGTCATTTCCACACTGTTTTACTTTTGGAGCACTTTCGTATTTTCTGAAACTACAAGATGTTCCAGGCTCATCCTGCATATTCCCTTCATCCATTTCTGAAATCGGCCATTTCTTTAAGGAGCCCTGCTTCCCTTCATTGGTTCTAGTATCATTGGAGAAAGATATTAGAAACCAAGTTCTGAGTTCTGGGTATGCTCATTGCTAAAGGAATGTCACCTCATTGGCCCTCTTAGCATTCAGAGCTAGGAAATATATGCATGCATACTAACCTATGTATACACAAATATATAAGGTTATATCTGTATATATATATTTCTATCAGTGTCTCTATTAAGCTACATATGAGGTTATACTGATGTCTCTAATTCTCATCCAACATCACATTGTTCATTCAATAATGGCTTAGTGTCAACACATAACAACAAGTAATGGGAAACACATTATTTAATATTATGTGTGGAGGATACCACATTGCCCATATCTGAGTCAGTTCCACCTAGTAGCTAACAGCAGAAATTTTGGAGCTGCTATGTCTATTTGGGTACTAGCTCTGCCAATTGACTGTGTGTCCTTGTGTTTAATTCTTGAATCTTTCTGTTTTTCAGTTGCCTTGCTTGATAAATGAGGATGATAATAATACTTGATGCACCAGGATACGTGTGAGGATACATATCACTCTGTCATGTGTAAAACTACTTAAAATATGGCCTTTTGGTCTATTGTTCATAATTTGAATCATATTAAAATTTTATTATTGTGTCAAAGTATGATATTACTCTGTTATACAAAAACTTGCTTGAGATGCACAAACATAAAAGTGAGCTACGTACATGGTGATATATAATCCACTGTTCTAGTTTTATGGTCTGGGCCTCATGTTAGCAATCAGTGAAGGTTAGGGAAAGAGAAATGATATGATGTACTCGTGCATTTAATTATGTACAGGCCTTTACGCGATACAGTTTTAGGGCTTTGCCAAATAAGGCTCAAGTAGAGTCCTCAAACAGTCTGGGTACAAATGGAACTAGGAACATGCTATTTACTCTAACAATTAATTTAAGAAAACATTTTTAGGAAAACATGGAACATTCATTATTGAAGGGAAACATATGGTAGAATGACATGAAGAAACGCAGGTTTTATAATTTGGATAATTTTTAACATTACTTTATAAACACACGTCATCAAATTACAAACTTCCTGCACCCGCATATACAGACACACATTGTTAGTCCTTTCCTTATAACTTGAACATTTGTCCGAAACATTAATGAGTTGTCGATTCCACAGCACAATACTGTTCACTGTTGCAAATGATTTTCACATAATTACAGTTGTCAAAATTTGCACGATGTTTTTCTGTTCTTTTTTTTTAACCTGCATATTCTCTGCTTCTTGAGTTATGAATGGGTGACTTTTCTAGATGCATGGGCTGTAGAATTAGAGAGAAATAAGTACAAACGTTACCTGAATTCTGATTATCTGTGTGACCTGACAGAATATTTAAGTATCCTTTCTTTTATAATGGGAAAATTTGCATCCATTTTATAGGACTGTTCAGAGGATGATATAATGCATAAAACAAGAGCATGGAAACCAGCACATCATAAGCACAATATATGTAACTAATATCACCTCATCTATTAAAGAATTTATCATATTGCATTGTAATTGTTCACTTATTTTTCTCCTCAACTGGTCTGTGAACTATGTGAGGGCTAGAGCAAATTTTACACTGGATATATATATATATCTTAGCTTTCAAATCAAGGGTCATAAATTTAAAATTTAAAAATTGTTGGACTTCCCTGATGGCGCTGTGGTTAAGAATCCGCCTGCCAATGCAGGGAACTCGGATTCTATCCCTGGGCCGGGAAGATCCCACATGCCATGGAGCAACTAAGCCTGTGAGCCACAAGTACTGAGCCTGCGCTCCAGAGCCTGTGAGCCACAACTATTGAGCCCGTGTGCTGCAACTACTGAAGTACACATGCCTAGAGCCCATGCTCTGCAACAAGAGAAGCCACTGCAATGAGAAGCCCCTGCACTGCAAGGAAAAGTAGCACCCACTCACAGCAACTGGAGAAAGCCTACACGCAGCAACAAAGACCCAATGTAGCCAATAAATAAATTAATTAATTAATTCAAAAATAAATAAATTAAATTAAAAACTGTTAACCATTTTAAAGCTGCTGAGGGTTAGTAAGCATTTTTCTGCTTTCTTATAGGGAGTACATTGAAATTAACAAATCCTCATTGCAATTTTTCTAGTCTTTTGTGAAAGTATTTTTTAAAAAATATGTTGAATCTCTCCATGCTTGAAGGGTCTCTGATTCTGTTTGCCTGCTTTTTGTTTTTCTCTGGCCTTTGCTCTCACTTTGTTGTCCTTATGTGCCTGCATATTTTAGCCTTTGTTCTTCCTGATTATTTGTTTCTTTTAATCTGTTCTGCACATACAGAGCAGATTATCCATCTTAAAAATACTGCCTGTAATATATTATATTGATTCTGGGTTTCAATATTCATACATAAATATTCCATGAGCATGCGTTCTATAGTATAATCTTGGGGGCATCTAATTTCACAACTATTATGCCTTTGACCTTGCTTTCTTTATGGCTCTCAGTTGCTACAGAGGTGCTGTTTGGTTTGAAAGGTTGGCAGAGTAAAGGTGAGATATTTATTACTTATGCCATAACTGTAGTAAATGGTCTTTTTTTTACCTAAGTTATAGCATATATTGACACTAGGAGATATATCAAGTATCATCTCATTCAACTTCGTTATTTTAAACATGAGGAAATAGATAAGGTTACTGACTCGTGCACATTTATGCAACTATTTATGAGAAGATGTGAAAATTAAGCTAATAGATTTTAACTAATTCTTGGTAATTTTGTACTATCTTTTATCTAATAACATTTTCTAGTGCCAGAAACCCTACCTATAAATGGCAATTTATAATGGTATATGATGGTGATTAAAATATATTTCTAAAATCCAAACGAAACATGTTTTCAGTAGCATGTAGCATTGCTCTAGATAGCTATCAAATTAAATATGAAAGGTAAGTTATTTAAGCTTATTATATGGTTTTGGAAGGTTTTTTTCTTGAGATTCTAGAGTCAAATCAGTCATGCTTTTCTATAGTAAATAGGTCTTTCTCATTTCAAAGTCTATATAAACACCTTCTAGTTTTGGTTGTTCCTATGCCTGAAAACTATGGTAACTGGAAAAAGAAGAAAGGCCCTTTGAAAATTCATATTATTGGGTTGGCCAAGAGGTTCATTTGTTTTTTTCTATAAGATGGCTCTAGTAACACTTTGTTGTCTTTAACTTCATTAGAAAAAAAAATTGTTAGATTGTGACAGCTGTCATATCAGCATGCTTTCAAAAAAAGACATCAAAATTGGTGAATTTTTGTGTAGCCATTTTAGTATTCAAGATGGAAGAAAAAAAGCAACATTTTCAGCCTATTATGCTTTATTATTTCAAGAAAGATAAAAATTCAACCGAAATGCAGAAAAAGATTTGTGCAGTGTATGGGGAAGGTGCTATGACTGATTGAATGTGTCAAAAGCGGTTTGTGAAGTTTCATGCTGGAGATGTCTCACTAGACAATGCTCCACTGTTGGGTAGACGAGTTGACGTTGATAGCAATGAAATCGAGACATTAACTGAGAACAATCGATGTTATACCACATGGGAGACAGCCGACATACTCAAAATATCCAAGCCAAGCGTTGAAAATCATCTCACCAGCTTGGTTATGTTCATCCCTTTGATGTTTGGGTTCCACATAAGTTAAGCGAAAACAACCTTCTTGACCGTATTTCTGCATGTGATTCTCTACTGAAACGTAAAGAAAATGTTCCATTTTTAAAAGAAATTGTGACAGGTGATGAAGAGCGGGTGCTGTACCATAACGTGGAAAGGCAGAGATCGTGGGGTGAGCGAAATGAACCACCGCCAACCAGACCAAAGGCCGGTCTTCATCCAAAGAAGGTGATGTTGTGTATATGGCGGGAATAGAAGGGAGTCCTCTATTATGAGCTCCTTCCGGAAAACCAAACGATTAATTCCAACAAGTACTGCTCCCAATTAGACCAACTGAAACAATACTTGACCAAAAGCATCGGGAATCAGTCAACAGAAAACATATAATCTTCCATCAGGATAACGTAAGACTGCATGTTTCCTTGATGACCAGGCAAAAACTGTCACAGCTTGGCTGGAAAGTTCTAATTTCTCCACTATATTCACCAGACATTGCACCTTCGGATTTCCATTTATTTAGGGCTTTACAAAATTCTCTTAATGGAAAAAATTTCAATTCCCCGGAAGACTGTAAAATGCACCTGGAACTGTTCTTTGCTCAAGACGATAAAAAGTTTTAGGAAGATGGAATTATGAAGTTGCCTGAAGAATGGAGGATGGTAGTGGACCAGAAGTGTGAATACATTGTTCAATAACGTTCTTCGTGAAAATGAAAAATGTGTCTTTTATTTTTACATAAAAATCAAAGGCACTTTTTGGCCAACCTAATATATTTTTGACCCATGGGCTTAGCTCTTCAGAGCTAGAGTCACTAAGAACATTTAAAATATATTCTCTCTTACATATTATTTCCAGTGAATTCATTATGCTTTCTATTTTTTCCAGATGTCTGTAGATCATAATAAAGTCAGGAAGTGGAGATATATTTCCTGTTCACTTTTCTTCATAGTGTTATTCTATTCTGAGGCATTTTTATGTGATTTGTAGTTAGTAATGTGTAAAATTTAGATTTAATACTTATCAGTATACTACTTCCATGTAAGTTCTGATAGGTGAGGGATATGAGCTAGGTATGCAAGTTTGGATTTGCAAACCAAATCATGGATTAGCAAATCACATTTTTTACAAAGGCAGCTGATCACTTCATTGGCAGAGGAGAGGTTTTGTTCTTTTTGAAAGGTAAAGTGTAGTGCACCATTATGAATCTTTTATAAGATTTTGATACAATGTTGGCTTTTAAACACTTAAGGAAAAAGATACTTTATATTATGTGTCACTATCATATAGAGAAATTTTCCAGAAACGGAAGATAGCAGGACTCATTTGTAAATTACAAGAGACTGACCAAAATGTTTTAGCATATATATAATAATTACTATCCAGAGAAAATCAAAGACAAGCATATATTTGACCTATCATCATGTTATTCTGAAACAGCTAAAACCTCGAAAATTAAGTGGTATAGAATTAATGGTTTTATTCAAAGAAAGGACAATTCAGACATCAATCATGTAGGCAGCATGAATGAACTTAGCAAGAGAAAGGAATGTAATAACGTTCAGCGATGACTGTCATCATAACTTAACATTTGCATAACTCTAAAAATTCCGTAGAGTGTGGGCTAGAATGATAATTCATAGCAGCTCTTACACTTTCCAAATTAAAAATCCGTGTTATCACATTTGATCCGCACAAGATGCCACACTGTCAAATGACAGCTTGGCCTCTTCTTATCATCAGCATTTTCAGGTAAAGAAGACTTATCTGGAGCTAACAGAGGGTAGAATTTTGCATTTCAAGATCAAGGTCAAAAATGTCAAATAGCACCATTAAGTCAATGTTGAAAATCACAGTCCCTTGAAGCCCCTCATGCCAGTTTTGTTCCTCAGAGGCAAAGGTTTTAACCATTTTAGTTTACCTTTCTATTCTCCCCCACTCCTTGCAAGGTGAATTTTAATCCAGATCATCTTCACTGACATTTGATTTGGATTGCTGCTTCTTAAATTTTTTTCCATAGCTCTACACGTTTCAGCATATGGACCAGTAATGCTCTTAGTCCTTATCTGACTCACGTTTCCAGCAAGCCAAATTCAAACCAGTAGTAGCCTCAGCACTGCAGGTTTCTTCTTTGGTTAAATATATATATTTATATATATATATATTTTTTTAGTCTTTTAAATGTTTTCACATTTGTTAATCTGACTGTATAAGTAAGATTTATAACTCATGCTAGGTTCTTGTCTACAATTTTTTTAAAGTCAACTTGAATAAACTTAGCATTGGAAGCAAGTGGGTCTAGAAGTTCTGGTACTGAGTTTAGAAATAAGGACTATACTTATAGTTCTGAAGTGGAGTAGAATTCAGTGTCCTAAGAAACTTTTAAAAGAATTAAAGTGTCCACAGGACAAATAACCCTGTGCTAGTTCTTTATTTGTCCCTACACTCTTTTTTCTCACTTGCAAATCTCCACCACAGAGAGCCACAGATATACAAAGGCAAAAGTTTGCAAATACAGTAACCCCAGCACACATTAAACCAAACATTTTATCACATACACTTGCCACAAAAAATCACTTATTTCAGATGTTTCAAAAAAGTCAAATAGCTTTGCATCTTAAAGGCATTTCTTCCTTCATTCCTCCCTTTGACCATGAAAGCTCTCAAGATCCAATCAAGACAGTCTTTCATTTTTTTTCCCATTTCAGTCTCTAGTAGCAGTTAGAAACCCTTGCTCATACTTTGGAAGGTGTAGGCTAATATTGGAATAAGTTTATCAGTAGACATTAACATTGAAAAACACAGGTGTGCTCAAAATGAAAGCCAATTTCATAAGGATCATTATTAGCCAACCCAGCTGGGTATCCAGATATAGAGATGGAGAGACTAAGACAAAGTATAGATGGCTTGTTCTAGGATACACATATAGTATCGCACCGTGGAACCCTCTGATATGTCTGTGAATCACATGGAGGTGATTCATTTCTAGTAATGAGTCCAGTGGGGTTTACACCCTAAAAATGCAGGCTGGGCTAAAAATAAAAGCACCGGTTTTTTGAACTCACAGTAGGTAAAGTTAGGAATACATGGATTATATATGTTGGGGAGAGGAAATTTCCATCTCTATCCCTCTTGAAATCATGTGGATGGACTAATAATAAAAATGACACAAGACAGATTAATAGGAAAAAAAGTAACAGACTTTAATTCATGTGCTTGGGAGTCTCATAGAAGCGGCACCTAAGAAGTGGCCAAAGCAGGAAGCTTTTATAGTCTTTTAGAGAAAGGAACAAAACTTTTGCGACAAATTGACAAGACAAATAAACTTGGGTTTTTGGTGCCAAATTAGTGAAGAAATGTGAACAGAGTTCGGTCTTGGGGTAGTAA
Organism: Hippopotamus amphibius kiboko; assembly: GCF_030028045.1. NCBI lineage: Eukaryota > Metazoa > Chordata > Mammalia > Artiodactyla > Hippopotamidae > Hippopotamus > Hippopotamus amphibius. Next base: position 8,869,000 of record NC_080194.1, read on the forward strand.
ATTAAAGAAGTAACAGGACTTGTTAATACAGGCTCCTTGACCTGAATTCCCTATCTGGTGATAAGGATGACTCTTTACCTCTTGGTATAATGAGGGTACCTTTCACATAGAAGATTTATTTCCTAATTTCAAGCAGACAGAAAGGAGGGTCAGTGTCCATCTTGGGTTGACCACTTATTAAGTAACTTAAAATAATATGTCACTGAGACATATTTTCGGGCAACCCAGCCTGAACCCCAACATATATTTCCATGAAAACAAAACTAACACACATTTTTCATATTTTTATTTTCACCTCATTTTTTAAAGCCTCATAATAATGATGGATATACAAAATCACCACTAGACAAACGCTATAGTAATAATTGTTGCACGCAAGATTGATCTGGCAAGATCAATGCAGGAGAAAGATCAATGAAAGCTCAAGTCTATGGGTGAACATTCCAATAGAAAAGCACACTTGCATATTCTCATAGTATCTCCTCCAAGATGTGTATTAATTACAAAGAAAACAAAATGGCAGCATTACGGTAGAGAAAGCCAGCAATCACCATTTTAACCAAGTGATCAAGGTTAATATCATTAGTAATAAGATACAGAGACATTATGTGTCCCCTGATATGAGGCACTGAAAAGGGCATAACACTTCCATGATATTCAATCTAATCATGAAACTACCAGATACACTCACATTCTATACAATACCTGACCAGTACTATTCAAAAAGTGACAGTCTTGGGCTTCCTAGGTGGTGCAGTGGTTGGGAGTCCACCTGCCAATGCAGGGGACACAGGTTCTATCCCTGCTCCAGGAAGATCCCACATGCTGTGGAGCAACTAAGCCCATGTGCCACAACTATTGGGCCTGCGCTTTGGAGCCCGTGAGCCACAACTATTGAGCCCATGTGCTGCAACTACTGAAGCCCACGTGCCTGCAGCCTGTGCTCCACAACAAGAGAAGCCACGGCAATGAGGAGCCCGCTCACTGCAACGAGGAGTAGCCCCCACTCACCGCAACTAAAAGAAAGTCCGTGTATAGCAAAAAAGACCCAACAGCCAATAAAATAAATAAATAAATAAATTTATTAAAAAAAGTGACAGTCTTGAAAGAAATAAAGAACTGCGAATCTGTTATACAGTAGAGGAGTCAGAGGAGACACGGTGATTAGATGCAATGTAGGATTCTTGGAAACAAAGAAGGACATTAGTAGATAAAACATAAATATGAGTACATTTGTAGAAAAGGACATTATTAGAAAAACTAGTAAAATGTAAGAGCTGTAGTTTAATTAATATGATTATACGAATATAGCTTTTATGGTTTCAGTAACTACATTATAGTTATATATATTTAATGTCAGGGAAGCTGGGAAAATGGTATATGGGAACTCTCAGTATGACTTTGTAGCCATCTGTAAGAGTCAAATCTGATTATTTCAAAATAAAAACTGAAAAAAATCACATCCTAAATATTCATAAATAACATAAGGTTATGTTTTAATACATTTTAATATACTTTTCTATGGAGGGATATTATGTATTTAAGGAAATACAGAAATTATAAATCTACATCTCAATAAATCACCACAAAGTGAGCACATCCATTCAACTATCAATTAGGTCAAAAAATAGAACAATGTCAGTCACCTGGAAGTATGCCTTACAACTCCACCAAAAAGCTACTCCATCTCCTCTCCCCAGAGTAACCCCTATACTGCTTCTAATAGCATAAAATAGTTTTGGTTTTACATTTTATATAAGATAATATAACAAATTACAACCTATTCAGTAATGAATGAGACTTTTGTCTTATATTGTCACCAATACTTGGTTTTGTCTTTTTAATTTCACCTTTGTGGTACACGTAAAGAGAGTTTCTGTAATAGTTTTGTTTTGCTTTGCTTTGTTTTGTTTTAATCCCAGTGTTCCACATGGCTTTATGATATCTGTATAAAAACTTCAGTGAAAAAAGGGAATTCATATAAATACTTTTAAATGATTCAGCACATGGAGTGAGTTTTACATTAATCACATTCTAAAACCTCATTTTCAGATCCCTAAGGAATCCACATCTTTCCCCAGAAGATTGGTCTCACAAGACAAAGTGAAGCAATAGCATTGAACACAATATGACTTGGAATTTTTTAGGTGTTGCATGCTTTTATTTGATGGTAAAATTCTCTCACCCGTTTATGTTCTGAACATGATGCAACATACACACAGAAAAGCAGAATATTCTTCCATGATAGGAAGCGTTAATAAGTCTTTTAAAGATACTGATATTTTGCACCCATTTTATTTCAATACTTGGTTACCTTGATTGCTCCACGTATTAAATATTTCCTAATAGAAATAGAGAGATATAGCCCTATATATCAATGCCATGTATTGATAACTTCTCAAAAACTTTTATAAACCATTTAAAAATATGTATATATGACTTTAACATTCCCTTAATAGCCCAATAAAGCCTTCATGGATATATTACAACGATTTGCTGTGAAACAGAACTATTCTTTTTGTAAACAAAATTGTCTGAGCTAAAGCAAGAATGACTGATAAGAAATAACAAGAAAAATGATAAGGCACATTTAAGTAAATCTTCTTATACAATTTATATATATTTTTTTAATTATTTCACAACAATCTTATGAGATTCTTTGTTACATTCTCAGCTGTATATTCAGCCCCAGTGAGAGTTATACCTGTCAATATGTAATTTGATGCAATTATGTTTTATGTGTTTCTTATATCTCTATAATCAGAGTATATGGTCTATCATAGTGCATTTTTTTGCCCACAAAAATAAAAGAGAAGAAAAGAAATCAAGTTGTTGGCTCACTGTATAATTATGCACATTTTATAGCTGAGAAAACGGAGATTACAGGCAAAAGGCTACATGGCTATTATATGGCAAAGTTTCAGCTGGAATTAAGCTCTTTGAATCAAAACACATTACTGTATAGTATTTCCACTTGCTCAGCACTACATTCAAACTGCAGAACACATTCTTACAGCTACAATCCGCTGGAAGTCATGAGAAATCATAGAATTGTGAACTTCATTAGACTTCTAAAACTGCGTTCCTTAACGTCTACTGTCTTCTCCTCCTTTTCCCTTCCCTCCACATTGCTCACCTTCCTTCTACCTCCCAGTTTTTCCTCTTTTTCCTCTTCAAGTTTGAGATAAGGTTGACGGTCAGCAATTGTCTCAAGTATTTTTAGGATATGACACTATTAGGGCTACCAAACCAAAAAACTTTTGGTATTTCTCTGCTCAGTCTCACAAAAAGATACACAGAAATTTTGGTCCTATTCTGATCCTATTGCTGGTACAAAACCCAACTCTATAGTGGTCTATGGGACGGGGGGAGTTAAAATTAAACATGGTAAATCTGGCAGCCGGGGTTGTACTTGACTTTTCCAACGTGTCTAGCTCTTGGAATAAGATTTGGTTATTACTTGCCAAGCTGAAACCAATGGTGGTATACCATCTTCTTGTTACTGCTGCTCCTGCCAATATTATAGGTTTTTATCTCTGAAAATCTGACACTAAGAATCCACTTCCCTTCTCACCTGTGCTGTTTTATTCCCATGTATATGTATGTTTTGTTTAATTTCACTTTGACTTGTTTTTATTTGAGAAAGGGGTTTTATGTATTTATTTGGTTTGTCAGTGAATGTCAGTATGTAAATAAAGATTAGGTTTGCCTGCATGTATTAGAAACTCCAAAATAAATAAAACAAAATTTTATTTCTGTCTCATAGGTGATTGGCAATCAGGGGTTAGCATTGCAGCTCAACAAGATCAACAGTGACATTCCTTTTTAATATCATGCACTGCTACCCTGGAAGCTACCATGTGGCTAAATATGGCTTTGGAACTGAGAGACAACGAAAAGAATAAAGATGAGGAATCATGTGTTCTCTCTCTTTAAGGACTCTTGTTGGAAATCACAAACAAATAATTGAACAAACCTTCTGCTTATATTTCATCTGCCAGAACATCATCACTAAGCCAGACTGAGCTCCAAGAGAGGACAGTAAAATAATCTCATAATTGAGTCTACAATAGTCTATCAATTCAAATAGTAGCTGTAGTTGACAAAGTTTATAATTATTTGTGTGCATATAAGTATGTATAATATATATGTAAATATATATACATATGTATATATACATATATGTAAATATATATACACACGTATGTATATGTATATGTATTCCAAAATGGAAATAAGTTGGACTTGGTATATCTTACAATTTGTATACTTTGGAGTGAGGGTATTAAGCACTTCAGTATCTGTTAAAGGAATATTTCCTTAAGTCAAAATATTTTTGTCCACAGAGCAGAGGCAATTGAAAATAACAATCATTTTAAATGGGCCAACTAAAAAAAGTGCAACTTTTTACAACAGTTTAAAAATTTAATAATGAAAGAACAAAAAGTGCATTCTTTCAGGTGTGTAAAATACCTGTGATTCAGTACCAGATGACACAGCTTTAAAAAAAATGTGGAAATAATAAGTAAAGCTATTTTCAATCATTAAAAAAAATAAGAATAATATTTTGCCTGTTTTATACATTCAAGTAATCAATAAATCTTGGCACTTAATATATATGGTTTTATGTTTTATTTTAAGTGTATATATTATTTGAAAAATAATTTTTGAAAATAAGTATTCTAGGGAGCCATCATATAATAAAAATGTTTTGTTGGTCAATAAATAGTTTTTTAAAAAATTATATTCTTTTATTTATTTAAGAATAAGTTTTCATTCTAAATGTAATAGTTTGCATGTACCACCCCAAACTCCCAGTCTATGCCTCTCCCTCCCCCATACCCCTTGGCAACCACAAGTCTGTCCTCTATGTCGGTGAGTCTGTTTCTGTTTTGTAGACAGGTTCATTTGTGCAATATTTTAGATTCTACATAGGACAAGCAACTATATTCAATATTCTGTGAAAAACCATAGTGAAAAAGATTAAAAAAAAAAAGAATGTGGAAAAAAGAAAAGAATAAGCTTTCACTCTCAAAAATGTCCAGGAGAATAGATTGTATGGTGTTAGATATTGTTCAGTGACAATGTTTTGAGTCAAATTTTGTGTTACACCTATTTTGAATTGTTTTTATATAATTAGATAAAATACCACTTGTTTAATTATAAAAATGAAGCCATTAGTTGCAAAAATGGACTTTTATGAAAGGCCTGCTTGAACCCTCAATGTTGACCATTTACCAAGGAGAACAAGTAAGTCTCTTATAAATTAAGACTGAACACAAGTTCATACATTCCACCAATATGTCCCATTAAAATTTTTTTTCATTCTTTTATTTTTTTTAAGAACTTTTATTGAGATACAGTTAACAGACAATAAACTGCATATATTTAGAGTGTACAATTTGGTGGTTTTTTTCTTATTAGTAATGTATATATGTCAATCCCAATCTCCCAATTCATCCCCCCCCAACCCTCCCTGCTTTCCCCACTTGGTGTCCGTGTGTTTGTTCTCTAAATCTGTATCTCTGTTTCTGCCTTACAAACTGGTTGATTTCTACCACTTTTCTATAGTCTGCATATATGTGTTAATATATGATATTTGGTTTTCTCTTTCTGACTCATTTCACTCTCTATGACAGTCTCTAGGTCCATCCATGTCTCTACAAATGTCCATTTCATTGCTTTGTACAACTGAGTAATATTCCATTGTATATATGTACCACACCTTCTTTATCCATTCATCTGTTGATGGACATTTAGGTTGCTTCCATGTCCTGGCTGTTGTAAATAGTGCTGCAATGAACATTGGAGTGCATGTGTCTTTTTGAATAATGGTTTTTGCTGGGTATATGCCCAGCAGTGGGATTGCTGGGTCATATGGTAACTCTATTTTTAGTTTTGCAAGGAACCTCCATACTGTTCTCCATAATGGCTGTATCAATTTACATTCCCACCAACAGTGCAAGAGTGTTCCCTTTTCTCCACACCCTCCCCAGCATTTACTGTTTGTAGATTTTCTGATGATGCCCATTCTAACCGGTGTGAGGTGATAACTCATTGTAGTTTTGATTTGCATTTCTCTAATAATTAATGATGTTGAATAGCTTTTCATGTGCCTCTTGGCCATCCGTATGTCTTCTTTGGAGAAATGCCTATTTAGGCCTTCTGCCCATTTTTGGATTGGGTTGTTTGTTTTCTTGATATCGAGCTGGATGAACTGTTTATATATTTTGGAGATTAATCCTTTGTCTGTTGATTCATTTGCAAATATTTTCTCCCATTGTCCCATTCAAATTTATATATTTGTGCATCTGCTTTTAAAATATAAATAAATAAATGATGTATCATTTCCCAAAATGTGCTAAGTACTCTACTTTGTAAAATACTTAAAAAAGGAAAAAATAAATGCCAGGCACAGGAGCAAGTTTCTTCTAAAATAAAGGCTCTATGTACATGTACTGCAAAATTGTTTGGAATTAATGATTGCTTATCAAATGAAAATGTGTTGGATTAAAAACGGGAGCAGATTTCAGAGGAAGTTAATCAGGTTAGATATGAAACAGGAGTATCTGGGGTACGTGTGTGTGTGTGTGTGTGTGTGTGTGTGTGTGTGTGTGTATGTGTAGGATAAGTAAGATAAAATTGAGGGTTAGTTGACTTTCTTATAACTTACATCTATATAGTTTGTACTTCATCAGTTGCCTGATCTAAAGTCTATACTGTCAATGAAAAATTAATCAATTAATCTAAGAAAGAAATGGAAAATTTTATTGGAGCCAAATTGAGTATTATAACCCAGGAACAGCCTCTCAGAAAGCTCTGAGAATGGTTCCACCAGTTAGAGGTCAAAGCACAGTTATATAAGCTTTTGAGACAGAGGGCTGTACAATAAATGATGCATTACTGACAGTCTGCACAATTCAGATCTGTAAGTATAAAGTGGTGGGTCATTGCAACCCCTTACAAGATCAAGAAGAAATGTTATCTTTCAAGGAGTTGTCTTGTTGGTGCTGGGAGAAGCTTTTTATGGCTGAGCAGGTATTTTTGCCAATGGCAGAGGTTTGGTCGATGCATAGGCAGATACACACTACTCAGTAGAGGGGAAAAAAGTAAGGAGGCCAAAGATCAGGGAACATTTTTTGTGTTTAAATTTTTCTTGTCTTGCCATAAAATATGAATTTTATTTCACAATATCATAATCCTTTGTATACAAAGCTGAAAAGAATCCACAAAGGAAAAAAAAAAACCTAGAGAAATAATAAGAAAGCCCATATTTTTGAAGTTTGCCAATTTCCTGTGGTAGTAGCTACAGATTTGAACCACACCTACTGATGTATCATACATAATTTTGATATAATTTATTTTTCTTCTCTGTGATGCCATAATCCTGAAGTTCCCAAAATAAAAATACTAAAGATTAAACTTAATTTAAGATTTAAGATATTTAAAAAATTTCTCTTCCTAAATTAACTTTAGGACCTGGATTTTTCTTTCTCAATAGAACAAACAAAATGCAACTATGTTTTCACTTCATAGCACTATTTTATGTTTGGCACAACTTTTTCTGAACTGAACATGAGTCTAGTCACTCAACATGCAGCAGAGCCAATCTACTAACATCAGATTGTTGTGAAGGAAAGTACAGCATTTATTGCAGGGCACCAAGCAAAGAAAATGGGCAGCTAGTGCTCAAAAGACCCAAACTCCCCTATGGCTTTCAGGCAAGGTTTTTCAAAGGCATCATTAGGGATGAGTGTTGCAGGGTGCATGATCAGCTCCTGGACATTTTTCTGATTGGTTGGTGGTGAGGTAAGAGGATGATGTTTCCAGAATCTTAATCATTAGTCTTCTGGTTCCAACCAGCCTAGGACCTATGTGCTTGTGGTCAGCATGTACTCACCATCCTCCACTGGAGAGGGCTGTCTTAGTTTCTGCAGAACAACTCAAAGGTATACCTTCGATTGAGGTTCCTGTGATTCTATTGTTCTAATCATTAACCACTTGAGTCTGCTCTTTGGAACTCAAGGAACACCAAACAACAAGCAGGGGGAGCATGCAGGGGCTTGTACCTGCAATGTCCTACTCAGTTTCAGTCCCCCCCCCCCTTTTCTTTGATACACCTCCATCCTGAGGGAAACAAGGGTAGGACAAGAAAGGGAATACAGTTTTGGGTAGAGAGGTTTATCATAAACTCTATAGGGGAATTCAGTTTTAGGGGCACTCAGTTTCACAACAAGGTAACTGTATAAAATTAAACATAAATATAGCAAAGAAAAAAAGAATGCAGACTTATTAGATTCAGAAAGTTAAGCAAAGGCCAACTTTACTACCTAGTTTATAATCTTGGTCTACATACGTCCCCTTTTAAGCCTGACATTTTCCCACAACACAGAGAAAATAATAATCACCTATTAATATTGTTTTGCAAACTCAATTAAATTATTGTGTGTGCATTTGTGCAATTTACACAGGGTAAAAACTATAAAAATAAAATATTACAAATGTCCTTATAATTTAAAGAATATGGTGGAAATAGAAATTTAAATTTTTCAAAAACAGGAAATTCTATTAAAAATATATATCGTTTCCCCTCAACTGAAATCGTAGTATTTTTAGCAACTGTTAGTTTTAGAGAAAATGTGTATAAAAAAACACCCTTAGGAAATTTTTTTTTTTTTACATCTCAGAGAAACTATCTAGGAATACCCCTAGATTAATGTTCTCTTTAATTTGATATTTCAGATGTTGGACAAGATTAAAGGTAAGCTATGTCACAGAGTTATTTAACTACATGTGCAATTGTGAATTTTTCATAAGTTTCAAGAGTAATGGTGATTTCTTAAAAAAAAGAGTCATAATTCCCCCAAACAGAACGCAATTTAAAATGCAACTTCCCCTACTACCTTCCTGGCCACTTGGTCTTATAAGGAAGGGTGTAATTGAATTTATGGGAAGATGTTGCTGATAATGAGAGAAGAGAAAAGGCAACAGCTTCAGAGTCAGCCCCATCTGTACCACCTCTGCCACGCCAACTGCAAGGGAAAAAAGCACAACAACTTGTTCTTGTTGGTAAAGTCAGCAGATGTGACCTGAAGACAAATAGGGAGCAGATGTGATGAGTTAGATAGTTTGCTTTTCTATTGACAAATGTGACCAGAGCCATCATAATTGGGAAAATGCTTCAGCTGCAAAATCTGCTCTGTCTCATAAGTGCCAAGCTTATGTTAGTCTCTTAGCAGTTCTCAGGGAAGCATAGAGAGCATACCAAAACCCTCTCTGAACTATCATCTGGTATATAAATTTAAACAAAATTCATTTCAAAAATGATTGAAAAGGCATATGTTGCCTGTTACACAGATTACAATGAAATGCACTCTGTTGAAATTTCTGTTGATAAAAAAGGAAAAGAAAGGAAAGAACAAAAAAAACAAGGAAGAGAAACATGTTTGGCAGACTGGCATGGGAAAAATTAGGAAGGTAACAGTTATGTTGATGGAGTTGGGAGATAAAGAGTGTCCAGAAGGAAAGCAAACAAACCCTGTCATTAGATTTGGTGGGCCACTTGTGAAGGTGATATTTATTTCCTTGGAAAAGTTCGGTATGCTTGATTATTGAGCGTCTGACCCTTCCTTCTAAATATTGTAGGAAGCTGCTGATTAACTGTGCCTCTGCTGTTGTGGATGCCTGGCTGCAGCCTTTTAAGATGGAGAAAAGGGAAAATATGTCTCCCTCACTTTTGGAGGAATCTCTTAACTCAAACCACAGAATTAAAGGAAAAAATTCTCAAAGCCAGATCTGGTATCAACTCTCACCCCAATCCTTTATTTTGTCTGAGTGATATACTAGGCAGGCAGGTTATGCAGTTAATGGCATAACACTGAATTAATTCTCATTTATTCTTCCCCTTTTTTTAAAGCACGCACCATATAAACTCAAACAATAATTGAAACACTGAGTTTCATTTTTTCTACACTCAGCCAATTTTTTTTTTTTACGCTGGATGCGATGAGTGAGATTCCTGCTGTTTGATAATCCAAATTATCCTGGCATCCATTTTACTTTTATATGCTCCATAATAAAGTAATCCCTTCCAGCCATTTATCTTACTATTACCTTGCATGTATACTGTCAAACTCGGTCTAAGCCTCCAGCAGCTAAAATGCTGTCCAGAGACGTAACTGGAACTGACAATAGTATTTTCTAATGCAAATTGCATCTGCATGTAAGGAGGATGTGATGGAACAATCTCCTGATACAAGAGTATGTTTAATTTCTGTAAATGATGCCAACATTTAAATGAAAAATGACATCTCTTAGTCCATAAAAGGGGACAACATTGACGCTTGCTGTCGATCTTGAATTATGACATTATTAATTTTGTGGGCCTCTGTTTCTCTAAATATAAAAAGGATGCTGTTAATACCTAACCTGTCAGGGGTTGAAGAAGATGAAATCATGTCATATTTGTGTAAAGCATCTAGTCCAGAGGAGTACTTGGTATACAGTAGTGCATACATGGAGTCTGATGGCCTGATTCTGACTTTTACTAACTGTGTGATTGTAAAAGCTCCTTAACTTTCTTTCTTTTTTTTTTCTTTTTTTCTTTTTTTTTTTTTTTGGCTGGTTGGTTGTGGTGCCCAGGCTTCTCAGTGTGGTGGTTTCTCTTGTTGTGGAGCACGGATCTAGGCATGCGGGCTTCAGTAGTAGTGGCATGTGGGCTCTGTAGTTGTGGTGTGCAAGCTCTAGAGTGCAGGCTCAGTAGTTGTGGTGCATGAGCTTAGTTGCTCCATGGCATGTAGGATCTTTCTGGACCAGGGATCGAACACATGTCCCCTGCATTGGCAGGTGGATTCTGCACCACCAGGGAAGTCCCAAAATCTCCTTAACTTTCTAAGCTTCTGTTTCTTCATCTGTGGGATAATAACTACATCTCATAATGGTTGAAAATTAAATAAGATAGTAAAGTGGTTAGGATGGTGCCTGACACATGGAAAAGACTCAATAAATAATAGTTAATCTGCATTCTCTTTTTCTTTAACTCAATCTCTATGCAACTCCTCAAGCATTTAGAGTGAACAGTAATATGTAATTGAACCATTACACCCTGAGATCTTTCTGACATCCATGTCTAGATCCCAAAGCCTGAGGCTGCCCCCGAGTGTTTGCATGTGTGGATTTTGTTCTAATGCAGTGCGACCATGTTTCATAAACTCTTTCTCTGCTCCTCTCCACTCCTCTACAAGGTAAGCACGTTTATTCAAAGTCCTCGTTTAAACCTCCTATCCTCTAGAGCCCTGCTGTTTGTTGTCAACTAGAGAGATTATATTGTAATATTAAGCAGCTCTTATTTAATACAAATAAAATGCATCACTTTATAAAGTTAACTTCGAATTCATTATTATATTTTATGGGGGAGGGGACTTAGCCAAAGAGAAGAGAATATGCTATATTTGTTCTCAAAGTCCATCCAAAACCCTGAATCACTCTATGTGAGCATAGCCAATGATAATTAAGTTTTTAAATATATAAAGAACTTTTCACATAATAATAGGTCTTAGTACCAGGAAATACTGAAATTCTAAGCTTCCTGGATATGTGAGCTAGAAGAAATTAGAAAATGAGGGCTTTCATCCAGGGTTAGAATGTTACCAGCTAAGTTACTCAGAATAAGTTACATGTCTCTTTTGAACCTCAACTTACTTATCCACAAATTAGAGATGGTAATTAAACCTTCTTTAACATCTTCAAAGTGCTCTTTCATTGAATATATTGGCGCCTGTTCAGTTTTCCTTCCACTCAAAGTCCTTCCATCATCCTCAGTGACTTCACCTCAATATAGAAATCTCAAAGTGTCATCTTCCCCCTCATTCCCAGTGTCAGTAATTCTTTGTCAGTACAGGTCAGCCACATTTCATGTTGTCCTCAACCTGGATCTTGTCATCACCTGATTTCTTTTAACCTGCATAATCACTAAGTCATGTAACTTCCTGACCTCAAGCTAGATTTCTTTTACATTGTTTTGACTGTTCATCCATATCTAAAGGAGTCATAATTTTTGGAAGTCTATTTTTCCTTGTATTCTATGATTCCTCACCTTCCTTATTTTTCAGCTAAGATCACATGGCCCATATTTCATTAAGACCTTTGCCAATACTATAAACCATCTTGAGATATATATATATTTTTTAATTTTTATACCCATCTAGCAAAGTGCCAAAATTAGATTCAACTATTCCACACTTTCTTTATGTATGTGTTTCAATAGCAGGAGCTATTGGAAAAGTCACAAACTTAGTGTTAATTCACAATTGTCAACCTCAAATATGCCCTCAGATGATGGGCAAATACTACTTTATACTACAGAAAAACCCCGTCATGAAAATGAACATAATTAATATTTGCTGTTAGTCACCTCCCTGAGTATATAATATAGATAGAGAGATAGATAGAGAGAGAGAGAGGCGATACATAGATAAATACATACATACATTTATACTAGGGAAATAATTTTAGAAAAGTACAATCATACTACACACTTTATTTTAGAAAACATTATTGAATTTAAATACACATGCATTTAACCAGAGATGAAGAAAATTTAATGAATTTGAATGAGATCTGAGACTAAGAAATTTTACTAAAGATATGGATGCCATCGTGGATTTGAAACTGTAGTTTTAAATTTTAGGTACTACAAATCTGTCTTCTCTTTCTTCACAAACAACCCTTTTTCTGTCAGTTACATTAGTGTGTCTTGTCTGAATGTGCTTTTGTAAAATAATTCCCCACTTGTTTAATAGCAGCTCTACATTTATATGGATAAAACACTCAACAGCTATTTTCTTACCTTGATGACTTTATTACTGAGACCTTTGTTATTCATATCGTTTTGCCCAGATTGTTTTTAGAGCTGTTTTTTTTCAGCTTGGTTTGAATTTTTTTTCTATATCTTAAAAAGTTAATAAGTACTATAATATTGATATGCTTGCATTTTCAAAGGTTTGTTTCATTAACTTTCATATATTGTCATATCCTCACTTAGGAGAAAAGTTACAAGAGGGCAGGGAATTTCCTGGTTCACTGTTCAGTTTTTAAAGCCCATAACAACACTTGGACATATTAGAAGCCCCATAAATATTTATCAAATGAATGAATGTATGTAATAAAACCACAGTCAGGACTTGGAACCATATCAGAGGAATTTCCCAAAATGTTCAGAATGACTAAAGTCACATAGGATAAGGAACTGGTTATTTTACTAAGATATTAAGTGACTTAAACTTTAGTAGTTTTTGTTTAAAGTTTAAATGGTTCATGGTTAAGAAAAAAAGATGATACTGTAAATAACTGTGGCAGAACACTCTTTGGCATAAATCGAGGGAATATCTTTTTGGATCCATCTCCTAGAGTAATGGAAATAAAAACAAATATAAACAAATGGGACCTAATGTAACTTAAAAGCTTTTGCACAGCAAAGAAAACCATAAATAAAACAAAATACAACCTACAGAATGGGAGAAAATATTTGCAAACAGTGCTACTGACAAAGGATTAATCTCTTAAATATACAAACAGCTCATACAGCTCAATATCAAAAAAACAAGCAACCCAATCAAAAAAATAGGCAGAAGATCTAAAGACTTTCTCCAAAGAAGACATACAAATGGCCAAAAGGCACATGAAAAGATGTTCAACATTGCTAATTATTAGAGAAATGCAAATCAAAACTATAATGAGGTATCCCCTCACACCAGTCAGAATGGCTATCATCAAAAGGTCTACAAATAATAATTGCTGGAAGGGTGTAGAGAAAAAGGAACCCTCTTACAGTGTTGGTGGGAATATAAATTGGTACAGCCATTGTGGAGAACAGTATGGATGTTCTTTAAAAAACTAAAAATAGAGCTACCATATGATACTACAATCTCACTCCTGGGCATATGTTTAGGGAAAGCATAATTCAAGAAGTTATATGCATCCCAATGTGCATAGCACCACTGTTTATTAATAAAATAGCCAAGACATGGAAGTAACCTGTGTTCATCGACAGATGAATGGATAAAGAATGGAATATTACTCAGCCATAAAAAAGAACAGAATAATGCCACTTGCAGCAACAAGGAGGGACCTAGGGATTATCATACTAAGTGAAGTAAGCCTTACAGAGATAGATAAATATCATTTGATATCACTTATATGTGGAATCTTATAAAGTGATACAAATGAACTTATTTACAAAACAGAAATAGACTCACAGACATAGAAACCAAACTTATGGTTATCAAAGTGGAGGGGGGAGGAATAATTTGGAGTTTGGGATTAAAATATACACACTACTGTATATAAAATAGGTAACCACCTGAATATAACTGAATCACTTTGCTTTACACCTGACACTAACACAACATTGTAAATCAACTGTATTTCAATAAAAATTTTTTTAAAAGAGAAAAAAAAAGAAATGGCTCCTGTTTAGATACAATTGCTGATAGTAACGTTACCACAGAATTATAGAAATATCAAGAGTGTAAGAAAATAAGAAGCAGAGTCTAAGGAGATGATTGAAGTGGTCCTACACTTAACATTATATGTTTCTCTGATTTTTCAACACAACATTATAAGGCTTCTCTGATTTTACAACAGTTAATAGAGGTATCATCAAACACATCTGAGATGGTATTTTTGCTGTACAATTAAGAGACACTGTAATGACAGCTTGCAGAAGTAGTGGTCACTTGTTCTAAAAAGGAAAGCACTTAGAGATAGGTCTACTATACTCTCCTCAAACTCATGAAATAAGGGAGAAAATCCCTGGCATTTGTTTTATAATAATAGCACTTACATTTTGTGGCATTTTTATGAGTCAGATGCATATTTATAGACAATGTCTTTATCATAAACATGGCAGGTAGAATAGTTAAGAGGACATTTCACAAGTAGGGTTATTGAGGCTAAAAGAACTTTATATTCTTAGTCAAGAAAATGTACCAATTAAGTATGAGAGGTGGATTTTATACTGAAGTCTTCTAGCTACATGTCAGTTCTTATACTTCTGTGAACTTTCTCTTCTAGTTTACAAGTAATTGATGCCAGTACCATGTTTTTATGATCACTTAGGTTATACAAGTTAAGCCTGTCCTTGGATGTATATTTCAGGTGTTCTAAATAAACATCAAGGACACTAAAACAAAAGAAATAGTAGTTAATATTAGACAAAGATAAGAATGTAGAATCACTTGAAAATAACCAAGAAATACACTATGGTAAAGAGATGTTTGAAATTATTTATTTTGCTGTGATTTGTCTACACAGCACATATTTATCGGATTAGACTTAATTACATATAGATGTATACATATACACACACATATATGATGCCTGTTTGAAAACAACAAGCAAAGAGCTATTTTTAAGTGTTCATCTTGGGCCTTTCATTCACCAGCGTCTACAGCAAAAGATCTGCCCACCTACAGAATCTGGAAATTCATATGCTGGCAGATACTCTAATTGCAGGCATGTGCAGCTAAAAGAAAGTTCCAAATCCAAGAACTGTTAAACAAAAGGGGCTTCCAAGAACATTTTGGCAAATTAGTGTGTATGTGTAATATTTGAAATTAAATGAATTATTTCTTGCTTGGCCACATTTAATGAGAAATTGGGCAAAGCAACAGGGTTAACAGTATATTGAAATGGAACTCTCCAAGTGCCATAATTAGAGGATTATTTAATCTGTTGCGAAAGCAAAAGAGAAACTAAATTTATCTGGGTAAGGTATCATCTTATAAAAGTTAGGAAATTCTTTGATATTATTAAAATAACAAGAAGTACTAGAGTGACCATTTTAACTCACGGTATATCCACATCCTCAATCTTCTGTTAATAAGCACAAAAAGATTAGCAAATGGTTTAAGTAGCCCCCCCTCATATGATAAAACAAGACTGAACAACATTGTCCAAGATTTTTGTTAAACTGTTTTCATTTTTCTTTTGCAGCACTTTTTTGTTAAGAGTATCAGTAAAGCCTGGAACTGAAGGTTTCATTTTACTGGAGTCTACAGCAGGTGGAAGGATTCGAGCAGAGAGGGAAAAAGAGACATCCACGCCAACAACATCATCAAGGTTCCTTTTTCATTCCTGCCACAGTCGTGCTGCTGAAATATGGTCTGACTGCTTTGCCGTAACATGGGGGAAAGCAACAGCAGAACATGATTCAAAGCAAACAGTTTCACAGTCTCATTGATAAAAAGAGTAGAAAAATTTGTCTTTTGGATTGTTTACTGTTCGGAATAGCAATCAGTCGTTTGCGCTTGTAGGTAAAAGCTACCTGCTAAATATATCATAGATGCATTCCCTGCTACTATTTGTTAGAAAAAAAATAGATCTTGGGGTCAGACTTTAGTCTCTAGCAAGGTTCTTAATTCAATCTGAACTTTCCTTAAATATATAGTGTGGGAGCCCAATCCCTAAGATCCCTTCTAGTTCTAGTATGCTAAGGATCTATATAGTTTTCATTTTACTCAAATACCAAATCCTAATGATTGAATCCATCAGAATTTGATGTTATTCTTATTTCTACACCATTATTCTCTCAGATTTAGTAATATCAAATCCCCCTTTTAAAATTATTATTTTTAAAATTGTGGTAAAATACACATAATGTCAAATTTACCATCTTTACCCTTTTTAAATGTATAGTGCAGAAATGTCAAGTATATTCATACTGATGTGCAACCAACCTCCAGAACCTTTTCATTTTGCAAAACTGAAACTCTACGTCGATTAAACAATGACTCCCCACTCCTCCCTCCCTTGCAGCCACTTTGTACTTTTATGCTTATGCTTACGGTAACAGCACTTAACATGAGATCTACCTTTCAAACAAAATTTTAAGGGCACAGTACAGTGCAGTTAACTACAGGCACAGTGTTGTACAGCAGATTGCTAGAACTTATTCATCTTGTATAACTGAAGCTTTATATGCCTTGACCAGCAACTCCCCATTTCCCTTTTTCCCTAGCTCCTGGCAACCACTATTCTACTCTCTGTTTCTTAGAGTTTAATTACTTTAGATAGCTCATATAAGTGGAGTCTTGTAGTGTTTGTCCTTCTGTGACTGGCTTACTTCACTTCATATAATGGCTTTCAGGTACATCCACATTGTTGCATGTGGCGTGGTTCCCTTCTCTTTTTTAGGCTGAACGATATTGCATCTCATGTACATAACACATGTTCTTTATCCACTCATCTGTTGATGGATGTTGAGGTTGTTTCTATATCTTGACTATTGTGAATAATACTGCAATGAACACGGGAGTATGTACCTCATTCTACTTTCCATTTCTGTGAGTTTGACTACTCTAGATACATCATACAAGTGAACTCATAGAGCATTTGTCTTTTTGTGACTTCTATTGCACTTAGCATTTGATATTCACCCTGCATTTTATATCTAGTGAACAGTAGCGAGGTTTAATGAGTTAAAAACACCACAACCCTTAACTTAGTGGCTTATAACAACGGTGGATTTTTATTATTATTTCTCATGGTTTTGAGGGTGGACTGGGCCCAGCTTGAGGGTTTTTCATACAATTACAGTCAGACAGTAACTGGGGCCGGAGAATCTTAAAGGCTTCCTTGCTTACACAAGGCTTCTGATGCCAGCTCTCAGCTGGGGCTTCTGCCCTATCTGTTGGCCAAGACATTTGTATTCAAACTTTACCAGTGAATAAAGTTTTCTCATAGCATACCAGCGGGATCCCCAAAACAAGTGTTCCCATAGAGTCAGGTGGAAGATGTGTGACCATGTATCATTTTACTCTGGAAATCACGAAGCGTCACTTCTGGCATACTCTATTCATTAGAAGTTAGGCAGTAGATGCTCAAGAAGAGAATAATTGGACTACCACAGGCAAGAATAGAGGAATTTGACTCTAACTCTCAAAGGGAAGAATGGCAAAGCAATGTCAAAACACATTTTAAAATCACAGTAAACAATGTCAGATGATAACATGTATTCATTTTATTGCCTTCCTATATATGTCTATTTCTTCTAATTATGCTGTGAGATGTACACAAATCATAAATATTTGCCTGACCTTTTGATAATGGTCATTAGAAAATATCAAAATAGAAAAATGTCATATAGGATGTTTCTAGGCAGCAAAAGTTGAAAACAGGGATACAATACAAGGATAACACTGAAATTCTCAAAGATATGTCTCTGATTGGGAACAAAAAAAAAAAATCCTTCAGAGGCTGACCCTTCCCTGACCACCCCTGATTATCAAGGTAGCAGGATGGATCATGATATACTGCAGCAGGAGAAAGTACATGAAAGCAAGGTGGCAGGTAGCTGTGCCTTGCTGCATGGTGCCCAGGTACTGGAACAGGAAACAAGCATTCTAAGAGCATGTGGCTTTGATCGTATTTTTGTCCATTTGTACCATTAAAGTTCATGGGTTTTAAAAGAGCTTCCAGATATTTGTAAAATCTTTTATCATTCTTTAAATATTTTAAATATCTTTATATTTTTCAGGAAAATAAAAACCTGTTAATGAAATGTTCAAGTATAGAACTGTAGATGTATTGCGTTGCTTATGATATAAAGTCATTCCAAGCAAGATAAGGATCTGCCCAAAATGGGAATTTGCAAACTGTTAATCTGAATAAGTAGATTATTTATTCTTCTGTAATCATTTCTTTTTTCTAAAATACTAATAACTAAAATAACATATTTTCTTTGCAAATGTATTATGCCTTTCATTATTGGGTTCATATAACTTAATGAAGAATTGCTTTATTCATAAATAATACACACATAAAAATTAGTCCAAATTCTCTATTATTGATCTCATTTATAAAGTGAAACTTTCACTTACATAAATACTTGTGTGTCTGTTAATATAGATATGTACATTCTCCATATAACTTAGAAGAACTAGGGACTTTTACATATTAATTATTTATATTTTTATAGCTAATTCATAAAATGTTCTAAATTATAAAAGTGATTTCAGAAAAAATTTCCATCTAAACAAGTTCTACAATGTTAAGTAAATATTTAGATGGCTTTAAAATTTCTGTTGTTGAAGTGCCATATATATTTTGGAGAGTATAAACTTGGCATTCTGAACTTAAAGGCAATTCTTTAAAGAAATTTGAATCATATAGTCATAATTATGGCATCTAATTGAAAGAAATCAAGGTATAAAAATAAAGAGAGAAATAGTATCTAGTAGTATGTACTGGGTATGTACATGGCGCTTGGAACAAATATATATTACCTTTGTTTTTCAGTTGGAGAAACTAGGTTTGGCCCTTAGAAAGCTTAAGTCATTTCTTCAATGACTCACAATTTAAACACGTATGTTCAAAACTGATACTCCATTCAATTTATCTCTCCAGAGAAAAACCTGTAAAGCCTATTTTTTAAAAGGAAATTGTGTGCAAGCTCCTCATTTTGCTTTTTATGGTAGAGTTGGAGCCATATCCTGTGGTTATCCTAAATCTTCTGTGATGCCCACTTGTTTGATATGCCATGATACTCACCTCCCTGCAGCAATATTTATGTTACCTTTCCACTGATGTTAACCGGACCCACTACTCACAACTCCTCTTCCAATCCTGGCCAAATTTAAGGTTGCTTCTGGTGATAGTAAGTCACTTCGAGAAGCTACTTGGAATTGTCTGGGGTAGTTAGTTAACAGAGAAGAGGAGTAACAGAGGCAGTGTTACAGGGAAAGCAACATGGGCTGTGCCTGTCATATTACATCACTCAATCACCTGTAATGCCTATTATCATTAATATTATACTACACTCTATTTAGCAACAACTTCAAGAAATGGCAAGGTAGTTTTCAAAAGAAATCCTCATCCTTTCTTGCAAGTCTGCCTTTTTTTTTAAACTGTGAGACTATTACCATGAGATTTCTAAGTGCTCTTTCAATCCAGAGAGTCTGAGATTAAAGGCAGATTCAAAATTGAAGAATAAATAAATGAGCAATATTCCATTATTCAATATGCAAACTTAACATTAGGTTAGTTCATGAGTGCAAATGTATAGAGGATTTGGTATTTCTAAAAAGTACACATTAAAAACCTCAAAAATGATTTCCTGCATAGACACATTCAGGAAAGTACTGGAGGATGTTCTCCACTGAGAGAGAGAGAGAGAGAGGGAGGGGGAGAAAGAGAGAGAGAGAAAGAGAACTAAAAGATGAATTAGTGTGGTCCAGAACAAAGACATCCAATACAGGAGAATATAAGCAGAGTCTCAACGTGGCCAGTTTAAAAGTCTAGAAATGGCTCGGAAGAATCCAAGAAAGACATCTTGGGGGAGCGGGAAGGGGGGGCATGCATATTTGTATGTATAACATAATATTCTAGCAGATTTGACAGTTTGGAAACTGAATTGAGATACATTTAACAAAGCTCTTGGAAGGAAGATTCACACAGCTGAACCCATAGATACATTTTACTTTAAGAAAAAAAAAAAAGTCTTTTCTCCCTTCCTTTCCTCACTCCTTTTTGTTTTCCCTCTCTCGTCCCCTCTCTTTTTCACACTCCTTCTCCCCTTCTCTTTATTTCTTTTTCTGTATTTTGGTTTACACTGTAAAAGGAAAGCAGAAATATTGTGAATTCAAAGCTAATCTAGATCAACAACCAGAAACACATGTACCTGCTTGGTTAGCAGAACAGAATTTATACTAGCAGCTGTATAATATCACTATAGAATATTGAAATATTACTTTCTGTGATTTACCACAATTTCTCTTGTTTTATTGTACTAAATTGCTCAATGTTGATATTTTAATCCAATAATTCACATTTTCCCAAGACAGTTTACTATATTCAAGTGAGGCTTTGTGTCAATATAAATAATTTTAGGTTGAATGCGCTGCTTTTCTGTATTTGGTTAATCAGATTTTATATTTTGGTGTGAACAGTATTTTATACTAGTTTTACTGCCATCAGACACACTTTCAGCATCACATTTCTCATTATTTAGGTATATTCTCTATCGATAAGTGTAATTTTCAAAATATATCATCCATTTCAATGTGGAGTCACCCTTGTGCTTTCACCCTTTCTTATGAAGCTTCCTGCGTTTGTTCATTGCCCAGTTTACTTCATTTCTGTGTTTTGATCTTAGTTTGTATTATTTTGATTCACTGAAGATACCACCACATCATTTTATGTTATCTTTCACTTCATTTTGGTCATTATGGGTTACATTTCCATCATCTCAAATCCAATTCCTATCATTTTGAAGCACGCACTTGTCATTGTGTGTCCAATTATAATTGTTTTCTTTCATTTCCTGTTATCTTGAATTCAATTCCCCTTGTTGTTCATTTCTCATCTATTTATATTATTTTCAATTTGATTTTCTAAGGCTCTGGTTCTGGTAATATTACTTTACAATATAGTGTTTTCCTGATTTCATATACTTGATTTTCATTTATATTCGTTCAGTTCAGCGTATACACAAATGCACACACATGCACACACAATTTTCTTCTAGAGAAAACTGCTTAACCTCATGTTATGCCTTTTAGCATTTACTTATCATTGTTTTGACTGAAACAATATTTTTAGAGTTTTACTCTTAACTTCATCTTTTTAATAGCGATTTAAGTGAATTATCCTTGCTAAATTCATCTCACGTTATTGTAATCAGAAATTGTGTTATTACAGGATTTGTATAAATATACTTTTTTTTCACCCACATCTTTGAGTTGATAATACTCTATTCCATCTTCTGTTTGAACTAGCATATTTGGCTAAATTTCACAACAGCTAATCATTGGTGAAGATATCATTCTATTTTCAATTTAATTCTAAACTTTCCTATTATTAAATAAAAGTCTATAGATGATCTTCGATTATCTCTGCAGTCTCTCAGTTTGAATCAGGTGAGTAAAATTATATTTTCACTTTATTATATACAGTAGGAAGTTTTAATTATACTTGATTTTCAAAGCCATTTACTCAATGTTATTATGTGCCTCAAAAAAGTAAGGGCAAGGTGTTAGGTTTGTACCATTACTAAAATAATAAACATGACCTCTTAAATTCTGATGCCATAAAAATTAATTGACACCTTAACGGCACTTGCATAGAACCTTATCTTTGCCCATGTTGCTTTTTTTTTGTAAGCTTCTTAAAATTTCCTAGAAAAAGTACTAGAGATTCATACACTATTTAAAATAGGTCCTATGGCTATAACACGTTATACTCCATTTGTTGGAATTTGTCAAGTAGAAGAGATTAATTTTGTCCACATTCTCTCCATCTTTTCAAATGGAAGTTCTAATACTTCATTTTCCAGAAAATGGGCCTGAGTTCCTCATGTAAATTATAAAACCCTAACTTAGTTGACATTATTTCATCTATATATCAACTGGTTCATCTACAGCAGTGATGAGCAATAAATCTTTCTGTAATGATGCAAATACTCCCTACACTGTCCAAGATGGTACCCTCTAGTGATGTAAGCACCTAAGAAGTATTTAGTAAAAATGGAAATTCATTTCTTTATGCTATTTAATTTTAAGTAATTTACAATTTAAATATACATATATGTCTAGTGACTTCTAGAATAGAACTGTAATAAATAAACACACTATTTTATATCATTTGGGATCTTAAATATCACTTTTCAATATGTATTATTGTCAAGACATCCAAGAGGGTTAAATTACATGAAACCAAATGAAATATCATAATCTGAATTTTTAATAAAAACGGCTAATTAAAAACAAAGCTTTACATGTGTGGTTCAGAGACTTGAAACGAGTTGTTTACTTTTGTTTACTCTCAAAATTTGATAGCTGAGAATATTTATTGATTAACTACGAGGTAGGACATTTTCTCTGAAATAAGAAAATTGGAATGACACAAGGACAAGAACAAACTGTAGTCCTGGAGGGACTGACAAATTAAACCAACGTTTTATTGCTGGACTGAACTGAGAGTTGGCTAAAAACGTAGGCAGAAGAGTCAGGGGAAGGAGTATTTCAGAAAACATTCATAGTACCTTTAACTTGTCTTTACCAATAAGCTACCTTCATCAGTAAAGGAATAGTAGAGAGTATGCGTGTTAAGCCACAGATGAGTCTCAGAAATTAACCAACTGAATGCCACTTTTTAAAACATTATTATTTAGTTTCACAGTTCCATAACATATATGTGGTACATAAAAGTCTATTTCTAAACATAAATATATAAAGGAATAATCGACATTTCTAAATGAAAATTACTACATTTCATGCTTTCACAATGTGAAGCTAACTTTACTTCAAAAATTTGGTGTTCCACTATGATCCTTATAAATGCAAGACAAACTCACACAGGGCACGTTTATTATAAATGTGTATACAATGACCTACAAAAAATTTGGTAAGAGTCTCAAACGGAAAAAATAGCAAAATTCTCATCTAATAATTATGCAAAATATCATATTGAAGAAAACTTTTTCTTGGGTCCAAATGGCCATTTAAAACACTTGAGAAAAATTTAGAACTTCAAAGGTTTAGGGACAGACTTCTGCTTTCAGCTACACCATGTAAAGAGCTGAGAAGTCATCATTCCATCCTTATAAGAGAAAGATGAAGAAACTGATAACCAATGACTCTTCTTGGACTCATCAAAGAACTAGGGCTACAAAGCCAAACTGTCACCATAAATCTGGGGATTTGGGAAAGTCCAGTGTCAGAGCCAGGATTTGCTTACTTGGGGCAGAAACTGAGGGAGTCATAAACGAGCAGGAATACTTTTATGGCAGTTAAATAAGGTGCTGGTGACTGAGGTACCCACAGCAGTAGGAGGGCCCTCACCTTCCATGGGCTTTACCTCCAAAGAAACTTACTAGGTTCTCAAGATGATCACAGAAGGATCTCCTGTAGCCCTGGCAGGAGGAAGGAAAGAGTCATCTTTGTGAAATATGCCTAAAGTCTTCTTCCTAACAAAGGCCTGTCATCTAGCGTAAAAGTCTTTATCAGAGCCTATCTCAGCTGGAGAGATGGCATTGCCCTACCTCAGCCTCCTGCAGCCTTTCTTCCTCACAAGAGTGGAGAAAGAAAAGCTCTACAACTGAAGAAACACTCATGCAGTCACAAGTCAAACAAGGACCACTAAAAACAGTGACATAGTCATAATATTATAGAACACGCCCTCTCTTCAATATCTGAACACCACACAAGCAGGGATTCAGTCTAATAACAAGAATTATGAACGAAAGAGCTGCAAGACCCAGACTCTGTCTCTCCCAGGAGGAGTCTGTTGGAAGACCCAAAGTCAAGAGTGGAAACAAAAACAAGGACACTGGAGGAATTTGAAGCCTCTGGGACCTACAGCTCCCACACACATTTGAACGCAACTAGTGTTCAGGTTAACATAAACTTTCACACTAAAGGCCTATTTATCTCAGTTCCTATTATCTGACACTGTAACTGAAAGCGGTGTCTGGCTGCTCGCCACTCAACACCATTAAAGGGGCAAGGTTGGTGGAAAGGACGGTTTGCTTTATTTTAGATGCAAGCAACCAGGGGTGGGGGAGGGGCAATTCCTGTCCAAAGGCCAACTCCCCACCACAGACAAGCAGTGGGCAAGAGCTTTTCTAGACAGAGGGAGGAGGCTACATGCAGAAACAGAAGAGTCAGCTCTGACAGTCATCTTGAAATTGGTCATGAGGTGGTCTGACCAGTATCATTTTAATTGTTTTAAGTACAGTTAATCTTCAGTTCCAGGGTTGCTTTGTTCCCATTTCCTTGAGGCCAGTTCTCGGAATTGTGGAAGCTTATGTCATGGCTACAGTCTGGTCATCATGTAGTTAACTTCTTCCACCCGGTGGGGGTTTCAGTATCTATAAGACAGCTCACAGGATATGTCTCAGAATATTATCTACAGCCCATGAAAAGGAACTAAAGATCCTTAACTATGCCTAATGACTAAACTATTATTATTTAGTCTTATTGGACTGTTTTCCTTTGTTTCTGCATTTTCTCACATCTCTGATTAAACTTATTCTTTGCCTAAGGTTTTTTCACAGACAAAAGGCAGATTGAGGGCCTGGTGGGGCAAGGAGCATAGGGTCCTGCTCCGTTTCAATACAATATGTCTGGCTTCCAATAAAAAATAAAGGGGCATACCAAATGGTCAGAAAAAACATTGACAAGACAAAGGACAACTTAGACCCAAACCCAGAGATATGACACAGATGTCAGAATGCTCTGATAGGGAATTTAAAATGCCTATAATTAATATGCTAAGGGCCCAATGGAAAGCGTAGACAACATGCAGCAGCAGATGGGTAATGTAAGCAGAAATGTGAAAACTCGAAAGGTTAGTGAAGTCTAATATCTCTGCTTGCATAACTCTTTATCTCTAAATTAGTTGTGAAAATTTGCATAATGATGCCTTGAGAATGAAATGAGATATGTGAAAAATGATATCGCCTAACATTTTAATAGTAGTTTAGGGCTTACAATGTGTTGTTACTTTTTGTATTTCATTAAGCCACAGATCTGGGAAGTAGAAAAGCAGGCATTAGTATTGCCTTTGCACAGAGTAGGGTTTAGAGGCTGCATCAGTCTGCTTAAAGCGAAGTTGTGCTGTCACAAACAGCATACAAACCTTAGTGGCAACATCAGTACAGGTTTATTTTTCTCTTGGGTTACAGATTAATCAAGTGTGTGACTTTGATTCTTTATTCTAAGAAACTAGTTGAAAGAACACCTAGGACATTGTTTTTACTGTGGCAGAGGAAAAAAAAAGAAGCACTGACACAAGGATGTCATGGTTCTTAAAGGTCTTTGGGAGAAACAGAGTATGCCATTTGTTTTCACTTTGCAGCGAAATCCAATTGCATGACCAAACCTGTTGTCTATGTTGGAGGACTTTTAATCTGCCCAAAGGGCAGGGTTCAGTAGGAAGAGGAATTATTTAGGCAGTAATACAATCTACCACAGATACTGGGGTTTATCCAATATTGTGTGGTGGCACTTTTTAATTATAAATTCTCTGTTTCCAACTCTAGTGCTGTTATAATTCATCATTTAAAAAATCAAAAAAGAATCTTAGAAAATAAAGTCAAATAATTATAGTTTTAGCATCATTCAATATGGAAACGCCTTCATCTGTATATTAGTTAGAAGCAGTATCAGCTGAATAATTTTCTGCTGAATAAATGGGAGTTTTATTTTCTTGCATAGTAAGAATTTCTAGGTATACTGCCGTCTCTGCTAGTGGCTCTGTGATGCCACAAAGACATGGACTTTTAAGCTTTTCTTAATATGTGTCTTTTGTCTTTATGCCTGTTTCTCCATTATCATGTCAGTATTCAGTTTAGCAAGAAGGCTAAATTCAAGGGACAGACAGTTTGTATCAAATGAAAACTTATTGTCCTTGACTTTATTTTAACAAACTTTGTATTTCATAATAAATGCAAAATTGTTTTATATTCTACTTAGGAATTTTATTTTGTAAAAACTATTGATTTTAAACTAGAGAATAAAACTGAAATAACAAAAATAATCAATATTTTTAAGTGAAGGGCAGAAAGGAGATAAAAGAAAAGTAACAAGACAGCCAAATAGCACAAAATAAATTGACAGATATAAAACTGAAATGCAATCACTTATTATTTTGAATATAAGTGGACAAATGATCTTATGAAAGAAAAATAATATGTGGTAAATTAAAAATGAAAGGAAAAGAGAGTGAATAAATTTCAATTCTACATTGCTCCCAAATGACTCATTAAAAGCAGAAGGACATAGAAAGGATAAAATAAAAAGAGTATAAACAAAAAAATCCTAGGCAAATTCCAACTGAAAATAATAGATGTAACTATAATAAAACCAGACAAAATAGACTTTCATATAAAGCAATTATAAGTAGAATGAGGATGTCGTAAACATGGTTAATTAAACCAGAATATATAATAATTTTAGATTTGTGTGCACCTGATATTTCTAGGATATGTACTGTAAAAACTAATGGAATTACTTAGAGAAATAGAGACAAGTTATAATGGGAGGTTTTTATATAACTTTCTCAGTAATTGATAGAACAAGCCTATAAAATAAGCAATAAACAGAAAATGTGAACAATCGGTTAACAAAACTGACAAATGGAAGTTTATGGAATATTACAAACAAAAATCTCAGAATATAAGATTTAGTTCACACACAGAGAAAATTTATATACACTGACCCACAAAATTTAAAACCTGTGATAACCAATTTCAAAGGATGAAATATTACAGTTCATGTCCTGACCCTAAGGCAAAAAAACTAGAAGCGAATATGAAATATACGTAGAAAGTCCCCATTTTTAGTAATAAAACATAACTCACTTGTCAAAGAAGCAATTATAATGAAAACCAAAAAGCAATGTTTTCAACCCAAAGGATAAAAATGTTAAACATCAAGGCCCTGTGGAGTGGAAATAAAGCAATACAATTAAATCCATAGCTTTAAATTATTATAGAAATGACATAGAAAAAGACCATGATAAAAATTAAAGAGATAAATTACATCTGGAGGTTAGTAAAAGTATGCAAAGAAACTTAGGGAGCGTAGAAGACAGGGAAAATAAACACGAGTGGAAATTAATAAAAATAAGCCTGTATATAGCACAAGGGATGATCAAGGCCAAATTTTTTTAACTCTAAAATTCGACAAACTCCTATGGGATAGATTCAAGAGAAAAACAAGGAAAGAAGAGCAATGTTGAACAATATGTAGAATATTAAAAGATGAAGTTATAGACTATATTATTAGAGAAATAAAAAGAAGGCTGTCTTAGTTAGCTTGGGCTTCTATGTAACAAATTACCATAGAATGGGCAGCTAAAACAACAGATATTTAGTTCTCAGATTTCTAGAGGCTGAGAAGTCCAACGTGAAGGTGTTAGCTGATTTGATTCCTGGTTTGCAGATGACCGTCTTCTTGTTTTATCCTCATATAGTAGAGAGGAGCCCGAGTCCCTTTTCCTTCATATAGGGACACTAAGCCCACTATGGGGGCTCCACCCTCATTACCTAATTATCTCCCTAAGGTCCAACCCCCAAATATTATTATATTGGTGATCAGGGTTTCAACATATGAATTCTAGGGGAACACAAACATCTAGCCCATAGCAAGGAACCAATAAAAAGTTTTCTTCAATGTGACATTTTGCCTAATTATTAGATGAGAATTTTGTTATTTTTCCATTTGAGACTCTTACCAAATTTTTTGTAGGTTGTTGGATACATATTTGTAATAAACCTGCCCTGTGTTTGTTTATCTTGCATTTATAAGGATCATATTGGAACACCAAATTTTTGAAGTAAAATTAGCTTCCTATCAATTATGAAAGCATGAAATGTTGTAATTTTCATTTAAAAATGTCAGTTATTCCTTTATATATTTTATGACATTTCTGCTTAGAAATAGACTTTTATATGAATCTCACAACTGACCATACTTTCAACATCCTAAATTAAATACTAGAAAAGGCTTCATCCATATAGAAAATTATAATCCATCATGACTAAGTTATGTTCATACTAGGAATATAAGATTAGTTTAACATTACAAAATCAAATGAGTAATTCACAGCAACGTACACTGTATAACACCTCAACAGTTACAGATCAATTCTGAAAATATTTAACATCAATTAATGATTATAGATATACAGATGGATAAATAAAACTAGTGGCAAAATAGGATAAGAAGCAGCTATCTTATTTTTGAAATTATTATGTATTTAGAAAACCAAAATAACATAGATTATTCAAATTCTAAGGTAGTTTAATAAGGATTTTTGATATATCAAAAAAGTAATAGTTTACAGAAGCCAGCAGTTTAAAAGTTAAACTTTATAAAGACACTGATGAAAAATATTCATTAACAAGAATGTTATAGTTGGGCTTATGATAATTCTGAGACTATGTTTCTCAGTCTATTTTGCAGCCTGGTACAGTAACGTGACTTATGCAAGAAATATGAGAAGAAATAGTGTGTGCCTTAAGACACTGGGTGTACACCTTTGAATTGTTCCTTCTCATGAGTTAGAACCATGTTATGTTGGAAAATCTACCTCAACCAAGCAGAAAAGGAAAAATGCTCTAGGAAAAAAGAAGTGCAAAAAATAGGTAAAACATTAACTTTCAAGAGTTGTATGGAACAGAATCAACTACATACCCGGTCCAACCAGCATAGGGCTGTCATAAGAGAGAAAAATAAACATCTATTATCTTAAATAATTCTATATGGGTGCCTATTTATAAAGAAGTTTACCTATTACTCAAGCTCACACAAACACCATTCAAAATAGCATAGATATAAGAAAGACCAGGGAATGAATTGAAAAGATGTGCAAGAATTACAGAGAAAATGATAAACTTTTGCTGGCTATAAAAGAAGACTAAAATACACAGGGATATACTATGACCATGAATTCAAAGAATCCCATGTTGAAAATATTCCAGATTTTACCAAACTCTTACTTCACCAATTGCTTCTAAATTTTATATGGAAAGGCAAAAACAAAGAATAGTAAGATACTATGAAAGAAGAAGCACAAAGTGGAGAAACTTGCCCTCCAGATGTAACGTTTATTATTATGATGCCTTAATAACTAAGATAATGATTGACAAAAGAGTCAAATATTCAAATGCACAGAATTAGAGAGGTCAGAAAGTGACTGTGCAAATACAGAAATAATATATGAAAGACAGAGAATTGAAGATCAGCATGAAAAGTTGGAGTTTTCAATATATGCTGCTAGGAAACTTGCTTATTCATGTGGAAAAATTACCATCTTTATGGAAAATTGGATTCTTTCCTCACACTATACAATTTCAGTTAGATTCAAGACCAAAAGGTAAATGAAAAACCTTAAAATCTTTGA
Source organism: Hippopotamus amphibius kiboko (assembly GCF_030028045.1). Taxonomy (NCBI): domain Eukaryota; kingdom Metazoa; phylum Chordata; class Mammalia; order Artiodactyla; family Hippopotamidae; genus Hippopotamus; species Hippopotamus amphibius. The sequence goes on from NC_080194.1 coordinate 8,898,904, forward strand.
AAAAATAACAGAATATCTTCTCTTCCTCCAATAAGGAAGGAATTCTTAAATTAGATACTTTAAGAAAAACACTACTAAAAAGGAAGTGATTGATAAATTTCACCATATTGTAATTAATAAATTCTGTTCAGTTAAACACTACACAAAAATTTTCAAAAACATAAGCCATGAAGTGGAAGATATTTGCAAAATGCATACCTAATTGGTATCTAAAATATCCAAACTATTATAAATCAGTAAGAAAAGACAAAAAATAGAAAAGAGTAAGAAGTTCAAAAAGTCTTTCACCAAAAAAGGAAAGATATTAAAGACATTAAAAGCTGTGCCAATATATTAATAACCACGTATACATAAGATAAAATCCAAATAAGATACTATTGCACAATTCAGCCAATATAAAATTTTAAAACATAAAATAAGAAGTGCTGGTGATATTGTTTTGTTTTCTTTCCTTGTCATCAAAAGCATACTAACTGAAATATTGTGTGGCCTTAAGAAAGTTTCTTAACTTCTCTGTGTTTCATTTGCCTCTTTTGTAAAAAATAAGTTAATTAATCCTCATAGGATTCTTGTGACAATTAAAGTGTTATGTGTAAAACACCGGGAAAAAAAAAGTTGCTGATGAGATTACAGATCCACAAGAACGTCCTTGACAGCTGTTAGGGCTGCAAATTTATATACCACTGTGGAAAACACTAAGACAACATCTCATGAAGTTAAATATGCACGTATCCAGCACTCGGTAATTTCATTCTTAACTGTGCATACTTGGGGATATCTTGCATATTTGTGCCACAAGAAATGTACAAAGCGTCCGGAGCAATCCAAATGTCAATCAGTGGTAGATTGTTGGTTACCTTCAAATCATAGAATTTCATAAAACAACATGATGAATCTCACAAGGATAATAATAAATGAAATAAGCAGCATGATTTTATATGTATAAAGTTCAAAAACAGTTGATAATAAATAATGTAATTTTAGAAATACCATTATCACAAAAGTCAGGAAGATGATTATTTTACTCTGGATGGTGGCCAGGTAACTTGGAAGAGGCAGACAGGGCTTCTGAGGTATTGGCAATATTCTTTTACAAACCAGGCCAATTATTACCTGAGTGTTTACTGTATAATAGCTCCTCCCACTGTACCTACAGGTTTTATACACTATGCGATATTTGTGATAAATTTTTGCAATAAACATACAGTTACAAATTATGAAGAAATTCTAAATTATAAAGAAGGTAATTATCTACTCCATATGGAGTTAGATCAAAAAGGCTTCAAATCACTTTTCTATTACCAAGTTTGGACCTTGAGGGCATTAGTCTCCTTATCTATAAAAGTGACAGGTCATTTTAAATGAGATCATCTAAAATGTTGATTTTTGGTATCTTCCCAAACATACCTGTTTTTATTCTTAATGTTTCTTAATAGCACTAGTATTTCTTTCTCAATTTCTCAAGCCAGAAATAGGCTAGTTAGCCTTTTGCTCATTCTCCCTCATTCTTCACTCCATTTCAATTTGATGCCCAATTCCAATGCACATTACTGCCTAGAGTTTCTGCAAATGTCTTCTCCATTTTCTTAATGTCACTACGTTTAGGCGTCCGTAATCTCTATGGCTTTAATTTTGATGTTCCTGGTTCTGGTCTCGTCCTTCCCCCCCACTTTTTTTCATCACAGATAAACAGAATGACAATTTTCAAAATAGCATGTCTATTCATCTACTTGCCATCTTTAAACACTTTCTGTGACTGGTCATCACCTAATTTATAAAATCATATTTCTACTCCATTCATTTCTGTATAAATATCCATGTATCCATCTAGTCATCCATCTAAAATATTCATCCACCCATGTATCATCCATCTAAAATAAGTATGGCAGGACTTCTCTGGTGGCACAGTGGTTAAGAATCTGCCTGCCAGTGCAGGGGACACGGGGTCGAGCCCTGGTCCGGGAAGATCCCACTTGCTGCGGGAACAACTAAGCCCGTGAGCCACAACTACTGAGCCTGCACTCTAGAGCCCGGAAGTCACAACTATTGAGCCCATGTGCCACAACTACTGAAGTCCACGCACCTAGTGCCCGTGCTCCACAACGAGAAGCCACTGCAATGAGAAGCCCGCGCACCACAACGAAGAGTAGCCCCTGCTCACCACAACTATAGAAAGCCTGCACAAAGCAATGAAGACCCAATGCAGCCAATAAATAAAGAAATAAATTTATAAAAAATATAAAATAAAATAAGAATAGTTCTTTACTCTGTTTAACCAAGCATATTAGATTGTTTTAAACCAACTATTGTGGTTGCCATAGCCTAATAAAGAATACATTCACTAGTCTATAATATTATCTCTGAAAGTTTATAAACATTCGTTTTATCTCTGTAGCACTTTTTCCTGCAGAATGTTGGAATATTAACATCTCTGTCCCATGCCTCTGTGATATACCCTCTGTTTCCACAGTCTGTCATACTGGTAATCCACCTTTTCAAAAATTAGCTCTGTATCAGCTCATCTGCTATAGGATGCCTTCTTTGATTGCCTGGGATAACATTAGCCACGCTCACTTCCATATCCCTCTAGAGATTTCTATCAGTAAATACATTTTATTATGTTTCCCTATTTGTTTGACTAGAAAATCACAAGCTTTTGAGAATAGAATCTGGGAAACTTGTCTTCATATTTCCACAAACTATATATAGAGCTAGAATATCAGAGGCATTCAACAGATGATGTGCGATCTAGCAGAACGGCTAAGAGCTCTGAATGGGTCAAATTACATGGATAATTCTACACATGACTAAGGTAAAACTAGATGCCTAATAATTTCGATGATTATTTTCATTTCCTTTTTTTCTTATTTACTAATCTATACTGTTGACTTGTGAATGCTTATTTTCAAGCCTTATACATTTTTCTATCCCTCTCTTTGGAGGATTGAACAGCCTACTCTGTTTCCTGCACAGTCTGGTGTATCTGAGAAACTAAATAAATATTGGAAGGATCATCATATATAATGAGCCCTAGTCCCTGATTTCTCTTTCTCTTGCCAAGACAACTTTACAAGCAAAAACTTCAACGGCCATAATTTCATTAGCAATGACGGTTAAGCTGACATTTTATAAAACTTTTCTATTTTCCCTGTCTGTGGAATTTATGAGATACCAAATGTGTTTAGGAAAGTAATATGATGTAACACTCTGGCCTCAAGGAAGTGCTAAAACCTCTAATTGTATTTTAGGTAGTAGATCGACCTGACGTCCTGTAACAGAAACCTGAAAGATAAGAGGTATTTGTGTACTGTTTTGTTCACATTTTTATACATTCACATTATCTTTATTTAAAATTCCTATGTATTGCTACATTTTGATAAGATAGAGCCTTAATTCTGACTCTAACAAATTCATACACATACCCTAAGTACAACAACCAATAAGGCTACATTATCTGATTTGGACATACTCTGTGCTGTGTATTACCTTTACCAATAAGCAAAGACCTCTGAATAGAATCTATTTGCCACTCACTGATGAAATTTCAGAGTTGAACAGACTGGAGAATGTCACCATTTTTTTCTGCCCATTGCATTTGCTTATGAGTACTTATGAAATTAACTGGGAGAAGAGGAAAATTTTAAAAATATCTGTTTTCTATATTGGCATGGTTCCCTTTCATACAGGAAAATCATCTCATTATCCACTCTGCAGCAAGTGGATTTTCCTCCGATTTTTACTGCGCTTTTTTTAAGTTCTATTTAGAAAATCGAAATGCTTTCTATTAATATCCCACCCACAGTACAGCCACCTAGTGCTGCTTTATTTCAACAGCATATTTGGACAGAAAAGACAGCTTGTCTTTCCATCATATGCCTTAGAAGATTAAAACACTGGATGATTTAGATAACCGGTATTGAGATGTTGGGAAAAAATGAGTAATGCAACCTACTTTGCATTCACAATCCACCTGAAATATATTTATTTTCTCTATGAATGAAGCTAGGACTCATTTCCTCATTTCACAGTGATGGTTACCAGCTTTTTACACAACCGAATTTTCTACTGATTATAATTTGATGAAGAAAATGTCAGAAAAATTAAATCAAATCAAATGGCACACCTCAAGAAAAATATACATGTACATAAAGTCCCATTCCCACCCCCACCCCTCCCCCCACTCCCCTCCTTGGCTATGTTGCTAAATCTAGTTCCTGGAATGGAAAATAATGTTACTGAGACCATGGCTTATGGGTGTGGAGAAGATCACCTACTCTCTACGTCTTTTCAAAGCCTTTGCAAAGGCATTTGTCACTGTCAAATCTGGGAATATGCATACTTTGGTTGAGGATGAGCTACAGCACAGCTATTCACCGTAGTTATAAATCAGCTGCTCTTTGGAATATCATTTCTTGTTGCTACATAGAAGGTTAGCAGAAAGGGAAAGCGTTCTCCCTACCATTTCTTACTTCTCCCGGAAATCTGTTCCCTTAGGTGACATTTAGGAAAGAAACTGCCATCCTGTTAACGCTTTGTGAAAGTATTAACTGTCAGCATATCTGTACTCAGTTCCTCCATCTGTTTCTCTGAACTCAATTTGTCTTTAATGTCCCGATCCTCTAATTATCACCTGTGTCATTTCAAATTTAATAAGTGAAATCATAGTTTACGGTTTTGATCTTTCTTTGGGGTCTTTATTAAGAGTAGAGGTAAAAGTCTAAATAATTTTCATGGTTTTTCCTTGATTTCCTCAGTGGATGAAATCCTGAAGAGGAACGTACAAACTCTCTTATTTATATGGTACAATTTCATGAATTCTGCTGCATTTCTGGATCTCAAAAATGTATGTGACCCATAAAAGGTGCATTATATTTTTTAAAAAATATGTAGGGAAAAGCACAGTCTAACTAATTGCATCCATCATTTGAAGAAAATTCACATATTTACCAAATTCAGTGCTCTGGTACTGACATTGTAAGAATGGAAGTTAAGAGCTCCTCATTTAAATTCTACATGATAATAATACTTTAAAGCGTTTATTATAAGTGCATATAACCCTTCCGTCTGTTTCTTGGGTATGTATAGGAAATTAGATTACTATACTAAAAAAGGTAAGATTTAGCACATACAATACCTCAGCTGAGAGTATAGGCCAAGGAATGTATGAACATTTCTATATCTGAACTTCATTTAAACCAGGATCTCTTCGATTCCATTCTGTAAGGAATGCTGCTTACACTTTATGAACACTCTTTTGACAAACACTTAGTGATATTAGGTTAGTTGAATTCACCTGCTTTAGGTCCCTTTTCTCATTAGTACTCAGATTTGCTCTTCTAACTTGGCCCCACTTCATTTTTTAACAACCAAAAGAGGAGTAAATCTTAAAGATAGGATTAATTATAAATTTATCTCTAAATGATTCCTTGCATATAAATACATGAGCTATTTCTGCAGGAATGATATCATAGAAATGTGGCATTCTGCCTTCTTTTATAAGACTATATCTTGTACACATATCATTCTAGTGCTATTTTGTACAGTATTGCAAGTACTTTGTAATCATGGTCTAGTCTATGGGGTATTCACCTTTTCTACTATCATATTTTTAATTAATGACATCAAATGCTCACCAGTGCAGCAACTGGAATCATCAATGCACCTTTGTCATCAGATGCAGCCATGTGGAGTTGTGTGATCCAACTACTTAATGTTCGTGGAGTTAGGAAGTACTTTCCAGTACGCTTGTTACATCTGTTGTCCTTTGAGTGTGCGTGTGTGTGTGCGTGTGTGCTTATGTGATAGGAACCTTACATAATTGTGGGGAAATTTTCAAATTATTTTCCCTTAACTTTCAAGAGGGCCTCCTACTTTTAACACTGAGTCTTTTATTTCCTAACTCCTCCACAGTACTCCTCTCTACCAAATATACCAAATTTATTCCTGTATTTGTTTTATAATCACTTCTCTTATGTAAAATGTGAGTTTCCTTTGCTATGCAGAACAAATATTGCTACCTCCATGAGGATTTTCCTGACTTCAATTTACAGAGAATTTTCATTTTGTATATACTTATAGGGAGCGTTGCTTTCCCAGCTAGAATATATACTTCGAAAAGATTTTTTATGTTCCTTTCATAATATAGTATAATAAATAAATATTAGTTGATATGTTAGGAATAAAAGAAACCATAAAAATGACCTTTTTAAATAGTACCAATTATTTCTCATTCACATTATAGAAAGTAGACGTTGAATTTATAGAGACTAAAAAGTTTTACTAACTCACATGGAAACACCAAATGAATTTTTGTTTCTTACCTTAACAGCCACTGTGTTTACTGAATACTGATGACCTTGAAATATAGCTCTCTAGTTTTAATAAGACAGGTAATTAGGTCAACCTCAAATATGGCTTTGCACAAAAAGACAAAGTGTCAGATTCCGGAGAAAAATCCTTACTTGCACATTAAACACATTCATTTAACCAATTAGCAAAAACGTGTTTTCTTCTTTTTGGTTAATATTTTTAATAAATTGTAAGCAATCAACTTTAAGTCAGAGCAGAATATATACAGAAGCGAATTATCTGGTTCTTCACTAATGAGATACTTATACTGGACTGGGCAAAGTGTAAGGTCTTGGTCTCTGTAAAAGCAAAGTACAGATGAAGGATGAAGAGAGTTCATTTCCTAATTAGCAAGAAAATTCTGCCTGACTGACACTTTAGTTTGATCTGAATTCTCTCCTCCAAATTCATAGTGCCCCCTCCCTAATTTACATCCTGAATGTAAGAGCAAAGTGCCTTTTTCTTGGTTACCACATTCTCTTGCCTGTCACCCTTTATATTTGCTTTCAAAGAAGACCACCTAAAAGCCAAGGAGTACTTGCAGGTTTAAAGATCAGAGAAATTCTTTATCATTAGAAATGATATAAGTACTTTTCTGTTTCTAGATACTGAAGTTTCTAACAGAGACAAAGATTTATTTCCCAGTCTCTTCATCACAGTATTTCATTCTCTCTCTCTCTCTCTCTCTTTCACTCTCTCTCCTTCTCTCTTTCTCTGCACTCCTCCCTCTCTTCCATTTCCCCTCCCTGTTCTTCCCTTCTTATCTTTCTTTCCAAATGATAAAGAAAACATTAAGAATAAAATTTTGGTGGAGATTTTGTTTCAAAATAAACCAAAATCAGACTTCCTAGGTTGCGCAGTGGGTAAGAATCCGCCTGCCAATGCAGGGGACACGGGTTTGATCCCTGCCCCAGGAAGATCCCACATGCCATGGAGCAACTAAGCCCACGTGCCACAACTATTGAGTCCATGTGCCGCAACTATTGAGCCCACGCACCTAAATCCCATGCTCTGCAACAAGAGAGGCCACCGCAATGAGAAGCTCGCACACTGCAAGGAAGTGTAGCCCCCACTTGCCGCAACTAGAGAAAGCCCGTGGGTAGCAACAAAGACCCAACACAGCCAATAAAATTAATTAATTAATTAATTAATTTTAAAAAATGACAAAATAAACCAAAATCATATTTAATGGTGGAGAAAATGTCTTGTCACATGTAAAAGGGAAAAGCAATGCATTTGGAATAATAAAGTTGAAAATATGCTTCAATATAAGAGACTAAAACAATTCTCCACCTTAAACTACTATTTTTATCCCAAAATTCAAATGAGAGATAAATGTACAATGGAAAGATTAATGTTTTAATCTTAGTGAGCCAGAATAACATCTTTTACTTAAATAGGGTCAATTTATCTGTTAAAATATTCCCTTAAGTTATCTTTATAGATGTTAATTTTCATATAATTTAGTTTCCAAGTTGATTAAATGTTTTTTTCAACAATGAATATATAGCTCTCCTTCCACAGAAACTAAAAGCTAATAATAATCTGTCATAAGGGATCATTCATTTGGGAGTGACATATCTGTACAATTCAGTGTTAAACTTTATGAATAATTCACTTTGGCTTTCATTAGTTATTTTTGATTCTGTATTTTATTAACTTTCCAAGATATATTTTTGCACTCCATAGAGAATATGACCTACACATGATCCACTAACAAAAGAAATCTGACTGTTAGAGGTTAATGGAAGAGTAGAGATCCAGCTTCACTCCCAACTTTTACAGACAAGGATGATGCTTAGAGAGTTAACGGTTTTCCCTAACATCAAGAAAAAAGAGGAGTCAAGCCAAGATGAAATTTAGGGGAAAAAATGGGAACTTGGGGAAGAGTTGCTCCAAAATGTCAGCTATGTTTGAAAATCATTTTAATGCCAGTTATGATCTGAATACAAGATAATCTAGATGGCAAATAGGAAGTTTTGAAAAAATAGTAAAGAATAAAGTGGATTTCTATGATCATTTCACAATATATATGTATATTAAATCATCATATACCTTAAATATACAATTTTTGTCAATTAATCTCAATAAAGATGGAATAAAAGAAAATAACTGGATATCATTTACATTATATCATATAAAAAGGTGAGAATAATAAAATACACAAATTAAAATATACAAATTAATAACGAACTATGCAAATATAAATTTCATCATGTAAAACATACCTCTTACTGCACATATTCTACTAGGATTGTTTGCTCTAGAAAAGTGTAGGTTAAATAATGATTTTGCCCAGTGGCTTCGCTATCTTTATGTCAATCTTAATTGAATAATAATAACATAATCATAATGACAATAATAAAATACTGGTACAAAACTATGGTCATAGAAGAGATAAAGCCTTGCTAATAATTAACAAATATTTAAGCACATTGCATGCATTCTCTTGCTTAATTCTTACAACACTTACATGACAGAAGTACTATTTCTGTCCCCATTTGATTGAGGCTGCACAAGATGTTAAGTGATTTCCTCAATTTCCTCATTCAGACCCCCTGTAAGCAACAGAACCAGGATTGGAATTTAAGTAGCTTCACATGAGGATCTATGATCTCAACACAACAGCAGGTGATGAGATGGATTCTGGTGTATCAGCACTTTTGAGAGCGTGAATGAACACACTGCATCACACTACACACAGTGTGCAATGCACAGGGACTGAGAACTGCTGATTTCTACTTATTTTAACTCACAAGAATTACATAAACACAACACCATGTATATATATATACACACACACACACACACACATACATATACACACATCACTGGAGGAAAAAAAAGGCTTTGTAGGAGTTGCTTTAATGATAACATTCAATTTGGGGAATGTTTATTACTCAGCGTTAGATGATAAAATAACATTTTTTTAAAAAGCTTTGATATAAATAAAGGAAAAGAATTTACCGTCAGTGAGACCTGTTCATGAGGACCAGTTATAAACTTACTCTAAGTTTAATACTGACCTTTAAAATAATCTCTAAAGGTTACAAGACCACCATTAAGAATTCCTATAACTACACTATAACATTAACTCTGTTTAAGGCTTTGGTTTCATACTTCAGAATCCCTGAAAGTGGTAGCATCTTCATTCCGAGGCACACAATGCCTGATGCCACATTACCTGGTAGAAAGTAGAAGAAGGTCAGGTACTTATTAACATTTTAACTAACAATGTCTCTGCATATTAGATACCAAGCTATCTGAATTCAAAATTGAATAGGGAAATGTCAATACTCTAGAAAGTGAGATGTTTAAAAGACAGACCTGCAAGGAAATTATTGCATTGAATTGTGAGAGAATTATTAACAGACCAATGTAGAAATTGCAGTGGAAAAGCCACAAGTGTAGGACCAAAACTCTAGGACAAATTCACAAAGGAGTCAACATTTTTGTCAGGACATGAAAAATGAGTAGAGACAAGCCTGAAACATGAGAATTGAAGAAGGATTCTCCTGGCAGAGGAAAGGAGTTGCAAACATTCTACACATGCTCTATTTGTCTTGGAATGAGATGATGAACAGTTAAACTGGAAAGTTCTGCTGAGTTCATAGTTTGTGACAAATCTAACTTGAATAGAGGATAGCTCAGCACCGAAAGGTAGAGAACTTGTATTAAAGCAAGCAAAAGAGAGCCCAGGAGCAAAAGTAGAGGGAAACAGTGAATTCGTTTTTTGTTTGTTTGTTTGTTTGTTTGTTTTTTGGTTCTGGTAAATCCATTTTTTTTAGAACTTTTATTCAAATACAGTTAACATACAATAAACTGCAAATACTTAGAGTGTACAATTTGGTACCCCAATTTCCCAATTCATTCACCCCAACCCTTCCCGCTTTCCCCACTTGGTGTCCATATGCTTCTTCTATACATCTCTGTCTCTATTTCTGCCTTACAAACTGGTTGATTTCTACCATTTTTCTATAGCCTGCATATATGTGTTAATATACGATATTTGGTTTTCTCTTTCTGACTCACTTCACTCTGTATGACAGTCTCTAGGTCCATCCATGTCTCTGCAAATGTCCCAGTTTCATTGCTTTGTACAACTGGGTAATATTCCATTGTATATATGTACCACACCTTCTTTATCCATTCATCTGTTGATGGACATATAGGTTGCTTCCATGTCCTGGTATTGTAAATAGTGTTGCAATGAACATTGGAGTGCATGTGTCTTTTTGAATTATGGTGTTCTCTGGGTATATGCCCAACAGTGGGTTGCTGGGTCATATGGTAGTTCTATTTTTAGTTGTGCAAGGAACCTCCATACTGTTCTCCATAGTGGCTGTATCAATTTACATTCCTACCAACAGTGCAAGAGTGTTCCCTTTTCTCCACACCCTCTCCAGCATTTACTGTTTGTAGATATTCTGATGATGCCCATTCTAATCGGTGTGAGGTGATAACTTGTAGTTTTGATTTGCATTTCTCTAATAATTAGTGATGTTGAGCAGCTTTTCATGTGCCTCTTGGCCATCCGTATGTCTTCTTTGGAGAAATGCCTATTTAGGTTTTCTGCCCATTTTTGGATTGGGTTGTTTGCTTTTTTGGTATTGAGTTGCATGAACTGTTTATATATATTGGGGATTAATTCTTTCTCTGTTGATTCATTTGCAAAACTTTTCTGCCATTCTGAGGGTTGTCTTTTCGTCTTGCTCATAGTTTCGTTTGCTGTGCAGAAGCTTTGACGTTTCATTAGATCCCACTTATTTATTTTTGTTTTTATTTCCTTTACTCTAGAAGGTGGATAAAAAAGGATCTTGCTGTGGTTTACATCGAAGAGTGTTCTTCTTACATTTTCCTCTAAAAGTTTTACAGTGTCTGGCCTTACATTTAGGTATTTAATCCATTTGTAGTTTATTTTTGTGTATGGTGTTAAGGAGTGTTCTAATTTCATTCTTTTACATGTAGCTGTCCAGTTTTCCCAGCACCACTTATTGAAGAGGCTGACTTTTCTCCATTGTATACCCTTGCCTCCTTTGTCATAGATTAGTTGACCATAGTTTATCTCTGGGCTTTCTATCCTGTTCCATTGATCTATATTTCTGTTTTTGTGCCAGTACCATACTGTCTTGATCACTGTAGCCTTGTAGTGTAGTTTGACATCAGGAAGCCTGATTCTACCACCTCCATCTTTCCTTCTCAAGAGTGCTTTGGCTATTCAAGGTCTTTTGCATTTCCATACAAATCGTAAAATTTCTTGTTCTAGTTCTGTGAAAAATGCCATTGGTAATTTGATAGGGATTGCATTGACTCTGTAAATTGCTTTGGGTAGTAGAGTCGTTTTCACAATATTGATTCTTCCAATCCAAGAACATGGTATATCTCTTCATCTGTTTGTGTTGTCTTCGATTTCTATCATTAGTGTCTTATAGTTTTCTGAGTACAGGTCTTTTACCTCCTTAGTTAGGTTTATTCCTAGGTATTTTACTCTTTTTGTTGCAATGGTGAATGGGGTTGTTTCCTTAATTTTTCTTTCTGATCTTTCATTGTTAGTGTATAGAAATGCAAGAGATTTCTGTGTGTTAATTTTGTATCCTGCAACTTTACCAAATTCATTGATTAGCTCAAGTAGTTTTCTGCTGGCATCTTTAGGATTTTCTATGTATAATATCATGTCATCTGTGAACAGTGACAGTTTTACTTCTTCTTTTCCAATTTGGATTCCTTTTATTTCTTTTTCTTCTTTGATTGCTGTGGCAAGGACTTCCAAAACTATTTTGAATAGTAGTGGCGATAGTGGACATCCTTGTCTTGTTCCTGATCTTAGAGGGAATGCTTTCAGTTTTTCACCATTGAGAATGATGTTTGCTGTGGGTTTGTTGTGTGTGGCCTTTATTATGTTGAGGTAGGTTCTGTCTATGACCACCTTCTGGAGAGTTTTTATCGTAAATGGTGTTAAATTTTGTCAAAAACTTTTTCTGCATCCATTGAAATGATCATGTGGATTTTATCCTTCAATTTGTTAATATGGTGTATTACATTGACTGATTTGTATATATTGAAGAATCCTTGCATTCCAGGGATAAACCCCACTTGATCATGGTGTATGATCCTTTAAATGTGTTGTTGGATTCTGTTGGCAAGTATTTTGTTGATGATTTTTGCATCTAAATTCATCAGTGATATTGGTCTATCATTTTCTTTTTTTCTGGTATCTTTGTCTGGTTTTGGTATCAGGGTGATGGTGGCCTCATAAAATGAGTTTGGGAGTGTTCCTTCCTCTGCAATGTTTTGGAAGAGTTTGAGAAGGATGGGTGTTAGCTCTTCTCTAAATGTTTGATAAAATTCACCTGTGAATCCATCTGGTCCTGGACTATTGTTTGTTGGGAGATTTTTAATCACAGTTTCAATTTCATTCCTTGTGATTGGTCTGTTCATATTTTCTATTTCTTCCTGATTCAGTCTTGGAAGGCTATACCTTTCCAAGAATCTGTCCATTTCATCCAGGTTGTCCATTTTATTGGCATATAGTTGCTTGTAGTAGCAACTCTTATGGTGCTTTTTATTTCTGTTGTGTCCATTGTAACTTCTCCTGTTTCATTTCTGATTTTATTGATTTGAGTCCTCTCCCTCTTTTTCTTGATGAGTTTTGCTAGAGGTTTATCAATTTTAATTATCTTCTCAAAGAACCAGCTTTTAGTTGTATTGATTTTTGCTATTGTTTTCTTTGTTTCTATTTCATTTATTTCTGCTCTGATATTTATGATTTCTCTCCGCCTACTTACTTTGGGTTTTGTTTGCTCTTGTTTCTTTAGTTTCTTTAGGTGTAAGGTTAGATTGTTTATTTGGGATTTTTCTTGTTTCTTGAGGTAGGATTGTATTGCTATAAACTTCCCTCTTAGAACTGCTTTTGCAGCATCCCATAGGTTTTGGATTGTTGTGTTTTCATTGTCATTTGTCTCTAAGTATTTTTTGATTTCCTCTTTGATTTCTTTAGTGATCTGTTGGTTATTTATTAGCGTATTGTTTAGCCTCCATGTGTTTGTGTTTTTTACAGTTTTTTTTCCTGTAATTGATTTCTAATCTCATAGCGTTGTTGTCAGAAAAGATGCTTGATACAATTTCAATTTTCTTAAATTTATCAAGGCTTGATTTGTGACCCAAAATGTGATCTATCATGGAGAATGTTCCCTGTGCACTTGAGAAAAAAAAGTGTAGTCTGCTGTTTTTGGATGGAATGTCCTATAGATAGCTATTAGATCTAGCTGGTTTATTGTGTCATTTAAAGCTTATGTTTCCTTATTAATTTTCTGTCTGGATGATCTGTCCATTGGTCTAAGTGGGGTGTTAAAGTACCCCACTATGATTGTCTTACTGTCAATTTCCTGTTTCATAGTTGTTAGCCTTTGCCTTATGTATTGAGTTGCTCCTATATTGTGTGCATATATATTTATAATTGTTAGCTCTTCTTCTTAGATTGATCCCTTGATCTTTATGTAGTGTCCTTTCTTGTCTCTTGTAACGTTTTTTATTTTAAAGTCTATTTTATCTGATATGAGTATTGCTACTCCAGCTTTCTTTTGATTTCCATTTGCATGGAATATCTTTTTCCATCTCCTCACTTTTGGTCTGGATGTGTCCCTAGGTCTGAAGTGCATCTCTTATAGACAGCATATATATGGGTCTTGTTTTTGTATCCATTCAGCCAGTCTGTGTCTTTTGGTTGGTGCATTTAGTCCATTTACATTCAAGGTAATTATTGATATGTATGTTCCTATTACCATTTTCTTAATTGTTTTGTTTTTGTTTCTGTAGGTCCTTTTCTTCTCTTATGTTTCCTGCTTAGAGAAGTTCCTTTACCATTTGTTGTAGTGCTGGTTTGGTGGTGCTGAATTCTCTTAGTTGTTGCTTGTCTGTAAAGTTTTTGATTTCTCCATTGAATCTGAATGAGATCCTTGCTGGTTAGAGTATTCTTGGTTGTAGGTTCTTCCCTTTCATCACTTGAAATATATTGTGCCACTCCCTTCTGGCTTGCAGAGTTTCTGCTGAGAAATCTGCTGTTAACCTTATGGGAGTTCCCTTGTGTGTTATTTGTCGTTTTTCCCTTGTTGCTTTCCATAACTTTTCTCTGTCTTTAATTTTTGTCAATTTGACTACTATATGTCTTGGCATGTTTCTCCTTGGGTTTATCCTGCCTGGGATTCTCTGCACTTCCTGGACTTGGGTGGCTATTTCCTTTCCTATGTTAGGGAAGTTTTCAACTATAATCTCTTCCAATATTTTCTTGGGTCCTTTCTCTCTCTCTTCTCCTTCTGGGACCCCTAGAATGCAAATGTTGGTGCATTTAACATTGTCCCAGAGGTCTCTTAGGCTGTCTTCAATTCTTTTCATTTTTCTTTATTCTTTTCCTCATCAATGATTATTCCCATTCTGTCTTCCAGGTCACTTATTCACCCTTCTGCCTCAGTTAATCTGCTATTGGTTCCTTCTAGTGTATTTTTCATTTCAGTTATTGTGTTGCATATCTCTGTTTGTTTGTCCTTTAATTCTTCTGGGTCTTTGGTAAACTTTTCTTGCAACTTTTCGATCTTTGCATCCAGTCTTTTTTCAGAGTCCTGGATCATCTTCACCATCATTATTCTGTATTCTTTCTCTGGAAGGGTGCCTATCTCCTTTTAATTTAGTTGTTTTTCTGGTGTTTTATCTTGTCCCTTCATCTGGTACAAAGTCTTTTGCCTTTTCATTTTCTCTGTCTTTCTGTTACTGTGGTTTTCAGTTCCACAAGACAAAATACTGCTGATACTGCTTGATTCTTCTGTCTGCCCTCTTGTGGAGGAAGCAATCTAGGAGGCCCGTGGATGCTTCCTGATGGGAAGGACTGATGCTGGGTAGGACTGGGTGGGCAGAGCTCTGTAAAACTTTAGTCCGATTTGGTGGAGGAAGCTCAGTGACACTTTAATCTGCTTGTCTGCCAATGGGTGGGGCTACGTTCCCACCTTGTTAGTTGTTTGGCCTGAGGCTACCCAGCACTGGAGCTTACAGGCTCTTTGGTGGAGCTAATTCCAGACTCTGGGAAGGCTCACACCAGTAAACACTTTCCAGAACCCCTCCCGCCAGTGCCCCTGGTAAGCCATAGCTGCCCCCCACCTGTGCAGGCAACCCTCCAACACCAGCAGGTAGCCCTGGTTCAGTCCCCTGGGGTCACTGCTCCTTCCTCCTGGGTCCTGGTGAGCACATTTTTTGTGTGCCCTCCAAGAGTGGAGCCCCCATTTCTCCCAGTCCTGTGGAGGTCTTCCAATCAAATCCTGCTGGCTTTCAAAGTCTGATTCTCTGGGGATTCCTCCTCCTATTGCTGGACCCCCAGGTTGGGAAGTCTGACATAGGGCTCTGAACCCTCACTTTAGTGGGTCGACTTCTGTGGTATAACTGCTCTCCAGTTTGTGAGTCACCCACCCAACATTTATGGGATTTGATTTTAAATCGATTGCATCCCTCCTACCATCTCATTGTGGCTTTTCCTTTGTCTCTGGATGTGGGGTGTCTTTTTTGATTAGTTCCAGTGTCTTTCTGTTGATGATTGTTCAGCAGTTAGTTGTAATTTCAGTGCTCTTGCAAGAGGGAGTGAGTGCACATCCTCCCGCTCTACCATCTTGAACCGTATCTCTGATTAATTCATTATAAATCTTAGGGACAGTCATGATACTTGAAAGTTTGCATTTTGACTACAGCACATATGTTATATATATATTTTAATTATTATAGGAAAAAAATGTTTGAGAGGCATATGATGGGACCTTAATTCTTAGGCAGAACAAGTAATCACAGGCAGGAGGCTATAAGTGTAAGAATAAAAGGAAACACAATTTTCTCAAGTGTTGTTCACCATCTACCTTCCCCAGTAGAATTACAGCATGTGAAAACATGAGTCCATAATGATGTGATACAGCTTCAATTCACACATACTAAGAAGTTTTGAACTTTGCTCTTTTATTCCAAACAAACAAAAAAAGAATTTAAATAGCAATGCTTTTGCTTTAAAAAAATAGAAAAAAAGACAGTGAATAATAGTTTTAAATTGTAGGAATTAGTCTCCTACTGAATGTCATCAATATCAAAATATGGCCTCTCAAGGACATCGGGGAAAAGAAAGAAACAGTAAAGCAATTAATTTGACTTTCTTCTCATTAAATTCTCATAATTACATTTTCAGAATTAAGTGCATTTATGTGAGGGCCATGCAGTTTTATTCGGATAGTAAAAGTGAGTTTGTTCTGTCTTAAAAAAAAAATTGACTCTTCATATAGAACATTAAACTCATAAAAGTTTCCCTGAAAAGGATTAAGGAAAATATAGTCTCCAACACCACATATTTTAAGGACTCGTGAACATTTAATATTTTCTAACATACAAAATTTCATTTACATTTACAAAACAAATGAAAATAAATATCTGGTGACTTTTTTTTTTTCCTGTTGGGCAGCCTGGGGTTAAGGAGAGTGGTTGATATAAATAAAGTTTTTCAGTCATATGATTAATTTAAAGGGACTGTTTGATATTTTTTGAGTGTGAATGAAGATAAAGTCAATTTTTTTTTTTAAATAATTGTTACAACAGCTGTCATTTATTTATTTATTTATTTTATTTTGTGTGTGTGTGTGTGTGTGTGTGTGTATGTGGCACACGGGCTTAGTTGCTCCGTGGCATGTGGAATCTTCCCAGGGCAGGGCTCGAAGCCGTGTCCCCTGCATTGGCAGGCGGATTCTTTACCACTGCGCCACCTAGGAAGTCCATAAAGTCAATTTTTTGAATACTTAAAATCCAACAAGATTCTACCTTAGGTTTTACTGGAAAGTATTATTTGTGGAGTTTTAAAAAATACCATCTGAGTTTTCACATAAGTATAATATAAATGAGTAGGATTAAAAACCTAGAAAAACAATGCAGAAGGGAGATGGAAATCCTGCCTTCATTTCCACTGAAACTGCTGGTTGAGAATTTGGATTAAATCTGAGGAAAATGTGCTCTCCAGCACGGATGGGAGGAAATAGTGGGTGTGAGGGAAAAGACTTCACACCCCTGCAAACATTATGCCATTAAAATTAGCGCCTTTGAAAAGGGAACGTTCAAAACACGACTAAAATTGGTACAAAATAAACTGTGTTTACCTTGGTCAGTATGGTATAATTTGCAAAAATGGGAACTCCATGCAAGAAGATTTTTGGATTTGCTCTATAATGAGGAGTATTAAAACAGTATTTTTAGTGGTTTTATGAGCTCCACAATACACTGTCAAAAAAAAAAAAAAGAGTTATGGTTCTAAAATGCCCCTTCCCCGTTTCACTGGCTCACTGGCCTCCCCAAGAAAAAATCCAAATTCTCCTACGTAAAATATAAAGTGTCCATAATTTGGTGGTTTACCATTTCCATGCACTTCTTAAATTTTCTTTTATACATTTTAAGCTCTAGTCTTACTGAACTTCTTTCATTTTTGAAAATGCGTCATGCCCTTTATAATTTTCAGGCCTATAGGTATGCTATCCCTTGGAGCTAGAATAATGTTCTGTGGTTTCTTTATTTGGCTACACTCTATTTATCCTTCTTTCCAAGCTTAGACATCAATTTTCTTTTGAAACAAGAAAGATATATAAAAGGCGGGGGAGAGAGAAAAAGTATTCTTCCCTCCTCAAGTTTTGTTTTTTCTGTCCTCACCTGTACTTCTCTGACACTTTACATCCCCACCAGTAGCTCACACGTCAACCTGTACAGTAATGCATATTTCCTTGTATCTTCTGCTAAATACTTCGCAGTATTCAGCAAAGTGTCTGAAATATAGTAGGAACTCAGTAAATAAGTTTGGAATGAGTGAGAGACTGAGGGAATGTGTACATAAATAAATGAGAGAGGGAAGACAGACATTATTGCAGGAGAGAGTTAATTTCATATTTTAAGTAGAATAGCATTTTCCAAAACACTTACCTTATATGTTACATTTTAGGACACAGGCACCCATGAATAAAGTAAGTACATGGAGATCTGATGGATTAGGAAAAGCTGAAATCTGGCATCAGACCTGTTCAGAGAAATGGAACAATCTTGTATGAGGCATATTCACCACTGGGTTTTCCAAAGACCATTTATATAGGTGAGGTTGGGGTTCAGGGCAGGCCAACCAAGAACATGCCACAATGGCATATGGATTATTTTGAGTTAAAGTTACCTAGGAAACAGCCAGTGCAAAGAAGGAAACCTTGACCCTCCTCTGTCCACCTGAAAGTGGAAAATAAATCTCTGATGAGACAGGTACCCTCCCTGTATGAGGAAGTAAAAAGGCATTCTCATGGCCAGAAATAAGGACTTCAGGGCCCAAAAACCTTATTACTTTACTAATTTAAACAAACCTTATTACTTTACTAATCTACTACCCCAAGCCCAAACTGTTTAGATTCTTTACTAAATAAGCACCTAAGCCTAAGTTTCTTTGTCCTGTCAATTCCTCACAAATGTGTTACTTCTTTGTCTAAAAAGTATAAAAGCTGCCTGCTTTGGTCACTTCTTAGGTCTTATTTCTTTGAACCCTCCGTACATACAAATCAATTTTTTCTTCCTCCTGTTAGTCGGTCTTGAGTTAATTTAATTATTAAACCAGCCAAAAGAACTCAAGAAGCATAAGGGCAAAATTTCCCTCTCCCTGACTCTGGTACAATTCATTAATTAATGAATTCTTGGCTTGAGTGCATCAATTGCTTGCAACAAAGAGTATTGTGGCCCTTGAAAAGTTTTTATATAAAACTTTATATTAAAAAAAGCAAAAAAAAAAAAAGCAACTGGTTAGAAAATACCATTGGAATTTTTAGAAGGCATTTGGGGAAATTCTGGTGGCAGTTCCCAGGAATCCAGTGATGTGAGGGACACAATGGTAGATTCCTCAGCTACAGATAGACTAAAGCAAGAAGCAGGTTATGCAGAGTCATTCGGAGAAGACAAAGAAGAGACTGAAATAGCTCCACCAGGATACACCATGGAGCCTGGGACTCCTGAGCTAGGCAGAAGCTGTTTACATGAATGAATGTGAGCACAAGAAATGTGGAATAAAATGGATAGGAGAAAAAGAAACTAGTCCTCCAAAGGAATATTGGATGCATATACAAACATTTAGCTTTAAATCTCATGGACAGAATAACTGTAAATCTAACAGAGAAGAACAAACTTGAAATATACGTTATAGCCCATTCTCAAGACTCTGCCTCCCAGGCTTGACCCTTAAAGGTATAACACTTTCCATTCATATAGAGGTAAAAAGCTGGAGGACAGAGGATAACATTTGTCTTGTTGGAGGTTTACAGGAACATCATGATCTGACCAATGTGAACAGCTATAAGAACAAAGGATTCAGCACTAAGAAGTCTGCAACAACCAGCCACACCTCCTCCTCTTTTGTAAAAAGAAGCCTGAATTCTAACTCAGGGAAGAGGGTTCTCAGGGATACTTGTCCACCATCTTCTCAATCTGCGGGCTTTCAGAATAAAGTCGCTGTTCCATTGACCTGTCTTGTGGTGAGCAGTGCAAGCTTGGACTCCATAACACGACTAGTTAACTGCAGCAATAATCTCCAGTGTATTTTCACATTTTACACTCATCTGTACCCATACAACCTCTGGGCCTTTCTTCAATGTTCCTTTACTTCTTGCCCATTTAATATTTCCTTTGACAATCAACCCTTTGAATTACCTAACGTAGGGTGACTTTGTCCCTCTGCCAAAAGGTAATTGGCAATATCTCAAAAAAATTTTGTTTATCACATTGGGTTGTTGGTGCTACTGGCATGCAATAGATAGAAGTTTGGATGGATAAAGAAGATGTGGCACATATATACAATGGGATATTATTCAGCCATAAAAAGGAACAAAATAGAGTTATTTGTAGTGAGGTGGATGGACCTAGAGTCTGTCATACAGAGCGAAGCAAGTCAGAAAGAGAAAAACAAATACCATATGCTAATGCATATATATGGAATCTAAAAAAATGGTACAGATGAACCTAATGAAAGGGCAAGAATAAAGATGCAGATGTAGAGAATGGCCTTGAGGACAAGGGATGGGGTGGGGGGTGGTGAAGGGGAAGCCAGGATGAAGTGAGAGAGTAGCACTGACATATATACTCTACCAAATGTAAAATAGATAGCTAGTGGGAAGCTGCTGCATAACACAGGGAGATCAACTCGATGATGGGTGATGACTTATAGGGCTGGGATAGGGAAGGTGGGAAGGAGTCGCAGGAGGGAGGGGATATGACGATATATGTATAAGGAGATATATCTATAAATACAGCTGATTCACTTTGTTGTACAGCAAAAACTGGCACAAAAGTGTGAAGCAATTATATTCCAATAAAGAGCTTTAAAAAAAAAGTCAAAGATGCTTCTAAGCATTCTGCTATGCACAGGACAATGTCACTGTGACAAAAATTTTCCAGCTGCAAATTTTAGTATGTACAAGATTGAGAAACCCTGCTATAGACCATGAAGAGTGAATGGCCTAGCAATAATTCTTTGGTTCCAACCTTTTTCCCACAGAACATATGGCTATATATTGAAACTAATTTGAAAAGAAAAGAGAATAGTGGGCATTTGAGAACAGTGCTTATTAGTAATGCTTATCAAGCTATGAATCAATTAAATTACTGAGTTTATCATGAAAATAGCAAAATTCAAAGCTATTGGAAAAGAGAGTTTAAGTCAGAGATTTTTTTTTCCCCACACCATCAAAATAGTGAGTTTCTATCCAGAGGGCATAGCTAATAATTTCACAAGATAAAAGGTTTTGTCCTATTGTGACATTATCAAAAAAGAGAGAGAACAACGTACAAGGTAATAAAGCAATGAAATATAGAGGAAAAGCATAAATAAGTATAATAAAAAGAGGATTACATTCATCTATGTGGATCAAAAATCATCTGCCCTGTGCTGATGTGTGCATTATGCCAGCTGGAATTTCCAGACAAATTGCTGCATCTTTCACAGATAAAACTAATGCTCCTGACTGAATGAATGCCGTTTATTGCCAGGGCATACGATGTAGAAATACTTAGACGATGGAAATCAGACAGATGGCTTGGCAAATTATCCATAAGCAGCATGTCATAAGGTTCGTCAATGACAGTGACAGAAGAGTGTGGTCGATAGCAATAATCATAGGCAAAATGAAGGTGAAAAAGATCATGAACAAGAGATGGGGAAGCCACTCTTTAATTTTTATCATAAAACCATTTCATATGTCCATTGTAAAGGTACTTTTTTTTTTTTTAAGTGGCTGAAAGGGAAGAATCTTACTATTCATTAACAAACAGGTGAAAACAGAGATATTTGAAACTTCGTGACAATAGAGTCTTGTCACAGCTCCAAGGACCTAGCCCGGATCTAGGACAAAGGGCCACTGTAGGGATCGAAGATAAACCATTATTCCTGTTATAAATATTAGAGTAACTTTATGTGAGACTTTGTATAATTTTAAATTGTCACTTGTAATCCAGGGCTTTTTTACCCAAAATTCTGAGTTTATTATTTGTGTGATTAAAAATCTTATATAAAAATGAAAATAACATAAAAAACACATAATACTAATACATGAACTTAATCATTAACTTTTTCTAAAAATCTTATCTATGCTTATAAATGGGATCATGCAATATATGCTATTGAACCTAAGGTGCTCACCTACCAATACGTGGAAAAGATGAAAAGTAGAAATGTATTTCTAATTAAGTATACTAAAACAAGTTTGAGTGAGATAGTTTCAATTTTATCAGTGAAATATGAAGTGAATTTATGTCCTGGGTATAGGAAGAAAAGTGACAGCTTTGGCAATTAACAAGAATCTTATTTGTAGAGCAAAATTACTCTTTTTTTCAAAGGAAGGATGTCTTCAATAAGGCAAAAACCCGACATGCATATGAGTATTTTCTGATGCTATGTGCACATTGTATATGTCTGAAAGAGGTACCTGACTGTTAAGAACATTGTATCAGTTTTTTTTTTTTTAAAGCTCTTTATTGGAATATATTTGCTTTACACTTTTGTACCAGTTTTTGAGGTACACCAAAGTGAATTTGCTGTATTTATACATGTATCCCCATATCCCCTCCCACCCTCTACTCCCTCCCCGCCTCCCTGTCCTGGCCCTCTAAGGCATCACCCATCATCAAGTTGATCTCCTTTTGTTATACAGCAACTTCGCACTAGCTATCTATTTTACAGTTGGTAGTGTAAATATGTCTATGCTACTTTCTCACTTCGTCCCAGCTTCCCCTTTGCCCCCTACCCCAACCCCATATCCTTAAGTCCATTTTCTACTTCTGTATCAGTTTTTGATGCAAACAAGCTCACCCCAAAACTGAGTGACTATAATGGCTCACTAGGCTGGAAATTCTTTTCTTCCAGGCCAGCTTGGCTGAGCCTAGGTCTTTCACATTAGCTCATGCAAAGTCTGGTGCCTGACTCCATAGCAGCTAAGTGACGAGGTGACGTGAACACGTATGTCCCTTTATTCTTTAGGCTAGTTCTGGCTTGTTCATGTGGTGTTCTCTAAAGCAGCAACAGAGCAAGCCTCAATGTGCAAGTACTTTTTATGCCTCTGCTTGAAATCATGTTTGTTAAAGGTCTATGGCCAATTCAGATTCAAGATTCAAGGCATGTTTCTCCAAAGAAAATCATGTAAAAGTAGGTATTTTATCCTGATTTAGGTAAGCTACCTTAACTATGAAGACACCACCTTAATATACACTGATGTTGCCTTAAATGAGCACTTGCATTTCCGAGTTTAAAAAAAGCAGTCAAAATACAAAATCTAGATCTAAAATATTGACTCAGTGTAAAGAAGCACTTCCTTGAAATTTCTCTCTGATTGACATTATTTTCCATGTATCTCCTTCTCAGTTAATTATAGGGAAACTGAAGAAAATGCCAGATTCCATTTGCAAGTAGTAAATGGATAAAGAATGTTTCAGAAAGATCAGAATTGGTGGATCCTTTATCTTGATTAATTTTATTTCATGGGGGCATCAAGTGTTAAATTGATATAGGAAAATGTGACATCTAGACATCTTTTGGGCCGTATACATCTATGCAATGACATACATGGATTTCACTTGATCCCATAAACAGAATTGGAAAATTTAATGCATAGATTTAACTCTCTAAACCAAAATAATAATAATAATAATAATAATAATAAATATTTCTTTGTCTCAATTGATATTGATTTTGTGCAAGATTCATGTAATATCCATGAAATATTTATCACATCTATACATAATAATTCTCTACTTTTGGAGTCGTTGTGCAGTAGGTGAAGTATGTAATGATGCAGCTTGCAATAACATAATATTACTGATGAATCAAGGGACATAAACTCTTCAACCTGTAATTGGGAAAAATGAGCAGATTTAAAAACATAGAAATTAAACTTTCTGAATAAAGGGATACCACTAACAAATTCATAATCCAAAGATAGAACAGGAGGCTATCTGAAATAAAAATAAGCAATATAGGAAACTGTTAACATATGTAATATAAAAAAACTCCAGTATATTGATATTAAAAAGCAAAAATCACATACTTAATTTAAAAAACCCCAAACAAGAGAAACAAATCAATAAACAAAATGGAGCAGAATTTTTGGCAAACAGCACAAGCTTTCAAAGGAATGCAAATTCAAAAGCATGGTGACTTAGAGGGATGGGATAGGGAGGGTGGAAAGGAGTCATGAGAAGGAGGGGATGTGGGGATATATGTATAAATACAGATGTTTCACTTTGTTGTACAGCAAAAACTGGCACAGCAATGTGAAGCAATTTTATTCCAATAAAGAGCTCTAAAATGAAAAAAAAGCATGGTGAGAGTAAAGGAAGGAAGAAGGGACAGGGGAAAAGGAGAGAGGGATAAAAGAAGGGAGGGAAAGAAGGAAGGGCGGAAGAAAAAAAAGAAAATTTAAAGATAACTATTAAAACCTCACTCGGAGGCATAGAAAGACAAATGAAAACTGTTGTAACAATTTTCGATTCTTTTCTTTGACAAATAGTAGAAAATAGTATTTTAACAATATCTAGTTCTGACTATTTTGAGGGAAAATGGGTACTTTCCTGTAATGCTAGCGGGATATAAATATAGACTCTACTTGGAAAAAATGTGCTCAAAGAATTGATCAAAAATCGAAGATGAATATAAAGCTTGGCTTTTTGCTGAAGCAGCTTATAGTAGGCAAACACTCCTAACAAAAAAGTAAACTTGAAAAGCGATATCAAAACAAGAAACAACAAAAATCTACACAAAGCCATCAGAAAGCTGCTGAAGCAAAGAGTTAGACAGACCAATACCAGAAAGGGAGAATCATCTGGAAATGAGCTAACTTTCTGGAGTTGCATTTGGCCTGTAGACTTTCTCTGATTCTGAGCATCACACAAGACATTGAGAATCGGGCTCTGGCCCTGGAAGAAAACTACTTCAGGTGCACAGGAAAACCACTGAAATTTTGATGCAATAATCAGGATAGGAAAAAAAAAAAGAAGAGAGAGACAGAGAAAGTCAACATCCAAGAGGAAAGGGAAGAGTGGATAACTGAGCCTGACACGTGGCCAATTTTCCCCTCGAGGCATTGACGGAACTCTGCTGCTGTCTAGGAAAGGAGATAAAATGCTAAGGTGAAAGCATATGAAAAAGCAGAGTAGAGATTTTGATAGTCTCGCCATGCTAGGAAGGTAAGAGATAAATGTTCAGGACGTGCCAGAGGAGAGGCTCTGATGAATAAATTAGATTCTTGGAAGCCCCGGAGGTTTATGCTCTAAGAACAGGGAAAAAACAGAATTAGACTAAGCCTTCCCAAACCCGCTACCCATTCTCAGCTGTGTTCTGTCCCATTTTGATTTAAAGTGATTAGTCACCTTTCCATCTCTATAACAAAGGATGAGCTCTTTCTGGAGGATTGTCACGTTGTCTGGAACCTCTACAAGTTCTTCTTTGCAAAATAAGTGTTAGGTATGCCAAGAGACAAAGCATATGACAAACACTAAGAGAAAAAATAGACTATAAAGAATCCACATACAGGCAGGAAAAAAAACCTAATTACTCTCTGCTACCATTTTATTCATTTCTATATTACTTATACACTTTCTTCTTTGCTTGGAGATCATTTGTGCGTATTGACCAATTTTTTGTCTCTTCCCCATGTCTAATGTGTGTTACATGTTTAATCAATATTTAAACTACAGGGTATCAAAGGAGGAGCATGACTTAGCTAGAAAAAGAATGAATATTATCTGGAGATTCTATGGGTCTTTAGGTCTCCACTTTTGGAAACAGTATTGGCATGCCTTTAGTCTTATGTGACATAGTTCCATTTAGTTAACCAAAGAATTATTTTATTAGTATTTTTATTAGTATTTTTAATTTCAGAAATTAAATATGTTTACAAGGGGCATGTATGTATGCTTCATTGACAAAGGGATGGACTGTGAGAAATTATTTGCTTCAGCTTTTATGATTCTAAGCTGTTTGTAGCTGTCAGATGTTTTTGGGTCAGAAGTGGTGATTGACAGGGCAACTTCCAAACAGAAACTTTTACAAACATTGGCAGCTATTCAGAACTACCTATCATCTCCCTTTGTGCTGATAGTGGTAGATTCTCATTTGCTAATGACTATTTCTTTCTCTTCTCCAGTGCTTAAGATTTTCATCATGGTAAATTGTTTCTGATCTTTTGGCCACAGCCATCCAGACATTCTCTAACCCAAGTTCAGACACATTTGTGTAACCTCTAGTTCCTACATGCAATCATTATTTCCATCATACTTGCAGTGGCTCTTATTTTCTTATTGAATCCAAACAGATACAATAATCAACTAGCTGGATAAATGAAAAAAAGCAGGTCCTATGTGAACAAATGAAGGGAGTATGTTATGAACCAACGATTATGATTGACTCACATAGGACCTGACAGATTCAGAGAGGAAAAATTAAATCAGACAGATATAATTATGTCACCTTCAAGTGATTCGCTTAATTGAATTAACAGTATTTACACAAAGATTATAGGAAATAAAAATCTCAGAAGAGGCACATCAAATACAGTCATTTTATATTAGGAGCAAGACACAGATAACTGCTGAATCATTTCTCTGTTCACCATTGTACCCGAATCCCTTGTCAGTGCAACACAACAAGAAAAAAAGTAGAAAAATTATGTGGGCATAAAGTCTGGTGAGCAGTTAGATTTAAGTAATGGGAAGATAAGAAGATAGTCTTTGAATTGTTTATCAAGTAAGAAACAAATACACAAACTGATTTAGAATGAACTATGAGATGTATTTTTGAATGGAGAGAAGGTTTGGGTAAGTTCTTTGGGAGAATGGGAAAGTGCATAAACTAGCAAATTGTAGTTGAACTTCAGACAGTACTGAGAGACCACTTGAAGTCTGTGGTTAAATGAAGAGATATTAATCACTGGATTTCCTTTTTTTTCCCCTCCAGCTATATTCAACTCTTTGGATACACATGTGAAGATATGCATGGATTTAACAAGTATCTGGTTAGTTAGTGCAACAATAGGATAGGGCCAGGATGTTGAAGAAGTAGGTGGAGTGATGGATATTGAATTCTAAATTAGGTGAGGAGAGAAAGGACAATGAGAGGGAAGGTAGATAACAGTGGGAAGAGGGAAGGGAGTGGAGTAAAAATATAAGATTGATGCATTTGAGGAAGTAAGCTTGAAGGATAGGTAGCCATCAAAGAATAAGATAGGGACTTCCCTGGTGGCACAGAGGTTAAGAATCCACCTGCCAATGCAGGGGACAAGGGTTTGATTCCTGGTCCGGGAAGATCTCACACTCCACAGAGCAACTAAGCCCATGTACCACAACTACTGAAGCCTGGGCACCTAGAGCCCATGCTCCACAACAAGGGAAGCCACCACAATGAGGAGCCCACGCACCACAATGAAGCGTAGCCCCCACTCGCTGCAACTAGAGAAAGCCCGTGTGCAGCAACGAAGACCCAATGCAGCCAATAAATAGATAAATAAATAAATACCTCATTTTAAAATAAAAAAAAGAAGATGAAACATTGAAAATATGAAAATGGCACAGCTGTTAGTAATGGCAATATTTGGAGAATACTAATGTGGGGGTAATTGCTAGAGCAAAAATGAAAATCAGATTATTGGAGGTAAGATATTAATGAAAACTGTAAGATGTGGAGATTTATATAGATTGTGAACTCAACAAGAATGATGGCAAAAGTAGTGACTGAGGTAAAGGCAGTGAAATGTATTAAATTCTTCAGTGAATGAAGGAGAATGACTGGGAGTTCAGTTGACTGGATAATGTTATGTCATGGGACTGAAAGAAATCATTATTTATTTGAGGAATGGTGCAAAGACATATTCCCCATCCCATGTCTTATAGTACATGGGGTGTGAGAAGTAAAAAAGCTTACCAGAAAGAAAATATCATACAACATTGTCTATAAACTGTAACTATAATTAAATCTACAATAAATAGAGTGTTATACATTCCATATGAAAAAATTTCAGTGTCAGATTTATTTGGAAATTAAAAAGTGTACATTCATAATTCCTTTATCAGAAACATTAACATAATTTTATACTGTGCCTCTTTAATGAGTCAGTGGCCAGTAATATCCAAAAGTTTTATTGCTCAAATTTAATCTTTATGCCTTCTGACAGATTTGATTCAGAATGCAAGTCTCTTTATCTGGATATGTTATAAATGAAAATTAATTTATATTATCATGAAGAAACTGATCACATGTAATTCTTTTATATTAGAGAATTATTTTCAAGCACTTTTTTCCTTGAAAAAGTTGTTTCATACCATTTTTATTTTACCTTGCATCTTATTTCCACAAATATAAAATGAAATAAATACAATGTGTCTAAAGATAGGTGTTCTAGAAGAGAATTATAGGTCTTGAATAATTTTTCAATTGTGTCTTAAGAACAACATAAAATTGAAGTTGATAATTTACATAATCCAGGTGTGAAATAAAATACATATTATATGGCAAGACAGGAAAAATATAAACATTAAAAAATCTTCTCTGCCTTTTGGCCTCCTCTCTCCCCCTACTGTGCATTACATATCTGTATTATGCATCAACCAAATCTCCCCATTGCCAGAAATACCTGCTCAACCATAAAGAGCAACATTCTCCTAGCACAAATAAGACAACTCCTTAAAATACAACATTTCTTCTTCTCTCTTTTTTTTTATTTTATTTATTTATTTATTTTGGCTGTGTTGGGTCTTCCTTGCTGTGCGTGGGCTTTCTCTAGTTGCAGAGAGCAGTGGGGGTTACTCTTCTTTGTGGTGCGCGGGCTTCTCATTGCAGTGGCTTCTCTTGTTGCAGAGCATGGGCTCTAGGAGTGAGGGCTTCAGTAGTTGCAGCCTACGGGCTCAGTAGTTGTGGCACATGGGCTCAGTAGTTGTGGCCAGAAGCCTCTAGAGCTCAGGCTCAGTAGTTGTGGTTCACAGGCTTAGTTGCTCCTCAGCATGTGGGATCTTCCCAGACTAGGGATCGAACCTTGACCCCTGCACTGGCAGGCAGATTCTTAACCACTGTGCCACCAGGGAAGTCCAGCATTCCTTCTTGATCATGTAAAGGGTCACGATGACCGACCACTGTATACTTGCAGATCTGGATTGTGTAAACTGTCAATAATACTTCATTTAACATACAGCCCTATGTCTCAAAAAACTCATATATCTGTCCTTTGACTTCCAACTGGTGGAACAGTTTTCCGAACTTTCTGAGATGCTATTCCTGTGTTATAATCCTCAACTTGGCTCAAATAAAATTTTCAATTCCTTTTTTAGATCTAATTATTTTTTTGTCAGCACAGGAACGCAGATCTAGCAAATACTTATTTTCAGCTTGTTTCCTTTAACATGGCAGAAGTATGAGACGTATGTGTATTTTTTTTTAACTGGATGGATATCATGGGGCTATTGTCATTCACAAAAAACCTCTTCTCTTTCAGAATTATCCTGAAATTTAGTTGGGAGCCTTCCGTGGAGAGGGTGAGGATGGAATCAAGGAATGTGAACAATACAATCTGTGTCCTCTGCTGTCTTGTGCTGGTCTCAGCCCATCCATAACCAGTGTTATGGCTGGACCAGACCTTGGAGTTCTTATGACTGCAGGATGCCCTTACACAGTAACCATCAGGAAATTTTGAAAACCAAAGTTTATTACTCTCAGGTTTTGAAAAGCACAGGGCACACCTGGGGCCACATAGAGAGGTCTCAGGGCTAGAGGGAGAGAGAAGGGAGAGAGGGGGAGAGGGAGAGAGAGTA
The DNA here is from genome assembly GCF_030028045.1 of Hippopotamus amphibius kiboko. Taxonomy (NCBI): domain Eukaryota; kingdom Metazoa; phylum Chordata; class Mammalia; order Artiodactyla; family Hippopotamidae; genus Hippopotamus; species Hippopotamus amphibius. Next base: position 8,928,613 of record NC_080194.1, read on the forward strand.
CTCAGGCCTGGGGGTCCTGCTTTTATTGAGGTTGAGGGTGGGAGTCTAGGGTTTTGTGGGCTTACTCTTTATTAGTGAATTTAAATCACAAGAGTGGGGAATTAAAAAGCTGGAAGAGAAAACTCAAGTGGCCCAAATGGGCAGCTATTGAAATCAACCAAGATCTCTAAAACAAAGGAGCTTCAGTGTGTGGAGCCTGCCTGTCTCTAGTCATGAGGCTGGAAAGGTGTTTACTGGGGATTGAAAAGATGCCTCTTTGAAATGGATGCTTTGGCAATCAAAGCTGAAGTCAGACACTTGCTTTCCAAAAAACAGAAAAACAACTGTCAGGGCTGACACTACACCCACTGGAATTGGAACTCTGTAGTCAATGGCAGTTGAGAAAATTGGTTTTGTGGTCTAACCAGAATAATTACCAATTTTTTTTTAGCAGCAAATATATGAAAGCTTTGCTTAGCTTTGTGACTGCAGAAATGCCCAGAATGACTTTATTTTGGATATACTTTCTTTGTGAGAGTTGCCTAAATGCTGCTGGAAAGCGGTACCAAATAAACTATTAAAACAACTAACACAACTAACGAGGGCAGTACTGATAAACCAGACCCTTGGGTTGAAAGAACGTAGACATTGTTTACATCATTGCTGAGAAAAGGGGACACATAAATCTATTCCTTTTAAATGCTAGTTTGAAAGCAATGTTTATCTCATAGAACAAATGTTTAGTGTCTTCTGATAAGTAACTCACTCATAAACACACGTTTTGCATAATTGTCACAGAGCTTTCTGTCCCACTTGTGAAATCATCATATGAGTGAAAATTCAAGACAATGAAAGCTACATTTCCTAATGTTAACTAAATTAGCTTTAACGTTGACTTTCCAAAGTCTGTGCAACTTTATGACAAGGCTCTACCTTCAGATAAAAAATGCCGTTCCCTGTCTTTCATCATGTTCCACACTACTTAAAAATCTTAAAGATGGCCTTGAGGGTCTCATAGAAATGGAAGAAGAAATCACAGGTACATCTATAATGACTTTCCTATCTCACAAATTGTCTTCCAAAATCTAATATGACAAAGCCCGTAAGGTTTTGGAAAATATGCTGAGTAAATGTGCCAAGATTCACAACATTTTGGATTTGATTATTGTTTTTCTAACCTTTTTTTAATGAAAATGTGTATGTAACCCCAGGAAATAAATCATATAGTATAAAAACGATAATAAGAGAAGATGAAAAGAAAGAAGGCTGGGGATTCAAAATCAAGTCAGAACATCATCCTCAAAGTCTGCAAGCAGCAGTGCATACTGGTATTTTAGGAAGAAATGTCAAACTATTAGATGTTTTACAAATAATTGTGTCCGGTATTACTAAGAATTTATATCTAGTTGGTTAGCGTCTTCTGGTGGTTGGAGATGAACTGAGAGAATACCAATTCAAAATCTTGCCACTCCAAATTCTTAACCATATTAACACTACCCCCAGAGCCCTAGATTTTGTAATATGTGCTCTTGTGTTTAAAGATGCAACAGCTGAGGTGACCCGTAATGAATAAGCAGGGGTGAGGGGCGTATGGATAATGTAACCGGACAAAGTAGATGGAGAAGGCATGGGGGGGCATGGTGGTTGTTGTACCCCCACTTGGCTGTCTAACTGGTGACATAAACAACTTAAAGGCAGCTCCTTCAGGGTGGCACAATGCCACAGACAAGTCCTGCTCCAGAGTTCTTCATACCCTCTTCAACAATTTTCTGCCTTACCTGTTTTCCTCACTATTCTTTTTTTTTTGGGGGGGGGGGGTTATTAATTATTTTATGCATTCAACAAACCTTTATTGAGGGCTTACTAGGCATCAGTCATTGCAGCACATGCTGGGCAGAAATTAAAACAGCTAGGTCCATGATGAACAAGATTCAGAGTCCCTTGTGAAGCAAATTCTAAAACATACTGCTTAATTATGTCACGGGAGCTTTGACCATTTAGGGAGAGCAGAGTGGTGGGAAAGCAGAGTGGAGAGCACATCACGTAGCCTGGGCTTGAAGGGTGTGTAAGGATCAGAGGAGCCTTCTTGGAGAACTGAGTCTTGGAGTCAGTCCGGCTATGTCGGGCTCCCCGCAGTCCTTTCTGGTGTCCGAGGCCGTCTGCTGGTGTTCAGCTGGTTCTCTGTGGGAATTACTGCATCCTTCCGTGCATTCCCAATGCACCTGTGGAGAGGGATGCACTCCACGTCTCTCTACTTCACCACCATCTTTTCTCCAATCCCTCACTATTCTGACAAACTTGCCTTCGTGTCTGCCTAGCAGCGGGGGAAGACTACTCGCTACTTTGAAGAAACCATTTAGTCATATATCAAAAAGTAAAGTCCTATAAGAGTCAGAATAAATGTATTTTACTGAAACCAAGAACATGATGCTAGGTTATAGTAATCCTTTATAGTAGCAATTAATTCTGGTCAACACTCTCTTTAATAAGAAATTAAATTATTTTGTGAAGAATCACTTTGTAATCATTAGATCAATCACAAGGTGCAGAAATTAGGTTAAGCAATATCTCCTGAACATGTGGATTTTGGGCCACCACAAGAACAATTCATGACTAAGCAGTTGGAATGATTCTTGAATTAATGTGCTGTTATGAGTGATACAGTCAGAAACACAAACATTAATAGGTTTGGCTCTTCAGTTTTTCACTGTCTACACTAAGTCACACAGACAGCAGGTCGCAGCTGTTGAGACAACTTAGAAACCTTGGGTTGGGAGAATATGTAAATTCGCCTGATGTGATGGAACACCGTTTGGAAAATAGTTAATGTTATCCCTCTTTCTTGACCACCAGCATTTTCCATATCTATGCTTACAACGCACACACACAGGCATGGATACTCACACACGCAGACATACACACATACACAGACACATACCTACACAGCCTTTCACTTTCCTTGCTACTCCTGAATTTCCTCCCATTGGAAAAGCTTCTAGTTCCTTTGCATTGACTCATGGAAGAACTGCATTAACAGAAGTGCAGCAGAAGTGCTTTTGAATCTGAGGCCACGAGTAGAATAAAATTTAGAGAAAAACATAGAGTCTATAAAATATTATCCAGACTAATAAAAAACAAATACATGAAGTCTCAGACTAGACGGGAGACAAGTAAAAATAAATATGGAGTGAATAAACGCTCACAGGTTCCTGAAACGGGACTGTCTTTCCCAAGCCAGATTTACTCTCCCCACACTCCTCTTCATCCTGACTTAAGCTTGGAGGAAAGTCATAGAAACTACCTGCTTTTCAAATCTAAGGACACGAGATCTTTGCTATCTCTCCAATAAAGCTGGGAAGGAGAGAAGACGTCACAGCAAGAATGGCTGCATGGCTAGTTTGATCTCACTGAGGTTCCCTTATAGCTCTAACAAGGTGTGGAGAAAGTAGAAGTATTTCTGTGTATTCAAAAGCAGCCTGAAAATGGTGAAGGATTATCACCAGGTGACATGATAGTAGAATAGATTCCAAGAACCTAGGAGAATCCGAGAAAAACTGAAGACCAGGCTGCTTCCCAGAGTTACTCAACCACATGCAAGGCTTAACTTTTTCATAACAGGAATATAACATCTCAGCAGATATCAGTGGACAATGCATTGCATCATTTAATTGTTACAAAAATACTAGCACCATTGATACATGGCAGAGCTAGAATTCAAACTTAGCATCCTCTAGTCATCATCATGTGATGATGTCTTAATAATCCTGCTATTTGAACTAACTCAGTTCTGTTTGTTGATTGAATACATGAAGGAATGAATGAGTATAATTTAATAAATTTTTCTATAGAGCAAAGATACTAAATTAATTAAAGATTAAAGACACAAAGTAATTAAAGATTATGAAGTAACTTTAACTCAGTTTGCAAGTGATTTGATAGAAATTTGATTGTGGATGTAATGCACTAGTCTAGTCCTTATTCAAATTTGGGTCAGGTAAATGCTGCTTTTTGGCTGTGTTAGGAGGTATGTACTTTCTCTGCCCCAGTGTAAGGATACGTATCAAGGAAATTATGGCCACATTCTGGCACCCACGACTCTAACAAAATTTCCATTTTATGTTAAAGCTAGTGATGCATATACCCAATTAGGTTCCATTAGCCAAATTGAACTGTTCTTAAAAGCTTTCAATAATATAACCAAGCTTAACCCTATATCTGCAAGTCAATTTCATCAGGGTTATGTGTTTGTTGCTTTGTTAAAGGAAACATTACTTATGTTTTTGAATTATAAGAGACTGGTAAGACAGGATTATTTATAACAGAGCCAGAAGCAATTGTCTGCATGGAATGAAGAGAGCACATATTTTTATCTGAGGGAGGCAAGCTGCTTTTCCTTTGGTGAAACATCCATAATCATGTAATAAACACAGTGCCACTGACTGATGATTTAAGTGTATTTGAAAATGTCACTCTTAGATATCTTTTTTATATTTTTAATATTATTTTTTTAAAGATATTACTGTGAAAGGTTTAGATTTAAGTGAAAATACTCATCTTTCCAAAATTTCATTACAGGTCTATTTCTAATATGCTCTTACTCTTTCCTCCCAAGGCATCCACTCCTTTTTATATCAGCATTTAATAATCAAACATTATTCCTATTATACAGAAGGTGAAACTGAGGATTTAGAGTCTTTCTTTTTAAAAATAATAAATTTTAGTCGTTGATAATCTTTTGTTCCATAAATTTAAAGTGTTCTCATTCTACTTCAAATGATGAATATAAATCTATATTGATTATAGTTCTAAAACAAAACCATATGCTAGTTAAGTTAATTTCACATACCTAAGAAATTTCCACTCAATTACAATGGAAATCTCATCCATACAAAGAATTATTGTAACCTTAGAAAGTATATTTTTTCTTCAAGTGCCTTCTCTTATATTCTGCACAATGTGTAACCTGTTTCAGACAATCATAACTTTTTGTTTCACCTTCAGCCACTATACTTTTAAGCATGTATACTTATGGCCAAGAAGAAGATATAGGAACAAGCTGGTTCCTGTTAGAAAGAAAAGCACAACAGCCATGCAAGAAGCATGACAAGAAAACTTGGGACATGAATTGACAAAGCGTGAAATGTAGCAGTGACAAAGATGAAGAGTTTTGACATAAATGACAGCTCGTTTCTCACTTATGTCTGATGTCTCAGGCTTCAAATAAGAGGAAAGATATTATATCATGGAGAATCTGTAGGAGCTACCATCCAGCCTGGCTATCATCTAACAGAAGTGATGGAACAGCATAAAATAAATCAAAGATTGAAGGATTAGTACTTAAACCCAGCTGATTAAGGACAGAGAAATACCACAGGCACTAAGCTTCCTATTTTATTAAATAGCACAAAAGTGATTTGTTATTTAACAGTTATATTTTAATTCTTGCTAAATGCATGTAATGATATCCTTGTATTTGAACATCCCTGAATATTCATAGAACGGAAATAGTTACTGATTCTGTGTACACGGGGAAAAGAAGTAGTTTTACCTTGTAATTAGTTTCTATCAAGTTAACAAGATTCATGTGAAAAAGAGGACCTTAACATTCTCCCTAGCTGGACTAAACTTTAGATAATCTTCCTCTTAACTACAGGTCCCCAACTTCCCTTTTCTTAGAGTACTTACTTTAGAAAATTTATCATTGTAAATTCTTTCTCTGCCCCTTTGATATATTTATTTTTGTTTCTTTGAGATATATGAAAATCTTTAAAAAATCTTCATGCCAGTTTTATGACCAGGAATGTCTTTCTTAAGGACCTAGGAGCAATTTCTTTGAAATGTAATCATCAAGAAAGATTAAGGCCTGTTATCTCCCAGTCTCTGTTAAGGAATGTAATTTTAATGGGTGTAAATTAGCAAACACAGAAGGCCTAATCACAGAGAAGACCATTTGCAAACTCAGGAATAACTCAATGTGCTCCACACATCCCATTGCTCAACCTCCCCCTGAGCTTTCTACTAGCTGACCTCTTCCTGATTTAAAAAAAGAGAGAGAGAGACAAGAAAAACAAAATGTAAACCTCTCACTTTTTCTTTCAATGCAGTTGAGCTCAGAGTTCTGGCCTCAATGCCCTATTGCAAAATCCTTGAATAAAGTCTTCCTTTTCTGTAACTTTGTCCAGTGCTATGTTTGCTTTGACACATGTGTAAGCAGCTCCTTTGCCCCTTTTCTGTTTGTTCATCCTTGTTTTCCTTAGACCTTAATCATAAAGATGAGATCATTAGGCAACACATAACCTTAGCTCCCAACTTATGCTTTTCTAAATGTACACAACACCTTACCTAACCTGTTGATTAATATCCTGGATTAGAAGGAATAAGAATGAAGAATTACGTAGTTAAAGTATGACTGACTCTTCACTCTTAGCTTCCCCTTAGTGAATTTGCAGGCAGATCATGCGGGCAAGAGAACATCCGATTGCAGGCAGACTGTGCAAGCAAGTCAGCTTCCCAAGGAAATATCAGGAGAAGTCAACAGGCCTGCACGCAATGGGAAAATGGCGAAGAATCTGACCTCCTGCCTTACTAATTACCTGAGATTGTTTCCCCTTTTTCGCTTTAAAAATTTTCATGGCTGAGCAGAATCTTCAGAGTTGGTCTCTGGACATAAGTCCACCATCTCCCCAGATTGTCTGCTTTTCTGAACAAGGTAACTGTCTTCTCTACCAAAGCTTACCCCTCAATTTATTGGCTGTTGAGTGGTGAGCAGTAGAACCTGCATTTGGTTACACATGCATGCATCCACATTTAGCATCTTCATTAAAAAAATGCAGCCATCATTCACTCATCATTCCTCGTTCAGAACACTAATTTACTCATTAATCCTGTAAATATGTTTTTAATATTAAGTGCTGGTCTTTGGAATGTCTTGGGATAGAAAGAAGAAATATTCTTCCTCCTTATATTTTAATGATCAGAAACCTTTTGATTCTATTTTCAAAGTACAAGTGAGAAATAAAGATATCTTTGGAAGAGAAAGATTTTTACCCAGTCTACAGGCTCAAGATCTACTCAGGAGTTTTCTGTTTATTTTTGTTTCTTTATTCCTTTGTTTGCTCATTGTTTTGCTTGGCTGTCTTCCCTAAATTGGAATCCTGAAAAGGACCCAAATCCTCTTAACAATGCTGCAGACAAAAATTTGAGAACACTGTTTGTTTGTTTGTTTGTTTTTAACAATGATTTTGGCATCAGCAGAAGAGAAGAGCAGAGCTTTAATTCATTTCTTTTTGTAGTTATTTAATCATTTTTTTCATTTATATTCCTTGCAGATATTAGCATGCAAATACACAGAGCTGAAGAGGTGCTCTGTCTTTCTTCTCATCACTTCTTAGAGAGGGAGATCCAATTTAAGTTTTATGTGTAAATGATCTCTGAGAGGGAGCAGTGAGTGGTAGCTTGAAGTGAGATCTTAGTTCCCTGCTCAGGAATTGAACCTGGATAGCCTGGATGAAGCCCAGGAATCCTAGCCACTAGACCAGCAAGGGCTAGAGGCTAGAAGCAATTTTCCCTAGCTCTTGCCTTCGTTTAAAAGCAAGAATGTTTCAAGGAGGCAAAAACTGTAAAAACAGGTGCAAAGTTTATTATTAGAGACACAGCACAAGTAGGAGAGCACAGAGAAATGGTTTGTTTATTTAAGACAGAAGCCAGGGAGAGATACACACCAGGAGACAAAGGATGTGAGTGTCCTCCCTAATGAGGAAGAGTGCAGTAAAGAGGTAGTTAATTCACTTATATAGGGCAGTTTTTCCACGTCTTTGTTTACCTTTGGCCAATCTTCTGGTTTCTTCCTCCATACCTGACCTGCCCTAGGACCCTCCCCAACATGCGGGTGCAAATTTTTCCAAGATGGATTCCAGCCCAGAGGCCTATGGGGGGCCTTGGCATCACCTATTATGGGGCGGTGTCCCCTCTTTTTTGACACCCAAGGAGGTTTTCTGCACATGTGCAGTGTTGCCCTGAGGCAAGAGCCAGATAGCCTCCCCTCACCCCATCCAAGGTAAACAGTTGGAGTTCCCTGTGGACCAATACTCTGAGAAGAGAAGAGCAGGACAATTGAGAGAGGAGGCTGGGCCCTGTCCGGATAGAAGGTAAGAGACTACATATTTCTCATTCTCAAGTCAGGAGACCTCCCTGATTACACATGCACAGAAAGGCTCCTTGAGGTCAAAAGGGGAGTGATGCCACGTCTATCCATAGGCATCTTTGGTAGAATCCGTCTTCGCTAAGAGATGTGCACACACATGGGGAGATCCTGAGATATAACAAATACAGACTTTGAACCAGGCAAATCAAAATGATTGGCCAAAGGAAACCCGCAAGAAATGCCCCATATAAGTGATTTAAACTTCCACGAGGGCAGTGACTCTTTCTCTGAGCCTGCCATGTGTCTATCCACATGTACTGTATTCTTTTTTTCCTCCTAAGAAATACTTTAATTGTTTCACTACTTTCCATCTTTGTGGGAATTCTTTTTCTGCAAAGCTGTAGGGGCAGGGCCTTGCCACTGACCACTGGTCTAGTGGCTAAGATTTGGTACTCTCACTGCCATGACCCAACCTCAATCACTGGCCAGGAACTGAAACCCTGTTTCAAGCCACTGCAGGCAGAGGCCACCCAAGATCATCTCTTGCCCGAAGGATGGGAAATATGTGGTTGATATTTAACTTGATCTTTAAGTCAAGTAAGGTTTAGCCCCTCTCTGTCCCTGCCATAACTATTATCTTAAAGAGTCCACAGGAGGCAAAGTCCAGGTATTTACCTTCTTCCTGTTGTTATTTCCATCTTGAAGTGCAAACAGGTGGCTGGGTATAAATATCTAGTCTGGAGTCCACTTGCCTCCTGCCTCAGGAAAAGAAAACAGGGGGCTAGTTGTAAATGCCTAGGCTGGAGCCCATCTATCTCCCACCTCATGGGTTGTTAATGGACCAGTAGTGTGCTATCCCAAAATGTGGGCCACCTGACCCTATGGCCATTCATATTGATTTGGGGAGAAGCAAAGCAACTAATATTTTGAATTTGATACTGTGTTGGGAGTTCCCCCAGAAAAAAGTAACACTAGGGCCCAGAGGCCATAACTCAACTAGAAAGGAATGCAGTTGGATCCTGCCATTATCTTTATGTGCCCTTTAACTCTGAAGCCCCTCTCACATGGTTCCTGCATAAATCTGTTGCTATGTAACTCCTGCCTAACTCTGTAACTTAGCAATGGCCCAGAGGCCACAGAAGGGGAAGTACCCAATCAGGTTATATGCTCCTTTGCTTGTTACCTTATTTGGGAGAGAAAGAAATTCCAATGCACAGGAGTTTAACAAAAGTATATGAGGGGGTGCCCCGCTGTGTTCGGGGCTCAGGCTTTGGAAACGAATCCACTGAGCCTGTGCTGGCACAAATAAACGCTGCTTCCTGCATATAGCCTCGGTGTCTTGCTTCACTCTCTAAAATCCCACGATAATACATCCATAAAATTATATTTTAGATATGTATATTAGAACCTAAACCTTACCTCTAGAGTATATAATCTGAGCCATCACAATATCCCATCAGTTATCAAAATGGCAGGTAAACTTTCTTGGAGAAGTAATGGACATTACTGTAGAGGATGTGGCAGACATCAGAGAGATGTACAAAATGAGAGCACTCCCCAGGTAGGCTTTTGGTGGAGAGTGAGTCAAAAGGTATCGGCACTCTGGTTACATTAAAACTTCTGTTGACCACACTGTCTTATCAGTGCTTTCCATTCAAGGCTACTGTCTCCCCAGTCATTGCTGTGCAGGTGTGAATGTGTTACATCAGTTCATTTGCAACTGCTGTGTGAGCAAAAATGGATGCCCCATTTGTGATTTGCTTGAAAGAAGAGCAGCATGCAGTCATTCTTTTATTGTGGTTTTGAGGGTGTACCTGGTGCTGTTATTTATCTAAGCCTTTGTGCACAGTATGGAGAAAGTACTTTGTCATGAAGAAGTGTATATGAATGGATAGAGAAGTTGCTTCATTGGACTTTCACCTGTTTGGTCCCCTGAAAGCAGCCCTATGAGGACGACGATTCACTTCTGATGAAGTGAAGACAGTGGTGCATTTGTGGCTCGCAGCTCAGCCTAAAACATTTTTGATGAGGGAATACAAATTTTGTTGACAGATCAACAAAGTGTATTGAAAAACAAGGAGATTATGTTGAAAAATTATATATTCGCCTTTTCTAAAAGTTAATTAAAATAAATTCTACAGCCAGAGTGCAGATAATTTTTTTAAAGAACTTTTATTGAGATACAGTTAAAATACAATAAACTGCATATATTTAGAGTGTACAATTTGGTATCCCAGTCTCCCAATTCATTCTCCCTCAACCCTCCCTGCTTTCCCCACTTGGTGTCCATGTGATTGTTCTCTATATCTGTGTCTCTATTTCTGCCTTACAAGCCGGTTGATCTGTACCCTTTTTCTATAGTCCACATATATGTGTTAATATACGATATTTGTTTTTCTCTTTCTGACTCACTTCGCTCTGTGTGACAGTCTCTAGGTCCATACATGTCTCTACAAATGTCCCAGTTTCATTGCTTTGTACAGCTGAGTAATATTCCATTGTATATATGTACCACATCTTCTTTATCCATTCATCTATTGATGGACATTTAGGTTGCTTCCATGTCCTGGTATTGTAAATAGTGTTGCAATGAACATTGGAGTGCATGTTTCTTTTTGCATTATGGTGTTCTCTGGGTATATGCCCAGCAGTGGGATTGCTGGGTCATATGGTAACTCTATTTTTAGTTGTGCAAGGAACCTCCATACTGATCTCCATAGTGGCTATATCAATTTACATTCCTACCAACAGTGCAAGAGCGTTCCCTTTTCTCCACACCCTCCCCAGCATTTACTGATTGTAGGTTTTCTGATGATGCCCATTCTAACCGGTGTGAGGTGATACCTCATTGCAGTTTTGATTTGCATTTCTCTAATAATTAGTGATGTTGAGCAGCTTTTCATGTGCCTCTTGGCCATCCATATGTCTTCTTTGGAGAAATGCCTATTTAGGTTTTCTGCCCATTTTTTGATTGGGTTGTTTGTTTTTTTTGATATTTAGCTTCATGAAGTGTTTATATATTTTGGAGATTAATCTTTTGTCTTTTGATTCGTTTGCAAATCTTTTCTCCCGTTCTGAGGGTTGTCTTTTCGTCTTGCTTACAGTTTCGTTTGCTCTGCAGAAGCTTTGAAGTTTCATTAGGTCCCACTTATTTATTTTTGTTTTTCTTTCCATTACTCTAGGGAGTGGATCAAAAAAGATCTTGCTGTGATTTATGTTGAAGAGTGTTCTTCCTATGTTTTCCTCTAGGAGTTTTATAGTGTCTGGCCTTACATTTCGGTCTTTAATCCATTTTGAGTTTATTTTTGTGTATGGTGTTAAGGAGTGTTCTAATTTCATTCTTTTACATGTAGCTGTCCAGTTTTCCCAGCACCATTTATTGAAGAGGCTCAGAGTGCAGAAAATTTTTGACTTAGCCTTGTATATTTAATTTGGTAAAGTACATTCACCATGATATTAATTCTAGGATAATAAACAAATCCATTCCAAAACCATTGAGAAATAAAATATTACCTGCCCTATCAGTAAACAAAGGATGTAGCAGTCATCAGCAATTGCAGCCCCCACCCCCACAATGATGAGCCCTGGGCGAACTCAGAAAGGAAACAAAGAATACCTGCCATCTAGCAGCCATCAGACTGCAGCCATCCCCAAGGGTGCAGCTTGAGGAAACTCTAGATGTGAAAACACAGGATACTGGCCCCAGGTAGGTGAGGTACATATCAAAGGAATTATTTCAGTGAGCCCAGACTCTTGCATCTTCCTGTACATAAAAGAAGTGCTAAATTCCTTAACTTGAGATATCTGGTTTTCTTTTATTAATACTAATCCTTTTTTCTGACTACCAGGTGTTGTTGCAAAAACCCCTATGTATCCTGGCTTCCCCCCTTCTTCTTTAGAGCAGTTTTCTCAGTGTTACTTGAGTTGCTGCCTCTGGGGCTTGAAGTCCTAAGAACATCCACTGAGTAAAATGTAACTCTCAACTTTTAAGTTGTGCATTTTTTTTCCAGTTAACACCATAGAACTGCTACAGTCAACCTATTAATGACAGATATTTAGAAATGATAAGATAAAACAATTATAGTACAATAAAGATCTGGAAAAAAAAAAAAGAATAGCTTGACAAAGGTAAAAAGAATAATGTTAAGAAAGACTCAAGGAATTAAAGAGTAGATTTTGATAGGACCCTAAAGTTAATATACTACCCCATGTACATTTGATGATGATTGCCTAACTGAAGGGTGAAAAGGGTGACTTCAGTGAAATCCGTGAAACAGAGCCACACTTCTGGACCAACCAATCAGGAAGAATTAAACCACAAAGGCCATTCACCCAGATAAAGAGTCTAATAAAATTAAGGATTATAGAAATTGTCTCCTGCGCAGATTCTGATTATGTGTAACTTCTGGTTCAACAATGAGAGAAACAAAGCACACATCTTAAAGAAAGAAAAGAAAAATTGTTGAGACCTAGCAATTCCATCTTGTGGGTTTTTTTAACATGTAAATTAGAGAAGCACAATAAGAGTTTGAAAAGATGCTCATTGTAGAATCATTTTTAATAGCTAGAAGCTCTAAATTACCTAAATGTTCAATAATAGAACAATAATTATGTAAATAAAGGTTTAGTTATAATGAAAGAGAATACTAAGCACATATTCAAAATCATGTTTAAAAAATTAATGACACAAAAATACTCATCATATAATTTTAGAGGACAAAAGCAGTAAACAAAATGCAATTTATGCTATTAGCATGAGTGTATGATATCATGTATATATACATGTAGAGCAATATTAAAATTTGTGCTGAAATCAAAATATTACCCTTTTCTGTGTGCAGAGATTATAGATTTTTTTTTATTCCTCATGTCTCCTCTACTTTTCAAATACCTTGCACTAAAAAAATAGTTTTTGCTATTAGAAAAATAAACCTAAAAAATTAACTACAAAGTGTCAAAACTAAGACTTTGCTCTACTTGTAAAATTAACCTGTTAGCCTGTTACACTTCATAGATGCCATAGGAAGACTGGATTCTCAGTCAGAAGCAAAGACCTTAATGTTCATGACACAGCAGGCAATGAATTTCACATTCACATTTGTTCCCTTGCCCTCAGTGTTCCACAGTGGTGAGTCTGAGGATGCTATTTGTAGACAGGAGCCTAGGGATTCAGTTTAACAATATGGAAGCTTTGGAGCTTCTAGGAAACCTTACAACCTTTGCGCTAAAGGGAACATTATAACCTTCAGGGAACAAATCTGCTCTCTGGTGCAGAGGGAGACAATATCTCTAATATCTTCCAGAGTTGTTTGCTATAAAAACATCCTTGAAAAGACAGTTTGGAGCAAAACTATTAATGCCTCTTGCTAAGATCATGTGCAGAAATGCTGCAGGAAGGCAGACCCCTTCCAGGGCCCGAGAGTGGACTCTTGTCTAACACTCGGAAATGAATGTCAGACACATGTACTGACAAAGCAAGAGATTTTATTGGAAAGGGCTGACTGGGTAGAGAGCAGCAGGGTAACAGAACCCAGGAGACTGCTCTGTCACATGGCTCACAGTCTCAGGTTTTATGGTAATGGGTTAGTTCCTGGGTTGTCACTGGCTAATCTTCTTGCTTGGCCCATAGTCTGACTCACGGTCCTTGCTGGTGGCGTGTGCACATCTCAGCCAAGATGGATTCCAGAGAGAAGAACTCTAGGAGGTTGGTCATCTTCTCCCAATTTTGGCCCCTTCCAAATTCTCCTCGTTAGTTTTCAGTACCACGCTCCTTATTGGGACCTCCTGCTGTGTGACAACTCAGGCGAGGGGGCCTGGCCAAGGCCAGTGGTTTCAGTCAACAGTTCCCTAACAGAAACATGAGAGACCCGTGGGAAGTACTGACTTCCATCACAAGACAAACTTCCAAACTCACTGTCTGCTATTTCCTTTCATTCTAAACATGTTGGCAAAGTGAACAGTGCCTCTTAGACATTATTCCTACCATTACTAATACTACCATCCTGCTTCTCTGAGTCTGCAATTGAGTTCTTTAAGGGACAACATCAGAACTTGCTTTAAAAACCTGCTAAGGATATATAGTCTTGATTCCCTCCGTGACAATGCATTTTACTGCCTAGCAAACACTGGCTTGTCCTTTTCTTTTCATAGCTAGTTTCTTGCATTTCTTACTCTTCAAAGGAGTCCCTGTAGCAGAGGATGGGTTTGATGCATCACAGAACACATAATATGATTGGAAGTCTGTACCCACCATGACGTGTGATGAAGTTGGCCTGGGTTCAGTAAGTCAAAATATAAAGATGCAAAATACATTTCCAACATCACTAAGACATATTCTGAGAGGACTGTCAATGTCTATAAAATAAATAAAAGTAAGCAATTAGACAAAGTGAAATTCTCTGATGCTGGTTCACAAGTACACCATCTCCTTCTCCTACAAATGAGAGTCTCCTATGGGTCAAAAGGACTCCATCTGACATGAGTTTACAACTAAAAATCTCAGGTCCCTCTGACATTCAGGAAGTTGAATTTTCCTTGCATTTTTTGAGTCTGTCCTTCTATATTTCTCCTTTCTTTTAGATAAAGATCAAAGTTAAGGTACCAGGAGTAACACAAGTAAATGTTACATCATTTACTTACCATAATGAAACCTAGTCCTTCTAAAACTGAGTTCCTTCACCGAGTTTATGATGAACCTCTCTATCCAAAACTCTATTCCCTTTCTTATCCCACTTCTGTTCCCTTCAAGATTGTGGAGTATCAAAGAAAAGGAGCACTGAAACCTAGCAGAACCTGTGGGTCCCTCCCACATACAAGCCTTTCTAAGTCCCCTGTTTCTTGTTTGTAGGAAAAAATGTTTCAGTCTCCTAGATCTTCCCTGAGTTTGAAAGGGCAGATTTAAACAGTTATAATTAGGGAAGTGAGGGCATGCAGAAATAAAGGAAAAGTAGTCAAGAAACAACAGTCCAAAGAAAAAGCTGAGTCCTCGTTCCTCCTCAAGGGGTATACATAACAATCTGATACTCATCTTTGAGTTCTTCTGTGAAACTAAGGCCCCTACCTACATGGAGGATGGTAACCTTAGGCTGAGCATAAGATTCCTGGAGCACCACCCTGTTACCTCACTACAGAGCAATCAGAAGAAAGTAACAAGCCTTCACCCCAAATTTTGTCATTAAAAAAAAATCTTCCTTGAAAACCATTGAGGAATTTGGGTCTTTTGAGTATGAGCTGTCCATTCTCCTTGCTTGGCCCTCACAATAAACCTTTCTGTGCTCCAAATCCCAATGTTTCAGAGTGGCTTCACTGTGCGTCAGGCACATGAACTTGGTTTTGACACCAATAACTGTAACTGAAATGCTACTTGGCTCATTGATTTTATTTTTCACTATTACTAGCTCTAACTTCAACAGAATTCTACTTTAAATCATCTTTTGTAGATATGATTTTAAAAGAAATCATATCTACAAAATAGGCTAAAGATAAAAGAGGATATTGGGGGGAGTGGTTTGGGATTTCAAAGGGGAGGAAGGCAATTGACATGGAGAAGGAAAAGCAAATGTTTGGTAAACAAAAGTTTGCTGGGCCCTGCAGAGACAATGGGACACAGAGTGGAATTTTAACAACAGAGTTTGCTAGGTACCTTCCTGTCTATACACCTGGTTCATAACGATAGTGAATGATCTATTGTGATAGCTCCCTTCCTGGAACAGGTCTTCTGTCCACATTCTTTAGGCAGTTAGGAGGAAGATCAAAATTTCTTTCTGAGTCTTTTAGGTCATGATATTTTCAGCTCAAAGTAATCCACATGCCAAAGAGACATTTTGGGGTGGCAAATTTTGTTCCCCTACAATATTAAATCATCACATTGTACCCTTTTTACATATCTTACAATTTTATTTGTCAATTATACTTCAATAAAGCTGACAAAAAAGAGAAAAGTCTCTCTAAGCATTTATAAGTTTCCAAAAAAAAAAAAAACATTTTCCTATACCATTATTTTAGTTTTCCAGCCCTTTGCAGAACCCATAGTGGTCTTCAGAAGGATTCAGAAGCAGTCAAATGTATGACTTAGAAGCACTTCTAAAGGAGGCAGGTGGATAACCACAGGAGTCAAGTTCACCTTGGAATGGACTCAGAAGAGTTATAACTCTCCATCACAAAGAAAATAACCCCAGGGCATCATTGCAGCTGCCCCCAAACTGTGTGATACACTTATAAGATGCAGTGCCACATGGTGAGAATGGAAGCTTTTAGAAGTGTGAGGATTGCTGATAAAAGAGAGTTGATGGCACTGGGGAAAGGATGTATTTTCAAAGTATAAGTAAAAGCGAACTGTGCAAATTATACCTTAGAGGATCTAGAGTTCAAAAAGAGTCCTAACCTAACTGTAATTGAGGAGACAGAGAGCAGTTCTAGAAGCTGTTTTTAAAAAAAAAAAAATATTCATTTACTATCTTTAATGTAAAAATCAGAAAATAACTATCTGCAATAAATAGCATTTCTATTGAATTTCTGGAGTCCAGAAAGTAAAACTTCAACATTCTTTCCTTTTAGAAGACATATTTTCAGCCCTCAAATATGGTTGAGAATTATGTGATTCTTCTTCTAAATCATTCTTTGTATTTGATACTGCAAATACAGCAGAGGGATATGTGATACTACTGTAGTGCATTGAATATGCTCTACCTTTAGCATACTTCATAGCTATTTTGACCTCTAATAGCAAGCCCATCATTAATATTTGCACAGAAATCTAGAAGAGTGCTCAGCAACCTTTTCCTGTAAAGGGACAGATAGTAAATATTTTAAGCTTTGCAGACCATATTGTCTCTGTTGCAACCACTGAACTCTGCCAGCCATGAACAATGTGTAAATTAATAGGCCAAGCTGTGTTCCAATAAACCTTTATTTACAAAAACAGGTAATGGGCCAGATTTGGCAGGGCCATACTTTATCAACCCCTAGTGTAAAACATTCGTTTAAAATTCTAGTTACAGGGACTCTCCCTGGTGGCGCAGTGGTTAAGAATCTTCCTGCCAATGCAGGGGACACTGGTTCGATCCCTGGTTCGGGAAGATCCACAAAGCAGCTAGGCCATGGAGCTACTAAGCCCGTGTGCCACAACTACTGAGCCTGCACTCTAGAGCCTGCGAGCCACAACTACTGAGCCCACACACTGCAACTACTGAAGCCCATGCACCTAGAGCCCATACTCCACAACAAGAGAAGCCACCGCAATGAGAAGCCCACACACCATAACAAAGAGTAGCCCTCACTCACCACAACTAGAGAAAGTACAGTAATGAAGACCCAACACAGCCAAAGATAAATAAATAATACATTTTTTAAAATAAAATAAAATAAAATTCTAGTTACAAACTGCGGAGTGTTCTTAGGATGAAATAACATCAGTTCATCTGCATTATATTTCCTTCTTGTTCTCCTTCTGAAGACCTCATAATCTAGTCACAGGATGTACTTGATGTCATCCTTGCATTGATTGCATTTTCTAGCATTTGGACATTGATCCTTCCAAGAATTCCTGTCTTAACCTACTCCTGCCTAGAAATCTCATTCGCACTTCAAAGACCAAATTCTAACATGCCTCTATCTCCCCTCAGCTGTGTCAGTCTTCTGACCTCTTAAAACCAGGCATCTGCAGATTCCTTAGAACACTCAGTTTATTCTCTGTATTATAATTATTTATGAATATGCATTCAGATAAGTGGATTCAGTACAGACTTTTTCCCCCTGAAATTGACCAACACAGTGCTTTGTATGAAATGTTCAATAAAGAGCTAGTCAGTGGACAAATTTCTAAACAATCACTAATAGTTGGAAGGGAAAGGAAAAAGACAAGGTAAATGTCATGGGATCAATTTGGCTAGAAAATTCCATACAAATCACAAGTCATTTAGTCTTTACTTCCATATTAATTTAACATGTCCTACTCGTATTGGAAACTTCCAAACTTGGCTGACTATCTTGGACAATGAAACCATATGTTTGAATAAGAAATCTTGTCATTTATTCAAATTGACCCATCAGTATTATTTAATCATTTAATTTCTCTTATGAAGTTAAAACAAAATATTATGTAAATATCTAAACAGCTTTTAAAACAAACATGGGTGATTGCTTTCTAATGACATCTAAGTTACTAAATTGATATTTTATTAGCATTTCAATATTATCATAGATAGCTGTATTCTTCCTTGGGAATACGAAACCAGATCATAGAAAATTTCAAATTATGAAACAAATATTGGTTTACTCTTTCCAGTGCCATATGTTTATTCATCAACAATCTAATCAGTTCTTTATCAAATTTTAATTCAATGACAGAGACTCAATTTTCAAAAAATTAAATAAAAAACATTATGAAAGTCGAGGATGTATAATCCTTTGGTGTAAAGGGCTAATTCCCACATCTTTCTTCCAGGAATTCTGTCATTTAACTTTTTTTCTCCATGATTTTTTATCTTTTCTTAAGAACAATCTTAATACAGCATTTTTTTTAATTATGAAAGGTATTTACATAATACCTTTCCGTTTATGTAAATAAACTTTGTTTTTGCCAGTCATGAAAATGAAATCTTTTTCTGTCTAGTGCATTTTAGGTACAAATGTTTGTTATGAAAAGGAGCCACTGAGTGCAGCGAAGAACAAGAAAGGGTCAGTTGGAGGTTGCAACTCCAACTGAATCAGCCAAAGCTCTTCATCCTGGATCAAAAATCAGGTCTTAAAATACCAGATAAGAGTACAGAGTAGTATTCAGAAGGCAGAATTTTGAACCCAAGCCACTATGTCTTGGGTTATTTATAAGGGTCTAGAATCTACAAATTCAGCCTAGGTAAAGGGGAAATAAGTGTCTATGTTAAATGGGATTCTCTGGATACAAGCGACTGAAGCAACTTGACCAAGTGGAAGCAGAAAAGAGGAATGTATTTGAAGGCTACAGAGGTGGCTCCTAGTGTTCAAAGATAGGATGGCAACAGAATCTCAGCAAAGGACTGCAGATGAGAACTGGAAAGTCGGAAGAAACTTCAACTCTGCCTCTGCTTCTCTTTGCAATGCTTTCAAAGTTTCTTCCAGACTATGTATTTTCCTTGCTTTTCTTCTTTTTTTTATAAATGTATTTATTTATTTATTTAATTTATTTGTTGGCTGCATTGGGTCTTCATTGCTGCACATGGGCTTTCTCTAGTTGCTGAGAGCGGGGGCTACTCTCCATTGTGGTGCACAGGCTCCTCATTGTAGTGGCTTCTCTTCTTGTGAAGCATGGGCCCCAGGCATGTGGGCTTCAACAGTTGTGGCACATGGGCTCAGTAGTTGTGGCTCATGGGCTCTAGAGCACAGGCTCAGTAGTTGTGGTGCACCGGCTTAGTTGCTCCGTGGCATGTGGAATTGTCCCAGAGCAGGGCTCGAACCTGTGTCCCCTGCATTGGCAGGTGGATTCTTTACCACCGCACCACCTAGGAAGTCCCTTGCTTTTCTTCTTATACAGAGTTGGTAAAAGAAGCCTACCAATCTTTCCTGAAGAAATTATACCAAACTGAACTAGAATTTCCTCATCTTAATTCCAACTATCCAAAGTGATAATCTCACTTGTCCAGCTTAAATCAGGCGTCAATACCAGGCTTATTCAATCACGCCAACAGGAGACCAGTCAACGTAAGAAAAAGAAAAGGTGGGGCATTGCAAGCTGGAATGAAACTCCCCAAATGTGTTTACTCTGAAGTCTTAGAGTTCAGGGGAGTGCATAATTCAGTATGGAGGATATTATCAAACAATGTGACAGGAATAAAAGCTTCTGGTTGAAAATTTGGAAATGGTGACCATAGGCATAAAAAAGCTTATAACCAAGAAATTACAATTTTAAAAATTCTGAAATGAACATGTAAGCTTTACATAAAATATAAGTCCAATGATATTAATCACATCTTGTTTATAAGAGGAAAAAACAAGGTGAGCCAAACAATTGGGCTTTCAAAAATTATAGTATATCCTGAGAGTGCTGTTGGTTAAAATGATACTGAAAATTCAATATAATGTGAGGATTATTATTTATTTCAGTAAGAAAAGTAAAGTAAGTTTAGAGAATATTTATATTCCATGACCCCGACTGAAAAGGTCTCATTTAAGTCTCATAAATGTTCTATCTCCTGGATATAAATAATTGTTAATTACAAAGTTTTTATTTATTATGCTAGAATGCCTATATACACACTAGAGCATTTTAAAGCCACAAATTACATCCCTCATTTAGTCATTGATATGCAATTGTTTTAGGAAAAGTTGTACTTGCTTAAGTTATAGGTGAATTCCTTAGCATTTTATGAATTTATCCATTGCCATATAAATCAGTCAGAAAGGCCCAAACTTTGCCAGGTCTGCATATCTTACTGTAAGGGTATGAAAATAAAAATTTTGATTCTAAAATTTTGAAATGCTAATTCATTTTAAACCTTAGGCTCTTTAGCAATACTATGATCAAGAAAATGTCTCCCTGAGGAGATGAAAACTAAGGTCAGAGAATTCAACATTGTATGTTTATTAGGGAATGTTAGCAGGATACTGGACAAAAGCAAGATAATATGCAAAGTTCCAGGGATAGGAAGAAAAAAATAGTATACACACACACACACATATTCATTTTTTAAATTGGCGTTTAACCCAAATTACAGCAAATCTATTAGTCCATACCAATATAAATAAAGGACTGAATGAATGAGTAAATGAAAAGAATGAGGGGAAGAAAAAAATAGAAAGAAAGGAAGAAGGAAAGAAAGAAAAGAAAAAGAAAGAAAGAAAGAAAGAAAGAAAGAAAGAAAGAAAGAAGAAAGAAGAGAATAATCTCCCATGCGTAGAAAAGGGAACCATCCTACATTGTTGGTGAGAATGCAAATTGGTGCAGCCACTACGGAAAACAGCATGGAGGTTCTCAAAACACTATAAGTAGAGTTGCCATGTAATCCAGCAATCCCACTCCTGGGCATATACCCAGAAAAAACTGTAATGCAAAAAGATCCATGCACCCCTATGTTAATACCAGCACTATTCACAATAGTCAAGACTTGGAAACAACTTAAATATCCATCAACAGATGAATGGTACATCATCTATTGGATATGTATATACATACAATGGAATACTACTCAGCCATGAACAAGAATGAAATGATGCCATTTGCAGCAACATGGATGGACCTAGAGATTATCTTACTAAGTGAGAAAGAAAAAAACAAATACCATATGATATCACTTCTATATGGAATCTAAAATATGACACAAATGAATTTATCTAGGAAACAGAAACAGACTCACAGACACAGAGAACAGACTTGTGGTGGCCAAGGGGGAGAAGATGTGAGGGAGGTATGGATTGGGAGTTTGGGATTAGCAGATGCAAACTAGTATATATAGGATGGATAAACAACAAGGTCCTACTGTATAGCACAGGGAAATATTTTCAATATCCTGTGATAAACCATAATGGAAAAGAATATGAAAAAATTATATATATACCCACACACATATATATGTATAACTGAATCACTTTGCTGTACAGCAGAAATTAATACAACATTGTAAATCAACTATACTTCAATAAAATAAATTTTAAAAAATGAAAAAGAGAGACTAATCTCCCATGCAGAAAAATTCCAAATAATTTATGGAGATACTTTGCTTTTAAGGACATGAAGCATAATTCTCCATTCCTTGAGTGAAGGTGAACTCCTTCCAAAGACTACAGCATGGAAAGAGAAGAAAATAAAATTAGAGACTAACTTACTTCAGTAAAGCAGCAAGGCACACACTATCTCAAGCCAGATGAACAAGTTTAACATCAGCAAGGTTAAGTTAAATTGATAGTATGTACTCGATATGATGTGAAGAAACTGGTACTCACTTCTGTGGTCTTGCTCCCAAACACCCAGAGCCTCAGACTAACTGTGAGAAAAACATCAAACAAATCCAGACTTACTTTCTACTACATACCTGACTAGTACTCCTCAGAACTTTCAAGGAAAGTCTGACAAACTGTCTCAGCCAAGAGGAACCTATAAAGACATGACTATTAATGGAATATAAAATCCTGGGTAGGATCCTGAGAACAGAAAAGGGGCATTAGAGGAAAACTGGGGAAATCTTAATAAAATACAGACTTTAGTTGATAATAATATACCAATAGAGGTTCATTAATTGTGACAAAAGCACCACACTAATGTTAAGATGTTAATGACAGAAGTAACTGGGTGTGGGGTACATGAGAATTCTCTACACTTTCTTCATAAAAATTCTGTAAATCTAAAACTGTTCTAAAAATTTTTAAAACAGTGTGTTAAAAATGGCATTTAAGACAAAATAAAAGAAGGAAACTGTGGAGCTGTAGCATATAAGAGAGAGACATTTATTCCAAAACGATTTATTGAGTGCCTACCTTTGTGACCAGTGGGGATTATAATTCTTACTCTCCTGGAGCTTAAACATTTTTAGTGTGAAATGGGACAATAAGTGAGCCAACAAAGAAAATAATCACACATTGTGGTCATTCCAGTTGAAAGAAGCAGGCCAAATCCCTATCCTTAAACATTATGGTGACCCAAATGTTATTCCTTTTTCAGTACTTCACCTCACCTGCCGCCCTTCCCTCTCCAGTAATTTCTAGTCAACATTGACAGCTCCAGAGGTTTTCAACCAGCCAATGTTTACAGATGCTGTTCTATGGTGGCGTAAAGAAATTTCTAATTGTCTGTAGGTGTGTTTGCATGTATTTTAAAGGGGGTGTGGAGGGGTGGTATTCTATTTGAGAAAACAAGCACAGAAAAGAAATGGCGAGAAACCTCGAAACAATGCAAACACGATTGCTAATTTTTTTCCTCCACAGAGAAAAAAAGTGTGAAATGTGTTCTGATTTTTTTTCGTTCTTATAGTGTCTCCAGCAAATGTTTAGGATGTATTTTGTTTTTCCATGCATCCTTATGTATTTTAACAATATATATTTTGGAAGCATAGCCACATATATTCTAAAAAATGTTCACTTTTTTTTTAGAAGGAGGATTTTCCTTGTCACTTAAGAGCACGATTTGAGGACCATGGATCGAGAATCTGGGAGTAATGCAAAGCTATTTAAACTGGTCAGATTGGGACATCAACCCTAACTTTCAATTCAGTATTAGACATCACAACTGTAAGACCCTCCCCCATCTCCATCTGTTTTTAAGATACTTGAGTTTATAGATTGAGATAAAAATATGATTTCATTTTCATTTATCTTAAACTTAGCTTTTGTTTGAAATTTACTTTACCAACCCAGCTTTTGTGCTTACCTGAAACATCTGTGATTTGCAACCTGGTTTCACATAATCAACAATATAAAGCAAAATTGCTTAGATTGGTACAGACGATCTTATTTACAAAGCAGAAATAGAGACACAGATGTACAGACCAAACCTACAGATACCAAGGGAGAGAGGGAGGGGGTGGGATGAATTGGGATATTGGAACTGACATATATATACTATTGAGACTATGTATAAAATAGATAACTAATGAGAACCTACTGTATAGCACAGGGAACTCTACTCAATGTGCTTTGGTGACATAAATGATAAGGAAATCCAAAAAAGAAGTAATGTATGTATACATACAGCTGCTTCACTTCGCTGTACAGCAGAAACTAACACAACATTGTAAAGCAACTATACTCCAATAAAACTTTTTTTAAAAAGATATAATTTTTGAAAAATTATTAGCTGACCGTCTGTAGTTTTTCCGTGATTGTTCTCCCTTTGGTATTGCATTACAGTTCTCTTTAAAATTCTCATGTCAAAATTCTCATGCTTAAATAAAGTAATAGGTAAAAATAACCATAAATAAAGTGATCATCCACTTTCAGCTTATGTAACAATCCAACCAATTCTTGTGTCAATTTATATTTGGATTTTAATTGATTTTAGGTTTAAGGTTTTGTTGTTGTCATTTCATTTCTTTTCCATTTTTTCTTAAGCTTGTTAATTCAAAGGTAATACCAAAGACAGTGTTTAAAGCTTTTGATTGCCATAACTTTTTGGACTTCATGGAAACCAGGGAGCTTCTAGAGTCTTTGGATAGAGGAGAACTAGTTAGAAAGCACTGCAACATCATAGAAAGCTCTTGATTGCATAATTTCAGAGTTATAATGGGAGTCGGATACATTTTTCAAGGTGATTGAGAATAAGTAAACATCTTGGTGAAGACATTTTTATGGCTGCTAAATTCCAAATGAGACAGTAACATTGGTTCAATGATTGAGAGCAATGAAAACAGAACAAATAAAATCATGATTTAAAATATTCTGGAAAATAGGTTTTTAATAGATATCCTATCAATTTGAGAGAATAAATGAATGTTTTAGAACGGGAATGAGAGAGGCTTGTGGATAGTGGTATTTCAAGATAGATTTATACAAAGAATAATCCTCTTATTCATCCAATTTCATTTCTGTAACAGAAAATGAAAAGCCACAAGTAGACATCTGAGGGCTATCTTACTAGCATCCACCCCTACTTCTCTTCTTCTGAGAACGTCTCTCTTATTTTTTATATCTGATTAACTTAGAGGCCACCCTCTACATAAAACCTGGGCCACAATCATCAGGAGTAATTATCAGAACCTTACCAGAACAATCAGACTTCTAATTTTTCAAACTAGAAATTAGAAAAAAGAGAGTTGTTTTATTTGTGGTATGTAACTCATGGATGGGAAAAAAAATCAGAAATAGAGGCTCTCTGAAAAGTACAAAATAGTCTGTGTTTTACAATAATAATTTAATATGAAATGAAAAGAGTTGAACATAAGAAAGTGAAGATAGAATATCCTGGTGGCAGTTGGATCCCTGTTCCTGGATATTCTCAAGGATCTTACTGCATCCATGGCCTTCCAGTGGCTTTGTGGATTCTAGTTTCCTTGTTCAGGAAGTTGTTCAGTGACTCAATAAATCACTTTTATTTTATATTATTTGACTGTTCTTCATACTCAACCACCTCTTTCTTCTTCTCCTTTCCCTCTTCTTCATTTTTGGCATTTAATGTAGTTGAGGTACCTATTATAAAGATCCATTTAACTTTATTAATCTTCTCTATTTCTCAGGGGCCGGAGGTTCTTTATTTCATTGATAATATAAATAATACAGATAATACCAATGCTGTTCCTTCTCATTTATTTGTTTTTGTTTCTATTGCTTTTTTCCTAGCTTCTTTAATTGAGTGCATAGGTTATGAAAAAATAAACAACTGAAAAAAGACTATTCTTGTTTCTGATGAATATCATAAACCTTTAATTTCTGTCTCACTCTGCTTTAGCTGCGTCCCACAATACTGTGACATCAGTTTTCATTACCATTTAATTCTATGTATTTTTAATTTTAAAAAACTTTTTTCTGTATAATTAAGCTACATCATTACATAAGGTTGGTTTCTAATACTGGCAATTTTTAGATCTCTTTTGATTTACAATTTACAGTTGTTAATAAGACTAATTAAGAGAGACTAATTAAGATCTTCTTTTAACATGTTCAATGGGTATTCAAAAATATGCCTATTATCAGGTATAGAATTAAAAAAGGAAAAAACAACCCTAAAATCTCAATCTTGTATTGCTGTTCAGATCTTTAACCTCTCTACTTTTTTTTTCCTTCTCTATCCATCCACTAGTTTCTTAGAATGGCGTGTTAAAACTTCAAACTATAGTTGACCCTTGAACAAAATGAGATGGTCCACTTATATTTGAATTTTTTTTAAATATTAAATATTATAATACTAAACAACCTGCAGTTGGTTAAATCCATGGATTCAGGACCATGGTTATGGAGGAACAGCACAAATGGAGAGCCAACTAAATTATAGGTGGATTTTCAACAGCTTGGAAGGTCAGCACCCCAACCCCTACATTGTTCAACTGTATTTCAAAACCCTTGATTTATTTATATTTCTCTGGAGCTCTGTCAGTTGACACTTTACGTATGAAGTGAAATTTTGTGATGTGCATTTATTTTTATAATGGCTTTATATGCTTGCTCAGTTGTTGCTTTACTTAATTTCATTTTCTTTCACTGATTTCCCCCCTTTTTATCTAAATGGAATATTATCACATGACACAATTAGAAACCTCAGTTTGTTTTGTTTCGTATTTTTCATCTTTATCCTATTTCCAAATTTTCATTTTTTTCAAATTTATTCTGTGAATTTATTTTTTCATCTTTTGACAACATATTGTTGAATCTTTTAAAATCAACTGGAGAGCTTTTGCTTTTGATTTCATGAACTTGACACTTCTATATCTTTATGGTAAGTACTGGTATATCGAAACATTTTTGAACATTACTTCTGTTTCTGTTTCTTTCGTTGCTTTTTTTCCCTTGTCTATTGATTAATGCTAGTATTTTCCTGTGTTAAGATCCATATTCCGTTTTTCTCTGTTATTTTCTGAAATTAATACTTATAGTCATTTTACACACTGATTTGTTTATACTTGTCAGTATCTGTATTGTGCAACCACATACTTAGACTACATCCTCTTTTCACTTGTAACTATCATACTGAAATATCATTCATTTTATTTTCTGAGTTGTTATGGATATAATTTCTTGTTTTGAAATAAGAGCCTTTTGGACAATAATAAACTTTTATAAGCTATTTGATCAACCTTTAATCCCATATCTCTTTTCACATTTCCTGAATTTAATTATCTATTTTAAAAACTTCACTCAAGAGTATTTTCAAAATGGATTTCTGTTTGCTAAACATTCAGAAGTTTAGGATGCCTGAGAATATTTTTATCACACTCTCACATTTAAATGAAAATTTTAGGGGTTATAAAATTACAGGTTAAAAATTCTTTCTCATGCATCTCTTAACCAGAGTAGGCTACAATAAGTTTTTATAATAAACTACCCTGAAATGTCAAAGTAAAGTTTATTTCTTGGTCATGTCACAGTCTGAGGTAGATCAGGCTGCACTTCCAAGCATCCCTCTCCACCCAGTGACTTAAGGCTCTCAGACAGAGAGGAAAGAAAGCTTCAATTTGTATTAAAGAATTGCAGGAGCCTAGAAAAGTACCAAGCAGTGAGTGTTCAGTAAACATTTGTTATATTAATTAACTAGTGAATAAAAAGCAAAGGAAACTATAGATAGAAAAATAGAAAAAGTTTGTAGAGTTGTGGGTACTACTGAGGGAGTTAATGTTTATAAAATAATATGTGGTTTGTTTAATGTGTCAACATATGCTGAGAAATTGCTGTCGGACTTTCTTCTAATTTAGAACACAATTAGTTTGCATCTTTGAGTGTGAAAAGATGCCTAGACACATAAATATGGTGGTGATTTTTCTTAAGAATGTGAGAACACTTCTTAAAATACTAGTTAATTGTTAGATCAGAAAAGTTGGGGAATACAGAGCACAGAAAAGTCTTCTCAGTTCTCAATTTCTCCATCTCCTAAAAAGGAGTGTTTCATCACTCTTCCTCTAGTTGTGCTCCGTAGTTTACTATCCAATACATTTTCAATAGAATTATTGGGTAATATTTATTTTGGGTTTGTTAAAAATCCAAAATAAGGTTTAGTCATTTTTACTGTTGAATTGGGTTTATACACTTTTATTTTTAATTGCTTTAAACTTCAGTATAACTCATAAAGAAGTATGCCAGTTTATCAAATATATCTTCACATAAATAAATTTGTTTAGCTATAGAAATTTACTACCTAACAAGAAATCACAATCTTAACCATCAGACCTTTTATTTTCTATTCATAGTTGTACATTAGAAAACTCAAAATATGGAGTTAAGAGAAAAACAATAAAGTTCTATTTTTAAAGAACTTTATAAGAATTATTTTCACTTCACATCCCATTAATACTTGAACACTCTATCAATAAGTCATTGCCCAAGGAAGCACTGGAATGCTCTACAGAGGCAGCTTTCCTCTTCTATGCTTCTGAGCCTATGCTCCTTTAGCAAGGTGAATTTTCTGACATTTCATATATCATTAATTCTTTTTCCATTTTGCTTAATCTTACCACCCTCAGTAATTTGTCAGATCTTTTGAATTCAGATACATGTGGTTGCATGCTAAAGGGACTGAAACACATCAGGAATCTAATTTTTCCTGACAACTACATTATGTCACCTCTAGCATTGGTATATTTTACATTTCCATGTTTTCTCCTGATTTGATTGACACACAACGTACTAAATTGCCTTAACTCTTGAATATATTTTCTTGATTATACCCCCAAGAACTCCACCCCCTGATAAGTGCATATGCTCTGATTTTTAGAAGCAAATATTCTCGTAATTAAAGAAAACCTCTCTGTTATCCTTACTTAGCAGTGCCAAGGGATAGCTTTTAATTTAGGATTGGAGCCTTAAAACTTACTGCTTATAAATACTATAATTCACTTTGATGCTTAGAGTAACAAAATGTCCTTACTCTACAGCATTTAGCTTTTATATTAATTAAAATCCCATAGTATTTTTTTTAGTGTCTATTCAATAAGAATTACTGACTAGAAGCTTTATTTTCAAATGTGCATCTGAAAAAGATCTAATTAATATACTAAGTTCACCTGACCACATGCCAAGCTTACACCATAAATCATTTTCCTGAAGATAGTAAAGTGATAAGGAAACTACATTAAAACTTTGTTTAAAGATATGAAAATAAGACTGTTGCCTTTCACCTTTGTAGGAGAGCAAAACTTGCTATTCCCAAATGTTTCTTTGGTGTGCGGATTATTTTCAGCCATGCGGATTATTTTCAGCCGAAAACAATCAAGGACCAAAAAGACTCCCAGGAAGAAATTTTGACCTTCCCTCTAACCACCTAAAAGAATTTAGACAGATGATTTATTTCTTGAATAGAGCTATCACCAGAGATTTCTGCAAAGAATATGGAATAAGTAAGGTTGGGAAACGCAGCAGGGCTTAGAAATCAGAGTCCTCTTTGTGTCCCACTGTCTCTGCAGGGTCCAGCAAACATTTGCTTACAACACCTTCACTTTTCCATCTCCATGCAAATTGCCTTCCTCCCCTTTGCAGTCCCAAACCACAACCCCCAGCCTCCTCTTTTGTCTTTAGCTGAAGATGGTATTTCAGGTGAGGGTGTTGGCCATTTTGGCGAGTTACTCAGTTTTCCTGGATCTTTCCCGTGTATACGAGTTATTAAACTTTAGTTTAATTGATTTTCTCCTATTAATCTGTCTCATGCCAATTCAGTTCTTAGACCAGCCATAACAACCTGGAAGGGCAGAGGAAAAAAATTTCCCCCCTGACATACTGAAACAAAAAGGATGTTTCAAAAGGAACATGGATTCAAAGAATTTGATTGAAAAAAAAATTGTTCTTGGTGTCTGTACTAGCTTCCTAGGTCTGCCATAGCAAATTATCATAGCAAATAAATTTCTCAGAACAGCAGAAATTTATTCTCTCACAGTTCTGAAGGCAGGAAGTTGAAAATCAAGGTTTGCAAGGCCATGCTCCCTCTGAAGACCCTAGGGAAGAATCTTACCTCCACTCTTCCTAGCTTCTGGTAGCTCATAAGAACCGCATCATACCAGTCTCTGCCCTCCTCTTCAAAGGCCTTCTTTTCTCTAAGTCTCTGTTTCTGAATCTTTCTCTCTTTTCTCTTATAAAGACACTGATTATTGGATTTAGGCTCCACCCTAATATATCAGAACCTCTTCTTAACTAGGCAAGTAAGCAAGAGACTTCATGTCCAAATATAATCAAATTCTGAGGTTCTGAGCAGACATGAATTTTGGAACACACTACTCAAACCATTATAATCTCCATTTATGAAGTAGAAGAATCTGTAAGAAAACACTTCAAGCAAATGACTCTCAGGATGAATCATTTTAAAAGCCAAGATTAACTCAATCATCTAATTTTCATTAAATCCTACTTAATACTACCACACTTGACACAACCAAACACACCCACACTACCTATAAGCAGCACATAAGGGACATCTCAGCATGCCATGTGCTTTGGCCAGGATTACCTCTTCCCTGGTGTTGGCAACTTGATCATTACAAACCAGTCATTTACAAAACTAATTATAAAAAAGGAATCTATAATGAGAGCTGGTTACCAACCCATTTCTAATAGAATAGTCAGCACGAATCCCATTGGGTTTTTATTTGTGCTTCCCTCACTTATTTATAAGTAGAGTGATCTTAGAATTGATCTTCTGAAAGTACAAGGAAGCACTATTAAGAATTACACTGAGGGACTTCCCTGGCGGTGCAGTGGTTAAGAATCCACCTGCCAATGTGAGGGACACAGGTTCGATCCCTGGTCTGGAAAGATCCCACATGCTGTGGAGCAATAAAGCCCATGAGGCACAACTACTGAGTCCATGTGCCGCAACTACTAAAGCCTGCACACCTAGAGCCCATGCTCTGCAACAGGAGAAGCTACCACAATGAGAAGCCCGTGCACCGCAAGGAAAAGTAGCCTCCACTCACCGCAACTAGAGAAAGCCCTCACGCAGCAACGAAGACCCAATGCTGCCGGAAGGAAGGAAAGGAAAGAAGGAAGGAAAGAAAGAAAGGAAGGAAGGAAGGAAGGAAGGAAGGAAGGAAGGAAGGAAGGAAGGAAGGAAGGAAGGAAAGGAAAAGAAGGAAGGAAGGAAGGAAGGAAGGAAGGAAGGAAGGAAGGAAGGACGGACTTATAAAAAAAAAGAAAGAATTACACTGAAATAGCAAGCATAAAAGAAAGCAAATCCAATTCACTCTATCAATAATAGCCCCTCATCAGTCAGGCCTTTATTGCTAGGACTCTAGCTACTAAACTAAGTATCGATACATGTGGAACTCCACTGTCCCAATTTTCAAAGCCTTCTGCTGTGACCACTCCAGTGTACATGGGCGTCACCAGTGAAATGTATCACAACTCCAAACTCTCTCTGAGTGTCCCCTTCATTATCCTGTTCATATGAAACCTGGCTGTAAAACCTCCTGTGTAGATTATTCCAACATTTCTCCTACTAAGGAGCCTTAGGTTGAAGTAGGTGTCTTCCTTGTTCTTCAAAATGCCATTTGCTCAAAATACCATTTCTTTCAGAAAAGGCATAATTGACACAATACCACTGAGACATCCAACACATCTGTGATTATCTAATGAGCTCCAAATCATGCCCGCTCATTTCTTGAAAATTTTATTATTAAGTTCACTATTTCTCTCTCCAGTACTATTTTTGTTGTGATTGTAGTGACTAACGATTTCAACTGTATCGCCCACCCAACACGTTGGTTGTTCAGCACCTTTGGTGCATCACTTGCAACAATATTTACCTTCATCTTTCATCAGCCACCCACTCCCATGTGAAACACCACTGCTACTCATAAAAATCTCAGTTTTCAGCACCCACTCTCCAAGCATCACCTCCTATCTCTCTAGTGTATTGTTCAACTATCTCCCCATTCCTCCTGCATCATCAGTGCATCCACTTTTACTGGAATATTCTTATCACCATATAAACATGCTGCGATATTTCTCATCCAAAGGAGGAAAATGCTCTTAACTCTCATACCCCTCTCTAGCTCCTATCTCTATATCTAGTTCACTTTATAGCAAAACCCATGGAAAATGTTGTCTACAATCCTGGCCCAGTTGCCCTCTGTCATCAATCACATTATACTTTTATCCCAACAACTCCATTAAGGTGGGGGAAGGGAGAACGCTTGACATTCTAGTCAAGAATTTTCATCTTGTCAATATTTTTAGACCACTCGGGAGTGCTGACACAATGGATTTTTCCCTCCTTTAGACACCTGCTTCACTCTGCATCCTGGACACTACACTCTCCTGGCTGTCCTCCTACTTCACGGTCAGCTTCTCCTCAGTATTCTTTGCTGAATTATCAACATTAAGTTGCAACAAGACTCTGTACTGTACCCCTTTCTCTTTGCTCTCTATTCACTCCCCGAGTCATCTCTTTCATTCCCATGGCTTTACGCTTCTTATATATGTTGTTGACTATTACATTTTTTCCTCCAACCTGAATACCACTGCTGAGGCCTCTAGACTCAGATATCCAATTATTTGCCTATCATCTATTTTTGGAAGTCTAACACACATCCGCAATGGAACATAGCCAGGAAAACTCTTGTAGACACCTTCAAACTCTTTTTGTTCTTCACCAGTCTTCTATTGATTAATAAACATCACTATCATTCACCTGGTTACTCAGTCTAAATATTTAGGAATCACTGTTGCATTTTTTCTTTCCTTCTCATGTCACATCTGATTTATTAAAACAAGCTTACCTTAGAGATATTGCAGGTTAGGTTCCAGACCACAACAGTAAATCGAATATTGAAATAAAGTGAGTCACACAAATTTTTTTGTTTCCCAATGCACATAAAATTTACATTCATACTATCCTGCAGTTTAAGTGTGCAACACCATCATGTCTGAAAAACAATGTACGTACCTTAATTTAAAAATACTTTAAAAAATAAAAATAAAAATACTTTAGCTGAAAATGCTAACCATCATCTGAGCCTTCAGTGAGTCATAGTAGTAACATCAAAGATCACTGAACACAGATCATCATAATAAACATAATAATAAGGAAAAATTAGAACTACTGGGAGAATCACCAAAATGTGACACAAAGTGAGCAAATGCTGTTGGAAAATGGCGCTGGTAGAGCTGCTCAATGCGGGGTTGCCACCAACCTTCAATTTGTAAAAACCAAATGTGATATCTGCAAAACATAATAAAGCGAAGCCCAATAAAACAAGGTATGCCTGTATTGTTGGATCTTATTTCAAAATATACTATCCAGCAGACCACCTCTTTCCATGTGTTACCACCCTAGTCTAAGACACAATCACTGTGCTTGTGAAATACAAACATAGCCTCCTTAGGGGTCTTTCTTCTTCCACTATTCTTCTCTGAAAACTATTTTCAGCACAGCATCCTCAATGATTGTTTTCAAATGCAAGTAGCATCTAATCCTTCCCTAGCTCCATCCTCTCTATCACACTTAGGAAGTGTCAATTCTTCATCTTGGCATACCCTGGCTGACTCGGTCTGCCTGCTACTTACCTCTCTAAACCCACCTCCTACCCCTTTTTTTTCCTCAGACTGACTCTCTTTCTTGATAATTCCTCATACATATCTTTTTCTATTTTAAAGTCTTTCCACATTTCCCCCTCTTCCTTGAATGTTCTTTCCTTAGAAATTCACATAGTCCACACCCATGTCTTTCAAATCCTTGCTCAGCTATATCTTCAATGCATGCCTCCCTCTCTCCACTCCCTTTTTTAAAAGGTAAAATCAAGACTCTCATAGAAATAGAACATATAAGAGAATAACATGTCAAAGGTTATATTTGGTTCTTTAATTAAGGGGGAAACTAGTAAAATGTTACAAGTAATTAAAATGAGAATTCAAAGACTCACGTATATTTAGGCAATGAGGAATTCTGAAATGAATTTATAAATAGATGTCAAACCAGCCTATACACAGGGCAAGGATCAATAACATTCCACCAGACATATTCTGTTTGAATTTTTATGAATGCAATTTTTTATTATTACCAGTTTTCTCCACTTTAGAGTTGTAAATTAGCTCAAAGGCAATGAAAAGAAGAGAATTCCTTGGAAGAGTGCACTGGACGGGAAACTCAGTAATCATTTTTCCACTTCAAAGTCTTTAATAATGTTTACTGACACTTGCCATCCTCCTATATTCCTTTACTTCTCCTCACTGAATTTATTACTCCATGAAAATATGGTATACATTCACATTTTTATCATCTGTCTCTCCTTTAGAAAATAAGCTCCATGAGAGCATAAAATTTTTAAAGTTTCTGGCACAGAGCGGTTGTTCATAATTTGTTGAAGGTTGAGGGAATGCATGTATTTCATAACAGATCTTAAAAAGTATCTGTTAGATTTTTTTTCAAAAGGTAAATCATGATTCTCATCAATATCAGCTGAATATATGTCAAATATTTTAGTTAAATCTTTGATTAGCCAGTAAGATGCTAAAACTAGTTCAAAGGAAAATTCAGAGTAACCACCATACATGGGAAATCAGGAGTGCTGAACTAAATTGGTTATGGATATAAAACTGGCTTGAGGGGGACCAATCATACTTCAACTGGACACATTCATTTGCATTTCTATAAAAAATAATCATTGGCGTTACTAATAATTTTTCTACAAGTCTAGAGAGGTTTAAAATAGCTCAAATATAATGAAATATGCAGATAACCTGCAATACTAGATGGGACACCTGGTAATCTTTTACCCCATGTCAAAACCTTTCATAATTTTTTCTAACATAATATGGACCATAAAAATGCAAGAATAACATTAGTATAAGAATTTTCCCTAAGAAACATACCTAAACTCTGAATGCTAGCCCTTAACCTAATGTTTTATATTTCCATTATTGCATATTAATTATCAGTCAAAATCTAACTGCATATTAAGCAAAAGAAATGTGTTTTTTTACCATTAGACATGCCCTTTTATTGTATGTTTTACTAATTATCTTAGCTGCCTTAATTTACAGAGCAATTAGATCGAGTGTTCTGGTTTGGATCTCTATAGAGACTGGTTAGCTTTCCTCTCTTAGTCATATTAAACCCTTAAGTCAGCTTTTTCTCCCCTGTATAGTAGATTCTTGGCCGCAAGGGGCTGTGGCAAAAGATTCCCACCTTTAGCATGAATCCATGCTCAATGGTTTAATTGCAGCTAATGGTATAATGTGGTGTGATGAGCCAGAATTCTGGAAGTGGTTCCCCTACTTGTTACACGAGCACCAGAATCTGAATTCTAATAATAAAGTGGGGACTATCCACTCCAAGGTACACACACACACACACATATGTCACAATTAATAAATAGAAGGTTTGGGGAATTGCCTGGTTTTTCCAGAACCACATGCATTTGTATAATATTTCAGTAATCTTTCTATATCATTTTAGCTTGCTTTTCACTCCTCTTAAATATTGGAAAGAACATCAATAAGAGTGTTCCCTTGCCCTTGGATCTGTTTAATATTGACTTTAATCAATAATACAACGCAAAGTTAATCTGTACCGATAACAGGATATGATTAAATTATTATTCGGTTGTAACTGATGTAGGCCAAGGGAGATCAGAGCATTTTAGCATTGGAATAAAATCTCTACCAATCAGTAACAAAACTGTTGCATGGCCAGGGTTAGAAATAAAACGTACCTAAGTATTGACCTGTGTGTGTTTGTGTGTGTGTGTGTGTGTGTGTGTGTGTGTATGTGCTATTCTTTGACTCGTCTTCTACCCTTTGATCTTCATTAGAAAAAATGAGTAACAGTGTCAACACATTTACCTAAGTACACGTTGATTTAATTTTCTATTTTATAAAATAATACTTTTCATAATTATGTATCTGTGCATAAGTTTATAGGTATACACACATATGTATAGATATTGTTTTATATTATATAGATACACTGGTTTTATCAGACTTTCTAAAGGTGACTTTTCAATAACAATTTGTCTGAAACTCTTAGAAGTTAACTGGAGGACATTTAAATAAAAAGTCAGATACTAAACGCATCAAAGAGCATCTGATTTTAATCGTATAGTGCTCAGCATTTTTGCTTTTCTTCATTGTTCCACTAACTTTTTTTTGTTCTTCACCATGTACATATGAGTGTAACAGTAAGTATAGGAAATCATATCATGTAATAAATATAAGATGCCCTGTAAGTAAAAACACTATGTTGATGAAATATTAATTCCTTTAGGAAGTCTTGACTGCCATTCTCTCTGAAGTGACATAATACTTTTTACATACAATTACTTACCTGTGGGCCTGTGACCCTCAGAAGAGAAAGCTTTTTGGAATGTAGGAACTGGGCTAGTACATCTATTTCCTCATTTCTCAGCATGTTGCCTACACAGGACTTGGTACTCAATTATATCCCCCGATAAAGAGGAAAACGTCACATAACCAAATAGCTGAGAACAATTTTCCTAAAGAATTAGCCTTACAATCAAGACAAGAGGAGAACAACTGAAAAATTTATGTCACCATTGAAATATTCTGCCCCACAATCATTTGAACAAAGGTAGATAAAACAT
Source organism: Hippopotamus amphibius kiboko (assembly GCF_030028045.1). NCBI lineage: Eukaryota > Metazoa > Chordata > Mammalia > Artiodactyla > Hippopotamidae > Hippopotamus > Hippopotamus amphibius. The sequence continues at coordinate 8,964,868 of NC_080194.1, forward strand.
CAATTATTAACATTAACATAAATGGACTAGGTATTACACAGGAGTAAGGGTCAAAGGTATTTTTTCCTAATTCAGAATGAAATATGACACATTCCAGGTTAATTTTATGGCATGTATTCTATGTAAGGTATACACTTGATGGGATAGATGAAGAGCCCTGATAACTACTAAAAGCAAAGGAAATAGGATAAAGGCATTTCAAGGGAGGAGAGCATACAACCGAGTGTAAAATAATCAGTGAGCTATAGAAGAAGTGAAATTTGGAAAGAAATCATGGATCAGTAGTAACTGAGTTGGCTCCTTCTTTGCCATACTCTCTAATGATTTCAGTACTAAGGAGATTCTTAAACACGTGTTTTTATCTTAGAAAAATTACTGAAAAGATGGCGGTAACAAACTGTAGTACTAGCATTTGAGGAATTATATGTTTGAGGCAGAAAATCAAGTATTTAGTTCCTTGATTTGATGTGAAGAATTTTAATTTTCTAAGAAATCGAAAACAAACCTGATGCTGCAAAGTTCCTTAACTATAGCATTCTACCCTGAGTTGTGATAGATTTTTACAAGGTATGGTTAAGCAAATATTATGTACCTAAAAATGTTCATATGTGTTTCTTTTGTCCTTTTATGTCTCTCCAGATAAAGATACTTTTGTATTTTAATATCTCTATCTCAGCATCTTCTTTTTATGTGTGCGTGCAAGTGTGTGTACATATAAATATAAAAGGTCACATGACATATCTGAATATAGTCAAACATAAGTATTATACTTACTGAATGTATAATATGTGCTAGACATCATATGAAGGCATAAAGGAAAATATGATATAATCTGGTCTCATGGAGCTTGGTGTCAGTGTGGGGAATTGTATACATTCAAAAGTATTACAGTGTGCAGCAAACCAGTTTGATAGAGATTTAGGTGATAATCTTTGGAAGTCCAGAAAAAGGAGTGCTGCAGGATATTTATTGAAGGGAGACAAGGAAGGCTTCACAGATGTTAAAATACATGAATGCAGCCTCCAAGGAAGAGAAAGAACACAGAAGGCACACAACTAAATGCCAAGTAAGAAAGCAGCACATGCAAAGACACAGAGGGGCCTAAGAGTGAGACATATTTGGAAAACCACACACAGGCTGATATGACGACCTAGTCACAGATAGATACAGATATGTAAGATGTAAATAAATGCATGTATATTGTGTTTTCCTCCATGTTTGAATACACACCTTTCTCTATTCTCACCCTCTCCAGTAATCGTAAAGAAAAAAACGCTTAATTTTCAAGGACATGCATAAGAAACCTGACTTCTACTTCCTCAAAGCAATAAAACAACAGAGCAATGTAATTCATTCCAATAGCTATAGGAGACTCTACTCCCTTTCATTACTCCATAAAACATTTTGCCTATTTGTGAGGAAGACATTTCACTTTCAAATTGAGATTCCAAACGGCTCTCATAAAATAAAGGTACTTCATGCTTGAATTTTATTATTTATTATTTATTTATTTATTTATTAATGATAGTCACTGTTGTCAGTTCTTACTTGTCCTAGGAGTGGGCTATTTCCTCCCTCCTTCCCCAAATTAAAATAAAAAATCACAACAGGGGAATGCAAAAAATAAAGTAAAATCATGATTTACCAGTTTCAGCTCTAGTCACAGAGGCATTTTATCATTTCTTTCTGAATACCCTAAAAGTCATTTACATCTTCAATGATACTCAAGGTCATGTGAATCTCTGCACGCTATTTTTGACGGAAGTTTTTTTTACCAGGTCTGACAGCAGAGAACATAGCACTGAAGCTCACACATCACAAATGTAATTTAGAGTGTTAATTGGAAAGAACTTAGCTGACCCTGTGATTTCTGCTCTCTAAGAACTGGTGATAAGATGTCTCATCCTTCTTTTTGTAGTCTGGTGCACAGAAACGATGAGGATCCTAGGGGATTTGGCTCGCGCAGAAAGAGATATAGAGTAATGGGAGATAGGAGAAGAGAAATGTAAGGAATAAGTTTTGATTGTTTCATTGAAAAGAAATGAAAACAAATTAGATCACCGTTGAAATGATCTAAGAATGGCTGGTACTAATTCTGTTTCTATTCGAGATGTCTTTAAGATAGTTAAGAAGGAAACCCAGAAGTTTTGTGACAGAAAAGTCAAACAAAACAAAAAGAAGTGGACTTGTAATTTCAGTAGGAATAAAGTAGGGCATATAGGAGGCATTTAATTTCTTATTGCAAAATACTTGGTCTGTATTCTGAAAATGATAGTTAACACTTATTAAGTGAATACAAATGTCAGTCACCAGTCTAAGCACTTTGCAAGTATTAACAGTTTAAATCTCTCAAACCCTATGAAGTAGATTACAAATATCACTCCCATTTTTCAGAGAAAGAAACAAAAGCACAGATGGGGCAAGTACATTTCATTTCCTGTGGGCCCCACAGCTGGTAGGTGGTGAAACCTGAAACCAATCCAAAGCAGCTTGGCTTGAGGGGCTGCCTGAGATTGATCTTTGTGAAGAATCACTACTACTTCCTAATATTCTAAAACAAGGACACACAAATCGGCGGAAGACCTAAATAGACATCTCCAAAGAAGACATGCAGATGGCTAACAAATACATGAAAAGATGCTCAATATCACTAACCATTAGAGAAATGCAAGCCAAAGATCTAGAAACAATCAATGCTGGAGTGGGTGTGGAGAAAAGGGAACCCTCCTGCACTGTTTGTAGGAATGTAAATTGATAGACCCACTATGCAAAACAGTATGGAGGTTCCCTAAAAAATTAAAAATGGAACTACCATCTGACCCAGTAATCCCACTACTGGGTATATACCCAGAGAAAACCATAATCCAAAAAGAAACATGTACCATAATGTTCATTGCAGCCCTATTTACAATAGCCAGGACATGGAAGCAACCTAAATGTCCATCAACAGATGAATGGATAAAGAAGATGTGGCACATATATACAATGGAATATTATTCAGCCATAAAAAGGAATGAAATTGAGTTGTTTGTAGTGAGGTGGATGGACCTAGAGTCTGTCATACAGAGTGAAGTAAGCCAGAAAGAGAAAAACAAATACTGTATGCTAACTCATATACATGGAATCTAAAAAAATGGTACTGATGAACCCAGTGACAGGACAAGAATAAAGAAGCAGATGTAGAGAACAGACTTGAGGACACGTGGTGGAGCGGGGGCAAAGGGGAAGCTGGGACCAAGTGAGAGAGTAACATTGACATACATACACTAGCAAATGTAAAATAGATAGCTCGTGGGAAGTTGCTGCATAACATATGGAAATCAACTCAATGATGGATGATGACTTAGAGGGCCAGGATAGGGAAGGTGGGAGGGAGTTGTGGGAGGGAGGGGATATGGGGATATGTGTATAAATACAGCTGATTCACTTTGGTGTACCTCAAAAACTGGCACAACAATGTAAAGCAATTATATTCCAATAAAGAGCTTCAAAAATAAAAAAAAAGAACAGAAAAACTCTTCATGAGACAAATATATTTTAAAGACTTCTTCCTCTAGTAAGACTGGCAATGAATTGGAATTGAGTGGTATGAAAATATCAGCAGTTTGAATACTCACTAAGCTTTTGACACTGTTAGACACAGTTGGGGGCACAGAGGTTGATCACTTAGAAATGCTGAGAATTTGAGTTCAGAAGACTGAAAATTACCTTTGCTGCCTCCGTGGTAGAGTTTAGACCCTTAGCACAAATGAAAAGCAGCTTCATAAACCAGCTAGTTGGATGATTACTCAAGTTGTTAATATCACCATAAACTCCTAAGGTCCATTCAGCTGATGGTCTGAATCCTCATGACAAAAGTCCCTTCCAAATAGATATCTAGTCTAGCCAGGATATCTTCAGTGATTGAGATTTCCTATCTTCCAGAGCAATACTTTTCATCTTTGGAAAGATCTGTTTCAAATTCCTCATTAATTTGAACTGAAACCAGTTCCCCTGTAGCATTTAATATTGTCCCCAGTTCTACCTCCTGTGAATAATTCTTCCAGGAGGATCAACATAGTCATACTATCATTGTAATAAAATTTTGAATATTTTTGTTTTATAAAATTCTCATTATTTTTTAAGTAAAATTATTTATTGGCTGTGTTGGGTCTTTGTTGCTGTGCATGGGCTTTCTCTAGTTGTATGAGCAGGGACTGCTCTTTTGTTGCGGTGCATGGGGTTCTCACTGTGGTGGCTTCTCTTGTTGCAGAGCACCGGCTTCAGTAGCTGTGGCACATGGGCTCAGTGGTTGTGGCTTGCGGGCTCTAGAGTGCAGGCTCAGTAGTTGTGGCTCGCGGGCTTAGTTGCTCTGCAGCATGTGGGATCTTCCTGGACCAGGGCTCAAACTTGAGTCCCCTGCATTGGCAGGTGGATTCTTAACCACTGCACCACCAGGGAAGCCCCAATTCTCATTATTTAGTAGTTGGTACTGTTGAGAAAAAAATCATCATTTGTAGAGCAGAAAATGGTGAATTATTTAAAGCGCTGAATGGCATTTTTCAATTAAAGTAGCCACATTTTCTTCTCTCTCCTTGGTTGCAGATTTTGAAATGCACTTATTTTACACTGCAGCCTATAAATGAGGGAAAGAATGTTTTTGAGGAAACAGAACAGAAAATATTTCTAAACTGGGTTGTTTCATTGCCTGGGGTCATGGCTTCCAAATAACGCTCTGTCAGGGAGGCTGTCTTTCTTTCCTATCCCACAAAGTTAGATATACTGTACCATCCAGACCAGGCAACATGAAGAGTTTAATTTCAAAATTCTATAAAATATGATCCAAGGCAGAGGTAAATAGAAATTTCCAGGGCCCAAAGAAGGGCCTTCTAAGCAAACTAAAAGCGCATGGGGCCCTGGGGTGCTGAGCATGGGGGTAGAGTGGAAGACGTCATGAATAAGAAGAAAAGTGCCCAAGGACAGAGACAGACAGGTGCCACTTTTCTCCCCAAGTGAACACTTTCCTCACGCATAAAAGTAGCCTGTTGAATGAAAGAAAATTTACTCCATGTAAAAGTCATGGCCTATGCAAGGGGAAGGATATTTGTTTAGATCGTACGTTTTGCAAAATGAAATAAGAAATTGACAAAATTTCTCCTGTAAGACTTCGATCAGCAGTGACTACTAAGTGGATTGAGAAAATCATTCCTGCTCCTGGTCTTAAATTTATATAGATATTCCTAGAATGTTCATTTAGCTCACCTCTGGTAACAGATTGAGCAGAATGATTTACGCAAGGGGCTGGTTTCCATAGCACTGATGGATGCTTTACTCACTTAATGATCACTGGCAGTAGCAGCTACTATTAAACTTCAAGTGTCACTAATAGGACTTTTTAGCTCTTATACTGTAAAACACAATTTGTGAAGTTTTGTTTGTTTGTTTTTTTAAGACATAAAGCCTTAGAAAAAAAGAACTTTACTTTTTCCATGTACTAAGAATTTTAACCTCAGATCATGTGTCCAAATACTTGACTGCTGTGTTTTCAGACAGTAATGGATACAGATCAGGATGGGTTATATATTAAGAATGGATAAAATGCTCAGTTACGTATAATTAAGAAAGAAAATCTGCGCTGAAAACAAATAGAAACATCTCCTTTTTAAAAAATTACCTACATAAATAAATGTTATATCCAAGGAACTGATGCCCAGTGATAATAAGAAATGCAAGTTTCATTTACCAAACACCACATACTGTATGTTATTTATGTTATTTTCAGGTATTGTTTCATTTATTTTAAATACTTAATTTTAGGAATTTGGGTTTAGAAATATTTTTAAAATATTCTCTTAATATATTTGACTCCTTTTTTATAAAGAGGATTTAAATCTGTGTGGCTTTAAAAATCCAAAGATCCTGCTAAATATCATTCTCTAATTCAGTAATTCAGAGGCCTTTGCCAGATTTACTCCTAAGTCAGTGATTTATGGTGGGTATGGTGAGGAGGGTTGGTGCTTGACAATGTTTTCCACTTGACAGAGGACATCATGACACCACCACTGGTTACGTGGCAGTTGATGTCTCTATATTCTCATCTGGGTACGGAGGGGGTTGGACTAGCTGATCTCAAAGGACTCTGACATCTCAATACATTATACAATTCTGTAAACTCAGAACATAAAATGAAACACTCCACAAATTTAGAGCAGAAATGTGTGCGATGACTGGCATTCCCTCAAAAAACTTATTACATCCATTTTAAAACCACACTCTTTAGGGAATGTATAGGGATTTGGAATTTATGAGCATTAGGCCCCAAAATACAAGGCCGAGGGGACGGCAACTTCCTGCTTTCAGTGTACATCTACCTAACTACGGCAGAGCACAGTTTTACATCAAAGCATGATAGTGTTTTGCCGAAAGCCTGCTTTGGGTTTTAAGGTTCGTTGGATTCGCTGACAAAATAACCACTCGTTATACACAAACAAAACAGCCGTAATTAATTCTTTAATAAAGGTGATTTCATTTAATTGCAATATACAATCGTTAAAAGGAAAGAAATAAGAATATTAGAGAAAGATAACAGAGTATACATCACCAAATTGGGCCGGCACCTCCTTCCAGATCCAAACAGCAGCTGCGAAGTCCCGAGTGACAGCAATCTGGAGCCCCAGTTGGGAAGGGTCCCGGGCAGTATGTCCACTCCACTGGTGAGACTTCTGATTGGAGTTCTGGGGGCTTCTGCTGATTCTTCTAAATCCAGGCTGCAAACTGATATCATCAGTTTGCAATGCAAAAAGGCAGCTCTGGATGCACTTTAACAATGTTTCTGGTTTCATCATGTGAGTCACAAGAATTTCCAGACCCCGGGGGACTGGCCAGGTCCCCAGCGCTCAAGAAATTCCAAGGCCCACTCTCTCTCTTATCATAAGTGCCCCACTTGACTTGCTAGCAGCAGTTGTTAGGTGTGTAAGCAGGCGCACAGGCCAGGTAGGGTCTCAGGTCGATCAGAAATCTGCTTCTGCCCTTGAAGCCTGAACAAGCCTACTTTACTAGCTTCACCAACAGATGGTCATTTAAAATTTTACTAATAGAAAAAAAGATCAATTCCTTAATCAGTGCCCACTTCCAAGATGAGGGGGAAAGGAATGGGAGATGCTGATTTTGCAGCTGGTAAAGACTGACATACCCCTCAAAAGTGGGAAGGTTAAGGTTCCCACTCAGGCATGGCACCTACTCACCTTACAATCATTTGAAATTTCCAGATATCAGAGGATGTCTTTGGGGGAGAAATATTTTGAGCTGAAAAATTTGCTGTTAAAACTTCATCTATAACCAAGCTTTTAATGTTTTACCTGAATGAATTTTTTCATCCAAAATAAAATATGATGATGGGAAAAACACAATCTGACATCACCTGGACAGAAAGATTAGAAATCATTTTCACCTATATGTTTCTTCATTTTCTCTCCACTTCCCCAAACTGCAAAAGTTACACATCAGGACCATATTTATTAAGACAGAAGTTCATCACAGGAGCCTGAAGGGCATGGACAAAGCCACTTATCACATAGGCTTGAGGGTAGGTAAGGCCTTCTTGAAACAAAAGTAAATATCAAGGTAGTGGGCTTGATGAGGCAGAAGAAACTGAAAGTGGGGAACTGAAAGAGGTCAAGGTCATGAAAGGATTACATTATGGATACCTTCAATCACATCCCACTCCATGGACCCTGTAACTCCTGCCCTGCCATGTAATAGTCTCCCTACAGGAACTTGTTCGCAAGCAAGTTTATACCAAGTAACTACTTGCAGTGATCTGTTCCCCAAAGGCATGGCTATGTGCTAAGCTCCACATTTCTGAGTCCTTCCCAGCTCCAAACAAGGCACACTATCTCTGAGGACCAAGATACTGTGTTTATCAAAGGACTATATAGAGCAAGTGGAAGTTACTGAGGTATGATTTGAATGTTTTCTAGCATTTACTCCTCAGCATTTTCCTAGCATTTCCATGTTAAGCAATACAAGGTAAAGGTAACCCTATTGACTAAACATGGAAGTATAGGGTCTTGAAATTTTCTTCTCATCTTACTAAAAAAGAATAAAAGTGAGGGATTTCCCTGGTGGCACAGTGGTTGGGAATCTGTTTGCCAATGAAGGGGATGCAGATTTGAGACCTGGTCCAGAAGGATCCCACATGCCACGGAGCAACCAAGCTCGTGCCCACAACTACTGAGCCCATGTACCACAAATGCTGAAGCCTGCATGCCTGGAGCCCATGCTCTGCAACAAGAGAGGCCGCTGCAATGAGGAGCCTGCGCACTGCAGCAGGGAGTGGCCGCCACTCACCGCAACTGCAGGGGGCCCGAGCGCAGCAACGAAGACCCAATGCAGCCATAAATTAATTAATTAATTAATTAATGTGAGACTTTTTTTTAAGGGTATCAGTCTTTGGAAGATATAGTCCTTGCATTCTTTGGAAAGTGAAAAACAGTTCATTATTCTAGACTAGGGAGATGACGTATCAGAAACTACCAGCTATAAAAAGAAACCTGCAAGATTGCTGTACCAGAGCTCAAAGCCAAGTTGAAGAATCACAGTAAATACAAGGCAGTCTTACAAGCCAGAGACAGCATTCTATAGCAGCACATGAGAAGGAAACAAATCTCAACCTGGGAGATTGCAGAAAGATTTTGTTTTGTTAAAGACACTAAGAACTCCACAAAAATGCAAAAGTATTGACTAGCGACAGTCTAAATTAATGTGAATAAAATCTAACAAAGAAGGGAATACAATTTTTTAAAAAAGAAACAAATGTGGAGAACTATGATTAGGGAAAAAAAATCTATGAAGAGGAATCTAGCAAAATTGCCTTAATTAGATTATATATAATGATATACTTTACATTACCAAATAAGTGGTATGAAGAATTCTGGTCTCACTAAACATGTTTCTACATAAGACATTTGAATTCTACAATCCAAGTCTCCTTATAGTAGATGCTCTTTAAAGAGTCCCCAGTTTGTTTTATATAATAATTTAAGTGTAACCTTATGTTTTAATATCTCTATATAATGATCAGAATGTTGAGAATAATAGGATCGTTTTAAGCGGAGAACAAACCCTTAATTTACTGTTTGAAACAAGATGGGCACAATTAGGTAAAATACTTGTTTCATTTGCTCATCAACTCTAATGAGCAGCTACAGCGAGTCAGCACAATGTTAGGTAGGAGAAAAGGAAAGATCAATACGTTATGGCTTTGTACCCTTATGGAGCTATGAAATAATCAAATACACCAAAAAAGGTATGTATTGTGTTTTATTGTTTTTAAATACATTTAAATCCTCTAACTTAAATGTAACAGATAATTTCACAGATTCCCATATGAGCAAGCAACTGAAATAGCCAGAAAAGCAAGCAGAGAATTGGTGCTCTGAAACTTGATTTTATCGTTCTTTGCCAGATCTCTTTTTATTTTTTAATTAATTTTAGTATTTTTTAAAATTTATTTTATTGAAGTATAGTTGATTTACAATGCTATGCAATTTCTGCTGTGCAGCAAAGTGATGCAGTTATACATATATATATATATGTATGTATATATACCTTCTTTTTCATATTCTTTTCCATTATGGTTTATCACAGAATATTGAATATAGTTCCCTGTGCTCTACAGTGGGATCTTGTTGTTTATCCCTTTTATATATAATAATTTGCATGTGCTAATCCCAAACTCCCAATCCATCCCTTCCCCACCGCTCTTCCCCCTTGGCCACCACAAGTCTGTCCTCTATGTCTGTGAGTCTGTTTCTGTTTCGTAGATAAGTTCTTTTGTGCCATATTTTAGATTCCATATATAAGTGATATCATATGGTATTTGTCTTTCTCTTCAGATCTCTTTTTAAATGCTTGAAAGAGGAAAGCAAGAAGAGAAGGGAAAAGTGGAAAGGAGCAGCAAGAAGGAGAGAAGAGGATGGCACTGAGGGGTGGTAAGAAGGAAAAGCAAAAAGGGTAAAATAAAGGGAAAAAAGCTGAAAGAGATTGAGGAGAGGAGAGAAAAGGGGAGAATAACGGAGAGAGAGTCACTGCATTTGGACATGATCCTTTGCAGAACTCATTCAAAAAGCTCTGGGCTTGGGCTACCAAGGAGCCAACAGCATGGATACATTGACTAGATACGCTGGCTGGCGTAGCTGTCCTAACTGGTAATGGCCGCTAACATGTCTGCCTCCCTTCTCCCACCTTTACGGCCCTGCAGCTGTCTTCAATAAAGCCACCAGAGTGAATCTTACAGACTGTAAGTCAGATCATGTTTCTCTGCTCAAAAACTTCCAATGGCATCTCATTTTATTGAGGGTAGAAGCCAGGATACTTTTAATGACCTAGAAGGCTATATATATATATATATATATATATATATATATATATAATATAAATAATTTCTTTTTCCAGTTTTTATATCTTTGACCTCATCTCCTACTATTCTGCTCCAGCTCACTGGCCTCTTCCTCTCCCTCAAACATCCCACACGGGCTCCTGGCACAGAGCTCTACACTGGCTCTTTTCTCTTTTAAAAATGGCTCCTCCCAGCTACACAACAGTCCCTTCAAGTCTCTGCTCACATGTCAGCTTCTCGAAGAGGCCTGTTCTTACCATGCATATGGTAAATGATTAAATGACTTGCAATTCCTTTCTGACAACAGTCACAATCCTCCCTACTTCGCTCTGTTGTTGCGCCTCGTCCAGAACCCTTGTGACGTCAATAGAATGCATTTATCACAATTGTTGTTTACCTATCTCCTAAAGTAGGATACAAATTCTTTGAAAAATACAGGATTTTGGTTTTTTTTCTCTTTTTGTTCACTTATATACCCTTAATTTACATTGTGAACAGTGGATAGCTCGTAGTAGTTAATGTAAATACATATACTTTAATAAATAAATGACATTAGTTCTATGCCTAATTTTCTTGGGGGTATCTATACCAGAGCACCAATTTGCACCAATGTATTCTTAAACTTCAAACTTTATTTATTTATTTATTGGCTGTGTTGGGTCTTCATTGCTGCACGCAGGCTTTCTCTAGTTGCCGTGAACGGGACTACTCTTCTTTGTGGCGTGCAGGCTTCTCATTGCAGCGGTGGTTTCTCTTGTTGTGGAGCATGGGCTCTAGGCACACAGGCTTCAGTAGTTGCGGCATGTGGGCTCAGTAGTTGTGGCTTGAGGGCTCTAGATTGCAGGCTCAGTAGCTGTGGTGCACGGGCTTAGTTGCTCCGTGGCATATGGGATCTTCTTGGACCAGGGCTCGAACCCGTGTCCCCTGCATTGACAGGAGGATTCTTAACCACTGTGCCACCATGGAAGTCCGAAACTTCAAAATTTAAAATATTTCCTCTGTATAGATAGGTTAACAACATTGATGTGATTCCTACAAATACATTATTAATGCATTTTGATTAATACAAACTTTTTAGCTTATTCTCATTCATAATAATCTATATAAATAATCATCACTTGCTTTGGAAGGCACTGTCAAATGTGTGTGTGTGTGTGTGTGTGTGTGTGTGTGTGTTTGTCAAACTTTCTACCCTAATCATTACATGTATGTGGAAAAAGCCTTATAAATTTACTAGAGTGAGTTCCAAAGAAGCTGTATTAAACAAACAGATGTTACAAGCAGCATTCTGAATGATTTCATGAGTAGACAGTGCTTGGTTAGAAATTTACAAACATTATGAAATTATTTAGGCTATCTAGACAGAGAAAACTGCATTCTATGAGATTAAGAAGTGAGAAATTATAGGAAAGCATATCTTGTATGAATTTCCTACATGTATTTTTCATGGAGCTGTATTTAAAAAAGCAACATGTGAAAAGTGGTGGGAAGTATACTCAGAAAATGACCAAACTGACTTCATTCAAAATCCAGTTCAAATGATGCTTTCACCTTTCTACTTTGTCCACTAGTCCATTCTGCAATCCCTCTCCAGACCATTCAAACGTGCTACCTCCCTTCTGTACTTCTCCATCCTTTAAAGTTTTTTTTTTCAATTTTCTTAAATTTTAATCAATTTCTGTCTTTTCTGTTAGTTTGATATGCACTTGCTTGATCCCTCTATTAGAAATTATGTTTTTCCAGGATAGGCATAGCCTATTATTTACCTTTGCAAGTTTCATGGTTTACATGTAATAGGGCATTCAAGAAATACTTCTGATGAATGACTGAATTGCATAGGGCTGCCTTTTCCAGGGACAGTCTTAGTTTATGCTGTTGCAACAGTGTAGTTATTAATAGAGCCACCTTTCATTCTTAACAATGGTCCCATTTGGATGAACGCTTTTATGAACTTCCTCCTTCAAACTCTCACTAGATAGAGCAAAACCTGTAAGGCAATACCACTGTTCCATTGCAAACTGTATCCACTGCATCACCATTCACATGTGCACTGACACACTTTAAACTTTTCCAGTATCTGGTGGCACTTGTTTGGAGTCAAGATCAACTTCTTTTATTTCATTCTTATTTAAACTCCATCACAGTTTTTTTTCTGACACCTAAGAACTTATGGCTATAGTCAGAGCTCCTAGTTCATTTCCTCTCTTTCCCTCCTTCCTCACCCTGCATGGGGTTTACTTAAATTCTGACTTCATTTCTTTGCATTTCCAATGTGCAAAAAAGTACGACTGGGATTTTTGCCAAGGATTCACCATGCAATACATAATGTTGTCTGTATAAGTTAGATTTTATGACTGCAAATTACTAAGACTAATTTTTAAAGAGTTTAGCATAAAAATGTATTAAAATGACCTCCAATATATTATTGAAAGCCTATAATAAGCACTGTAGAACCAGGAGGAGGCAGGGATAAGTGATCAGAGATATTGGCCAACTAGGATAATATTACTGTGCCTCTGACACGTTTGCCGCTGTGTGACTTTGCCTCCCAGACACTCTCAACTGTGCCTCCCCTCTTTCAGCCACCTGCCGTACAGAATCTGTAAATGACCATCAGCTTTTACCTCATTCCCTTGTGATTCAAATTATGGCATAGGGAAACATTATTTGACATGCTTGGAACACATGCTACCCCTTTAGCTGCACAAAGATAGCATCTGTCTTTCAAATCCTCCACAACCACAGATTTGACTTTAGTGGTTAGAAGGATTCCCCTGCTTTCCATTGAAATAGGAAAGATCTGATGGCCTAAAAAATACATACAAAAAAATGACTTTCCCCAAAAATCCGTCTTTCTTACCATATTTTCATCAAAATATCCCCTCTACACATAATTTGACTATTCTTTGTACAACCAAAACCTCACTCAAATCCCTTCCTAAGAAATATAATCTAATGTTCAAAAATGACTGAATTCAGTTTCAAGCTCAGATTTCTGAATAACTGTCATTCTATTACAATCTTGCCTCAATGTTATTTAATGTATACCATAAATCATAAGTATAAATATAATAAAATATATGTATAAAAGAATACAGATGAAAAAATTAAAATAAAAGTTAAACATTTTTGAGATTAGATTGAAGGAAAAAGAAGTGGACCGTATGCTCTTCATTTCTGCAACAGGTCATGGAGTTTTAATGGTATTTGTTACTTAGGATTTTCTTCCTCTGTTACCTAGTCAATCAGCAACATAGCTTTTTTTCATAAACTTTGTAAGTGAACAACCCAATTGTAATTCCTAGAAAAATGAGCTCTTGGTGGTCCTGTCTGGAATGGTTAGGTATTTTTCTTTAGCTTCTTTCTCAGATGAGTTTTTGTCTTCTGCCATTTTCCTCCATGTCTTCATGGTGTCACAAAAACTTATTTCCCTTTAGTTATCAGGATAATCATCGAAACTAATACTGGAATCCCACTTCTGGTCTCTTCGGTAGAATGGGGAAATAGGAAAGCCTATTAGCAGGTTCAGTTACCGATTCAATGTAGGCTGATTGTCACCTCTTTTGGAAATATTTTTCAAAGCCTTTTAAGCACGGGGCTCAGAGTTGCAAGGGCTTAAAATAAACATATTTTAAGTGGTCCTGTTGGTATAACATCAGAAGATGTCACCCAACTTCCTCCAATTTGTTTTAGGAATCATGACCACATTCCAAACCTAGAAATCTGTGAATGTGGCACTTTCCATGGCCAAAGGGACTTTGCACATGTGAGTAAGATTAAAGATGTTGAGCTGGGAAGAGTATACGGTATTATCTAGGTGGGTCGAATCTAATCATATGAATCCTTAAACATGAAGAACATCTCCAGGCACAGAGAACCAGAGAGATGTTGCTGGCTTGAATGACAGAGGAAGGGCCCACATGAGAATGAGTATGGGTGGTCTCTAGAAACAGAGAAAATAAGGAAACAGATTCTCTCTCCCCTTGAGCCTCCAGAAAGAAATGCAGACCAACTGATAGCTTGATTTTAGCCCAGTGAGAAGTGTGTTAAACTTCTGATAAACAGAAGTGTAAGATAAAACATTTATGTTGTTTTAATTAGCTAATTTTGTGGTAACCTGTTACAGAGGTAATAAACAAACTAATACATTGGCTATAAGGAAAACTGCACATTTACAATTGCTAGTTAAGAGCATGAAAGGAATGGGCCTCAGACTTGACTGCACATTAAAATCACCTGGAGAGCTTTTAATATTTGCAGTGCCCAGAAACCAATGTCCAGCCCAACTAAATCAGAATCACTGGGGCTGGAATCTAGGCAGTAGTACTTTCAGAGCTCCCCTGATGATTCCAGTGTGCAGCCAGGTTTGGGAAACCACTCATACATGACATTTTGCAGAAGGGGATTTTAGCTGTTGATGCTATAACTGAAATATTAGCAGATTGTTCCACCAACCTCTAAGTATTGGCTACTTATGGATGAGACAGTAAATCATAAAACAAGTGAATACCTCCTGTCAGCAACTCATGGTCTTATTTCAAAGACGCAGGCACCTTTTTTAGAAGCAGTGTTTGCTTGCAGAGCATTTGATGCTATAGTATTTTCTCAGAAATTTTCATTCTAAGCTAGAGTTCTTGAGTACATGTTACATGTTTCACATTTTCGACATGGGATTAAAATAATTTGATGGAGAGATCATTTTAACAGAAAAAAAAGAAAGGACAAGCATTTGAAAAGTGAATGGCCTCAAACTGGTAATGTATTTGGTGTATCTTAAAGGTTAGAATTCAGCCATAAAAGTGGGGCTACTCTTTGGAAAGAAAATATAGTAGGTTTATTTATTCTTGATGAAGATAAACTTATATAAATGAAAATAAATATGTATTTTAAAATCTGTATTTTTTTCAAAAAGTAAATTTATATTGTCCTTCACGTCTTTCAATTAGGACACCAAAAAATTTAAATAGTGAAAATTGTGCCTTTTATATTTGTAGAGTTATTTAATGTGAATTGAAAGTACAATCGCTATAAATGTGATTGCATTGTATTACTATAAGATATCAGAGCAAATACTATGGGAAAAGGATAAACGACAGTTTAATAAGCTAACAGTATGGAGAGAATTACTGTGATGAACTCTGGGTTGGAAGTTAAGTCACCTGGGTACTTATCCCGGTTCTATACTTGATTCACTCACTTGTGACTCTGAGAAAAAGAATTTGCTAAGTAAATGAGAGATATTAGAACATATCCATAGGCTAAGTTTAAAATTCTACTATTTGAAGACTTGACATAATGCTAAAAATAAAATATAGTGTTGAAAGAAAAAGCCACTAACCTAGAATTCCATATCCATTGAAATTATCCTTCAAAAATGAAAGAGAAATGGAGACTTTCTCAGGCAAACGAAAGACTAAGGGAATTTATTGCTAGTAGACCTGCTCTGAAAGAAATGTTAAAAGTTCTTCAGGGAGCAGGAAATTAAATAATTCAGAAATTCAGATCTACAGAAAGAAAGAATGTCAGACATGGCAAGAATGAAGATGCAGATGTAGAGAACAGACTTGAGGACACGGGGCAAGGGGTGGGGGCAAGGAGGAAGCCGGGACGAAGTGAGCAAGTATCATTGACATATATACACTATCAAAGGTAAAATAGATAGCTAATGGGAAGCTGCTGCATAACACAGGGAGATCAACTTCACGATGGGTGATGACTTAGAGGGCTGGGATAGGGAAGGTGGGAAGGAGTCGCCAGAGGGGATATGGAGATATATGTATAAATACAGCTGATTCACTTTATTGTACAGCAAAAACTGGCACAACTGTGTAAACCAATTATATTCCAATAAAGAACTTAAAAAAAAGGGAAAGTCAGAGAAGAAATAAGTGGAGATAAAGAAAAATCATTTTTCTTATTAACTGATCAATTTGACAACTAATTCATCAATTTAATTCATTGAAGTAATAATAGTAACAATTTATTGGGTGATTATAGCATATGGGTAAGTAAAATAAATGACAGTAAAGTTACAAGTCATGGGAAAGAAGAATTGGAGCTGCTCTGTTATAAGGGACTTGCACAAACAGTGAAGCACAATAATCTTGATAGTGGATTTAATTGATATACTGAAAGAGAAGAGAAAATAGAACCATGCAAAATGCTCAATTTAAACCAGAGAAGGCAGAAAATGAAACAGAAAAAAGGAGTGCAACTAAGAGAAAACAGGGGCTAAAATGGTGGTTATCAAATAAAATATATCAGTTATCACTTTAGATGTGAATGGTCTAAATACACGAATGTAAAGACAGAGATTGTCAGAATGAATAGTAAAAAATTTAAAACCTACAAGCTAGAGCTATATACTATCTCCTAGGAACTCACTTTTTTTTAAGCTCTTTATTGGAATATAATTGCTTCATACACTTGTACCAATTTTTGAGGAATCCCAAAGTGAATCAGCTGTATTTATACATATATTCCAATATCCCCTCCCTCCCGCAACTCCCTCCCACCCTCCCTGTCCTGGCCCTCTAAGTCATCACCCATCATCGAGTTGATCTCCCTTCGTTATACAGTAACTTCCCACTAGCTATCTATCTTGCAATTGGTAGTGTATATGTGTATATGCTACAATCTCATTTTGTCCCTGCTTCCTCTTCTCACCCACCCTGAACTCTGTGTCCTCCAATCCATTCTCTGCATCAGCATCCTTATTCTTAACCTGTCACTGGGTTCATCAGTACCATTTTTTTAGATTCCATATATATGAGTTAGCATACAGTATTTGTTATTCTCTTTCTGGCTTACTTCACGCTGTATGATAGTCTCTATCTCTATCCACCTCATTACATATAGCTCCATTTCATTCCTTTTTATGGCTCAGTAATATTCCATTGTATATAGGTGCCACATCTTCTTTATCCATTCATCTCTTGATGGGAATTTAGGTTGCTTCCATGTCCTGGCTATGGTAATTAGGGCTGCAATGAACATTATGGTACATGTTTCTTTTTGGATTATGGTTTTCCCTGGGTATATGCCCAGTAGTGGGATTACTGGGTCATATGGTAGTTCTATTTGCAGTTTTTTAAGGAACCTCCAAATTGTTTTCCATAGTGGCTGTACCAACTTACATTCCCACCAACAGTGCAGGAGAGTTCCCTTTTCTCCACACCCACTTCAACATCTATTGTTTCTAGATTTTTTGATGATGGCCATTTTGACTGGTGTGAGATGATACCTCATTGTGGCTCTGACTTGCATTTCTC
Source organism: Hippopotamus amphibius kiboko (assembly GCF_030028045.1). Taxonomy (NCBI): domain Eukaryota; kingdom Metazoa; phylum Chordata; class Mammalia; order Artiodactyla; family Hippopotamidae; genus Hippopotamus; species Hippopotamus amphibius. Next base: position 8,982,517 of record NC_080194.1, read on the forward strand.
TAATGATTAGTGATGTTGAGCATCTTTTCATGTGTTTGTTGGCCCTCTGTATGTCTTCTTTGGAGAAATGTCTATTTAGGTCTTCCACCCATTTGTGGATTGGGTTATTTGCTTTTTTGGTATGAAGCTGCATGAGCTGCTTGTATATTTTGGAGATTAATCCTTTGTCCGTTGCTTCATTGGCAAGTATTTTCTCCCAATCTGAGGGTTGTCTTCTTGTCTTGTTTATGGTTTCTTTCTCTGTGCAAAAGGTTTTAAGTTTCATTAGGTGCCATTTGTTTATTCTTGATTTTATTTCCATTATTCTAGGAGGGGGGTGGTCAGAAAGGATCTTGCTTTGATGTATATCATAGAGTGTTCTGCATATGTTTTCCTCTAGGAGTTTCATACTGCCTGGCCTTACATTTAGGTCATTAATCCATTTGGAGTTTATTTTTGTGTATGGTGTTAGGAAATGTTCTAATTTCATTCTTTTACATGGTGCTGTCCAATTTTCCCAGCACCACTTATTGAAGAGGCTGTCTTTTTTCCATTGTATATTCATGCCTACTTTGTCAAAGATAAGATGCCAGTATGTGCTTGGGTTTACCTCTGGGTTCTCTATTCTGTTCCATTGATCTTCCTTTCTATTTTTGTGCCAGTACCATACTGTATTGATGACTGTGGCCTTGTAGTATAGTTTGAAATCAGGAAGCCTAATTCTACCAACTCTGTCTTTCCTTCTCAAGATTGCTTTAGCTATTCGGGGTCTTTTGCATTTCCATACAAACCATAAGATTTCTTGTTCTAGTTCTGTAAAAAATGCCATTGGTAATTTGATAGAGATTTCATTGAATCCGTAAATTGCTTTGGGTAGTACCATCATTTTCACAATGTTGATTCTTCCAATCCAAGAACATAGTATGTCTCTGCATCTGTTTGTATTGTCTTTGATTTCTTTCATCAGTGTCTTAAAGTTTTCTGCATACAGGTCTTTTGCCTCCTTAGGCAGGATTATTCCTAGGTATTTTATTCTTTATGTTGCAATGGTAAATGGGAGAGTTCCCTTAATTTCTCTTTGGGCTTTTTTGTTGCTAGTGTATAGGAATGCGAGAACTTTCTGTGCATTAATTTTTTATCCTGCTACTTTACTAAATTCGTTGATTAGTGCTAGCAGTTTTCTGGTAACATCTTTAGAGTTTTCTATGTATAATATCATGTCATCTGCAAAGAGTGACAATTTTACTTCTTTTCCAGTTTGGATTCCTTTTATTTCATTTTCTTCTCTGATTGCTGTGGATAAAACTTCCAAAACTATGTTGAATAATAGTGGTGAGAGTGGACACCCTTGTCTTGTTCCTGTTCTTAGAGGGAATGCTTTCAGTTTTTCACCATTAAGAATGATGTTGGCTTCTGGTTTCTCATATATGGCTTTTATTATGTTGAGGTAATTTCCTTCTATGCCCATTTTCTGGAGAGCTTTTATCATAAATGGATGTTGAACTTTGTCAAAAGCTTTTTCTGCATCTATTGAAATGATCATATGGTTTTTATCCTTGAAGTTGTTGATATGATGTATCACGTTGATTGATTTGCGTATATTGAAGAATCCTTGCATCCCAGGGATAAACCCCACTTGATCATGGTGTATGATTTGGTTAATGTGCTGTTGCAGTCTGTTAGCTAGTACTTTGTTGAGGATTTTTGCAAGTATATTTATCAATGATATTGGCCTGTAATTTTCTTTTTTTGTGACATCTTTGCCTGGTTTTGGTATCAGGGTAATGGTGGCCTCGTAGAATGAGTTAGGGAATGTTCCTCCTTCTGCTATATCTTGGAAGAGTTTGAAAAAGATATGTGTTAGCTCTTTAAATGTTTGATAGAATTTGTCTGTGAATCCATCTGGCCCTGGGTTTTTGTTTGTTGGGAGATTTTTAATCACAGTCTCAATTTCCGTACTTGTAATTGGTCTGTTCATATTTTCTATTTCTTCCTGGTTCAGTCTTGGAAGATTGTACTTTTCTAAGAATTTATCCATTTCTTCCAGGTTATCCAATTTATTGGCATATAGTTGCTTGTACTAGTCTCTCATGATCTTTTGTATTTCTGCGGTGTACATTGTTACTTCTTTTTCATTTCTAATTCTGTTGATTTGCGTTTCTCCCTTTTTTTTTCCTGATGAGTCTGGCTAATGGTTTGTCAATTTTTTTCTCTTCGCAAAGAACCAGCTTTTAGTTTCATTGATCTTTGCTATTGTTCCTTCATTTCTTTTTCATCTATTTCTCCTCTGGTCTTTATGATTTCTTCCCTTCTGCTCACTTTGGGGTTTTTTTGTTCTTCTTTCCCTAATTGTTTTAGATGTAAGTTTAGCTTGTTTATTCAATAGTTTTCTTGTTTCTTGAGGTAGGATTGTATTGTTATAAACTTCCCCCTTCGAAATGCTTTTGCTGCATCCCATAGGTTTTGGGTTGTTGTATTTTCATTGTCAATTGTTTCTATTTTTTGATTTTCTCTTTTATTTCTTCAGTGATTTCTTGGTTGTATAATAGCATATTGTTTAGCCTTCATGTGTTTATATTTTTACAATTTTTTTCAGGTAATTGATATCTAATCTCATGGCATTGTGGTCAGAGGAGATGCTTGATATGATTTCAATTTTCTTGAATTTCCCAAGGCTTGATTTGTGACCAAAGATGTGATCTATCCTAGATAATATTCCATGTGCACTTGAGAAGATAGTGTATTCTGTCGTTTTTGGATGGAATGTCCTATAAATATCAATTAAGTCAAAATGGTCTAATGTGTCATTTAAAGCTTGTGTGTCCCTATTTATTTTCTGTTTGGATGATCTGTCCATTGATGTAAGTGGGGTGTTCAAGTCTCCCACTATTATTGTGTTACTGTCAATTTCCCTCTTATGTCTGCTAGCATTTGCCTTATCTATCAAGGTGCTCCTATGCTGGGTGCATAGATATTTACAATTGTTCTATCTTCATATTGTAATGATCCCTTGATCATTATGTAGTGTCCTTCCTTGTCTCTTGTAATAGAATTTTCTTTAAAGTCTAATTTGTCTGATATGAATATTGCTACTCCAGCTTTCTTTTGACTTCCATTTGCATGGAAAATCTTTTTCCATCCCCTTACTTTCAGTCTATACGTGTCCCTTGATCTGAAGTGGGTTTCTTGTAGGTAGCATATGTAAGTGTCTTCTTATTGTATGCATTCAACCAGTCTGTGTCTTTTGGTTGCAGCATTTAATCCATTTACATTTAAGGTGATTATTGACATATATGTTCCTATTACCATTTTCTTAATTGTTTTCGGTTTGTTTTTGTAGGTCTTTCCCTTCTCTTGTGTTTCCTACTTAGAAAAGTTCGTTTAGCAATTGTTGTAAGGCTGGTTTGTTGCTGCAGAATTCCATTAAGTTTTTCTTGTCTGTAAAACTTTTGATTTCTCTATTGAATCTGAAGGAGATTCTTGCTGGGTAGAGTATTCTTGGCTGTAGGTTTTTCTCTTTCAGGACTTTCAGTATATCCTGCCACTCCCTTCTGGCCTGCAGGGTTTCTGCAGAAAGATCAGCTGTTATCCTCATGGGTTTTCCCTTCCATGTTATTTGTTGCTTTTGTCTTGCTGCTTTTAATATTTTTTCTTTGTGTTTAATTTTCGTTAGTTTGATTAATATGTGCCTTGGTGTATTTCTCCTTGGGTTTATTCTCTGTGGTACTCTCTGTGCTTCTTATATTTGATTAATTATTTCCTTTCCCATGTTGGGGAAGTTTTCCACTATAACCTCTTCAAATATTTTCTCAGACCCTTTCTTTTTTTCTTCTTCTTCTGGGATGCCTATGATTCAAATGTTGGTGTGCTTAATGTTGTCACCAAGCTCTCTGAGACTGTTTTCCTTTCTTTTTATTCTTTTTTCTCTTTCCTGCTCTGTGGCAGTTATTTCTCCCATTCTATCTTCCAACTCACTTGTTCTTCTGCCTCAATTATTCTGCTGTTTATACCCTCTAGCATATTTTTAATTTCAGTTATTTTGTTGTTTATTACTGTTTGTTTGCTCTTTAGTTCTTCTGAGTTCTTATTAATTGCTTCTTTTATTTTCTTTATTTTGTTATTGAGATTTTGGATCATCTTTACTATCATTACTCTGAATTCTTTTTCAGGCAATTTTCCTATTTCCCCTTCATTTATTTGGTTTTGTGGGTTTTTTCCCTGCTCCTTTGCCTGCATGGTTTTTCTTTGTTTTCTCATTTTGTCTAATTTATAGGATTTGCTGTCTCCTTTCCCTATGCTGCCTAGTAGTAATTCCTCTTGTTTTTGCTCTCTGTCCCCTGTGGTGGGAATTGTCCAGTGTATTGAGTAGGCTTCCAGGTTGGAGGGTCTGGTGCCTGCTTTCTGGTGTGTGGCTCTGAATCTTTTCTCTCTGATGAGCAGGGCCATGTCAGGTGGTATATTTTAGGGTACTTATGAGCTTAATATGGCTTTAGGTAGTCTGTGTGCTGATGGGTGGCTTTGTGTTCTTGTCTTGTTTGTGGTTTGGTGTGAGGTGTTCAGCACTGGCAGTTGCAGACAGTCAGATGAAGCCGACTGTTAGACTCTGATACAGGGCTCCATGAGATTTCTCTGCAGTTAATCTTCCCTGTGGCTGAGGACTCTCTAGTGGTCTAGCATCAGGATTTGGTGCTCCCTCCCCAGAGTCTCCTACTTGACTACTGATTGAGTAGTTCTGACTTCAGAGGTTGCTTGTCCCGGCAATAAAGAAGTTTAAAAAAGACTGTCAAACCCCAGAGTAATGGTGGAGTGTTGAGTCAAACAAATACTAAATCAAGGAAACACATACATGCACAAAACACACAAATACCAAATCCAATAGAACTTAAGGCACTAGAAAGACCTGACAGAAGAACCCTAGCATGCAATCAGACAATCAAAGAGAAAACCACAAAAATTCGAAACCAAAAAAAGAAACCACACACACACAAACAGAAATCCAGGGAAATTCTGAAAGCTAGAATCAAATATAATAAAGAGCACGAGTACAACCAGATAGACTGAAGATTCCCAAAACAAAATCAGACAATTATAATTATAACTAAGATAAAGACAAACCCTAGTAATAAAAACCAAAGCAGTGTGTCATCTGGAGAATAAAGCAAGTCCACAGAGCAGACTGATAATATTGATTATAAGTATATTAAGATAAAATAAACTAAAAAAGGATAGAAAACAGGGCAACAGAAGAGTGTAGTATGACTGGAAATATGAAAAGAAAAAGAAAAAAATAGAGATGTATAAAAGATAGAGAAGAAAAGATGGTAGGAGAGGTAAAGTCAGCACTACGAAAAACTTAGCTAGAAATAGAAATATTAAAAAAAGGCCAAAAATAAAAATAGAAGAAATAATAGAATAAAAAAATATGTTACAAAGCATGTAGATCCCTTAAGACTATGATCATAATTAACTAGGGGGAAAAAAAAAAGGCTAGAACTGACCCAAAAATAGACCAGATCAGTGGAATTAATAATAATATTTCTGTTTCCTTGGGGTCTCAGCTATAAGTGTCTTTCTACCCACCTTGGGCTTTTTGTATTACTCTGCTACCAGCAGAGCTTCCTTTATTGTTCATCTGTAAGTGCCAGTGTGTGGGGAGAGAGAGAAGGTACAACAGTGGCTCCTTTCCCTGGGAGTAAGTGAGCAGTGGCACCCTGCCTCTATCGTGGTGGCCCAGACAGCGGTGGTGGTGCCTATTGCGGAGGGACGCCATCAGCTCAGGCCAAGAGAGCGACTACAACTGTGGCTCCTCCCCCATGTATGACCCTGCAGTGGCACCCTGCCTGGGTCACAGTGGCCCAGGCAGCAGTAGTGATGCCCATTGAAGAGGGAAGCTGGCAGCTCAGGTGCAAATAGAATGTCTCCAGAGCTGGGCCACTCTGTGGACTTTTGGCTCTCCGCTGCAGGCATTCCAGGCCAGCCCCGCCCGGGGGCCTTTATTATCCCTGACTTCATAGCCAGGCCCAGAGGGGGGTCTTTCTTTGTCCATCGCAGGCACAGAGAGAGAGACTACAACTGCAGCTCCTCCCCCCTTCTTGTGAGTCAGCAGTATCGAGCCGCCACCATGGCCACCCAGCTTTCCACGGTAGGCATGCTCCGATGTGGATTTCTTCCCTCCTCTCCCCTCCGTCCATCTCATCCACTGCCAACAATGTTTCTCACCCTGAACCAGTTCTCTGGTTCCCACATTCCAGCTCCCAGACCCCCTGTTCAGCTGTGAACCGACATCTCAGTCTGGACACACTGAGCTGTGTGCTTTTCTCTGTGCTTTTCTCACTCTTTCCCACCTGCCACAGCTCAGCCGCTTCACCCTCTTTGACCAGTCCCAAATGACCCAGGGAAATTCCCCATTGGAGAAGGGGTTTCCCCATCAGACAAGGGATGTTTCCGTGAATTCGGCAATCTCCCCTTTGTTTCAGCTCCCCCTGCCCCAGGGTGTGGGACCCATCTCTTTCCTTTCTTCTCCTCTTTCTCCTTTTTTCTTTTTCCCTCTGTCCTCTCCAGTTATGTCGACATCTCTGCAGTCCTTTCTGGTGTCTGAGGTCTTCTGATGGTGTACAGCTGGTTCTCTGTGGGAATTATTGCATCTTTTGATGTATTCCTGATGCATCTGTGGAGAGGGATGCATTCCACATCCTTCTACTTTGCTGCCATCTTTTACCACCCTGGAACTCACTTTAAACATAAAGGTGTAAATAGGTTAAAAGAAAAGAAATAGGGAAGATATAATATGATAACAATAATAAAAAGACAGCTGAGCAGCTATATTAATTTAAGATAAAGCAGACTTCAGAGCAAGGAAGATTTTCAGGGATAAGGAGAGACATTTCATAATGATAAAGAGATCAATTATCCAAGAAGACATAATATCTTTAACATTTATACATCTAAAGACAGGGTGTCAAAATCTGTGAGACATAAACTGATAGAACTGCAAAGAGAAGAGACAAATCCATAATATAGTTGGAGACTTCAACACCCCTATTAAGTAACTGATAAATCAAGTAGGCAGAACATCAGTAAGAATATCGTTGACCTGCATAAAATCAGCAATAGGTTTTATCTAATTGACATGACAATATTTCATGCAACAACTGCAAAATACACATTTTTTTCTCAAACTTACATAGAACATTAACCAAGAAAAAACACATTCTGTACCAAAAAAAAACCCTCACCTGAACAACTTTTAAAAGAATGTAAATCATAAAAAGCATTTTCTCAGATCACAGTGGAATTAGACTAGAAATCAATAACAGAATGATAACTGGAAAATCCTCCAAATATTTGGAAATTAATCAATACACTTCTCATAACACATCAATCAAATGAGATTCAAGATAAATTTTAAAAATATTTTGAATGAAATGAAAATAAAAATGCAACTTATCAAAACTTGTGAAATACAGTGAAGCAGTACTTAGAGGAAAATTTACAACATTAAATGCATACACTAGAAAAATAGAAAAATCTAAACTCAAAATCTAAACCTCTATTTTAGGAAAGTAGAGAATGAACAGTAATTTGAGCCTAAAGCAAGTAGAAGATGAAAAAAGTAAAAATTACAGCAGATATCAAAATAATTGAAAATAGGAAAACAATAAATCAACAATATAAAAATTTTTAAATACATAAATGGGTAAATCTCTAATCAGGCTAACAAAGACAAACATAAAAAAATATATACATTACTAATATTTAAAAGGAAAAAGGGATCATCACTTTTGATCCCATGGGCATCTAAAGGATAACAAAGGAATATTAAGAGAAATTCTATGACCACAATTTGATAACAAATAAAATGCAACAATTCTTTGAAAGGCACAAACTACTAATACTCACATAACGAGATACATATAATCTGAATAGACCCATATCTATTAATGAAATTGAACCATTAATTTTCATAACCTTGCAAGAAAGAAAACATCAGGCCCAGATGGTTTCAATAATGAATTCTACCAAAAATATAAAGAAGAAACAATGCAATTGCTATACAATCTTTCCCAGAAGATAGAAGCAGAGGATATTCTTCCAAACTCATTCTGTGAGGCCAGCATTTTATCAGAATCAGAATCAGGTAAAGACATTACAACAAAGGAAAACTACAAATCAATCTCTGTCATGCATATGGTTACAAAATCCTTGAACAAAACATTAGCAAATCAAATCCAACAATGTATAAAAACAATTAAACACCATGACCCAGTGAGATTTATTCCAGGAATGTAATCTATCACATGAATAAGCTAAAGAAGACAAATAGTGATCATAGAAATTGATGCAGAAACATATTTTATTATTGATGAAAACTCTCAGCAAACTAGAAATAGAGGGAAACCTCTTCAACTTGATAAAGAACATTTACAAAAAATCTGAAGATAACATTTAACTTAATTGTGAGAATGGCTACTTTTTTGCTGAAATCAAGAATAAAGCAAGGATATCTCCTCTCACCACTCTTATTCTGGAAGTACTACCTAGTGCAATAAGCAATAAAATGAAACAATAAGTCAAGAAAGTAAAATAATTAATAAATTAAATTATGACAAAAAATGGTTAATAATTGAGTATAACAAGGTCACAGTTTGTTAACATATAGAAGTCAATTGTTTTCCTATATATCAGCAATTAAAATTGGAATTTAAAATTAAAAGCACCACACCATTTATCATAGACCTGAAAAATGAAATAGGTATAAATCTAATAAAATATGTACATGATCTACATGTGGAAAACTATAAAACTAACGAAAGAAATTTAAAAAAATAAATGGAGAGATATTTTGTTTATGAATTGGAAAACAATATTTGTTAAGATATCAATTATTCCCAATATGATCTACATATTCAATTTAATCCTAATCTGACTCCTAGCAAGCTATATTTTGGATGTCAACAAACTGGTAGCATCAAAGGAGAAAAAACCCAAAATAGCCGAAACAATGTTAAAGAAGAAAGTTGAAGTACAGATACTACCTGACATCAAGACTCACGATTACTTTACATTAATGAGGATACCATGTTTTTAGTAAAAGAATAGACACACAGATCAATGGAATAGAAAAGATAGCCTGGAAATACATACACACAAATATACTGAGTTGATTTTTGACGAAGGAGCAAAGGGAATTCAATAGCAATAGGAGTCTTTTCAGAATTATAAATTTTGAATTATACCAGAACAACTGGATGTCCATATTAAAAAAAATCTAGACACAGACCATATAGCTTTCACAAAATTTAAATTAAAATGGGTCATAGATCTAAGCATGAAATGCAAAACTATGAAATTTGTAGGAAAAAAATAGGAGAAGGTCTAGTAACCTTGGGTCTGACCATACATTTTTAGATAAAACACCAAGAATATGATCCATGAAAAAACTGACAAGCTGTAATTAAGAAAACTTCTGCTCTGTAAAAGACAACGTCAATAGAATAAGAAGAATGGGAGAAAATATTTGCAAAACACATATCTGATAATGTACTTATATTCAAATATACAAAGAGCTTAAAGCTTAATAGAGAAGAAACATCCCTATGAAAAATGGGCAAAAAATCTGAACAGAAATCTCACCAAAGAATACATACTCATGACAGATGGCAAGTAAGTGTATGAAAAGGTGCCCATCATCAGCTGTTGTCAAGAAATTGCAGATTAAAACAAACACCGAATATTACTACATACCTATTAAGATGACCAAAATCCAAAAAATGACAACACCAAATGCTGCCAATGATATGGAGCAAAGGGAACTCTCATGCATTTCTGAGGAAAATACAAAATGTTACAGCTATTTTAGAAGACAGTTTAGCAGTATCTTACAATGCTAGACATGTTCTTTTCATATGACCCAGCAATCATGCTCCTATTTATTTACCCAGGTTATTTGAAAGCTTATATTCACACAAAATCTGCCCATGAATGTTCACAGCAGCTTTATTCATAATTACCAAAAGCTGGAAACAAAAAAGATGTCCTCCAATAGGTGAATAAACAACTGTGGTCCAGTTCATTCAATGGAATATTATTCAGCGATTAAAATTTTAAAAAAAGAGCCGTGAAGACAAAAGAGATTATAGAGGGACATTAAATGTATATTGGTAAGTTTAAAAAGCTATTTTGAAAAAACTAAATACATATTGTAAAATTCTAATTATATGATATTCTAAAAAAATAGAACTATAGAGATAATAAAATGATCGGTGCTTGCCATGGTGTTAGAGGAGAAGGTGAAGGGATGAGTAAGTAAGTGAAACACAGGAGAGTTTTAGAGAAGTCAAATTATTCTATTCAATATTGTAAGGATGAATAAAAGACTTTACACTTTTGTATATATCCTCAGAAATTCACAGCACAAAAAGTGGATTTTAATGTAGGCAAAGTAAAAATAAAATCATTTAGGAAGTTGAAGTATGCCCGGAAGGAATGCAGACAATGACAAGAGAATCTAACTGTGTTACAAATGTACAGAACAACCTCACTGATGGTAATGGAGAAAAGGTTCTGACCTAGGGAACCTTAGAAAAGAGTAGATTCTGTAAAACAAAAAACAAAAGGAATTGCACATATACACTGTTTTTTAATTGAGAAAGTTACATCCACAGGAGTACAGGTTAACAACTCTGATACTTTTATTCATGTATCCAGGAGAAAAAAAATTAAGTAAATGCATGGCAGATGGAGGGAGCCAGGTTCCTTGCTGTTTAAGTGGAAGTTTACAGATAAGCAAGGGGAGGGGTTAAAATGATCCATGTGGTAATAGATCAGAGTTAGAAACATTAATGTCAACTCACTGTTTAATTTAATAAAAAATACAGAGGTTAAAAATGGAAATAGGTACAGATATCTGTACATACAGAGGCTAATATCAATACACACCCATAAATGTATTGCTCTGTTAGCTAGGACAGCCAAAAAGAAATGACATCCCAACAGCAAGGAGCACACTTTGTGACCAGATCTTAGTTTATAGTAGCATTCCCCAGTAAAAGGAACATAGACTCTTTAGAAACATGGCTGATTCTAGGGCTGGAGCAAGAAATATACAAAATAAATATTTTATAGAGTCAGGAAATAAGGAAATGCTCTAAAAACACAAAAAACAATATATCAGAGCTAACTGAAAGAGCTTTTAAGGGACCAAGCTGGATTAATTTGAGCAAAAAAAGAAAATCAATAAAAGTAGTGCTGGATTGAAACTCAAATTATGAAATAAATATCTATTATTCCACACTGATATAAATAAATGATTTACTAACTTAATAAATTGGGGGGAAGAGAATAATCCAATAATCCTCCATGCAGAAGAATTCTAACTAATTTAAGTGGATTCTCTTCCCTGAAGGAGGGGGAATATATACAGGGTGGGGAACATATACACCCACTCTTTCGGTGTGAGCAGTACATAGTGACTTCTCCCCAAAGTTTACACTATGAAAAGGGGGAAGAGAGAGTAACCTTATAGTGGAAAAACTTGACAAACACTACCTTAACTAGGTGATCAAGGATGGTATAATAGTCATAAATCATGTTGACAATACATACCTTTTGCAATGTCATGAAAATGGCACTTTACATCTGCAGTCTTCTCAGTGACTCATATATATACCAAGTCTTATCATGAGAAAAACATCAGACAAATTCTAACTTTGTGCCATCCTACAAAATGTCTGGTCAGTACTCCTCAAAACTAAGGTCATCAAATACAAGGATAGTATGAGAAACTGCTAGTCAGGAGGAGCCTAAAGAGACATGATAACTAAATGTAATGTGGTATCCTGACACAGAAAGGGGAAATTGGGTAGAATTCCAAATAAACTATGGACTTGAGTTTATAATAATGTAAACCAACTAGCAAAAACTAAATAGACGATGTATTTCCTTAACTGGTGTGCCAATATCGCACAACATCTGAACAGCTGGGGAGCCAAATATTTTAAAAGTTTGTGTATACAACAAAATACACATGTAACAAGTGAAAACACTAAATGAATAAGTACAATCCCACTAACACATTATTTGCAACTGTAGTAAAAACACTTATTGAAACATGCCAATATCCTTCAAAAAGATAGAAGATACACAGGCTCGTTTCTTTTGATAAAAGGCATATGGTACCAACAACAACAACGACAAATCCTAAGCACGAAAGAACCATTACTTTCCTGAAGGTAAAATTGAACTTTGGCAAAGATACAAGTGCTGTAAAGAACATCAGCACTAATAAGGAGATACATAAGTTTACATCATTTGCCCATATCATGGCCCAGTCCCAATTCATTCTTCCCTTTAAAACAGGTAGTTATAATCCTGTCCTAAACAACTCTGAATTTTAAATGTGGTTTGCTGATTGACATGTATTTTTCTCTAAACTCAGTAAAATGGCTATAGAAATTATACTTTGTGATATTTGAAACATATATTAAATTTATTCATTCTCTGAATAGAGAAACACATGGGCAAAGAAGAGAGATCCTGCATATAAATATAACAGTTTCAATTTGATCAAGAAGTTTCCACTTATAGTAAAAGCCCTCCTTACCTCAGGTCCACATGGTACATATTCAGTTTCCCATATATTCTCATCAATGAACTGCCTAGGCAAATGCAAAGGCATTCTTTACAGACAATGAACTGGATTTTGCAACATGACTGATAAACAGTTCAGTACCTTACGTAATATAAAATACTGTGAATAGAGAGTTTATTTTAGACACTGCTTCAAATACCAAGACATTTGAGTTATTAAACACTATATAACCAAAAAGAAGAGCAAAGTGAACATCTTACAAATTTCTTATGCATGGGGGGAAGAGAGATTTACTAAAAGTGTTACTTTATCTGTAAAATTTGTATTGGATATTCTGATAGTTTCATTAAAAGAACAAACTTCTATAAAAAGAAGTAAGTAGAATTATTTTACATAGGAAATTATGTTACAGATATATGAATCATTAAAGATGTTTTGGTATCATTCTTGGTTTTTTATCATTCTTAAGTTTTTCAGATGTTAGTAATCTAGTAACTCTGATTACTACAGTACCCCTCCTTGGCTTTGGGTTTGGAAACTTCAGAGCATTTAGGGTGTTTAGAAACACTTTTTTCTCAGTTTTTCTAAACACTCATAATTCATAGAACTCTTTGATCGCACTTGGTCTTGAGCACAAGATTTTATTTTTTATCCAACAGCGATGTACTTTAAAATTGAAGCTTTTAGAACAAATTAAATTGACTTCACATATAAAAAAGTTTTCCAACAAGTGTTGCCATTTATTTCAGATTTTCTATTTAGCAGAAATGAAATTGCCCAGTAGCTCTGTGCCTGTTCTATTTGTAGTGGGTATTTATGTGTATGTGTGTGCATAGCTTTCTTATTTTTGAAAAATTCAGAACTGCCAGCTTTGGGGAAATATTCCATCTACTCCCCACCCCCCCGTAATCTAACAGCATCTTCTATAGAGAAAGTGCTTTAAATTTTCCATACCAGCACATGGCAACTCTATTTGACTGGTGAATGACTAAATTTAGTAAAAGCGAATGCTTGACAAGAATTTTTTCTAATTTACATTTACCTGCATGAAATAATATTCAGAAAGATCAAAGAATTTTTTCAATGTAATTTTACCTTTCACAACACAATTTATAAATAGACACTATAGTGACTGCACTGGTGTTTGTTGTGTGTTGTTGATAAGAATTATGAATAGATGCTCACTAATAAATTCACAAATCGTTCTCTCTTTTTCTTCCATTTTTTCTCTCCTTATCATACTGCATTGAAAAGTGAACTTGTTGGTATTGCTAAATGAGTCACCTGATCCAGGTACACTAGTTTGAGTTAAGATACATTCACTTTGGGAATGTTAATTTATTGAAGCAGAGGAGTGCCCATCAAATTCACTCTGCAAATGAGCTGGTTTTCAGGACTGCAGAATGTCATCACACATACACACAATCATTGAGTATATTATTTACTTGAGTGTCAAAAATTATTTAAATCTCATATTTTTAGAAATGACAGGACAGCTTAATCACTAAAATAATACATATTATCAAGAGAGCATGCCTATAAATATCTTAGATGCGTTATTCAGTGTGTGAAATAACGGCAATTTGCCACTATTATACCTCAGTAGAGCTTGTAAAATGAGTGTCTTGCTTTTTGCACTATTAATAATTTACATCAGTAAGTTTATGTGAGACATTTGTGGCTTAAGGTAGTAATGCCAACAAGATGTAAACACGAAGTTTGCTTTGGAAAACTTTGTAATTTCTAAAGATCAAATTTTGTTATTGATGTAATCTGATTCACTGGAATCTCATTTTACAGTGGTGCAAAGACAAAGAAAGGAAAAAAATATAAAGGCTATGCAAATAGAAGGCTTGGGTAAAGCAACAAAATATATAAAATACATTTAATGTGTTCTTCACTAGAAGCAATAGTAATAGATACTATTTTCCATAAATTATGAATCTATACTAGAAGAGAGAAAGTGGGCTTTATTTGAGGCCGATCTAAACCAAGCCTTTGGGACTAGGGAGATTTTAAAACTATGCAACTCTGTGTGTGTGTGTGTGTGTGTGTGTGTGTGTGTGTATGTGTCTACTCACAAGAGCTGAGATTCTTCTGATCCTCCTATTGTAAGTAGGAAGAGGAGACTTGGGGAAATTCCTTCAGCTTGCTTCCTCCTTCCCCATGTACTAGTCTCCCCGCATATAGTATTTGCTGATTTAAATGGAAATTTATATTCATTGACATGGATAGACAGCTATGATATACAGGGGAAACATTAATAGTGGACTCACATCAGACATCAGTAATGGAACCACACATAATGTGTGAGCATATGTTCATGCACAGATAGTCTAGAAAACTACTCACAAAACTTCATAGCAATTGTCTCTGAAGAGGACCTTAGGGTCTGAGAATAAAAAAGTGAGAGAAAGTCTTAGTTTTAAATTTTTTTTTTACCTTTAAATTTTTTTTTCAAATTTTGTAATATTTAAAGGTATTACCTATTCAAAATTCATGTACTTCAATTCTGTGTGTGGGGGGTGTGTGTGTGAGAGAGAGAGAATATTATAGCCTAATGCTTCATTGGTAAAAAAGAAACTATTCATTATAAAAACTGACTAGCACACATCTAAAATTTGCCTATTCATATAAAAGACCCAAATGTTACACACTAATTTTGGCATTTAAAAATATTAGTTTCAGTATATATACTCCAATTTCCCACATTCTTCTCAATTTATATCTTGGTAATACTCTTCCAATTCTCTCTTGGATACAAACACCAAGAGAATAACTTGGTTTGACGTGCAGAAGAGATTTGCAGAAATCAGCTTCTTTTGAGATGCTCACTACTCTCTGATAAGGTGATAAAGTGTCTGCACATTTGGCCAGTAACTTCATTTTTTTTTCCTCCCATTGAAAATATTGGAATTACTCAATCCCCACAATCATTTCCATTTGGATACTGCCTCAAAGACTTTGAAAAGATTGCTCAGCAGTGAGTGTAGATAGAAAAGCATCATTAGATTTGAATACTGAATATGGTCTAGAGAAAATTCAAGAGTTATTTCAACTGGGCAATATAAAAAGAGAAGACAAAAGGGACTCAGGCAAATATCACCTATTGGAATAAATATTTTCTTTAACTCAGATAAGAGAATAATTTTAACAATTTATGGGCATAATCTATTAGGAAACAAGTTATATGATAACTCAGTATTCCTTTCCAGGCACTGACACCAAGGGATCTTTATGAAATTGCTTGTTAGGGGTCTTCACTGATCAACTGAAAGGTATGTTGCCCTGGATCAGGAAACTCTGAAAAAATCCTGTTTCTGAAGGGGATTCTGGTATCCTGAACAAAAAAGACAAAACATTAAAAGGTTGTCCAGCCAGTGGGCAGAGAGGGAGCAGCAGAATGGTTGTAAACAGGCCTGCATCACCTGGATGCAGAAGAAGCAGCTCACCTGGAATTATGAGATTATTTACAGAAAACAGTGCAGTGACTGTCATAGTGAAATGA
Organism: Hippopotamus amphibius kiboko; assembly: GCF_030028045.1. Lineage (NCBI taxonomy): Eukaryota > Metazoa > Chordata > Mammalia > Artiodactyla > Hippopotamidae > Hippopotamus > Hippopotamus amphibius. The sequence goes on from NC_080194.1 coordinate 8,998,593, forward strand.
CACCCTCTGACCTTGGGACCACTCTCAGACATTACCGAACAGTACTCTTTAAGGTTAGGTAGGTTGTACTTTTGTTGGACCTTAGAGCAATAGCAACAATAGCGACAGGTAACATTCATGGAATGTGCCCATATGCTAATCACTTGAAAAAATTATCTCACTTAATCCTCATAAGACGCTCTTAAGGGAGTGCTATTATTACCTCCACGGTAAGGTGAGGAAACTAACACACAGAGAAGTTAAACAATTTCACAAAGTCCACACAATGAAGAAATGATGGAACTAGTAGTCATTCTCCAGAATTAATACCCCACATTCCTATGCTCTACTGGTACTTGGTAATTCCCAAGCTGAAAAGGCCTGAGTCTATACACCTAACATACTTACCAGTCGCAGTCTGACCTGAGAGCAACTGGTTCTCTCAGTTGACCTCATAATTCTTAAGTTGAATAAACTCATTGGCCCAAGACTGCCGTTCATAATAGATACACTGATCTACCATTTGAACTTCAGCCTCATGTATTTTCAGATCGACTAGAATTGCACCTAACCCTCTGTATCTCCACTTGCACTGCAGCTATGACCAGATCTTAGCTGATCAACCCGCACACCACTGCACATTACAAGTCAAAGCAAACGGGAATATGTGTGCCCTAAACTCTCTCACTTATAGAATTTGGCCAAAATGTATAGAATCCAAACATGATATAATTTTGTACCTGGGGAATTTTGCATAATATTATCTCAGAAAATAAAGAAGGCAGAAGTTCTTGACTTTTTTTTTAATGATGATCCTTCTCTCATGTGGGAGAAAGATGGATTTGAACATACATCAACAGAAGCTCCTGATACTGCATGGTTTAGACTACATTTCCCAAACATCATTTATTTGTTACAACAAGGATAGGAGACTAAAGCATAGAATATTTTAAACCTTTTTTATATATGGCATAATAATTTTGCATGTTTGTCACTTGGAAATAATTCAGTCAGTCTCTCATACATAAAAAAGGGAGATTTGCTCACCTCATTCACTGGGGGAAAAAAAATGACCAAAATATATTCACAAAGTTCCACTGAAGTTGAATCTCTCTCATCTTTCCTTCCTAAAACGGAGGAAGAATTCTATACTTTGAAAAAAAATTAAAGAAGGAAATCTTACCAGAAGACTGCCAAGAAGCCAGTGAAAGTAAAATTACTAATTAATATTATCCTAATTAGAATTTTATAAACCCATGTTGACTGATTTCCTGGCAGTTTGACCATTTCACACATGACATTATAAAAGGAACAAATTAATTAATTAAGACTTTGGCAAGAAGAGGTTAGTATTTTTTTCAAAAAGTTAATTGGAAAAACAATTAAAAGTATCAAATATGCTGCACATGGATATCTGATACTGAAATTGTGATATTTTTAAATACTTTTCTCAAAAAAGGTCAGTGATCTTTTTTCTGGGGAATGTGGAAACCCAATTATAAGTATTAGTGAAGCCACTGTTGGTTATTACAGTTTAGTTAATGTCAATAGCTAAACAGGTGTTCACATTTCATCTACATAAGGTGGACTGTGGACTTCTTGCATTGCAGAATTTCAGCAAAAATTCCATGAGATAATTGAAAGGGATGTCAAATTTCTTGAAGGGCAAATTCATCAAACTCTACATGGGAATCCCTTTTTTGCTTCAAGTGTATCTGACCTGAAAATATAGATAGTTTCTCTTTCCTAATTCCTTGGGAAAATATTTGTGCAATAAGTCATGTGTCTTTTTCCCTATAACTGTGTTGTTTTTAAGAAATATCAACCATGTAGTTACTTTCCCAGAGTTGATAAATGTCTATCAAAAGCATCATAATGTAATTTGCAAGGAAAAAGTTTGTTTTCCAAAGGCTGTTGAAACAGGGAAGAATTCCCTCAAAAGACAATTCATCAATATTTATAACATTTCCAAAGGAATAGGAAATTAAAACTCATAATTTAATTTTTAATATAATTATGACAATGCATTGAAGTCATCATGGAAATTTTATTAATATTTTTAAACAACAACAACAGCAGCAAACGAAAACCTAGCAGGCACTGTAACCGAATAAATTCTGTGGGTTTCAAATAGAATCCTAGTAATAAAAAGAACTGAGTCACCTAATAGCATTTAACAGATGTCCATGAAAATATATGTGTAAATGAATAACGAGGCTGAGAAAGGTTAAGCAGTTGCTCTTAATAAAAAGACTTATAGGCTGTAGACCTAATTTCGAATCCAATGTTTTCCAGCCAATTCCCCCATACTCCCCTATGTTTAGAGGTAGTGCATCTATATATCTATAGAAAGAGACTATCTCCCTTAAGTTAACCCTAAATTTAAAAAACAAACAACTTTTTCCCACTTAGGGATGTAAATATCATGTCAATACTTTACTCTGAAATTGATAGTTAAAAGAGATCTGACCATTTTTATGCCTTTTTAACAAAGGTCTGTAATTCATTACTAGTTGTTGAGAGAAAACTCTGTTTCACAAATTAATGATGTGTAATAAAAACCAAAAACATGATGCAATTAGAAAAGTCATCTTTTTGCAAAATCCAATGATATAATTGATTGCAGCATAGATAATCAATGGACAATAAAACTATTGGGTAAAAGGCATTAGATGAATTCAAATTGGGAGGATAATTTTCATATGTCAAAGTATGAGCCCTCTAACAATTGTTTGCTCTGTTCAAAGAGGAAATTAACCTTTATAACAAAGATATCTATTGGTCAAAATCTTAACAAAGTAGCCAAACCCAGCATCACTGCTAAGGAGACCAATTGATATTACATACTTCCTGGTGTGTTGCAATGCAAAGTACATTGTCTCACCTGTGAAGTGTTCCTGCGAAAATATTTAACCTGCATCTAATCCAGGCATTACTTCCAAATCCTAATTTTATAAAATACATGGGAATAGATGAACAATTAAATGACACTACAACAAAACAACGAGACAAGGCAAATACTGGGAACATCCTATAAAATAACTGACTCAGATTCTTAAAACATTCAATGTCGTGAAAAAAAAACAAATAAAAGAAAGTGGAACTGTTAGAGATGAAAATAGGCTAAAGAGAGATGAGAATCAAATGTAATTAATAAACTTAAAGTAAATCCAAGTCTTAAAAAGCAATTGTAACATACTTATTGTAGGCAACTCAGGAAATTGGAACGTAAACTGGATCTCAGATGAAGTTAGGGTATTATGCTTAGTTTTCCTAGGTGAGATAAAAATACTGGAGTTATATAAGAAAATGCTTTTTTTCCCTTTTTTTTTTAAAGACAATGCTGGAATATTTAGGAGTGAAGTATCATGAGAGATAAAAAACGTTAACAGGCACCAAATTTCTGTGGAATCTAGGTGGTAAATTCTTGTAACTTTTCTGCATGTTTGAAATTTTAATAATAAAGAGCTGGAAAAATATTTGGTGATAAGTGTATGCCAATGATATACTGCCTAAGCTCTTATTAGTTAAGGGCCTTTAAAATGTCCTAGTAAAAATTTAAGTAGAATTGCCTTTAAAAGGAGAAGAAAACAGCTCAAATAAAATTTATTTCAAAGGCAGAAGGTCACACAGATGGCAAATGGCCCTATCCAAAGTCACCTGTGACTAAAGCGGCTTTAATTTTTTAAAGATTAAAAGAAGAACTTTAAAGGACTTTGTGGAAAAGACACAGTAGACAAACTTATTTTCTAATCTGCAAAGTGTCCAGGACCAATCTCATGTTTTTGGAAGCAGCGGTAACAACAAAATGATGAAAGTTGATCAAAATAGGTACTGCCACTCTTACTCCTTTGAGAAAATGACATTTCATTTATTAAAAATTCATTTGTAGGGACATCCCACTTCCCAAATCCCTTCTCTTACATTTCTCCTGAAAACATGTTATGTTTTGGTAGAACATCATGAACCATAGAATTCATCTCTCTTTTTCCAGTTGGTTCTTTTGTAGTCCTGATATTTCTCCCCATCACTAATTTTGTTCAGCAAGAGATAAAGAGGCATTCCAGTGGAAAACAACATGTAATTTAATCAGAAAAGTGAATATACTTTACCTACTGATTCTGGGTTTAGGATAAGATCTTTAACATTTCTTTACCTATAAACTGGAGAGAGTAATATGACCATCTACCTCTTAGGGTTATTTATTTAATAATGTATTCTTTTATGAAAATTTATTTGAGCGTGTACTGGCCAGACACTGGGCTGGTTGACTGAAAGAATTTTATGGTCTAGAGTGGTAAATACATGGTAGCATTCTACAGTAGATAAAAGAACTATTTCCTATATGGATACAAAAATGGACCACCAATCCTAGGCATTAGAATGGGTCTCCTAAAAAACTGGATAGTTCAGTTGATACTTGAAGACCAAGTAAGATCTAACAAAGTGAAGAAAGTCAGTAAAGCCACTCTGGCAAGATGGAATAATATGTAAAGACGATGACATTTAAGAATATGGCCCATCTACTGAAGTCAAACCTGGAGTGGGATGCAGAGATTTCAGTAGAACCCAAGGTATGAGAGTAGGTAAGACACAGATGGGACACGAAAAGTAAGCAGTAACCATGTGTGAAGGGCCTTCTATGTCTGCATTCTATTCTCAGCCTGCACTTCTATTCTCAGCAATGAGAGCTGATGAAGAAAGTTCAGTGCAGAGCAATTTATGTTTTAGAAAATCCATGACTCAGACAGCACTGTTGGAAACTGACAAAGATGTGACACAGGATCCAGGACTGTAGCTTTCATATTTGTATCCTCATTACCAAATACAGTTCATTACTTATAGTAGGTGTTCAACCCTACAATTGGAGGCAATAATTAACTGAGATATTAAGCTCAATGAAGCACTCTGGAGATATTAAATGTGATTCTTCAAATTTAATGTAGGCGGGACAGTTTTGTTTTGGGCTCCCCTTGGAATTCTCATTTGCTTCCTGTTCATTTCCTTCCTCCCCTTTGGGCTGAAGATGGCAGTGCCTCATTGCTCGTGTCACCTTCAGTAAGATTCTGAATTCAGAACAGGCTTTGAGGAAAATAAAATCTTCTATCATATTTATAACCTCCTGCTCAATTAGACACCTTGGGATTGGGAATGTCAATTCCAAAAATCTACTGCACTCTCAGAAACAGAGTCTATGAATGAGAACTAGCTGGGGGCTCAACAAAGCACTGAGCAGTCTGCTGCGGTGAAAAGGCAGGTGTGATTAATTTATGGAAGTATTGCATGTGAACATTAGTTACTCTACCCCTGCAAATGTTTATTGATATAGATCAAACTTTCTCAGCAAATGGGATAGACATCTTAAATGTTCTTATTATCTGCTTATTTTTTCATGATTGTATACCCTGTAAAACAAGGTTTTTTTCTGATTTAGGATCATAAGCAACAGGATTTAAATTAGATTAATCAAAAGCTTTATGAAAATGAGGCTCATAGGATGTCATGGAATCATGGAGGCAGAGATTCCAGAGACCATTTATATCAACTCTGTCATCTCTAAGATGAGCAATCTGATCACTTGCTTAGGGTCATATGTCCAGTGATTGCAAAGGCTGGCTTTAGGGCACGTATTCTTTACTTCTAGTCCAAAGGTCATTCAATATACCAAACTACAGAAAATACTTGAAATTATCATACATTAAAACATAGAAAGAATATAGCACAGAGAACTATATACAGTACCCTATGATAAACCATAATGGAAAAGAATATTAAAGAATGTGTGTGTGTGTGTGTGTGTGTATCTGAATCACTTTGCTATACAGCAGAAATTAACATAACATTGCAAATCAACTATATTTCAATAAAAAAGGAAAGAAAACATGAATCCACATTAAAAGAACATAAAAAGAGGAAAACATGAAAGGAATTCATAATTAATTGTGCTTTGATGTATTGATTTTTAAGAACACTGTATTGGGTCAACTGATTATGTTTCTTTGCTGCAGCATAACTTCTACCTTGAGGGTCTGAATGAAGAATGAAGACAACTAGAATTTTAAAAAAAGAAACAAAGAAAAAAGCAAAAAAAAAGGCTGAGGGTCATGGCTGTCTAAATATTTGGTTTTGTCCTACTTTTGTTTCACCCTCCTTTAGAACCAAGAATATGGAGGACACTGTTGGAGAAGAAACAAGCCAATAAACAGAGAGAACCACTTGGGCTTCAAGAAAAATTCTCCTTGACTATAGACAGAGTGCAGGTGGCCTTTTGCTTGCACATTTCAAATTCCCTGGAAAGGTTCTGAAGCTCCACATCACAGAAATCATGGTTACCAAGATTGTTAGCAAGATGGTGCCTTTCTCCACCGGCCTACACAGATGATGTTTATTTGTCACAACAGGTTCACTTTCTAGGAGCTCTGTTAGCTCATTCATAAACAAATGTTTTAATGTTAAAGTATATATCTTGGGGAATACTCTGAGAGGACACCCATACCCCTCCTCCCAGTTTTTCGAAACACAAAATCAAGCAAAGAAGAAGTTAGACTACACAAGTGTATGTTAGTGCTTGTCAAATATAAGAGAGGATTCTGGTTTAGTATGCCTATAGTGGGCTCTGAGTTTCTGCAGTTATAACAAATACTCAGCCGATACCACAGATGCTGATGGGCAGAGCACAATTTGAGAAGCAAGGCTATTGCTCAAGAAATGATTTTGCAGGTATTTCAAGGAGACCGCTCCAAAAACGGACATTTTATACTCATATTCCTTTTCAAATTACTTAAAATATGTTCCTGAATTTTGGAGATACCTTCCAAATCATTTATTTTTATGAGAAAAGAAGAGGAGACAAGAATGAAAAAAAATTTTAAACTTCTACTTTTTTCTTGAAAGAGAATAAATTTGATTTCATATTATAGTTTACCAATTATGTTTCATTGAATAATAAAGCCAGTAAAATATCAAGCAATATTTTATATGCATGTAGAAAGCAAACTATGTATTTATTAGACAACCTGTGATGTACCCAGATCTATACTAGTAGTAGTAGCAGATACAAAAAGATAAAAGATTTTCTGCTCTCAAGGAATTTATAATTTTATTAAGAATGCATAGGCATATAGACATAACCACACACGTAGTCAAAGATTCACTCAGTAAATACTTATTCAATGACTTCTTTTTCCAGGCATGGCATGAAGACCATGGCCATACTCCTTTATGGCACTTAAAGACACCCAATCTTCACCCCTTATATTTCAAATCTATTACGTAGTATGTGAAGACACAGATATAATGCACACAATAAAAGATCAGATTAATCTTTATCTTTTACATTTCAGTTGATTTAAACATCTATTTCAATCAAAACTTTATAGCTTAGCAAACTCTTCTTTTGATACTTCTAATATGTAGTTTCTCAAAATTGACTATATGTAAACTTAATTCCAATAGCTAACAAAAGAAATCAAACAATTCAATTAAACATGTGGCTTTCTTCCTTTTCCTAATGAGCACATCGAATGAGCTAATGTATGATTTGTGAGAGACTTTGTATATTCCAATGACTGAACAAATAAAGTAATTAAAGGATTAACACTATTGTGACCCACAATAAGAAATCAATTGTATAGTCATAGGAAAGTTCTCTTATTTGGTTAGGAAAGCTTCTTTTCAGCATAAAGAGCCATGAGGAGAGACAAATCATCTGTTGAGGCCCCTTCCATCACTAAGGAATATATTAGTGATAGGTTTCATGCTGGTTAAGTTGAATATATTATAATATTTCTATCATAGAAATCAAGGGCATGTTAAAACACGCATTTTCTGAAAGTCGCAATAGACTTGTCAGATTGCGAGTTTCTCTTAAAGAATATCTTTTAGTACATTAGACTATCCTAGAGAGATTAAACTACTAATGCCTCAGCCCCACCCTCAGAGATTCCGACTTTGGTTTGGTGAGGTGCCTATTATTACTCTTGTTCTTTCTTTTTTTTTTCCCTACCTCATAAGTCTGGAGGTTTAATTAATTTATTTTTTTAAGTTTTAAAAATTTTTTAATTTTTTCATCTTTATTGGAGTATAATTGCTTTACAGTATTGTGTTAGTTTCTGCTGTACAACAAAGTGAATCAGCTATATGTATACATATATCCCCATATCCCCTTCCTCTTGAGCCTCCCTCGCACCCTCCCTATCCCACCCCTTTAGGTCTTCACAAAGCATTGAGCTGATCTCCTCGTGCTCTGCAGCAGCTTCCCACTAGCTACTATTTTACATTTGGTAGTGTATATAAGTCAATGCTACTCTCTCACTGCGTCCCAGCTTCCCCTTCCCCACCCTGTGTCCTCAAGTACTTTCTCCACATCTGCGTCTCTATTCCTGCCCTGCCATTTAGGTTCATCAGTACCATTTTTCTAGATTCTATGTATATGCATTAGCATACAGTATTTGTTTGTATCTTTCTGACTTACTTCACTCTGTATGACAGACTTTAGGTCCATCCACCTCGCTACAAATAACTCACTTTCATTCCTTTTTATGGCTGAGTAATATTCTATTGTATATATGTGCCACATCTTCTTTATCCATTCATCTGTTGATGGACATTTGGGTTGCTTCCATGTCCTGGCTATTGTAAATAATGTTGCAATGAACACTGTGGTACATATATCTTTTTGAATTATGAATTTTTTCTGGGTATATGCCCAGGAGTGGGATTGCTAGGTCATATGGTAGTTCTATTTTTAGTTTTTTAAGGAACCTCCATACTGTTTTCTATAGTGGCTGTATCACTTTACATTCCCACCAACAGTGCAAGAGGGTTCCCTTTTCTCTACACCCTCTCCAGTATTTATTGTTTCTAGATTTTGTGATCACGGCCATTCTGACCCATGTGAAGTGATACCTCATCGTGGTTTTGATTTGCATTTCTCTAATGATTAGTGATGTTGAGCATCTTTTCATCTTTGAGCGAAATGTCGATTTAGGTCTTCCACCCACTTTTGGATTGGGTTGTTTGGAGTTTTTTTGTTTGTTTGTTTGTTTTTGATATTGAACTGCATGAGCTGCTTGTGTATTCTGGAGATTAATCCTTTGTCAGTTGCTTCATTTACAAATATTTTCTCCCATTCTGAGGGTTGTCTTTTTGTCTTGTTTATGGTTTCCTTTGCTGTGCAAAAGCTCTTAAGTTTCATTAGGTCCCATTTGTTTATTTTTGTTTTTATTTCCATTATTCTGGGGGATGGGTCAAAAAGGATCTTGATATGGTTTATGTCATAGAGTGTTCTGCCTATGTTTTCCTCTGAGAGTTTTATAATGTCCAGTTTTACATTATGGTATTTAATCCATTTTGAGTTTATTTTTGTGTATTGTGTTAGGTAATGTTCTAAGTTCATTCTTTTACATGTAGCTGTCCAGTTTTCCCAGTACCACTTATTGAAGAGGCTGTCTTTTCTCCATTGTATGTTCTTGCCTCCTTTGTCATAAATTAGGTGACCGTGTGTGTGGGTTTATCTCTGGGCTTTCTATCCTGTATCATTGATCTGTATGTCTGTTTTTATGCCAGTACCATACTGACTTGATTACTGTAGATTTACAGTATAGTCTGAAGTCAGGGAGCCTGATTCCTCCAGCTCCGTTTTTCTTTCTCAAGATTGCTTTGGCTATTCAGGGTCTTATGTGTTTCCATACAAATTTTACAATTTTTTGTTCTAATTCTGTGAAGAATACCATTGGTAACTTGACAGGGATTTCACTGAATCTGTAGATTACTTTGGGTGGTACAGTCATTTTCACAATATTGATTCTTCCAATCCAAGAACATGGTATATTTCTCCATCTGTTCATGACATCTTTTATTTCTTTCATCAGTGTTTTACAGTTTTCGGAGAATAAGTCTTTTGTATCCTTAGGTAGGTTTATGCCTAGATATTTTATTCTTTTTGTTGCAATGGTAAATGGGATTGTTTCCTTAATTTCTCTTTCTGATTTTTTGTTGTTATTGTATAGGAATGTAAGAGATTTCTCTGCATTAATTTTGTATCCTGCAACTTTTCCAAATACCTTGATGAGCTCTAGTAGTTTTCTGGTGGCATCTTTAAGATTTTATATGTATTAATCTTTTTCAAAGTGATTTTAATGGGCTGCCTGGATTGATAACCACTGTTTTAATCTATTCAAAGGAGAACAGTCCTTATGATATGACATGTAGTATGATGTAGCCCTGCAAGTCACAAGCTGTATAACCTTGCAAACCTTATTTAAACTCTCTTGAGTCTTAGTTCCTCATCTGTAAATGTAGTAATAAGTAACTTGCAGGGATTTTTGCAGATTATTGTTAATTTATGTAAAGTGCCTGATGCATACGTGATTTCAGTGAATTTTGAAGCTATTAATCCAATCTGTGGTACTGGTGGTTGTGAATGATGTAGTTCTGGAAGTGCTCGTAAATGCAGTGGTAAGACTCTTTAGAGACCTGGAGAGCCTTGCAGATGTCATGGTACAAAGCTCAAACACCACCACAGTCAAAGGGGAATTGGTGTAAGAATCAATTAAAATTATTTTATTGCTTCTGGAAATAGGTACCAATGGATCAATGGAATTGATATCTTGACACTTATATCCAGCAAGTAAACTCAACATGTTCAAATCAGAAACCTTAATTTCTTTATAAAAATTAAGATATAATTAATATACCATAAAATTTATCCTTTTAAAGTGTATGATTTAATTTTATAGTATATTCACAAGGTTGTGCATCCATAACCATTCTCTATTCTAGAATGTTTTCATCAAACAAAAAAGAAAAAACATAACCATTAACATTCATTTCACTTTCCATCCCCCTCCCTTTTCCCAACGGCTCTAGGCAAACACCAATCGGCTTTCTGTCTCTATAAATTTGCCTATCTGAGACATTTCCAGTAAATGGAATCATACAGTATGCCTTCAGAGTCAGGCTTCTTTCACTTAGCATGTTTTCAAGATTTATCTGTGTTGTAGGATGTATTAATACTTCATTCCTTTTTATGGCCAAACAGTATTCCGTTGTATAAATATACGCCACTTTGTGTATCTATTCATTAGCTTCTGAGCATGTGGTCTGTTTCCACTTATTGGTTACTATGAATAATGCTGCTGTGAACATTTGTGTGCAAGTTTTTGTGTGGGTATCTTTTCAATTCCCTTGGAAATCTGTGTGTTTATGTATGTTCATTTTTTTTTTACATTTCCATGAATGTTTATTGAAAAAAATTACCAGAAATGGGCTATATACCTAGGAGTGTAAGTGCTAATCCATATAACTTTGTATTTTAATGTTTTCTAAAGCATGATTTTACATTCCTGTCAGCAAAGTACAAAGGTTTCAATTTTTTTATATCTTCAGTTCTTACTGTCTGTCCTTTAGATATAACTATCCTAGTGGGTGTAAAGTGGTGACTCATTATGATTTTGATTTGTATTTGCCTAATGGCTAATGATGTTGAATATCTTTTTATTGCAGCACTGTTTATAACATCAAATATAATTCATAAGTCATCTTTCTAAGTACAGATAATGGAAACAAATCTCCAGCATGTAATGTTAAGTGAAAAATAGGTAGTTGCACAATAATGTATGTAGTATACTATCTATTGAAAATAAAGGGGAATAAAAAACACGCACACAAACATATACACATATGCACTTAGCACCATCCTATGAAATGATCACTTGATAGGGCAACAAGGACTAAAATATACTGAGCATCTCATTGTCTAATATATGGTAGGCTCCTTTGTAATTCCATCTTAGTGTTCACAATAATCTTAAAGGAAGGGCATCAATATCCCATTTTACTTGGGACATATTGTGGGAATCTATGAACTCATTTGCCCACAACCTCACTATTTTCTGTCTCCTACTTCTCCATCTTTACCCACTTGGCTACAGTAGAAGCTGATTTATTGCATAACATCCTAGCTGTCACATGCAGTTTTACGTTTAGAGGTAAGGATAACTCAAATTGGCCCATGGCATCACGAATCTGGGGTTTGGGGATGCAGAGCCGAAAAAGGTATCTATGTGGCCAGATACATGTTAGAAATGCTAGAACCCAGTGACAATTTAATGGCATCAAGTCTGGATTTCATACTCTTCTCTGACTTTAAAGGCTTTCTTTCCAGAACATCACACTTATTCTATGTGTGGCACTATTTTAGGCACTTTATGAAATGTAAAAATAATGAGATGATAAAAATTAATGAATATGTTGTGAGGTGAATATTGATTAAACATTGAATGAGTAAATTGGATAAAAAACCGGATAAGGGAGTTCTTAGCTTATGAATATCTATATAAATTATCAAAACAGTTGCAATTTGAGTTGATTTGCAAAATAGTTGATTTTGTTGTTAACTGTATAATATAAAATCTATTTCTATAGAAAAAACTCAGCGTATCCTCCAAGAGCCATATAGAAATATATTGATTTAAACGTTTTAAGTAAGAGAGAAGAAATAGAAAAAACCTTAAGGTCTATTTGCAAGGGAAGGAAAACAAACATACTATATATATATATATATATATATGACATACAATAACATGTGCAAATGTACAAGAATAGGGTATATCTATATGTAGTGACAAGAATGATTTCTAAGACATACTGTTAAGTCAAAATGCTCAAGTTAAAGAAACAAGCATATCTGATAGCATCTAAGTTAGAAAACAAAAGTAAATATAGAGATTAAATACTACAAATAGGTGGGGGAAGTAGAGGGAAAAAGAGAGATAGAGACAGAGATACACAGAGAAGACAAAATCTATAAAAATACATACCAAACATATAAGTAATAAACATGCACAGCACATTCTGTCAGGGGTGGAGGTAAAATAAGATTTTTATTCTTTAAACTACATATTTATGTATTATATTATTTCTGCATCAATAAATACCTGAGTTTTTTTTTTAAGGTAAAGAATAGGTGTGTCAACGTCAAATTGGACTATTGATCATATAACCTCTTTGTATATGCATCAACTATACTATCTTAGGTATTTAGAGCCACAAGAATACTTCTATACATATTACAATAATGAACACACTGTATTTCCTTATATCTACTTTTAAACAGGCCAAAGATAGTATTCATCCCTAAGTCCACTAAGCATTGTTTCACATATTTTTTGTTAGTCTTTGTTGCGGCATTTGGCTTTCTGAACACCCATGCCCAAAATTAAATCATGTTCCTACGTTTTGTGTGGTCACTGCAGCAGCTACATTCATGGAAGTCAAGTTCTTAGGAAAGAGAAAGCATGATTTAACAATGATTGTGATATATATGGAATCTAAACAGATACTGAGCTTTACATATGCCCAATTTGGCTTTAAATTTACTTCTGTTTGGTGTATAAAACGATTAAGCAAAATAGTTTGGAGAAGATAACAAAAATGTGATATTATTTATTTCCAAGTTTCATGACTCAAATAGCTTTAGGATCCTCTGGTGGTAAAAAATCTGGGCTGTCTGAGGTTTTGACTCCAAAAGCTGGATAGATTAATTTAATTTATATACAATGATTTTCTGGATTTGCAGTGATAAACACATAAATCTTTAATAAATTTACTGAAATCTATATCCTACATAATTGGCTTTTATTGTTATCAAACGGATCATTTTACCATGTGCAGAAAGAAGGACAGAAGTTTCAAATGACAATTCAATTACATTATATATTTTCTTAGAATAATCATTTTATACTAAAGGAAAAAGGATTTGATATGAGTCAACTTTTTTTTTCCCTATCCATAGATATAATGCATCTTGGAGGGTGGAGGAAAATGTAAGAACAGTTCCCAAAGTTTGCTTCAAGTAACTTCATTACACTGCCGTCTGCTGATAGATTAAATAGTATTCAAAGGCATATCATCCCATAATGGACTGTAAGTAATTTATTAGAAATGCATACAACATTGCATCTGTTTCTCAATGATGTTCTCTAGTAATTATTTTTGGCTTTCTATTACAGGCGTGACATTAATATTCTAGGAATCTATGTGGTTTTATTTATAAATTCATCCAATGTTAATGCATTCACCAGAAGCTTTTGCTATACTAAAAAGCTCACTATAAACTGTAAGAGTGAGCAAATTAATCATATTTTTGCTTAAATCTCAATGCTTATAGTTTGATTAAATAATATGTTGATGACTTAATAGAAAAATTCTGATGAGCCGAATTGCTCCCAGTGCTAAAAGCAAGAATATGATGGTGTTTGTATACAATTTTAATCTTTTTCCCATATTCTAAGGTCTTGGACCTTCAACCCATTTTACCTTTACTGATGACAATATCCCATATTATTATACTTGATGACGAGCAAGCAAACAACTGTCAATAATAATTTTCTCTTACTTTGCAGATGGGATTGACTCCTTGTGAGATGGTGCCTGGGTCCAAACAACACATCTCTCTTGCCTCAGTGACATGATTTGGGGGACTACCATACCCATTCACAGGGGACTTCTCAAGGGCAGGAGCAACTTCGAAAGTATAAACAATGTCTCTCAAATGCCCCATTCATTACACTATGCACTCCACTAGCAAGGTATCATACTTATCTTTGTATTCCCTTTGCTTAAAAATTTTCTGTCTCAAAGAAGATATTCGAGAGACAAAAATGTTGAAACAAATATTATATCCAAGCAACTTCTTAGAACCATGTACATATTTTCACTCCATTTAGAGGAAATCACTTAAAATACATGCTTTTTTCACAGTTCTTTACCTTAATACACTGTGTCAGTTTGGGTCCTCTGGGAAGCATGTAGCAAAACAGCATTAGAAGAGCAAGACTTACTGGGGTTAATGGCTATGACAGAGAAAGGAGAGCAGAAATAGGGATGGAAATTCTTCATACCATGATGCCATGAAAGAAGAGGGGAAGGAAGGATTGAGGAGGAATGCCCCAGACCATTGAACAACTCGGAGAAAGGGAGAAAGTCTCAGCTAATTCAAAAGTTGCCTAAAGATCATAAGAATAAAGATGGTGGAGTAGGAGGACGTGCGCTCACTCCCTCTTGCAAGAGCACTAGAATTACAACTAACTGCTGAACAACCATCGATAGAAAGACACTGGAACTCACCAAAAAAAACCACCCCACATCCAGAGACAAAGGAGAAGCCGCAATGAGATGGTAGGAGGGGCGCAATCGCCTTAAAATCAAATCCCATAAATGCTGGGTGGGTGACTCACAAACTGGAGAACAGTTATACTGCAGAAGTCCTGAGGGTTCTGAGCCCCACATCAGGCTTCCCAAACTGGCAGTCCAGCAACAGGAGGAGGAATCCCCAGAGAATCAGAATTTGAAAGCCAGCGGGATATGATTGCAGGACCTTCACAGGACTGGGGGAAATGGAGACTCCACTCTTGCAGGGCACACAAAAAAGTGTGCTCACCAGGACCCAGGGGGAAGGAGCAGTGACCCCATAGGAGACTGAACCAGACCAAACTGCTGGTATTGGAGGGTTGCCTGCAGAGGTGGGGGGCAGCTGTGGCTCACCGAGGAGACAGGGGAACTGGCAGCAGGGGTTCTGAGAAGTGCTCATTGGCGTGAGCCCTTTCAGAGTCCACCATTAGCTAGTTCCACCAAAGAGCCTGTAAGCTCCAAGGCTGGGCTTCCTCAGGCCAAATGACTACCAGGGTGGGAACATAGCCCCGCCCATTGGCAGACAAGCAGATTAAAGTGTCACTGAGCTCCACCCACCAAATCAGATTAAAGTTTTACTGAGCTCCACCCACCCAGCCCAACCCACCATCAGTCCCTCCCATCAGGAAGCACCCATGAGCCTCCTAGACAGCTTCCTCCATAAGAGGGCAGACAGCAGAATCAAGCAGTATCAGCAGTATTTCATCTTGTGGAACTGAAAATCACAGCCACAGAAAGACAGGGAAAATGAAAAGGCAGAAGACTTTGTACCAGATGAAGGGACAAGATAAAACCCCAGAAAAACAACTAAATGAAGAGGAGACAGGCACTATTCTGGAAAAAGAATTCAGAATGATGATGGTGAAGATGATCCAGGAGTCTGAAAAAAGATTGGATGCAAAGATCGAAAAGTTGCAAGAAAAGTTTACCAAAGACCTAGAAGAATTAAAGAACAAACAAACAGAGATATGCAACACAATAACTGAAATGAAAAATACACTAGAAGGAACAAATAGCAGATTAACTGAGGCAGAAGGACGAATAAGTGAGCTGGAAGACGGAATGGTGATCATCACTGATGCAGAAAAGAATAAAGAAAAAAGAATGAAAAGAACTGAAGACAGCCTAAGAGACCTCTGGGACAATGTTAAATGCACCAACATTCGCATTATAGGGGCCCCAGAAGGAGAAGAGAGAGAGAAAGGACCTGAGAAAATACTGGAAGAGATTATAGTTGAAAACTTCCCTAACATGGGAAAGGAAATAGCTACCAAGTCCAGGAAGTGCAGAGAGTCCCAGGCAGGATAAACCCAAGGAGAAACACGCCAAGACACATAGTAGTCAAATTGACAAAAATGAAAGACAGAGAAAAGTTATTAAAAGCAACAAGGGAAAAATGACAAATAACATACAAGGGAACTCCCATAAGGTTCACAGCTGATTTCTCAGCAGAAACTCTACAAGCCAGAAGGGAGTGGCACAATATATTTCAAGTGATGACTGAGAAGAACATACAACCAAGAATACTCTACCCAGCAAGGATCTCATTCAGATTTGATGGAGAAATCAAAAGCTTTACAGACAAGCAACAGCTAAGAGAATTCAGCACCACCAAACCAGCCTTCCAACAAATGCTAAAGGAACTTCTCTAAGTGGGAAACATAAGAGAAGAAAAGGACCTACAAAAACAAACCCAAAACACTTAAGAAAATGGTAATAGGAACATACATATTGATAATCACCTTGAATATAAATGGACTAAATGCACCAACCAAAAGACACAGACTGGCTGAATGGATACAAAAACAAGACCCATATATTTGCTGTCTACAAGAGACCCACTTCAGACCTAGGGACACATACAGACTGAAAGTGAGGGGATGGAAAAAGATATTCCATGCAAATGGAAATCAAAAGAAAGCTGGAGTAGTGATACTCATATCAGAGAAAATAGACTTTAAAATAAATAATGTTACAAGAGATAAGAAAGGACACTACATAAAGATTGAGGGATCAATCCAAGAAGAAGAGATAACAATTATAAATATATATGCACCTAATATAGGAGCACCTCAATACCTAAGGCATATGCTAACAACTATGAAAGAGGAAATCAATAGTAACACAATCATAGTGGGGGACTTTAACACCCCACTTACACCAATAGACAGATCATCCACACAGAATATTAATAAGGAAACACAAGCTTTAAATGACACAATAAATCAGCTGGATTTAATAGATATCTATAGGACATTCCATCCAAAAACAGCAGATTACACATTCTTCTCAAGTGCACATGGAACATTCTCCAGGATAGATCACATTTTGGGTCACAAATCAAGCCTTGATAAATTTAAGAAAATTGAAATTGTATCAAGCATCTTTTCTGACCACAATGTTATGAGATTAGAAATCAATTACAGGAAAAAAACTGTAAAAAACACAAACACATGGAGGCTAAACAATACACTACTAAATAACCAACAGATCACTGAAGAAATCAAAGAGGAAATCAAAAAATACCTAGAGACAAATGACAATGAAAACACAACAATCCAAAACCTATGGGATGCAGCAAAGGTAGTTCTAAGAGGGAATTTTATAGCAATACAATCCTACCTCAAGAAACAAGAAACATCCCAAATAAACAATCTAAACTTACACCTAAAGAAACTAGAGAAACAAGAGCAAACAAAACCCAAAGTAAGTAGGCGGAGAGAAATCATAAAGATCAGAGCAGAAATAAATGAAATAGAAACAAAGAAAACAATACCAAAAATCAATAAAACTGAAAGCTGGTTCTTTGAAAAGATAAATAAAATCGATAAACCTCTAGCAAGACTCATCAAGAAAAAGAGGGAGAGGACTCAAATCAATAAAATTAGAAATGAAACAGGAGAAGTTACAATGGACACTGCAGAAATAAAAAGCACCATAAGAGATTACTACAAGCAACTATATGCCAATAAAATGGACAACCTGGATGAAATGGACATATTCTTAGAAAAGTATAAACTTCCAAGACTGAATCAGGAAGAAATAGAAAATATGAGCAGACCAATCATCAGTAATGAAATTGAAACTGTGATTGAAAATCTCCCAACAAACAAAAGTCCAGGACCAGATGGATTCACAGGTGAATTTTATCAAACATTTAGAGAACAGCTAACACCCATCCTTCTCAAACTCTTCCAAAACATTGCAGAAGAAGGAACACTCCCAAACTCATTTTATGAAGCCACCATCACCCTGATACCAAAACCAGACAAAGATACTACAAAAAAAGAAAACTACAGACCAATATCACTGATGAATTTAGATGCAAAAATCCTCAACAAAATACTAGCCAACAGAATCCAACAACACATTAAAAGGATGATCCACCATGATCAAGTGGGGTTTATCCCTGGACTGCAAGGTTCTTCAGTATATGCAAATCAATCAATGTAATACACCACATTAACAAACTGAAAGATGAAAACCACATGATCATCTCAATAGATGCAGAAAAAGCTTTTGACAAAATTCAACACCCATTTATGATAAAAACTCTCCAGAAGGTGGGCATAGAGGGAAACTACCTCAACATAATAAAGGCCATATATGACAAACCCACAGCAAACATCATTTCCAATGGTGAAAAACTGGAAGCATTACCTCTAAGAACAGAAACAAGACAAGGGTGTCCATTCTCACCATTATTATTCAACATAGTTTTGGAAGTTTTAGCCACAGCAATTAGAGAAGATAATGAAATAATAGGAAGTCAAATTGGAAAAGAAATAAAATTGTCACTCTTTTCAGATGACGTGATATTATACATAGAAAAGCCCAAGGATGTTACCAGAAAACTGCTAGCACTAATAGATGAATTTAGTAAAGTAGCAGGATACAAAATTAATGCACAGAAAGCTCTTGCATTCCTATACACTAACAACAAAACAGCAGAAAGAGAAATTAAGGAAAATCCCCCATTTACCACTGCAACAAAAAGGATAAAATACCTAGGAATAAACCTGCCTAAGGAGGCAAAAGACCTGTATGCCGAAAACTATAAGACATTGATGAAAGAAATCAAAGACGATACAAACATATGGAGAGGCATACCATGTTCTTGGATTGGAAGAATCAACATTGTGAAAATGACTACATTGTGAAAATGACTATACTACCCAAAGCAATTTACAGATTCAATGCAATTCCTATCAAATTACCAAGGACATTTTTTACAGAACTAGAACAAGAAATCTTATGATTTGTATGGAAATGCAAAAGACCCTGAATAGCCAAAGCAATCTTGAGAAGGAAAGACAGAGTTGGTAGAATTAGGCTTCCTGACTTCAAACTATACTACAAGGCCACAGTCATCAATACAGTATGGTACTGGCACAAAAATAGAAAGGAAGATCAATGGAACAGAATAGAGAATCCAGAGGTAAACCCAAGCACATACGGGCACCTTATCTTTGACAAAGGAGGCAAGAATATACAATGGAAAAAAGGCAGCCTCTTCAATAAGTGGTGCTGGGAAAATTGGACAGCAACATGGAAAAGAATGAAATTAGGACACTTCCTAACACCATACACAAAAATAAACTCCAAATGAATTAAAGACCTACATGTAAGGCCAGACACTATAAAACTCCTAGAGGAAAACATAAGCAGAACACTCTATGACATCCATCAAAGCAAGATCCTTTCTGACCACCCCCCTCCTAGAATAATGGAAATAAAATCAAGAATAAACAAATGGCACCTAATGAAACTTAAAACCTTTTGCACAGAGAAAGAAACCATAAACAAAACAAGACGACAACCCTCAGAATGGGAGAAAATACTTGCCAAAGAACCAACGGACAAAGGATTAATCTCCAAAATATACAAGCAGCTCATGCAGCTTCATACCAAAAAAGCAAATAACCCAATCCACAAATGGGTGGAAGACCTAAATAGACATTTCTCCAAAGAAGACATTCAGAGGGCCAACAAACTCATGAAAAGATGCTCAACATCACTAATCATTAGAGAAAAGCAAGTCAGAGCCACAATGAGGTATCACCTCACACCAGTCAGAATGGCCATCATTAAAACATCTAGAAACAACAAATGTTGGAGTGGGTGTGGAGAAAAGGGAACTCTCCTGCACTGTTGGTGGGAATGTAAGTTGGTACAGCCACTATGGAAAACAGTTTGGAGATTCCTTAAAAAACTAAAAATAGAACTACCATATGACCCAGTAATATACCCAGAGAAAACCATAATCCAAAAAGAAACATGTACCATAATGTTCATTGCAACACTATTTACAATAGCCAGGACATGGAAGCAACCTAAATGCCCATCAACAAATGAATGGATAAAGAAGATGTGGCATATATATACAATGGAATATTACTCAGCCATAAAAAGGAATGAAATGGAGCTATATGTAATGAGGTGGATAGACCTAGAGTCTGTCATACAGAGTGAAGTAAGCCAGAAAGAGAAAAACAAATACTGTACGCTAACTCATATATACAGAATCTAAAAAAAAACACAAAAAAATGGTACTGATGTACCCAGTGACAGGGTAAGAATAAGGATGCAGATGCAGAGAATGGACTGGAGGACACGGGGTTGGGGGGGTGGGGGGCGAAGGGGAGAGAGTAGCATAGACATATATATACAACCAAGTGTAAAATAGATAGCTAGAGGGAAGTTGCTGTATGACAAAGGGAGATCAACTCGATGATGAGTGATGCCTTGGAGGGCTGGGACAGGGAGTGTGGAGGGGAGTCACAGGAGGGAGGGGATATGGGGATATGTTTATAAATACAGCTGATTCACTTTGGTGTACCTCATAAGCTGGTACAAGAGTGTAAAGCAATTACATTCCAATAAAGAGTTTAAAAAAAAAAATGAAAGAAATGATGACTTGGGACTTCCCTGGTGGTCCAGGGGTTAAGGCTCTGAGCTTCCAATGCAGGGGGCCCAGGTTTGATCCCTTGTCAGGGAACTAGATCCCGTATGCGGCAACTAAAAGATCCTGCATGGAGCAACTGGGAGCTGCCACAGCCAAATAAACGAATAAATAATTAAAAAAAAAAAAAAAAGACAAGAAAACTATTTAGAAACTTATTTTAGCTATTCAAGTAAGGGTTGAATAACCTGAATGACAAGAGCAGTAATCATAGAAACACTTGAGAAAAATATTAAAATGTCAAATCAGTAGGCTTCAAATTCCCCTAACAGCAAAGAATGCTTCCTCTTGATCACTGTGTTTCTAGGAGCATCTGCACAGTAATTTTCACAAATGTATACTCATTAGGTATTGGTTAGATGGAAATTATCATTTAAATAATGTATTATGTTTCTATGTACTTGATCTCAAAGAAACAGTCTTTGTCAAATGACCACATATAGCACAATGAGTTCTAAACTGTCAGGGGCTAGGCTGTTCCATGTTTCATTTTTCCTATGGCTAAGAACACTTTGAAGAAATGCTATTTTTGTTTGTTTGGGTTTTGGTTTGTTTGCTAACATAATGTATGAAAGGAAGCAACTTCAAGAAGAAAAAAATATTGTAATTATAATATGCTGAATTATGATGCTATATGTAAAGCATTAAAATGTGCTGAAATATGATGTTATATGTAAAGTATATAGGAAATTATATGCAAGTTTATAGAAAACCTTCAGTTTGTATCCTGTCTCAGACACATGGATCTGAAACTCTTTCACCTCTCTGAATAACAGCTTCCTTATCTACAAATCGAAAGTAAGTATAACACAGCCATTGAATTCCTAACCCAATTAGTATGGATCTAAAAGAAAATACATATGCCGGCCTTATGTTGCTATACTAGGTGAGAAAAATGATCTGAACCTTTAATGTTAGAGAGAGTGGTGGGCAGCATATTCTTTCAATATCTTATTGAGGAAAATTCCAACCAAGAATCATCCTAATATTCTCACTTCAACTGTTTACTAGTAATTAAAGATCACAGATTTAGTGAAGTCATGTGTTAACTTGATTTTGTCTGAAATATGCAAAAAGTTTCAGTTCATTTGAATTGGACTATATCCAAACATTATATATAAATACATTACATAAAATGTTATATATACATGTATAATGTGTATATATATGTGTATATACACACACACACTCACACATACACACAAAAAAATAATCTTTGAACAGGTCACAACATCTTATTGATCCTCTCACTAATTAATGAATTGAATTGAAATTTTGACCTGTGTTCAGTTTATAGATGCATGAGAATCATGTTTTTTAACTTTCTGGAAATTTATATTTTAACAATAGACTGGGGTCAGGCTGTTTGAATTCTTTAATAACTGTCTGACTTTGAGCAAATTACTTAAATTCTTTGGATCACTTTTCTTATATGTAAAGTCAGAACAATATTACTTTGTTCATATGACTTTTTATATGATTATTAAAATGCACATAATGTTCTTAGAACATAACCTGGCGAACAATCAGCCTTTAATGTTTCTTCTTCTTTGATTCTTTCTTTTCCTGCATCTTCCTATATAGTTTATCTAAAACAATTTGAATATTGTTCATTTAACTATATTGTATATTTTCAGAATACCTTTCCATAGATTTTGAGATCCATTCATGTTTCTATTTACTAATTATTTATTGTGTCCTACCAAGAATATTTATTAAGTATCTCCTGCTCAGCAATCAAGCGAGATAAGATTGTTCATTAGAAATTCTTTTTTTCTTGTCTGTTTACTCTGATGCCTCAGGTGCTAAAATTACTTTCTCTCTAGAGTGTGACATTTTGACAAATCAACAATCTCTTTGACCTCGTGGAATCAGCCGCACATCCACACATATCTCAAATCACAGGCCATCAAAAGATACCATTCATACCTTTAATTATTTCTATGACCAGCATGCTGCTTCTAGATTTTCTTACTGATGTCCAGTTATATGAGATATGATAGTATCTAATCAGGATTGTTTAAGATTTTTTTTGTATTTTTTTTTTTGTGTGTCAACTGAAATAAAATGCACAACCTGAACGCTGTGAGTTATGTTTTATGCATGAACCTTATTGAGGACTATAGCCCAGGAGACAGCCTCTGAGTAGCTCTGAGGAACTTCTCTAAAGAGGTCAGGAAGAAGCCAGGATATGTAGGAGTTTTTTTAGGAAAAAAAAACATGGAGTGGAAGATCAAAAGATTACTGCGAATCACAAAATCCAGACATCTCAAGTTAATGATTTTCTATTTATGGGAAGATGCAAGAGTCTGGATTCATTGAAATTATTCCTTAGATAGGAATCTTAACTGTCTAGGACCAATATCCTGTTTTTCTTCATCCTGAATTCCCATGAAGCACACCTTGGGGGCCCGGGGAGGGCGGTGGTGAGGTGGCTGCTGGCTTGGTAGAGGACAACACCCCTTGTTTACTGGAATGGCAAGCTTTTTATTTTTTATTTTTTTTGTCTGCATTTGTAAACAAACAAATGGAAATAATGAAATTAAGGTGTTTGGTCATATAGTCATGTGTCAGACACTGTATCTTTTAAAATTAGGATTTGGGGGATCTTACAGATTTACCTTGGTAAAAGTAGTGGTAGAATAATAATAATGATAAAAAGTTACAATATATGACACCTCACAGTTTTCACATCTTCTTCTCTACAGTCTCACTAAATCATCTATACAATTTCCGTGATTTATATTATTTTCATTTTATAGATGCCTCAGGAATTGAGGACCAGAGAGTTTAACCAGAGCAGCAAGAAACAGAGCTAGGACTCAAATTAGCCAGGCTGTTTGATTTCGGTCCCCTTGCTCTTCTCATTATTCCACACTTCCCCCTCTCTTATCAGCAAAATTAACGATAACCATCCCTCATGAAAAAAATGTCAGCACAAATGAACTATTACATTTAATGATTACACCATGATAGTTACAGCAATACTAATGTCAGAAAATAACAAATTCTAAAAAACTTATCTAAAGCAAATCACCTGTTTCCTTCTCAGAACATCATTTTTATGAATGGGTGACACATTCATAATGTTTTTGTTTTTATTTTTGTAGTGATCCAGCATCTAGTCTAAATGTCAGTATGATCTGAAACTAAGATTTATTTCACTTTGGTGTTGTTAAAATATGCTCCCTAGTTGAAGGGACCTCTATGTAAATCTTATTACCATTTTATCTAACACCCAGGTTTTCCTAACATTCAAATTTGATTTGCCTGATTGGCAAATGCTTAGAGATTAGTGGGTAGAATTAAATGGTTGAACAGCAAGTGATGCTAGAGAAAATCTATGACTCCACTGGCTCTGAAACAAGGCTTGCAAGTTATAAACAACTCCAGATAATAGTCTTACAAGCTGTGAGTGCTCTAAATCTTTGTTTTCTATCACAGCATCAATGTTATCTCTAAGAAAAGCATGGTTTTACTTACCATTTGTGAGCTTCATAGCCAGAGGGATAAACAGCCTAGACAAAAAAGTGTGAGATATAAGCCTGGCTGGATTTTAAAGGGGTAAGTGCATTATAATAAGTAAATTATAGGAATAACCAGGGGTCATAAAAATGCATGCCAAAATATTCTAAATCTGAAGATTATTGGCCCTGAAAGCGTATACTTATTTTCCCTGATTAGTAATCAGAAGCCTTCCAAAAAAACTTATCTAACAGGCAAGATTACATTTATTCTACCTTACACCTATAGTAATATGGAAAAACTGTTTAAGTCAAGTTTTTGTCTGTAGAAGTTAAACTTTTTTCAAAACTTCACTGCACAGACAGAAATGCCTTTTGCTTGAAGTGATTATAATATTGATACTTTCTGGTGGCTTGCTTTAAAAGTTTTTTTTTCAATTATTTTCTTCAAAGCAGCATTAGCGTATTTTTTTTTTTAAGGTTAACAGCTGATTTCTTTTTTTTTTATTATTATTATTTTTTGGGGGGTACACCAAGTTCAATCATCTGTTTTTATACACATATCCCCGTATTCCCTCCCTTCCTTGACTCCCCCCCCCACGTCGAGTCCCCCCCACCCTCCCCGCCCCAGTCCTCTAAGGCATCTTCCATCCTCGAGTTGGACTCCCTTAGTGTATTTTTTAAAGCCACTGCCGTGTATCAACTGAATGTCACACTCATAATAAGTAATAGTCTGAGCTTTCCTGTACACACAACATAAATTTTAGTCACTTTCCCTATGAAGAGTAAATTCACAGGAATTATTTTCTGCCTAATTAAATGGTGGCTTTCACTAATAAATTCCTTCAGAAAGCAATCTCGTAAGATAAGAAAAGGCAATGACTTTTTTATGGTTCACTCATGTCTCTCAGGACAAAGTTATGGCCCTGAAACCAACAAAGGAAAAACTTCATGGTGGCCTTTTACTTTGAAATTCAACTCAACTTCCAAAAAACCCTACTTGAAGTAAATTAAAATGCGTAGTACATTCTTTTGCAAAGAGATTCAAAGTAGGCCAACTACCTTTGTTTTCAGTGTGTTGTGAAGCATTTTATCCTCACGTTTGTAAATCTTATAGTCAACAAAACAGAAGTGGACAAATAAATTGTCCTTGCCTTTAAAGGATCTTCAGAATTATACCTCTTTGTGCATGCTCTACTGTCTTGGAGTCCTTTTCCATTTGTTTTTTGTAAATTAAAAAATGATTAATTAGAAACATGTAGGTCTCAGGTATAATGAAAAGCAGTGTTACATCTACAGCCTAATGCTCACACTGGTAAATAAATTTTTGCCTAAATATGTGAATATAATGCCACCCTGGGATTTTTTTTTGGGGGGGAAAAGAGCATTTGTCCATACTTCGACCTTTGGTCTTTATATAATATCACTATTTCCTAGGAAGAAATGAAACCAATATATTCTGAAATTGCTAAGCTAAATAATAATGAGACTGGGCGTACTTTCCTATCCCTGTGTTAAACAGTATGAGACCAGGCATATTTTCCCATACCTATGTTAAATAACACTGAGAGCAAGCAAAAATAATTGACCTAGTTGCTCAAGAAAATACTTGCTTCTGGAAAATTAAAGTATAAATTAACTAAAAAGTCGTACTTAATTAAGTCTAACATCCTGCTAACATTTAGCATCAAGACTAGCTTTAAGATCTTTGCTTTATTGTGCAGTGGTCCACCCCTCATCCATGTTTTTTTCTTTCCATGGTTGCAGTTACCCATGGTCAACTGCAGTCTGAAAATATTAAATAGAAAATCCCAGAAATAAACAATTCATAAGTTTTAAATTTCTCCCTCCTGAGTAGCGTGATGAAATCTCTCGCTGTCCTGCTCCATCCTGCCCAGGCCCGAATCATCTCTCTGTCCAGGGTACCTCCCATTAGTCACTTAGTAGCTGTCTCAGTTATCAGATCTACTTTCACATGTTGTAGTGCTTCTGTTCAAGTCACCCTTGTTTTACTTAATAATGGCCCCAAAGCACAAAAGTAGTGATGTTGGCAATATTGACATGTCAAAGAGAAGCCACAAAGTGTTCAAGTGAAAAGGTAAAGTTCTCAACTTAATAAGAAAAGAAAAAAAATTGTATGCTGAGGTTGCTATGATCTATGGGAAGAAAAAATCTTCCATTCATGAAATTGTGCAGGGGGAGAAAGAAATTCATGCTAGTTTTGCTGTTGCACCTCAAACTGCAAAAGTTACAGCCACTGTGCATGATAAGAGCTTAGTTAAGATGGAAAAGACATTAAATTTGTACAGTAAGCTATTTTGAGAGAGACCACATTCACATAACTTTTATTACAGTATATAACTGTTCTATTTTATTATTAGTTGTTGTGCCTAATTTATAAATTAAACCTCATCATAGGTATGTATGTACAGGGAAAAAAAAACAGTATATATAGGGTTTGGTTCTGTGCACAGTTTCAGGCATCTACTGGGGGTCTTGAAACAAATTCCTTGTTGATAAGGAGGGACTACTATAAGGACTAAATCACACTTATAAACTTTGCTTAGAATCAATCAGTTCCCTACCTTGTAAGACACACCTTAAAATCACCCCGTGTAGAACTAAAACTCCATAAACATCTGCCTCTTACTTTCCTCCCTGAAGCCACTAAGACTCTCAAGATGATGTTCTCCACTACTATAGCAGGTCTAGTAAATGTAACTTCACTTGATATGAAGAATCTTCTGATAATTTATTTGAAGATTAGACTATTTACCAAAGTAAGTCATTTACAAAAACTTCAAATATCTCTCTTTGGTAAAATATAGAGTGAGAGAAAATCTTTTATCTGGTGGCATGCCTCCTGTAATTTGCAAGGGTTAGCCACTACTTAGAAGATTCCTGATATCAAAAAACCATGAAATTTCCCATTTTTTCATTTATTTATCAAGGACCAAATATAAACTAGGCACTATGGTAGAGGCTTTTCATAAAATAGGGAATAAAACTGACTCCATCCTTCCTTATGAAATTTGTAGACAGTTTGTGTTCAGTGCTGCAATCAGTTCTTTATTGCCTATGAAATCTTGAGCAGGTGTTGTGTAAACTTATTTCCCTCATCTTCAAAGTAGGATTAGTAATAATTTCTTTATAAAGCTTTTGCAAGGATTGGACGTGCATAGTTATGTAAGCAATTTACAGTGTTGGGTACGTAGTAGGCACTCAAAAAATGCAGTATTTTTCTATAAAGAGCAAAAACTGGATATAATTCTAAATAAGTAATCACAAATCATATTGATTACTATGAAAGAAATAAACAAGAGGAAGCGAGAAATGAATATCGGTGTTAGGGGTGTTTGCGTAGTACATTTTATCTGAGGATATGATGTTGTTGCTGCTACTCAAGGAGTGATAGGAACAAACCATGAGAGAGGGGTGCACATTTCAGGAAGATAAAAAATCAGGGATGTGCAAAGGCCCTAAAGTGGGGAGTAGAGTCTGCAGGGTTTGAAGCAAGTCCAGTGTGGCTAGAGCTTAGTGACCAAAGTGAAAGAATTAACTACTAGTACTATCAGTAAGTCCCAAGGGTTGGATACATCAAAAAGCAAAGGGGTGGGATAGGGTGAACAGAGGTATTGCTTAGCCTAGATAGTCCTTAATGCTTAATTTCACCAAACACAAATGTGTCACCAAGTGGACTGTTCTATATACCCTGAGACTACATCAGAGGTGGCTGAATGTTGAAAGACTCTGTTAGAACAAAAAGATTCCATCCAGTTTGGCCAATCTGGAACAGCTCTCAGCCTCTGCTGGAGAAGAAGAAGTCATAATGCGCATCATTTTGTGCTGTTGACCTATCTGATTCTGACTTCACATGAAGCAAGGTGAAGCCATGTTTATTGGTTGGACCTTTATGGATATTATTTTTACATTATTTATTGAGAAACTGATCTCACATGCACTATCTTGATTTACAAGTGTAAATAGGTGATGTTTCTGAGACTGAATACCATTTTTTGTATATAGAAATGACTAGAAATATGTAATATAAGGCGAGAGTAAATTCTACATAGACATTTTATTTTACTTTATTTTGTTTCTTTAGAGGTAAAGGTTTAGTTTTACTTTCGAGACAGTTAGATACACCAAAACTCCCAAATAAATCTGTGCAATAGTTTATAAAAGTGCTCAATGTTTTCCTACCTAGTTTTTATCAAAGTATTTATATTTTGTAATTATTAAAATGTTTATGCTTGGTATTATAAAAGTCTCTGGACCATAAACTGGAATGTAAGTCAATGAAATAATCCATTCATTTTTGGATATTATTGCTCTATTCAATCCCGTGAATGTTGAGCAGATTCTATTACTCTCCAGGCATTTCAGTCCATAATTACTGCTCAGTTAAATCCCTATCCTCCAGGTCAGAAAGCCTTTATAAAAATTGGGATGATGTTCACATTCATATTAAAATAATAGAAGACTGTGGAATGTTTCTTTTGGAATAGTTCACATCTATTTCCTCCACATTATGTTGCCTGCATAGCTATACATTATAATTTAATCAATCCAATATACTTCCCCATCTTCACTTATTAGTTGTGTTTTATGCTCAAGCCTAGATTATCAAAAGTCTTACACATCTCCCATACAGGATCCATCAGGAAATCCTAACGTATCCAAGCCAAGAAAGTGAGATACAAATTCTTTAGACCCATAATTATAAGATGATGTGATCTCCAGTACAGTTTTATTGATAGGAAAAAAATCTGTGCATGTCAAGGGAAAATGAGTTTATTAAAACTGTAACCTGATATTAAAAATATCAGAAGAATATTATATGTTTTAAATGTCTATATCTATATCTATATCTACATCTACATGATCAACGACTTTAACTAGAGTGCTTCCCTGGCTTGCACAATACACCCCACCACACACAGATATACACACACACACACACACACACACAAATGTTTGAGGAGGGAATACTGCATGTATCCTTATAAGAACATATTTAATAATTTTCATTAAATAATTTGGAATTCTGAATCCCGTGTCAAGTATGCCCTACAGTTTGCTCTCCTAAAAGAATCATTTAGAGAATATGGGCATTAATGTTACTTGTCATGGTTCTAATGTTCATTTTATGATGACTTTAGCCTAACGAAAACCTTCAACTCTTAGAATATTGGCACATATTTTATTCATTTTTAACTTGTAAATATTTTTTAATCTATTATTTCTACTTGAATATAAGAACTGTAAGGGAAGGTTATTTTGTTTGTTTTCTTTTAAGGTATATCCACAGCACCTAATATTTTACTTGGTAAGAACTGAATGAATAATCACATAGCTAAATGAATGAATCACTAGATGCTGAGAAGGCAGTGCTGTGTGATATAGGCAATATTCATGCTTGCTACCACAAAGAATTCATATTCAATCTCAAAAATCAGTTAAATAAGCATTATCTTTACAGGGACACATGCTATGGCAAAGGAAACATGTAAATGTGAAAGTAGAGCACAATACTCTGCAAATCACCTTCCAAACAAGAGTCATTATTTGTATGTTATTCCTAAAAATAAATGTACATAACCCCTATGCTCATTTAGCTCAGCCCGGAGGGAAGATTTCAGTGGGCAGCAGGGGATAGTCCTATCTGAAGGAAACACTACCCTATCCAAAAGCGGCCTTCAGAAAGAACAGGCTGCACAGCCATAGATCACAAAAAGAATGCAAATGAGAAGACAGCCACCAACTCCCCAGCAAACAGGCTCTTGTGCGCAATGGTGACAAGCAAGTACAACTAAGTAGAAAGAAGGGACAGCCTTATGTTATTTGTGGATCTTGCACAAAGGCCAAATTTACATTTTTAAAAAATTGGAAAGAAATGACATAGGGCATTTCCCTGGTGGTGCAGTGGTTAAGAATCCACCTGCCAATGCAGGGGACACGGTTTCGAGCTCTGGTCAGGGAAGATCCCACATGCCGCAGAGCAACTAAGCCCATGAGCCACAACTACTCAGCCCACATGTCACAACTACTGAAGCCTGCATGCTTGGAGCCCATGCTCTGCAACAAGAGAAGCCACCACAATGAGAAGCCCATGCACCCTAACGAAGAGTAGTTCCCATTCACCACAACTAGAGAAACCCAGCAGTCAGCAACAAAGATCCAGCACAGCCAAAAATAAATAAATAAATAAAATTTAAAAAAAGAAAAAGAAATGACATAGAATCATTTTTTCCCCCAAAGTCAGTAAAAAATGAACTTCTTGGAGAAAATGTTTGACATTTATAATATGAATTATTGCTTAGCTATTGCTTTTTTTCCCTCCGGGATGGTCCAGCATTGTTGTCATTCATACTGCCTTTTGTTTCTGAACTATTGTTTCAGAAGCATTACTCCCTTTTTTTTTTTCTTGGCAATCTTTGACAAGAAAGAAGTACTAATAAAATGGTAAACTGAAGGACTAACTAATACCACTTTCCTTTCTTCTATCTCTGGTTACATTATTTATGAGTTGCTAAAACTCTATATGGGAGTTGTGCCTCTGGATTTTGTTAATAGCTTGGACCCTAGGAAAAAAAAAACAGTGCAACAGGAAATCAAAGACAATAAAAATTGTCCTTCTGGGTTACTGTCTTACTGTATATATTAAAATCAATGCTGAACCTGAAACTTTTGTATTTTGTCAATTCCAGACAAATAGTTTATAAACTTGTTATATGATTTTACATGTTTAATTTTATTGAAAAATAAAATTTGATAAGTATACACTTATCTATCCATTACACTCACCAGTTTACTAAAATTAATCACTTTGAATTTTGCAGATTTTTTAACAATCTGACCCTCATTGACAAAACACTTCAGATAGATTAGATAGGTAGATGATAGTGTACCAAAAGCATTTACTCTTTCTTGATATGTTCAAAAGATAATATAATTATAATATTACTATATTATCTGATCATGCAATACTTCTGCTGTCACCTCTCATGCCAGGACATTAATAATAATTATTATAACATGATAAAAGATTATTGCCACTGCTCTTTCTTATTTTTTTTTTCCAATTTACTACCTTCTTGAAAAATTAAACAAATGCTGCACACTATGGCCCATGGATTCTAGGAGCAGACCACTTGTTTTTGAACCCATTAAGTAATTGGGTGAATCTGGGAAAATCCCTTATTTTTCTTATAACCTTTTAAAAAATTTATTTCACTACTTT
Source organism: Hippopotamus amphibius kiboko (assembly GCF_030028045.1). Classification (NCBI taxonomy): domain Eukaryota; kingdom Metazoa; phylum Chordata; class Mammalia; order Artiodactyla; family Hippopotamidae; genus Hippopotamus; species Hippopotamus amphibius. The sequence goes on from NC_080194.1 coordinate 9,030,433, forward strand.
TTAGCATAGTAACAGTTGAAATGTGCCATGACAGTATGTGATTTGTTTACATACATGTAACTTGCTTTTCCTTAGTTTTAAAATTATTTGTTGATAATTTTATTTTGTAATATTATTAAATAGTAATTAATTTTTCTTATATGAAACTTGCTTATATATGTATAATAGTCTTGTTAATTTGTATAAAGATACTATTTGCAGTCAATTTTAAAATATTTTATGCTTTCTGTATAGGTGTTAACTGTTTCCTCAAGGCATGTTATTTCCCTTTTTTAAGGAATTTCTTCCTTGGTCTTTTTTTCCTGAAATATTTTATCCTTCTTGTTTCTCATTCATTAGTATTTGTGATGGTTAATTTTACCTGTTGGCTTGATTGGCCACAGGGTACCCAGATTAAACATTATTTCTTAGTGTGTCTGTGAGGGCGTTTCTAGATGGGATTCACGTTTGAATTAATGGACTCAGTAAAATAATTTTCCCGCCCTAATGCAGGTAGGCATCACCAACCTGTTGAGAACCTGAAGAGAACAAAAGGGAGAGGAAGGAAGAATTTGCCCTCTTTTCCACCTCACCACTTGAGCTGGGATATCTCATCTCTTCTTTTCCTGCTCCTGGACTGGGATTTATCCCATCAGCTCCCCTGGTTCTAAGGCCCTTGAACTCAGACTGCATCACACCACTGGCTTCCCTGGGTCTCCAGCTTGCAAGGTGGCAGATCATGGGTCTTCTCAGCATCAGTATTTGAGGGAGCCAGTTCCTCATAATTAATAAATATATATACACACACACATACATATATTGATACAATCGACTCTAACAATGGGGAGGTTAGGAGCGCTGAGCCTCTGCATAGTTGAAAATCCTCTTCCATATTTGTGGTTCTGCCTGTCAACCGTGGATGTATAGTACTGCAGTATTTACTACTGAAACAAATTCTCACTTGTAAGTGAAACTGCACAGTTCAAACCTGTGTTGTTCAAGGGTCAACCATACACACATATTCTACTGGGGGTTCTGCTGTTCTGTAGAACCCTAATACAGTACTGATAGCTGGCTTATATTTCTTTAGTCCAGCACTTAACTGTTAACCTTCTTATAGTGAACTTAGTTTCTGATTCGAGAAGTCTGGCACCAGAAGCGGTAGCAGGGATTTGGGGTGAAAAAGAGAAATATGGAAACAGGCTTTTCTTGGAGTGTAGTTGCTCTTATATATATATGTATGTATACACATATATATTAATTAACTTAATTAATTTATGTATGTATGTATTTATTTTTATTGGCTGTGTTGGGTCTTTGTTGCTGTGTGCAGGCTTTCTCTAGTTGCAGAGAGTGGGGGCTACTCTTAGTTATGGTGCACGGGCTTCTCATTGTGGTGGCTTCTCTTGTGGTGGAGCACGGGCTCTAGGCATGTGGGCTTCAGTAGTTGTGGCACTGAGTCTCACTAGTTATGGCTCACAGGCTCTAGAGTGCAATTTCAGTAGTTGTGGCACACAGGCTTAGTTGCTTCTTGGCATATGGGTCTTCCTGGATCAGGGCTCGAGCCCGTGTCCCCTGCATTGGCAGGTGGATCCTTAACCACTGCGCCACCAGGGAAGTCCCATTGATTATAATTTAATACGGTTTTCCCTTGTTTCTTTTGGGGGTGGGTCCCTGGGTTATTTTCTATAATTTAATTCCTGGCATTTACTCTAGGAATCTCCCACATCAACAATCCAAATTTTACCTGGACAATCACTTTGCTTGGTTGCCTGTGCTAACCTGGCAGGACATTGCTACCTTCTATGCTTTAGGACAATATTTCACACAATTCCCATTTCTGTGTGCTTCCCAGTCAGAGTTTGCCAACGAGAGGAACTTGCTCAAGACTGAAAAGGCAGCTGGAATGATATAGATTCCATTATTCTCCAGAGGTGGTGGCAGTCAGACACCTGGAAGACTGGTCCAGCACCATCCCAGTAAGCCCTTGAGAATCACTCAATCATGTGGCAGAATAAGATCTGGGAGCTTCTCAGAGATTCTTGAGAATTGCTCTAAGTCCCAGGAAAGCTTTTTAGGAACCATTCACTGTGATGGTGCAAGTTGAAATCTTCAATATCAAATACTAACTTTTGGAAACATCTTCCATGACCTTCATGGCTCCATCTCTTCCAAAATCTTGTAAGCCCCATCCTCTATTTTAAAGCCTTTATATACATAGTACATAGAGTCGTTTCTGTTTTCCTGGCTGAACCCTGATAAATTCAGTCACAGTTCTAGCTTGAAGGCAAACACTTTATGTTGTTTGAATTGCTTCAGAAACAGGAGATTTTTAATTAATTCTTAATTGACTAACCTAATGTTCACACCATGCCTTGTACACATAAACCTGATGTTTCAACTATTTTGACTACCTACGGGGAAAACACATATATATTTTTTCAAAATGGTCCTTTCTTTGACCCACATAAGCAATCTGCTTTCAGGTTCCTTTGGAAATTTTCTTTAATGTGACCTTAACATATATTATCTAGGAAATTGCTGACTATCATTCTCTTCTTTTGATGATGTGCTCTCAACATTTGCAGCACAGTATCTGATATATATTATTTTTATCAGATCATTTCAAATTAGGACATTTCAATAAGAGAGAGGAACAATAAATACGCGTGTTTAGTAAGCCAACCTGAATGAGAAGCCAATCTTATAGGGATATCTTGCTTACCCACAACTATTCAGAATATCAAAATATATAAAGGTAATTTAGTCAAATAAAGTTAGTAAATTTTCCACACTATTTCCTTTACTCTGAGAACTCAGGATGTACATTGGTGTGTTATAGACTATGAGAAATCTTGCAATTAAAAAAACCTATAAAACTTTAATCCTTATTTGACCATCTTATTTACCACAGACACGGCGTCCTGCAATATAGTACTCTTCAAAACATATATTTTTAAATTAGTATAACATAAAGATTATTTACAAATTGCTTTCTTTGTAAGAAGCCTGTATAAATGGTGTTGATGGGTTTTTTTTTTCCATTAGTAATTTTAATAATGTTTGAAAAGAACATAGGCATAATAAGACAATATAGCTGATGTATATCCATGTATACATAAGTAGCACCTAAACATGCTTTCATGTAGTATATGTTTTTATTCTCTGATTCTTAAAGAAACTGACGTATTGATTACTAATGAAGAAAAAAGTAGATACAGAAAGACACCAAATAACCTAAAAAAAATGGAATGTTATTAAAGCACATCACCACATTATCAGATTCTAGTAATTATTCTTTTATTATTCTGATTGTTTTTAACTTCCTCTTTAGCTTTAACAATCCCAGGGCACCAGTGAAATTTATTATTAACTAAATTATTTAGAACAAACAGCTGCAGCAATTAATAAGACATCAGAAGAGAACAACACGGAAACAGAAATAACTTTTCAATATTTTTAAAAGGTCGTGCAATACCTTAACAGAGTGATCATTTACCAGTGTGATTAATTATGCTGTTTTGACATCCATATACGTAAAATAAACTACTGACATGTGTGTTGATGAGTTTCCTATTAACTGCACTTCTACATTTGACACTAAAACTACACATTTGCTTATAATTGAATTACTAAGTAACATATCTGCTCTATTTCTGTCCAACAGCACCTCCTTAAGGTGCTGAAACTGGAGAATTATTTTACTTGAAAAAGTTCATGACCTTCCAATCACAAGCAACAGTTATTGACTGAAGATTCTCTTATTTTTTCCTTTTTCTATAGCAAGCAAATTATTACCATCTCAGAATTTTATTAAATATATCCGATATTCCCATTTGCTCTGTTGCCTAGTTTGTGGACCCATTTTCTCTCAACTGCATAAAAACAACATCCTCTCAGTGGTTCTTTCTGGAGCTCATCTCACATTATTAATGAGTGTTCCATACTGCTAACAGGATTTTTTTTCTCAAAAAAACACTTCATAAAATTATTTGACCTACAAATACTTTCTGGTTTGCATTTGCTTATAGGCTGTGTTTCAAAGTCCTCTGCAAGGCTTAAGAGATGCCACATAACATGAGAGTTGTGTATTTCTCTATTCATTTAACAAATATTTTTTGAGTTTCTAATACAGCCCAGGGAATATTATAGGTGGCGGGGACAGAGTCACATACTTAACAGAGAAAATGAGCAATTAGATACTGTGATAGTCTTTTGATGGTTCAGTTTGGCTAGGCTACAGTCTTGTTATTCAATCAAATACTAATCTAGGTATTTTGTAGATATGAGTACAGTCACACCATTACAAAACTTTACTTAAGAAAGGGAGATTGTCCTAGATAATCTGGGTGGCTCTGATTCACAGTTCAAAGTCCTTAAGAGCAGAGCTAATGCTCCTTGTGTAGGAGCTCTGCATGCCCTTCTCTGTCTGACATCTCACTTAGCGTATTGTGCTCAAGATCCAACATGTTGTGGCAAATGGCTGGATGTTATCCTTTCTCATGGCTGAATAACATTTGTGTGTGTGTGTGTGTGTGTGTGTGAGAGAGAGAAACACACATCTTCTTTATCCATTCATCTGTTAATGGGCACTTAGGTTGTTTTCATTTCTTGGCTATTGTCAATAATGGTCCTAATTATTGCTATATAGTGATCACGTTACAATATATGTCTATCATATTAACATGTTGTACACCTTAAATTTACAGAATATTATATGTCAAGTATATTTCACTTAAAAAAATGGGGAATAAAAAGAACTCTGACTGTAGATAGCAGCTTTAGCCCTGCTGAAAAGTTTCAAGTTCTTCCTGCCTTGCCAGCAAGAATTCAGATTTGACTACCAACCCCTAATCGCCATAGCCAATTATTTGCAACAAATTTCTTAATGTATATCTCTTACTGATTCTGTTTCTCTGGTTGAAGCCTCATTGTTAGAGGCATACAGAAATCTTAAATAAAGAAGCAATAAAAATGGACAACACAGTATTTATTGTGCTAAGTACTATGATGACAGTGAAACACAGCAATTCCAAGTGATCGACTTTGTTGCCCTCATTCCATCTGTATTGTAATGATGATGATATCTGAAAAGACCGCATCTTTAGCTTAACTACTGCTAAACAAGCTGACTTCTGATAAATTACCCGAAATATCCTCCCACCTATACAATAATATTAATAATGAAAATATTGTTGGTACCATTGGCAGATGTTTCTTGAATGCTTAAGGCATCAGACACTATCATAATTATTTCACAAATACTCTTTCCCTTAATCCTCATGACAGTATTATAATGTAGGGGTTGCTATTTTTCTTCTTTTTCAGGCATAAAACCTGAAGCATAGAAAGATTCAGTATTGTACTGAAGGTCCAATATCACCCAAAGTACAGCCAGAATTTGAACCTGACGCTTAACCAGCATGAGAATTAGCCCATTCCTATGTCTAATTTGGTAGTTTTACTTCAACTCTGACCTGTTCTATGAATACTATATTTCCACAGGACTCAGGTAACATAATCTATAATCACTGTATGAATTAACATCATCTGGAACAGAGCAAGATGGAATTAAAAAGCAGCTCTTCTGCAAAGCCTTTACTAGCCCATCAACCATAACAAGTCACCTTTTTCTCTGAACCCCCATTAATACCCTGCAATTATCCCTATTTCAGCCTGGAACACAGCACATTGAAATGGTATACGTATATGTATTTCTCCTGATTAGGCTATAAGTTTATCAGAAGCAGCTATTTTGTTTTGTTTGGCTAAATATCCACTCAAGTGCCTAGAATAATGCCTGGAGTTGAATAAGCAGTCAACTAATGTAAGCTGCATAAAAATTAATTAGTTAATTTAAAAATTGGAACTTTCCCCATTACCCAGTTATGTGAAGTATACCACTTGGAAAAAAGAAGAGAAATAAAGATTCCAGGTTTGTTTTGACCACTATATATCTCCCAGGAATTGAGAGTCTACGATGCTTATCACACGCCTCCTTCTTCTCCCCAAGTTTAAACTGTTTTCCTCTGTGTCTTCTAGATTAATGGCCATGAATTTTGATGGACTTTCCTTCAATATAAGTCTCTCCATGTCTCATAAAATATTCAGCATCTACTATCCCAAAGGCTGTGACCAAGGACCAAGTAGTTTTCAATTTTTTTGACTATAACACTGTGGCAGCAAATTGTATTTTCCAACCATGGCCATACAAATATATATTCTGATCCCGATGCTCTTTTTATAGAGTGACACTGACATTCTTTGATGGATAGGTGGAGTCCATGTTCAGTCCCCTTCAATCTCAGTGGAACTTTATCACTGTGTTAACTAACAGAATGTAATGGAAGTGACTCTGCATTACTTTGTGATTTCAGAGGTTAGACCACTGAAAGCAATGCTGCTTCTGTTTCTCACTCTACTGCAATGATTGCTATTGGAATCCAGCCACCAGCTTGTGAGGAAACCTCTGTCACACGGAGAGGCCACTTGCAGGTGTTCTGGCTGACAGCCCAAACTAGACTGCCAGGACATTCAAACATCAAGTGCAAGACAGGAGACTGAATGAGCCTTTAGGTGAGAGCTGACTTCAGTCTTCAGGTCTTCCAGCTGAGGTCCCAGACATCGTAGGGGAGATAACTTACATTCTATCTGAATTCCTGACCATAGTAATTCTGAGAGACAATAAAAGATTTCTGTTGCTTTAAGCCACTTAGTTTGGGTGATGTATTAAACAGACTGGGATAGAAACATAGTAAGAAATATATTTTGCATCATGACCTAACACACACACTCACATACACAAAGAAAGCAAGACTAGTGTCACAAAGCTTACTATTACTGTATGTAATGAATACTTTAATAGTATTCTATTATATTGTACATATTATTACTTATTTACTGTATTTTAACTTATTATTTTGGATATTTATTCCACTGAATACATTGATTTCATGATACAATTCTGGGCTGCAACCTGTAGCTTGAAAAATATAGTTTTTTAAATTTTATTTTATTTATTCCTTTATTTGAAAAATATAGTTTCAATGGAAAAAAAAAAAAAGGTAAGATAACTTTCCTTTAAGGAAAATTATAAATCAAGCAGTTTCAGGAAGGTGGAAAAATGGAGACTATACACTACACTTTTCTCAAGAAAGAAAATGTGTCTAAACTAGGACCACGATCAAAATATTCCTTCAGAAACAGAAAAATAAACAACTCGAGGTTTATGAACTCCTGGAGTTTATAGACAAGCTTGGGCAGATTGGCTCTGACCTTTGGATTATCTACTCTAGCTTTGAATAAATTTATTTGAAGCAAGCATGAAAAAAAATTGCCTCCTCTAATTCATTTTTAAGCGCAAACTATGGTACAAAATAAGGAATGGCTTATAAGGAGGTTTTTAAGACTAAGACCTTTTGCTCTCTTAAGATTGACTCTTGTTATTGGTCAGGGACATCACAGTGAAAACATCACTAAATAGAATCAAATCTCCAAGAATATTTCCAGCTTAGGGCCATTTATGGCTGTTTCTACCAAGTAGAAAAGGAAAAGCAATTGAATTTTTAATATAAGGTCTTATACTACTGAATAAAATGCCTTGAAAGAATAGAAGAGGGATTTAAAAAAGATAGGGAAAAAAAAGCAGAGAAAGTTCTGTTTTGCAAACTGTTGGAGACTCTTGAAAAGTTGGAAAAATTCTACTTAAACTATAAAGTCATGCAAGGTCTTCTCATCTTGCCTTAAAAGGAAGCTATTTTAGCTTTCTTCCTTTCCTTAAATTATCAGTGTTTGGTAAAAGTGAAAGGCAGAGACAATCAGCAGTAAATGTGCTATCTATCTGCTGGGTGTTACACAAATGGGGGAATTATTTGCATTGCAAATGAATGACTAATAATCTCATTCCTGACCAGAACCCTGTTTTCATTTCAACATTTTCCTTTAGCTCTTGTAAAGTTCTGGATATTTTTAATAAAGTCCTATCATCAAGCTGGTAATCATATACTTTTCAAGATATTTTTAGATGTGCTAATGAGGAAGGCTGAGATCAGTAAAACAGCAAGAATCATTAAAATTAGATTTATTTGGCAATATCCATGGTGTTTATTTAGATTTTTCATTTCATCAGTTTGGAAAATATTTTTTTTAATGTTAATCAGTTTGCTTTGAGGATATCTGCACTTTCCTCCCCCATACATATACACGTACTCTTATATTTCTCCCTGCCTAATGCCAGAGTAGCTGAGATCCCAGGATTTGCGGTGAATATGAGAACAGATTTAAATAAGTAAGAACTTGATCACAGAAACACCAGGTGGAATTAAGTGCCTCAGAAAAGTACTGACTTCTTATCCTTATAAAGATATAAGCTAATTGGGGGGGGGGGGTTGGGGAGGGCGGAGGGAGTGATGAAGGCTAACGCTTCTAGGTATGTTTTAAGAAAGGAAATAGAGAAAATAATTCATGACATGAGAGATTATTTAAATGCACAAAATAGGTACCCTAGAAGCTAGCTCAAGAAAAAGGGTAAACTTTAGTATCATAAAGTTATGGAATAGATGAAGGCAATGACGAGAAGTGACAGAGTGAATCTCAGTCATCAGGCATCAAGGTAGGTAGAGTATTATTATGGTCTGTTCCTATATCCCAGGGCTATTTTTGTCAGTTCTTTGTTTTTGTTTTTCTGGGTGATAACTGGGGGGTTCATTTTCCTGTTTTCTGTTCCTTTTTTTTTTTTTTTTTCCTTTGAATACCGGATTCAGGGTAAATTGTTTTTACTCAGAGTTTGGGCTCAACTATGACTTAGCTGTACATGTTACTTTAGATTTATTTCAATTCTAAAACAAAAATGAAACCCAAAACAAATTAAAAACCAATCGTATCTCTTGGTTCAAATACAGAGCCAATGTGGACAAGGTGGGGCAGAGAGAGACTGAGTCACCCACCAGTCAGATGCCCAACTCAGTCCACCCATTAACGCTGCAGGGTGCCTCTAGGGGTCAGGGAATCACATAGTACCAACGAGGCTGCCCAGGCCACCTTTACAGCAAAAACTCTGACACATATCTAGTATAGAAACAACAATACTTATGACTCTGTTATCACCAAGTGCAGCGGTTAGGACATTTTGCGTTTTCTGATCTCGTGAGAGACCCACCAAGACAAGAAGGGAAATACCATTCTCATCTTCCGTAGGTGAGGAAATTGAGGTTAAATAAGCTTAAGTAACTTGATTTTATGGTTAACAGATAACAAGGCCAAGATTTACTTTCATTTCTACCTGGTAACAAGTTCATAATTTTTTTTTTTTTAATATTTTAGGCTGTAACCAAAAATGAATTTACTAAGTTTGGTAAGAAAGTATACTAAAAAATTCTAAGATACTCTTCCACTTGGGTTCTATGGATTCTCTCAACTCCTCTTGCATTAAAGGTTTTTAATTTCTTTCCCCAAACCAGGTATCTAGGGACTTCCCTGGTAGCACAGTGGTTAAGAATCCACCTGCCAATGCAGGGGACATGGGTTTGATCCCTGATCTGGGAAGATCCCACATGCCGTGGTGCAGCTAAGCCCGTGTGCCACAACTACTGAGCCTACGCTCTAGAGCCCATGAGCCACAACTACTGAGCCCGCGTGCCACAACTACTGAAGACTGTGTGCCTAGAGTCTGTGCTCTGCAACAAGAGAAGCCACTGCAATGAGAAGCCTGCGCACCACAACAAAGAGTAGCCCCTGCTCACCACTAGAGAAAAACCCTGTGCTTAGCAACAAAGATCCAATGCAGCAAAAAATAAAATTTAAAAAACCCAGATATCTATAAAAGGTTTTAATAGCTATTTTCCAGATGATAGTAAGAACTTGATAATCTATACCTCTCTGCTTAATAGCCTCTGTATTTTTAATATCTGAGGTCTATATACCCACTGCATTTATTTTACAGTAGTATTGTGGTTTATTCTTGCAGAAAGTTCACAGACCTCCTCAAGTCCATATACTGACTCTAGGGTCCTGTTATTTAACTCAAAAACCTTATTTGCAGCATTTTTGGATCTGTTTTTGTCTTTGGCACCTGACTGATGTCTGATAACTGTCTTCCACACCTGGATCCTACTGACCTTTCTAAACCATGCTTGTCACCAGACTCTGGCACAAACAAATGCTTAATAAATAGGAATTCCATAGAGATTAAAAATTTTTACTTCAAAATATTTTTGTTAAAGAAAAAAAGGTTCACAAATTTCATGAGTAGTTTCAAAAAAACTGTGAAGCAGATTTTTTTGTTGTTGTTCTTTAATCATTTGAAAGTGAAATGTAGGATGAACAGGCATCATAGCCCTGGGAGAAAAAGTGTGAACAACGTTTGTGTTTGATAATGTCTTCACATACTTATTTAAGGACTTCATTCAAAATTGTTCTCAGAGAGGAAATCTGGCCTAGGATCCTAGGATTGTGAGTTGGGCACAAATTAATATTTACATGGAAATAATTGTATAAATACAGTAAAATTGAAAGTTGTGAATATAGATGAGGAAAATGAAAAGAACCCTCAGCACATCTGGCAGTGGCATTATCCACCATCAGATAAACACTTGGGACCTGAAGGAATCTGAATTTGCCATCATCACAGAGTGGACAGGCATTTAAGAAATCATATATGCAGAGAATGGACTGGAGGACACCGGGTTGGGGGGGGCGGGGGGCGAAGGGGACGCTGGGACAAAGTGAGAGAGTAGCATAGACATAGACACACTACCAACTGTAAAATAGATAGCTAGTGGGAAGTTGCTGTATACCAAAGGGAGATCAGCTCGACGATGGGTGATGCCTTAGAGGGCCAGGACAGGGAGAGCTGGAGGGAGTCGCCGGAGGGAGTCGCGGGAAGGAGGGTATATGGGGATATATGTATAAATACAGCTGACTCACTTTGGTGTACCTCAAAAACTGGTACAAGAGTGTAAAGCAATTATTTTCCAATAAAGAACTTGAAAACAAAACAAAACAAAAAACAGCTTTATTGAGGTATTAAAAAAAAGAAATCATATAGGACATAAACAGCGGCATAAAATGCAGGGATTAAAAAAGAAAGACCATCTATATCTAAATTAGAAGTGGGGTGATGTCTACTTTAGACTGAATAAGCGGGTACATAGATAATCCTAGAGATGATTATAGATGGCAGAAGATTATAGCCTTTTTGTTAATATGAATATGAGGAGTTTTCAGAAAACTAAAAGATAGCCACAATTTATTTAACTGTTGCTTTGAGTTTTTGGAATTGTCCATACAAAAGACATTTCTCTTACTTGTAAAAGTTGTTTTTTTTGGTTTTTTTTGTTTGTTTTTGTTTTGTAGGAAAGTCAGACATTATAGGTTTACAATTTTTAAAAAATTTCACTGCATAAATTGATTTCTTTAGTGTATATTTCTCTTGATAAATATGAAGATTTACATTTCAACTTCTAATATTACTTCTATAAATAACTTGATGAAACAAATCTAATATTTTATTCCTTTCAGCAGTGCCTATTGATCCTCTAATAGGGTCCTCTAATAGTGATTAATGTACTTCCTATTTCTCACACCCAATATAAGACTAAATGTAAAGCAATTTTAATTTTATATTATTTTCAAACTTTTATTTTTAGATATGAAAATACCTCAATTATTTTTATTGTCAGCTTTATATTGCCTCCTTTTATACCAATCCAATAAAAATAAGGAAATCACAAAATTTTCTCTGTATTCTACCTTTTAACTCCCTTTTAGTTACATAATTTCTGATTGTCACATAGATAATATTCACATTCTTTTTTGTCACATTTAATCACAATTGTTTTAATATTTTTATATTTTAACATTAATATTTAGAGCTTTTTTCCTATGATGAATGGATTTATTACTGACAGGTTAAACTTTTGCCTTTATTTTTGTTTTATATTTGGGTTGGTCAAAGTCAGTAAGTTCCTAGGACAGTACTCTTGTGAACAATTTTCCCTGAGTCCTTGAATATCACCTTTATTGTTCTTTTATATATCCTGTTTTCCCCACTGAAAAATGTGTAAGTATTGCTCTACTGTCATACATTGTATGACGTAAACAAGTCTGAGGCCAGCCTAATTTTTTTTCCCTATTTAAGAGTTTTGAAATTTGGGGATATATCTCAATGTCATCCATTTTGAATCAATATTTCCTCAGACAAACTAAACCTTTTCAATTTATGTATGGAAGCACTCTTTTGTTTTTTTTTTTCTTGTGATATTTCTTAAAACATTTGTTCTATTTCTTTTTTTTCTCCCAGAAGTCTTATTTATATAAGACACTACCTTGCTTGTCTTATACTTAATATGCCTTGTGTTTGTTCCAATTTCAACCTATTTTTTTATTAGGCTTATTTTTTTCTCCCAGGTATTTCTTGTGCTTTGACAACTCATGTTTCATCGCTTTATATTGGCTTAATCTTTTCCTTGACTTCATCTTCCCCTTTATCTCCTCTTTGAGCTTGTCTATTTTGTTAATTTATTGTATGTTTCTTTATTTTTCATTGATTACATGCCCAACTACTCAGCCACAATTTTCCTCTGTTTCCATTACAATACCTTTCCTACTCATCCTGTTTTTCTCCCTTTTGCTTGTACCATACTACTAAATACTTTTTATTACTCATATTTTTTCTCAAACAATTATATGCTTATTTTTAAGCATTATTGGCACATTATTACTAAAGTCCATAGATTACATTAGGGTTCGCTCTTAGTGTTGTATAATTCTATAGGTTTTGATAATTGCATAATGTATGTATCTACCATTACGGTATTAAACAAAATAATTTCACTGCCCTAAACATCCTCTGTGCTTTATTCACCCTCTGCCCTCTAATCCCTGGAAACCACATAACTTTGCCTTTTGTAGAATGTTATACAGTTAGAATCATTTGATATGGAGACTTTTAAGACTGGCTTCTTTCATTTAGCAATATTCGTTTAAGGTTCCTGCAAGTCCTTTCATTGCTTGATAGCTCATTTGTTTTCATTGCTGAAGTGTATTCCATCATGTGACTCTGTATGAGTCTATGAGTCTGAAGCCTGTCTAATGTTCCCCCTATTTAACAGTTTTTGAAAAATTTCTATTTGATTATCCATTCACCTATTAAAATACATTTTGTCTGTTTCTAACCCAATTGTTGGTCATTTTGAATAAAGCTGACCTATATGATTTCATATAGGTTAGCTCTTTGAACAGAGAATAGTCTTCTACCAAGGAGACTCTATTAACTGAGACAACGCATGTGAAGTGGAATTGCAAGGATGAAATAGATACATATTTTAATATTGCTAAATTAACTCTTCATATATTTGAACACATTTATACTCCCATGGACATTGCATGAGTTATTTGCACAAACATTTGCAACCTGCAGATATTATATTTTCATGTGTATGTGAATGGCCAATCTGCTCAGTAAAAATACACCTTATTCCTATTTTAATTTGTGTTTATCCACCTACTAATGAGATCAGGAATTTTTTCATGTGTTTATTTTCCATGTATAATTTTAAAAATTAAAGTCTAAGTACAGAGGATTGAGTTAACGATTCTCCTAATTTATGCTAAGTTATCATGATTGATCTACGTAAGGCCTTTCTATTTATTTATCTACTCATTTACTCTTTTCTTTAATTCAGATTCCTACTACCATTACTTTTTCTGAATATAGGCAATCGTTCAATGTGTTTAGTGTATCTTTCTATTTGTATTGTTTTAACACCTATATTCATTAAAAGCAACTGAATTTTATATAAATTTGGTTGCTTATATATAAAGGGTATTGTGCCATATACCTAATTTTGTTTCTTAATTGTCTCATTTAGCACTATGGTTTTTATAACATACATACATATTATATTTATAAATCTTATGATTTTGTACTGAATCTGGTTGAGAAGATTTTTATAATGATTTAATACTTCATGATTATTTAATTTTCACCTATTTAAATTCTATATTTCTTCTTGCATTAACACTGGAATTTTATACTTTTCTATGACTTCATCAATTTCATCCAATATTTAAGGATTCAAGTTCTTTTTTCAGCCATGCCACACGGCATGTGGGATCTTACTTCCCTGACCAGGGATTGAACCCACATCCCCTGCAGAGGTAGCACGGAGTCTTAACCACTGGACCAATAGGGAAGTCCCAAGAATTCTTGTTTTTGTATTTATGAAACAATACTTTCCCTAATACAGGATTTAAAAGATGCTTCTTTATAGTTTATAACACTTTAAAGGCCCTCCACCCCAACACATAGCAGATGGGCATGGGTGACACCCAAGAGGTTTCACTTTCCATCTGGACATGCTAGGTGCCTGGATAGGGTAGTGGTGGAGGAGAGAGCTAGAGTCCGCCCCCCCCCAACTGTCTGCCACCCCAGAACAGGGAAAGCTGCAGCCATACCCTACCCGGGCACACTGTGGGGTTTGTGCCTCACCCCATTTTCCCTGCACCATGCCCAGGCCCCCACAAGAGATATAGGATGACAGTAGAATGAGGGCTTCCCTTCTCCAGTGCTACCAGGTCAGGAGCCTTGCAGAGGTCAGCATCAGTCTCCAGTTGGTGGCAGAGTGAGGGAGTCTGGGAGAGCCCTGGAGTGCCAGGGACAGAGGATGGAGCTGAAAACCCATCCTAGAGAAGCTGGGGAAGAGACAGGAGGCAGGATTCCGAGTGAACTGAAGCACTAAGCATGTCATCCCTGGAGCATCCTCCATTGTCCCATAGGATGTCTCTTATAAAACACAAATTCAAAAATAAAATTTAAGTTCAAGAGAGTGACTACATTAAAACCTAAGTATAAAGCTCTTCTGAGCGTGGGGCCTTGCGGGAAGCCATCCCTGCTTAAAATCTTAATATTCTACTCAGAGTAAAAGCAAAGTCTTCACAAGGCAATACAGGGCACTTCGCCCCCCAACACTTACTGATACTCTCCTCTCATTCCTCTCCAGCCACAGGAGCCACCACGACACTCCTGGAATATGTCTGGCACACTCACTCCTTAGGGCTCACGCACAGGCTAGTCTCTCCCTGAATTACTCTTCCACTTTCCACTTTTCCCTGGGCTCACTTTCTCACCTCCACCAAGTCTCTCAAATCTCACTTTCTCAATGAAAAAGCTGCAGTTTAAAAAGTTTAAAATGCAAGTCTCTCTTTCCAGTTTTTTTCTTTATGGTTTTCATAGACCTAATTATTTTTTTCCCTATGCAACTTAACCAACTTCTTTCTTTATTTTTATTCTTTATTGCCTATTTTCTGCTTCTGAAATACAAGCTCCAGGAGAGCAGGGATCTTTATCTTCTTTTGTGGGTGTTATTGTCAGGTGTTTGTCTTTTGTTTCACAGATGAAGCCTAGCTGTCTACAAATGTGCCTGGTACATAATGGTTACAGGAAAAATACTTGTTGAATTATTTAAATGACCTTATTATTTTCAAATATATTTTAAAAATGGTCACAGTATACTAAGTGAAAAGACATAAAACTGTAGATACCAAGTGATCCGTATAATACAAATGATATTTGTATGTGTGTAAGCATAAATTTACACTTGTATATATGTACTTGATTAGATGCATGTGTACGTGTGTGTATGTATATAAAAAATTGAAAGAAAACAATTATAATATTTTTCTTTCTCTAGATGGTGAATTGATGGTTGTCTTTAATTTTCTTTTTAATTTTTTGCATTTTAATTATCCACATGAATATTAATTTAATGACTTTAAAATATAAACATTATTTTAAGTAAGCATCACTTTCCAGATGTTGATAATCTCTCCACTCTAATATTCATAAAATATGAGATCTTAACTCATACCCATAACTTTCTGAAATTGCTGAGAGTCAGTACGAGGAAACTTAAATCACTTTCTCATGACAGCTAAGACATAAGTCTCCTATCTTCCCCCAACCACCATAATATGTCTGTCATACATTTTATCATGACACAAGATATTCACACATTATCTTTGTCCTCTGTGGAGCTACTGGTTCTCTTTTCGCATTTATTAATAAGAAATCTATTTTTAATGATTGTTTTCCCAGTAACTATATATGGCACAACCAAGAACTGACACTAAAGAAAAAGATCAGCTGATCGTACGTTGATAAAATTTCTAAGGTACACGTGGGGTACATATGCATAAAGAATGAACACAAATGATGTCATATGAGGGTAGGCACTGGGTGTTCGTTTTGGCCACCACCATCATTTTTATTTGGAGAAAGCTGGGTTAAGATGACTATCATGGGAAACCTTGACGAGGGAACCAAGGTACAGAATCAATAAACATGTGCCTTAATGATGGTAAAAGGGAATCTGATAGTTTGGTTAGTTAGAGTTGTATGAAGGTCAATATTTTGTTTTTGCTTTTGTTTTAGCTATCAGCTGGCAAGTCCTTTCATTCACTCTTTTCCTATCAGCATGTATTATGCCATGTAAATTTTAAAACACATTTTAATAAACTCGTCCTCATATGAAAAAAATGACACCGATTTCATTTTCCTTTTATTCCGCCCCCCCCCAACATTTTGAGTAAATTATTCAGCTCTTGTCAGAGGCAAACATAGCCCACAGTGCATTATATTGAATTTAACTTCAATCGCATGGGATAATATTCAGTGCAATTCTCATTTAATCTCAATTGCACTTATTCCTATCGGATTTAAATTTCATTTACTCAGTAGGCCATTCTCTTTTGTCTGAACTAGGACTCCATTAAGAATATAGTAGTAGCTCTTTTGAATAAAACTGAAAGAAATGAGATATTTATTGAGGTCAAACAAAATTGGACAGAAAGTGTATATAAATCCACCTCCTCTCATGTTTTCAGCACTACATATGTCTTTAATATTTATTTAGTTCAAATGATAACTTCCCAGATTTCTATAATTTAATTAACCTCTCCTCACTCGGTGCTTCTATATTTCTTTGCAACTTCTTGATAACACTGCATATTTCCTGCTCTATGAGAACCGGGAAGTCATATTGATTGAGATTCTATGTGCCAATCACTGTGCTGCTTTCTTTTCACATACGCTCTCCATGTTCTTGCTGAACTCCAGCAGTAACAACGTAGGGTTGATGCTAATCATCTCCAGGTTATACTAAGTTTCAGAGAAGTTAGGGAAGTTGTTTCTAAATCAAGTTCAATGTGTAGCAGGGCTGACATTCAAACCAGGTCTATCTAAATCCAAAATTCAATTCACAGGGCCCATAATCATCCATGCCAGGCCTTCGTACTAGGCTGTAAACGACTTAAACTCAACAATACAGTCTTCTGTTTCTTGCTGAACACAGTATTGTCTTAGCAAATTGTAAACTCCGATATAGTATTTTAAAAATAAATCAGACTGCATATTATCTCCATTAAAAGGTATACTAATGATACATAGGTTTAAACAATATTCCACTTTTGTAATGAAAAACAAAACAAACAAAACTATGTTGCTCCTCAAATGATTTCATAGAAGTAGAAAAATCAGTATATTTTCAGGGCAAACCGGTGAGACAAATAATGAAAAACTAAACAAAAATAACAAACACATAAACTAAAACCACTTCCAATTGCTTAGGCAGAAATCTGACCCACAACAAAGAACATTGCTTCTTAATCTATATTTTTTCCCTTAAGTAAAACAACAGAATATATTAGGGAAAATCAACCAAAACAAATTCAGATAGCTTTTTTTTTCCTTTTTTTTTTTTTTTTTTTTACGGATACTACATACAAAAGTCAAAATTCAATGCAAGTTCTGGAATAAAAAGTGATTTACTGAAACAAAGTCCATTTAATTATATTGAAGTATTTAGAAGTTCACTTTTCATAAGATTAGATGAATATTCAGATACAATGCTTATATCTTTTTTGTTATAATTCTTTCAAAATACTCTTTCTTTAATGCATTCATCTCAGAAACAATGTTTTTCATGGCAAAAACAAACAAAAGTGAAATAAAACTTCAGATTGAGGCAAAATTTCTCCCCTCTTAACCATGTTGCAAACTTTTTAAAAAAGATAAATGTATCTTATATAATTTTCATTAGAAAGGAAAAAAAATCGTTCTGTTTCTAAATCTACAAATATATTCTCCAGCAAATTAACAAACATATCTTCTAATTCCAAACACTCATTTAGAATTGATCATCAATTTTATATATATTTAAATAGGCACACAGGATTGATAAAAGAGATATGTATTTTAACCTCAAATTAGCCATTTAAATGTAAGCTATTTCATCATTCAATCGACTTTAAATATGTGTGTAAAAGTGAAACCAAGTTGATATTAAATTAATAACCTAGTGACAGTGGGGAAAAATGGCACGGATTTGTTTTTGACTGAGATAAATTTTAAAGTTAAGTTTTTCTCTCTACTTAGCTTTGCAGTTACCCTTAAGGCATTAATCTATGGAAAGGGATAAGATATCATCTTTCAGAGGAAACATGTCATAAATATTTTGATAAAGTATTTGTAATCCTCAAAAACAGATGGCTGTTCTATAAAGAATGTCAGCTGAGAAGGTTTTGCTGACAGAATCGTATTAAACAACTGCAACTGGGTTTTGCACTGCAAAATCAGATGCATTCTTCTATTAATCAATCACAGCTGGCTGATTTTTCTGACAGCTGGAACTTGCAAGACCTAATTTCTACCCTTTGCTCTATTTCTGACTAATAAACCTTAAGTGAAGCAAAATAGGCTCTTGGGGGCGGGGGGTAGTGTGTGTGGTGTATAATAATAGATTAACATATCGAGAGGAGAAACATGAAGGATGTTGATTTAACCTTATAAATATGGGGAAAAATGAACTAGATTCTAGACCGTCCTCTCCAAACTTTTCAAAAGTCAGCACATTTTCACCTTTTCTTTCCCCTCTGAAAATATTGCAAGTTGTTTACTGTTGGTTCCCTATAGTAGTATACCTGTGAAGCACATGAGTTTGGGGGGCAATGTGGTCTTGAGTTCTTATTTAAGGTTCTACTGTAAATTACTGTTGACAAGGACCAATGTCTCTTCATTTTCAAATAAGTGGATCGAAATAAATAAAGTTATAAAGAGCTTTTCATCCTCACACAATTCGGAACGTATATAGTTAATAACAGATGCAACTAACAAGACCATATTAAAAAAAAAAAAAAACCCAAAAATGCCAACACAGATATTTTGAGGGATTGTTTCTATATAATGGTTCTAATATTTTATTGTGAACTATATAAAATAAATGCAATATCCTTAAGATATTCTTCAAGTCATAGTATTTTTCGAACTTGGGAAAAGAACACAAAATAAAACTAGTACCTAAGTTGTATGCAAGTGTACTTGCAGACTTTGTTCATATAAGGCCAAAGGGTAATTAAAAAGAACTGATTTAGTGGACAAAAATGGAAATGAACAAGGAGATTAGAATCATACATATAAGGTTAATTATTTTCATTTTCATGATAGTACATCAAATGCAAAACAAGAGGAAGCCTCTGGATAGTTTGAACTTAAAATGCCATGCCTTATTACTATGAAACATTGATCAGAAAACTTTTTAAAACACCCATTAAATAGGAATTGAAATATTAGTTTTTCTCCATCTTCCTGTTTTTGTGTGCATGAAGGATTTCTTTCCATATGACAGTTTAAATGGTTCAACTCAGGGGGTTAAAACTAGCAACCGCTACATATGCAGTGGATGTTTTGATAATTAATCTTGAGTATTATTGACAAGGTCAGTAAAAGTTAGAGTGAAAATGTATTTTTGTGTGTGACATGACAAAAGAGTTGCATATTGCTTCCATCAAGAAAGTTACTCTCCTATTATAGAAAGGTCATGTGAAATTATTTGTCATTTCTGCTTTTAATCACCAGTTTATAACTCTGGAATCAAATCTTCCCTGCAGGTTCCTTGGCAAAACTCCCATTTGTACCAGTATTAAATACTTATGCCCCTATCAGCAAAGTCTGACCCATCCCCTGGTGTTTTCATTCAATTTCGGTCTTCAGGTAGTCCTATAATTAATCAGTTAACTTTAGATGATTGCAGGAGATGCCCTGGGGTTGAATAATTATACAAAATGATTAGCTTTTCAGCCGTGAGGTCTGTTGCTAGAGATGTGAAAACATTAACATGATCCATAGTACAATGCCAGGTTACAGAATCGTTGTACATAAATGTCCCCAGTGAACACCATCTCCTTAAAAAACAAGAAATGTAATTGGTTTTGCAATGTACAAAGTGTCGACAAGGTGTACTAAGACATATACACAAGAAAACAAAATACAATAAAACGAGAATAATCAGGACCTCTGCATTCCAGTCCTGTCTCCGCTACTCATCAGCTACAGAACCTGGTGTAAATAACTTCACGGCAGCGTATTAGTCACTGATAATCATTTCTCTATTTGCAAATTTCAGGGGCAGACTAGAAAAAAAAGGAATTAACAGAACAAGGAGTTCAGTATAGCTTAGTTCTTTCCCATTGCATAAGGAACTCATATTCTCAGTTAATTCTTCGTTCCTTATAGGTAGAAAAGTGGCCTCTGGTTGACAGTTGGATTTCACTGTCCTCGATTTGTTTTCTGATTGTTTCTCTTGGATCTGTCTTTATTTGGGATAATCATGGCACAGTGTGATATATACCGGTTTAGATATATTTTATTCTTTAATTCTTTCATTTGGTTTTTAGACCAATTTTGCTCAAATGAATTCCCTTAGGCACCCAAAAAGTGACCTGGAGATCAGTGACTTTGATGTATCTAACATTAGATCTATGTATATCTACAGATGTATCTATCTATATCTGTATCTATATCATCTGTATCTGTACCTACCTTTATCCATAGCTATAGCCATCTCACCCAGCTCTCTGATTACAATGTTTAAACTCAAGTGGAGAAAAATAATATTGTATCTTAGAAGGATTATGGGGTTGGAGAACAGAAACTAAAATTTTGTGATACCTGAGGCAAACTCATTTCGAGACTGTCACAACTTATACTGTCACCAAAAGCTTATGAAAGTCTATTTCACTGCATCCTCATTGGCAATTAATCTTTGCTTTAATTAAAATCTTTGTCATTTTGGTATGTTAAAAAAAAGGAATACTTTAATTATATTAGGTTAATGAGAACTGAATCATTATTCAGTCTATTCAGACTTATGCAATGCACTTATGACAGAAAAAGTAAAATAATGGCACTATGCTGCACTAATATTAATTTTACTACCTAAAAGTAAGAGGATATTTCAAAATATTCTAACAGAGAGTATTAAAATGAGATTTGAGTAATCACAAGGGATTCAGTAGAACAGATAGGCCAAACTCAGATAAACAAAAGTCAAAAATCCTGATATATGAGCCACAAAGCCAATTTATACACTGATAATAAACGATACAAATGAGGGAACAAGTATTACATATCACCTTAAGTGACTCATCAGATTGGAGGGAAACTACCATTTGATATAAGTTGCGTTTTATATATGAAAAAAGTTATAATCAGAAGATTATAGTTTTCTTGTGTTAGTTATATCACTGAAAAGGCTAAAATAAGCTATTCCTATGTCTCCTATGAACATTTCTTTTATTTGGATTTGGAAGGCTAGTATACTTTCTCCCTGAATGTTTTGAAATATGCACAAATTTTATCTTTGTGACTTTTTTTTCTATGTGTCTTAATCTGTTTGGGCTGCTACAACAAATTACCATAGACTGGGTGGCTTATAAACAACAGAAATTTGTTTCTTATAGTTCTGGAGGCTGAGAAATACAAGATTAAGGCATCAGCAAACCTGGTGGTATGGTGAAGGCCCACTTCGTGGTTCATAGGTATCCATATGTTTTCTGTGTCCTTGCATGGCCGAAGGGATAAGGGAGTTCTCTGGGTCTCTTTTATAAAAGCACTAGTCTCATTCACAAAGACTCCACCCTCATAACCCACTTCCAAAGGCCTGTCAATGAAAAAAAAGTTACCTGCCATATTAGTAAACAAAGGATGTTTCAGCCATCAAACCATCATATTACAGCCACCCCAATGGTGACAGCTGAGGGAACTCAGGACAGAAATGAAATGCCCACTATCAAGCCATTAGCCAGTGCAGCCATCCCCCAACCACGTACCCTGCAGAGACTCAGGATGATAAAGTATAGGATACTGAGCTGTATATCAAAGGAGTGATTTCAATGAGTCCAGAATTTTGCATCTTCCCACGCATAGAAAAGCGCTAAATTTATTAACTTGAGATGTCTGGTTTTCTTAAATTAACTGTAATCTTTTGATATCTGACTGTCTGGTCTTTGTTGCAAAAACTCTGTATATCTTAGCTCCTCCCTACCCCTTCAGAGCAGTCCCTCAGAGTTATCTGAGAGGCCGCATCCCAGTCTTGTCTACCAAAATAAAACATAACTTTCAACTTTAAGGTTGTACATTTTTTTTCAGTCAACAGGTCCCACCTCCAAATTCTATCACACTAGGCATTAGAATTTTAAAAAATTTTGGAGAAATACACATTTAGTCTATAGCAGTTTCTTTGGCTGGAAAAAAAAATCCCCATTTTTTTTTTTTTATTATACTAGTACTTCTACCCAAGTTCAATTCTTGCCAGCTTTGAAGTCATTTTTGTTGTTATTGTTGTTTTTCTTTTAAAGGTGGCTTTGTACATGGTTTATTTTGCATTTAATTTTTAGATAGTGATACAATTTCTAAATTACTTCAAAGACAGGGCTTCTCAACATAGTCCTGAAGTATGGAAAACAATCTCCACTTGAGAGGTTCTAAAGTAAGAACACTGCTTAGGTCTCAACTTTCTCAAGCCACTAGATTTATGTGACCTTGAGGAAGCCTCTCTCCTCTGACCTTTGTTTTCCTCATCTTAAAACTAGAATGTAATGAGAATGCCCTCACTGAATTTTGCAAAGAATAAATGATATACTGTATGTCAGTGGCTTTCAAATCTGGGAGCATATTAGGGTAAGTGGATATTGGTATTTTTATAGCACCTTAGGCTATTGTATGTGTGCCTAAGTTCCTCTTGAAGGACAATCTTGCAAATGCTAGAAAAACTTCTGACTCTACCAGCAAGCCTGTGGTCAGATTAGCCATAACTAATTTTGGATCCTATGCATATAACTTTGAGTTCTGAATCATTTATTTCAGGGGTGATTTGCATTTGAGGATCTTAATCAAGGAACTCTTCATTTATGTCAAGATATGGATTGCCTAATCAAAGCCATTTGGCACAAAATGTGCAGCTTTACTCCTGGATGATAGGAAATAGTTGTCATCTCCTGGCAGGGTTGGTATACCCTGCTTAGCACTGCAGCGTAAGTAGAGAAAAAGGGTGTTTTCTGTCTCAGGCTAAAATCAGGACTGGAATGGAGTAGAGGAAAGCTTGGGCCATTCAGTTAGAACGGGCTACCTGACAGAGATGGCTTGATTTATAAAGGAGACAGTGCCTGGATTTTATTGAGTGGCTAATGTATTCAGCGTAGCCCCCAAACCTATAAAGTGATACCATCACAATTTTATAAGATAAGGAAACTGAGTTTCAGAGAAGTGAGCATCTTACCTACATATGTGACGGATTTTTCAGTTCTATCTAACTAGTTCTCTTTC
This sequence comes from Hippopotamus amphibius kiboko, assembly GCF_030028045.1. Classification (NCBI taxonomy): domain Eukaryota; kingdom Metazoa; phylum Chordata; class Mammalia; order Artiodactyla; family Hippopotamidae; genus Hippopotamus; species Hippopotamus amphibius. The sequence continues at coordinate 9,054,068 of NC_080194.1, forward strand.
CAATACCACGTCATCCTATACGGAGTAATGGGACAGAATTAGGCCAAAGTTAAGTAGAAAATAAAACATAGGACATGTGAACATTCCCAAAGGAAACATTCAAACTACTTTAGCACTCATCAGCATTTATAAGACGATTGATCCAAACAATAACTGATAGCTGAGAATCACAATAAAATGAACAATTTTTCACTGGCTCACAATAGATAAAAAATTAGCATTTTTAATAACCAAATCCTATAATGTATAGAGGACACTACTTGCAACAAATTTCTTCCAGTCTATACTGAGCAGCAGAATTCTATCTAACTTAAGTGGCTTAGTGATTGGTATTACAAATATCAGTTCTTATGATACTTTAAGTAATAGGCCAGCCCCTCCCTTACTTTAGGTAAAGGGTAACCTGTGCTACAAACAGTTGATTCTAACCCAACATTTAGGCTAATCAAATTGGATTAGAATTTGAGCACGATAATTAGAAAACACAAGCAACCATAATGAGCAAAAGTATTTCACAGACTAACAGTTACTGTAAATCCCTTTGAAAGAGAAACAGGAGACTTGGGTGTAGAAATTTGCAATTTGATGTAAGTAGTACAGAATAGGAATAGAAAACATGAAATTTATCTTAAGACATTTACCTCTTCCTTGAGCAACTTAATTCTGAGCCTTAATCTCTCTATTTGTAAGTGAGGATAAAAATACCTATTTCATGGAACTATTATTCATATCATACAAGATCATGTAAATAAAGACCTTAATACAAAGATTTATATTACAGTAAAAATGATTAGTATACATAAAATTCTGTTTTGAAAGCAGAGGACATACCTTCTTTTCAAGTATCAAAAGAATAATCCTCAAACTCATTTTGCTTTGTGCTTTAAAGAGAACCTCAATGATTCCCATACTGATGAAACAGTTTAGAGAAAAATATAATAAGACTAAAGGTTAATACAAAATAACAGCAACAACAACAACATGCTGTCACCAGGAAATAAACAAAACTCTGTTTTAAATACTTTGAATATCTTAAACAACTATCATATCAAAAAGGAAATCCAAACTAAACTAAACTAAGGATAATGAAAAATTACATCACAAAAAATTAGATAGGGATAAGAGTTTTAAAAGAAAGTATGAAATCATATATTTTCATATTATTAAAATAATGAATACCAAATTCAAGATATTAGAAGTAGAACAAAAATAAACCTTATAGAAGTAGAATAATCTGATTTTAATAAACCTAAAGTTGAAATTTTATGAATAGAGAAACAAAAAGTAATAGAATTAATAATAAACACCAATATGTGTTCAGCGAAAAGGAAAATAACTAAATCATTAGATAATATAAAAGAAATAGGAGAAACAAAAACACACACACACCTTCAAAGATAATGGGTAAACCAACCACAGACAGAAAGGAAGATATTGTGTGAGGCTGTTATTCTCAGATCTAAACAATCAATGCTCAGTGAAATAACTAATCACCATGAAAAAACAAAGCAACAAAATGAATCTCAAAATATAAATTTGGAAATATAAAATTTATCTAGAACAATTGTTAAGACAATGTTATCAACAAGATATCTCACAGGAGATTTTTACTAATTATTAAGAAAAGAATTTCGAAGTCACTTAAAGGGCTCCAGAGCAAATAAAAGAAGAAATGTTTCCAATTATTTTATTCTAACACTACCTCAGCACCCAAATCCAACCAGGATTGTGCATTCTCACATACACACAGATATTCACACAACACACACACACACACACACACACACACACATTTCAGTTTCCAATTTCCAATTAGAGAATTATTGTATCATATAGAACAAAAGCATAGAAAGACTCTATCACAATGGAATATCAGTCCTTGCTCAATAAAATTTCATTTCTTACACTTATAAAAGTATTTTACTCAGCAGGTAGTAAGAGCATGTTAGCAGGTTACCAAGGATGCTTTCCCCCATGCAGCCATTGAGAAATACAGAATATTGGTGGCTTTGCCATTTCCAAAATACATTTCTAAGGTCAACCACCCAGAAATGGAAAAGGTCATGGGGCAGTATCATGGGGAAGGTTTGTATAGGTCAAGCCTGGAAAGGTCCCACATCCATTCCATTCACATTGAGTTGATTAAAACGCAATCACATCACAGGCCCTGCCTGCAAGGGAGCCTGGGAAATGTAGCTCCTCTAAGGTCAGCCATTTTCCAACAGTAACTTAGTGCCAAGGAAAATAAAGCATGCTTTTTTGGAGGAAATTTAGCCTATTTCTCAGGGCGGTTGTGAGGATTAAATGAATTAACTGCCAGATGCTCAAAATAATGTCTGGTAGGTGGAAACTTTCCAATAAATTTGGAAATTTATTTGGTAAGTCTTATTGCTTATTTCCATCTTCCCCCACTCCTACTCTACTTCATGGTCTTATTACTTTCCATATGTTTCAGTTAGATTTTAAGCTGTAAGGCAAAGATCTCAAATCCAACGATTTTAACAATAAGAAAGTATCATAATGTCACTTAAACGAAGCCCTGAACTGGGGCAATTTCAAGGTTGTTGAATTCAACATCGCAGGAACATCAACAAATGTGCAGTTTCTTATAGTTTTTATTTTCACAATTCAACATGTATTAAAATTTTGTCCCTATGGTTTGATCCCCTCATAAATGGAAAACAGCCTGGTGTCCCAAGACTATTCAGTAAAAGATTAGAGACAAGGAAACTTCTTTCTGTATTTTTTATCAATGCAGAAACATGAACCTGCAACTCTCAGGAACCAGAACTAGTTTACATTTCTACTACTAAATTGGTCACTGGCAGAAGGCTTAACCAACCAGAATTTAAGCCTTACATTAGGGATAGGGCATCTTTTCTTCAATTATGAGATGGAGAGAGGGAAACACCCTAAAAAGTTGGTTCTCCCTGAAGGAAAAAAGAGAGTAGAGCTCCTGAGCACTCAACTCACAGTGTCTGCTAAAATTTATCATCTATTGCCTAGACTGCCATAAAGTCCTATCACTGTTTTGCTTGTCTTTAAATTCTACCTTTTCTGCTTTGACAACCTTCCCTGTGCTACTGCCAGATACATTTTCCAAATGAATAGCTTTTATGTATTCCATCTCAAAAAGCTTCACTACATTTTATACCATTTAGGTCTACAAGTACCTGCTGATTTTCTACCAGCATCTCACTGTACAGCCTATTGAATTTTGCATTCACTGGACCCTGGGCATTGCATTCTCTTCCCCTAGATACCGAAACAACTTCCTCCATCACCTCATTCAGGTCTTTTACTCACATGTCATATATTTCAGTAAGTCCTTCTCTGTCTATCCTTTTGTAAAATTCCATCTACCTCCAACCTTCTCTATCTCCCTTCATTCCTTAGTTTCTTTTGTCAATTAACATCATCTGGCATTTTGTATGGAACACTGATTGTCATTTACCATTAAACTTTAAGCTATAAAAATTAATCAAGCAGATTATAAATTGCGAATGTGTAAATGTCCTCAAGACCTAAAAAAATTGCCAATGAAATCATTGATTAAATCTTGCTTTTAAACCTATTTTTTACATTTTAAAATTTTGTTATTGTCCTTTGCAATTGAATGCCCACATAGCCAGCATAAGTCCAAGGTTAATTTTATTCAGCATTTCCAGTTAAATCAATTTTTGTTTTGATTGCACAAAATTTACAGAAATTGCACTGATCTTTTAATATTAATTTCATATAAAACTCTAAAAAATATTAAAATAATTGCATAGGTAAATGCTATTAAACCAAAAAGGCATTGCCAGTTAAGATTTGCTATTGGTCCAGTAGGCAGCACTTTCATCCAAAAAACTGAAAGTATCTTCATCTGTAGCTATATTCTTTTTAATTTAGTGTTTGAAAGGGAGGTTGGAAGAGTCAGTTATAATGTAAGCATGTAAAGATGGTAAAAATGCAAAGACTCAGAATGACAATTTAAAATGTATACTGGACTTCCTAGATGGCACAGTAGTTAAGAATCGCCTGCCAATGCAAGGGACACAGGTTCGATCCCTGCTCCAGGAAGATGCCAATGCCGCAGAGCAACTAAGCCTGTGTGCCATAACTATTGAGCCTGCGCTCTAGAGCCCTTGAGCCACAACTATTGAGCCTGTGTGCCACAACTACTGAAGCCCGCATGCCTAGAGCCTGTGCTCCGCAACAAGAGAAGCCACGGCAAATGAGGAGCCCTCACACCACAATGAAGAATAGCTCCTGCTCACCACAACTAGAGAAAGTCCATGTGCAGGAATGAAGACCAAAGACAGCCAACAAATAAATAAATTTAAAAATAAATAAATGTATACTTATAGATTTCTTCCAAATGGAAACACTCAGATCTTCTATATATACCCCACAGATTACCAATTCTATGACTGTCCTGAAACCTCCCCCAATATCTTCATTTCAAAGTTGAGTAGATTGTCCTATGGTTTCAAAGAGTTGTTCCTTCCTCTACTGTCAAAATTATTGTATGTACCTTCCTATTGTGATGTGATGTTTTCTGATTAATGTTATGTGAGTGGGCTTATACACGACACCTGAGCAGTTGTTTCAAAGAGGAGTCAAATGTTTCTATCAGGTATCTTGCTCTTCTCCTTCTACCATACGAATGTTATCTTCCAAAGAAGAGCTGACTGTTAGCCTGGGTCCTGGGATGATAAGATATTGCAATAGCATCAAAACAGCTGTGGCAGCCACCAACATGTAACACAAGCAAGACTAAATATTTATTGTAAGTTAGTGAAATTGGGGGTTGAGTGCTTGTTACCGTGGCAAATAGATCATAATGTGACCCACAATGATGTCCCACTTCCTGGTGCCCATGCCCCTGTGCAATCCCCTGCCTTTAGTGGAAATTGGACCTAGTGACTTGCTTCTAATGAATAGAATATGGCAAAAGAGATAGGATGTCATCTCTGTGATTATGTTATGTTATGTAAGATGTGCTTTAGTAGACAGATTTAATGTGAGCAGCTGTGATGTAGAACTCTACATAGCAAGCACCTGCAGGTGGCCTCCAGGAACTTCAGGATTAGAGCAATCTCTAGCCAACAGCCAGCAAACACTTGGGCCCTCAGGCTTTCAACCACAAGGAAATGAATTCTTCCAACAGCCTAACTGAGCTTGGAACTAGATCCTTTCCCAGTTGAGCCTCCAGATGAGAATTCAGCCAGCCAACATTCTGATTGTATGCAACTGAGACAATGAGCAGAGGGTCCAGATGCACCTTGCGTAAATTCCTGACCCTGTAAAAAATAGTGTGTGGTTTTAAGTTACTATGTTTGGGATAATTTGTTATAAGGCAATAGAAAACTAAAACACTTATTAGAGATAATTCCTGTCAATATCATGCACCTAATCTCAAGTTCCACCTTCAGCAGGCAACCAGAAATGACCCTTCCCACTCTTTACTTCCTTAGCATTTTGTACCATAATAGGGCACTTTGCACTTTTTATCTATCCACTGCTAACTGGCACAGTGCTTTTCATTTTTATTTTCCCAGTCCCAACACATTACTTTTAAATGAAATGTGTTCAAAACAAATAATTCAGTCAATTTAAAAACTATGTTAAATATTTTGACAATCACAATTTTGGGCAGTCATTAACATTAAATAAGTATATTTTAAAGAAAGAAAAATAAACCTTTTTTAAAAAGATAATTCATATTCCTTTTCATTATTTTAGACTGATCCCGTTTTAGGCTGAATTTGTAGTGTTTTCTTCTAAATGAAATGAGACTACTTATCTTAGGTTATTATTGCAATTGAGTAAGTGATTAATTGTGTAGCTTCCTTAAGGTGATTATGTATCGATCTGTGAGTCTTTTCCACTTGGTTATAATTTCTCATTACACTTATATGTCCTTGTTACTGTATATTTTTCACATGTACAGACTAGTATCTTTGAATAGACTCCAAATAAGTGTGGGATAGTAGCCCAATCAAGAACATAGAAATACATACTCATGGGATATCTGCAGATACTGGCATTAAGTAACTGATTTCCAGAATTAATGAATCATGCAATGTACTTGAGAGTAGATATTTGCCACGGCACAGAAGTCCTTACTGATCTGTTAACTGACATCAGAGCTTTGGGCTTGCATCCATTCCAAAACATATATTTAAGAATAGATTAGGACTTCCCTGGTGGCTCAGTGGTTAAGAATCCACTTGCCAATGCAGGGTACATGGATTCGATCCCTGGTCTGGAAAGATCCCACATGCTGTGGAGCAACTAAGCCCGTGCACCACAACTACTGAGCCTGAGCTCTAGAGCCCGTGAGCCACAACTACTGAGCTTGTGTGCCACAATTACTGAAGCCTGTATATCCTAAGAGCCCGTGGTCCACAACAAGAGAAGCCACCGCAATGAGAAGCCCATGCACTGCAACAAAGAGCAGCCTCTACTCACCACAACTAGGGAAAGCCATATGCAGCAATGAAGACCCAACACAGTCAATAAATAAATAAATTAATTAATTAAAAAAAAGAATAGGTTAGAAGCATGAAAGTTTACAAATATTCTGTGATGTCCAGAGAGCATGATAGATGTGATATACTCCATAGATTTAAACATTAATTTGCTTATCATTCATCTCTCCTCACTAGAAAGTAAGTTCCACGTGGATAGGATAATTCATCTCTTGTTTATTCACTGATGAAAATCACAACTTAGAATAGCACCTCATACTTAGTACTTAATAAATGTTAGTTGAATTAATGAATAATTTTACATTATCTTGGCAATGAAAAAATAAGCTTAAAGTAAATTATAACAGACATGGCTTCTAAAAAAGATACTTTAATATGATTCTGGTCCTCTTGTCCTCTCATCTTACATACAGGAATTTTTTTACCCACCAGTAGTACCAACTGGTATAATCTGTATCAATATCAACATCTAAAGAAGTATACACATTTGAACAGTTATTTTTTGCATAGTTGATTGGGCATCTTTTTACGATTTTTGTGTTTTTCTCTATTCTAAAAGTATTTTTTTTCTTTGTCATGACAATCAGTGAAGCTGAGGACTGAATGGACTCTTGCCTTTAGGAAATACAAATGATAACTTTCCTCTTTTTCGTGTGTCCTTTCATGGCATGTCAAAGGCACAGTCTTCCTTCATGAGGGAAGTAGGAGAGAAAATTCACAGATAACCACGCAGCCCTGACATCATCATAGATACAGAAGGACCTCAGCAGGACAACAATTGTGCTTTTCTTATTAGTGAAGGTTTGTAAAGATTTGAGGGAATAAGGGTGTGCGAGGAATACTTGTTATCATGTCTCCTGTTACGTCATCCTCTTAGATCAAGTGCTTTGGTGTGGAAAACTGCAGTTCACTATCCTTAAGTGTATTTAATACCCTCTAAAGGAGTCATCAGGGCTAAAGGAGCTAAAATGTCAGGAGTTTGTGACTTACAATCAATAGAATGTCACTGCAGTTCTTGGCAGGTTTAATAATGATAAACAAGTAGTACTTTTCTACAGTTTAACAAAATGTAAGGCAGACTGTTGTTGGATATGTAAATTACACTCAGAAAATGTTATTTTCCTCTTAAAATAAATGGCTACTTCAGTAATGAGCCCAGGAGAATGAGTGATGACCATTAGTTTTTGCTTTTCCCATCTAGTTAGCTCTTGAAGAAAAACATACCATCTATAGCGATTGAAATAATTACGACTGATGTCTGGGTAACAACAACAACAAAATCTATTTTCTTCTAAGTGACAAAACCAGAGCTCCCAAGAAAAATGGAAGTACATAGGGATCATTATAGAAAATATTAAGAAGAATAAAAACTGAATACCAACTTAAGATTTATCATTGAATATACAGGAAGTCACCATAAAAAATATTTGTCTGTTGATATGTCTCTTCTCTTTTTATTCCAACAAGGAGAAATATTAAATTAAAATTGTTCTTAAAGTACAGTTGATATTCTAAGCAATTCTAGCCCAGGCTATACCATTTCAACATTTATTGATGTGAAATTAATAAGAGCACCACAAAAAAACAGCTGAAGATCATGTGAAAATGTGACCACATTTGTAGGTGGACCCTGAACTTATTTACCTCTCCTCAGCTTATATAAGTGAAGAATTAACAAGGAAATGGAGTAAGCTTGACAAACCTTAACTTGAGCTAAACAGATGGTGGTACATAGTATCTAGTATGATCTAATGTCATATACTTTGGGTTACATACTGATGATGGATACTGCATAGGTTTCCTTGGAAGCATAGCACTAGATTACAATTCTGAAAAGACGTAATGTTTCCTTACAAGAATGTCAGTCATCAGTAGATTAGGTTACTTACAAGGTAAAAACTTGAAACTTGGTAGACATATCTTAGACTGGAGTAAGAAAATAAAATGCTTCCTCTCTGAATGGGCATAGACTTCCTTTTGACTTGATGTCCTAAGAATAAAAGTGTGTATGTATGTGCCTGTGTGTATGTGCCTGGGGGTAAAGAGGTGATTTGTCTGTGGTTGTGGAAGTGTCTTTTGAAATTATTTTCTTCACAGTTTTTCTTACTATATTCTTCAATATGCCATGGAAAGAGGATTTGTAATGCTCAACTTTGTGGTAGCCAAGGTTGAATTCTGACTCTGGTCAGGACCAGAATGAAATGAAGACAACTGAGGAACTTGACGTGCTTTGCTGAATGAAGAAAAGCATAAAAGTTTGAAGGCATGATGAATAATTCACTGTAGAGCTATTACTGAGCACTGTGTCTACCTAGAGTGCAAATCAGCTGTATTTCCTACAGATGCCCTCAGCTAACCATACCTATATATGGACTACATTACGCTATATTAGCATATATAAAGCATAATTTAAATATTAGGCTATATTAGAATCCTAACGGCAAGAGAATATGGACTATTAGAGCTAGAAGGAAACTTAGAAATCATTATTTTTAACCTGGGTTCACTGAACTGCTTAGAGTCCAAAAGGTTGTAATGGGGATTAAGGAACTATTTTCAATATTTCAGGGAGCCTAATGAATCTCATACATTACCATAATCAAAAATCCTAACAGGATAAATATAAACATAAATGTCTTTGCAGGATGTTATGACACTTATTTCCTTCTTATCCAAAGTTCTGAATGTGTCAACAATTAGTAAAATACATTCGTTAAGTAATTAAAATGAAAAAATGAAAACAAACTGTCTCCTAATCAATGTAATGTGACAGCTATAACTTTCAAATATAAGCACAATAATGAAGAGGACATTTGGCTTTAAAAATACTGGCAGCCTTTAATCTGGTTGAACCATATCCTCCTTCCACCTTGTTTTCTCCACCATGTAACAGATGAGAAATTTGAGGCTAGGAAGAGTTCATTGATTTACCTGAAGTAATAGATTCACTAATGTTAGAGGAGAGACTGGATATCATCTCTGTATCCCATTAATTTCAATATTTAGTCTACAATACAATATGAGATATATGTGCATATTTGAGTTATGAAAATCTAGGTTCAAAAAATAATGGTTACTGCAGGGGGAGGGTGGAGGGAAAGGATAATTAGGGAGTTTGGGATTGACATGTATACACTGCTATATTTAAAAAGGATAACCAACGAGGACCTACTACTGTCTAGCACAGGGAACTCTGGATGAGAGGCAGCCTGGATGGGAGCCTGGATGGGAGGGGAGTCTGGCGGAGAATGAATGCATGTATATGTATGGCTTAGTCGCTTTGCTGTGTACCTGAAACTATCACAACTTTGTTAATCGGCTATACTCCAATATAAAATAAATAGTTAAAAAATAATAATACAAATTCTTATCTTGTTATATGGTTTATCTGTTCTCTCCTCATTATTTCAAAATTTAGCTCTGTGATACATGCCTTCCCTATTTTAAACAACGTAAAACTTATTGAAGAAAAAAACACATACACACATTACTGCTAATGGATAATGAAATGGATAAATGGAGAAATGAGAAACTGGTAAGAAAGAGACAAGTAAATATGGGGAAAGTAAACCATATTATCAATCAAATATGCATATATATACATATAAGTATATATATACACATACATACTTACATACATGGCTTACACAGATGTCTACTGTTCATTGCAATATAATATATTCTTTGATGCTGGATTTATGACAGTAATTAGCTGCAGATTGTGCTATTTTATACAGATATTTTATACAACATTTCCCTCCCCTAACCTACTCACAGACCCCTTATTTCGCCATTTTTTTTGTTTTGCATGTCTTTATTAAAGTTTTTAAATTTTAAAGATGTCTGTAAATATAAAAATATACCTGAATAATTATAATTTCTATTATTGCATTTAGTTCTCCTGAGAGAAATATTTTTGAATAAAATTTACCTTCATCATGTACTTATTCAACCACCATTTTCCCTAAATCAGAAGTTGATAACAACTTTTACTGGCAAAGCACTTAACATGTATGTTTACTAGAGGTTTTGAAAAGTCTAAAGGGAGTTGGCTACTTTCGCATTTTATGGCATAGACTGCACGGCCCCTTAACAGTACATCAGCCAAGAATTAAAGAGCCATAACTAGAATGGCCCATAAGTACACTGTCCTTGTTTTTATGTTTCTGTATGTCTTGCAATCGAGCAACTGCCTTTGTATATTATTCACAAACTATTTGGAATAAAAATGTGGAGAACTTTGGATTTGTCTTTTCTAAAGCATCCAGGTCCTCTGGGATGCTGCTGGGTTTCTGTTTCTCACTATCTCTTTATCAAGAGTGGCCTTTCTCTACAGAGCAGGCCAGATGGCCTTAAATGACCCCAGCCACATCTAGATCTATCTATCCTATTGGTTTATCAATTTAAAAAATCCAGTCTTTACTATGTGTTCAAGCAGAAAATTTACAGGGAAATCTGTTTGCAGCCTGGTTTCAGTCACAAGAAAATCCATGTGAAATGAAGGAGCCATGGTCAGCTACCTTGACATTAAGTATATAGATTCCAAAAGTAGAAGTGTTATGGCACTGAGGAAGAAGGGATGTGGGCAGGGGCAGACAAAGACCCAAGGGCTGAGTTCTAAAGCACCCAGCACAGCAACAGGCACAATTTCATGTCTCAGTGAGTTACATGTCTATTGAAATCACTTGTTACGTAGTTTATATATTTTATACCACTTAGTATACAAGGGTTCTATAAAGATCTTTTTCAAACAAAAAACATATATAATTTGGACTTTCCAAATTTTAAACTTTTTATTTATTAAGTGAATAATTACTTTAGTTACAAAATATTTAAATATATAAGCAAGTAAAATTACATGTTCAATAAAATTAAATTACAATCATTGATGTGTTTCCAAAAAGATTTATCTTGTGAAAAGAATCTTCATAATTTTTAAAAAATTAAATGCTATCTTTCAGATAAAATTTTTAAAACCACCTTTGGTCTCTCTGAAATATACCAGCTTAAATTACAATTTTAGTATCTTTTGTTACCTTTAAGATCTTCAATTAATGTTAAATTGAGTTAATTAATAAATCAGAATAGGATATCTGATAATGTATAGTTAAGAGAGAAATTATAAAACTCTGGAACATAAAAAATGGTGATCTATATATTAGAGTATGATCATCAGTCAACAGGTTTAAAAGAAAGTACCTACATTTGGATATATTTGATGAATTATATTTATACATGCTTCTTTTTGAAAAAACTGAAGAAGTTGTAAATAATGGTGCCAGATGACTCATAAGTCAATGTAATAAATGTTTTGTTGGTATTGTTTATCAGGGAAAAAAGAGAGCAACCTTGTAAAGCAAAATTATCTGATATCAGAATGTAAATAATTATAATGAAACACAAATTATAGGATATTCAGTAAAAGTAGATGTCTGAAAGGAAGTGTTTCTTTAAAACTTTTTTTGTATAAAATACCTGAAAAAATGAGTTGCAAAGAATAAATAAAATGTGTTAAACATATTCAACAAAGCTGATACAATAGTACAAGGTTATTCATAAAAGGGACAAAGGCTAGTGACTCCATTTCAAATAATTATAAGGACAGTATTTGTAGCAGATGACTATGGAAACTCCACATCACATTCTCAACAGAAGCAGAAGCTGTGAGAGCCTGCTGGACCTGGGCACAAATACAGCCCATAGCATTGAAGAATTACTGCCCCTGAGGACAACCTTCAGCAATGGAACAGACCTCGTGGCTGTACATCCCCACTTCTCATCCTGTGAGCAGAGAATTCTGTATGTTTCCCAGAGGCTTTGATGATATTGAGCCCTTACTGCCTACAGTGGTGACCTTGATAAGAGGCCCCTATTTTGTTTCCCTGCTTCCCTCTCCGATGTTCCCCAATTCCATGCTTCTGTTTCCTGAGATCGCCTCTCAGAAAAACTATCTATACCAAGTCCTTGTGTTAGGCTCTGCTAGTGAAGAAAAAGAATAAAATAATAATTGGGGATTTTTTTTAATCACAAAAAAATATCAATCTGTTCATAAATATAATCTATTAATGAAAAATAAAGATGTGTACTTTCTGAGATAACTATAGCTTTCTTATATCACCAAACTTCTTGTTAATGTTTGTATTTTGCTATGATCTAGAAATCATGTTTTAATAAACAGTTCTGATTTTAAAAGTAATAAGCAAGAATCCCAAAGAGTAAGTGCTACTTATCACTGTATTTATTGTAAAAAGTGTGAATAGTGCTTAGAACCATTCTTATCCTTAGTCATTTTTCTTTGATGTTCATAGCTTGTCTATGCTAAGTTTTTGATATAAATTATTTTACATTCAGGACCTAGATTCATAACCATTAAGCTGTTTAAATATATTTTTACACTTGAACTCTGTGGGTTTTGTGAGAAAACCACCGGGTCACACTGAATATTTGTTTCCTCGTCTTATAAAAACAGGGATGTCTGACATGATTTGGTGTGTCAGGCACTTTCCAGATTAATAATTAGCTCAACATTCTTATGAGAGCTGCTCTATTTATCAGGCACATATTGTGGAAAAATATTTTGTCCCTAAAATAGTAGCTCAACCTTCTTTGGTTGATAATATTAATGTATTTAAAATGTTGTTAGTAAGACTGTGTATATACAAGAATAAGTCAAAAATTATCTGCATTCTGGCTGTAGGATTTACTTTAATTAACTTTTAGAAAAGGCAAATACATCACTTTTCGACATAATCTCCTTGCTTTTCAATACACTTTGTCCATCTGTCAACAACCTTTCATATTCCCTCATTAAAAAATGTTTTAGGCTGAGCTGCAAGCCACGAATGCACCACTGTCTTCACTTCTTCATCACAAGTGAATCTTCATCCTCTTAGGGCTGCTTTCAGGGGACCAAACAGGTGAGAGTTCGATGGAGCAAGATCAGGACTATATGGAGGATCTTTTAACACCTCAAAATGAAGTAATCCATGACAGACTTAGGTTTCGAAAAGTTTGTGCGAGATGGGTACTGAAGCAACTCATGGAAGAGCATGAAGAGAAGGGTTTGGATATCTGCAAACAAAATTTGGACCGATACTCTAAGGAAGGTGAAAGTTTCTTAAAGAGAATCATTACTGGTGACGAGACATGGATTCATCACTACGAGCCTGAGAGTAAACGGCAGAATATGGAATGGAAACATCCTCAATGACTGACCAAGAAAAAGTTCAAAAGTCAACCATTAGCTGGAAAATTGATGCTTACAGTTTTCTGGGATTCTCAAGGGGCGTATTGGAACATTATCAGGAAAAAGTTTCAAGAATCAACAGTACTCGTTACAGTGAGATGCTTAGTGAAGAGCTGAAGCCTAAACTTCGGATGAAATGCAGAGGACTGCTATCCAAGGGCATTGTGATCTTGCATGACAATGCAGGTCCGCATACTTCCACCCACTCTGTGACACTCTGCCAAAACTACACCAGGGAGACTAATCTGAGGAATCTGAGATAAACAGATTAAAAAACTAATAAAAGTTTACCTCTCACCACCAATATGTAGACAAATATTCATGACTATAATACAAATAATAAACTTTAGAAAATAAATATTCCATTTTCTTTCCCAATTTGCTGTAACTGTTGGTGCCTTTTAAAGCATTCCTACAGCAGCTTGTATTTTACCCACAGTCTTTCCTCATGACATACCTGAGGAAAATAAAAGCTCCTCAAAGAGGAAATGAAATTATACTGAAACACTGCTAGAGAAAGGCTTTTAAAAGTCCTAAAATATAATCACATTTGACTAAGTCTTTACAGAATCTCAAAGTAGATACTTCAAAGCGAACACACATTTGAGATAAAAATTTATCAAAATCCCCAAATTGTTCTCCATTTTTTTTTTGTCACAAGATTTGGATTGTCAAAAGTGTCCCAAAACTTTAAATAAATTAGGTAAAATGGATATGCCCTTGTCCCTCTGTTGGGTACTAGTGATTTTCATCCCCAATTTAGTTTCTTTCTTTCCCTTTTTTTCCTCAGTTAAACCATTAATCTTGTTTCTCATAATAGTTCCTAGATTTTTCTCTGAGGAAGGAACCCTTCACACACTACACATGGCCTGTTGGTAGAACTGATTTTACTGTCAGAATATAGAAATATAGCAACAAATCACCTAGGTTAGTAAGTGGCCAGTAACAGAATTCCACACATGCCCTCTGCCAAGGTGATATGTTTAGAAAGACGAACACATTCCACAAGTCAAGACAATCCAAACCAACACTGAAAACTTTCTCTGCTGGTCAAGTTTATTAGTTCCAACTCCCTCTCCCAATCCTGGCCTACCTACTGTCTCAGAGAGAACAGGTATTTTTGATATTTGACTATCAAAACATTATCAGATTTACCAAAGCCCTGAAGTTCTTGTAAGCCAGATGTTGAGCAGAAGAAGAGAACCAGTTCAGAGGAAAGAGAGCTGAGAGATCCTGGTGTCAGCATCTCAGTTCCTAAATCAAGCTGTGTTTGAGGCCAGAAGTTCCAAGCACCTCAGAGAGTATGGTCTCTGAGTGAGATCACATTCTTGCCTTGTTGCTTGGGGCCATGAGGGTGTTCTGAGTTGAACTGTGTTTCCCCCAAAATTCATATGTTGAAGTCTAAGCCCTGGTAACTCAGAATGTAGAGGAAATCAAATTAAGGTAAGACTGTCAGGATGGGCCCTAATGAACTATGACCAGGGTCCTCAGAAGAAGAAGACGTTCTGTACACAGACATACACAGGGGAGAGACAATGGAAAGAGACATGGAGAGAAACCTGGAACAGATAATTTCATCACAGCTCTCAGAAGGAACCAACCCTGCCAACACCTTGATTTTGGATTTGTAACCTCCAGAACCGTGAGACAATACATTCCCTTGTTTAAGCCTCCAACGTTGTGGTATTTTGTTACAACAGCCCTAGAATACGAAGGAAAAAAAGTCAAAATCTGTCATCTACAGGTGTCACACCCTCAAATTAAGCATGCCATATTTTTATACAGATGAATCGAAAACAAATATTAACAAATTATGCATGCCTCCATTACCACCATAGAGAGACAAAATTCTCATCACTTTAACAATGATGAGATAACCTGAAAAAAAAAAATCCACAATCTCCTCCTTTTTTCAATATGCTGTATCTATGGGTATGTTCTTCAGAATGGAGGCCAATTATTTTGTTTACATAAGGCATCTGAGATTGGGCTTTCTGTCAATGAACAGCAACAACAACAAAAAATGTTCTGATCAAGACACACAGGTTCTGAATATAGTACTTTTGAAATCACTTTGTTCCCCCAATTGTCTACATTTTCTTTGTTTAGGACAGTATAAAATAAATGACAACATATTCCATGATCTGAGCAGGAGGCACTTTACGAATGTGTTTCTCTCTCATCGTGATCACAGGAAAAATCCAGAGCAGTGAAGGAAACATGCAACGTGGACAGTTGGCTTAATCACACACAGTTGTGTCCTTTGCTTTCAATAACTCAGTTTTTCCCATGACCCCTTTGACAATCAAACCTGGTCGTTCTCTTGGTTAGAACCTTTATGAAATGTTCACACTTCATATCTGCTGCTTGAGACTTTCAACCCTCCGTTTAAGGAGGTGGAATTCTTTCTCCACCCTTTGCTTAAATCCAGGGCCAAGCAAAATTGCTGCTGACTCTGGTGATAAATCATTATATTACAACCATCAGGGCATTTAATTTACGCCTAAAATCAATTGGGAGTTGCTGATGCCAAAAAGTAATATATTGTTAGTTAAAAAAAAAATAACCCTGGATATTACACTTCAGCGCAAGGTGGACCGTCAGTCACCCTGATGACCAAACAACAATTTACAGTTTGTAAAAACTAAACAGACAAGTGGTAAGAAAAATGTACTTTGACTTTAACCCTGACATTTGTGGAATCTGGCTGGGGTAAAAAAATCAAATGGCTTTGCAGAAAAATGGAGGGATAGATGGTGAGGCCGAGACTTGTTAAAGAAAAAATTGTGTTTGTTGGGGGTGGAAGGGGGCATGTGAAGAGGCTGAGGGGTGTAATTCTTTGACTAAAGATACATAATGTGAAAATAACCTTTGACTAATATTACTAAGTTATAGATTATTAACAGATCCATCTATCCATTCATCAATTATTAGCACATTGACTACCATGAAGGAAAATGTTTTTACCATTTCCAGAGGCTGTATATTAGTAGATGATGAACTCCATCAATTCCTGGCACTTGTGGAGCCTGTGGTAACTGACAGAATGTTAGAAGCATAGCTGTGTGCTGCTGGCTAGAGAGAAATTTGTCCAGAGGACAAGGGAAAGTTCTAGGTCTTCCTTTCTGCCAGGACTTATAGTGATTTATATTATTTTTTTCTGTCACAACGAAGACCAGAAAGAGTGCAGAGAAGTGATTTAAATAATAAAAAGAAAGATTTATATCAACCATGATGAGGAAGGCATCAGGCATTTAAATATTTATTGTGTGGCTGGCATTGTATGAGGCAAATTACATTTTTACATTTCAAACTCCCTACCCTATAAGACAGAGATTACTAAAATCAATTTTATTACTTAGAAAAATGAGGCTGTAGTCAAAGAATTTGCCTAAGGTAACACAGCTATTAAGAGGAAACCTATCCTTTGAACCTAGGTCTACTTTACTGAAACCTCTGCTCTTAACTTCCCTGATTTAGGAGAGAGTATAAAAAGGCATGGAATGGGTAGTGACTGCCAATGAACATACCCTGCAAATGACCCTTCTGCCATTAACAGTGGAACTGCCACTACCATTGGAAATGCTTTTCCTGTTAATGTGGTGATGTTTAAAAAGCTGGGACATTTTTGCAGTCAGACCGACAAGCTTGGGATCATACTTACAATGTATGTGATTTTAGACAAGTTACTTAAGCCCTTGAACTCATGGATTTATTCTGAAAATATTAAGTAATATAAAAATTTTAATATTTTTTAAGATATGTATCATCCTCGAGCACAGAAAATACTATCTTAAGACACGTGTCTCCTGGTATCAGGAAGCTAACACACTGATTGGGGTGGGTGTCGGGGTAAACACATTAATTAGTTAATTTCAAATTGTGTTAAGTGCTATAAAATTATCATGTTACTATTAAATATCATGTAAATAGATAACTAGTGAGTAAGAGAGGAACAAGTCCATTTGAAATAGGGTGATCAGGAAATACCTTGCAAAAACAATGATATTTGGCTGAGATCTGAATAATAAGCCAGTCAAATGATATTCTTAATAAAATGGGTTATATAGAAGGAATAAGAATAATAAAAGTATCACGGTAGGAATAACCTGAGCACATTTGAGAGATGTTACAAAGTCAATGTTACCAGAGTCTAATGAAGCTGAGATTAAGTCAGAAAGGCTGTTTGAGGCCAAATCACATAGGGCCTTAAAAGTCACGGTATGAAATTTGCAACTTCCTAAGAGTGCTATGAGAAAGCATAAAAATATGTTAAGATAATCGTGATTTGATCTAATTTATTTCTTTACTTTGGCATCCCTCTGACTGCTGTTTAAAGAATGGAATAAACTCAGGAAAGTATAAAAGCGAGGAAAGCAACTAGGAGTCTATTGTACTATTTTCAATGAGACATGATAGTGCCTTGGTTCTTGGAAGATAGTGAATTATGATGGTAGGACTTGAGATGTATTTTGGGGCAGAGACAACAAGGATTTGAAGGTAGACTGAATGTGAGTTGTAAGGAAAAGAGGAAATAAGGATTATTTGTAGGATTCTTTTAGCCAGAGTAACTGCGTGGTTAGTAGGGCATTAAGCAGAATGAGGGAGACTGGGAGAGAAAGATGTTTCCATTAGAGTGGAGGGTGGCGGATATTAGCAAATTCGTTTATTTTGATCAAATTATCCTTGAAAAACCCATTAGATATTCAAATAAAGATGTAAGAATGCATGAGAATATATGACTGTGGAGGGATGGAATAAAAGTATGAGATGAATATACAGGAAACATCACCATATTTACAGTCATGAAGCTGGGTAAAATAAGTAGGAAAATAATGAAGATAAATAAGAGAAGGCCAATGTTTGAGCATTGGCATATAGACATTTAGAGTGCAGGTAAAAGAGGAAAAATACTCTAAGGAAACCAAAAAACAAAAGTCTGAAAGTGTGAAAAAAACTAGAGAAATGTACTGTTACTAAAGACTGCAGAGGTAGATAATGGACAACTGTTAAAAACGCTACTGAGAACGTAAGTAAAATGGGGGCAAGAAATTGGCCATATGTCAAGAGAAATTGTTGATAATATCAATAAATTGTGGGCAGTAGTAACAATCTAAGACTCATACTCATTAAATGAGCTGAAATATACACAATGATTAATGTATTTATCTAATGCTATGTAATGAATTACCCCTGAAATTAGGGGTATAAAACAATCATTTATTATGTTCATGGAGCCTGTGGGTCAGAAATTCAGGAAAGCCTCAGCTGGGCAATTTTTTCTCGTGGTCTCTTATGTGATTCCACTTAGAATTTGCTCAGACGGTAGTCAGCTAGAAGCCTGATGAGGCTGGGGGAATTCAATTCCAAGTTGGTGCAGTCACATTTAAAGCAAGTTGCTTTGGCAGCTGGGCAACAGCTATGTCTCCCTCTTGTAGGCTTCTCCATGAGGCTGCTTTAGTGTCTCCATGTTATGACAGATGGCTGTGCTCAGAGTAAGTGATTGAAGAGACTAAAAGAGAAGCAGAGGTCTCACAGATTACACATCTTCACTGCTGTCATCCTCTATGTGGACATAAAGGTCAGTCCTAATGTGATATGAGAGGGGGCTATACAAGTGAGGAAGTACTAAGAGGTAAGGATTATTGGGAGCTGTGTTGGCAATTGGCTACCACAGAAATATATGTTTTAAATTATTAAATATATCTCCTTGGATACAGCAGACATTCAATAAGTGGTAATGCTCAGAGTTAGTCAAACATAAGATAAAGGGTACAGTCCTTCATTCTGCCAAGTCCGTCCAAGGCTCCAGATATCAGTTGCAAGTTCAGGGATCTCCAGGACCAGCCTCACTCTCAACCAGCTGACTACAAATTTGGAGGTTCTCAGGACCATCCTTAGGTTTGATAATTTGCTAGAAAGGCTTAGAGAACTCAAGAAAGTATTATACTTATGGTTATAGTCTTATTAGCAGAAGGGTAAAAATCACAACCAACCAAAGGAAGAGATGCATAGAGAAGAATCTGGAACTGGAAGGGTTCTAAATCTGAAGCTTCTATGTCCTCTGGGACACATTATCCTTCAGGCCTCAAATGTGGCAATACCCAGAATATTGTCAAACCAGAAGCTCACCCAAGCTTCGGTGTCTGGTTTTTATTAAGACTTCATTATGTTGGCATGATTGACTCAATCTTCCTTCCTCATCTGTGGAGGTCAAGCTGATTTCCAATGGTCCAAAGCTTCAACCCTCTAATCACATGGTTGGTCTTCCTTTCGTGGCCAGCTCCCCCCTTAAGTCATCTCTGTTAGCATTAAACTACCAGGTGTGATACCAGGGGCCCACCATGAGTAACAAACACATTCCTATCGCTCAGGAAATTTTAAGCGCCTAGAGGTGATTCCCAGGAACGTGGACAAAAGCCTGATCTGGGTGAGTAGGTTCTTCATTATACAGGTAGATATTTTTATTGCAACTCCAAGAGTATTCCTAAATAGAATTATTGGAGAAAATGACATAGGATTTCAGATTCCTTGAAATGATAGACACTGAGATAGAAATAAAAATCTAACATCTGCTCTTTATGGTTTCTTACTGCTAATTCCTAGCATTTTACTGTCTTTGATTTTAGTCTATGTCAATGATTAACACTGAGACTGGGCAGCTGTTCCCAATCAGGAAGCCAGAGCATAAGTGGGACCTGGGTAACTTTCCTTGCAGCCCTGTACTTTAATCAAGATGACTGTCATCCTGAGTTCAATGACATTCATATGATTATCACCAGAACAAACATAGATTAGAACCAGTGAACATGGAGGATAAGAACTGAAAATTAGAGATCTGACATTAACATTTAACGTGTTTTCTATTTTCTCACCTCTGTGACACCCACCATTCATAGCTTATCACTGTCCTCCCCCTTCTTCATTACATTCCACTCTTTGTGTCAGTCAGTGTTAAATTCTTTAATCTATCATGCTATATATACCTCCATTATGATGCCTTTGTCATGAGGTCAGGGTCCTATTTTCAGAAAACATTCTTCTAATTTCAGATCTAAATAGAATTGATTGGTATAGTAAATCCATCATATATGGTGCTGGGAGAATCATAGGAAAGTCACAAATCACCACTTACAGCTCTTTTATGCCAATATATTAGTGAGGGTGTGGATGAGTCAATGAAAGTGAGGAAAGAAGCATGTAGAAGTCAGCATTAAGAAGTCAGTAGCTTGGGTCATCTTTTCCAGGTGACGTGAATTTAACACACACGTCACTTCTCATCCTTAATATGTTTTGAAAATTCTCATTTCAGCCTCATTATGAAACTTTTATTTAGCACCAATTACATGTTTACAAAACAAAAAGATACACCCTACAAAAGATCAGTGTGTGTACAACACGGGCCTCCGTCAAGAAAGGGCTGAACGTCTAAGCTGTTCATCTTCCTCTCTCTAGAATTTCCTCCACCTCTCCTCTCTATGTTTCTAGGCTTTTCTCCAGGACCATGTGTCCTCATTCCTGTTATTGAGCTTTAGTAACCCTAGACACACTGAGTTGCTAAGAACTTAACATATTTCAACTCCCTGAATATTTGGATTTAAAGGAGAATACAAAGGTAATTTTGGACAAGCCCTTCCCTCGATGGTTTTCAAATTACAATATATAGATAGTCCAACAAAACATAAGGCAAACTTGACCAACTGAATCCCACAGGCATAGAAACGACTTTGAAAATAAATGTAGTTAACAGTAGTAATGTTGTAATAGCAGTAGTCTAGTAATAGTAATAGCAGTCTTCATCTTTAGCCAGTCTTACATAATCCTGTGGGGAGGAGGTGGGGGGGAAGTTCTAAATTCTGAGAACTCAGTAGAAGATGATTTAGAAAAATACAGAAGAAAACGAGAAAATACAATGACATCTTCACATTTCTTGATCTTGTGAATTTGGCCCAACCTTAACTCAAGCTGAGCAGATGGTAAAAGACTAGTTTCATATTTTCTTCAACATTATAGCAATTGTCTTTAAACAAATATGGATATTTTAGGAAGCCACACTAGTACAAGTTTTTTAAAATCTCCATATTAACGTATAAATATTATTTAACAGAATACTTTGATTCTTCAATTCAGTTTCAGAGCTAATCTACTGACAGGAAATAAAGTATACATCTCACTAGTAATTTACTTTGCCTCTTGGTTATTTCCTTTTTTAATTTGTATAACAAATAGATAAATGTTAAACTGTAGGAGGAAAATGGACTTCTACCCATGGAAATAAGATATGCCTTAGATATATTTTTCCAAATTATATTGAGATTTATATTCTTTACTTTATACAAATGCAAAATCATTATCATATGCCTTTGTTCACTTACTTTTCTGAAGCTTATAAAATGTGGAAATAAATGTAAAGTAAAATATGTTTGCCATTATTTTATAATAACCTTGAACAGTTTTTGAATTCTAAAGGAAGAAAAATAAGCTGGAACAAAGTCTTGGTAATGGTAACGATGTGGGAGTAGAGTTGTTTCATTACTACCCTGCATTCAGCTATAATTCTTACTCAAGCTACATGTTTATATATATAATTTATTATTCTTCTGCCACCTAAGATACTTTACATATTAAATATTTGTTTTATTTCTTTCTTTGTGAATTTTTGTGGTTGTGACAAACAAGAGATTCACATGTTTTGAATCATGATTGCATTTTTTTATCTTCCTCTCTAATCTAAAGATGATCCTTGCTTTTCAGGACAGGCAGCTTCCTCCAAATAGAATACATCACTAATTTCATACTTCCATTACAACACAACGCATTCCATTTTAAAGTCTTTTGTATTTCCTTTCTGGACTAGAGTAGCAACATGCTGGCACAGAGAAAAGTAAATGAGCATAATGGAAATACATAATTTTGGGGTACATTCTGGTTCTGATACCACTTTTGTGACCTCGGACATGTTTCTTAAAATTCTTGTTGCTCAGAAATCCCAGGTATAAAATTGGAAATACTTGTAAGTATGCTTTTGCAAAGGCATATTTATTAATATTAAGTATATTTGTAAAACATCTGTAATATTTTATTTATACCCAATTAATGATAGCTTCTGTTATTAATGTAACAACAAATTCTCTTAATACTCTTTTTGTTTAATTATCTAGCTGAGAAACTGACAAATAGAACACACTCAGATATACATGAAGCTGAATTGAGTTGTCTTAGTTCCCAGGGGGTTACAGCATCAGTACAATACCTACTATTCATTAATGCCAATCTATCCATTTCCTCCTACTGTTAACAGACCCTCAGTCCTCAACCCTTGAGCCACAGGTGTGATTATGTGACCCATAATAGGTATTGACAGCATCCCAGGACCCTGGCCCCTGTGACTGACTCAGACATGGGCTCATAATCCAAACAAGTTTACAGTCTTTTGCTGTGATTTCAATGATTTCATATATTGGGGGGGGGGAGGGGGAGAGGGGCAGTGAGGTAGGGAGGTGAGGTCTGGATCTCTCCTCTTGGATTTCTAAATTTGATTTCAGAAAACTTAATATTCCTTTTAGCAAGGAGATTTTTGCTTATGAAATTAGTGAATATGGGCTAAATACAAAGATGAAAAAAATGTAAATGACGATGTTTTGTGCCTGCATATTGCCTATGTGGAGAGGTGAGGTTGGGGGGTGGGGGGGAGAGACACAGAGAGAGAGAGAGATGGTAACAATAGTAACCTAGGTATCTGAGCGCCTAGATCTAGTCATCTCTAACCCCCTTAGTGCTTGAACATTGTTCCTTGAAATTTAAAGATTCCTGAAGAATAGTTGTAGGAAAGAATGAACATTGTCAAGTTGAGGAAAGCTGAATTCTACTTTGATTATTTTTAAAACCTTGAACACTTCTAAGTCATCCATGATGATAGGGCAATATATTTCAGAGAGGTTTTTATTTGGGTGTAAAATAGATAAGATACAGTCCATTGGCTGTTTCATGTATTTATAAATGATTTCCTATACACTTTTTTTCACAATGCTCATCACATTAAAAATACATGAAGAATTTGATGTTTATCACCTTTGGGTAAGTTTCTAAATTTAAAGTAGGCAAAATTTCATGAGGCATGTAAGTGAAAATGTTATTCAAAGTAAAAATCTCATATTGGCCACCATCTTTATTTAAATTATACTGACATATATGAACAGTGAAAGGAAAAACTATGCTACTTGACTTTTTCTATTATATATCCCCAAAGTTTTCAAGTTATATGAATTATTTTTCTAATATTTTGTGAAGTATTTGACATCTGGTTTATTTTCCAGTTATTTTAATTTTTCTATTTACTCAGTACTTATCTCAGTGTTTTAAAAAATTCTGCAAATGGTAAAACAAAAATCTGACAACCAAACAACCATATTCTCTTTCCCTCTCTCTCTCTCTCACGCACACCAACTTTATATCTATCTATCATCTATCTATCTATCATCTATCTATCATCTATCATCTATCTATCATCTATCTATCATCTATCATCTATCTATCTATCTATCTATCTATCTATCTATCTATCTATCTATCTATCTATCATCTATCTATCTACCTACCTACCTACTTACCTACCTATGTGTGGTATCCAAATATTGTAAGACTACCACACATATCAGAAGACCAACTTCTGAGACTGGAAAGACATGCACTCAAAGATGCTTGTGAATTTCCATATTCTAAATACTAACCCTAAAATTACCTAGGGTAAACAAAATATTTATTTTTATTTGTGCCACGCCAAAATTCAGAACTCAAATCAGTAACATATTTAAGCCTATAATTTAAGGTCTAGATTTACTAGTCTTCTATCAATAACCATTTCACCTTCCATTCAATCCTGTCTGTCCCCCAAAACACAGTATATTCTTTTTTTTTTAAGATTTTTTTCTTATGTGGACCATTTTTAAAGTCTTTATTGAATTTGTTATAATATTGCTTCATTTTATGTTTTGGTTTTTTGGCTGCAAGGCATGTGGGATCTCAGCTCCCCAATCAGGGATCAAACCTGCACCCCCTGCACTGGAAGACAGTCTTAACCACTAGACCGCCATGGAAGTTCCTACATGCAGTATATTCTTATATCACTCCTGAGGCTGGCCTTTTTGTTAATAACCAAACAAATTTTACTAAGTTTCCCTGACTAACAAGAAGAACAATAAGAGTACAGATGCTTTTATAAGACTTACCACCTTCTAGGCACTGAACTTAGCACTTACATAAAGTAACTCATTGAATCCTCCATAAGAACTCTCTTGAGGGAAGTTGCTTATTATTATTAGCCCTATTTAACTGATGAGAAAAATCAAGGCACAGAGAAATTCAGTAGTTTGCCCAGAGTCACACATCTAGACAGTAGACAGGTCAGAAGTCACACCCAGGTAGTCAGGGTCCAGACCTTAAACACTACGCAGACTACATCTTACTTTAGTACTTACAGATTCTGCTTTATGACATATCTCCCAAAACTCAGTTGATCAATAACACAGATATTACTTAAATGTATATTTTTAGTTTCTTATTTTTATGGTTAATCTTTATATTATCATCTAACCTATGCTTTGCTGGCACATTCTATATATTTTTCCACAGTCAAGCCCAAACCAGTGAATCTTTTTTCTCTTTCTAGAACATGTGTACTCCTTATCGTTTCTTCACTTGAGGTTCTCCTCATGTTCTTTGTACTATGTGCTCCTTTTCATGTTTCAGTTCTGAATGATGTTTTAGAAACCCTTTCTCTAATCCAGTTGTTTTCAATTTGCAGTCCCCAGACCACCAGCATCAGCATCACCTGGGGACTTGTTAGAAATGTAGATTCTCAGGTCCCTACTGGGACCCACTGATTTAGGAAATCTGGGGTGGGGCCCAGGATTCTGTGAGTTTATAAGCTCTCCAGGTGATTCTGTTGTACATTAAAAGTGCACTCTGAGGAAACAAAATCCACTTCTTAGCAGTCATGCTCTATCACATCACCACATTTGTTTTTCTTACAAAGCCCTAAAAACAATCAAAATGATGGTACTTATTGTGTTTGTTCTTTGTTCCATTGTCTATTGTCTAAATCTCCTCTCTAGAGCTAGACTTAGATCTCTCATTCCATTAAAGCAAGGTCTTTGCCTTTCCAGGTGCTATGAAAAGCAGGTAGTTTATCTTGAGAAGTGATGCCAGGGAGCAAGAGTGAAACACAGACCCAGGGAGAGCCAGTTAAACAGTATATGACCGAGCTGCTTCCTGCTGCAACCCACTGAGGCACATCCTGCTGGGAACTCTCTGAAGAATCGTGTCATCACATGATCTTCAGAACTGTGCATCTAAAACACAGAGAAGGACAACATTTATGTACCAGTTCCTTTCCCTACGAGACAAGGACTATCCCAGGGGACAGGAACTCCCTCATACTTCCAGCTCTGTTCATGAGCTAAAAGAGCTGAGCACAGTCCAACAAACAAGAAGCCAGGGAAGGAAGTAGAAGACACTGACACATCAAGGTGATATGATATCAGGTAACACCAGCACGCAGCTGATGGCCACAGCAATATCTAGAGTAGATCAATGGGCTAAGAGGATGTGAAGCATGATAAAAGAGATGTCTGCTATACTTTGAACCTACAGTATCTGCATTGGCTAAAAAATGTCAGACATGTAGTAGGTCCTCAACAAATACTTCCTCAATTATAAAATCAATCAGTTAAGCAATCTATTAGCTAGCACACATATACACAATTGGAATAAGGCAGAGAAAAGACTTAACTCAGTTGTGCTAATTTACTAAACCCAGGCATCTTCTATCTTATACATCTGCCTTTCACTTGTAAAATTAATAAATAAAATAAATGAATAATTTAAAAATCAGCTTAATTTTGATGAGGACTTGATCCAGCATAAGGGAAATCCACATCTGCTGCTACTCTCATGTT
This sequence comes from Hippopotamus amphibius kiboko, assembly GCF_030028045.1. Lineage (NCBI taxonomy): Eukaryota > Metazoa > Chordata > Mammalia > Artiodactyla > Hippopotamidae > Hippopotamus > Hippopotamus amphibius. The sequence goes on from NC_080194.1 coordinate 9,080,749, forward strand.
GTCAGGGAACTTACAGACATCCCAGATATACTGATGGCGCAACATAAGGTCTTCTTGTGAGAACGCAAAAGAGATTTCATACTGAGCCCTTTAATCTATTATTATTTAGGCCAGTAGTGCTGAAACTTTAGTGGATAGCAGAATAAACTGGAGGATTTGTTAAAACACAGATTGCTGGACCCCAACCTCAGAGTTTTTTATTCAAGAAGTCTTAGGTGAAGCCCAAGAATTTGAATTTCTAACAAGTCTCAGGTGATGCTGAAGCTTATGGCCTGGACACGGTACCTTGGGAACTACTGATCTAAGGAATCAAGTACAATTACATAATCTAACTCCCACATTTCACCTGAGCTTCAATTTCTGCAAACCCACTGTTTGCTCCAAAATCTGTTTCAAGACATAGTTTATTTTTAATAAATATATTAAAATTCTGTTTTAGACCAATGTTAAGAACTAATCTAAATATTTCCTTGCACAGAATATGATCTTTAACTGTTTTCCCAGTTCACTGTCCCATGATTTCCTGAAGTCATTTAGAAGTTGATATCTAGTTGGTTTCTGGTTTATTGATTTTTTTTTTTATTTATAGTCCTATTACTTATTTGGACATTTTTTTCCTCAACAGTTGCATTGCATTTCATGGCTGCATTATTATTGCATCTATAATAGAATCTCTTTTAGCCAACTTCCATGTAATCAGCTCACAGAATCAGCCAACGTTACTCACTCTCTCAATAAACTATAATAAATCGACAGCCTTTTCTTCAGTATCTGTAATGGGTAGAAACCATGCAAGGCAGGATCTGAAGCAAATGTCAAAGTGTGGGTGGATTAAAATGTAGAGTACAGTTCCCAGGCAGCGGTTATAACTGGCTCTGCTTGGTGGATGTAAGGCTGATTCAGAAGTGGAAAGGCAGAACCCTTTGTCACTCTGTTGCAGCTGCTTGAAATAGGTAGACATATTACAGGGCTGACATGTAGACATCATGGTCAGAGAATGACAAAGGCAGACACAAGATGCCATTATCTTATATTTTCCAAACTATAAAAGAGACAAAGTCCCTTCTGGTCCAGGTGGATGCCTTCATACCAACTTTCCAATTTACATGATGTATAACCTAGGAAATTGGATCTACCTTTAGCATGCTGTATGAACTTAGAAAAATTGCTTTAAAAAAGTCTCTGGTTTTCCATTTCTATATTTTAAAAGTAGGTTAATTCTTACTCCACAGATTTACTGTACAAATTAAATGGAAAAAAAATCCCTGTAGACTTACTTGACATACTTCCTGGAATATAGCAGGTGCTCCATGAATGTTAACTCTGAATATAGCAATGGTGACAATGATGATGGTAAACTTTTGATATCTATATACATCTACACATTTAGTTATACACACACACACATATATATATTTCTACATTTTTATCTCCTTCAGTATCAGATGTCCATCAGCCAAGACCACTAGGAACTTGCAGATAGTAGCACAAAGTTGGGCTTATTGGCCTTTTTGCAATAAGAGAAATCCCACACCACTGGGAACCAGAAGGTAACTCAGTACAAGAGGGTACTAGGAGAAACTCCTTAGATTTGTAATAGGATTTGGTCTTGTGTTCAGTGATTTTAGGGAGGGTTCAAGGAAGCATGGATTTTCTCTGTATTGGATGCTGTCGGAAGACATTTCTATTATTGGATATTTTAATTGTTCATTAGGAGAAGAATAGGCTAAAGCTTTAGTTAGAAAAGAAGCAGTAGCCAGTCACTCTTGTTGGCTGGGTGAGGGAAATGTTTGGAATTTGGGGGTTTGAACCATGTTCTTGATTCTGAGTTCAACCATGATTACAGAGCGGCCATGGTTTGTTTGCATGGTTGTTTTTGGTTTGCTCTATCATAATGAGTAAACTTGTAGAGTGTTGGTGTCCTGTAAAAGTGTTTATGGTCAAAAGAAGATGGAAGCTTACTTAACTGTGAGGCCTCCTCTCTCTCCTTTCTCTCCAGTACCCTCCCCAAATACATACATAAGCATCCATGAGAATATCTGTTCAAATGCACGATAAAGGCGAATTTTACTCATGGTTTTAAGTAACCTTAACTATCCCTCCCCGCCAAAAAAAAATGAGAGAGAGAGAGAGAGAGAAGGCAGGGTGGGGGAGAGAAATGGTTGAGATTATTTATAATATAACCAAGAATAATCAATAAGATTAACATTGGGTTAAAAAGAATGGGGAACAAAAAAGACAGGGAGAGGAGCTATTGACAGATGTTTAAGTTTCATGCATATATGCCCATAAGCTCAAATATACTTTGTTTATTCATCCTATCTCTTCCCACACTGTGTCAAGACAAATTAGGTAAATCTGTCCTTCTCTTCCTACTATATAATCTTCACACTATAAAACCTTGTTCCCTTTATCCCCTTCAAATTTGCCTCCTTTAATTAGACTACATGGTCTCTGGCACCCCATGAATAACTCTGTTATTAAGGGTGCCCCAATTTGACTTGTATGACTCAGGCAGAACTAACAAGTATCTATTCAGACCAAGATAATGATATCTGACCTCGAGTACCGTTTCTATATTTCCCTTGGGGCATTTTACCTATTTTGTGGGATTTTCTGGCATGCAATAAAATTGAATGTTCAATGTCTCTGATTTATTTATAGAAATATATTCAATATATAATCCAGAATTTGACTGAATTATGAAATCAGATATCAAAATATATAATGAGCAGAACTGTTCCAAAAGCCTAAATATTCATTTTTATAACTAGAAAAGGCCTCTTATAGTAACTAAGACAGTTAAGACCTAGTCAGGATTGGAGAATTTAGTGAAACAAATTCTTTTGGACAAGAATATTTCATCTACATTTAGAATAATTTCATTCTTTTCTCATTCAAAGTATTCCTTCTTGCACATAATATTTAATTTTAGCTTGATAGTTTTATTCAAGGGAAATATAATTTAAAAACCTTTTTTTATTTTGCAGAAGGCAATCTAGTTGCCCCAACTATGCAGACATCATAGAATTAAATAAACAGTGACCTTATGGGGAAAAAAAAACTTAGAAAATATTTCTTTGTTATATAAATGCTCTACCACATAGTAACAATGAAATCTCCATGCTACCCAAATTATCTTATTCAATGGTGTTGTTTGGATAACCTCACCAAATGTAATCTCTACCTCATAGTACCCTTTTCCAAGCAATGCTTCCTATTGGGATGAAGGAATGAATGCATGAAATAATCTGTTCTTCACATCAAGGGTCTAAGTGATTTAATGGGATCCGAGAAATTCTGTTTTCTATGCTAGAAAATGCAAAAATAGGAATGGAGTTGCATGCTCGAGTACAGAAAGAAGGTTTTTTTTTTTTTTTTATAATGTGTTTGCTTTTAATTTTTCTGAAATGTGGTTAGCAGAGTTCCCCTATTCCTCACTTCCGAAATAGGACCACCTCCTGTATCACTGGCTGTATATTGTCTTTGTTAGTGTTGAAATATTTCATTAACTTTCCTCAGCTACCTAGAAACTTCTTTTCTGATTTCTAAGGTAAATGTCACACACTATAATATAAAAATGTGTTTTCCTGTTAGAAATTCCACTGAAATCGAAGGCAGCTGTTGATCTTCCTGCTTGAAATAACTTTTTCTATACACGAAGGCTTCGCATATCCACGTGAAGCAATATACACTGTTGCCATCTTTCTTACAGATACCACTTCCAGCTCTGTACTTACTTTCACACCTCCTCTCTGCCCAATCTTCAATTTCTGCACAATTCTTTGGAAATGAACAGTCTCAGTCTGCTCAAATGAATCTAATAAGGCCATTAATCATTTTGAGAATAACTTGCTTACTATTCTCAGGTTGATCCATTTCAGTAACACGCTTTGATACGATATAAACACTGTATGTTAACTACTGTTCTTTTCTGGGGTGATGCCAATTGTTTCACTCCAAAAGCAACATAAAAATCTCTTTTTTTTCCCCTGTAACAATTCCACAAAATCATTAAAATCATTTGTCTTCAACTTGGAGACACAGCAAGAAGCACCTGGTTGGGCAAAGCATATCACAATAAATGCCAAAGGAGGAAGAGGATGCCAGCACTTGAGAACCTTGATTCTTTCCTTTATTTCCCAACACCATCCAAACACAAAAACTTACACAATATTCCTGCCCTATACACACACATACACCACTATGCAGCTATAAAAACAAACAAATAAAAAACAAATGATAACTGAGATAATGTATAATTTTATACAAGTAAGGAACTTTAAAATTCTATTTTCTATAGATTCCTATTCCAATTGTATGTTAAGATTATGTCAAAAATGAATTGAATGTGTGATTATTTTTCTCTTGACAGTGGGTGGAGTTTGGCGGAAAGATTATAGTAGTTACTGAAAATATAACATTATATATTTCCTCTGTATATCCAAAAAATAACATGCATGGAAATATTTTGACCTCATTGCACTAAGAGTAAACATGTTTCTAGAACAGGTAAATCTACAGAAACAGAAAGTAGATTAGTGGTTGGGTGGGGCCAGGTATGGGCATGGGATTAAGTGAAAATAGGCATGAGGAATTTATTAATTTATTTTTAAATTGTTTTTGGCCTGAGGAATCTAATTGCATGATGAAAATACTCAGGATTATGGTGACAGTTGCACAATAGCTGGGTAAATTACAAAACTAATTAAATTGTGTGCTAAACAAAATACATCTTTTAGCCTTAGAGGACTGGGACAGGGAGGGTGGGGGGGACTCGAGGCGGGGGGAGTCAAGGAAGGGAGGGAATACAGGGCTTTATGTGTATAAAAACAGATGATTGAACTTGGTGTACCCCCAAAAAATAATAAATAAATAAATAAAATTAAAAAAATACATCTTTTAATGTAGACTGACTACAAATAAATACAAACACATATTCTGAAAAATATTTAAACTAGATAGGTATCAAAAAAAATGACCCCACTTCATCGCCATTCAATTATCCTTCCTTCTAGTGTCTATAATAGTGGTTTGTGCATAGCAGGTGTTTATTAAATATTTTTTGAACAAATGAAAGGACTAGGGGTAGCAAGAGAGGGAAGGTGGGGAAAAGAAAAGAGAAAGAGGAGATGGATAAAAGATCAATATTTGCCATTCATCCTTCTAGTCTTTCTTCTATTAGAAATACACTCATTCACTCTCACTCTCAAATGCACATACACAAAACACTTTATGCATGTATACTTTTATTTTACAAAATAGGATATTGTTTTACATTTTATTTAGCATTTTTTTCACTTCAGAATATATGTCCATAAGTATAACTCTTAGCACATCTTTTTAGCACCTGCAGAGCATGCCATAATATAATTATACACTTGTTTATTTTCTCATTACCTTCTTTTATTAATAAAAATATTTTTGTACATATGCCCTTGAGTAATTGTGTATTTTGATGAATCAGAATTTTGAAACTAAGATTGATGATTAAGATGACATGAGCATTAATAATAGATCATGATAAGCTGGTTTCAAAAGTTTATTTGAAAGTAGAATATGGAAGTAACATTTGCCTTACAGCCTTGGTAAGATTAAAATATAGTTGAGTCAAAATCCTCAATACTTGCCTGTAAATGTATTTTATCAACTGTAAGGAGGTCTTCGCCATCCCAAGATTATGAGAAAAAGGTCCTCATATTTTCACCTAATAATTTTAGAATTTTCTTTACATTTAGAAGTTTAATTCATTATAAAGTTTATATTATTATAAAAACCTTTTTTTTTCAAAATGTATTATCAAGTTGACTAACATTTCAAATAGTCTCATTTTCTCAACTTACTGAAAACACTACCTTTATTATTGTGGTAGCTTTTCTTTTAAATTAATTTTTATTGTATAGTTGCTTTACAATGTTCTATCAGCTTCTACTGTACAGCAAAGTGAATCAGCTATACATGTACATTTATCTCCTCTTTTTGCGATTTGCATCCCATTTAGGTCACCACAGAGCACTGAGCAGAGTTCCCTGAGCTATACAGTAGTTAATACTCTGAAACAGTGACCAATGTATGCTATGTTTCCAATGTTCAGCATTCACCAGTTTAAGAACCAAGGTGCAAAAATACGGAGTGGCTCTTGTATTAATCCTAGTGATCCTGCAGTGAGATTTTTTTCTTCCTAATCCCATGATTTTGGACTCAATTCCTCCAGAGTTCTTAGTTCTGAAGGAGTTTTGTTTCCAGCAGAGGAAACAATATTAAACTAGCAGTTAAGTCCTCTATTTTGCTACTTTGGGCTCCTCAGTAAGTGAACCAATAGTCAAAGGAGGTAGTTACTGTCCTGACTGGTTTATCTGATTGCATCTCTCATGGGGCATTAGGTTGCCCAATGGGTTTAAGGAGGATTAGGTGTGGAATACAAGAACTCCTCTGCAGCATCTCTCAAAATTCCCGTGCCCTGTCATAAAAGTTATTTAACAACTCCAGTAATTCAATACAAATGGGATGGCTAATGGCCCAGAATCTTTAGGAATGAAGGTTTAGGTCACGTCTTCACTCAAGAAAGGAGCCAACTGAAGAAACTTAGGTCAGAGGGAATATTGAGTGGGTAGTGAAAGAAGAATGCTATAAATGTCAGCTGTGGCCGCATAACCAGGGACAGAAATCAGGACTGTAGTAGTTATGAGTATTTCTTTCTTAGATTGATATGATTAAATTGGTAAATATATTAAATAATTAGACTTCTTTCTTACTTCTTTCCCATTCCTCTGTGATCTAACATAAAATGTGTTAATATGGGTTAGTTTTATATTTCACTATTTAAGTTACAGGAAAACACAATCAGAGTGTGATTCAACCACAAATAGAAGGAAGCATGATTTTGCTATTGTCTTTATTTGGAGGTGAACTGTGGTCAAAAGAGCATGCATGGATTGCAAATGGACATGAAGTGGGCTGAGCTGACTGGTACTGTGCAAAACCCTGATGTCTGGCTAGCCAATGCAATGCTAGGGCCAGCATCACTGGATGCATACCTAGGAACTCAGAAAAGCAGTATCTGCAAAGAGACAATAGGTCTCTATTGATTTCTATACCAGCCCTACTTTGGGGTCTTACCCCACCTGCTGGACACAACTAGCTTAATGATTTGCTCAAAATCTGTAGATCATTAATCCATGCAGGAGACTTGGGAAAGGAAGAATGCCATGTGAACAAAAAGGCAGAGATTGGAGTGATGTGGCTATAAGTCAAGGAATGCCAAGGATTCTCTAGAACCTTCAGAAGCCAAGAAAAAATTTGTGAAACAAATCTCCCTCAGACTTCCAGTAGGAACAATCCTACCAGGACTTCAGTATTCTAACCTCCAGAACTGTAGGAGAATAAATTTCTGTGGTTCAAAAACACTCAGTTTGTGGAAATTTGGTCCAGTAACCCTGGGAATCTAATACACTAATTCACACCAACTGTGTCATTTACAGTCATAAGGGTTTTATATCCTTTGTTTTTTCTATAGATATTGGTGGCTTCTAAAAGTTAGAATTAAGTGGAAACTATAGATTTCCTTCCAGAACCTCATTTTAAAATTAAACCAGATCATGTAGTTAAATATTTACTTGAAAGCAGTCATCAAAGTAATCATATCTTCTATTTTAAAACTTATAATGAAATACCTGTTCTACATATTTTGAATGAAAGTGTGCTTTAAACAGAGGCAATAATATTCTAAAACCAGAGTTTAGCTCCAGGTGAGGACAAATGATTCATATGTCCCTGAATTCAGTACTGATTATAATCCTACTTATAGCGTAATATTCTAATGTGTATAAACTATTGGGATATAGTGCACATACAGTGTAATTTGCCAATCCATGCATCTACAATATCATTCATCTCACCCATGCACTGTCTTTTTTAAATCCACCTCTTTAATCAAAGCACCAGAAATTAATAGTGAATTTCCAATCATAGTCTTTATAAATGCTAACTAATCACTCTAAGTGTATATTCTTCATTAAGGGATATCATATTTAACTATCTCTATAGCAAAAACACAAAATTAACAGATATGCTAGACTGTTTAGGTCAAAAGAATGTAAATTACATATAATAAAATAATTTGCCTTAGAGCCTTGATTATTTTTGTTTTAAGAATTCTTCTGATTCAGAAGAAGTGGGCACCAACCCTAGACCCAGACATGGACCATGTAACCCAGGCTAACCAGTCAGAGCATTTCACCCTCGGGCCACAATGATGACTTAAAGGAAAGATTCTATATATAAGTTTCCTATTATTGCTCTAACAATGATCACACTTGGGAGTTAAAACACTATCAATTTTAACAGCCTGAGGTATGTCTTGCAGAGCACAGATAACTGCATACCGTCCATCTTGGTGGCAAAAGAGAAATTAACCTTAGGATCAAGATGATATAATGGGAATTAAAGAATAGAAAAGCATACATAAACAATTTGTTAAGGTATTATCACCAAGTCACTGGGTTAAGCTTCATCTGAAGTTCAGCTTAACTGTAGTGTTTTCAACTATTTTAAACAATAATTTGTCCTTTACAAATAAGGTACTTGAACCAGGATTTTGTGATCTGCTGGCAAAATTGTCCTAAGTGATATGTTTTCTATTTTTATAGTTCTTATATTGATGGTTCCTAAGATTTTTGTGTTCTCAAACTATTTTTCCTGTTTGCTTATCGCTGACATATAGGTAACTAGTTATTTTTGAATGATTATTCTATATAATTCTTTTAATTCTAAATAAGATATCATTTTGCTTCTTTGAATTTTTTGGCAGAAAAGCTTATAACCTTTAAGTAGTAATAATTCTGCCTCTTTCTTCTCAATATTTATATCTTATTTGTTTTTCTTGTATTTCCTAAGACTTCCAAGCCTATATGTTAAGTATAGTAAGTCCCCTACATACGAATGAGTTTTGTTTCAAGAGCGGGTTCAAAGTCCAATTTGTTCGTAAGTTCAGCAAAGTTAGCCTAGGTACCCAACTAACACAATCAGTTATATAGTACTGCACTGATTTAGGTTTATAATACTTTTCACCCAAATAATACATTAAAAAACACAAAAAATAAAGAGAATATTTTTAATCTTACAGTAAAGTACCATGAAAAGGACAGTAGTACAGTACAACAGCTGGCATATGGGGGCTGGCATTGAGTGAACAGGCAAGAAGAGTTACTGACTAGAAGAGAGAGAGGAAGTGGGAGATGGTAGAGCTGAAGGACTGTCAGCAATAGGAAACGGAGGGTGAGCTGCAGTTTCACTCACGCCTGACGTTGATGGCACAGGTTCTGGTTCTTTGCTGGATTCAATTCTATCTACCCTCTTGAAAAAATGATCCAGTGATGTCTGCGTTAGTAGCTCTTTTGTTCTCATCACAGATGAACAAGGTAGCACTGGCTTGCATTTTGAATGGCTGCTGCAACCTTTGTGCACCGTTTTACGTTCAGGTCCTGTGCCTCAAACTAAGAGTGCCTCCTCAAATAAAGGAAATCCCTTTGCCATTTCCTGCATCATGAATCTCTTTAGTTCTTCAGTTACTTCTTCCTCGTGTCTCTCTTCTTCCTTTCTCTGGGGCTCCAATTCCATCAGGTCTTCATTAGTAAGCTCCTTGTGTTGCACAACAAAGAGTTCAATGAAGTCGTCCTCTTGCAGATCTAGCCCCAGCTTGTACACAAAAGCACAACCCCTTGTAGAGGATGCATGCACATGATAATGTATGCCAGACACGTGAACTATGAGGGTGAGTCAAAAACTATCCACATTCGGTTATATTAAAACTTCTATAAATTCTACAGCCATGTGTGGATAATTTTTGACTCACCCTCACAACTTACATGATTGGACATGCAAAAGCGTGTTCCCATCTTTGAAAGTTTGAAACTTGAAGGTTTGAATGTAGGGGACTTACTATATAACATTTCATATTTAGTTCTGAGTCCACGAGTTAAACATTTGCACTGTGTCTATGTACAAATAAAAATTCCAGCTTTTCAAAAAATTTTCTTCCTTTGAAAAGCAAAGCAAAATATTCTACCAATTAACCAGCTCTATTCTGTCACACAGAACAAAATGTGGACACTTTATCACTCCAAAATCTAAAAGCTTCGGCTCTTATACAGGAATCATTGGATTATCTGCCCTGAAAGCAAATTATTTCATGACTGCATGGGTCAACAATCAGGTTGGAAGAACTAAAAAGTCTATGTTGAATGTTGAATGAGGTAGTCAGAAAAGGCACTAAGACACAGATTTTTGTGGATGAACTGGAGCTTATGACAATGAATAATTACTGTGATGGATGCCCATGATGTTTTTAATTATGAAGAGAAAGCATATGATTGGGAGCTCGCTAAACTTGTCATGAACTTTGAGAGCAGTAGAGGAACAGAGACATTTGTTTTTGCCTTATAGCTTCACTCTCTTCAGCACCTTATTTTTGCCTGATTTTGTTCTTAAACCATAGACCCTCACATCCTGTATTCCTCACTTGCTTTTATTTAAAAATTTTAAAATAAGCCAGTGTCCCACAACGCTTTAAAGCAATCTGCCTTGCTTTTTTAAAAATAACAAAACAAAACACAGATTCTAAATGGGATATTTTATGCTCTTTATTTTCTTTTTTTCTGAGCCCAAACAAAGAAAATGACTTTTCCCTGGGATATTGTAAAAGCTCTCAGATGAGTTTCTCTCTCAATTCAGATTTCTTTTAGTTTAGTAGCTCACACATAGCCTCATATGGAGAACTCTACTTAACATCTTGTTCTGATTCCCTTGGTGAAGTGAAGCAGAACACCAAAGACTAGAAGACATTTTCCCTGTGAATAGCCAATCATGCCTGCCTGACTTCTGGTTGCTTCTTTGATTTCTCAGACAAACATTTCATTCCTGCACTGCCGTGTATTCCATAAACCTGACCTAGCCACATTCTGATTTTCCCTCTGCTCTCCTGAAGGGCAACGCAGAACATCTTTCAATATTACTGTGCAGAATGCCAGAAGCACCATTATTTCAAAGGCCTATCTGCCTTTTTTCCATAGCTCTGAAAATCAGTTATGCTTCTCAGCAATTTCCACAGTCAGAGCTTCGGAAAGAAATGCCCAAGTGTTCAGGTGGTGTAATGAGAAGTTACATTTATTTTATTAGTTACTAAAAATGCCAAAGTCCCCCAATATTATTATTTCCTCCATTATTTTCAATATATCTGTTTACAGAAATAAACCATTCCATTACATCTATTGAGTTTGATATTGGAATTAGATATTAGGGAGTCTATATAGATCTGTTTAGGTCCACATGAAATATTTAATAATCTTATTGAATTGAATAGAGTCATTGATTAATCCCTAAGCTCATTGCTCAGTGAAAGTTTGTTGAGTCACTAGAAAGAGGGTAGAGCAAAATCTTGCTGTCTGGGGCCTGCTTTTTATGCTTTATTTTTACAGATTTCATCTTAATTGCTAAACATGGTCCAGTGGAAATAACTGCTGAGGGAACTGTGGTGAGCCTTCTGAGGCTGAGGACCTACCGGCAGAAATCTAGGAGGAAAGAATGCTGTGAATTCCCGCTTTGGGTCTGGGAGGGGCCGTAGAGTCGTGAGTGCTATTTATTTGCCATCCTTAGTAAGAAAAAGGAAATAAACACTGGGAGTCAGGGTGATAAATTAACTAGATATATATACCCATGAATAAATGGATTTACCTCTGTTTCTTCATCTGTAAAGTAAGGATACTGGGTGAGGCAATTGCTTAATCTTTCTTGCTGCTTATCCCTCTGACTTCCAATACTTGGAGAGAAACACTTACTAAACTTAGAATGCTATGACAGTTTTTTAGGTTCACTTGTGTCATTTTATGTATGCATAGTTCAACTACTTGCCGCTACATGATTAAAAATTACATATTTATATACTTAGTTGAATTAATAAAATTTAACTATTAGGTATGAAGAACCCTCTACACACATAAAACTCATTAGACCCTCCAATTTATTATGGCTCATTTTAGGTTACATGTAGGTGTGTACAGACAGTATTATCATTTTATTCAGTTTTCAAAAGGCAACAATGCATTCACATTTTTAAAAAATGTGATATGCATGTGTGTACATAAATGTGTGTGTGCATGTGTATATGCCAATTATTCGTGCTAGAAAGAATATGTTTGGCTTTGACTGATGATTTTTTTTTCCTTCACTTTTTGGTGTCATGATATCACAGGATCCATTTCCATAGGAACAGGCTTGATTACTGTTGTCTGCCAGATTTAGTACTAAATTCATTGCCCTTATTTTCTCCTAAAACCATTAATAGAACATTAAGCAACCAGCTCTGATCACAACTGAACTTGATTGGCTTAAATTTGCATTTACAGCTTTTAAATAAATATGTCATTGAATGGTTCCCGACACTCCACCAATCCCCTCTCCTGTTTTCCTACAGAATTATTAGATGACTGCAAATTATTCTACTATCCACTGCCTTTTAGTGATTCATGTTTCTTCATAATCACCCTTATAGATGCCTTTCTCAATTAGAGATATATTCTTGTTTTCCAAAGTGATACAGAATATAAATGAAATACTCACAAGATAATTTTAAGATAGGTCTAATACAAAAACCAAAGTTAGAGCTAATGCTTTTTCCATTTGGGACTCATTAAGTGCTAAAATATCTAATTCAAAACCACAAAATCCTTAAAAGTATAAATTTAGTTTTGTTTTAACATTAATTTAGTATACTTATAAGCAGCCTTAAAACACTAAATTGATGAAACATGGTTTAGCTCTTTTTTATTTGTAATTTGAAATTACTGTGTTAAAATAACCACAGTTAGTTTTGTTTCAAAATTAGGTTTGTGCGTAAAGGCAAGAAAATATTGGTTTACTCAGTACATTTATTTAGATTTTAGTCTTGGTGAGATAGGATGTCCTTACTGTGGTGATGTTAACAGTCAACTTATGACAATAAGGAAATCGATATGGTTTTGAAAATAAATTAAAATCATATGTCCTGTGTATATTTTTTATCTTAATAATCCATTTTAATCTTTTTTTTTTAAAGTGACTGTGGAGGATTTTCTGAGATATTGCACTATAGCATCACCAAGACTTCTCAGTGTTACTCAGATATGACTCAGGAATTCATCGTCCACTTGGCATCACCATGACTCCTAGGTGATGTATCAACACTGCAGCATGGAAGGTCTATAATTTTCTCATTTTTCTGTTAACTTGTAGTTTTCTGGCAATATCATTCATTTTGCACTGTGACAAAAGTGGAATTCTGACCATACTACACTCTGTTTAAAACCAACAACCATACCATCAAAAACTACAGGAATAAATCCACATCTTTTGGGGGAAGCTTACACTGATTGGAGAGTTCTCTTTAAGGAAAAGAATATAAAATGTAGAAATAAAAAATCAGATACCAATATAAATTATTTTTTGAAAAGAAATAGGAAATCACGAAAAATTACTGATTCGAAAACTTGAAAAATATCACAAATTTCACAAAATATACATATTTACTAATAAACTGATGCAAAGCTATAGTATTTATTTTCCTACATTCATTAACTAGATACTCTTTGTTTGCCTTTTCATCTGACAAAGATTCTATTATATCATTTTCCATAGACAGGTTAGGAAGATATTTCATTCTTTCTCCTAGTGTAAATTTTCAGAAGGATTTTGCACACATTCGTAGGGTCAGAGGTCATATAGCTGTATAAACATATCTTATCATGCCCCAAAATGGCAGGAGATAGGTAATGGAAGTGATGCACACGTGACAGAAATAAGGATTATCACACATATACACACATATACATATACCCACGTGCACACGGACATACAGAATTTAAAGTAAATATATCCCCAACTCAGTTTCCTTTTATTCAGATCCCGGAAGTGCCTCCTGCAACTCCACTATCACAGAACATAAAGGGAAGTGTGATAGAGGGAAAATGAGAGTGGAAAGAGTTCGCTATTTTGACCAATTATTATTAAAGATCTTACCTTTGCAAATTATCAACAACCACCACCCACATGATTTTGTGATTGTATTGCTAGGGTCCTTCAGGCCTAGGAAAGTATCAGGGTGGATGAGGTGCCCTAAGTCTAAAACTTCATGCACATATGGAAATTCCACCTCTGAATGGCTATGTATTATCAATAGTTCAGAGCCTTTTATCATCTTCTCTTTCTGAAACAAGAACTGAAACAAAACTTCCCAGACTTTTCTTCCAATATTCCACTTCATACATTAATATTCCTTCACTTTCTCCCCACAAAAAACATGGATTGATCTTCAAGTGTGCTAACTACTCTCAAATCTCTCTGCAACTATCAGTGCTGTTTCCTTGAACTGATTCTCCCCTATTCTTCAAGGATCTCTTCTATAAAATCTAATTTATCCATTACAGTAGGAAACAATGTCTTTATCCCTTTGACACAGAGATTAAGCCCTTATCAAACATTTTATTGTTATTTAGACCACATTTATTAGAATGATTGTCATACATATATTATTTAAACTCTCCCAGACCAGTTTTAAGACTGATTTTTCTTTAAATTCCCCCTTGACGACTTAGGAGACAGTGAACAAGTTTTGAATCAATGAGCACGATAAATTCTCCAATATAGTTGAGCAGGAGTGAAAAATATTTTATGTCCTGCAAATTCGGGTTTGAATGTATTCTCTTAAACAACAAAAGGAAAAGTAGACGGATATTATTTGTCTACATCTTGAACAAATATTCAAAATGTATTTTATTACTGTGCACCCTCTGCTTCTTGTCTGGAATTGGAAATAAGGTCTTTTGATAACCAAATGGGAAGAAGCATTTGTACTGTTCTGGGATTTCTAATGTATTTCACATATCTGTGCAATTACCAGTCATTCAAATAGAAAATAAAATGCAAACAGATGAAAGCAAAATTAACTTGTGTGTGTTTCTAGTGTTTTACAGAGCATGACATATCAGAGAGACCACATTTAGATTTCCATACTTTTCTGCACAATTTCTTCCAATCCCAAGAAAGTGATCTGCAGGGTGGAGAAGCAGATGGAAGGGAAAAACTGTGCTGCAGAGCGTGGTGGAGAGGTGTGGCCACACAGCAGAATCAACTCTCCCCAGGGCCTTTTCTCCTAACATTTTCATTTTCACTTGAAGGACAGCAAATCTGAACAGCGACTTTAGTCTAGGACGCCTTCAACCAAGATGCAGGAGTCTTTATTAGCATTTTTATAGCTGCCCACTAGAAGTTTGCATGAATATAAAGTTAAAGGATGTTGAAGTCAAATTTTCTCCCAAGAAATCAGACACATTTTGAACCAGTACCTTCACTGCAGAGCTAGGAAATTTGACATTGTAAAGAATGCATATTTACTTCTAGCTGAGTATCTGAATTGCATTGTTATTTTTTGTTCTTAGTTTGAAAGAAACCATTTTAGTTTGAAAGCACATTTTAAAGTGCTTTCCTTTAACAAAATAGAACCAGCATACTGTTTGACAACCCCATTGGATAACAGAGCCCCTGATGTGTATCTTTTTTTTTTTTTTTAATGAGAGCTTGATTTGAAATGGTGTATATCAAATATGTGCCTCCCAAGCTGTGCTGGCACAGCTTAACTACCTCTATACATTACCCTTGCTCTCCACTACTTAGGTTAGACCTTTTGCTTCACCACAGAACCAGTGGTCTATAACAAGTGACTAACACAAAAGAGGAAAAGGCTCAGAATGTTTCAGATATAAAGGAGAATGATGAGCTTCACTATTCTTCTCCCAGCTTTGATAGAGGCAGTCTGTATCCAACACAAATTTCATTGTTCAAGTTAGCTTCTGTTTCCCCTTCCCTAATCACTGAAAATCGCTTTCTCTTTTAATTTTGTTACTAAGGACTATCCATTATGGCTTTTCCCATAGGTCTTTTATGTTTACAGAGTCTTATTGTCTAATAATCTCCTACCTCTATCTTTATATTTTCAGCAAGAATCAGCCTGGTACAGGCAGTTTAAGTACTTGTGTGGATGTAGGTTATTCAGGCTTCTAGTCCACTTAGAGGGGAAGGAATTTCAGCCAACTTGGTCAATGTGGATGAGGATGTAGGGATTTGGGCAGTGGTGATGGTAAGGGGGATGTGATGGGAGTGTTTCCAGCACCTTATGAAAAAAGTGAAGAAACAAGGATAAATCACATATCTTGTTAATGGCAAACCTCTTTCTATGTAAATGTTCACCATGTATGAAAATATGTCAAAATGTTTTTTAAATATTTTTAAAAATACGTCACTGAAACACAATAGGAGGTACACACTTTTCTGAAGATTTTAAGGTAGAACATAAATATGGAAATAATATTTGACAGGAAACAAATTCATTTTTTAAAATATCTGCTTTTTATTATCACCTAAGAGAAAATTATGCTTTGTGGAAAACTAATTATATAGGATGTGGAGAGTGACCAAGTTAAAAAAGAAAAAAAGAAAAAGAAGAAAAAAAGTCTCTGCATTCTGGAAATGGTAGCAAGAAGAGGTAAGTAAATCCTTTCCTGTGAAATAAGTATAAAACAGGACAAAATCCTCAGAGACAACAATTTTAGGGCTCTGGAAAACAATCATAAGACAACAGGAAATTGAGAAGCATTTATTAATGAAAAACTTCTACAAATTTGAGTAAGAACAATGGGAATTTATAGCCTTCTTTCCTAAGTATATTTCCAATCCCTAACCCTTGGTTCATTTAGCAAGAATTGTATTTTCACAGGTTTGGCTATGAAAACCAAAACCCCTGCTGCCAGAGGGTGTAGACTGGGTTTAGTGAGAGAGAGAAGAGAAATATTTAAAGAAATAATGACCAAAAGAGTCCCAAATTTGATGAAAAATATTAATCTAAGGTAAAAAAAAAAAAAAAAAAAAGCAGAAGGAATTCCAAGAAGGATAAACACAGAGAGATTCCTTTCTAGACACATCATAATTAAAGTATTGAAAGTCAAACACTAAAAAGTCCTAAAAGTAATGAGAGAAAACCAAATCATCAATACAGGAAAATAACATGGTTATCAACTGACTTCTCAACAAAAACAAGGGTGGCTAGATGCAGTAGAATGACACACTCACACTGCTGAAAGAAAAAAAAAACTTGTCAATAAAATAATTCTATATTTATCAAGACTATTCTTCAAAATCAAAGACCAAATAAAGACAATCCAAGAAAAACAAAAACTGAGAGAATTTATTGCTAGTATACATGCTCTACAAGCAATGCTAAAGAAGGCCTTCAGGGTAAAAGAAATCAATACCAGACAATAATTTAAACATATAGGAAAAAATAAAGAGTGGAAAAAATTATAAATATGTGGGCTTTAATGAGTCTGCATTAGTATATACTTATCTTTTCTCTTAATATTTTTAAAGACATAAGTATGTATAAATTAACAATAAGAATATAACACTATAGTGTTTAGTTTTAACATAGGTGTGATGTGTATGGCCATCAAGACATAAAGAATGGGAGAAAATGGACTTATATTGGAGTAAATTTCCTAATTTTTACAGAGTTTGTCAGTAGAAACACGAAGTAGATGATGATAAACTAAGGGGGATTTTATAATTACTAGAATAATCAGTAGGAAAATAATTCAAAAACTTTAAGTATCAAGAAAAAATTTAAAATAGCAAATTGGCAAATGTAAATCCAACTATATAAATAATAACTTTAAGTATGACTAGATTAGACACTTCAATCAAAATGTGGAGACTGTCAGACTGTATGAAAAACGAAATCCAACTACATGATGGCTAGAAGGAACACACTTTAGATCCAAAGGCATAAACAGGTAGAGAGTAACACTGAAAGAAATACACCACGCAAACAATAACCATAAACAGCAGGAATGGTTCAACTAAATCAAATCTGTGGTTGAGTCTGTCTCAACAGTGAATATTTAATGTTCCATTTCAGCAACCGTATTTTTTGACGTCAGAATTTCCACTACGTTCTTTTTCAAGTGTCTATGTTTCTATTAATATTGTACTTCTTATATGTTGTCATATTTCCCTTTAATTCCTTAAACGCATTTTAATTCTTTGCATAAGTTTACAATTGGTACTTTGAAATACTTCACTGCCGAATCAGAGTTTAACACTTGTTCAATGAGTAGATTTAATTAAACTCAGTTTTCTTCACTGTAAAATGGAGAGAAAGTAGACATTTTCTTATAAAGTTGCCATGTCATAAAGTCAATGAATGAATGTAAAATGTTTGGCACGTAATATTCTCAATAAAATATTAACTACCAGCTATTATTCCTTATCACTAATACCTACACACTTGCCACAGGTATTTGTCAATAACATTTAAGACTCCCAAGAGTCTTTACACTGTCAACTGAGCTTTTAAGATGGATGAGATAAAAGGTAGTACTGCTTCTTCTCAGAAAACTTTCAGCATATGTGTTTGCAGTGCTCTACTTATTGAAAAGGCACATGGACAAAATTACGCTCAAAACCCTTTTTTTTTTTTTTTTTTTGGGCACACGGGCTTAGTTGCTCCGTGGCATGTGGGATCTTTCTGGAGCAGGGATCGAACCCATCTCCTCTGCATTGGCAGGCAGATTCTTAACCACTGCGCCACCTAGGAAGCCCTCAAAACCCTTTTATACAAAGCATTAAAGAAAGAAATTACTGAGTGGGAAGCCTGTTATTATCTCTCCTAAGAAATCCACTTGAAATTTCTCTAACTGAAATTTTATTTTGCAGTGTCAGACTTAAAAATGTAGATGAAGAATTTTCATTTATTGGCAGTATAATCCAATTAAGATATAACACTAATAACTAAGAAAAATTGTCATAATTGGAAAACTTTCTTGCCTGAATTACAAATAACTTCCTGAAATGTGCCTTCCATTTCCAGTATATTATACAGTGAAAAGTGAACGCTTTTTAGCCTTTGTGCTCTATGTGAAATAATAAGCATTAACAAATGGGAGAGCTCTTGAAAACTAGTGAGCTCACAGAAAGCAACATTTTGGGATAAGTTGGTAGAAATGTCCGTGTTCAATCCAGCACGGTATCTATTGCCAACGGACTTTAAAGAAACGTGATGACATCAGTCTGAAGAGGTCTCCCTCAAGGATCATATGACTCTTATGTGTGTGAAACCACACAGCAGGAGATTTTCATTCCCCAAAGGATGTTCTATTTCCAAATGGAATGTCACATTTTGATATCCTTCCCTTACAGAGAAAAATGTAAATCTTGGTATGATAAAAGAAAGGAAACTAAAATGAAGAGGCATCTTCTTCTTCATTTCTTATAGGACTGGTATCATTATTATCACAGTATCACTTCATCTCCCTACAAAATATATAAGGGGGGGCTGTTCTAGAGCAGCTTTTATGTTTATTTTGTTTACCTTTGCTGTTATTGTTTTATAAACATAACATTGAAAGTGTAAAGGGAATATTTTTAATATAGTGTTTTAGGAACATAGACATAGCCTTGGTAGGGCAGAAGGAAGGATGAACAGGTGGAACACAGGGGGTTTTTAGGGCAGTGAAACTCTTGTATATGATACTATAGTGGTGAGTACACTTCATCATCATACATCTGTCCAAACCCATAGAATGTAAAACTCTAAAGTAAACTATGGACTTTCAATTATAATAATATGTTAATGCAGGCTCATCAGTTGTAACAAGTGTACAACTCTGGTGCAGGAGGGTGATAGTGGGAAAGGCTGTGCTTGTTTAGGAACAAGGAGTATATGGGAGTTCTCTGTACTTTCTGCTCAATTTTGCTGTGAACCTAAAAGTACTCTAAAAAATAAAGCCTATGTAAAAGGAAAAAAATCTTAAATTAAAAATGTGATCAGAGATTTCAACAAATGCCAGTGAAAGGAACTGCTGTGTGTGTTGGGCTCTTTACAAAAATACTTCACAGGCCGGCAAATATAGCAAATGTATTAGGTATAAAGACTAAGAGAAAAGCATAAAGAAGAATACACACTGACATAATGAAACTTGAAAGAAGACAGGCTGTTGTAAACAATTCGTATTCTCCTGAGTTTTGTCCATATTATAATTAAAGCAACATAAAAACTATCTGTGAATATGGGTGAGGACCAGAAAAACAGAAAGATGCTATAAGACTGGCACGTTTAGGTGTACTGGACTTGAAGCACGCTGTTCTAATTCCTACTTGGCTACTAATACTCTGTATAGTCTGATGTAGGACTCTGCACTTCTTTGGGACACATTTCCTTATCTGTAAAATGAGGGAGTTGAAAGCTTGAGCAAAATTAATGTTTTTTCCAAGGTTCCAATAAAAGAGTAAATACATGTTTCCCCAGGCTTGGAACTGGATAACCTGAAGCACCCATTATGAATCCAAAACTTTTTGAAGTCTCAAACTTTTGTCTTAAAATCCCATGTCCTGCTAAGTGAATTATGTATCATTAAGCTATAGAAAAACAGCCTGGGTAGCACCAACCAGACGCTTGTTTTTCTCCCTGCTCTCCCATTAAAAAATAAATTACATAGATGCTCAGTTCCCTGGTTTCCATACTAATGAAATGATGATAAAAAAATGGTACCTACCTCATGGGTGATTTTTGACGATTCAGAGTAAGTGGTAAAAATGATAGCCATTGTTATTGACTGTTATCATTACTATCATGATTTTTTCAGCTCATTATGAATTGTCTTATTTTCTTGTTGCTGTCAAGACTCCTCAGTGAAAGTGTTCACCACTCCTGTTTGTTCAAACAATATCTAACAACATTCTAACAATAAATATTTGAAGACTGCTGTGTGTGTGTTCATGTTACTTACATACAACACACACAAAAGATTTGTGTACTATAATTATATATTTGCTTTCAAAACAGTATTTTTGAGTTGGAGGCAAGGATAAATTTGTTCTTCAGAAAAAAATTAGAAAACATCTGTAGAAAGAAATTTATGTAGAATTATTAACAGATACAGAGGAAAACCAATTTTTATAGTAACACCTCAGATTTCCTAACTTACATACCAATTTGTCAAATGTTTTATATTATTAATAATAGTAATAAGCATTAAATATATAACATTAATTTTTATGGGTTTTTGTATTGTGTATATCCAGGAAATTTAAAACAACTGTATATTTACTATGTATACACTAGCAGATAGAATACAAATAGCATATAATACTGGAATGATAGAAATGATTATAAATTTCATGATGTTTTGGGAATGCTACTTTTGCTGTGGCTTTTTTTTTCTTTTCTTCTTTTTAAAGTTCATTTCACCTTATGGTTCAACTAGTCTCTTTGGAAATACAGACTCAACGTTTAAAAAAAAAAAAAAGCTAAAAATGTTTATTCTAGAAACCAGAGTGTAGAAAGGAAAACAATTTTTAAATTCTGAGTTTTAATTTTCAGGGTTTTTTTGTGATTGATTTACACCTGAATATTTGAGAAACTGATTAAGGGGATAAAAAGCATGAAACTTCTAGTAAGGTGATTATCAATCCATTTTGAGGGCTTTTTAGAGAAAAATAACAAATCTTTGCAGTAAAAATGTCAAATTACAGCCTCATTAAAGTATTTTTTTTTCTTTTTAAAGAATGGAGATGAAACTAGAAAATAAAATTGAGAGTTTGATATCATAATGCAGGCAAATGGGAAAAGAGAGTGTAGTTGCACGTTTAAATTAGTTTCTTTTTGAACTGAACCATTATTTTTATGAACTATCCCTCTCTGTCCCTAAAAAACAATTTTTAAGTGAGAACTACCACTTAAGTCTAAGTTGTAATTCAGAAAAATATAATACAGTGAAGCCTCAGGGAGGGAAAACAAAGTAGGTGAGCCAAATGATCACCTGAAGTTACTGCCTGGAGAGGTTTCAGGCTACAGTGTATAGTGGAAGAACCAGGCCAAGACTGGTGCTCTGCATAAGTAAGGGATGGATCTGAGTTTGGAGAACAAAGACATCTACTAGCTACAGTTTGCAGGGCATAGTGCAAATAGGGAGAGCTCAGCAGAAAGAGAGAACACTCGTCATCAGCAGAGAGATCTTACTGCTTTCTCACATGAACACTGGCTATCACACACATAAGAGAAAATCATCTACAAAGCTCACACAAGAAACAGAAATAGTCCCTGTTTCCACTAGCAAGTAACCTTGTAAATCCTGGGGCACTAAATAGAATATTAGAAAATTACCACAAGAATAGTGGGGAAAAATTAGTCCTATGCTAAAAGTCATTCAGATCTTGTCTAAGAAAGTACAAAAGCAAGCCTTGAAAGAATCCAACTATTTCCACTTCACTATGTCCCAGAACCCAGCTCAGCATATTTATAGGAATATAAAAAAATCTAGCACCTAACAAGATAAAATGATATCTTACATTTAATCAAAACTTATCAGGATAAGGATTAAAATATACACACTACACACTCTACAATGTATAAAATAGATAACCAACAAGGGCTTACTGTATAGCACAGGGAACTATACTCAATATTTTGTAATAATCTATAATGGAAAAGAATCTAAAAAAGATATACAGATATACATATGTATGTATAACTGAATCACTTTGTTGTACACGTGAAACTAACACAACATTGTAAATCAACTATATTTCAATAAAAACTTAAAAACAAAAACAAACAAAAACTTACCAGGTAGGTATGCAAAAAGGAAGGAAACAGGGATGATACATAGGAGAAAATCCTATCAATGGAAACAGACCCCAAAATGGCATAGATGATAGAATTAGAAGATGGAGACTTTAAGAGTTTTTATAACTACCTTTTATATGTACAAGAAGGTAAACATAAGTATATCAAGTAGTGACATGGAAAGTATAAAAAAGACACTAAATTTCTAGAGATGAAAAATTACTATGAATATAATTAAAAATACAATGGATGGTATTAACACTATATTCAACAATGCAATAGAAAATATTAACAAACTTAAAGACAGAGTAAGAGCAATTAACCAAAGTTAAACATAGGAAGAAAAAAAGTGGAAAAAAGTTTTTTAAGAAAAGCATAAATGAACTGTGGGAAATTCCATGTGGTCTAAATTATATGCAATTGGATTGCCCCATGTAGAGAAAGAAAGAATGGCACAAAAGCATTCAAATTTAGCACAAACTATAAATCCACAGATACAAGTAGCTCAAAAAACTTTAAACACATATATGAAGCAAATAACATCAAAGCACATTACAGTCAAATGGCTTAAAACCAGTGATAAAGAGAACCTCTTACAAATAGACAGAGGGGGAATTGTGTAGAGTGAACAAAGATAATTTTGACAGCAGACTTCTCATCAGAAGCAATGTAAGCCGGAAGACAGTAGAACAGTATCTCTAAGGCAATGTAAGAAAAAGAAAAATCAACCTAGAATTCTATACTCAACGATAATGTCTTTCAAAAATAAGGTTGAAATAAAAGCTATTACATATATAAAAGCTGAAATAATTCATTACAGTAAAACTTGCACTACAAAAAATACTAACAGAAGACTTCAGTCTGTAAGAAAATGATACAGGAAGAAAATATGAATTTACACAAAAGAATGAAGAATACTGTTAAATATGTGGGGAAATATATAAGACAATTTTGCTTAATTTCTAAATTCTTGAAAGGTAATTCCACTTCTTAATGTGGGCTGCACATAGTGACTTCCTTCCAAAGAATAAAATACACAAAGGAGTGGAGAGAAACTTACAGTTGAGAAATCTGATAAACACTACTTTAGCCAAGTGATCAAGTTCAACGTATAGTCATAAGTCATGCTGATAGCATGTATCCTTGATATGATCTGATGAAAATAACACTTTATTTTTGTGGCATTTCTCTCAAAAACTCTTAACCCCAATCTAATCATGAGAAAAACATCAGAAAAGTTACAATAAACAGGAATCCTCTAATATATCCAAACAATACTCCTCAAAATTGCCAAGGTCATCAAAAACAAGGAAAGTCTTAGAGATTATTAACAGCTAAGAGGAACATGACAAATAAATGCAATGTGGTATGTTGGATGGCAACCTGGAATTCCAAAAGAATATCAGGCAAAAACTGAGAAGATGTAAAAGAAAGTATGGACTTGAGTTAATAATAATGTCTTAATATCGATTAATTAGTTTTAACAGATCTCCCATACAAATGCAAGATGCTAATAATAGGTGAAGTTATATGGATGGGGTTGAAGGGCTCATGGGAATTCTCTGTACTAGCTGCTTGATTTTTCTGTAAATTTAAAACCGTTCTAAAAAATAATGGCTATAAATAAAAATGTAATTAACTGTTTAAAACAAAAATAAAACCAATATGGAGTTTACATATGTAAGTAAAATATAAAATAACAGAACACAGGGCAGGAAGGAAGAGACAGAAGTATATTATCATAAGGTTTTTTAATGTTATATATAAAGTGGCACAACACTACTTGAAGATAGATTGAAAACAAGTTAAAGATTTACACTATAACACTTAAAGTAACCATCATAGCAAATAATCCAACAAAGTTAATAAAATTGAATAATAAAATATATTCAATCCAAAAGAAGGCAGGAAAATAGGAAAATTAAGCAAATAGAAATGATCAGTAATTTAAAAACAAAACTATGAATAATCACATTAAATGTAAATGCTCTTAATGACCCAATTAAAAGGCAGAGGTTATCAGAGTATATCAAATAAAAAGACCCAACTATATGGAGACTAAAAAGAAACTTAAAAATAGATACACATCATTTATATTTAAAAGAATGAAAAATATACACCTTTCAAACTAATCAATGAAAGCTGGGGCATCTATTGTAATATCAGATAAAGTCAATTTCTAAGTAAAAATATTACCAGAGGTAAAGAAGGTCATTTTGTAATCATACTGTATTTAATTCATCAAAAAGACATTGTAGCTTTAAACCTTTATGCACCTAACAGTGCATCAAAATAAATGTGGCAAAAATTGCTAGAACTTTAGGGAGATATACACAAATACAGTATTATTCATATATTTCATATGCCTCTTGGAATAATTTATAAAGGAAGTAAACAGAAATTCAGTGAGGATATAGAAGATTTGAGCATTACCACCTATCCTAATTGGCACTTATAGAACATTTCACCCAACAATAACAGACTATAAATTCTTTTCAATGGTACAGAGAATATTGCCCACGAGTGACCTTACTTGGGCCACTAAAGAAGTCTTAATAAATGTAAAAGGATTCAAAATATATAAATAGTGTTCTCTGAAAGCAGCAGAATTAAATTATAAGTCAATAATAATATAGTATCTGGAAAAAAACCAAAAATACATAGAAGCTAAATAATACACTACCTAGAACAGTATGGAGGTTCCTTGCAAAACGAAAAATAGAGTTACCATATGACCCAGCAATCCCACTGCTGGGCATATACCCAGAGAACACCATAATGCAAAAAGACACATGCATTCCAATGTTCATTGCAGCACTATTTACAATAGCCAGGACATGGAAACAACCTAAATGTCCATCAACAGATGAATGGATAAAAAAGATGTGTTACATATATACAATGGAATACTACTCAGCTGTAAAAAGGAATGAAACTAGGACATTGGTAGAGACATGGATGGACCTAGAGACTGCCATACAGAGTGAAGTGAGTCAGAAAGAGAAAAACAAATATTGTATATTAACCCATATATGTGGAATATAGAAAACTGGTACAAATCAACCGGTTTGCAAGGCAGAAATAGAGACACAGATGTAGAGAACAAACATATGGACACCAAGTGGGGAAAGCAGGCAGGGTTGGGGGGGACTGAATTGGGAGATTGGGGTTGTCATATGTACATTACTAATAAGAAAAAAAATGCCAAATTATGCTGTTTATTGTATGTCAACTGTATCTCAATAAAAGTTCTTAAAAAAAATACACTATCTGATTACCCATAGATTAAATAAGAAGTCAAAATGGAAATTAGGAAGTATTTTGAACTAAAAGAAAATAATAACACACCATCTAAAATTGTGTATAGTTTAGTTAATGCAGTACTAAAAGGAAAATTTATAGCACTTAGCACCTATAATAGAAAAGAAGTAAGGCATCAAGTTAATGCCCTTACTTTCTACTTTAATGAGCTAGAAAACAAAGAGCAAATTAAACCCAAAGAGCAGAAATACACAAAATAGCAAATAGGTCCAGGATGAAACTTTTGGAAATAATGGAGTATTTTCATTATATGAATGGTTGAGACCCTTTCAGAGTTTTTACATATGTCAAAACACATTTAATTGTTCACTTACAATATATGAATTGTATTTTATGTCAATTACACATCAATAAAGCTCTAAAAACAATGACATTCTGTGTTCAAAATTCTTTTTTCTTCAATATTTTAGTATCTATTTTACCATATTATCACCTAATGTTTCTATGGAGAAGTCTGAAAATAATAAT
This sequence comes from Hippopotamus amphibius kiboko, assembly GCF_030028045.1. Classification (NCBI taxonomy): domain Eukaryota; kingdom Metazoa; phylum Chordata; class Mammalia; order Artiodactyla; family Hippopotamidae; genus Hippopotamus; species Hippopotamus amphibius. The sequence goes on from NC_080194.1 coordinate 9,107,243, forward strand.
TTAATTCTTGTTTATTTTAGGTGATACTTTGTAGGTAGGGAGGTAATTCTCTATAGGTCTCTCACAATTCTACACACCAAATGTCCTCTGTTCCAGACTATCTTTTTTAAGGATATTTCTATAGCAAACAGCCTTGGAAGACAGATACAGTGCCTTCCTAAGGAGCAAAAGGTGGGCACGCTTACTGCTCATTAAAAGAGATCCAAGTTCCCTTGGATCAGGCTTTCCCCCTAATAATGCATCTCACTGTGAGCAGGCATCCCTCTGGGCTCATCTACATCACTCCTGTTGGACTAAGGGGCAAGGAGACCTGACACAAATATGCTGATGCTCGCTGATGCTCATGCTGCATCTGCCTTTGATTCAGCCATCTTTACCTATTGTCAGCCTTTGTGAAAACTCTGACAAACTGACTTCTTAGCCTGTAAGAGGGGTAAAGTCTCAGTCTCTTGATGCAGTTTTCTATGTTCTAAAAAAATCATAACGAGTCTATAAATCTTTTGTGTTATATTTTGTGGGCTTCATCAATCTGAGGTTGTTCATCTTTCTTTATTCTGGAAAATATACCTCCATTAACTTTGTAAATACTTCCTCCTATCCATATTTATTTTTCATATATGCTACAACTACTATTATTCAGATATTGGAAATCCTATATCTCTCTCCCTTATCTACTAAATTTTCTTTCATATTTTCTATTCTTTTATCTTTCAGTGTTACCTTATAGAACTTCTCTATATAGTCATCTAATCTGCTTATTCATCCTTGAGTCACATCCTTTCAACTCTGCTTTCCATCTCTTGTGTTCTTTATATCAACTCATATTTTCCACACATAATATATTTATTTGATTTCCTCGTAATGGCATCTTGCTCTTGTTTAATATTACGAACATTTCCTTTATCTTTGTACTAGGGTTCTCTAAATATTCTGACCATGTCTGGCAATTCCAAAATATGCAGGGCAGGCTAGCAGGCTAGAAATTTCCACAAAAGTTGATGCTGCAGTCTTGAGTTTAGAAACAGTCTAAAGGCAGAATCCCATCCCTTTGAGGAACCTCAGTTGTTTCTCTTAAAACCTTCAACTTGGAATTGCCATATACACATTACTAATAAGGAAAAATAATATCCAATTGTACACTTTAAATATATGCAGTTTATCGTATGTCAATTATACCTCAATAAAAGTTCTTAAAAAAATAAAAAAACAAAGAAACAAAAAACCTTCAGCTAACTGGATAAGACCCACTCAACTGTAAAAGGTAATATGTATGGTTAATTCAAAATCTTCTGATTGAAATGTTAATCACATCTAAAAATATGCCATCACATGTAGACTGCTTTTGACCAAACAGATGGGCACCATAGCTTACCTATGTTGATGCATGAAATTAACCATCACAATCTCTTTCTATATATTATTTATGTTTATCCATATATCTTGTTGAAATTATTGACATTATAGATAACACATTTTATATTTTAAAATGTTTTGAACTGTTAGAGAAACATAAAAAAATCAGCCTGAGATACATGTGCAACTGAATGAATTTTAATGGAAACACCCTTGTAACCTTCAAAATTGAAAGCAAACAGGCCCTTTTTAGTCACCCCATGAGTTCTCCACATGCCTCCTTTCAAATATCACTTACCTCACCCTGCCAAAGTGAGGGTAAACCCATCATCACTCTAATTTTTATTGTAATAACCTCTCTACTTTCCTATATAGTTTGAAAATTTAAAATTCCTATATAGTTTAAAATTTTAAAATGCATTTTTAAACACTATAGTTTAGCTTTCCCTACTTTTAAAGTTCATTATTACTTCGAAATGTCTCCTTTTTCTCTCTCTCTAGATATTTCAAGCAGCACTAAGGGAAACAACATTCTCAGGGTTCTCACCTGTTAATGATTGTTTGTCTGTGACCTTTATCACCAAATGTCAGTTTTGATGGACATAAAATCATGCTTAGCTCCTACTTTAGTCCTTGGCTCCCTAAATACATTTCTCCATTTTTACCTGGTATAAAGAGTTTCTGTTAAAATGTCTTCTAATACTGCCATTTTATTTTCTTACAAATCACTAATTTTTTTAGTCAAGATAACCAAAAAAATTTTTTTGTTTAATGTCAAGTAACTTTACCAGAACACATCTTCTTGATGAGTGTTTTGGATTGACAGTGCCAGGCCTGTGGTATACTTCTTCAGTATGCAGTTTCAAATTTAAAATTTTTAAATGAGTTTCACAAAAATGTTTCTGAATTACAATCTTTTTTATTTGCTTCATTCTCTTGCCTTTGTTTTCTTTTGTAAGGAGGCTGATTATCCACCTCTCTGATCTCTGCTGTCCATCTTTGGTATTTTTCAGTTGCTCTTGAGAAGTTTGTATCTGTTTCTTCACTTCCCTTTCATTTTTAAAACACTCCTCTATTAACTTTCTACTTCTCATAAGACATTGTTTATCATATTATTTGCTCTTGTGTCCCTCTTAATTTTTTTCTTCATTTGGATTTTTTTTTTTCATATTATGTCTAATTCTTTACTGAGTTCCATCATCTCATTTTGGAGTTCTCTTTTTTTGGTCATTATTTTTCTTCTATATTTTATCATCCTCAGCATTGTTTTTACATCTTGTTTTGTAATAGGTTTTTTTAATTGGTCTTTTTCTGGTGAGCTTTCATTGTCTCCAGGGATATTTTCAACACTTATTCTCTTTTTTTTCCTATAATAATTTTGTGTGGGATGTGACTTTGATCTTTTGCTTTTACTCTGGTATATGTAAACTTGTTTTCCTGAAATTTTAAAATGAGTTGCTCAATTAGAAGCCATAGTTCAGAAGTTAAAATAGCTAACTTCACAATGCTTTTAAATTTTTGGTGTTCATATAGTGTTAAAAAAAATACATTATCTTGCTTCTGGAATTCCCTGGTTCTCTTTCCTTCCCTCATTTACATAAGACCACTCTTTGTCTTTTCCTCTCAGTTTTGATTTGACTCCCTTCAATTTTTCCTTAGTGAGAAGGACTGTTCTGGAAGGGAGCCCCGGATGGTCAATTTTGAGAGTTCACATTTTGCATTTTTCTGATACTGGATTGGGCAAAATTTTTCCCAAGTTCAACTGCTATTCTCAAATTGGCCTGTGATGCTGTCCTGTGAATTCTTTTTGTCTGGTATAGAATTTTTCTTCTATCAGGTTAGATAGAATTTTCTCCCCTCTGCTCTTCTAACAAAGGCACTGATAAAATGCAGGTATTTGGGCTCTTGGTAGTTTATCCCTACTCATTTGCATTTTGAGTTTTGGGAGGATATCCTGCCACCTAATTTTATTATAAATACTGTGTGAGGTCTATTTGTGTGTTTTGCCATCTAGTTAAGCTGTATAATTTTTCAAGGAGATCAATGTAGGAAAATGTCCTTATGGGATGTTTGAAGAACAAAGTCAGAAATGGGAAATGAAGAGCAGGAACAAGAACATAGAATGTATGAGTAACATTGAGATAAGCATTTGAAACAGGAGGGAAGGGGACAGGGCACAACCTTTAAAAGCATGACACCGTAGGACATGACAAAAATTGGTTAGAACCAACTAGATCCAAGACGGTGGAAGATTTGGCTTTCAGTGGACCCTGAGCCTCATTATATGCTCATTGTGATACATCAGCATCTAAAGAACACACCCCTCAGTGCCTTGACAGTTCTGAGGCTAACTACAAAAGGCCAAAAAGTAGGTGGTGGTTCAATTCCTGGAAATCCCAGCCCCTTCCCCAAAATAGTTGGAACAATACTCCCATTTATTAGCCTATGAAATTACCCAGTCCATAGAAACTAACCATGCCATATTTCAGGGCCTCTCACCTTTTGAGATGGCCCATACTCTGTCTGTGGATTGTTTCTCTCTTTCTTACCTATTACTTTGTCTCTCACTGAATTTTTTCTGTGATGAGACATCAAAAACCTGAGCTTCATTAAGTCCTGAGACCAGGTGTGTGATCTCAATTAAAAGACCATGGGTTCAAGTCCCAACCTGAGGTGCACAGATTCACACTGATGGAATGATAGATTTTCTGGAATAATTGGACATCTTGTGTTGACTAAAATTGATAGAAATATAGGCAGTATGAATCTATTTCTGGATCTCAAAACAGAAGGTTACTAACGGTTTCATCCTGGCTCATCCAAGCCCAACTGTGTAGTGTGGTACTATGACAGCTTTGAGATACAAAATAAAGACTTTGGGTCTATCGGTACCTCCAACGTAATAGGGGAGAATAAATCTGACTCCATATTAGATCTGTTTTTACTTTAACCTTTGTGCTTTGTTGCCTGTGCTTAGTCATGCTGACTCTGCACATTTTGTAAAAGAATGTTGCCTATAGCCTGACGTACACAAGTTAGGATAGTTCCAAGGCTCTGACCTTTAAGAGCTCATTTATATGGAGATAAAAAGTTGTAGAACAGATAATAACATTTGTTTTGTTGGAGGTTTACAGAAACACCATGACCTGACCTATGTGGACAGCTGCTAGAAAAAGGATTCAACAGCAAGAAGTCTGCAATAACTAACCAAGCCCTTCCCTCACCTTGCCTTGAAAAAGACTTTGCTGAAAGCCTTTGCGGAGTTCAGGGGTTTTCTTGGGCAAGAGCCACCAGTCTCCTTACATGGCCCTGCAATAAACCTTTCTCTGCTTCAAACTCTGACACTTCAGTATTGTTTGGCCTCACTATGAGTCAAGGGCATGGACTTGTGTCCAGTAACACCAACAGTCAGATACATCTGCAAATATCAGAATCTTTACTAACATAGTTCATTCAGTCTAGCATAGTCAGAGGAATTCTTAAACTCTATAGAGTTGTGAGGAGTGTACACATGTTCATTTTCTACACATTGTCCACAAAAGTGTCTACCCTCTTACGCAATGAAGAATTTAAACCTTTTACAATTACTCATTATACAAAATAGGTTTCTGATATAAATATTACACAATTTAAGTGTGATTTTAAGAATTGTAAATTCACTTTAAGTACTGATATGTTATAGATTAATTTCCACATAAGCTTTGTTTGCTTCCAATTCATTCTGTAACAAACTAGACAATAATTAATCTATGAAAATCATTTTGGTCCATTTTCTTGGATCTAATTCTCTTCTCCAGAAACCTAAGTTCTAGGCCCTTCATCCATTTTTGCTTCCATGAACAATGTTTTCAAACTCAGTGCTAGAATGGGGGAAACGATATGTCCTATTCCTTTTGGCAGGAATAGAAGCTTCCTGATTGGAAGCAGAATTTTATGGTGACATGACCTTTCCTTTATAATGTCATCAAATAACTCCAGCAGACTCTACTCATATACGTGATGGTTTTATTGTTTAATCTCATTTCAAAGAACACTATTAGTAATCATTATATATTATTTAGAGTTTAATGTTTCCTCAAATCCCAGATTTCTTTTAGAGTGCAAGATGATAAAGCACCTTCCTAAAGATTGACTTTGAACACTATTTTCAACAGCAAAGTAACACTTTTTGTCAACAAGACTGATTGGCAGAGATGATCTATATACCTCCTGGGAAGAACAGTTTTGTGGCTATGTTTTCCTGGTATGAATCAGAGTCTTATGTGTGTGTGTTTTTCTGTTTTCTTATTGTTGTCAATATTGTTGTTTCTACCCCCTCCCTGGATTATTTGAAGAACAGAAAATACACCCATATGCTAGTGTTCTTTGTCCACAACAGATTTATTGGTGTTGATTTTTCATTGAACAACTATTGCAACTATGTGCTGGTAGCATAAGACAAATGGAGCTATTCAGTCTTTCTTTTCTGTACTTGCTTGTCAGCCACACTAAGCTGAAGGAGTAGCGGTGGCAAAATTAAGCAGTGGAAATTCAATACCGAAAGGCCTTCCAGGTGAAGTTCAAGTTGCAATAACTTTATCATCAGGGAATTCTCCATATTGTGTTCTGTTGAGACTTTAAATCCAAAGTCAAATAGGTAACTGTAAATTCTGAGAGCACAACACAGAGCTGAGTGAACTTTGGAATGCATGTGCCTGCACTGAATTTAAGATCCTTTTTTTCTTTTACCCTTTTTTTTTCTTTTGCTCTCCTGAAGTGACTGTAACATGCATAATATGAAAATATTGTCTGTATAAGAAGAAAGGTTTCAGCCCTTAAAAGCTTATTTACCCAATGCTGTATTGATGCTTATTAAAAAAAGATTATACTAAGATGCCCACAATTTTTATTAGAAATGTTAGATGCTAGGGAAAGGAAATATTTTCAGAAAATGAGTGAACTCTGTTGAAGTCTAGTTACTTGCAGTTGAAGAAATTTTAATGATTTTCTTCATTGTCTAGTTTTTAGAGAAACAGAGACTGGAAATGCGTGTACGTTAAATCCTTCTCAAGTTTTATTTTAGACCATCACATCATTAAATCAGTCTATGTGATCCTCGATTTGAATTTAAATAAGGGAAGAATTAAGCCCCTTACATTATACAGTTGACCCTGAACAATGCAGGGGGTTGGGGTGCTGACCTTCTGTGCAGTTGGAAACTTGTGTATAACTAATAAGTCTTCCCCTTTATAGATGTGGTTCCTCGGTTTCCCTGGTTCTGCATCCACAGATTCAACCACTTGGGTCCTGTAGTACTGTAGTAGGTATTTATTGAAAAAAATACAGGTATAACTGGATCCAGGTAATTCAAACCCTGTTATTCAAGAGTCAACTATATTCTAATTTTTTATTTTGCCTATGATTGTCCTGCATCTTAATTTTCTTCCTCTCCCCCAATAAAACCACACCAAAGAGTACATTTTTAGGAAAATATTTTGAGACTAATAGCTTCATATAAGATCATAAAAACTAAAACTTTGAGTGAACACTTAAGGACAAAAAATATAAATATATTTCCTTCCCTTTCTTCCTCTGTCTCACTTACTTTTATTTATTAAATGGACTAAAGCTATGATATTTTCCTGATAATATTTAAATACAGGACATCTTGACACCATTCAAAATAATTATATCATCTCTGATTCCAGTAATCGGCCTAAGAAATAACTCCTTAGAAATCATAGAGAAAGTTTTCTGTTTTGTTTTGGAAAATGACAACATTTATGTGGTCGATCATGACAGGCACCAGCCCACAAGCACTCATCTATGTTTGAACCACATTAGAAATGAGTACAAAAAAATAAAAATTTTCCTGACAGGAAATATAAAAAATTAAGATGATTTTAGATAAGTTGAGTGCTCTCTCAACAATTGTATCAAGTGCCTACTATGTTCCAGGCACCTGTCTAAGTTCTGGGTACATAAAAGTAAATATATTAGACCAAAGTCCCTGGTTTCATGAAGCTGATGTTCAAGAAAAATAGAAAATATTTTATATATGTAAGTCTTATAGATGAAGTTTGATGTTAACACGTAAGAGCTATAACTTTCTGTATTTCTGGTACTATCTGAAGTTTTATAAATAAGAACGTAGACCTTGTCATTCATTGATTTATTCAGTTATTCGGCTTACATTTATGTGTGGTAACAGCTGGCAAGCACCATACTGGAAAGAGGATGTAAAAATGAATAAGGCTGGCATTGTACTGACCCTTGGTCCACTACAGAAGCTATATACTGAATAAACAATTAGAATGTGAGGAGTCAAGAGAAATGCAGAGGGTACCCCAGGAGACATAACAGCTGGACTTACCTTAGATGAAGGTTCAGGATATCTCCATCAACTAAATCACATTTAATCAGAGTCCTGTTGGATAAGGTAGCGATATCTTGGTAAAGAAAGGAGGTTTTCTAAAGGGCATTGATGGTGCAGTATGTTTGGTGTGGAAGACTGTGAAGAAAGAAAAGTTATTCAAGGTATGTAACTTTCTGATAATAACAAAGCAACGCAAAATCATTTTTGGTTGCATACTTGTAGATCACTGCCCCAGTAGCATCCCAAACTATTAACAATTAGTCCTCTTCATATATCCAAAGATATGAAGCATGGGTTGCAAGAGATCTAAGGAAAGCTTAGCTCATGAAAGGAAAGTAACAAGATAAAAACACCTAATAACTCATCACAGTGGAAATAGAAAAACAAAATTAAAAAACAGAAAAAGTTTTGGAAAAACTTCTAATATTTTTTCTCCTAGATATTCACAAGGCTATTTTATCTGTAAAATAAGGCCATCTAGCACAAAAATAAGTCAAAGAATAAGAAAAAGTTTCTGGAAAATTAACTACAGAATTTTAAAATTTAAAATTCTGTAGTTCAAGGCAAAATGCACAGTAATACAATATACTAGTGATCTAGAAGATAATTTTAAGGTTCTTTCCCATAATACAGGTAACACTGAGGATAAATCCAAGTGGTCCACCTGTCCATTTGTATAATATAAACTGTAAACCCAAAGAATATAAAAAAGAATATATTATCAAATTATAGTAGAAGATATAATAGAAGAAATTGTCCGAATTGAAGACTTCATACCGAACAGGATTAATAAATGCTAAGAACATGAGCTAAAAATAAATTAATACATTCTAGTGGAATTTCAAGACAACAATGATAATGCAAGAAATCACATGCATTTACTAAAAAATAAAAGAATTCCAACTTAGGAATAAATAGGCAACAGGTATATGATTTATTATCTTGTTAAGCTCAACTGTTTCATGGTATATATGAATCAAATGAGACCCAGAGTCACAAAGGATGTCAGTGGCAGATCTGAAAGATACTAGTAGTGCCTTTGCATATTGGAAAGCTTTTCTTATCCAGGGAGGTATTAGACCATTTGATATTACCACTACCGAATACCACATTAAATTGGACTGATGATACCAACAAAGTTAATTCATGGACAAATTTAGTAAATAAGCATTACAGGATTTTACAGGATTCCAGGAGTTTACAGGATTCCAAAGATTCTCTACTGCTTAACACCAACACTGCGTTCAAACAAATTGTACTTTAAGAACTAAATATTGCAAATAAGAACAAAAATATTGCCTGCCATTATCAGTAAAGAAAGGATGTTGCAGTCATCAAACCATTACATTACAGCTGCTGGGACAGTGAGCCCTGAGGGAACTCAGGATGGACACAAACAGGCTGCCCACTGCCAAGCCCACATAGCAGTCAGTCACTGCAGCCACCCTGATGGTGCACCTGAAGAAACTCAGGATGAGAAAACACAGGATACTGACCCCAGATAGCTGAGATGTATATCAAAGGAGTGATTTCAGTGAGCGCAGACTCTTGCATCTTCCCATACATAGACAAGCGCTAAATTCCTTAACTTGAGATATCTGGTTTTCTTTAATTAACAGTAATCCTTTGATGTTCTGACTACCTGGTCTTTTGTTGCAAAACTTCTATATATCCTGGCTTCCCCCCTTGCCTCTTTGGAGCAGTCTGTCAGAATTATCTGAGATGCTGCCTCCCGGGCTTGAAGTCCTAGGAATGTCTGCCAAATAAAACATAACTCTCAACTTTTAGCTTGTGCATGTCTTTTTTCAGTAGACACAATTAATTCACCAAACAAAGTTACATGGGTTATTTATTATTACATTAAAAAAGTATACCTTTTACTTTTGTTTGCAAATAGTTATTTTCATGTCAAATAATGATAGCCCTCAAAGAATAGACTGTATCAGTATAATGTACATTCTAAAATAGTACACACATTGTTAATGCAGTTATATTTATTTAGAATAAAGCTATGTATTATCTTAAAGAAAAAATGATAGTATAACTCTGTTATGATTTAATGTGACATTAGCCAAATATTCTAACTATATATAGAGAGAAAGTTAGCTCACCTCAAGCATTTAATGAGCATAGGCTGATTTCAATTAATTACTTATCTCTAACAGAGAACTGACAAGAAATCAGGAGATTTTTTTTAATCCTTGCAGTACTGCTAAATGTATTTTGTAGCCTCAGCTAGCCTCCACTTGCCTGTTTTCTGATATGATAAATAGGAGTATGATGAAATTCTATAGATGACAAATTATCTAGAAAATTCACAGAGCTTAATTATGTTCGGATCTTTTACAAATTACTTTAAGAAATGGATAGAGGAATAATTATCACAAGGATTCAAGGACCCAGAGTGTCCTTGGGAAGCGAGTTAGATGTAATAATAGGAATTATTTCCATTTTGCCTTATTTTCATGGTCTTTCCCATGTTCCGTGACGCAACGTCTCGGGGAAGTGATGGACAGACACCAACTGAAATCTCTAAGAAAAGTCTTGTACCAATTTAAAGCTATTTTATTGATTAGTAATGACATTCTTTGATAGAGGAGAGGGAGGAATTTTGAAGTTTTTGAGCAATTTCAATAAGCTTCAAGAAGGTCACAAAAAGCATTAAGCTCTTTTATTTGCCTCCTCTCCACCTTAGGTCTCACTGTCTGGCACATTGTTTGGTGCACAGTTTACAAAGAAAAAATATTTAATATTTGCATTAACATTAAACCTTTCAAGCATGATGCCTTATTTCATTTTTAAACAATGGAACTTTGAAATTCTGTTTATTTCTCTACCTGTTTAATAAAAAAGACCATGGAGATCTGAGGAAGAATCTAAGAAAAAATTCCACATTTAGCATTTTCTGCCAGAAGTCTCCCAATCTTCAGGGCCTAAGAGACATACCAACTGGCCAAAGTACTATTTACAAATATTTTCATGGAATCACATACCTAAGACAAAGCAAAAAAGAGGAAAAAAAAAAAGCATTCTTCGCTCCTTGAACCAACCCATGCTTACCTGCAGAGGCTGAATTATATAAACACTCCCTGTAGAGATCATTAGAGGTGCTTTGGATCTCATTTCTCCAGAGTTTCTCTTCTATGTATTTTAATGGATAACACATGAGGGCTGAAAAGAGACTTTTTTTGTTCATGCAACTTTTCTTTTCTATGAGGTGTGCATGAGAATTGACCACCTCTGATTCTTCGTGTCAACTTATTTTCTTTCTTACCCAGTAGCCTATGTCTGAAAGAAATTTCTATACTCTTAGAGAAATTTTTCAGGAGGTAGGTATTCTTAGTGGCTTTTCACTTGGAACTGCTTCTTAAAAAGAACTAAATACACGATGGCTTTTGGGCATCTGTAATTGAAAATCACTTAGATCATATTAGAGTTTACTTATATGCCAACATCATCAATGTTCTTTGAAGGCTTATTATTAGTTGGACCTGGGAACCCCAGCAAAAATAGCAGTCATAATAAATCAAAATCAGTTCATATACAAGCCATTGCTTTTAAGAGCACTAAATATAATTTACTGCCTTAAATTAGAAAAAATGACTTTTCACACAGATTTGCAGTTCATAATCTTAAGAATTACGCAAAATCTGGGACTTTCCTGGTGCTCCAGTGGTGAAGACTCTGCACTTCCACTGTAGGGAACATGGGGATCGGATTCCATCCCCGATCTGGGAACTAACAGGTGACATGGCCAAAAAAAAAAAAAAAAGGCTATGCAAAATTCAACAAAATCTAGCTTAAAGTGATAAAGAAAATCAGTGAGTGTGAAAACCCTTTTATCACAAATATTCCAAAATTTGCTATTTATTAAAAACAGATTTTGAGCTCTAATTCTGTCTAAAATTGACTCAGTATAATCTCTCAGGAAAATATAAATTCAAAAAATACTTCCAGAATGGCTGAAACAATTCATAACCTAAGCTATCAAATAATACAATTGCCAGATGTTTATCTTATCCCAGTAGCAGGAGTTTAAATTTGAATATTAATGGCGGACTTCCTAGGTGGCACAGTGGTAAAGAATCCGCCTGCCAATGCAGGGGACACGGGTTCGAGCCCTGCCCTGGGAAGATTCCACATGCCACGGAGCAACTAAGCCCGTGTGCCACACACACACACACACAAAATAAAATAAATAAATAAATGAATATTAATGGCTACGATTTTCTGAGCCCTCATCATGTGTAGCAATTGTATTAAGTGCTTTATATTGTGCCCTGCTATGAATCCTCATAACAGTACTAAAAAGCTAGGTGTGTTGATCATTTGGGTTGAAAATTATCGAATCCATTCTATCTACAGTACCAAGAAGGCATGTATTAAATGGTATGAGAAGGCTCATAGAATTTTTGGAAAGGCTGAGCTTGCAAAGGAAATTCACAAGCTCTGGGGGACCCATTTAATAAGTGGACTCCTGTTACTGACCCCAGAACCAGGTTGCCTCCATCACCAAACTTGCCTGCACAATGGATACATGTTCCATCAACAGCTCCAATAACTTCCAAATCGATGTCTCCCATTAATTCATGTTCATGTTCTAGTTGAAAGTTAAATTTTTAAAATTTCTTTAATGTTCATTTTCTTATTTTTTATTTTTTATTTTACTTTAGGATGGTAAGATTCACAAAGTCAAGAAACACCGAAATTGTTAGAATATGGGAAAAGGGTTTTGGTCAGCCAAAAGTCACAGATGTACACTGAAGCAGGTCTTAAAACTTCCTTTTTTAATGCAAGAAAATAGATTCAGAGGTTAAGTAATTTGATGAAAGCACACCTAGCTTATTTTAGTGAAATGACCATTTTGTTTGGCTACCATTTTTAACTAGTCATATCACTGTTTAAGTATCCTGAAGGAATAAATTAATACAACATTGAAGTCAACTTAGTATAAACATAATTTTACATAAAATAGTTTTCTGCATTATGAATTAGATTAGTATTTTTAAAATACAAACAAATGATGGATGACACTGAAAATAAGGCAATTTCTAGAAAATGAACACAATGTGGTACAAAGATTAATAGTAAGGATTTGAGAATTAAACTCCCTGGACTCCAATCTCTTTTTGCCATTATTTGTTAACCTGGATAAATTATCTTAGTCAATTTGTTCTTTAGTTTCCTCATCTATATAATGGAGAATAAAATAGTAATTCTACAGTAGAAATTTTTTAAAACCATAAATATCAACAATGTATTTATAACACTTTTTGACACGTGGTATTAAGTAAATGGTCTCTATTGTGGGTATAAATGGAGCAGGGATAGGCGGGCATTTAAGATGAAGCAAGCTTCCTTAGGCGTATGGAATAAGAATCCCCTTTCTGCAGAGAATTAAAAGCATTAATAAAACCAGCTAAAAGTCAATCTGCCTTTGAATATGTTCTTTCCTCTGTCTTAAAAACCTTACTCGTGGCTCTTTCATGTGTCTATTTCCCAGTTTTCTCAAGATTAATTTCAAGTGTTACTCTTCCTTTTAAGTCTACCTTGACTTCAGTGGGCAGACACAGTTTTTCCTTTCTCCCTGCCACCATATAGCTATATATCTTATAGATATCCCTTTTAAAAATACTTAGTGTATTGCCTTGAAATTACTCAACTGTTTATTTACTTAGTTATCAGTGAAGCAACAGTACATAGAATTTTTGTGAATGTATCCTCACTCTTAGCATAGGGTCTGGCAGCATAAGTGCCAAACAAATACTTGTTGGAGGAATGAACGAACCAATGAATAAACTCAGTCAATGACTGAATCATCTCATTTTATAACTTGAGCTTCATCCATATCAAACAGATAAGCATGTTAGAGTGGAAAAAAAATAGCCAAAGATCTGATTTTGACATCCTAGCCACAAGATGATGAGAAAGTTACTTAGTCTTTTGAATCATCCTCTTCCTCATCTGCAAACAAATAAAAAAGTTCCCGTCTCAAAATGTTATGAGAAATAAATGAGATCAAATATATTTATGACTTGGTAGCCTGTAACGTACTATGCACGTGTTAGTTGTTCCACTGAAAATGAGTACATTATAAAAGAATTCACTATGTGGGTTGCTGATAACTGCAGATGCTGCACAATGTTTTCATAGTGTGAGCCTCTGAGATATATTAAGCAAAATCAGTTAAAAGATGTCTGGAATCAAGAAATCATTATTTGGGTGAGAAAACATTCATCAGGAATTTGATTCTAATTGAAACTTACCAAAGTGACAAATACAATTTATCTCTCCCATGTGACAATTCAAGGCTACTGAAGTGTCACTTGTTACATACATTAAAGGATGAAACTAATCAAATCCATTATCTGCCCCACTGTCACTGCTCACAACAAAATTTGGGCTATATTGAGAAGCTTACCATGGATTATGGTTTTAATGAACATTTTTGTTTTTAAAAGAAGTTTTTGTTGTAAAGCATTCTTTTATATCGAAGAATAGCTGACTTACAATATTGTGTTAATTTCAGGTGTACAACACACTGATTTAATATTTTTATAGATTACACACCATATAAAGCTATTACAATATTATTGACTATATACCCTGTGCTGTAAACTACATCCTTATGACTTGCTTATTTTATAACTGGTAGTTTGTTCATTTTGACCTATAAGTGGTGAGATTTTTTTTTTAATAAAATAGAAAATACTCTTCCTTAAGTATGAATGAGTTATATATAACCCACTAATGCTTTCCTTATCATACTATCTTGTGTGTGTGTGTGTGTGTGAGCGCGCACACACACACACACACACTGGTTTCAATGACATATATTATTACCATTTATTTCTAGTGCACGATTTTTTTTGAATGGAGTTTTCCTTATTACTAGAGACAGGTGTTTTCATAGAGCAAAAAAATTAAAAGAGTAGTATGAAATCCAATTAGATTTTCTGTTTTCTATTCTGTTTCTAATGATGAAAATATTCTGGTTGTGCTCTTTAAATATCAAGGGACTTAAAAAATAATTCAAAACATGTTTGATTCTCACACCTTTCCTCTTCATTTGTTCATATATATGGCTATTTCAACTTCTTTCCTTTACACATTCCTAGTATTCTTAGGGAAAAAAGTTAAAGAAGAGAAAAGCACAGGTTTGTGGAAAGTTTTTATAGTTCTGCCTCTTCTAATTCTTTCACAATACAGTGGGCTTTACGTTTGAGCCTGAGTGTTTAGTTAGTAGGTTCAAATCCATTTAATCCTTTATACATTGCTCAGTCTTTATAATCAGAGAAATCTAGGGAAGGGTTTCATTTTTTGCTTGTCTAAAGGAAAAAAAAAAACATAGCTGGTATCTTCTTTTGAAAAGTGTTTAGTAATAGTTTGTTCAGAAGAAGTGGATGAAAAATGTAGGGAGGTAGGCTGTTTCACACTTCTAATACCAATCCCTCAAAGAAAATAGAACTGCCTCAATGTCTGTGCCCCTCTATAATGAAACGTACATTCTCCAACTTAATGAAATGGAGGAAATATATGTTAAATGAATTTGACAAATTTGCCACTTACAGAGAGGGCATTAAAAAAAAAATCTGTCTTCCCATGGGTAATTCAGAATTTGTAGATTGATGCTTCTTCTCCTTGTGAAAATCCCTACTCAAGTAGGGAAGGCAAATTCACTGTATCTATACATTGATTACCAAGCTTGACTGGTGACTGTACATCAAAAATAAATACTACAGAACATCCATAAATGGGTAATTTAAAGGCCAAGGGCATGGGATGGTTTCCATGCAATAGAAACTTAGTTCTATTGGAAAATTAACAGTTATGTATCTCGGGCAAGATTTATGGGATCACCTATATTAGAAGAATCTGGCCAAATTTAGTCATAGTCTAGCACCACCAGGTGTTACATATTACTGCTCTAAATAGGTTGCTTAGCAGGATAATTAATGACTATTATTAAGTATGGAGTTGAATATACCAAATGACATACAAATACAATATACTGCAGTAAAACTTAGTTGTTTTTTTTTTTTTTCTAAATTCACGTACTCATAGTGGTTACTACAGAGACGATAAAAATTTTAGAGTTTCGTCAAAAGTTTTGAGGTTAGCTTTCTGGAAAAAAAATTTGCCTTGCACTTGCGCGCATGTGCTCTCTCTCTCTCTCAAAATGTTCTTAATGCTATTATGTGAAAGAACACTAGAATACTGTGTCATTGTCTTACCTAGCTGAATATATCTTCTGCCCTTATTTGTGGTCCAGTCATTTATTTTTTACCTCTTCTATACAGAAGAGATTGGAAGTGAAAGATGATAGGTGATTCAATCGTCTTACCTTCAAGTCATACTGACACACTTATTAATGCTCTTAGAGATCTTAGGCAACATCCTTATCTAAGTTCACGTAAAACTCTTTTAACTTGAAAGACTTTGAAGTTTCAAGAAAGCGGACTCCTGTCTATTTTGGAAAATTGGTGAAAGGGTTTGAGTATGTGCAGTGTATCTTAAAGACCTAGCTCCTTTATTATATTAAGAAAAGAATTTCTCTACAGTCCAATATTTGAATGTGGGATAATCTGCCTCATGCATTCCTCTTCTCTCCCTTTTTCTTTACTCCATTCATTAGTACTATATTTCAAGTATATCATTGCTTAAGCTTTTACTATTTGGTCATGTCCCCTCTCAATTTCTGTTACCTAAGAGTCATTTGGCAAATAGATAAATTCGCACGTCTTAAAAGAGAGATAAAAATTAATCATAAGGTTCTAAATAAGAACAAGTACATTTTCTTAAAATATGTCATATTTCTGATACAAATACATTCTTATTGAAAGCAGGAAATCTCAGCCAAGGATAGGAATTTAAGGTTTGAAGACAAATGTGTAGAGCATTCTGCATTCTGATAGTAACATTGTGGAATTAAATATTTTTCTTTTCATGAAACAAATGGAAATTGTAGTTTTTCACATCAGTTTTTATTGGGCCATTTACTTGGAATTAGTCAAACTGTGAGGTTTGAAGGCACAGTTCCCCAGACTTCCAAGACTTCAGACACTAACTGCTGGTTTGAGGGTCTTCAAAAATGACTTTCAGGTTTGGCACGGTTAGAAAGTCTCACAGAATTCACTGAAAGCTATTACAGTCACAGTACGGTTTAATACAGGAAAAGTCTACATTAAAACCACCCAAGGCAAGAGACACAAAAGGCAGACCTGGGAAGATGGCAGATGAGATGCTTCCATTGTCCTCAGGATGTGTGACTCTCTGGACATGGATGTCTGAGAACAGTGGGAGCACCACCAACTTGTGCAGCTCACATAAACTTCAGGGTCTAGAGTTTTTATTGGGGCTTATTACATAGGCATGATTAACCGATTGATTTCCCTTGTGTTTGAACTCAGTCTCCAGCACTCCTTTCTCCAGAGTCTGGCTGATATTTCAGGGCTCTAAGGGCTCATTGTGAGTTATTTCATTAGCATAAACTCTGGGTGTGGCCCCATGAGTAACAAAGATACTCCTATCACTCAGTAAATTATAAGGATTTAGAAAGAATGTCCCAGGAGCCAGTGATAAAGGATAGATCTCACTTGGGCAAGGCCAAATTCTTCACGACACGCTATCCTTAACAATATCAACTGAGTGATATTGTCACCTAAACCTGCATTTATTGTTAACTTATTAAGAGTATAGGGCACTCATTTCTCTATTCTGTCGTTTTTTTTGGTGGGGGTGGCAGTGGGGAGAGGGTGGGGAGACAGGTGGATATTATTTGAACCAGAAGCTGATATATTTGTGTGCCAGACAGTATTTCTCAGGGACACTTTTTTTGTGTGTTGAATGAAGAGAGTAGAATTAGCACTATATCTTTCTTCCATAAACTGGATGTCCGAGTGTCAGATCTCTGCTAATATTATTCCCCCAATATCTGTGCAGAAAAACTCATACGGTACTTAAAAACACAAACTAACTCTGAGGAGATTTTGTGTAGAGAACCTAATTTGATTTACCCTAATTTTTTGGTTCTTGTCAAAACTAAAACTTCAAAAAGCAAGGCAGTAATGGGGTGGACTGGACATGTTTGTTCCTCCCCTAAATACTTATTAGCATTAATTGGACAGATCTCATGAGTATAACAATTAAGCCTTGCTATCCCACTAGAAACTGACTTTCTAGTCTTTTCTCTTCTTTTACGTCTCCGCCACCTTCATCAGCCCTTTATTAACATGCAAATGCCTTTGGTAAAGACTGTAGCATAGATTCATTTGCAACTGCGATGGTTAACCAGGTAAGAATGTGGAAAGGATGAGCTGGACAAAGTAAGGCCATTCATAGTTAGAATGAGATGCTGAGGTGAGAGTAAAGATGAATGGGGAGCCACAGGGAGAAAGGGTTTCAGAGCAACTGAAGAGGAAGATTTTGGAAACTGAGCCAAAGACAGACTCCGCTTACTTTCAAATGTTCACTCAGTGGCATTGGTTTCACCAACTGAAATTTCACAGGACTTATTCCACCTATTTTGGGTTGTTTAGGGAAAAGAAAAAGCTGTCAGTGCTAAAACAAAAACAAAAACAAAATCTAAAACAAAGAAACATATCCTGTCTAAATCTAGCAGCCACGGTTGTGAGATGCCACCACAAAAGGAAAAAAAAATGTTTTTTTTCTTGTATGATGGCTTTGTGGATTGAGAAGAAATAGGGGACTTTTGGTTAGAGAGTCAACATGGAATTCTGGGAGTGAAGAACAGAAATGTATTCTCATTATTACATTATTGAAGTGTCTCAGGATAACATCTTCCTTGTCCAGATGTTTTTGCTAAGATGTTAGAGAACATTTGGTGGTGGTTGGTGCTCTCCTCATCCTGAAGGCAAAACACCTGAAATCAAGTCCTGGCTCTATCACTTACTATCTCTTTTTTTTTTTTTACATACATTTTATTTATTTATTTATTGGCTGTGTTGGGTCTTCGTTGATGCATGCGGGCTCTCTCTAGTTGCAGCGAGTGGGGGCTACTCTTCGTTGTGGTGCACGGGCTCCTCATTGCCATGGCTTCTCTTGCTGTGGAGCATGGGCTCTAGGCAAGTGGGCTTCAGTAGTTGTGGCACATGGGCTCAACAGTTGTGGCTCACAGGCTCTAAAGCTCAGGCTCAATAATTGTGGCACACGGGCTTAGTTGCTCCACGGCATGTGGGATCTTCCTGGAGCAGGGATCAAACCCGTGTCCCCTGCATTGGCAGGCAGATTCTCAACCACTGCGCCACCTAGGAAGCCCTATTATCTCTTTTATTGGAGGCAAATACTATCTCACATTAGAGGCAATGCTTATCTCAACTGACTCAAGGTTTCCTCATTTATAAAGGCAGAATGATCATTTATTTATAAAGATGAAGAGAGGATAAATAATTATAAGAGATAATGAATGTGAATTATAGACTTCCCTAGAAAGAACTGTTAGGGAACTGTTGACCGAAACTGCCTGCCTTGGCCAGGTACGATGATAAAACTCCTGTGAGTTTTCTCACAACAGGAGGTCCTGATAAAGAACATGATACTGCCACCGAAAACTAACCAGGAGAATTTGGGAGGGATCAAAAGAGGAAGGAGATGCCAGACCATTATCTGTCCTACCAACCTTCCAGAATCCTTCACTCTGGAATCCATCTTGGCTTAGAGATGTGCGTGCCACCAGGAAGGATGCTGAGTCAAAGCAAATATGGGCCAATCAAGATGATCGGCCAGAGCCAGCCCAGAAACTAACCCCATTACCATAAACATGAGACTGTGAGTCACATGGCAGAGCAGTTCTCCTGGGTTCCCTCACTCTGCTGCTCTCTGCCTGGTGCCCCTTCCCAATAAGGTACTTTGCTTTGTCAGTACGTGTGTGTCCTGAGTGTGAGACAAGAGCCCACTCAGCCCTGGAAGCGGTCCCCCTTCCTGCAACAGAACTATTATTTGTGGAGGGTCAAATTACCAGATCTTAGAGAGGGGGGCACTTGATCACATTTACCCTCATCTATCCCAGGGAATTAGAGAAAGACATTACAGAAATTTCTAATATGATGATCTAATATACACTATAGATGTCAAATGTAGTCAAGAGTATTATTAAGATATGGAAAATTCAAGGATTTAAAACATGACTTACACGCAAAGTTCTTATAATGATCACTTTGAAGCAGCAGGTCCTACTTGCTGCAGTCCATTGGTACTGGTGAATGAGAGGTGAATGTGAACATCTTTTTTCAACTCCCCATTCAGTAAAATCGTATTGGTAGCTTGAAATCAGCCATAGTCAGAATATTTACACCACAACAATCTATAAGCTTTGAAAATCAATTTCTTGGTTGTTAAAATTCATCGACACACCTCTGTATATATAACAAATGATAGAAAGTTATAAATTTGGAGTGTCAAATGAGAGAAAAGAGGTTCTATTGTGGAACTGGTAATCAGGCCTTCCTTGGGATTTTATGTGATTTGAAAAAGCCTTATTTCCTAGGAAAGAAATGATATAATTGAAGAGAAGTAAGCTCAGAAATCTAGTCATAATGAATAATGTGCATTAGCAGAAAATTGCCAGTCCTTTGGGGGACAGTGATTAGAATATTTGGCTTGTAGTGAAGGGGGCAACTAATGTTCACCCTACTTATAGTAAAACTGTGTCTGTGTGCGTGTGTGCGTGGGCGTGTGTGTGTGTGCTATAAATCAGGGCCAGCCAGCGTAAAGCCTTGAATCCCAGGCTGAGACTTTTAGGTAAATTTGTGAAGGATGTGAGAGCACGTAACACCATCAAAGAATTTTAGGAGAAACATAAATGTGTGCAGTTATGCAATTATGAAAAGACTAATTTAAATTGATGCAATATTGCAAGCTGACTGCTAGTTGGGAGATTCTTGTGATAATTCAGCTTTGAAGTCACATCAAGTCCTTAGTAAATTCAGATAGTGTAAAAATACGTTAGGAAGGGAAGGGAAGATGGACGGGAGGAAGGAAAGACCCAGACTTGAATAAAAAGTGCCTGCACTGGTTATGTCCACCGAAATCAAATAACACACAGCATTTTACCCCCGCTCCGGAACACCCATTCTTTTAAAACAATGTTTTTCAACAGACAATCTTAAACATTTTCTTTCAAGTTGATAATATGTTGGTGAAGGAAACTGTTCAAAGAGAAGACTGTTAGCTTGAGAGAAGATATTCACTAGCGACAAAAGTATATGCATGTTGCTTTTCTGGTTTCCTCTTAAAAAATAACAATGAGGGTCTTCCCTGGTGGCGCAGTGGTTAGGAATCCACCTGCCGGTGCAGGGGACATGGGTTCGAGCCCTGCCCCAGGAAGATCCCACATGCTGCGGAGCAACTAAGCCCATGTGCCACAATTACTGAGCCTGTGCTCTAGAGCCCGTGAGCCACAACTATTGAGCCTGCATGCCGCAACTACTGAAGCCCACACGCCTAGACCCTGTGCTCCTCAACAAGAGAAGCCACCACAATAAGGACTCCACGCACCGCAATGAAGAGCGGCCCCCGCTCGCAGCAACTAGAGAAAGCCCCCGTGCAGCAACGAAGACCCAACAGCCAATAAAAAATAAATAAATAAATAAATCCAATAAATAAATAAATTTATTTTAAAAAATGACAATGATATTATTCATTTGGAGACCAATAAGAACTGAGAAGGATATTGGTGTGTCAAACCCAACCATCTCCTTTTTCCTTATCTCACTAGGTTTGCAGTTCACTTTTATTTTCTAAAATACTAGATTTCAAATATCACAATTTGTTGCCATTGCTCTCACACTTCACTTCCCACATATTGATCATTGTCGTTTGTCACTTTTTGTACAAAGCATATGTTTTTCTAGAATCTGCAGAACTGTCTTTTCTATTTATGATATACTCTTTTCTAGGGAAACCCCTATGTGACTCACAGCATTGTGATATTTTGGTAGTTTATTCCTCATGTAACATAAAGTATAATATAAAAGTAGGAAACAAAATACCATTGGAGATCATCTAATTCTACCTTCTTTTATACATGAGAAAAAAGAACCCCAAGATGTTAGCTGACATGTTGGGGTTATGCAGCTCATTAGTGGAAATTCAACATTCTTTTTTTCATTCACAGTTAATCATAAAGCTTAGTTTATTATCAGTTTTTGTTTGTTTGTTTGTGTATATGTGCAATCTCTACTTCTTTTCATGTGGATTTCAAATTGTAGAGTTTAGTTTTCAATCCCTGTAAAGAAATCCTTGTTGAAAGTCAACATGTAGTCAGAATATAAGGTAATCAAAACTTTTCACTTTAAATTGACTCCATTTCTAACTAACCTGAAATTTCAAAACACAGTCAAGCAGTGATCTTTGCCACTCACATCTGAGCTCCAAATGGCCCTGCAGATGTGAAATTGTCTGTTGCTAGGGAAGAACAGCTGGAATCAGTTAATGAGTCAAGTCAGCATGAGCTCAAGCACTAGAGACTGGAAAGCTTCATCTCTGTAGCAGAGAACTCTAGGAAAGGAAGCAGAGAGCCAGATTGTAGCAGGAGTGGTCCCACGAGTCACACAGCTGTGAGCATAATTAGGCTTCTTTCCTACTGGCAAATGGAAGTGTTGTTTACCCTTATACATAGGAAACTTAGTCATCAGCAGACGAATCTTTAATCCTGTCCGCACTGTGGGAGAACACCAAACTGTTCAGGTCAGATAGCCTCGACAGTCTGAAAAAAAATGGCCTTTGTCTACAGAACGCAAGGGACAGTATGTCAATTGTCCTGAGACTTGAGAGAAACAGGAATTTTCTTGGTGATCCTTGCTTTTCTTTTTCCTTATAGGGTCAGTAAATGTCTATACTTTGAGAGATGAAGAATAGGAAGCATATATCATCTCACACTAGTTTCTGATAAAAAAAAAAAAAGCATTAGGCTAAACTGGGGAGTGCGACATGATGGTTTAGTAACACAACACAAATGAGACAAGATATTGAATTAAATGGTATTAAGTTTAATATTAGTTTATAATCTTGATCCTAAACAAAGAAGTTCTGCTCTAACTACTATAATATATAGGCCTTAGAAAATAAAATTCATTCTTAGAATTACTTCAAAATCTCATAAGTTATACATACTAGGATTCATTACTCAAGGGTGGGATTTATATTTCCAAGAATCATTCATTTGGCCAGGTAATCACTACTACCTGTGAGATAAGTAAAAAATGATAACGCAGTTGGTGATGAAATGGGAAAATTTAATTTTATATTACTTGGGAACACAAAGCAGTGGCATGAGGAATTACATAAACACACACAAACATACACACACAGAGTGAAGGAGGTGATAGTGCATTTATTCATTTGACAATTATTTACTGAACACCTACTCTGTTCCAGGCACTCTTCTTGGTGCTAAGAGATGTAAAGATATGTAACAGATACTGTGTCCCTGAACTTCTTTAATAGTGATGACTTTCTCTCCCCACCCTATCCTCTCTCTTTTTTTTTCTCTCTCTCATCTACACATACCTACATACACACATAGGATTATGCATGCACAGGGAAAAATCACAGACAATAACATGGCTAACATTATAGGAAACTAACACTCCTTGAGGAAAGAGAAAGTTATTTTCATATTTCTAACACAGAGCCTCACGCAGTAACATGGCCACTATCACCATTATTGCTATAGCTCTCACTATAAACAGACTCTTTCCATACATACCGGCTGCCCACCAACTAAAGTACTCTGATTCCAAACCATAACCAGAAAATAATTACTATTAATACCACCATTTTACAGATAGAAAGTAAAGGCACAGAGAAATGAAGTCACTTAACCAAAGTCACATATCTAAGATGTGTAGAGCTATAAACAAAACACAAACAGTCCAATTCCAGAGTCTACGTTCCTATCCACTCCGCTCTATGGGGTTAACGTTGATATTTCTGAAAGAAGGAAAGAAAAAGAAAGAAGGAAAGAAGGAAAGAAAGAAAGAAAGAAAGAAAGAAAGAAAGAAAGAAAGAGAGGAAGGAAGGAAGGAAGGAAGGAAGAAGGGAGGGAGGGAAAAGAAAAGGAAAGTAAAAAGAAAAGAAATGAAGGAAGGAAGAAAGAGAGGGAGGGATGAAGGAAGGAAGGAAGAAAGGAAGGGAAGGAGGAAGAAAATGTCCCAACTAAATATCTAACTCTCTAAATGTGAATCAATTGCTCCTTTTCATAAGTTAGAAAATATTATGTTAAGACATCTTCATATCGCTAGATAAAATTCTTAACTTGAAACCACCATTTGATCCAGCTCAAGATACAATAACTCTAGGGTATTTAAGCCTCTGAAGACCGATTTTAATTTTGGAATAAGACTAAAAACAAATGGAATCAACATTAGGTTCAAAGAAGCTGTCAGAGATACTTCTTAATAGAGACTCCAAACATATGTAAGAGTGCTCTCACTGTGTCTCATTTCTTGTGGGTATGCACTTTGTAATCTAGGTATCATTCTCAAGAGAACAGACTAAATAGGGTTGCAGATTAAATAGGGTTGGGTAAATAAAAATAAAAGTAAACAAATGGGACCTAATTAAACTTAAAAGCTTTTGCACAGCAAAGGAAACCATCAACAAAACAAAAAGAAAACCCACAGAATGGGAGGAAGTATTTCCAAATAAAGCAAGCGACAAGGGATTAATCTCCAAAATAAACAAACAGCTCATGCAGCTCAATATCAAAAAGCAAACAATCCAATCAAAAAATAGGCTGAAGATCTAAATAGACATTTCTCCAAAGAAGACATACAGATGGCCAAGAGGTACGTGAAAAGATTTTCAACATCACTAATTATTAGAGAAATGCAAATCAAAATTATGATGAGGTATCACTCCACACCAGTTAGACTGGCTATCATCAAAAAATCTACAAACAATAGATGCTGGAGAGAGTGTGGAGAAAAGGGAACTCTGCTACACTGTTGGTGGGAATGTAAATTGGTACAGCCACTATGGAAAACAGAATGGAAATTAGCTAAAAAAAGCTAAAAATAGAGCTACCATATGATCCAGCAATCCCACTCCTTGGCATAAGTCTGGAGAAAACCAAAATTTGAAAGGATACTTGGCACTCCAATGTTCACTGAAGCACTATTTGCAATCGCTAGGAAGAAACCTAAATGTCCACTGACAGAGTAATGGTTAAAGAAGATGTGGTAGATATATACAATGGAATATTACTCAGCCATAAAAAAGAACAAAATAATGCCATTTGTAGCATAATGCCATATGGATGGACCTAGAGATTGTCATACTGAGTAAAGTAAGTCAGAAAAAGAAAGATGAATATCATACAATATCACTTATATATGGAATCTAAAAGAAAAAATGGTACAAATGAACCTATTTACAAAACAGAAATTGAGTCACAGATGTAGAAAACAAACTTATGGTTATCAAGGGGGAAGGGGGGAAGGATAAATTTGGAGATTGGGATTGACATATACACAGTACTACATATAAAATAGAAAACTAAAAAAAAAAAAATAGAAAACTAATAGAACTTACTGTATAGGACAGGGAATTCTATTCAATACTCTGTAATGACCTATATGGGAACAGAATCTAAAAAAAGAGTGGATATATGTATATGTATAACTGACGCATTTTCCTGACATAGCAGAAACTGACACAACATTGTAAATCAACTATACTCAAACCAAATATTAATTAGTAAAAAAAAAAGCGTTGGGTAACTAACAAAGTGGAATTAATTGACTTTATTCTATTGGAATATTGAGCTCATTTTTGCTGAACAGATTTGGCAAACTACCACTTGGTGTTTTTCCCTCATCTTCAATGAAGATAAGACCAAAACTGACATTAAGTGGATATGTGACAATCCACTTGGGCAAACTTTCAACCAGATTCGCACTCACTGCAGACAGCAAAAAGTAATTATGTACTTGAATGGGTATGTTGATGTTTCTGAACTGACATAGGGAAGTAGTTTAAAAGAAAAATTTTCAAAAAACAACAGAAAAACGTCCAATCATCAAAATATTTCAAGAAAGCCTTGTTAGTAATGTTTGGCTAAAGACTGTTCCCATTTATTTGCTCTGCCCAGCATGTACTCGGTCTTAACCTGAAGTATACTTAAGAAAAAAAAAAAGATTTAATCCTCCTTTCACTGACCATGGCCCCTTTGGCATTCTGGATATTTTATACAGAGCTTTTCTCCATATTGCTTTGAAACTTTACAGAGAATAAACTTTGACACTGAGATCTCCTGCTTATCAGGAGTGTCTATCATGTGATGTATAATCATCCCCTCCATAATTTCAAATATTGTTCATGAATTATGAGTAGATTACAGTTACGTCTCTTTTGACCTTTGTTATCTTTTGCCTGCATCATAATTGTGTATTTCTTTTTTTTTTTAACAGTTAAAATTCTTTTATTTTATATTGGAGGATAGTTGATTTACAATGTTGTGTTAGTTTCAGGTGTACAGCAAAGTGATTCAGGTATACAAATACATATATGTATGTAGATATTCTTTTTCAAATTCTCTTCCCATTTAGATTATTACAGAATATTAGTAGATATTCCCTGTGCTATACAGTAGGTCCTTGTTGGGTATCTTTTTTTTAATTAATTAATAACATTGGCTGTTTGGTCTTGGTTGCTACGCGTGGGCTTCTCAGTGTGGTGGCTTCTCTTGTTGTGGAGCACTGTCTCTAGGCCCTTGGGATTCAGTAGTTGTGGCTCAAGGGCTCAATAGTTATAGCTTGAGGGCTCTAGAGCTCAGGCTCAATGGTTGTGGCACACGGGCTTAGTTGCTCCGCAGCATGTGGGATCTTCCTGGACCAGGGATCAAACCCGTGTTCCCTGCATTGGCAGGCAGTATATTTCTTATCAGAAGCTTCGTTTGCCTTTGTTCTCTAAAGGACCACACATATATATATATAAGGAAATTTTATGTCCTACACAGTAAGATTCAGTTATAGAACATTATCCCTAAAATAAAATACTTCACTGAGTGACTGGCATAAAGAAGACGACTGAAAATTATATTGCACATCCAAGGACTGACCTGAAAACAATACTGCAGTTTCCTTCAAAAGGAAACTAATAAGAAAACAACTGAAGAATTTTCAGTCTATCTGAATCTAGAATTTCTGCCTATGTATTAAGTGACCTCTAATTTTCCCATTTTATTTTCAATTCATTGTGTAAATTGTTTTAGTGAAAAGAAGTAAAGTATCTTATACTTCCGTTATTCTTAGCACCTTCATATCTTAACAAATATCAGTTCATTACTTACAGGCATAAAATAAGCAACTTTTATCCTGGTAAAGTCTTTTAATTTTGGTAAATGAGCAGAAAAGGCAACATGCAGATAGGCTTCTATAGGAGGAAAAAATAAATAAAGCACACATGTGAATCCAAACGCACTGAGACAGGTTGCCAGTACATACATAACAACTCCTTCTGAAGGAATGAAAAATATTAAGAACAAGTATTTTAAAATTGGTAGCTGAGTGCTGTTTTACTTGGCAAATGTACACACATAGTTCAAAGCAGAAAGAAAACGTGCTTTCCAAACTTAACTTGACATGGAAATTAAGCTGTAAGATGTGATATTTCCATATCTTAAAGAAGATATGAAACAAAAGAATGCTTCTTTACATTTGCATGACATTGTATTGACAAGATAATCCCACATCCATTAGTTTATCTGATGCTAAGAACAGGTTTCTGAAGTAGCCTAACAAGTCACTATTCCTGGGATATCAAGGAGAAAAATGCAGTTTATGGAGGTTGTGACTTGCCAAAGGTGACACAAGTAGTGGTGATATAAGGATTTGACTTTAGATTTTCTGATCTGTGTCCAATGCACTTTTGGGTTTTGTCTCAGCTGCCAACTCTGATTGATTGGCAGTAATGTTTGGGATGCTGTGTGCAAAATAGCTTGAGACCCCACATGTGCTGAGTAAGAAAGGGTGCTGTGACTAATACAGACGTCAGCATGATTCGGAGTTTAAATGGCAGCAAAATATCATGCATTTTCTGTTGCTTTTCTACAGGTTTCCTTTCTTCACTTCGGCTTGAAAACCACTCCAGTGAAATCTCTCTGAAACACGTTGCCTATCAATACATATGCATTCCTCACACCCTTCTCATTTATTTGCATTAATATTAATGAGACCCATCATCTTGATTTGCTCTCAATATGCCAGAGTTTTGTTGTGGTTTTGGATTTTGTATATTGTTCTCACCAAAGCTGCCCCCTTACTCTTTCTGGTTATAACACATTTGTCCATTTCTCAAAACCCAGACTGAATCTTACCTCCCCGTGAAGCACTTTCCTTTTTTTCTCTCTTTAACACATGTAGTTCTCCCTCCCTCTCCCTCTCTCTCTCCTTGTCTCTCTTCTCTCTGATAATCTTAGCATTATCACCCCTTATTATCTGCTCTTCTGTGCACAGGTAGCTCTTGACTTCCCAAATAGATGTAAGCATGTTAAGGGCAACTTTTGTATTTCAGTATTATCTGCAACAGCCAGAAGAGTGGTAAGATAATCATTGGTGACAAGTAATCAGCCACTCAAAATGATTCAAGAGATACTGATTTCTTTTTAAACTTCAAAGGAAAAAAAAAAATACAGTTGAATTTGGAAATTTGGGGGAATTACAAAATCATGAAAATTTATCCCATGTCACTACAGATATTCTTAGAAATATTTAAAGACCACATTTGCTCATGAATAAAAACTTAAAATTCAGAGTCAAGAAGAAATTATTGTGAAAATTAAAATGATATATAGGGTGCCAACCATATGTGGAGATGGACAAAACCAATATGGTAAAAATTACAAATGACCAAACCCTACAGAAGCTTTGAGATTGGTAAAACAGAAGTAGCAATAAAGGGATTTATGGAGAAAACAAATTTATTTGCCCTTATCCAGAAGACTGGTTATTTTCATGCCACAGAATACAGATGAAATACAAAGGTGTGTTTAGATCAAGAGAGTCCTATACAGAGAACCTACCAATAATTCATAATACTGTTAAATCAGGGGAGATGTACTTCAGGTTTCCCAACAACTTACTTTACAAACCTTTGGAATATAAACTCATTTTAAGTTGGAGGATATGCTAACATTTCTTTTCCACTGAAGTTTGGGAAATTGTATTCTTATTGGTAATTAGAGGATTTGTACTTTTGCCTCTTCCCTATCCAGGTCATTGTTTAATAAAAATAGCACTTCAAAAGAAAAAAAAAAGAGAGTCCTATAAATTATGTGTTCTGCCTAAATATGAACAGAGCATATGAGATCAGCTAATTGACATGCTCAGTCATTTAAATGATCAAAACAGATTACTATCAGTTATTCAATACTTTTTGACTGACAGTGAGTAAACCTACAAATGAATGACATCAATATACATCCTGTTCATTGAAATATTTTTGATAAATAGACTGTTTTGTGAATTATGTTGTTACACATTTCCTCCAGAGAAAACAAAGTTTATATATTTATTTAACAAATACTAACACATTTATTTTAGTCTGAAATGCACCTTTTGTCATATTAAAGTCAGGGTGTGTCTCATCATCAAAGGCATGTCACAGTTAACTTGCAGTATTTTTAAATTTCTTAACTGTACATTAAAGAGTTGCTTGACTTTCAAATAACAGTGTCTCCAATTTAGTGAATTATGATACATAGTGATTATCTTGCCATAAGCCAGTCACTGAGTACTTTAAAATAATGTATTAATTATATATAACATAATGAGATATATATTATATTTTAATATATTATAGAACACATGTTCTGTTATTATATAACATTATATAATATTATATATTATAGCAATCCTTATAAGGACCATATGGGAGAAACTATTAGTGTCCCCACTGTGCAGATGAGGAATTGAAGCACAGAAAGATGAAGTAACTTGTCCAAATTTACATAGCGGGTAAGTAGATTTGGCCAGAATTGAAATCCTGACATCCTGGCTCCTGGGTTTATGCACTTAATCACTAGGCAATGCTGAGTTTCCAGGACATCACTGACTGTCTTAATCTTCTGCCTAGGGTGTATCTTTGACTTACGCCCTCTAAGGAGATATTTAAACATTTTTTTTTTTAATTCCAGATTTTTTTCCAAAATACCTTTCAGATTCGATAAGTCCAGTGAACAATATAAATACGCTATTTCAAAATAAACCTAGATTATCCAATGGTAAATTTGAAAGATTTCCAGTGTTGCTAATGAAAAACCATTAATCCTCAGACACTAAAAAAAAATGTTCATCCTAAAACATACTGGAAAATAACTCTAAGAAGTCTTTGAACAATGGAAATAGTTTTTTAAAAACTGCCTAAATGTACAAAACGTGTTTTCATAACAATGGAAATTGCACCTGAATCTGAAGAAACTAGAACTATATTTAATAAAGTCTGGAACTAAATGCATATTTTAAAGTGAGTATAGCAGTCATAGATTTGCTCATGCATTCAAACATAAAACCACACAACACAGAGCAAAGGGGGACTTAGGAATCATTCATTTTACACATAAGGAAACTAAAGTTCAGAAGAGGAGACGTAGCAAATGCCACATGCTTTTTTTTTCTCTTTTCTTTTTTTTAAAGTTACCAATTCAGGAACTATGTGGTGTGACTCAAAATTAAAATTCACATAATACCAGAATTTCAATATTAGGAATCCACATTTGAGGAAATATAAACCCTGAACTCCAAGCCTTGGGATCTGAGATCTGGAAAGTAAAAGTGGCCCCTGGCCCATTTATCAGCTAGGTTAAATCAGCATTGTACGGAAAATACTGAACTCTGTTTGTTTCTCTAATGTTTGCCCAAGAGTTATATCACTGAGGAATTTGAAGGTGTCAAGTCCATACCAATTCCTGGAGGTGAGGGTTGAGAAAACCTTACTCAGTAAGAAAAAACTATAAGACATAAAGAAAAACACTCACAGATTTAACCTAATAAAAATAACATCATATTAGAATATCATAAGTTAAAAAAGAAACAGGGAGAAAATATTTGCAACATGTTGTATTAGTCTGGGTAGACACCCTCCATTACAATCTCAATAGCTCAGTGTTCAACACAATGACATCTCCCTTTGTAAGTACCCAATCACCTCCAATTAGGAGATTGCCATATGATGCAGGTTCTTTCCAAGTGGCTTTGTCATCTTTCAGTGGCCTTGAGTCCTACTTTTGTGAAATAAAATTCATATTTCCTGGCAAGACAAGAAAAATTTAAACAAAAATTTTTCTGTCCTTTGGCCTCCTCTTTCCCCTCCTATGCACTGTGTATCTGCCTTATGCATCTGCCTTCTTCCCACTGGGAGAAATACCTGCTCAACCATAAAGAGCAACATTCTCCCAGCACCAACAAGACAATTCCTTAAAAGATAACATTCCTTCTAGATCTTGTAAAGGGCCACAATGACACTTAGATCTGGATTGTGTAAACTGTCATTAACACAGCATTTAACGTACAGCCCTCTGTCTCAAAAAACATGACTGTGCCTTAACGTCTAAGGGGCAGAACAGTTCTTGGCTCTTTCTGAGATGCTGTGCCCTGGTTATAATCCTCAGTTTGGCTCCAATAAAATTTTCCATTTCTTTCCTAGCTCGACTGATTAATTTTTCATTCATATTCTGAGGACTTCTTCCCATGCTATGAATTTCAGGTGGGATTGTGATCACAGTAGCTGGACTTTTGTCCCAGTCGTCAGTGGTAATGACCCTGTTGGAAGTCCCTGATCATTGGCTAAAATGATTAGTTTAGACTGACCAGATTTATCCCCAGGAATTTTGTTTGTTTGTTTGTTTTGCCAGACTTATTGAGAAGGACTGTCTCTAACTCCCCTGGCCCCAAACCAAAGCTGAAAAAATGTCAATTCAGAGATTCTTGACACCCTTGTGCCTTATTGCATGATCAACCTGCCTGCAGCAGGAGATGGTGAATCCATGTGTAAAAATACAACTAGCAGATACAGGAGATGGAGAAAGAAAAGGATTCAACACAGAAAGATTTGTGACAACACAGCCTGAACTGCTGAATTCAGTCAGTGTTACCTCTGGCTTTTTATACAGATAAGCCAGTTGATTCACTTTTTTTTTTTCCTCCTTACAGTACTTAAAATTAGGTCTCAATAAAAATTAAAAAAAAAATTAGGTCTCATCTACGTAGGATCAACTACATAGATACTTTCTAAATTGTCCCCATCTGTATTAGCAGTACTTCTGTGACCTTCCTTAACGTGGTAGGCTTTTACTAATGACCTAATTCTGGTAGATGTACCCATATCCTGACACAGCTAGAACAGGCAGAATATGTCTGACAAATCAAAGTCATCGATTTCAATTTTTTTACAAGCTTTAAAATTTTTCTGGGGATTTTTTTTTAATATTTAAAAAAAAGATTCTTTAAGAGACCAACTATTTAAGGCCCTCATTAGCCACATGGTTCAATCCACTCAAATGTGTCAAAATTAGGTTTTAATTTAAAGCAAATGCTGTCTTTCTTAATTAATGTGGCTTCTGTGTATACGAGAAGTTGAAAATATTATATTGTCTGTTTTTGATTTAGAGACAGAGACGGAGGTATTGAAATAGAGATTGAAATTGGTGGAAGGTCTAAATTTCCAGGATGAGGTCATCGCCTTCTATTCATACACAACGTGAATTGCAGTATATTAGAAGCAAATAACTTGTGTGGCTTCACATATTTTCAGCGGAAGAGGGATTTTGCCTCAGTACGAATCATACCTCACCAATACCTGATTTAGAAGATATTTAGATGTTTTGGACTTAAAGTTGATGCTGGAATGGGTTAAAACTTTTAGGGCTTCTGGGATGGGGTGAATTTCTTTTGCATATGAGAAGGACATAATTTGTGGGAGACCAGAGGGAGGGCTGAATTATGGCCCCTTCGAATTTTTTATGTTGAAATCCTAGCCCCCAACACCTTAGAATGTAACCATGTTTGGAAACAAGACTTTCCAGAGATAATTAAATTAAGGTCACTAAAGTGAGCTCTGCTTATTCTAAGAAGAGGATATTTGGACACAGACACGTACAGAGGGAAGACATTATAGAGCACAATCAGTATTTGCAAGGAACGGTGCAAGACAGATCTGGCCGTGCCTTTACAGAATATACAGTCTAGGTTGAAAGAAAAACAAATGAGCTTATTGAGTGGTAAGACAGGGTAAGAAAGCAAGGTGATAGGAAACAATATAGATGGGAAGCCTATTCAGCTCCAGAAAAACAGAGAGACATTACTGCTAAGACTCAAAGGAGGAGTGTGATTTTATTCACCCGAAAAACTTTTGCTTAAGTTCTATAGTAGATTGCAAATGTGTCCACTATATTTCCCCAAAGAAAAGATGGAATTTATGCACCCCTTGAATTGTGGCTGGCTCTCTGGCTTGTTCTGACCAATGAATGTGGAGAAATTGATGGTATGCAAATTCTGAGCCACCCCATAAGGCTTTGCAGCTTCAATTCTTGCTTCCCTTGGAACATGCCATGCGACCAAAACTGGATGGGGATAACCAGCTGAAGGACCAGAGACCATGGGAAAGAGTAGAGGTGCTCCACCTGACAGCCAGCCACACCCCAGAAACTCTGTCCCCACCAGACTGGGAACTGACTCCCAGACTCCCGAGTGAACTCAACCCAAACAACCAAAAGAGCTGCTAGGCTGAGTCCAGTCCAAACTGCTGATCCCCCAGGTCATGAGCTAAGTAAACAGCTGTTTCTTTTAGCCTCAAATTTTGGGGTAATCTATGATGCAGCAAAATTTAACTGATAACAACTCCCCAGGATAAAAGAGGAACCTTAAATAAATTGAATAGAGTGGGAGGTTTAATATTTTTAATTGAAACATATTTGACATATAACACCGTGTAAATTTAAGGTGCACACATTGATTTGACACATTTACATATTCTAATACGATTACCATTGTAGCAGTAGTTAGCACCTCTATCACATCACATCATTATCATTTCTTTTTTGTAGTGGCAATAATTAAGATCTAGTCTCTTGGCAAGGTTGATGATTATAACAATATTCTTTTCTATATTCACCATACTGTGCATTAGATCTCCAGGACTTATTTGCCGATGAGTTGCAAGTTGGTACATTTAAACAACATCTCTCCTATTCCCTACCCCTCAGTCCTTGGTAACCACCATTTTCCTCTCTTTTTTTATGAGTTTGACTTTTTTAGATTCCACATCTAAGTGATATCATACAGTATTTGTCTTTCTCTAACTTATCTCACTTAGCACAATGTCCTCAAGATCCATCCAGGTTGTGGCAAATGGCAGGATTTCCTTTTTTCTCATGGCAGCATAGTGTAAATTCATTCAGCCACAATGGAAAAGAATATGGAGGTTCCTCAAAAAATTAAAAGTAGAGTTACCATATGATCTGGCAATTCTACTGCTAGATGTGTACCCAAAGTAAATGAAAACAAGATATCAAGGAGATATATGTACTTCCATGTTTATTGCAGCATTATTCACAATAGCCAAGATATGGAAATAGCCTAAGCGCCCATCACTGGATGATGGATTAAGATGATGGTCATACACACACACACACACAGAGTGGAATATCACTCAGCTACGAGAAGGAAGAAGGATTTTTGATTATAGCATGTAAGGGAGATAATGATGGAAGATGAAGATGGAGGGGGTCTAGATGATGGAGGGCTTAAAAAGACACGTTAAACATTTGAGTGTTATCCTTGGTGCAGCGAGAAACCATTGAGAATTTAGGTGATTTCAAAAAAAAATCTGATTTAGTGCTGAGTATAGATTAGAGGAACATAAAAGCAGATATATACTGATGATTAGAGGGCGTTTGTGGTAGTCCAAACAAGACTGCACTGATTGACAATGGAGGTATGAGGCAAAGGAAACAACTATGATATCCAGGTGTGGACAACAGTTTCTGTGAATGAAATTACAGGATGGTAAAGGAGCTCGTATGTATATGGAGGAGCGGGGTTCTGTATTTAGTATATTGACTTTGATGTGCCTCTGAAGCGGCACAGCACCATCAGGCAATTGGACATGTGTCGAACTCAGGAGAGAGATATAATCACGACTAGAGAAAGATTTTCACCAATTGGAATATAATTATGGCAGTGGAAATTAAAAATATCATTAGCAAGTATATTTGGTTATATACATATGGGCTTCTTAACTTTTATAAATTTATTTTTACACTGTGTAGATTTTTCCAATTTTGTAATGCCTAAAGACCCTTATATGAATTCTTTATATACAATAAATACAATACATTAGATTACAAAGCAAGCCAAATATGTACTATCAATACCACATGTGTGATCATCATTAAAACATTAAATATCAAGATTTATCTGAAGTCTAATAACAAGATTTCAAAGTTGGATGAACAAATAATATTTGAGATTTTTGCAACAATTATAAGGTGATATGAAATTATCACTATTTATTCTCATGATAAAGCCTGGGGTAGTGCTCATATTAATATATTTTGTAGCCTACATTTAGATTTAAAGGAAAAGATGCATTTCAGTTGCAGGCTAGTGAAACTGAAGATTTTTTTTTCCCCATCCAACATCATAGTAAAGAAGACCTACAGCAGACTTCTGAGATGATCTCTACCTTCTCTAATCATTAAGTACTAGGTAGAATCAGCCAAAGAAACACAAGTAATCATGAGTGAGTTAACAGTAGGAGTTAACATTTGTGCTGTAGGAGACAAGCGAAGAAAGAATTTTTAACAAAAAGAAAACTCAAAATGGACTGAATCACAACTCTGGAATCTGACAATCCTTGGTTCAAATTCTAGCTCTGCAATGTACTAGGTGTGTGAACTTGGACAGTTTATTTAAATCCTTCAAGCCTCAGTTTCCTCTTATGAGGAGATGAATCAATTTCAGTAAAAAATTCAATTCTTTCCTCTCCCTATAACCATACTCTTTGACATTTGATTTTTGCAGTCCTCACCACTAAAGAGGTAAGATCTATTTCCCCTTATCTTGAACCTGGGCTTGGCCATGTCACTTGTTTTGGCTAAAAAAGAAGAAATTCAAATTTTGAGACTTAAGAGGCATAATATGGTTTAATTTATGCTCTTGCACCACTGCCATCATCATGAAAATATGCCTGCACTAATGTGCTGGAGGATTAAAGATATATGGGCAGAACCAGTTTATTTTTTTTGCTCCAGCCAAGGTGAGTCTAGATGCTCCAATAGCCAGTGGACTTCTAAGACATGAAAAGTCCAGCCAGGATGAATGCAACTGTACCTCAGTTTACCCCAGACACTTGAGTAATGAATGCTTATTGGTGAGCAATGAATGAAGTACTGTGGTTGTTTTACAGAATTATCATGGTGGTAGGTAACTGATTTTAATTGACACAATCTAAAAAATAGGAACAGCTGCATTTTCTTCCTTTGTAGGGAGTTGTGAGGAAAAGAGGAAACAATTATTTATAAAATATTTTAGTAGCAATTGAGAAATCATCTACTTAAAAAAAATAGGTAGTTGCAATAAATGCTGTTCAGATTACAAGTAAAAGAACACTTAGAAAGAGGATCAAGATGGCAGAATAGGAGGATGTGTGCTCACTCCCTCTTGCAAGAGCACCGGAATTATAACTAACTGCTGAACAATCATCGACAGAAAGACACTGGAACTCACCAAAAAAGACACCCCCACATCCAGAGACAAAGGAGAAGCTGTAATGAGATGGTAGGAGGGGTGAAATCATGTTAAAATCAAATCCCATAAATGCTGGGTGGGTGACTCACAAACTGGAGAACAGTTATACAGCAGAAGTCCACCCACTTAAGTGAGGGTTCTGAGCCCCACATCAGGCTTCCTAACCTGGGAGTCCAGCAACAGGAAGAGGAATCCCCAGAAAATTAGACTTTGAAAGCCAGCGGTGTTTGACTGCAGGACCTCCGCAGGACTGGGGGAAACAGAGACTCCACTCTTAGAGGGCACACAAAAATGTGTGCTCACCAGGACCCAGGGGGAAGGAGCAGTGACCCCACAGGAGACTGAACCAAACCTACCGACTGGTGGTGGAGGGTAGCCTGCAAAGGTGGGGGCAACTGTGGCTCACCGAAGAGACAAGGGCACTGGCAGCAAGGGTTCTGGGAAGTGCTCATTGGCGTGAGCCCTCCCAGAGTCCGCCATTAGCTCTGCAATGTACTAGGTGTGTGAACTTGGACAGTTTATTTAAATCTGTAAGCTCCAGTGCTGGGTAGCCTCGGGTCTAACAATCAACAGGTGGGAATATAGCCCCACCCACTGGGAGACAAACAGATTAAAGTTTTACAGAGCTCCATCCACCAAATCGGATTAAAATCTTACTGAGCTCCAACCACCCAGCCCTACCCACCATCAGTCCCTCCCATCAGGAAGCACCCAAGAGCCTCCTAGACAGCTTCCACCACAAGAGGGCAGATAGCAGTACCAAGCAGTATCAGCAGTATTTCATTCTGTGGAATTGAAAACCACAGCCACAGAAAGATAGAGAAAATGAAAAGGCAGAAGACTTTGTACCAAATGAAGGGACAAGATAAAACACCAGAAAAACAACTAAATGAAGAGGAGATAGGCACCCTTCCAGAAAAAGAATTCAGAATAATGATGGTGAGGATGATCCACAACTTTGAAAAACACTGGATGCAAAGATAGAAAAATTGCAAGAAAAGTTTACCAAAGACCTAGAAGAATTAAAGAACAAACAAAGACATGCAACACAATAACTGCAATGAGAAATACACTAGAAGGGGTAGGAAGAATCAAGATGGTGGAGTAGCAGGATGTGCGCTCACTCCCTCTTGCAAGAGCACCGGAATTATAACTAACTGCTGAATAATCATCAACAGAAAGACACTGGAACTCACCAAATTAAAATACCCCACATCCAGAGACAGAGAAGCCGCAATGAGACGGTAGGAGGGGAGCAATCGCGTTACAATCAAATCCCATAAATGCTGGGTGGGTGACTCACAAGCTGGAGAACAGTCATACTGCAGAAGTCCACCCACTAAAGTGAGGGTTCTGAGCCCCACATCAGGCTTCCTAACCTGGGGGCCCAGCAACAGGAAGAGGATCCCCACAGAATCAGACTTTGAAAGCCAGCTGGATTTGATTAAAAGGACCTCCACAGGACTGGGGGAAATGGAGACTCCACTCTTGCAGGGCACACAAAAAAGTGTGCTCACCAGGACCCAAGGGGAAGGAGCAGTGACCCCACAGGAGACTGAACCAGACCTACTTACTGGTGTTAGAGTGTTGCCTGCAGAGGTGGGGGGCGGCTGTGACTCACCAAGGAGACAGGGGTAAATGGCGGAAAGGGTTCTGGGAAGTGCTCATTGGTGTGAGCCCTCCCAGAGTCCACCATTAGGCCCACCAAAGAGCCTGTAAGCTCCAGTAATGGGTAGCCTCAGGCCAAACATCAAACAAGGTGGGAACACAGCCCCACACACTGCCAATCCAGCAGATTAAAGAGTCACTGAGCTCTGCCCATCAAATCAGATTAAAGTTTTACTGAGCTCTGCCCACCCAGCCCAACCCACCATCAGTCCCTCCCATCAGGAAGCACACAAGAGCCTCCTAGGTAGCTTCCTCCACAAGAAGGCAGACAGCAGAATCAAGCAGTATCAGCAGTATTTCATCTTGTAGAACTGATAACCACAGCCACAGAAAGATAGAGAAAATGAAAAGGCAGAAGACTTTGTACCAAATGAAGGGACAAGATAAAACCAGAAAAACAACTAAATGAAGAGGAGATAGGCACCCTTCCAGAAAAAGAATTCAGAATAATGATGGTGAGGATGATCCAGGACTTTGAAAAAAGACTGGATACAAAGGTCAAAAATTGCAAGTGCAAAGACCTAGAAGAATTAAAGAGCAAACAAACAGAGATATGCAACACAATAACTGAAATGAACAATACACTGGAAGGAACCAATAGCAGATTAACTGAGGCAGAAGGGCGAATAAGTGACCTGGAAGACAGAATGGTGCTAATCACTGAAGCAGAAAAGAATAAGGAAAAAAGAATGAAGAGAACTGAAAATGGCCTAAGAGACCTCTGGTACAATGTTAAATGCACCAACATTCACATTCTAGGGGTCCCAGAAGGAGAAGAGAGAGAGAAAGGACCTGAGAAAATATTGGAAGAGATTATAGTTGAAAACTTCCCTAACATGGGAAAGGAAATAGCTACCCAAGTCTACGAAGCGCAGAGAGTCCCAGGCAGGATAAACCCAAGGAAAAACATGCCAAGACATATAGTAGTCAAATTGACAAAAATGAAAGACAGAGAAATGTTATTAAAAGCAACAAGGGAAAAACGACAAATAACATACAAGGGAACTCCCATCAGGTTAACAGCTGATTTCTCAGCAGAAACTCTACAAGCCAGAAGGGAGTGGCACAATATATATAAAGTGATGACCGAGAAGAATGTACAACCAAGAATAATCTACCCAGCAAGGATCTCATTTAGATTTGACGGAGAAATCAAAAGCTTTACAGACAAGCAACAGCTAAGAGAATTCAGCACCACCAAACCAGCCCTACAACAAAAGCGAAAGGAACTTCTCTAAGCAGGAAAGATAAGAGAAGAAAAGGACCTACAAAAACAAAAACAAAACAATTAAGAAAATGGTAATAGGAACATACATATTGATAATTACCTTGAATGTAAATGGACTAAATGCACCAACCAAAAGATACAGACTGGCTGAATGGATCCAAAAACAAGACCCATATATATGCTGTCTATAAGAGACCCACTTCAGACCTAGGGACACATGCAGATGGAAAGTGAGGGGATGGAAAAAGATATTGCATGCAAATGGAAATCAAAAGAAAGCTGGAGTAGCGATACTCATATCAGATAAAATAGACGTTAAAATAGAAAATGTTACAAGAGACAAGAAAGGACACTACATAAAGATCAAGGGATCAATCAAAGAAGAGAAAACAATTATAAATATATATGCACCTAATATAGGAGCACTTCAGTACATAAGGCAAATGCTAACAACTATGAAAGAGGAATCAATAGTAACACAATCATAGTGGGGGACTTTAACATCCCACTTACACCAATGGACAGATCATCCACACAGAATATTAATAAGGAAACACAAGCTTTAAATGACACAATAAATCAGCTTGATTTAATAGTTATCTATAGGACATTCCATCCAAAAACAGCAGATTACACATTCTTCTCAAGTGCACATGGAATATTCTCCAGAATAGATGACATCTTGGTCATAAACCAAGTGTTGGTAAATTCAAGAAAATTAAAATCATATCAAGCATCTTTTCTTACAACAATGCTATGAGATTAGAAATCAATTACAGGAAAAAAAAAACTGTAAAAAACACAAACACATGGAGGCTGAACAATATGCTACTAAATAACCAACAGATCAGTGAAGAAATCAAAGAGGAAATCAAAAAATATCTACAGACAAATGACAATGAAAACACAACAATCCAAAACCTATGGGATGCAGTTCTAAAAGGGAAGTTCATAGCAATACAATCCTACCCCCAATAACAAGAAAAATCCCAAATAAACAATCTAAACTTACACCTAAAGAAACTAGAGAAAGAGGAGCAAACAAGACCCAAAGTTAGTAGACGGAGAGAAAGCATAAAGATCAGAGCAGAAAAAAATGAAATAGAAACAAAGAAAGCAATAGCAAAAAACAACAAAACTAAAAGCTGGTTCTTTGAGTAGATAAATAAAATTGATAAACCTCTAGCAAGACTCTTCAAGAAAAAGAGGGAGAGGACTCAAATCAATAAAATCAGAAATGAAACAGGAGAAGTTACAACAGACGCCATAGAAATAAAACGCACCATAAGAGACTGCTACAAGCAACTATATGCCAATAAAATGGACAACCTGGATGAAATGGACAGATTCTTAGAAAAGTATAACCTTCCAAGACCAAATCAGGAGGAAATAGAAAATATGAACAGACCAATCACAAGGAATGAAATTGAAACTGTGATTAAAAATCTCCCAACAAACAAAAGCCTAGGACCAGTCATATTAACAGGTGAATTTTATCAAACATTTAGAGAAGAGCTAACACCCATCCTTCTCAAACTCTTCCAAAACATTGCAGAGGAAGGAACACTCCCAAACTCATTTCATGAGGCCGCCATCACCCTGATACCAAAACCAGGCAAAGATACTACAAAAAAAGAAAATTACAGACCAATATCACTGATGAATTTAGATGCAAAAATCGAAAACAAAATACTAGCCAACAGAAACCTACAACACATTAAAAGGATCATACACAGTGACCAAGTGGGGTTTATCCCTGGACTGCAAGGATTCTTCAATATATACAAATCAATCAATGTGATACACCATAGTAACAAAGTGAAGGATAAAAACCACATGATCATCTCAATAGATGCAGGAAAAGCTTTTGGCAAAATTCAACACCCATTTATGATAAAAACTCTCCAGAAGGTAGGCATAGAGGGAACCTACCTCAACACAATAAAGTCCATATATGACAAACCCACAGCAAACATCATTCTCAATGTTGAAAAACTGAAAGCATTCCCTCTAAGATCAGGAACAAGACAAGGATGTCCACTCTCACCCCTACTATTCAACAGTTTTGGAAGTCCTTGACACAGCAATCAGAGAAGAAAAAGAAATAAAAGGAATCCAAATTGGAAAAGAAGAAGTAAAACTGTCACTGTTTACAGAAGACATGATACAATACACAGAAAATCCTAAAGATGCCGCCAGAAAACTACTTGAGCTAATCAATGAATTTGGTAAAGTTGCTGGATACAAAATTAACACACAGAAATCTCTTGCATTTCTATACACTAACAATGAAATATCAGAAAGAGAAACTAAGGAATCAATCCCATTCACCATTGCAACAAAAAGAACTAAATACCTAGGAATAAACCTAACAAGGAGGTAAAAGACCTGTACTCAGAAAACTATAAGACGCTTATGAAAGAAATCAAAGAAGACACAAACAGATGGAGGGACATACTATGTTCTTGGATTGGAAGAATCAACATTGTGAAAATGACTATCTTACCCAAAGCAATTTACAGATTCAATGCAATCCCTATCAAATTACCAATGGTATTTTTCACAGAACTAGAACAAGAAATCTTACGATTTGTATGGAAATGCAAAAGACCCTGAATAGCAAAAGCACTCATGAGACGGAAAGATGGAGTTGGTGGAATCAGTCTTCCTGACTTCAAGCTATACTACAAGGCTACAGTGATCAAGACAGTATGGTACAGGCACAA
This sequence comes from Hippopotamus amphibius kiboko, assembly GCF_030028045.1. Classification (NCBI taxonomy): domain Eukaryota; kingdom Metazoa; phylum Chordata; class Mammalia; order Artiodactyla; family Hippopotamidae; genus Hippopotamus; species Hippopotamus amphibius. The sequence goes on from NC_080194.1 coordinate 9,149,339, forward strand.
AAACAGAAATATAGATCAATGGAACAGGATAGAAAGCCCAGAGATAAACTATGGTCAACTAATCTATGACAAAGGAGGCAAGGATATACAATGGAGAAAAGGCAGCCTCTTCAATAAGTGGTGCTGGGAAAACTGGAGAGCTACATGTAAAAGAATGAAATTAGAACACTCTTTAACACCATACACAAAAATAGACTCAAAATGGATCAAAGACCGAAATGTAAGGCCAAGCACTATAAAACTTCTAGAGGAAAACATAGGAAGAACACTCTTCGACATAAACCACAGTGAGATCTTTTTAGATTCACTCCCTAGAGTAATGGAAATAAAAACAAAAATTAAGAAGTGAGACCTAATGAAACTTCAAAGCTTCTGCACAGCAAGGGAAAGTATAAGCAAGTCAAAAAGACAACCCTCAGAGTGGGAATAAAAATTTTCAAACGAACCAATAGACAAAGGATTAATCTCCAAAATATATAAACAGTTCATCCAGCTCAATATCAAAAAAACAAGCAACCCAACCAAAAAATGGGCAGAAGACCTAAACAGGCATTTCTCCAAAGAAGACATACGGATGGCCAAGAAGCACATGAAAAGCTGCTCGACATCACTGATTATTAGAGAAACGCAAATCAAAACTACAATGAGGTATCACCTCACACCGGTTAGAATGAGCATCATCAGAAAACCTATAAACAGTAAATGCTGGAGAGGGTGTGGAGAAAAGGGAACACTCTTGCACTGTTGTTGGGAATGTAAACTGATACAGCTACTATGCAGAACAGTATGGAGGTTCCTTGCACAACTAAAAATAGAGTTACCATATGACCCAGCAATCCCACTGCTGGGCATATACCCAGAGAACACCATAATGCAAAAAGGCACATGCACTCCAGTGTTCACTGCAGCACTATTTACAATAGCCAGGACATGGAAGCAACCTAAATGTCCATCAACTGATAAATGGATAAAAAAGATGTGGTATATATATACAATGGAATATTACTCAGCTGTAAAAAGCAATGAAGCTGGGACATTTGTAGAGACATGGATGGACCTAGAGACTGCCACACAGAGTGAAGTGAGTCAGAAAGAGAAAAACAAATATCGCATATTAACACATATATACGGACTATAGAAAAATGGTACAAATCAACTGGTTTGCAAGGCAGAAATAGAGGCACAGACATAGAGAACAAACATATGGACACCTAGTAGGGAAAGCGGGGAGGGTTGGGGGGGAATGATTCTAGAGATTGGGATACCAAATTGTACACTCTAAATATAAGTAGTTTAATGTCTGTTAACTGTATCTCAATAAAAGTTCTTAAAAAAAAAAGAGCACTTAGAAAATATTAGTATCAATTTGATGGTTCCTACTTCTCTGAACAATATCAATGAAATAGTGCTAGGAAACAAAGAAAACAAAAGCAAACTGTTTAGAGGGATTGAAGAATAAATAGAAGGAAATGAAGAAATGAAGGCAGAAGGCTAATTCTGATCAGGGCTAACGTTTACAGTAAGTCCCCTGGATATGAACCTTCAAGTTGAGAACTTTTCAAAGCCGTGAACGTGTGTTCACATGTCCAATAACCTAAGTAAATCCACGTGTCTAGCGTACATTGTCACGTGTTCACATGTCCAATAACCTAAGTAAATTCACGTGTCCAGCATACATTGTCACGTGCCTACATCCTCTAACAAGTGGTTGTGCTTTTGTGTACTTTACTGTATAGTACTGTAGAGTACAGTAGTACAGCATCTTTATTTCAAACCCAGGATGTCCAGTAGCAGGCACAAGAAAAGTGGTGATGTAGCTGGTAACTGAACATTAGGTGTGAGTGAAATTGCAGCTTGCCTTCTCTCTCCCATTGCTGATGAGCCTTCAGCTCTACCATCTCCCACCCCCTCTGCCTCCTCCAGTCAGTAACTCTTCTTGGCTGTTCACTGGATGCCAACCCCTGTATGCCAGCTGTTGTACTATACTACTTTACTTTTCAAGGTACTGTAAGATTAAAAACGTCTTCTTTATTTTTTGTGTTTGTTTTTTGTGTATTATTTGTGTGAAAAGTATTATAAACCTATAACAATACAGTACTATATAGCCGATTGTGTTAGTTGGGTACCTAGGCTAACTTTGTTGGACTTATGAACAAATTAGACTTAACGAATGAGCTCTCAGAATGGAACTCGTTTGTATGTAGGGCACTTACTGTACTTAGCACTTACTGTATTCCAGGCACTGTAGTATTTTATATATTTTTTCTTTATTTAATTATTAAAATATAGGACACAACATTACAAAGTTACAAATTGACTTTATACATAGTATGGGAAAAAGAGAGTATGCTTATGATTTCTAAGGGCCACTTTGAAACAAAAAAACCCTCTTTTGACTCAGTATATTTCTCAAGAGGTATCATGTCTGTAGACATAACCTCATCAGATGGATTTTGTTATATTGCCTTGAAAGGTTGCTCAGGAAGAGTCTGTACAGTGCTGCATTTTTGCAACCCTGACATGAAGCAGTACAAGTTTTCTAATTTCTTTTAGGAATCTGAATTCACAGCTTTAACCACTTGGCAGAGAATCTAGTAGAGTATGAAATTTGAAATAAAGCAGGTAAAGAGGCAAAGGGGTAAACGTCAGTCAAAAGAAGCTGTGTTAGAATCCCTGTACCAATTGTACATGTGTGGCTTCAGAGACTTTTTTTTCGCCTTTTCCCAGAACCTCAGTTTCCTCATCTTTAAATTCAAATATTAATACTATTTCTGAATAAAGTTCTTGTGAGGATTAAATGAAATGATACACATGCATGCTTAACAATGTGTCATTTACTGATAAGTGTTTCTGAAGTATAGTCCTGGTATTGATCATGAATAATATCACTGTAAATTAGTGGTAAAACTGGATTAGTGTTCCATTCACTAACAGTGTGTGTTTAGGCGATGCTGCCAATAAATAATAGGAAGAGTGGATGTATATACATTAGTTCTATAATAAAGCCTAACTCCTTAATTACAGTGAGGCAATAATTTAGAAGCATGAATACAGTATTGGGACTCAGGGATAAAGGGTTCTACTGTCAGATCTGCTAGTGTCTTTGTGACCTTGGGGATGTCCTATTATTTTTATGACAAAGACTCAATTTTCTCTTCTATTGCATGAAGCAGTTCGGTAGTCGTTAGAACTCTAAAGTTCTATTTAGAGCTCACATGCTGTGAACCTGGTCAACTTTGAAGTTAGTATTCAGAAAGAATACCAGGAATTCTAGTTTGTATTCAGAAGAGAGGAATAAAAAAAGAATGCATGATTTAAAGGAACTAAGGTTCCTCCCTCTGACACTGTCAGCCCCATTGGCTCCGGTTTGGTTCAGATGTTGCTTGATGTATAGCCAAGGCAATATCGGAACGCTATGAAAGAAACTGCAGATTTCCCAAGGATTGTTGCTGAGTGCCCCCGTTATTTCCACATCTATTATAAGAAGAGAAATAAAGCATGAAAATGGGCATCTTCTTCCCCAACAATTCTCAAATAGAAAAATGTGGGAGCTTCAGAAAGGCCCCAGGCTCTTCTGTTCCACAGATTACATTCTGCAAATTAATGGAGCGCCAACACACTGAGGGGGTGGTAGTGGCATGGAGGCATAAGGGCAGTGCCCGCAGCATCCCTCTCATCAGCTGCCAAGAGAGCTGTGCAAGGGGATCTGCTTCTAGCTCTGGGCAGTTTCTGAACTGTAGTTCTGCCTCACTGGCAATAAGGGCTTCAACGGAGATGGACTAAGCTGAAAGAATTCAAAAAGTAACCCTGCTCTGGACAAGTACATCATGCTCTCATACATGGTCCATAGGCAACTAGCAGGATGCTGGTGTCTTCCTGATGGGCTCAGAACTGATTTTTTTTTAAAGCTCTTTATTGGAACATAATTGCTTTACACGGTTGTGCCAGTTTTTGCTGTATACCAAAGTGAATCAGCTGTATTTATATATATATCCCCATATTCCTTCCCTCCCGCGACTCTCTCCCACCCTCCCTATCCTGGTCCTCTAAGTCATCACTCATCATCGTGTTTATCTCTCTATCTGCTGTGTGTGTGTGTGTGTGTGTGTGTGTGTGTATAAAATCTGCATACTCCACACATTTCCATTTTTATGCATTACTTGGGGCATATTATATACACACATATAAATTGGTAACATAATGTTACTCTGTTGCAAAAAGATTACAAAAGCTTATTATTTAGGTTCTATCACAAATTCTAACTGCCCAGCTAAAGAAGGCAACATTGTAAAGACTTGAATGGCACATATACAAGTATAGATGCTTGGAAATCACATCATGTTCAAGAGGGAGGCTTTGTTATCAATAATGTTTCATAGTCATAGGTTTTAGCTGTGGTTTCCCCTTCTTTTAATGGGTATATTCCAAAAAAATACTCTTAGTATTGACAAATACTTGTCAATTATTTGCTCTTTTGTAACTCTTGTAGTTACCATTTCTTTTGTTACTATGTTCTTCTCTATGCCTCTGTTACTTCACTTTTCTCTAAAAGTGGAAATGGTAGTGGCAGGGAAGTCTTTTGTCTCCCTTAAGTGGGTCTAAAGCTTCTAAATTATCAGAACCACTGTTCTATCCGTATTCTTATGCCCAATTCCCTTCCCCAGGCTTACATGTCTTTCAAAATGTCACTGGGAGGAAAATGTCTTCCTGAAATTCCACAGAGGGGGGCGGGGGCGGGGGGGGGGTATCTTTCTTGAAATATAACTGTTGTTTGGTTACATTGTATTACAGAATTCTTTGGATTGGTGGTTGTTTCTGGTACTACTGCTGCATAAAGAAGTACCCTAAACTTAGCGGCACAGACAAGCAATCATTGTGTTATGCCCAGAGATTCACTTGGATCCAAGACTTCAGAAAGGGTGCAGCAGAGATGCTGTCTGTCTTCACCGTATCTGGAGCCTGAGCTAAGAAAACCCAACAGTTGAGGATGACAACACATGGGGCCACTGAAATCATCTGAAAGCTCATTTATTCACAATTCCATAGACTGTGCCTGGTGTTTTCACCTCTAGATTTCAGTTTTCCCTTCAGTAACATGGGAGTAATTTTAGTATCTAATTCATAGGTCTGTTGTAAATGTTATATTTTATGAAGGTAGGTAGGTACCTGCATGTATGTTTCACTCTACAAAATGGTTTGAACAAGTGGACAAGAGTTTATTTTATTCACTTCTATAACCATTAAATATCTTGGCATATATAAGGTGCTCTTTGAATATTTCATGTGAAAGAATGCCAATAAAGTTCTTATCAAAGTTTCCAGCATAAAATAAAAGCTCAAAAATATATTTTGTATGAAAAAAAAATATTTCTCAGGCTCCATTCATTAGAGCATAATGGTTTTCAGCACTGGCACTGAAAATAATCTAACTAAATTCTAATCTCAGCTATACTACTTACAAAAAATAGGCCTGGCTTCAGTTTCTTTATTTGTAAAATAGTAATAATGAAAAAAATAATTCCATTACATAAGGTTATTGTGTGGCGTAAATGCATCCAGAAAGTTGACCGTGTAAACCACTAGAGCAGATCTGGAACCTTCTCTAGATTTCTTGGGTGTCCTTGTATTGCAGATCAGGGATCAGGAAAAGGGATTCTACATGAAAAGGACCAAATTCTGGGAGATCCAGAGAGCAAGGAAGATAAGGTTGTACCAGTACTGAGAAGATTATAAATGATTATAAACATTTAAACAGACATTTAAAATACTCATTTATCTGGAGAAAAGGGAAACCTCCTGCACTGTCGGTGGGAATGTAAATTGATACAGCCACTATGGAGAACAGTATGGAGGTTCCTTGAAAAACTAAAAATAGAACTACTATATGACCGAGCAATCCCACTCCTGGGCATATAGCCTGAGAAAACCATAATTCAAAAAGATACATGTACCACAATGTTCACTGAAGCACTATTTACAATAGCTAGCACATGAGAGCAATGTAAATGCTCATCAACAGATGAATGGATAAAGAAGATGTGGCACATATATACAATGGAATATCACTCAGACATAAAAAGGAATGAAATTGAGTTATTTGTAGTGAGGTGGATGGACCTAGAGTCTGTCATACACAGTGAAGTCAGAAAGATAAAAACAAATACTGCATGCTAACGCATATATATAGACTCTAAATAAATGGTACTGATTGAACCCAGGGGCAGGGCAAGAATAAAGACACAGATGTAGAGAATGGACTTGAGGACACAGGGGGTGAAGGGGAAGCTGGGATGAAATAAGAGAGTAGAGTTGACATTTATACACTACCAAATGTAAAATAGAGGGCTAGCGGGAAACTGCTGCATAGCTCAGGGAGATCAACTCAATGCTTGGTGATGACCTAGAGGGGTGGAATAGGGAGGGTGAGACGGAGGCTCAAGAGGGAGAGGATATGGCGATATATGTATGAACGCAGCTGATTTGCTTTGTTGTACAGCAGAAACTGGCACAATATTGTAAAGCAATTATACTCCAATAAAGATCCGAAGGAAAAAAATTAAAAAGAGTTAAAACACTCATTGATCTACTCTCTGCACATATTGCTGTTAAATTCTTCCATTGTATTACTAGAGAAATCTTTTTAAAGACCCAGCTCCCTCAACTCTGTTCTTGGAAATTAAAAAGAGATTTTTCAAGTGTCTAAAGGGGAAATGCCCTCCACACTTCTTTCCTTTTACTCTTTTCATATTAAACATGTTGGGATAAGAAGAGAATCCCAGGAAGTGAAAACTCAAGGAGAACAGAACTGAAGGTAAACAGATCAGCTACTAATCCTCATTTGAAAATTCTGTTTTCAGTGTTAACCTTGAAAATTTGAATTCTTTTAAGCTAGATAAAACTTCTCTCTCAATCTATACATTGAAGTCACATCAAAATCACATTCCCACCATCCCTATAGAAACTCAGATTTCCATAATGTAGTCAGTTTTGGAGGTTGAGTTTAGATAGAGGCATAAAGTAATCTAATTAAACTAATTGAAAATAAGATATAAAAATCTTAACCTTCCCAGAGACATTTCAATTTTAAATGAGGTGGTTTATTAATAGCAAAGAATTTCTAGTTGATGAAATGCCAGGCTGTGCAATAAAAGAAAAATGGAGAAACTAACATTTATTGAGAGTCCACTATGTACCCAGTACTTTGCATATAATTTTTGTTTGAAAGATATTTTTTAAAGGCTCAGAGCAGTGAAAACATCTGTGTAAGTCACACAGGTAATAGAGCAAAACACTCAGAACGAAACCCTCATTTGAACAAATGATTACTCTGCTACCATGTACCAACCATCAGAGCACATTCCTTATCCTTGTTCCTTATCCTGAGCCCCAGGATAACGAACTGGAACAATGCCAAGTAAAGATGAGTACATCTAAACTCATTATATGAGAATATATTTTAATTGATAGAGGCATGATAATGGTTTCATAAACATGATATATATATAATTTTTAATAATGTGAGTATGCTAAATGGTAGCAGATTGAACCATTTTCATTGGTTCACAGAATAAGTTCCATGTTGTTGGTCTTCCTGTCATGAGTAGGTCTCTTCCTATTTTTGGGGGGGGCGGGGCAGCAGTGGGAAGGGCAAGCCGCTAACTTTCCTTCAAAGATAGTAACCAGTAGACGTATCTTCTTATCTCTGAAAGCCTGTTGGCATCCTCATGTTCTGTAATTACACAACGGGACATGTGTGGTAATATTCATTCTTAGGATTTTCAAAGATATCTTTGTATTACTGCCTTTGTTGCTATGGAAATAATTTCTTGAGTTATCAACATTTCTCTTTGTGCTGCTTGGAATCCAAATATATTTCCACTGACAGCCTCCTTCAGCACCGAAACGTGATTTCTACAACCACAATACATTTCTGCATTTCCAATATGTAACAATCAAATACCTGGACACACAACTGTATAAAGATACTATGGAATGTTTAGCTTCATGTCATCTGATAGACATTTATTTTCTTGTTGTCAGAAGCTGTCGTTTTCATTCTAAACATTGTGGCATCCGGTGGTAGGAGCCAAAAAAAAATAAAGTTCTTTCCTCAAGAATGTTTTGTCATTAGGAAGAAGGTCTCACAGAAAACTTCTCTAACTAGGAGAAGTCAAGAAATCTAAGCAGTATATTAAATAATTGTAGGGATTCTGCCCAAGAAGATACTGTATAATAACTATCATTATTAAAATACCAAACTGAAAGTTTTCATTTATCTTTCACTCAATCAACACAATGTGAAAATTTCTGGAAAATACTATGTTCTCTAGCTTCAACGTTTTTAAGACGGGGCACAGCCCTTTGTAGAGTGCAAGATCCACAGCGAACATTCGCTGCTTCTGGTGTTCAGTATTTCCCTAAAACGAAAGCTCATTAACGTTTATCAAATCTATGGCGATGTTCTACCTACTTGGTTCTCTTTCGTATGGACTTGTTTACTTTGTGCTAACAGCTGTAAAATTATATTACTTTATTGATTTTCTGCATCAATATGGGGAAATTCCACAGGATGAGGCAATTTCAATAAGAAAACTTAAAGTACTTGAACTCAATTTCAGATGTGGTACTTCCCACCAATTTGCAGAAAACATGGGCAAATAAACCTTGTTCTTTTAGGAGGTTTCTCTTCCTCACTCAATGTTAGTGTTTAACATCATTCCAACATTCAATGAATAAGCTATTTTTGCCTCCAAAATCACTTATTTCATTGTATTTACTGTTATTCCTACTTGGGAAAAAGTCTTGGCTCTTTTATCAATCTGAGGCCACATTGGTACTTTTTCTAGATTCCAAATCTTAAACGTAACAAATCATTCTTCAGCAGCAGCCACGTGTTAGCATCTGTGTTTATCACCTGGAGTCTGTGCTTTCCACGCCATCTACCCTCAAAGAAAATTTCTCAAACACCTGACTCATTTTTATTGATTTTATGGAACTCAAGGGAGAAATCAAGTATTGCTTTGTGTGGCCTCTACCAGAAATGAATTTATGGTATTGCTCAGAGCAAAGAGACACAGGCAGCTGAATTTTTCAATTTAGTTTTATTTTTTCTGGGTTTTATTATTTTTTAAATTTTGTATGGAAGCAAGGAATTTTTTTTTCCAGTAGAGTTACCTGACCTGCCTGAAGACATCAAATTCCACAGTATGGTTCTTCTCTAACTCCTTGTCAATAGATTGAGACCATTTTATCTGTCTTGACAGTGAAATTGATTCGGACAAAAAGATCTACCTCCTTGGACTAACATCATATTGATTGACTGGTCTGATCAACTCTATTAAAATAATCCAAGCAGTCAAGTATCTGAAGACATAAATGCATGGGATAATTCTAAAACTCTGACATCTGTAATAACATCCTGTTGAATTTAAAAGTGAAACTCTATAGACACATAAAGACAGACATCTTCTCAAGATAAGAACATCAATTATCTAATAAATTACATTTGTTAAAATAGGCATTTCTGGATTGTTCATTATACAGTTGCTACTAAATGACTACGAAGGTCATCTTACAGGATGATGGCTAACAAGTAAGCCGAGATGATGTGTAATACTATTGAGTCAGAGAGGGGACTGGTGTCTATCTGGTGTTAGTGCCATTAAGTCTGGATATTACCTTTAACTAAGAACAATAAAAGTGTTATGGCTTCTAGTTTCTTGAACATTCATTGAAAATATTATGCTATAATATGATTACTAAGTTCTTTAGAATATAGATGTTTTAATTTTTAAAATTCTTGTCATTATTTTGAATGACTGACTGGAAGGTAAAAATATATAATAATGAACAATAATGCACAGAAATTACTCTTCTCACTTTTCATCGTATTCTATTGTATTTTTGACATAGAATGATATCAATAAAAAGAACAGAGCAAGGAAAAATTTAAATTTTGGAAGGCAGCATAATTTCACCTCCAGATTTCTAAGGTTTCTTTTTTTTTCTATCATATGCCTTTAAACCTATTCTGCCTGTGATTTATTCAAAATTGCATATCATTTGAAGTGACCTTTGTTCCAAGGCCACTTACATATGCCATTATACGCCAATGAAAATATCAGATAATGCATATCTATTTAATTCAAATACTTTTTTCAGTTTATTCTTTTATATTTTTATGTAATGGCTTTTGTACATACAATGGATAACAATGTAGTGACTTAAGTAGACTATATTTATTGTAAGTGCTATTTCCTTTCCTTTCTTTGTGTCTAGCTCTGTTAGCTGGGCAGAGCTGAGTGGGATCTATGAATAACAGCTTAGGAGTAAATTATAAATATATCTTAGAGGAGAGAACAATAAGTGTTTGCTTTTGTTTATCCCTTTGAATAAACAAGTCAATATTTTTGAGCACTATTTTTGTGCCATGCACTTTCTGAAGCACTTTATAATATTATTATATAAAAGACTACATTATACACACACACACGCCATCTACCTATCTATCTATCATGATCTATCTATCTATCTGTCATCTATTTATCTACCTGTCTATCATCATTGTCTCTGCCTGGGTCTTTCTATCTATACTCACATACCTGGATATATTTCTACATCTATATCTATCTATCTACCTAAAACAGTTAATCTAATCTTGCCAAAGAGTCATGGCTGCAAGGGATTTTATATCTTGTACAAGTGACTCAGAGAAGCAGGGAGGTTGAAAATTCACTTTAAAAGTAGTGATAGTGACATCAATTCTGAATGACGTTGACAGCAGCAGAGTGACCATTCTGTTGATGTGGTAGCAGACAGTCCTCTGTAGCAATTATTTTAGAAGACATATGGTAACAAGACTGCTTCTATGGTGCCATGTGGTTTTAAGATTGCCTCATCTCCTTCCATCCCTGCTTTTTTTGACCCTCATTTATCAGATGTCCAAGCAATCTGTGAGTACTTGCTTATATAAACAAATATCTTTTCTTCCTGAGTTCATCAGAGTTAACTGCTGTTGTCTGCAATCAAGAACCCGTAAGACACTATGAATTGGGTTTGGGAGTGGGTTGTAGCAACAGGGTCCACAAGAATTAAGAACTTGGAAGATAGTGAAAATCCTTTACATATTCATACATGCTTAGGGATAGGAACATCAAAGCCTATGGCACACAGAGGATAAACTACCAGTTAATGTATTATGTTACCTAAGAGAAAGGCAAAGCTTGAGGAACTGAGCTACTTATAATGGAAAATAGTGTGAAGGGCATGTACTTTATTATATGTAATAAGTACTTCCAAGAGAAGTTTAAGAGTACTGCAATCATGAATCCCTTAATGTTCAGGTCAATTCACACACTGAAGCCCAGGCAGAGTCCACAAACATGGAAAAACCCTTTCATCACTTAGAGGCACAGAGTTGGAGGAGACAGACAGGCATTTAATTCTGAAAATTGCCAAATCACAACATCAAGAGATCACCAGATCTCTAATACAAAAACTAAGGTACTTGACATTCACATGTGGGACTTGGGATATTTTGTACCTAATATATAGGAGGAACTAAATACAACTAAGAGCAAGTTTGCTCCTTCATAGTAGCAAAAATATCAAGAGCATTTATGGAAATGGATTCTGAGATAGTCCAATCAAAATGAAAAAAGTATAATTTTCCAATTATGTGGAATTAATATGGATGTAATCACAAGAGAGTCTGGATTCAATATTTTAGTTTTAATCTTTCCAACTGCTGCCTGCATGTTTCGCTGAGACCTCAATTCACAATTTACCAATAGTCCATGGTATACGGATTCCACATGACAGGTTCTTCAGAAAAAGGTAGAGGGAAGAATCTACATATTTTAGAGGATATGTTTGCAGACTTCGTTTTTCCTTTGTAACTTACTAAAAGACACATATTTCAACCCCAAGGACTTGAAAAATGTGCTAATAGTGGAACAACATATTCTTTAAAAACTGCTAGACTCATTTTTTTCTGTAAACCATGGATACTAATGAAAGACTTTGATGCCTGAAATAGGTTTTCTGACTTTAGTGGGTTTGGAAGGACTTTGGCAAAATCCAAAAATTTACCATAATTTTCAGTAGAGCTAAGGATTAGAGGATTATGAACTTTAGTAGTCTTTGGCTAGGGGTAATTCATCTTGATTTCCTAGAACTCAACTTTATTAGCTTGCTAACACCCAAGATAACGTGTGTTGCTGAAAATCCTCTTGATATAGTGAACGTTAAATCAATGAAACAGAGAAGCATGTTCTCACATAAAACTCTTAAAAGAAAACAAAGCTCCTTAACATCAGTCTTGGCAGTGACTTTTCGGATATGACACCAAAAACTCAGGCAACAAAGGCAAAACAACCACCACCACCACCACCATCACAAATGGGACTACATCACATTTAAAAGTTTCTCTACAGCAAAGGAAACCATTACCAAAATGAAAAGGCAACCTACAGAATGGGAGAAAACATTTGTAAATTATGTATCAAGTAATGGGTTAATAACAAAAATACATAAGGAACTCATAAAAATCAAGAGTGAAAAAAACCAAATACTATGACAATATGGGAAAAGAACATAAATAGACATTCCTCAAAAGAAGACAAATGGCCAATAAGTATATGAAAGGTGCTCAACATCACAAATTATCAGGGAAATGCAAATCAAAACCCCAGCAAGATAGCCTAACACTTATTAGGATGGTTATTATCAAAAAGTCAAAAGATAATAACTGTTGGTGAGATGTGGAAGAAAGGGAGCCCTTACACACTGTTGGTGGGAATGTAAATTCGTGCAGCCACTAATGAAAACACAGAGGTATCTCAAAAATCAAAAAGAGAACTATCATATAATCCAGCAATCTCACTTCTGGGTGGATATCCAAAAGAAATAAAATCACTATTTTAAAGATATATCTGCATTCCCATGTTTATCACAGCATTATTCATATTCATAGACAAATATGAAAATAACCTAAGTGTTCATTGATGGATGAATGGATTAAAAAAGAGGTCATACACACACACACACACACACACACACACACACACACACACACACACACACACAGTGGACCCTTAAAAAAGGAGATCCTGCCATTTTCAACAACATAGGAGAATCTGAAGGACATTATGGAAAAAGAAGCTTGAGGAAAATGAACTGTAATGCATATTATCACTTGTATGTGGAATCTAAAATAATTAAGCTCATAGAAAACAGAGTGGAAGGGTGGTTCACAGGGGATAGGGGGTGGGAGAAAAGAGATTTTGGTCAAAGGGTACAAACTTTCAGTTATAAAATGAGTACGTTCTGGAGACCAAATGTAAATCATGGTGACCAAAGTTGATAATGCCTTGTATACTTGTAATTTGCTAAGAGAGTCGATCTTAAACGTTTTCAAAACACACATACAAACATGTACATACAAGTAACTGTCAGGTGATGAATACATTAATTAGCTTTATTGTAGTAATCATTTCAAAATGTATATGTACATCAAATCAGCATGGTGTACGCCTTAAATACATAAATTTTTAAATTTGTTAATCATACTTCAATAAAGCTAGAAAAAAAAGAGAACAGTACCAAAAGAAAAATTTGAATTCATCCCTAAACCCAGTATACAAGAAAAGGGGATTTATTAGATAAAATTCTCAAAGACAATGGATAATTAAACAGTGTAGTTGGCTAAAGCATAATGAGCAAGGAAAACAAATGTGGAATAATTGACTATTCTAATGAGACAAACTGTTGCACTTTTTCGAACGCTTATTTCCCGCTCTGGAATTAACTACTTCCCATAATAATTGATAATAGACACCTTTCATTTGCGTCAAGAGAAACTGCACCCCGACTCATAGTATTGTAACTTGGCTCTCGTGCATCACAAGATAATCAAACAATAGTTTAATTTCAGCACATTTCCAGTGTCCAAGACATTCAGTCTTAAAAATCACTACACAGAATTTTAATAACCCAGATCAGAATTGGGTTGCAATCTCGTGTAATCAACCGTTCAAAAGACTTTGAGGAACTCGATTTATCAAGATCACCCTGTTCTTATGGATTAAAGCTAAATGTTGTATGTAAATGTATATAATTATGTAATATATATGCATATTACACACATATATTTACATAAAACATTTTATATCAAATACTATATATACTCTTTATACATTATAGTACATTGGAAATACAGTGTAATATATGTATACTGTATATTGTAACTTCACATAAAATTTATGTATATAATAAATTAGAACTTCATTATATATAATATATATGAGTATAATTAATTTTACATTAATACTATACACACTTGAATATATGTATATTTTTAAACTTATAAAGGACACATATCATGACATTATTAAATATTATTAAAGCTTTATATATGTTTTCATAGCTTGTAGTTAGTCATTCCTTTGGCTTAATTGATCCCTTGATCTTGATCAGAAATGCAAACGCTTAACGTATTTTTGAAAATAAAAACTCTTATGACAGGGACTTCCCTGGCAGTCCAGAGGATGATTCTGCACTTCCACTGCAGGGTGCGCAGGTTCAATACCTGGTGGGGGAACTAAGATCCTGCGTGCCATGCGGCAAAAAAAAAAAAAAAAAAAGGAAACAACTCTTACAACAATCTGACAATCTATTTCATGGCATGTATTCCAGAAACAAATTACATTTAAACTTGAGAACTGCCTGCATAATTTGTTGATTCATTTCTTAAAATATTTTTTTAATATCAAGGCAATCACTATTACCATGTAAGCAAGTGTGCGTGGGTGTGTAAAGGGCATATATAAAATTCATGTGGGAGAATAATATGATGTGTTGAAACCGGATTGAAGAGGATGTTAAACATGTTAATCACCCTTTGTTGTAAGTTCGAACGATGTAAACTCCATGACCAGGCATTTGCATAACTAAAAGCAGCAATACTGAGTTTACCCAATACATAAAATGAAGGGTGGGGATATTTTATGTTTGTGTATCACTTTTTTAGTGTAATTGTTTCTCCTCTGGATAAAGCCAATTAGCTAACACAGGTGGTACCCCAACTACCAGGTAAACTTAGGATGGTGCTGTCAAGTCATTTTTCTTTAGGACTAGTGATTGTTTATCTTGAAAACATGTATGTAATAGATTGTTTCTGCTAGCTATAGAAAAGGGTGAGATTTCCTTCTGTCTCTGTAATCTCTTAGTGGATTGCCTGCGATGTGCATTACATCTGGTTTAATGTTTATTCAATAATTTAACTTTCTTTTCTACCTTTGTGGAGATGATTTCTGGGTTGGGAGACGGTTTTGTTTTTAATAATATATTCCCAGCATTACTAACTTACTATCTGTACCTAACAAATTATGAATTTTGTTTCTCACAAAATACTTAATTATTGTCCTTACTGAACACGTTTTTCCTATTGTTCAATTTATTTAATTTTCTTGTTTTTCTATGACATATTCAAACATTCTCAAATAATACAACAAAAACAATTTATATGTCCCACTTCTGAAAAGAGAGTGGTGGCAACTATAAGATAGACTAGGACTAAGAAGGACATGGTGATGTCATATCTTTAGTCCAGCTATTTTGAGACCAGGAATTGAAAAATTAAGGTTCAAGGGACACATCTGTGTTTTCTTTCCACCTTCAGGGTGAAAACAGTTTAATCAGCACTGAAAATATAAAAGCATATAATCCCTCTTAGGTAATTCCAGACCCATATGCAGAAGGGACATTTGGGAATGTCCTTCAACAGACCAAAGTGCAGCTGGTAAACACTATAATAGTCTCATAAATTTTAATGAAATTTAACTTGTATACTAATAGTGTAGCCCATAAAATAAAGATAGGTATTTTACCTTGGAAATGTTCCCATAATGAAAAGGTACTGGAAAGGCACTGGCTCTCACCATAACAATGCCATTTAAATTCATCTTGATGTGGAATCACTTTAATTCCATGAATTTGTAGGCTTTCCAATATGTAGCTGGTAATATGACCAATTTCACATAGATTTTTATTGATGTTATTAAAATGCCTTGTCACACCCTCACATAATCTATACCTCTTGATTGGTATAGTTTTTATGACCAGGAAAAAAATAAAGGCAGAGATATTCACAGAAAAGACTGTAATAAGTAGCTCTTTTCATTTCTGCCTTTTTGTGATGCAGAATTAAAGAATAATCAGAAAAGTACAGAATCTTAGAGGAGGCAGAGAACTAGAACACTTTAGCGAGAGGTATTAACTGAATCTACATAGCTGAGCTAATTAGAAAATTAGGAGCCCTGAGAAGAAGTTACATCTCACAGGGTATGTAGAGGAGATTGGGGTGAGGGAGGTGGTAGGGACCAGTAAAGGAGAATCTCTAGAAAAGAAAAGGTTTAAGGAAATTAAGAACAGGAAAAATGTTAGAATCATCTCTAGGATTCCTTCTGGAATGTTGTTTAAACAGTAGAAGTCTTTTTAGAATTCATTTTTCGCTTTTGAAAAGTGTTTTGTCAACATGATAACACGTAGTGATTAACCCATCTTGGGCCAGCTTCAGTAGGTTTACAACTGAGGAGACCAGGAGGCTTCTCAAAGGTAAGTAATAACCAGGTGCATCTCCTCTAGACGAGCCTGAGTCAAATTACTGAGCTATGGGACACAGTAGAGGCTTTAATTGTGAGACACTGATTACTGGAATCATTCAACATCTTTGTGGTTTGCTGGAAGGAATGAAGAATTCAAAGTTGCAAATTATGAGATATGGCTTATTTGAAACTGGATGTTCCAAGGAGATAATTTATTCAGTGATGCATAAGCTCACTACATTTAGGGGAAAACACTGCAAAGAAGTAGACTTGAAAATAATTTTCACTCCCTGTTTACTAATACATTAAAGTGTCTTTGTTCAACTATACAAGTGTGAGTCAGATTTACCAAAGTTAATTCAAGGCCAATGCTGGGTTCTACTATTGCAGATACGAGAGCTGAGGGACAAGAACAACGTTAACAGACCAATGAGAAAGGAAACTTTGGAACTGCTGGCATAGAAACCAGCATTAGAAAAACTCAAGAAGTTGGAGGTCCTTAATGATTTATGATCCAAATAAAGTGATTTTGAATTATGGTTAGACTATGTTTCAGAAATCACAGGAGGAGAGACAGGCTCAGAGGCAAAAGACACTGCCAGCTTGTGAAAGTTTACGATGACTACCATAAGGTCAGTTTTGACCAAAATCCATAAGGTCTGGCATTTACGTATAGGAATAAAACACGTATTTGACAGGAGGGACAGTGACTAGAATTCATATTCTGAATTCTATACAGCATGCCAGTGACCCAGGGAAAACTGTCCTGTCTTTGTGCTCCAAAGGGAAAAATTACACTAGTGGGCTATCTGTTCAGCAAACCAGGGAATGAAGCTTTGAAGTTTGGAAGCACTTAAGCTAAAATTACATTGGATGACATAGTCAGGAAAAAATAAATAATATTGTCATAAATAATAATTTCTGCTGTGAAAGGTAACCAAATTCTGTCAGTAAATGTAACCTTGGGGATGGAAAAATGGTAGGCAGTTGTGGTCAATAAAAGATCAGAAGCGGGACTTCCCTGGTGGCGCAGTGGTTAAGAATCCTCCTGCCAATGCAGGGGACATGGGTTCAATCCCTGATCTGGGAAGATCCCACATGCCGCAGAGCAACTAAGCCCATGTACCATAACCACTGAGCCTGTGCTCTAGAGCCCATGAACCACAACTACTGAGCCCTCATGCCGCAACTACTGAAGCCCACATGCCTAGAGCCCGTGCTCCACAACAAAAGAAGCCACCACAATGAGAAGCCTGCGCGTTGCAACAAAGTGTAGCCCCTGCTCACCACAACAAGAGAAAGCCTGTGTGCAGCAAGAAGACCCAATGCAGCCAATAAATAAATGAATAAATAAATATATTTTAAAAAAAGATCATAAGCAATGAATATAATGCAAACCACAGATCTCTGTGGGACTCAAGGAGTTGAAAGTTTCAATTTGTTAATTATATCTCAATACATCTGGCCATTCTACAACCTTACACTGTCCAACCTCACCAGTCATCACCTTTATTTTTATAGTTAATCAGAATTTTTCCCAGGGAAACACTGATAATAGGTATTGAGAGCATTTTCTCTACAGGACCATGAGGTGCTCTAATACATGATGGAATATTAAGCAATTCTTCCTTTTCTCTAAGCCCATTACACTTAACGGTGCATGGGGCCTCTTAAGATGGAGACTTAAGTATTTTGATCTTTATAATTTTGATTTAAGTTTTCATGATTTCTCTAGAGCAGGAAAAAATGCCTGAAAGAGCAATAAATCTTTTCCACAGTATTTTTTTTTTCTCATTTTGCTTTAGGAATGGGAGCAAAGAAAAAAAAATACACAGGAGAAAAGTAAATGCTTAGCTCAAAAAGCTGGCCTTTTAAGTAAACATGTCTTTTTCCTCTACCCTATCCTGTAAAATTAAGTGATTTGGAGGAAGAGTTGCAGAAGAGTGTCAGCCTACTCTTCAGTATAAATAATAAATTTCCACAAGAGACTAAGCAATACGATGAAGGATTCACGGGAACGTAGATGGAAGAAGCCAAATAAATTAAAAAGTTGACAGCATTTCCCTGAGTCAGAAATTCATTTCCATATTAAGGTTAAAAAAAAAATCATGGCCTTCATATTCTCACAATCCAAATATATTTCCTGCATGAGAAAATAGCAGAAGAAATGGAGTTAGGCTGAAAACAAGCTCTATCTGAAGTTACTGCTTCTATTCATCCTTTTGCTCTGAGTAAACTAGTCTAGAGACTTTAATCTTAGTAGACAGTAGGTTGTCAAAGGAATGCATTTAACAGTGGGAGGTGAGAAGGAAGAAGGAGATACACTGATATAAAAAGTCTTTGACGATGTCTTAGCAAGACAGTAGGATCTTACCACAGACTTTGATTTTAAACAGTGGCTAAATTAAGTTCAAATAAAAAAAGTTCCACGTATCTTAAAATCATACTCTGTTAAAGGAGAGAATACCATAGCAACAAAATGTATTCATACTTACTTTTTATAAAAGGCAATATCATTTTATTGTAAACTACTATAAAACCCTGTGTGGGGTTTTTTATGTGCCTCTGATTAGTTGGATATGTGGTACGTGATGGTTGAGAAATAATTTCCCCATATAGGGTAATTCTTCATTTCCCAAGGAACAAAGAAAGTTATTGTCGATTTATTTCTATGATACCAAGATAGTGCTTTTTTGATCTGAGTTATGCATGTTTAGGGATGGATAAGTATCTATGGATATTTAGAGAAATATATTTATTATATATGTAAATTAAGACAACAAAAAGTGAACGTATAAGCAATTGGTTCTCAGGAATTCCTCATTTGCTGAATTCACTTGCTAACTACCGTTTATTTTTCACCCCCAAATTAAGACTCATGGTGATTTTGAGTTCATTCATGGACATATGTGTGTTCCTATCCAAAAAAATTTAAGTTGCATCACACATACCTTACCAGCTGAAGTCGAACAAGGCACTTAATACTCTAAAAAAGTAATAACCTCTTTTGTCTATTTGGTGCCACGTTTTTGCATTTATATGCTTTTCGTTGGTGATTTCAACATTTAAAATGGTCTTTAAGTGTATGTAGTACTCAAGTGTTGACCAGCATTCCTAAGCACAAGCTGTGATGTGCCTTATGGAGAAAGTTTTCATGTTAGATAAGCTTCATTCAGGCATGGGCTGCAGTGCTATTGGCTACAAGTTCAATGTTAATGAATTAACAATATAATATTACAGTGTCTTTAAACAGAAACACACAAAAAAAACAAGGTTACGTATTGATCTGCTGATAAAATGGGACCAAAGTCTCACAGGTACTTAACCCTGTATTTTTCCTACGAGAAACAGTTCCGTATTACCATTTCAGTGCTGGTGTTGACATCATAGAACGTAAATATCATAGTCACTTTGGACTGCTATAATAGAATACCATAGATTAGATGGCTTTTAAACAACAGAAATTTATTTCTCACAGCTCTGGAGGCTGGAAGATAAACATAAGGGTGCCAACATGGTCTGGTTCTGGTGAGGGCCCTCGACTGAGTTGCAGACAGTGACCTCTCTCTGTTCTCACAAGGTGGAAGGGGTTAGAGGGAGCTCTGGGTCTCTTTTAGAAGGGTACTTAATGTCTATTCATGTGGGATCTCAAGACCTAATCGCCTCCCAAATACTCCACCTCCTAATACACTGGGGATTAGGATCTCAACATATGAATTTTGACGGGACACAAACATTAAATCCATAACAATAACTAGCCTCAAAAACAAGAATCAACCAAATGCACGTGTATAAATGTGTGTAGGTGCTTGTGAGTGTGTGTGTGTGTGGAGAAATATTCTGTCAGTAAGTTACTGCTTCCTCAATGTGATATCTCATTTATAAAAGGACTCCTAAGATCCGGGAGAACATCCTGGGTTCCGGGTGGGAAGCTGGATAGAAACACAGCATGCACATCATACAGGATGCTGTCAGCATGACATGAGTCTGAAATTGCATATAACTGTCTACCAGGCCTGTGCCTAAAATCAGAGGTGAGACACGGGACACCAGAGGCATCTGAAACCCCATGTAAGCTTGAGATCTTACAGGAGCATACAGGGCATGAAAGATACTTAAATACTATTAGGATTTTATTTCCTACCAATGTGATGAGTGGAGGATTGAGGCAGAGTAATTTGATTTCAAGTATTAAATAAATGTAAGAAACTGTTCTTTACACGTGGGGCCATATACTTACTGTAAGGCTAATACTTCAAATATATAGCACTGCTCTGAGCATATACTTGTCTCTTAATGCAGTTTCCCTTCTCTATATTCTTTTTTTCTGCTTATTATGCAAGGTCATCCTTTAACTTCTATTTAAAGACATGAGAGAGTCTACTGACTTTAAAGACATATACTAATCTAGTAATTATACTATTGATGAAATCACCATGAATTATTCAGTGTCACTATGTTCCAGGCATTGGATAGGTTTTTTGTTTTGTTTTGTTATCTTATTGAGAGCAATTTAAGGTTCGGTGCAGAATTGAGGGGAAGGTACAGAGATTTCCCATATACACCCTGCCCCACACATTTACAGCCCCCCCCCATTATCAACACCCCCCCACCAGCGTGGTACATTTGTGAGCGTACACTGACACATCATAACCACCCGAAGTCCATAGTTTATATTACCACTCTCTCTCGGTATTGTACATTCTATGGGTTTGATAAATGTATAATGACATGTCCATCATTATAGTATCATACAGAGTGTTTAGACTGCTTAAAAATCCTCTTGTCCTCTGCCTATTTATGCCTCACCCACCTCCCCAAACTCTGGGAACTACTGCCTACATATTTCGCCTTTTCCAAATATTATAATATTGGGATAAAATAGTACATAGCCTTTTCAGATTTGCTTCTTTCACTTAATAATATACATTTAAAGTTCCTCCATGTCTTTTTATAGTTCGATAGCTCATTTCATTTTATTACTGCATATTCTTTTGTCTGGATGTACCAGAGTTTATTTATCCATTCACCTATTGAAGGCCATCTTGGTTGATTCCAAGTTTTGACAATTATCAGTAAACCTGCCATAAATATTCAGATACAAGGTTTCATGTGGATAAAAGTTTTCAGCTCTTTCGCGTTAATAACAAGGAGTGCTGGACATATGGTAAGAGGTATATTTAATTTTGTAAAAATCTGCCAAAACTTTCCAAAGTGATTGTACTACTTTGCATTCCCACCGGCAACTGATGAGAGTTCCTGTTGCTCTATATCCTTGCCAGCATTTGGTTGTGTCAGTATTCTGAATTCTGGTCATTCTAACAGGTATACACTAGTGTCTCAGTGTTGTCTTTATTTGCGTTTGTCTTTATTTAATGATGTGGTGCATATTTTCATATACTTATTTGCTATCTGTACACCTTCCTTGGTGAAATGTCTGTTAAGGTTTTTGGTGCATTTTTAAATTGGATTGTTTTCTTACCATGGAGTTTTAACAGTTTTTTCTCTATTTTACGAAAGTCTTTATCAGATGTGTTTTCTTTTTTACAAATATTCTCCCAGTCTGTGGCTTGTCTTCTAATTTTCTTGACATCGTTTTTTGGCAGGGCAGAAGGTTTAAATTTTAATTAAGTCTATCTTATCAACTATTTCTTTCATGGATTATGCTTTGGTGTTGTATCTGAAAACTCATTGCCTAAAGTCATCTAGTTTTTTTTTTTTCCCTTTGTTATCCTTTAGGAGTTTTATAGTTTTGTAATTTACATGTAGATCTGTGAGTCATTCTGAATTAATTTTGTGAAGGATTTTGTGAAGGTTCTATGTTCAAACTCAGTTTTTGCTTATGTGCATGTCCAGTTTTTCCAACACCATTTCTTTGCTCAATTGTATTGCCTTTTCTCATTGGTCAAAGATCAGTTGACTATATTGATGTAGGTCTATTTCTGGACTCTCTATTGTATTAATGTATCTGTCTATTCTTTGGCCAATAGGACATTATCTTGATTACTGTAGCTTTACAGTAAGTCTTGATATCAGGTAGTATCAGCCCTTCAACTTTGTTTTTCTTCTTCAATACTGGTTGCCTATTCTGAGTCTTTTACCTCTCCATATAAACACAGAATCAATTTTTTGGTATCCACAAAGTAACTTCCTGGGATTTTGATTGGTTTTGCACTGAAGCTATAAATCAAGTTGGGGAGAAGTGACATTTTGACAATATTGAGTCTTCCTATCCATGAATATGGAATATCTCACCATTTATTTGGTTCTTTGATTTTTGTTTATCAGAGATTCTAGCTTTTTACATATAGAAATTGTATACATTATATATATATATATATATATATATATATATGTATTCCATTTTTTAAGTGCTGATGTAAATGGTATTGTCTTTTAATAACAAATTCCATGTATTCATTGATGGTATATAGGGAAGCAATTAACTTTTATACATTAACCTTATATCCTGCAACTTTGTTATAATTGCTTATTGGTCCTAAGGGGTTTTTGTGTGTGTGTATGTGAATTTAAAAAATTTTTCCTAAATAGACAGTTATGCCATCTGTGAGTAAAGACAGTTTTATTTATTCTTTCCTTATATATGTCTGTTATTTCCTTTTCTTGCCTTATTGCACTAGCTAGAGCTTCCAGTATGGTACTGAAAAGGAGTGGTGAAAGGTGATATCTTTGCCTTATACCTGATCTTAGTGGAAGGTTTCAAGTTTCTCACCATTAGGTATGAAGTTAGCTGTGGGTTTGTTTTTTGGTGGATATTCTTTATCAAGTTAAGGAAATTCTCCTCTATTCCTAGTTTACTGAGAGTTTTTTTCATGAATGGGTGTTGAATTTTGTCAAATTCTTTATCTGCATCTATTGATAATATCATGTGATTCTTCTCCTTTGATCTGCTGATGTGATGGATTACATTAATTGATTTTCACATTTTGAACCAGCCTTGCATACCTGTAATAAATCCCACTTGGTACTGTTGTATATTTCTTTTTATCTATCATTGGATTCAATTTGCTACTATTTTTTTGAACATTTTTGCATCTATGTTTATCAGAGATACTCGTCTGTAGTTTTCTTTTCTTGTGATTTATTTTTCTGGTTTCAGTATTAGAGTAATGTTAGCCTCATGGGATGAGTTAGGAATTATTCCCTCTGCTTCTATCCACTGAAAGAGATTATAGGATATTGGTATAATTTCTTCATAAATTGTTTGATAGAATTCAACAGTGAACCTAACTGGGACTTGTGCTTCTGTTCTGAAAGTTATTAATTATTTATTCAATTTCTTTTATAGATATAGGACTATTCAGATTATCTACTCCTTCATGTGTGAGTTTTCATAAATTGTGCCTCTCAAGGAATTGGTCCATTTCATTTAGGTTATCAAATTTGTGGGTATAGAGTTGTTCAGAGTATTTCTTTATCATCCTTTCAATGTCCATAGGAGCTCTTTCATTTCTGATATTAGTAATTTTCAACTATTCTTTTTCTTTCTTAGCCTGGATAGAGCCTTATTGATTTTATTGATCTTTTCAAAGCAGATTTTAGTTTCACTGATTTCCTGTTTTCAATTTCATTGATTTCTGCTCCAATTATTATTTCTTTTCTGCTGCTTACTTTGGATTTACTTTCTATTATTTTTCTAGTTTCTGAAGGTGAAAAAATATTAGCATTCTAGTCCTTTCATCTTTTCTAACATGCGTATTCTGTTATTAATCCACCTCTAAGCACTCCTCTCCATTCTACAAATTTTGATAAGTTGTATGTTTGTTTTCATTTCATTGAAAATATTTTAAAATGATTCTTGAGATTTCTTCTTTGACTCATATGTTATTTAGAAGTGTGTTGTTTAATCTCCATGTACATTGGGATTTTCTAGGTATCTTTATAATATTAATTTTTGGTATAGTTCCATTGTGGTTGAGAGCAGACATTTTTATGATTTTTATCCTGTTAAATTTGTTAAGGTATTTTTATTTATTTATTTTGATCTGGAATGTGGTCTACTCTGGTGAATGTTTCACATGAACTTGAGAAGAATGGCTATTCTGCTGTTGTTGGATGATGTAGTATTTAGATGTCAGTTATATTCAGTTGATTGATTCTGCTGTTTAGTTCAAATATATCCTTACTGATTTTCTACCTACTGGATCTACCCATTTTTGATAGACAGGTTTTGAAATCACCAAATAGGATAGTGAATAATTCTATTTACCTTAGAGTTCTACCAGTTTTTGCATCATGTAATTTGATGGTGTGTTGTAAGGTCCATACATGTGAAGGATTGGTGTGTCCTTTTGAAGAATAGACTCCATTACATGATGCAATGCCCCCTTTATCCCTAATAATTTTCCTTGCTTTGAAGTCTTCTCTGTCTGAAATTAATATAGTTACTTCTGCTTTCTTTTGAGTAGTGTTAGTATGGTATATTCTTTCCATCCATTAACTTTATTTTTAATTATTTTTTTGAAACATAGTTTATTTACTATAATTACTTCTGATTTTTTTTAACTTTTTTATTTTATATTGGAGTATAGTTGATTAACAATGTCATGATAGTTTCATGTGTACAGCAAAGTGATTTAGGTGTACATATATATGTAACTATTCTTTTTCAAATTCTTTTCCCATTTAGGTTGTTACATACTATTGAGCAGAGTTTCCTGTGTTATTCAGTAACAGGTACTTGCTGGTTACCCTTTTTTTTTTTTTTTTTTTTTCGGTTATCCATTTTAAATATAGCATTGTGTATGTGTCAATCCCATACTCCCTAACTATCCCTTCCTCCCACCTTTCCCTCCTGGTAACCATAAGTTCATTCTCTAAGTCTGTGACTCTGTTCCTGTTTTGTAAATAAGTTGATCTGTATCATTTCTTTTTCGATTCCACATATAAGTAATATCATACAATATTTCTCTTTCTCTGACTTACTTCACTCAGTATGACAATCTCTAGGTCCATCCATGTTGCTGCAAATGGCATTATTTCATTCTTTCTAATGGCTGAGTAATATTCCATTGCATATATGTACCACATCTTCTTTATCCATTCCTCTGTTGATGGACATTTAGGCTGCTTCCATGTCTTGGCTATTGTAAACAGTGCTGCAATGTACATTGGGGTGCATGTATTCTTTCAGATCAGGTTTTTCTCCAGACGTATACCCAGGAGTAGGGATACCAGGATCATACAGTAGCCATACTTTTACTTTTTTAAGGAACCTCCATACTGTTCCCCATAGCGGTTGTACCAATTTACATTCCCACCAATGGTGTAGGAGGGTTCCCTTCTCTCCACACCCTCTCCAGCATTTGTTGTTCGTGGATTTTTTGATGATAGCCATTTTGAATGGTGTGAGGTGATATCTCATTGTAACTGTTTCTTTACATTTAAAGTGTTTCTTGCAAAAAAATATATAGTTGGCTCGTGTGTTTTGATCCACTGTGACAATCTCTATCTTTTAACTGGTACATTTAGACCCTTATCATTCAAAGTGATTATTATAGCTGGATTACTATCTATCATATTCATTACTGTTTTTTATTTATTCTTTGTTCTTTGTTAGTATTTTTGTCTTCTACTCTTTTTCTGCCTTTTGGGATTTTGATTGAACATTTCATGTGATTACATATTTTCTCCTTTTTTAGCATACTAGCTATACATCTTTTTAAACTTTTTTAGCTGTTGCTCTAGAGTTTATAATACATATTTACAGCTAATCCAAGTTTACTTTCAAATAACACTATATCACCTCACAGTTAGTGTGGGTACTTTGTAATAATAAAACTATCTTAATTCCTTCCTCTTGTTCTTCATATCATTGTCACTGATTTCACTTATATATAACCATAGGAAAACATATAACCATACAAAAACATAACACCACACACTGTTGGTATCATTTTGAATGAAGTGTTATCTGTTCAATTAAGAATAAGATAAGTAAAAGATTTTAGTTTACTTTCACTTATTCCTTCTTTGATACTTTTCTTTTCTCTATGTAGATATGCGTTTCTGACCTATTTTGTTCCTTCTCTCTAAAGAACTTTTAAGATTTATTGCAAGGCAAACTTAGACAATGTTCCTCAGGTTTTTGTTTGCTTTGTTTTGTTTTTATTGGGAAAGTCTTTATTTCTCCTTAATTTTGGAAGGAAAATTTCACAGGATATGGAATTCTAAGTTTGTGTATTTCTTTCTCTTAGCACTTTAAATATTTCACTCCACTCTCCTCTTGTTTGCATGGTTTCTGAGAAGTTGGGAAGTTGATGTAATTGTTTTTTCCTCTGGCTCCTTTCAGGATTTTTTTCTTTATCTTTGATATTTTGAACTTTGAAAATAATATGCCTAGGTGTAGTTTGTTGTTTGTTTCAAATATTTCATCTGTTCTGTTCTCTCTTTCTTCTCCTTCTGGTATTCCCATTATGCATATATTATACCTTGTATAGTTGTCCTAGTCCTTGGACATTCTATTCTGTTTTTTGTTGCTTTGTTTTCAGTCTTTGTTCTCTTTGCTTTTCAGTTTTTGAGGTTTCTGTTGATACCTCCACTAGCTCAAAAATTCTTTCCTCATTTGTGTCCTATTAATAAGCCCATCAAAAGAAATTTTCATTTCTGTTATACTGACCTTTTGATCTCTACCATTTCTTTTTGATTCTATCTTTGGATTACCATATCTCTGCTTATATTGCCCATTTGGATTTGCAAGCTGTCTATTTTATCTTTTGGAGTCTTTAGTGTATTAATCATATCTGTATTAAATTCCCAGTCTGATAATTTCAACATCCCTGTCATGATGCTGGGTCTGATACTGCTCTGTCTCTTCAAATTGATTTTTGTTTTGTTTTGTTTGCCTTTTAGTATGCTTTGTATTTTTTTTTTTTCTCGAGAGCCAAACATGACGTACCAGATAAAAAGAACGGCTACAAATAGGCCTTTAGTAACGTGGTGCTTATTACGGGAGAAGAAGCACTCCATAGTCCCGTGGTTAGATCTCAGTCTTTTAGAAGGCCTATGCCTCTGGACTGTGAACTTCAATGGTGTTTCTCAGTTCTTTTCTGGGACAGGATAGTAGAGTGGGCTGGTATTGGGGTTTTTTCTTCTTCCACATGGAAAACTAGAGCTAGATGGAGGTGGGTATTGACCTTCCCTCAGGTCAGTTAGGCTCTCATTGCACCCCCGCAGGTCAAGCTTTAGTTAGGTAATTTCCCCTGAGGGTAAGCATTATTAAGAGGAACAGAGTTCTCTGGTATATTTCACAAGCGTTCGTTTTCCCCTCCCCATTTTGGAGGCAGGAGGGGTCTTTTCTCCAATATTCACTATAAGAACCTGGTTGAGCTCCCAGAGGTAAAAGTCATGAAAGTGAGGGGGCTCCCCTTAACTGGGCTTCCCTGGAGTTTTTAACCGGTAGATTTGTCCACACACGCCTCCAGCAATTCAGCTATTACATAGCACGCTTTCCTACCCTGTTGCTGGTTCTCACAGCAGGTATTGCTTGTGAATCTCTGCACCTGTGAGCCATGATTCCCTGTGTCTGCCTGTCTCTCCAGTCTCAGAGGAAGTTCTTTTCCTTGTGTTCTCCCTGCTTACACATCCAAGAAGAACTGCTGACTTTTCAGCCTGTTTAGCTTTTTCCTTGCTAGGAGTAAGTGGTGACATCCAAGCTCCTTACGTGAGTAACCAGAAAACACAAGTCCTGTGGAGTCCTTTCTACATAAATTTTGTTAATCACCTGCAACAATTTTGTGATTCAGGCAAGATAATGACATAGAAGCTAAAGATGGTAGCTTTTCCATAATCACAGACAAGGAGTGGAGCCACGGTTTGAACTCAGACTTCCTGATTCAAAAGCGTTTGCTCTTAGTCACACTACATGGTGCTGTATCACCTTGGTTTACGTTGTGGTCTGAAAGCTTGTGTCTCCCTAAAACTCACATGTTGAAGCCCTAGCCTTGAATATGATTGCATGAAGAGATAAGGTCTTTAGGAAGTAATTAAGATTAAATAAGATCATAAAGGTGATCAGATAGGATCAGTATCCTTAAAAAAGAGAAACCAGAGAACTAGCACACTCTCTGCCACCCTCTGCACCTCTTGTCTCTCTCTCTGCCTGCCTGGCTCTCTCCATCACCACACACTGCAGAAATGAGTACATAGTAGAGGTGGCTGTCTACAAGCCAGGAAGAGTGCTCTGGCTGGAAAACAAACCTGACTGGACCTTGACCTGGAACTTTCCAGCCTCCAAAACTGTGAGAAAGTAAATTTCTGTTGCTTAAGTCACTCATGTGTGATATTTTGTTCTGTCAACTTGAGCAGACTAAGATGGTATGTCTACAAGCAGCACAGTTCATGACATACCATACAGAAATAATAAATTCTATTAATACTGCTTAGATTAGTAAATAAAACAATTATGAATTTAATATTCAAAATTGAGAACCAGCATTTTTATATTTCTGGAGCTGATGGTAAATTTCCCTATACATCACAGAGAGTGTAAAATACTCAGTATCTGAATTAGCTTTTTATTGAATAGTACATTAAGAAACATTTGTATCTTTGTTTTTCTAATGTAAGAGCGTTGCATTATTTCTGAAATGCAGCAATTTTTCTTTCTTTTTTCAGAATAAGAAACTGCACCATCTGTTTCAAAAGATCTATTGCTTGTTTTATTTGAACAAACAGACTGAATTAAAATTTGGTGCTGGAGGCTGGGGAAATAAATATTACAATGGTTTCACAATGTTATTGTAACAAAGTTTTGTAAATTCCCATCATTATGAAATAAATGGTGTCCAAATATTTAAGGTAAATGGAGAAGAGACATTTTCTCTGTGGATATTTCTATATCTATGGAATTAGCCATACATAAACACAGTAGATTCCCAATTACATATGGAAAGTTGTTAATTCTTCCATTGGCAGGTATAAACACATTTTAACACTAACTCAAGTGGAAATTTCAGGAAAGCTCATTCACTGAAAAAATAAACAACACTGAAGCAATTATAAAATTAAATATCAGTATTTCAAATTTGTAAATTCTTCCTTCTGCCTAACTACTTACTGCCCAATTACTCTTGGGATAAAGACTGAAGAGTTCCCTATGGCTAAATATTCATATTTAGTTTTTAGGCATATATGATTGAATTGGATGTCTTGTCACCATAGTGCAAACACCACGGTGAAAATGTTATCCTTAAATCAAGTTCTAATACAGTGATATTTCTTTTCTTGAAAAAAGAGAAAGGTAAACCTGAAAAAGAGTGCAGACAGCATTTAGATGCAAGCAAATCTCCTCTCATAAAACAGGTGAAAGGAAACCAATACTACTAATAATAGGCCTAGTTGGGTATTTAGATATTCATATTTTATATACAAATCTATCAAAAATAAGAAAAATGTAAATGAAATAAAATTCACCTGAATAAAGCATGAAATTACATTTTTGCTTAACTTACAAAGAAGAAAATATATTTGATGTATAGTTTGGTGATTTAAGTAAAGATAGAAAAAATGAGTAGGAAAATTTTAAAAGTACTAAAAAGAAAATACATGTAGCTTTGTCTTGCTAGAGATTCTGATGATACTTTCCAGTGAAAGACTGATAATAAATTCATAAGGTACCATCTAACACCCAGAATCAATTTCACATAATGCTTAGAAAGCAATAGAAAACTAGTAATTATAATATTGTAAAAATGCCTTTTACCAGGAGTTACTAAGTAATACACTGAGTATAATACATATTCTAGTTACATATAATTAGAATATATCCATATATTCACATACAGTTAAATATAAACACGATAGAAACAATAAAGCCCTCATATTAATATTTTTCAAAATTAGAAAATTAAAATATCCCTGTGCTCGATTATATGCAAAATATAACAATAAGTTTATTACTACCTTTTATGGAGCAACATTATGTTGTAGGTATATATTGGATATACATATATCAACTCCAATTCTCACAATGACCCACTTGAAATATCATTACTTTCATTTTAAGGACAAGGAAGCAACTCAGAAGACTTAAGAAAGCTACTTAAAATTAAATGTTTGCTAAATGACAGACCGTGCATTTTAAACTATCTATATCTAAACTCCAACTTATTTCCTGTCCCTTTAAGTAAATTCCCTCTAAATAAATTTGACTTGTGAATGTCGAATTTCGGTACAGGTCCATAGAGAATGTCACTATTTAAGGATCATGTACTCTGGTAGAGTTTCTAAAACATGATATTTGGGATAAGCCAATAATCTGAAAGAAAATGTATATGAAAATACATATGTTCCTGCTTGGACATATTATTTGTTTTAATTTTCCTCCAGGAACTGCTTTGAAAGGCATGGAGATTCACACTGATGAGAGAACTGAAATTTGACTTATTTGTCAAGTGTGGGTGGTGGTTGGAGAATGTTAGAACTTAATTCCACAAATTCCACAAGAGATAGTCTTTTTTTTTTTTTTAAATTCCTAGAGAATGAGAGTAAAGCATGCCTTTAAATAGGAACTGTAATAAGGAGCTATTAGTCTAGGAAATAATGTTGCTATACAAAAATCTATTTCTCATTTTCTATACTCTCATATCCGTGGCTACACACACAAACACACATGCACACACCCCAAGCTGTAAGTCTTTTGATATTTCCAATTCTCTTTTCCGCTTTGCATTTTTGTATGGATACATGATTCTCTCATCTGGCCTTTGTATAGAATTCTTTGGCATATATGTTATGACATATTAATTATGTTAATTAATTTTTCTTTTTCTGTCTCTAGTATTCTCTTTCCCTTCTTTCAACTATCATATACTATTAAAATAACATATTTCAGAGATTATATATATTCTGTGCACAGATAACCATTTAATTTTCTTTTCTAAATTTATAATAGGAGAAATGGATTGTTTATAAGCTATGTTTTATATTTGTGCAGCTTTCAGTTGATTTATTTTTCTGTGAATAAATAGTTCTTGATAGGAAACAGTCCCCCTCAGAGGAACACAGATTGTGCTTTTATAACATCAAAATAAATGGTCAATTATTATGATTAATGTTTAAAACACAGTCATTTCAGTGACAGTCATCATCATCCAACTGGTTGGATGATATTGCAGAGACAGTGAAACCGAATTAAGTTGTGGGGACCCCTGCTCCCCCTGTTCGGATGGCCAAGGCCCTCTGCCTTGGCGGGAAGGTTCTGTTTCCATTTGGGTTCATGCAGCCAAAAAACAAAAAAAGCGCTTTTTATTCAATGGCAGAAGAATGGAGAAGTGGGCACTTAGTTCACAGATCAAGTTCTCACTCTTGTGGCATCAGGGACTTGATTTTTAAACAGTGAGGACAACGTGGGGAGGAGTGTGGCTAATGATGGAGAGGCATATACAGTAGCTCCCAGGAAAGGGACAGCACTTTCCAAGGGAATAGGGTGCCACCCTCTTTTTATCCTTTTTTGGTCCGGGACTTCAGTCATGACTGCTAGTAGGTATGTCATTTGGTACCTAATGTAGTAAAATCAGCATATATAATGAGATTCGGTCTACTGGACGTCAGGTTCATCAACATCTTGGTTCCAGCTGGTTCTATCTGGGTTTTGTTTTCCTCTTCATATAGCTTCCTATCTTTGTCTCTGGACCCGTGACTCAAAGATCTATGTTCAAGGAGAGGTTGGTGGGTTTTGAGCAAGAATCTGATGTCAGCTCTGACAACAAAATAAATAACTTGCCTTTAACACTTTCAAAGTTATTGTTACTTGTTTAAGACTCAGAAATAATTATCTTACACACATTATATTATCTTTTCAGTTATATAAGATACTTTCTTAATTATTAAATGCTGCCACTCAAATATCAGAGATCTAAGAATACAAGTTTTCTAATTATGTTTGAAGGTAGGCAGTATTAAGTTGATTGAAGAACTAAACTTATAACCATTTGGGATAGATTTTAGTGACAAGACTTGATATGATGAAATTGTTTATAGCAACATTTGTAGAAGAAGGCTTTTAGTGCACTGGTGTACAGATTGGAAACTCAAGTAGGAAACTTCATTTTATGTAGAAAGCTCAGAGCTTTAGGTTAAGAGAGCTGCCTAAATCATGCGATAGCAGAGCTGAGAATAGAGCCTGAATTTTTCACACTTTGAAGCAACAGCTATTACAGACGAACTGGCTCTGCTGAGAAACTTCATACGCATGAGATTTTATGTTTAAACACAAGGTTTCACAAGACACATTTGTCATCCAATCAAATCCCTTTCTCTTATTTGTTGACTATAGTGACATTGAATAGAATCTTTGCAACCATTTTTAGAAAATACTTCATTGTATAAACAGGTACCTGTAGTTCTTCATGAAGGCTGTGGGTTCTAAAATTAGGATAGAAACTTTACAGAGCAATTTGGGAGCATGTATGATTACACACATTTCTATGGTTGCCCCTACTTTCCCACAAATAAGCTCTCTTCATTTTGACACATTTAAGTTAATCATAGTCCAGATATGATTTGCCTACCTGTCTGCATTATTAATAGGAATCATATTATCTACAGATGGGAGCAGAAACAATCCAGAGCTCTTCATGTCACGTCAGCTGATATTGATCGGGCACAGAAGAGTCAGTGGAGATATAACAGACTTGGCAGGTGCAATCAAAAGGAAACCTTGTTTTTTTCTTATAACTTCCCTAGATGAAATCCCAGGAAATTCTCATAGCTTTTCTGGTCACTTCTGAGTCGTTCAGTAATTAAAAAGTCCACCCCCAGTGTAAAATGAAACTTATCTCTCCAGCCAATATAAAGTTTTTTCCCCCTCCAACAGTTTGTTGCTTCTTCAGGGTGGAAAACCAATAGGGAGACAGAGGAAATGGTCAGTCTCCACTTCTCTGAATCTCTTCCACCTACTCCCCAGTTGCTGTTTGTCACTTATCAGAGTTCACTTATCAGAGTTCAAATAGAATAGAAAGGAGGGCAGAAGCAATGAGATTTCCTTGACTTCCTTGACTACCTTGACTAGACTACAGCTGTAGTTAGTCTGGGTACTCTCTACAGGTGGGGGAATGCACAATGGCTGGCCCTTTTCCAAGTTCCTCCAAGATTCTCAGGTGTGATCTGAATAGCAGTGCCTTTAATGAAGACAATGTCTTCTCTGGCAGGCTGCTTTTCAAACACCCCCCCCACCCCCACCCCCCCCCCCACACCCTTGCAATTGTCGCCTCTTTCTCTGCCGTGCTGGATCCAGATCATAAAGGCTACTCACCTGACTGTACCCATGTACTCTTCTCTATGCTGTGCTCCCCTATGTCATATTCATAGCTTGAGATTGGCCAAGGTGGGATTATTTATACTAAAGAAATTGGAAAATGCCACAAATTAGTGTTCCTTTTTCTTTTTCAAAGAATCAATTTATCAGCACATCACTAGTGGCCTTTTGAGCGGTCTTTTGAGATTGATTTCTTTTTAAAATGACCCCAGGCTGATCCCTTTGTTAAATCCAGGTCTGGTTACAAAAATCATACTCTTGTTTCACCTTCCGTAAAAAATGTGGATTGTTCTTCTAACCTTGCTCTCAATCTCATTCTTCTCCTTTCGTCCTTCTCCACCCCTTCTCACTCATTTTCTCTTTTGCTTCTGCCAGGTAGAGTCAGCTTTTTACTTTTATATTTTTCTCAGTGTATGTTTCCACCAGGAGTGGGGTGACTTCTTCCACAGGTAAATAAGACTCATCAGAATTTAGGGGCTTAATGTCCACAGCTTCATCAGAATCTTCCTACACATCCTCCTCATCCCAGTTTACAGAATTCCTTTCTTTTTCTTTCTTTCTTTCTTTCTTTTCTTTCTTTCTTTCTTCCTTTCTTTCTTTCTTCCTTTCTTCCTTCCTTCTTAAGCTCTTCATTAGAATATAATTGCTTTACACTGTTGTGCCTGGTTTGCTGTACACCAAAGTGAATCAGCTGTATTTATACATATATCCCCATATCCCCTACCTGCTGCGACTACCTCCCACCCTCCCTACCCCAGCCTTCTAAGTCATCACCCATCATCGACTTGATCTCCCTATGTTATGCAACAACTTCCCACTAGCTATCTATTTTACATTTGGTAGTGTATATATGTCAATGCTACTCTCTCACTTAGTCCCAGCTTCCCCTTCGCCGCGCCCCCCCCCCCAACCCCGAGTCCTCAATTCCATTCTCTATATCTGCATCTTTATTCTTGCCCTGTCACTGGGTTCATCAGTACCATTTTTTTAGATTCCATATATATGCGTTAGCATATGGTATTTGTGTTTCTCTTTCTGGCTTACTTCACCCTGTATGATAGACTCTAGGTCCATCCACCTCACTACAAATAACTTAATTTCATTCCTTTTTATGGTGGATTAATATTTCATTGTATATATGTGCCACATCTTCTTTATCCATTCATCTGTTGATGGGCATTTCCCATCAACAGATGAATGTCCAGCAACAAATGCCCATTCTTTCTTAAAGAGTAATCCCCCTTTGAGTAGATACCCTGTAAGACTGGGAGCTCAATTTGCATTGTAATTCAGCCAGTCACTGGATGAGGTTCTGCATTTGATTTCCAGCAATTTCAGCCCTGTGGCTAGAGGAGTTAACTCTCTCCTGCAGGGCACACATAGTAGCTCTTAGGTCATTTATGGGTGCATGAACTGGGAATTGGAATTTCTGAGCTCATTCTTTTCTTTCACCATTTTGTGCAGCAACATTAGGAGCAATCAACCAATGTCATTATACTCATTCGCTTTCCAAAAATGTTTGAAAGTATCATATAGAAAGTCACCTAGCTCTGATATGGGATCGATTAAGAGTATCCAATGCAGGTATTTTGTGTATCTTTGTAAAGAGATCACACCATGGACTCTGAGTGCTCTCTTCACTACTGAAAATGGGATCATTAGAGTCTTTAATCAAATTAGAGAGCCAATTCCAGAAACCCCAGAACCAATGTAGAAAACTAATCTTTCATATTCTGTCCTTGGGTAAACACTCTCAGCACCAAAAGCTGTATGAGAAACTGGCTCAATGGACATGGAAGCCGAGAAGTCCCACCATTTGCCGTCTGTAAGCTGGAGACTCAGGAAAGGCAGTGGTATAACTCAGTCCAAGTTCAAAGGCCTGAGAATCTTGGAGCTGATGGCATAAATTCCAGTCCAGGGCAAGGGAAGAAGAGATGAGATGTCCCAACTCAATAGCGAGGGGAAAAAAAGGGGACAAGTTCCTTCGTCTTCTACACTTTTTTGTATATAGGCCTTCGATGGACTGGATGATGCCCACCACCTTGGGGAGGTCAATCTATGTTACTGAGTCCACCAATTCAATTGCCAATCTCATCTGGAAATACCCCCAGGGACACATCCAGAAATAATGTACCCATCCAGACTGGGTACCTCATGGCCAGTCAAGCTGACATAAAATTAATCATCGCAGCCAGCAAATATCAGACACGAGGAACTGCATGACTCAAACCACAGGGGATACAGGCATAGCTCACAGATAAATCTTCAAAGAAGTCCTTATTAATAGACTCATCAACTACCCTCACACTGACTCAGAGTGGCTCACAGGATAACTAATGGTAGCAAAATTAGCCTTATACTCTCATTGAATGTTTTGTGCATAAAGTGTAGAAACTTTTTATACTATATGGCAGTACTAGGTGCTTAGAATTGTTCCCAGATCCCCCAAGCCCTCCACACACACACAGGTAATTAGAGTAGAACTACAAGTATTAAAAAGCCATATAATTGAGCCGTTAAAGGCCTCACTTCTGGTATTACACAGATCATAATAATAATTAACACCTATATTGTCTAGTGCTTACTATATGCCAGATGCAATCCTATGAAGAAGGTACTACTAACCTTCCATTTTTACTGATGAAGCAACTGATGTATAGAGATGTCAAATAATTCACTCCAAATTATGATTAGGAGGGGTCATACATAGAGGCTAAGAACAGAACAAAAATACTTCGACCACTATGCTTGGCTTCAAATCCTAGTTCTGACATTTGCTATATGTCTCGGGAAAGTTACTTGACTTTTTTTTGAAATACGGGATAAAAAATAGTACTTCTCTTATACTGTGAGTTATAAAGAGAAATAGATGGTGTCTACAACATGGTGAGTATGCAACAAACATTCCTCATATAACGGAGGCTAGGAAGAGAAAGATGATCATACACTAAACATATTTCTGGTCAGTTCAACTAAAATTCACCGTTTGGTGTTTTGTAATAGAATACATGGATTATGGATTCCAAAGAGAATAGGTGTTGATTCTCTTTTTGGCTTGAATTCTTCTGTAGGAAGTCCACATGTATGAAAACCAAGTGTGATTTGGAAGGGATTTAAGAAGACTCATTAATCCTTAATAAGATTATGATGTCAATTTGTAAACAAATATATAAAGAAATGTCCTCTTTAATTTATAGTTTGTTATTTAAGGTCAACTCAAGTATGTTTTGGTTTTTTCTTTAACTATGCTTTATTGCTCACAAAAATGGACTCTAATCCTATTATAAGTCCAAGGTTTTATGTGAGTTAAAACACAGACAAAATAATTCTCAATCATCATGGTTTTTTCCTAATATTTAGAAAAGAGGTTTTGATTAATTACAAGTGCATCACAGCCAACCGTGAGGCCTTTTATTTAGGTTGTATTATCTTTATTGTATTCTTAGAGTTCAACTGTGGAAATAAATTACATGACTCATGAAAAACAAATACCACATAATTTTAAATTCAGTTAGCTGGCCTACAACTAAAAAATAGCCAAGTAGTCTTATAGTAAAATACAGGCAAACTATTTTGAACTTTTTCCTTCTCCAAGGAGTAATAGAAGCCTAAATACATTTCTGTCTATCCCTTCTAAATCTTGTAATAAGCTATTTTTCAAAATAATAATCTTGGGTTTTTTTTTTGTCTGTGTATTTCAGAGATACAAATACAAATAAAAGCTGTTTGGCCTTAAAATGCATACCAGCTGCGGACACAGTTTTGGGGTTTGTGAATAGATAGATGGATTGAATAGATCCCAAACTGGAAAATCTCTGAGGAAAGAAGTTTTTAACTTTCACAGTGGTAATTTAGAACTTGGCTCACTTCTTGTGCCTGTACTAAATTGATACTGAATTCTGATTTACATTACCTTGTTCTCATCACTAGTGACTGAAATTTTAAGGACATAGAACATCTTTATATTTAAAATTCAATGACAAATATAGAGAACTACCATTATTGAACATCTTTATACCCAGTATATTATTTAAATCTCACCATAATCTTACAAAAAAAGTTCTTTCAAACAAAACAACTAAAGTTAAGAAAATTTAATATGACTTGTTAAATGTTACAGAGCTAATAAATTACAGAACAAGCTATAAAACTCAGATCAATTTGATTACAAATTTCTCCTACCTTTTACTGACCTGCATGTAGATTGCACTCAACAGGTACATATTGAATAGATTAATATATTCTTAAGGAAATGATACTCAAAACCATGACTAAAGACATCCTGATGAGAAATAAGATCAATTTCTCTTAATACAGACAGCCAAATAAAACATCCACTCAATTACGTATACATTAATGCCTTTCCAATCAATCAAAGCTTATAATCATAGAAATAACCTATGAATCTAAATACACTATGTATCATTCTGTTGTATGTATCTCTTATTTATATTGAAGAAGAAAACAGTCTAAAACAGAGATTCTTAAAGTACGCTGCATGTTACAATGGCACTTAGAGGTAAACACTTTATAACAAGGTCTAGATTTGTTTTCCTGACACCAAAGAATTCTTTTATGTGGGTCATTATTTATACAATTCATAAAATTTCAACATTCTTTTATGTCTTGATGAAATTTTCTTTTTTGCATTTTTCCACAGAAGAATTTATAGTTGGTCTACTTATAAGGAATTTTGCCAAAATGGACACTAATTTCAAAAAAGTAAAACTAACATCCAAAAGGATCCAAATAACTTGGAATTATTCCATGATGTATTAACACTGTTCTTTGATAAAACATGAAATGGCACACAACTATAACATTACAACATTGGCTAGGTATCAACATTCCACATGATGAATCTTCTCTTAATCTCATTTTTCTCATCTGAAAAATGAAGTTGACTTACATGAACTCTAAGTACTCTTTATTTACTTTTGTTAACTTTTTCTTTCTTCCTTCCTTTCTTTCCTTCTTCCTTCCTTCCCTCCCTCCCTCCCTCCTTTCTTTCTTTTTCTCTTTCTTTCTTTCTTTCTTTCTTTCTTTCTTTCTTTCTTTCTCTCTCTCTTTCTTTCTTTCTTTCTTTCTCTCTTTCTTTCTTTCTCTCTTTCTTTCTTTCCCTCCCTTCCTCCCTCCCTCCCTCCTTCCTTCTTTCTTTCTAGTAGGTAGCTCAGATTTTCAAGAATGAAATGGAAAGTGCCATGAAACTCTGTAAAACTGAAAATGAAAGTGAAAATAGGCACCAGCTAGGAAGAGCTGAGGGACTTTGATGTGTGATTGTGGGGAAGCCCGATTTAGGTACAATCATATGGAAAGAACAGAGATTACCCTTTCATCTACTTCATGAAAACAGAAACTCTCAAGTCTTGATAAACTTATGATAGTAATTTTATAGTGAGGTTTCAAAATGTATGTCAGAGTTTATTCTCTATAGTGTAAAAAAACTTTTTTGAGGCAAAATATCAAGTTTAATGATTATGTTCACTCTCAAAGAGTATCTATGAAATTGCCTTTTATAGTTTACTGTGGCTCTAAACAGTTTCAGAACACATGCTTAAAATACGTACTTAGCACTTTGGGTCTTCATCTGTCTGGTGGAGCATGAAGAAAATGAAACCGCTGCCTCAGGGGCATTTTCATGCCAACCAGGATTCAGACACTTGTAATACAGACCCCAGCAGGAGCCAGAGGCAGATAAGGATTTGGTTTTACATAAACCACCAGGATTAAGTGTGGTGTGTGATTTTCATCCAATATCAATGTAAGAATACTGGAGTATTTTTAAATAGCAATGGCTAGTAAAGTAAGAGTTCTATAAAGTTGTAAGACGTGGTATGGATATAATCTAGCAATGCATTTCCATGAATTGCCCTTTCTTCTTCCTTTCCCTCTCCCAATTCATGCAATGAATGTATTTCCAATACTCAGGTATTATAAAATAAGCTACACCTCTTCAAGAGATATTCTAATCTGTAAGATCAGACTTTTTTAAAAATTTTATTGGAGTATAGTTGCTTTCCAGTATTGTGTTAGTTTCTACTGTACAGCAAAGTGAATCAGCTATACGTATACATATGTCCCTTCTTTTTTGGATTTACTTCCCATTTCCGTCACCACAGAGCGTTGAGTAGAGTTCCCTGTGCTATACAGTAGGTTTTCATTAGTTAACTATTTTATATGTAGTATCAATAGTGTATATATGTCAATCCCAATCTCCCAATTCATCCCACCCCTCCCCTTCCCCCCTTGGAATCCATACATTTGTTCTCTACATCTGTGTCCCTATTTCTGCTTTGTAAATAAGATCATCTATACCATTTTTTTCAGATTCCACATATATGTGTCAACATACAATATTCATTTTTCTCTTTCTGACTTACTTCACTCTGTATGATAGTCTGTATGTCTATCCAAGTCTCTACAAATGACCCAATTTCATTCCTTTCAATGGCATTTTTCACAGAACTAGAACAAAAAAATTTCACAATTTGTATGGAAACACAAAGATCTCAAATAGCAAAAGCAATCTTGAGGAAAAAAAAATGGAGCTGGAGGAATCAGGCTCCCTGACTTCGGACTAGACTACAAAGCTACAGTAATCAAGACAGTATGGTACTGGCACAAACACAAAAATATAGATCAATGGAACAGGATAGAAAGCCCAGAGATAAACCCATACACCTATGGTTACCTAATATAAGAAAAAGGAGGTCAGGATATACAACGGAGCAAAGACAGCCTGTTCAATAAGTGGTGCTGGGAAAACTGGACAGCTACATGTAAAAGAATGAAATCAGAATTCTCCCTAACACCATACACAAAAATAAACTCAAAATGGATTAAAGACCTAAATGTAAGGCCAGACACTATAAAACTCTTAAAGGAAAACATAGGTAGAACACTCTCTGACATAAATTGCAGCAAGATCTTTTTTGAACCACCTCCTAGAGTAATGAAAATAAAAACAAAAATAAACAAATGGGACCTAATGAAACTTAAATCATTTGCACAGCAAAGGCAACCATAAACAAAAGGAAAAGACAACCCTCAGAATGGGAGAGAATGTTTGCAAATGAAGCAACTGACAAAGGATTAATCTCCAAAACATACAAGCAGCTCATGCAACTCAATATCAAAAACAAACAAACAAACAACAACCCAATCAAAAAATGGGTGGAAGACCTACGTAGATATTTCTCCAAAGGAGACATACAGATGGCCAACAAACACATGAAAATATGCTCAACATCACTAATTGTTAGAGAGATGCAAATCAAAACTATAATGAGATATAGCCTCACACTGGTCAGAATAGCCATCACAAAATCTACAAAAAATAAATGCAGAAGAGGGTATGTAGAGAACCCTCTCGCACTGTTGGTGGGAATGTAAATGGATACAGCCACTGTGGAGAACAGTATGGAGGTTTCTTAAAAAACTAAAAATAGAACTACCATGTGACCCAGGAATCCCACTACTGGGCGTATACCCTGAGAAAACCATAATTTAAAAAGATACAGGTACCACAATGTTCACTGCAGCACTATTTACAATAACCAGGACATGGAAGCAACCTAAATGTCCATCAACAGAGGAATGGATAAAGAAGATGTGGTACATATATATATGATGGAATATTACTCAGCCATAAAAAGGAATGAAATTGGGTCATTTGTAGAGTTGTGGATGAATCTACGTACTCTTCCAATTTGTATCTTCATGATGGTCATACAATATATTCCTGAATCGAATAATATTAATTATCATTTAAATATGTTGTTACCTTCCCACAGTATTTGATGAAGAATGATAAATTAATTTCATCATTACCATTTCCCAGATCCTTTTATATTTTTGGTGGTACATTTGAAGGCTGACAAGTTTCACGCCTTAAAAGGGACTTTACCCAGAAAAGAGTGTCAAAAAGAAACAAAGTGAAAGAATTTTTATCTACACAGTAATTAGTTACTTGCTTATCCTTGCTACAGCCCCCACCCCTGCATACAGACAACCGAAAAAGAGTGGGCTACTGCAGTATTTTACCTTTCAGACTGCAAAATCCTGGGATCTTGGATCAAAATCCAACATCCTTTTTTTTCTTTCTCTTTGTTTCCTTTTACAACTTAGGAGAAGATATTTTTTTTTTCCTTCTATTTTATTTTCGTAGCTAGAGCTAGTGAGACATTATCTATACTGAATACTTAATCATTATCAAACTCGTCTAATTCCCTTTAGCTACTCCATCCCTGCTAGTAATGTGACCTGAAGGAAAACTTCAGTCTTTCAGTGTCAGCTTCCTCATCTGTAAAAATACTAGGACAGACTAAGCAATCTATCCCATTTCCAAAATAGAATAAAATTAAGACAAATGGATAGGGCAAGCATAAAAATATATTTAGTTTATAAATATTTATTGAATGCCTATTATGTGTTAGATACACAGAAGGCAAGTTATCTCCTGAGATAAAACATGATATCTGTCCTTTAAGGGTTCAAAGCCTATTGAAGGAGACAGGAGGAGCACACAGAATACTTAGAGTAGAATGGAATCATATTGTTATGGAAGTGTGTAAAAAAAATCCTGGAGACCATTATAGTGAAGTGCTTAATAGATGTTAGGGATATAACGGTAAATAGGATGTCTCAGCTGTGTCTGGAAAGATAAGAGGAGACCCTAAGCAGAGAAGACATGGAACAGCATTTCAGGAAAAGATCAGG
This sequence comes from Hippopotamus amphibius kiboko, assembly GCF_030028045.1. Classification (NCBI taxonomy): domain Eukaryota; kingdom Metazoa; phylum Chordata; class Mammalia; order Artiodactyla; family Hippopotamidae; genus Hippopotamus; species Hippopotamus amphibius. The sequence goes on from NC_080194.1 coordinate 9,191,939, forward strand.
GAGCTAAAAAAGGAAAATGCATACTGAAGAATCCTTTTGTTGCCAGAGGGAAGACAGAAAGAAATGGCAGATGAGACTAAACAAACTGCTTAAGCTAATACTGGAAGGGGCTTTGTAAGTCCTGGTAAAGTATATGTGCTTCCTGGGAAGTGAGAATTGTTGAAGCTTTAAAAGCAGGGGAATGATGTCATTCTTTTAGACTGCTTTTAGAAAGAGAACTCTTTCAGTGCTGTGAAAGTGATCTGGAGCATGGAAACAGCAAAGAAAATGCTTGTCAATATTGGACATCTATAAAAATTTAATTATTATCTGATGCATATTACTTTGCAGATGGCTAAGGTGGAAGTACTGACCTTTAGTGGACAATGAATATGACATTCAGAGCCTAGATTTCATCAGAATGTGGAATCACTGCATGTGAAATTTGATGATTAGCTGTCTTCTCTGCAGAGCAATAAATCTCAGCTCTGGACATTATGGGGAATTCTCAAGAAATTAGCCTTGGGGAATTTCTTACAGAAGATTTATTGTATCAGCAGTCATTATGCAACCATTTTTTAAAACTAAATTAAATCTTTAACTTTGGAGCGTGTTTGTTTCCCCTTCAATTTATTTTGCTTTTCTTTTTTTCTTTTTGCTCTGGCAGAGAACTTTCCAATGGAATTTCCATGCTGATAGAATGTTATACACATGCTATCCAACATGGTAGCCACTAGTAAAATGTGGCTATTGAGCATTTGAAATGTGGCTCAGGTGACGGAGGATTCGAAATTTTAATGTGATTTAATTGTTACAATACTAATAATTAAATTACAGACTTTATTCCAATCTCCTCAGTTTTTTCACACATCTGCCATTTATCTGTTCTAGGATCTGATCTATGATCTAACACTGCAGTTGGTCATTATGCCTCCTTGGTCTCCTCCAATCTGTGAGAGTTCTCCAATCTTGTCTTTCATCACCTTGAAACTCTGCAGAATAGTGATTGGGTACTTTCTATACTGTCTCTCAGTGTTTGTCTTATGTTTTCTCATAATAGCTTGAGGTTATGGATTTGGGGGAAGTATATCTAGAGATGGACGTATACTCTACTTGTTGCATGTATCAGAGGGCATATGGCCTCAAATGACTTGTTACTTGATGACATTCACCTTGATTACTTGATTAAGGCGGTATCTGGCAGTTTTCTCCCTGTAAAGTTACTGTTTTTCCTTTTCTACAATCTATTCATTGGAAGCCATTCACATCATCCAGCCTCACTCAAGAAGTACTGCGTTAAACTCTATCTCTTAGAGGAAGAGGGATCAAGAATTTGTGACCATATATTAAAACCACCAGAAAAATTACAGAACTTTGACGTTATGCAAGTGTCCTCTTTCTCCTTCATGCCCACCAATTTTAGCATTCATCTATGTATCTAGCCTGAAGTAATTATTAGTACTTGCTTTCTTTTCTTAACAAAAATATTTTTATAGGTTTTCAGGAGATTTCATTAGTATATAATATTTTTCAACTTTTATATCTGAAGTTATTTGCTTACATGGTTTAAATACTACTACAGGTTAAATAATTGCCAGGCAGAATAACAAGGTTATGCCAAGTTATCTTATTGTTTGTTATTGTTGAAGTCTAATAACACACAAGTGTTTACCAAGTAATGTACTCTTTATGGAGAAAAAAAATCTAACATGTTTAAGTTAACCTTTGAATATTTTCCCTAGGAGAGAATCTGAATTACATGATGTGGTCACATATGGAAAGAAAAGATGGGAGTCCGGTGTTGAGTTCATTTAAATATGTATTTAACTATTTTTATTTCCCCCAAAGTATCTGGCTGTACAATTGAAATAACATATCTCAATAATATGTTAGGCATAAGTTCACTGGTCTTTTTTCGTTTGTTTCTTTTAACAGTGAAAATTACAGGTGAGTAAATGTAAGCACCAGGAAAATAAAAGGAGAAGTTTGACCTGAACTTACTTATTTTTATGAGTACATTGATCAAATCCATTGCATAATTTCATTAATCTTTGTAGAACACAGCCTGTAATTTTGCACATGCAGCCTTTGCCAGAATTTTTATATTCTCCAAAGCTGTCAAAGTAATTAGACGAGTCCTGAAATTTCACACTAAATTTTAGTCTCTTGAACAGTATCGTTAACACCTGCTTCATAAGTTTTTTCTTTATCAACGTGTAAATCATTTTATTAAACTAGTTCTGCTTCTGTTGGTTGAAAAATAAAATATAAATATTCATATTTGCTCTGGACTTGAGGAAAAAACAATGTACAAAGTTAGTCATGAAGTCATTCAAAGTACAGTTCTCCTTGAGGTGCAAACTACCGGTGTACCCTCCTACAAGGACTTTTGAATTGGGATCTTTGACATCAAATATGCTTTTAACTTGCAGACTTATTTATTTAGCAAGCACTCACAGAGCATATCCTAAAGAATAGGCATCATCTAAGCATTTTATGATTACTAACTCATTTAATTTTGTGTGTGTTTTTGCATGCATTTTTGTGTATGTGGGTGGGAGGGTGTGTATTTGCTGGTGTGCAGGTGTTAGTGACTGAGACAATGTACCGGGATAGAAAACTTTCTTTCAAAATGTTTAATTTCTAGATGATCAATCTACTTTATAGCTGTTCTGATCTAAATAGTATGCTTTTTGGATATGACCCCTGCTGTCTTTGATCCAGCCAACTTTCATAATGTACAAGATCCAAGTTGTTTACAATACACTGGGAACCAACAGGAGTATCTTCATTGAATCCATAGAATCTTGAACTGTTTGAACAAATATCTAGAGGCTCTGAAAATACATCTCTAAAAATAGAGTGGAGAAGTAGATAAACACAAGATGCTGGACTTTTTAAGAAACCAATCCTTACAGATTTGCCTTTAATATTATGTGCATTAGAAAATTGAGAATTTAAAATAAATAACAAAGCAAGAATAAAATGCATAATAAGTAATAAGGAAGTTTCTAGGTAGACAAATTTTATCTCAAAACCAGCATGCTCACCATTACTGGACAATACAACTTCTAATTCTTGGTCTTTGTGTTCTCAATTCATCTTTTGGGCTCTATACTAGAGTAATAAGTAAATTTCAATATCACTGACTGTATATAATAATCTATCATTTTTGATATGGATTTTACATACATACTAAAAAGTGTTTTAAAATAAATGAATAATAGTACAAGAAAGCTCCATATATTCACCACTCAGCTAAGGAAGGTTTAAGCATTTCTCCTAGATTACACCGCTTTCTTTCAGCCACAGAGTAACTACTTCATTTCATAAAAGTCATTTCTTTGTTTTTCTTTAATTTCTATCATATACATCCCTAAAGTATATCTATATTGCTTTTTTTTGCCTGCCTTTAAACTTTATATAACTGTAATCTATTATATTTTATTGTAACATGCTTAATTTTCTCAAAAATATATTTTGAAGATGCATCCATTTGGATCCATGAAGTTTTAGTTCATTCATTTACCACCACTGATTTATATTTCACTCGTTGGATAAAACATAATCTATAAATGAGGTATATTTGACGGATTTCTAGTTTTTAAAAATTGTTGTTTTCAGGGAGATCAACTCAATGCTTGGTGATGAGCTAGAAGGGTGGAATAGAGAGTGTGGGAGGGAGGCTCAAGAGGGAGGGGATATGAGGATATACATATAAATACAGCTGGATTCATTTTGTTGTACACAGGAAACTGGCACAACAGTGTAAAGCAATTATACTCCAATAAAGATCTGAAAAAAAATTGTTTTTGAGGTTTGTGTGTATGTTTGCTTGTGTGTGTGTGTGTATGTATTTATTATGTTGCAATGAACAGCCTTGTTCACAACTTTTATGCAACTGAGAGTAGAATTGATGGGCTTGTCACTTACACGCATCCTTTATCTGTCCAGGTAATGACAAAAGACACCAATGTATTATCCCAATAGATCTTTACTTTTTGTAAATATGGTGGTTATATAATGGTATCTCTTGGGCTTTAATTTGCATTTACCTGATTCTTCATATGGTTTAACATCTCTTTTATGTTCATACGAAATTCCTTTATTTCTCCCATTTTCTGATGGTTTTTCTTTTTATATTAAATTGCAAACTGTATTTTATATTCAGGAAATTAAGTCTTTGCTGAAAACATATGACATTTTCATCCATTTGTGACTTACATTTTAACTTTCTTCTTGATGCTTGATGTACAGAAGTTATTAATTATAATGTCATCATCACTAAATACATTGATGTTTAGCTTTATAGTTGCACATTTTGTCTTGTTTAAAAGACCATTCCCTAACATAAAGCCATAAAATAATATTTTATATTAATTCTAAAATGTTTTATTTCACTGATAATCCTTTCATCGATACAGATTTTTTTTTTCTTCATTATAGTGTGAGGTAGTGATTTAATTTCAGGTGTTCTAAAATTTTTCTTCTGTATAAATAAGCAGTTCTCCCAGAACTCTGTATAAATAGCACATCCTTCCTCACAAATATGCAAAGGCTACTTTATTATAAATAACTTTCATTACATGTGGGTCTATTATTGGGCTTCATATACTGTTTCATCAGTCAGTTCCTGTATCTGTGTACCAATATCACATGGTCTACATTAGGTTTTAGCAAACTACGGCTAGTGGGTCAAGTAGGGAACATCTGTTTTTATTCAACCTGTGAGCTCATAATGGGTTTTAATTTTTTAAATGGTTAAAAATTCAAAAGAGTGATAATATTTCATAGCAAGTGAAAATTATATAACATTAAAATTTTGGTGTCTATTGATACTGTTTTAGCGGAACACAGTGAGTCCAATCATTTGCCTATTGCCTATGGCTGCTTTAGTGCTGCCATGCAGAGTCAAGTAGTTATAAAGACACTAGATCTAAAATATTCACTCTCTGCCCCTTTACAGAAAAAGTTTGCCCACCCCTGTCAATTTAAAGACAGAGAAGTTTCTTTGCAGACACCTTTTTCCTGGAAAATTTACTTTCATTTCATCCTTACAAAAAAGGCATCATGCAGTCCTACTGATGCCAGTTTTATGTGCACAGTTCCTGTTAGACTCCCACATCAGTTGGGTTCTGACTTTTTCTCCCTCCCTATAACCCACGGAGTCATCAAAACACAACTCGAGTTATCCTGGACACACTGGGAATCCTAAGGGCAAAAACTGGATGTGGTGAACATGTACAATGGAATATTACTCAGCCATAAAAAGGAATGGAATTGGGTCATTTGTAGAGACGTGTATGGACCTAGAGACTGTCATACAGAGTGAAGTAAGTCAGAAAGAGAAAAACAAATATGATATATTAACGTATATATGTGGAATCTAGAAAAATGGTACAGATGAACCAGTATGCAAGGCAGAAATAGAGACACAGATGTAGAGAACAAACATGTGGACACCAAGTGGGGAAAGTGGGGGTGGAGGTGGGGGATGAATTGGGAGATTGGGACTGACATATATACACTAATATGTATAAAATAGATAACTAACGAGAACCTGCTGTAGAGCACAGGGAACTCCACATCACTTCGCTGTACAGTAGAAACCAACACAACACTGTAAAACAACTATATATACCCCAATTAAAAAAAAAGAAAAGAAGAAAACAAAACTGGTTTCTTAGCATGGTCTTACACTCCCATCATTTTTGCCTTGCCACATTTCTTCCCTTCTTTGTGGCAACTCAGCATTTACAAGCAATGTTCAAAAATTATTGTTTAATCCAGACTTTTAGTTGTTTAATCAGGAGGACATTATCTAGTATGCCAAGCTGCTCAAAACAGAAGTTTGTATTATGTTTTCTAAGATATTTTTTAAGTTTCTTAAACATTAAGTTAAGAATTGAAAAAATTATATATCTTCACGAAATGAATGTTGTCATAACATTCATTAGAAGGTGTGAAACACTGCAAGTGAAAATAAGATTGGGATTGGCATAAAAAAGCCCAGCCACAGACCAGACTGTCACTTGGAAGCAATAAGATATGGATAATTTACAAAAGTGGGAATCTCTGAGTGTTTTCTGTTATTGTTTTTATTTTAAATGTAAAGTTCAATGACTGTATTTCTTTGGAACTACATCCCTCTGGAAATACACTGTAAAATTTGTTCAGCAAATCTGAGTGCCGTAACTCTGAGAATGTAGATATAACATATAGAGCCATGACAAAATTGTCTATTTATTTGTGCCTAATGTTTCCTTATACCTAGAAAATAACTTCCTCATTATAATAAATCATATTTAGAAAATGTGGATGATAAAAATATGCATTTTTGCTAAACATCTTACAGCATGGGCCCTGTTTTTTTCCTGTAAAAAAGTTTATCTACTAGTTACTCAGTTCACATGTGGGAATGAGAGCCCATAGGCTATCTTTTTCACCTTCGTACGTAAGAGAAACCAAGGACATATTATGAGTCAAAAGGTATTAAGGATAGTATACATTATTATCATTTTGCAAATAGCCATACTGTTCCCAAAAAACAACATGCTCTCTCTTCAGAGTTTTTTTTTAATCCCAGATAATGGCAACTCCATTCTTCTGTTTAGGCTCAAATTTGGTTTAATTACTTTCTCTCTCACCACACAATTAATTTGTAAGCGATTACATATTTAAGTTCTATCTTCAGAAATATGCCTAGAATCTAAATTTTTTTTACCATCCTCACCACTTCTGTACTGCTCAAGCTACCATTATATCTCAAATGGGTTATCATCACAGCCTTCTAATAGGTTTCCCTGTTTCCAGTTTTTTAACCTTCAGCTTAATTTCAACACCTTTGCTAGAGAGATCCTTTTTAAAAATAAGTTAGAGCATGGCAGTCCTCTGCTCTGCAGCCTGAATAAAAGATAAAGTCCTTACAAAGGTCTACCTGCCCATAAGGGTCTTTTTCAGTACCTACCCCACCTATCCCACTCATTTTGCTACAAAAATTCTGATCTCTTTGTTATTCCTTGCATATTCTAGGCAGGTTCCTGCCATAGAGGTTTTGTACCTGCTGGTCTGTTAGCTCTTCTACCATATATCCCCATGATTTATTCTTTCACCTCCTTCTAGCCATTATCTGATGTCACTCTTTTAGTTAAATTTTCCCTGGTTACCCTTCCTAATGATTTCAGTCTACTTCCTACAACTCTCTAGTCCCTCCTCTGATTTTATGTATTTGGTATTTATCTCCATCTAGCAAAAGAAACACCTATGATGGTTAATTTTATGTGTCAACTTGGCTAGGCCAGAATACCCAGGTATTTGGTCAAACATTATTCTAGATGTTTCTGTCAAGTTTTTAAAGATAAGATATATATATATATATTCTTTAACTATTGCAATAGGGGAAGAGAGACGCCAGTCTACAATTGGGCTAAATCATGAGTATAACCAGAACAAGTGGGGATTTATAGCCAAGGAGCAAGTTTGGGAGGAGGGGCATCGGTGGATAGAAAATTACTAAGAGGAGACATCAAGTCTAAGAGATTCTGGCTAACCCAGCCTAAAAGGACTCTTGCTGAAGACAGGCCAGGGTGATTGGAAATCTCTGGAGGAAAAGCAGGGATGAAGTGTTTAATCGGGTGGACTTCCCTGGTGGTCCAGTGGTTAAGAGCCCGAGCTTCCACAGTGCAGGGCATGGGTTCAGTCTCTGGTCTGGGAACTGAGATCCTGCATGCTGCGAGGTGGTCAAATAAATTAATTTTAAAAAAGTTTAAAAAAAAGAGTTTAATTGAATATAAAGGGTGGGGAATTCTAACTAAACTGACACAGCAGGATTCTTGCTAAAACTGGATTCTACAAGGAAGTATATGGATAAGCCTTGTTGATGGGAGAGTTCAGGGGAGCTTAATAAGGCTTGATCAAGCAAAGGATCTTTATCACCTCCTAGAAGAAGAGGGAATTTTGTCAGCAGGTTACCCTTGGACCCAAACAGTAATTCTTCTGGGATCCAGTCTGCTAACCTATCCTGTAGATTTTGAACTTGCCAGCCTTCACAGTCACAAGCACTAATTCCTTAAAATAAATTTCTCTTCTTCCTCATTTCTTTCTCTCTCCACACACACACCCCACATTGGTTGATTCTCTGGAGAACCCTGATTAACACAACATCATACTTGTTTACCTTATTTATTGCCTAAGTGGGTCTGCACTGAGTAGAATGTAAACTCTATGTGTGCAGGGGCTTTTGCCTTTTCCATTTGTTTGCCCAGGATAAAAATATTGCCCTAGGCAAATATTTGTTATCTGGAAGAATAAACAAAAAAGTTGATTTGTTTCTTGCCAGTCTCATGAGTCAGGCAGACCAAGTATTATTATTCTCATTTTAAACTTGAGGAAATAGGTCCCCGCATGTTAATAGCTTGGCTTACTCATTCATATAACTTATGAAAGAGAGCTAGCACTTTGGTTGCATTGTTAATTCTCAGCTATTTTGTTGCATATATGTAGCAGGAAGTTAGTCACAAAATATACATCTCTTTTGGCATGGAGTGAATTAAATATTTCTAGATCTGCCCCCTAGGGTTTGGTCATCCAGCCATGACCCCAAAGTGGCATGCTTTTGCTTATCAGAACACATTCTTCCTGAATGTGATGCCTTGCTCCACTTTCTCTGAAATGAATTAAAGTCACCTGCTAACCTACTCTGTAGATTTTGAACTTGACAGCCTTCACAGTCACAAGCACTAATTCCTTAAATAAATTTCTTTTGTAAAGCCTTTCCTCAACTGCAGTTGGGTAAAAAACTCTAAAATTAAGAGATGAGGCTAATGTTGGAGGTAAAAATTGAGGGTCATAGGACATAGATATCATTTAAAGCTAAGCAGCTGAGATCATCTAGAAAAGAGTGAAGAAATAAAAATGTCCAAAGACTAAGCTCTGGGGTACTCTAATATTTAGAGGTCACAAAGAAGATACAATGTTATGCTGGTAAAATGTTTAACAACAAGTTTTCAGGGCAGGGGTTGAGTTCTAGTTTTATTTCCATGGTGTAAATACTCTCACAGTGGCTGATTCTAAGTTTCAGTGTGACATCAGCCAGATGGCAAAATTCATGGATGTTTGACAACCATCTCTTGCCAACTGGTATGACTGGTTCTGGGTCACCAAAGAGGAGAATCCAGCCATAAAAACAAACAAAAAGAGCTTCTGGTGAGGTATAAGAAATGTGTGATGTGTCAGAAGTTAAGGTAAAAAAGTGTTTTGAGAGAGTGGGAGTGATCAAATGTATCAAAGGCTGCTGAGAGTTCAAGTATAATGAGGACAGAGAACTGGTCATTGGAATTGTCAATGTGGAGATTGCTGCTGACCTTTATAGAAGGGATTTCCATGGAGTGGAAAGATGATGCGTGTAGGTTCAAAAGGTACTGTGGTGAGGAACTGTAGTGTGGAGTAGAGACAATTCTTTTGAAGAGCTATGTCTAAAGGGGAACAGAGAAGATTTCAGAATGCTCTGAATTACTTTCATTTGGCAACAGCAGAATTCACTTTGATATTCAGCTTCTTTCAGCTGCAAATACCAAAGAAAAAATAAAGGCCCAAATAAGGTCTCTTTTATTTTTAGCTCATGTATGTCAAATTGTTTCAGTAATTCAGCAAAGACCAGGGGACTATTTAGGGTAAGTAGTGTTAGCATCTAAAATTAACTCCAAAATATTAATGGCTTAATGGAAGTTAGAGGGTGGAGATTTGAGGGAGGCATGTGGTCCTACTCCGCATGAGAATTCCGGGAACCAAAAGATAGAAACTCAGCCTTCTTTAACATATATTTTCACCATGTCCTAGGGCCTTGGGGTCCTGTTCTGGATTCTCTGCAGTGAGAAATATGGTCTATGTGCCAGAGAAAAGGAAAATTGTTCATTATACAATTAGCTAGTCAGTCCATGCCATATTTTGTCTAAATCACTGAACTCATGGCATTATAGGTTGTTAATAATACAAAAAATCAACCCCTGATACATATGGAAGAACTGAAGTTGTCTGATCTTTGCCCAGATACTGCCTAGCTCTAGCATTAACCCACTATGTAATCTTGGGCAATTACCCTTTTTGAGATTCAGTTTCCTTATTTATAAATGACAGGGCCAGATAAATTACTTCTGACATTCCACATGAAGTAGGTATACTAAAAGTAAAATAAGACATTACATCTCCTACTTTATTTCAATTACTTTTTTCTTTAAATCATCTCTGAAATTAATAATGTTAGTGGACATTTGGTAGATCCATTAAATCCACTTTAGCTTGCAGTTCGTTGATAAGCAGGCATTGGAAGTTCTGGTTACTTTATGTCAGACTGCCCTTCAAATGCCACTAGTCAAAGAAAATCCCATCCAGGTCTAGAGTTCTAGCTTACTGTGACCCAATGAAAACCTTCCTTTTTTTATTTTACCTTATTGATTAAGGACTGCTTACTAAACATTGAGCTATATAAAATTATTCTGGATTCTAAAAGGTTCTAATATTAGAGGAAACATAATCTTAAATTCCACGTATGGTAGTAGCTGTCTCCCACAGATGACCCAGTGTATTCAAGATATCTAGCAGTGTGCAGAAATGCCACAACCCAGCTCTCTCAGTCTTAAAGCAAGGCTGTGTCCAGTCCACAGTTTCACCAACTTGAGACAGATTATTTTCTCCCCAAACTGTTTATCATTAGACATATGCATTAATCAGATGAAAAATTACAACTTAAAAAAAATGATTTATTTATACTCTTCTCAGCCAACGATACTGATTGGGCCATCAAGATTATGCCAAGTGCAAATACATCATGAGCTACTCTGTCAACAGTATAGCGAGTTAGCTTGGCTGCAAGGTACCAACGTGATTATGCAAATCCCAGTGCTATTGGCTTATCAGTCAAACCTACCGCCAGGATGCCTGGGAGATACGTTTCAATAAATGGAGACAGAATGTATCTCAGTCCCACGGACATTAATAATTTATGATTAATCAGTTTATGAAGACTTGCTAACAGCAGAAGGAAACAGAGGAAGATGGATTTTCTTTCTTTGGATTTAACCTTACTTTTCTCCCAGGCTAAATCTAATCATTTCGTTTCTGAAGACCAGATAATTGACTAGCCACTTACTTAAACTTCCTTAAAGGGCATCGATAATTCTCCCAGGGGTCCCTCTTTGATCAGGGGAGGTTAAGTTACATTGACTCCTGGCCATGCAATTTAGGGAGCAGCAACCAGGATGCAGCCAAATGAGCTGGTTTCATTCAGCTGAAAGACCTCTGGCAGCTTTGTGAAGGGAGTTTAGGGGAGACTGATGTGGCCCCATTAATTTGCACAGTCATAAACTTGATGAAATAGGAATGGCAGTAGATAGAAGAAATAGCTGTGACAGTACTTTGATTTGCAGAAATGATAAACTGCACTATTTTTTATCCTCAAAGTCTTAACATTTTATTCTAAATCTTTCATGATTTAAGTTTATGAATTCTATTTTCATTTTCAAATACAGGCAAAGATGTGAAAATGAGATTGCACAGTTGGAAACATGGTAATTTTTACAATGCTTTTCTGTGTCAGTGATCAAATAAAATTACAGAGAATTTTTACAAGGAGAGAAATCATTATCCAAAAAGGTTACTTTTTAATCAATCATTATTTTCATTCAGTGTGTTTCTTGTCATCTTTTATTCAGAATTCTTTTTGGTGGGGCAATTACTTACAAGCTCTAACCATGAGCAAAATACTTATCTTCTCTGATCTCAGTTTCCTCTTCTATTAGATGGAGATTGCATGGGTTTTTGTAAAATAGTAGTTGACTAAATGAAGTAAAAAGACATAAATCAATGCTTTTTATGTGGCTCACTTTAATGAATTTCAGTGTTTTTTTCTATCCATTTAAATGAACTATGCATTTAATTGTTATTCCAAACATTTTTAATGTTACAACGTAGCTCTCAGAGTCCTATCTTCTAATGCTGCATAGCATTAAATCTCGTAGCTTAATTAATGTGTCCTACTGTATGGCTTTTATCAGTCTTGAAATGTGTCTTCATTTGAGGAAAGGGCAGAGCTTCCCAAATCTCCACTTTTAAAACTGTTGAAGACAAGTTAACTAAAACATGAATCAGACTGTTTAATTTCATTCCAGTAGGATAATTACAGTCTTAACAGTAACGACACATATATGAAATAAAATTTGCTTTGTGACACTTTCAACTAACCTAAATGACTTTGATACAAAATGAAAATGTATTGGAAAAATCTAAGAGCATCTCATAGAACTCAGCAGGAAGTTTATTGTGATCATATTAGAGATTTAAATAAATAAATGATTCAGGGACAGATTCTCTCCATCTCATTCTCTCTCTGAGACACATGGACATGGACTCTGACCATGTATTTTACTCTCTTGATTCTTTATGGAACAGGTTTGTCTGCATCATTTATATATGCCAAAATTTACTTCCCCAGTTCATGCTTAATATTATTTTTGAGTTCAAGAGCTTGACAGAGATGCACTGGAACCCTTCTCTAAGTAGAAAACCTAGTTGGCTTAACTAGGAATGGCCATAAGTTGTATTCAACCATATTGGAACAGAGAAGCCCAGTCCATGACCCAGTATCCCTATCGAAGGAACCATGAAAGCAGCCTCTCTGAAAAGGAATGAGAGAAGGAGGCAAAACATATTTAATGCCTGATACATAATGGTATGTCTGTTTGTTTTAGACTGTTCTCCAGAACACTGATATTTCAAGTGGCATATGAAGAAAACTAGAAAATGATGTTTAAAGAATGCTTTGACTCTATTTTTGGGTAAATGACAATTTCCAAATTATGAACTGTTGATTTATTTTAGCTCTGTTAAAGAAGAGAACAGCCTAACCTGGACCACGAATTAGAGAAAAATTAAATATCTGGGGGAAAGAACTCTTTTGGCTGAGCTACATTGGACTTCTAAAATCAAGGTGAAAAGAAAGTGGGTTGATATTTTGGGGTCAACTTCCTCAAACCTCAGAGATTTGATACACTACTGGAAGAGTCTAAACTATTCTCATTAATGATTTGTGCATTAGGTAGAGGTCCCAGTGATGTGTGTGTGTGTGTGTGCGTGTGCGAGCATGCATAAGTGCGCTTGAATAAAATGCCTAGTCAAAGCTGCCCTAATATTATTTTCTTACTTTCAGAAGAAAACAAATAATCTGAGTCAGAGAAGCATGAATTCATACACACCTTTTTTTTTTTTTTGGTATATTTCCCTTGTCAGCCCAGTTCCAAACAGTTCATCCCTATTAATTATCAAGATGAATGGGACTCATTTTTTTCTACTGCGATAGAGGATGCTTCTGAGAAATAGCATAAAATTGGAATTTAGTTGATTGTAAAAGAAATGCATATTGGACTCCCTCTCCACCTTGCGGTACTAATCATCCAGGCTGAATTCTCACACAAAAATATACCCTTATGTAATACCAAATATAAAGACAGAAAATCTGCTTTCCTTGGTGCTTAAGAGAAGGGATAGCAAAGTGGTGAGTTTAGCTGATCTCTTCTGCAAGATCCAGGTTAAATGCAAATGCATTAATTCAGACCTAATCCTAATCCAATTGGATTTTCAGACACCCTCATTTAGCTGTGCTCCTCAATTCTTTGTTGCTCATCTGGATTGTTCTCAATTCTGGATGAACGCTGAAATACTGATGCCTAAACTTCTGGTTTAATTGCTACAGGGTGGGCCTGGACATCAAGAGTTCTAAAAGCTCCCCAGGTGTTTCTAAGCATGCAGCACAGTTTAATAACACTGACTTAGACCCTCTTCACTGATGACTTCTTTTGGATTCACTGTTCTGACTCTGACCCCAATAACCACTCTTGGATTTGACCTTTCGTATCATACCTCTGGGATGCTGCTCATTACTCATTCAATCACATATATTCAATCATTCAACAAATATGTATGTGTTGCATATAGGAGGTGGTAAGTACATAGCAAATGTTGTATCTTCCCTCAGAGAACATGGGTTTGGGTCAAGGACAGGTATTAAAAAATTACACAAATAATTGTTGAAATTGTCGTATTCTGTTCTTAACCAAGGTCTTTAACTTTTTTCTTGGCTTCATCACTGTTACACTTTACCCGTATGAGACAGTCCCCAGTCACACAAAGATTGAAATTCTAGCAAAAAATGAGCTGTTTCTGTATTCAGTCAGGGTTTCTACAAATTCCATTTTCTCCGCATAGGACACTATCTTCTCCCACCTCTATAAATTGCGTGATTCTTATTCATACTACTGCAATTAGCTCAGCTATAACATACTCACAAAAGTCTGCACTAATTTCTCTTAGCTCACACTGCCACCCCATAATACAGTCATATACTACTTCGCAATTTTAAGCCTGAATATCCAAATAGATTCTAGTACAGGAAAGATATACTTTCTATCAACTTCTCTATATAATTGAACCCCCAATATGTTCCCTGGATAGAATGGACATTTTACAGAGTCTCTCTCTTCACAGATTTGGAGATGAGAAGGCATGACATACGTACATGAATTCATAACATAAATTATAAAATAAGTATATTTATAAATTCCATGTGTCTTAGCTCAGGCTGCCATAACAAAATACCGTAGATTGAGTGGTTTAAACAACAGACATTTTTTTTTTCTCACAGTTCTGGGAGCTGGAAGTCTGAAATCAGGGTGCCAAAACAGTCAAGTTCTGGTGAAGACAGTACTTCTGTCTGCAAATGGCCATTCTCTTGCTGTGTTGTCACATGGTGGAGAGATAGAGAGAGCTCTGATCTCTTCTTTTTCTCATAAGTACACTAATCCCATCATGGGGCCTCACCCTCACAATCTCATCTAAACCTACTTACTTCCAAAGGCCTGCCTCCGAATACTATCACACTGTGGGTTAATGCTTCAACATATGACTTTTAGGGGAACACAGACATTCAGTCCAGGACACCATGTGTGTGGAACAATGATATATGATTGGTATAACTACAAGAGTCCAGAGGTTAAAATCTTCATGTACCAGGATATCAAGAAATATATCATAGTGAACCTAAGTCCTAAGAAAGAACCTGAAGGCCAGGTAGGTATTCCCCCAACACCTTTCTTTGTAAACTGCACTAAGATTTTCCTTGATGTAAATGGCAGTGAACATTTCCCAACAATCCCATCATTTGGTATAAGTTTCTGAAGGCAGAGTCTATATCTTATTAACCCAACTAATGTTGGAAAGAAATCAGCTTGGAGATATACAATAGTACAAACAAAAAGTGATATTTGGTTTCGGGGGGTTTAAGCAAGAATGAAGGGGCAGAACTGATGTCAAATAACATTTTAGGAATAGAGTTAACAAGACCTGATAGCCGATTAATTATGGGGAATAACGCACAGGAAGAGAGAAAAGGACTGTAAAACACTCACAAAGAGTGCTCTGCCCACTTACAATGAGCAAACATCAAAATTTTATGGCCTGTATATGAATAAGACTCCGAGGTACTTTTTAATGTCCTGAAGCTATAGTTTTAAAAGTACACTAAGCAGATAACATAAAATAATAATTTCAGCCAATCACTCCTGAGTTTCTCAGACTTTATCAAAGATTGCCATGAGAGTCATTTATTTATGATGTCTCCAGGTAACTGGAGCCCCATGCTTGTAGAAATCAAGCTGGCCAGCCTGCCACATTGGATAGATCCAATGTGAAACTTTTGAAGAAAATCTACATGTTGTAGAAGGAATCACTGTGACTAGGCATTCTGATGAAAAAATTTGTTTTCTAAATTGAGTCTCAGTATGATTTATAAAGCTTTATAATTTGCAAGCTTGTTACCTAAAGAGAAATTAGTCACAAAACATTATGCCAAGTGTACGGTTTGATAAAAAGCACAAAGACTCACTGAGACCAGCCTCTGCTTTGTGAAAGTCATCATTGCTTTGGTTCCCTGACCAGCACGAAAACACCTAAACAATGACCTCCTCAAAGATGGCTAAACGTCACAGAGCTTCCCCAAGCTGTCTCTCCTAGGCCATCTGTTCACAGCATTCAGAGATATTCCCCAGAATTATCCGCATCTACTTCTACACCCATATCTGTTTATAAATGTAAGTGACAAATCCACTGGGGTAAGTAACCAAGATACCTTACTACTCCCAAGTCTAAGAAAAAAACTTTTTACAGCATCCCACTGTAAAAAACAAGCATGGTTCCTACCTCACAACATCATTTGCAGAGGAAGATATAGGCCCTCTGTTTACCTGCAGTGCAGATTTTCTTCTTTTAATAAGATAACTTTTTTTCCAAAAATAAAATTTTTCATAGAATAGCTTTTTCAGGTGTTTGAGGTATAACAATCACTCAAAACTCTGCATGGAGAAAATATCTTTTTTTAATATATTCTCTTTATGTTTTTATCATCAGAAGAAACTCAACAATGCCACATGAACTTGGGGGAAAATATGATCACAAAAGAGTTGGAAGACTCTTTGCATTCATTGGACCATTCTTCCTATACATATGAACAACCCTGCTGCTTTGGCACCATTAAATTACTGCTAAAGGCTTCATAAGAGTTAAATATCTAGATATTTTATTATTTGTTTAACCCTCTAGCATTTTTAAAATACTTTTAATAGCCCGTGCTGTAATTAAATTTTGCCACATTGCAATGCATAGTGATTCCAGAACTACCAGTTGTAGAGCTAATTGATAAATCAAACCCTAATTGAGATAATGAGGCTGGTCTTGGCCATCAGTGAGATGGCCACCTAATTAGCTTTTTAATATCTGTTTACTAGTGCAGTGGACAGTAGACCCAGGGTGAAGATGGTGCAGTAAAATTAATATGAGAGGAAATAACAAGGGTGAAATGGATTAGGGAGTGGCTATGGCTTTCTACTAATAAGCCTCAGTAGTGCTTGAGAGCCTAAAAAGAAACATCCCACATCCCTGCCCCTCTTTCTACTCTAAACAAGATGCAATGTGAGAGGCCTATCCCATGCTAAAGGATCCATATATGGTGGCTGATCTGAACTAGGGGTTGTAGGCTGAAGGGAAATGCCATTACTAAGTTTTACGTGGTGGTGGCAAGGGATTTATAAAGTATAAACTTTAAGTCTACACAAGCAATCTTATACTATATTCTTGCATAATGTTGCCACTTCGGGCTATGCATGTATAAAAAATAATGACTCTTTTTACTGCCTTCATTGATGATTATAATGATGCTTATTGTGATAATAATCGTAGCAGCTGACTTTTAGTAAGTAACTTCTACGTGTGAAACACTGAGCTATGTGCTTTATACGCCGTACTATTAAATTCTTACAAAAACCAGATTAGGTGGCACTGTGAATGGATAAATGAGGTTTACAAAGAGGTTATATAACTTGTCTAGGTTCAGAGAACTAGAAAGTAAGAGACCTTGCACTGAAACTACAACCTTTAAGCTAAACATGACACATTGACCACAACACCCTAGTGCCTCTATTTATTGAGATGGACCAAAAGCAAAACACTAATTTAACTAGCTTACTACATGAAGGAAACTTAGTACAATCAAATAAACTGTCCCAACATGAGACAGCTTGTATTACCACAATTTTCTTTGAACTCGGGTATGTCAAAGCATAAAGCCCAGTTCTTTCTTCTACACCAGATTTCTAGGTAAAACATGAAGTTTTTTAATAACATAATACAAAAAATATTAGGAGGTCAGTGCCAATGTGGCCATTTCTCACTTTGCTTTCCTAAGTTTTTGGGCTCCGTGACAACCCAGAGTATCTGGGGATTTCAAAACATCAGGTTTTATAGTAGGGCTAGCTAAATTGCTACCAGTATTTCAGGAGGTGTAATCCAAACCAGGGAGTCCCAGAATCTTTCTTTTGGAGAACCAACAAATTGGTGGTTCTAATTTCATAGAGGTTTTTAGGGCTGACTGAAAACCTTGCATTTGTTCTTGGTCCAATACTTCATTCATTTACTTCAATGACTCCTGCAAATTTTCCTCATTCCCTTGACCTTTCCCTCCAATCCATGTTCTAGTTACTATTTACAATCTTGACTTCTCTCAGATACTTCTCATCTTGCCAACATATACTTACATTACACTCATCCCTTCCTTGACTTTCTGGAAGTCTCCGGGGATGAGCTGTTGCTCCTCCTTTCACCGTAAGACTAACAAACGTTACCTTGATACCATTCCCTGTCCTCCTTGACCTTATTCCATCAGTTTCTTCCTCTCTCTCTCTCTGTCTTCCTCTTTCTCTTCCCCTCTCTCTTCCTCTCTCATTCCTAAAAATGGTAGCTCATATTTGCTTCAAAAATTTCAGTCCATCCATTCCTCAAACCATTGCATCATGTCCTCTGCTTTCACCACTGCACCATAACCATTCTCAGCAAAGTCATTAATGTCCTTCTGGTTCCCATAACCAACTGGCCACTTTGAAGCCAATCTTTCTGAATCTCTCTGCTGCATTTTATAAGTTATTCTCCAGGAAGCTCTCTCTTCTTTAATTCTCAAGGTGCCACCTTCTCTTGATTAGCTCTGTTTGCCTAGGACCATCCCGTGTGAGTTCTCTGACTCTTCCTTCCCTTAGATGGAGGTATACTGAGCTCAACCCTCAGTTCTTCTCACTCTACACAACCTCCCTTGCTGATGCCATATTATTTCACTGTTTCATTCCTTCAGTCAATCATTCATTCAACAAATATTTGTGGAGTTCTCACTATGTACTTTGCAGTATTCCAGACTCTGGTTATAAAATGGAGAATTAAACAAAATCTCGGCTCGCCAGTATGTACGAACAACATACAAATAGTTAAAAATACTTTGTTGGGTGGTAATAATTCCTGTATCAAGGGAAAAAAAAAGCAGGGCAGGGGAACCAAGAGTGATAGAGCCTGCCAAGTGATAAGGTGACATTTCCACAATAACATGAGGGAAATGAAGGAGATAAGCAGATATTTCCAGAGGAAAGAACATGTCAGACAAATGGAAGCAATTTTAAAAGCTTGAGTTTGAAGTACACTTGGCACACCCTAGAAATAGGAAGGAGACCACTGTGGCTGAGGCTGGGTAAGCAAGAAGGAGAATAGTGTGAGCTGAGTCTAGAGATGTGGAGACATAAAGATCCTGTCAGCTTTGTAGGATGTATAAGTTAGGATGGGAAGTTCAGCTGCTATAACAAGAACCGCATTTTTTAACAGTTGCTCGAATAAAATAGGGTATTTGTCTCTCCTTGGAAAGTCTAAGTTTAAACCCTGGAGAAACAGCACGCTAGTTCTACAATGCAAGGTTACTGGATCATCTGATTTTGTTGTGTGTTCTTAAACACAGGGCTTTAAAAAAATGCATTGAAGATGGGTATTTCATTATCCTGCAGCACATCCCTGTGGCTGGTTGATAAGATAGAAAGTGAAAGCAAATGTCTTTTATTTTGAAAGCATGGTGAAGAGGTTAAACATACCACTTTTATTAGTGTTGTTCCCACCAGAATCGAATCACATCCGCAGAATTAAACCCAAGAGAGCTGGGAAATGTACTTGTAACTACATGTCATGTCCCCAGCTAAAATTTCTGTTATTGTGGAAGAAATAGGGGACAAAATATCCTTTCTCCACTGAATTACCTTTTTTCCTTTGTAAACGATTAGTTGACTATATTCGAATGGGTCTAATTCTGGGCTCTATTCTGCTCCATTGATCTGTGTGCATATTCTTTGACCACTACTGCCTGTTTCAATGGCTGTAGCTTTATGGTTAGTGTTGAAGTCCAGTAGTGTCAATCCTCTGATTTTGTACTTCAATATTATGCTGGCTATTCCGGGTCTTTCGCTTCTCCATAAAAACTTTAAAATAATTGTGTCAATATCCACACAATAGCTTGCTGGAATTTTGATGTGGATTCCATAGAATCTATCATACAGCTTTTTCTCTCTTAAATAACTATGAGTTTGATGTCCCTCAATATTTACATTCTTCATTGAGGGTTCTAATGAAAATAAACTTTGGCTCATTTAAAGCTCTATGATGACTTCTCACATGTAGGATAAATTCTGTATCCCTTAAAATGTGTTACAAGGTCCTCTGTGGTTAGGTTCTCCCTCTCCACCTTACTCTCTCTGTTCTAACAACTGTAAGCTTTTCAAAGTTCTCCACATATTGCTATTCTTAGGTGTCTGTTATTCTGCTACTCTTAGGTGTCTGTTATTCTGCTTCCTTTTCATGAACTTCCCTTTCCTTCTCCCTTAGCTTAGAGAAATCTAGTCCTCACTTCTTCTGGGACTTTTTGATCTATTTATATATTTATTTATTTATTCATTTATTTACTTATTGGCTGTGTTGGGTCTTCGTTGCTGCATGTGGGCTTTCTCCAGTTGTGGCGAGTGGGGGCTACTCTTCGTTGCAGTATGTGGGCTTCTCATTGCGGTGGCTTCTCTTGTTCCGGACCACAGGCTCTAGGCATGCAGTTTCAGTAGTTGTGGCACATGGGCTCAATAGCTGTGGCCCGCAGGCTCTATTAGTGCAGGCTCAGTAGCTGTGGTGCACCGACTTAGCTGCTCTGCGGCATGTGGTATCTTCCCAGACCAGGGCTCAAACCCGTATCCCCTGCATTGGCAGGAGGATTCTTAACCACTGTGCAACCAGGGAAGTCCCAACCATTCATCTTTCCATTCTTCCCTCTCCAGGATGTCTCATGAGTTTGCAGTCAAGACGTTGACCAGAGCTGCCGTTATCTGAAGGCTTGACTGGGGCTGGAGGGCTTGCTTCCAAGTTCACTTATGTGGCTGCTGGCTGGAAGCCACGTGGGAACACATACACACTCACCACATACATCTCCTACTTTCTTCATTGTCTGCACATTTTTGTACCCCTGGGTCTACCCAGTGCATCATACTTTTCTGTTTACATGTCTATATTCTCCTTGAGAAGAAAGACTGGTTTTTATTCAACACCGTTTCTCGCACACTTAGCATGGTGACTGGCACATTTTGAATACTTAGCGTATGTTTCTTAAGTGAATAATGGAACAAATAAATGAGTAAAGGTATGATCTCTCTATTCAAGGACCATTAGACATTATTTTTCTCGATTATAACAGTCACTTTTCAGAGACCAATTCAGATGATAAAAGTCATCTGCTCTGTAAACAGCTGTTCACTTACGTGGAGTTCTCAGGTTTGCTGTCAATCATCTTTCTCCTCTATGTTAATCCTAGGATTTGTTTCTCTCCTTATGGCAATTATCTTGTGCCACACATCTGCATACAATCTAATTCATTTTATCTCTGTTAGCGCGTTCCCAAGCTACACCTTCAGACATTTTTGTTTACAAGTTAGATATTTATTTTTAACTTCAATTCAACTCATATCTAAAAATCTACTCTCTTCTTTCTTCTGGCTTTTATCCTGCATTTCTGATTAGGGGTATGCAAAGGTAAAATGTGCTTTAGAGTAGCAAATAAAATGCCTTAGAGTAGATATAAAATAACTCATTATTTCACACCCAAACAAATGATATTTCTCTCCTCCTTTGATTGTTGGTTCATTGGGGAATTTAGTTGAAGGGGTTTGTCTCCATGAAATTTAGAACACACTGGAAAGAGACAAATAAATGCTGAAAATAGTTTATTTCAGTATTTCTAAAACTTCTCATCTCAAACTATTCCTGTGAGATACCGATTTCTATTCTAAGCTTTGTAGGGGATTTTATTTTTAACGTAGTTCTCCTTGATTTTATTTTTAAAATAAATTTGTATTTTCTATCAATAATTTAAATTGATAAACACAGAAATGTGAACATTAAACCCATCACAATATCTACCTTACTGGGATGAAACAGAACTGCCTTAGCTTTTTGTTCCTTACAATAAATATCACAGAACATTTATAAAAAACAACTGCTAACCTTGTTTAAATTTCAGAAGTATTGAGATGGCAGAACCATCTGTATTATTATCAATATAGATTTCTGGTTCCTAGACCCAGAGAGCCTAATACAGAAAGTCCATACCTTGAGAAATAGTGATTATACTTCCTAGCACACAGAAGTCAGTAAAAGCTACAGATCTGAATCACTCTTAAAGCTCAATCAGAAATGAGCCACAGAGAAAACCCCAAGAAGGTCTTCTGTGTTCAGGAACATTATGGCAGATATATAGGTATAGATAAAATTATAGATATTATTATGCATATATAATATTACTGTATATAGTACTACTATATATATAATATAATATAGCTATACTGATACAGTAATAATTTTTGGATGTTCAGGTAGATCATTTTGGATATATATACATTTGCATCTGTATATATATGTGTACACACACATATTTATAATTTATAATTAAACTGTCTAATGGGAATTAAGTTTTTGCTTAGCTCTATATTTTACATACAGGGGCACTTTAACACCATCATTCACATAGAAACCAATTAGTTTCTATGTCATTCAATGTGCTTTTTTTTCAAGGGAAAGAATGTTCTAATTGGAGTTATGAGACATGAAAATGTGCACAGTGGTAAAATATAGACATATCATTATTGCATTTAATGGGTAATATACTTGAGGGAAAAGCATTTTAGACACATAATTTAAAATCAATAAAATGGTTTTCTACATAGATGACTTCAGGGGAAGAATGTTTTCAAAAATGCTCAAAAAGTATTTTATCAAAAGTTGATGTATGTAACATTGTAAAAATCTTGCAAAATATCTGCTCATAAACCTTGTTAGGTTTTCTTTTTGAAAATAAGTTACTTAATACACAGTTGGGAGAACTGTAGACCTCTCAAGTATGAGGACAGACAATATTCAGAAGTAATTTATAATCTTATGCCCCAGATGAACTAAAACCTCTTATAACAGGTTATGTTTTATATTAGACTTAACCGATACAGTTAATTTGCTTACTCAGAACCAGTGAAGTATTCTGAATAGGAACTAAGTACGTTGTTTAATTCTAATACTTGGATAGAAAGAATTAATTTATCACTGGGTATAACTGATACAGGTTATTTTATGACTTTTATGTATATCATATGCAAGCAATATGTTGCTAAGTCAGAGCTTCTTATTGATTTGAAGGCTAGAGAATTAAGACAAATTTTCTCATTTTAAGAGTATATACAAATGAAATGGAGAGAAACCACTGACAGATAAGAAAGGTCACCTAGAGGAATTTTTGATGACAAATTGGATTAAACCTCTGATTAATGATCCAGTTAACAAGAATTTCACCCTAAAAAAGGAGTTACAGTGGAAATTCTGGGTAGATGGTGGAGTAGGAAGCACGAGATATGTCTTTCCATCTAGACAAAAAATTGCAATAGCACAATATGTCTGATATATTTTGGAACTCTTGAGTCTACTGAAGGCTTGCAACTTCCGGGGAAATAGCTGGATGGTAAAATGTGGTTAATTTCAGCCACTTTCAGCTCTCAGCAAATGTCAGCTCTCAGCGAATGTCAGCTCTTAGAAAAGTAGTAGCTACCCACCCCTCATTCCTCAGTCCCGTGGTATGCAGCTATATAGTCTCCTAAAGCAGCGTGAACACAGCTTGCAGGAGTAGGACGGGCCAAAAGATCCTGTCCTCCAAATTCTGGGGATCTGTGCTCTCACAGCCTACTCTTGCTTCTGATCATAGTGGAGTAGTTCCCCAAAATATTAAAAATAAAATTACCATATGATCCAGCACGTCCACTTCTGGATATAGTCGGCCAACGGCGGATTGAAAATATTTCCCCAACTATTCAAGAAAGTTCCAAAAAAACCCCTCAAAATTTGAATTTGCCAAATTCTGGCAATTATTTACATAGTATTTACATTGTATTAAGTCTTATAAGTAATCTAGAGATGATTTAAAGTATGCAGGAGGATGTAGGTAGGTTATATGCAAATACGATGCCATTTTATATAAGGGATTTAAGCTTCTGAGGATGTTGATATCCACAGGGGGTCTTGGAACCAATTTTCCACCGATATCAAGGGACAAATGCATATATACCAAAGAATCGAAAGCAAGGTCTCAAAGAGACACTTATTCGTAAATCATGTTCATAACAGCATTATTCACAAAAGCTAAAGTGTGGAAGCAACCCATGTGTCCATCGACTGAATAATGGATAAGCAAAGTGTGGTATACACATACAATGGACTATTATACAGCTTGAAAAAGGAAGGGGATTTTGATATTTCCTACAACATGGATGAACTTTGAGGGCAAATACTCTGATTCCACTTATATGAGGAACTTAGATTAACAAAATCATTGAGACAGAAAGTAGAATGGTGGTTGCCAGGGGCTAGGAGAGGGGAAAATGAGGAGTTATTGTTTAATGAGTATAGTTGCAGGTTTGCCATATAAAAAGAGTTCTGGAGGTGGATGGTGGCAATGGTTACACAATAATATGGGTTATTGAATATCACTGAACTGTACACTTAAAAATGGTTAAGACAGTAAATTTTGTTATGTGTATTTTAATACAATAAACAAAAAATGGAAAAAGAAATTATGGTGGAAAGAGAATATTATTTTTTTAAAGTTCTATTATAATACTAGATTTTGATTAAGCCAATGGTTCTCAATCTAGAGTGAGCATCAGATTCACCAGTGAAACATTAAAAGTTTCACCTGCTTAGAACTCACTCTAAAGATCCTGATTCGGTAGGTTATAAGTAGAATTCGGACATGTGCATTTGTATCATGCTCCAAAGATAATATTTAAGTATGTGCAGGGCTGAGAGTCATAAAATAAAGTTTTGGCTGACATCGGGTCAAAGTTTACAGGCACAGACCATTTAAAGCAGGGGAGAGTTGACACAGTGAAGAATGAACAGATGTGTTTCTATAGTCAGTGCTACATAGGATATTCACAGCCAAGTTCCTATTAACAGGCAGACAATGAACTTGACAATGGATACATCAATCTTCCAGTTTCCTGAAATGTGTCATACTCCTGGACATAGTTCTTTCTATTATTAATTCAAATGTCTGGCACTTTCTTCCTCAGCAATGATGTTTAGTAAAGTCCTTCCTGACATCAAATCACTTCTACCAATCTCTGCGTAGCTACTGTTCTTTTCAGAAAAGATTATAACAAAGCAATGCTTATGAGGCTGCAGTAATGGAATATGGATAAAATCGAGAAGGGTAAAATTTGCTCTAGAAAAATTCTGGTATGATTATAACCTAGGCATTATGATTAGGTAACAATTTAATAATTGTTTAGCAGATTTAAAGTCATATGTCTGCAAATGAAGTCAAAACTTGAGAAAAACAGCACACGTTTTATGAATCTCAGAGATAACTAAGCTACAAGGGTCAAATCTCAAAAGAAAAGATGACAATTTGGCTGCAGCGTACTTAAACTTGTAAACGTATGAATTTAGGATAGCAGGACTCTCTATACTGCAAATAAGAATGAGTTTCACCTAAATTAGCAGCAAAAACTGAATGCTTACATAATCTATATGTCCCTCACACTTCTTGACTCAAATAATGCCCATGCAAAAATCATAGGGTTAGTTATATTTATATAAGAAACATGGCTACTATCCTATATGCTTGCTTTATTTTGCTCCAGAGTGAAATAAATGTTTGTCATGAGGTAAACTGGATCCTGAACTACCTGTATGCACCATCAGTGTCAGTAGTACTGTAGCATCCTCCATGATGTCTGAAAATTGACCATTTCCAGGCTGAAGACAGAGCCTAAGAACTGTATTGTTTCAGTATGGCTTGCCAATCTTGGTAAATCCCTCTTTCCCAAGGATTTATGATGATATCTACACAGCATTCCAGAATTTTATTCCCAACCCAATTCAACTGGAACAACTTGAAATGGGTTGCTTATGTTGATACTATTTCTGCTAATTTAGAAAGAAAAATGATACATTTTTGCACCATAAAAATTTCAACTTTGGTCTGCAAAAAAAAGCAATTCATCATAAATATGTAAAAAGTATGTGTTCATTTGGGAGAAAATCATTTGTGTTAAACTAAAGCAATTTTTAAAAATTTATTTATTTATCTTATTGGCTGTGTTGGGTCTTTTTTGCTGTACATAGGCTTTCTTTTTAGTTGCGGTGAGTGGGGGCTACTCTTCATTGTGGTGAGCAGGCTCCTCATTGCTATGGCTTCTCTTATTGTGGAGCACGGGCTCTAGGCGCACGGGCTTCAGTAGTTGCAGCACATGGGCTCAACAGTTGTGGTGCATGGGCTTAGTTGCTCTGCGGCATGTGCGATCTTCCTGGAGCAGGGATCAAACCCGTGTCCCCTGCATTGGCAGGCAGATTCTCAACCATTGCACCACCTAGGAAGCCCAAACTAAAGCAATTTTAAACATATTTGACCAAATACAATCTCGTATTATTTAGGAACTCTGAGTTTTCTCCATCAACAAAGTTGAAATCCCTAGATCACGTTTGTTACTAGTTTTTCTTATAGCTCTCACGTCTGTTCAGTTACCAAATGCTAATAAATCTATTGGAATATTCCATCTCCTCTCTGTATTTGCATCACCTCTCTATCTAGTTTAGCCTACATCTCATTTATAATAATACGTCTCTCATTTAACACAATGTTAAATATTAAAATCTCTACTATGTGCCAAACATGTCATATGATAGATCTTCCAATTGCTTTCCTTACATACATTCATTTTTTCCTTTCAATAAATTCTACCAAGTGAATAAATTCTACCAAGTTCTAATCATGTAACTTCACTTCTAAAATCCTTCAATGCATAACAAATTAAGCAAAAACTACTTAGTTGGGATTTCAAGGTTTTGAGCAAAATAGCTCTAAAATATTAAACAACCTCATTCCCCACTTCTCCATCTTAAGCCCCACAGCTTTAGTCAAATAATAAATTTCTCACTGTCACTAGAATGTACTCCTCATATATATTTTAACTTCATTTTGTTTTTCTCACTAGGATATACTTTCTCCTACTCTTCATTGGTCAAAATCTTATCTTTATTTGAAATCTTCTTTGAATACTCATCTTGATGCAGTTTCTCCTAGGAACACTTTATGGATATCTCTTTTATGGTATTAATATTTCCCTGTTCCATGGTTATCCTTGAAAGTTCTGGGGACCCTATTTATTAGTGGCTAGCAATAGAAGCCTAACTCAAAATTACTTGAATAAGAAAATGAATGTCTTGGTTTGCAGTAATACAATATCCAAAGGGAACTAGATCCAGGGGTTCTTACAAAGTCAGAAGAATTTGATTTTTTTTCCTCTATTTCTTTCCATCTCTTGAAAGATCTGAATATGGTGATGTGTCCACTGATGAATGAATCACTAAGTTGAAGAGAACTGAATACAATGAATGAACAAATCTAGATCAAACGACCAATCCTGGAACTTATGGTTATCGTCAGTTCTACTCAAATCACTTGGACAGAAAGTGGATGAGTGTATAAGTCAGTTCTTACAGCCTAAACTCCATAACTCAATGGCATAACTGTAAACATTAATCTTTCATCATCTACGGGGTTCAGCTGATCTTGACAAGGTTGGTCCTCATTCTTTAGATTAGCACTGCTGCTGTACGTAGTTCTCATTCTCCTCTTGCGACCAGTGGACTAATCAAACAATGCCCAAAGACTTGGTCCAAGAGACCAATTTTTCCTATGCAAGACCATTGTAAGCTTCTGTTTGTATCACGTCTACTAATATCAATCAGGCAAAGCAAATCAAGTGGCAGAATCAAGGAGCACGAAGAAAATCCTACTTAAGGGATTAGGTTCTTCAAGGTTATGCTAAAGAGAAGGATGAAGAATTGCAACTGGAAATTCAGTTGACCACAGAGAGAGTTATTCTCAGAGGAAAACACAAGATTCTCATTAAAATTAAAGTAAATGGATTTAGGGAGGCAAAAATAACAGTTGTAGAGTTATTTTTATTTTAATCAATCCTTAATATGTTACAAGAATCTTAATGGCACCAATTTTATCTAATTTAATTTTGAAAACTCTGCAGTTCCTAAAAGAGTGTATTCATTCAGTTAATATTTATCAAGTGTAAAATTTCCAATGCCTTTTTGCAACACATATTGTAATATTTCCTACAGGGAGGCATAGAATTTTCAGTTATTGTTATATCAATTAGGAACATTTTCAGCTTCAATTAACACATTACCTGATTAACAGTAGATTTAATCAAATGGGAGTTTTGTTTTTTTGATTTAAGAATGTGGAGCTCTGCAGCTGCTTTTTTCAACAGTTCATTATTATCTGAGACTGCATTCTCATGATTTTCTTTGCCTTTACCTCATGGCTGGAAGATGGCTACCACGGCTCCAAGGATCACATCAGCATTCCTGGTAAGAAGACATGGCGAAGGACTGGTGCCAGCTATATCTATACCTGCAGCAGAAAGGAATTATTTTTTTCCAAGTTTCCCAAGATGCCTCTGGCTATACTTCATTGGCTAGAACTGTGTCACCTGTCCAATTTTTGTTGCAGGAGATATTAAGAAAGCACATCTTTTTTACATGTTCTATGGTGAAGGGACAGAAGAATCAGATCAGGAACGTTTAATGGTAGCCAAATTACAACCCCCACTCTTCTACCCTTAAGAAAGGCTACATTTATACATTAAACAGTTCTTATCACTCAACAGGATTCAAACATGAAGTGAATATTGATTTTAAAGTAAAAACCTAGGTGTGAAAAATGGCTAAATAATATTTCTGTAAGCTTGGAGAAGTCATTTAACTTATCTGAGACTCTGTTCCCTGATCCCTATCATAGGAATGATGACACTCACTTTGACAGGTTATAGCGAAAATTCAATGAGTTAATAAAATTGAAGGGCATCACACAGAATTCAACACAACACTGATTCTCTAAAAAGTGCAGTTGTTATCATTATTTGATAAAGATTGACAAGTCTAGAATATTTTACTTTACACAGAAAAACAGGGTTCCATTTGTGAGCACTTTGCTTCTTGTTTTACAGAAATGATTTTAAATCTTTTCCAGGATGGGTAAAGGGGAAGAGGCAACTTATGACTTCTTTATTTTTCTGAAAATCTTATTTAATATTTAAATGGTTGAACATAACTTTGTCGTTCACTTTTTTAGGATTCTGTTAATGATGGTGGGTTCTACAGTATTTTTAATATGAATGTAAATATGTCACCTAGTTCTATTATGTAAGGCAGATTAACCAAAAGCAGAGTATTACTATAGTAAAGAAATTTTTAAAAAAGAGAAAAGGTTTATACTTATTTTGAAAAATTACATGCTGTATAATGCTTGGAAAGAAATTTCCAACATATAAAAGTACTATAATTTTCCTTAGAAAATCACTGAAAGAATATGCATGTAATTGGCCTGACCCTCCATCTGAAAGCTGCAGGTGGTTCAATGGGTTTTGATGTGGTATTAATGGTAGCACTGAGTCTGTACAGTGCTTTAAAGTTTACATAGCCACTTCATGTCAGATCTTGTTTGACTCTCATGGAAAAGTCAGGAAGTAGATAATATGCTTTTAATTTTGCCAAAGAGAAATAACTTGTTAAAATTCACAAGAAGAGTCAGGGTTGGATAAAGGCAGTCAAAAGGTACAAATTTCTAGTTTTCAGATAAATAAGTACTAGGAATGTACTGTACAACATGACAAATATAATTAACACTGCTGTATGTTATATATGAAAGTTAAGAGAGTAAATCCTAAGAGTTTCCATTACAAGGAATTTTTTTTCTATTTCTTTAATTTCGTATCTATATGAGATGAAGGAAGTTCACTGTTTATTGTGATAATCATTTCATGATGTATAATATATGTCAAATCATTATGCTGTACATCTTCAACTTATACAGTGCTTTACGTCAATTCTATTTCAATGAAACTGGAAGAAAGAAAAAGGATCAGTGTAAAAATGAGACTAAAACCCAGGACTTCAGAGCCTAATTTCAGAACCCTGAGCACAAGACGGAGAGTTACTCAATCCATGATCAGTCTCCTCCTTGATGAAATGAGGGTTTTATTAGCGCCTACTTCATAAGGTTGTTATAAGGATCAAGTGAGACCACACCATAAAGACTTGCACTTAATAAGCAGGCTTACAAACATTAGGTATTATTTTTACCAGCATCCTTAGTATGTTTCACTTTCTAGTATCATCTAAGCAGCACACAAGATGGTAAAGTAGAAATGATGTGAATGCTTCCAATAAATTAGATTTCTCAGTAACAGCAACTCCCTGGTAGTAGGTTGGACATTTTGGGAGACATCAAATTCTGTCGACTCAATGAATAGTTACGGCTCTAGGGGACAAATTGTATACTGGGAAATTCAAGTGTAAGGCAAGTGTCAACTAGTATCTAAATATCAGTTAGCAGATGCCTTCTTTCCTGGTAGATTTCTTCCCAATTTTTCTCCAGTAACACAGAAATCTGAAATCTCCCTCAACTTTCTTCCTCTGTTCTTTCAGGTCTGATTCTGCTTAAGGATCCTACTCGCCTCATGCAGTTAGCTCAGGCGAATGATTTTGCACAACATAATCTCAAAGTTGGAACTACATTTCCTAATAAACAAAGAAGAAAATATATTACCTAGAGTACTTTTATGAGCCAAGGACTGTATTAGGTACTCTATAAAGATGAACCTGGACAGTCCCATTTCTTAGGCAACTATATAGAATAAATGAAGGCAAGTGTGAAAATAAGTATGTGTAATGCAATTTCATGCGCATAAATGCTACTGATCACAGATGAAGTGACTAGCAGACTGAGGAGAGTGGGTTAAGTGTTTAGGTTACAGGAGTCACAGACTGGCAGCTTCTGCCTGAGTCTAGCCATAGATCAGATGAAATCTGAATCACTTAAATAGGCATAAGCGCTCTGTTTAGCATAAGCTCTCCATGTAAGTTTCTGCAAAGTTGACTTCTGACTTTAAGCAAAAATGGTAACAAAGGTACATACATCTAACATAGTCCTTATCATGGAGCAGACAAGCAGTACATATGGATTAAATATGAGATATACAGTTCCCAAGAGTTACTGAAACGCAAAGATAACTACTCAGTGGGAGAAACAGACGACAGCATAGATGCATTCTCTTCTGCCATTTGAAGCTAGAAATAATGTCTTAATAAATAAGACATCACTAGAGGCAACACGTCTTAATATTTCTTGCAGATAAGCAATGTGAAGATAAAAGACATGAAGGATTTTTCCTAAATAGTTCGAAGCACTACAATTTTTTCCGGGTCACCTTTACGGTATGCAGGGCCCTGGACAAAAAGTTTCTTCGGGGTCCCATTGCTGTATGTACAATTTGATTTTCAAAGTTATTCCAAAATACATTGGCCCATGTGAGGTTTGGTAATTTGTGGGTGGATATTTAGAAAAATTGGTAGAGAAGAGATGCTAACATATTTGTTGATAGCCTTAATAAGTGCATGAGAAGATTCATTACAGATTCTAAGCACCATCTCTTTTTATTCCAGGCCAGGAACCATCGCTGTGTTCTATATTATCATGTGCATTATTCCTGGATAATTTTAAATCTGTCACCCTAAAAAAAGACAGAAATGTTACCATTTTTCACAATGCCATGGCTCTTTAGCACCTATTTGTATTGAAACAACATAGATCTTCCTGCCTCTGCAATTGTCTAACTCACATTTATTTAATGCTGGTTAAATCACTACTCATGCCACGGCATCATCTGTCCACGAATGCTACCTCCTGATAACTCTCCAAAGTTTGTTACTGTGCTTTATTGATGTTGAACACAAATGTGTATCTTACCCAAACTACGCTAGAAAATGAGAATGATCATTCATTTTCTAGTCATGTTAATTTGCTCTTTGGAATTTTACAGTACAAATCTAAAACCATGTCCCCTCTTGAACTATTTAGGCTATAATCACTGCATTCCTACAACATGATTTCTTTTAATGTTTACGGCACAGCTGCTTTCTACACACAGCTACAAGCAGAGAGCCTGGGAGACATTCCCATAGCCCAAGTAAGACGAGGAGTTTCATTTGCACAAATTCTACCTCTAGCATTTCCGGCAGCGCTTAAGACTATTCTAAGACAGCACACCATCACCACATTGATCAGCCACGAGAAAAATACACAGGTCTAAAAAGCCCCTTGGTGCAATGATTAGTCTCGAAACCTCTCAGAGCAGACAGGTGTGACAACCTCATAGGACTTTGTGACTTGTGACATGTAGCCTGTTAATGGGTTGGAGTGACTTCTCTGGGTACCCACAGCAAGAGAAAGACAGCACACAGGACACCTGCCACCACGTGCACTGCCTCTGGGTACATCAGAGAGGGCAATGTGGTCATAGGACGAATGGGTGAGAACTGACATACCAGTGCATGTAGGCATCTCAAGTCAGTGCTGTTACAGACCAGAGCCCTGCACTCATCCTCCGTTTGATGGGAGTGTGCGTCACCCCAAATCAGCATGTCCACACCCTTCTGAAGGCCTGACCTCACTTGATCCCATGAAATCAGTGCTGTGCTGATTTTTGTAAAAAATACATCTTTTTTGTAAAAACTACATCTTTATTGGACTATAACTTCTTTACAATGTTGTGTTAGTTTCTGCTGTACAATGTTGAATCAGCTATATGTATACATATAACCCCATATCCCCTCCCTCTTGAGTCTCCCTTCCACCCTCCCTACCCCACCCCTCTAGGTCACCACAAAGCATGGAGCTGATCTCCCTGTGCTATGCACAGGCTGCCCTTTTTGATCCTAGTCCACCCTTGGAGCACTGAGGCAACCCTCGTTGCACTGGAGCTCTTCAGCGCATCTGTCCAACCTAACGGATGGCAAGGGATGTAAAGGTTCAAAGAACACTCCAAAGAGGAGAAACAGGGACTAGGATCTGCAGAGACTACTCTGACAGCCCCAGTTAATCCCAGTCTCCAGAAGGGACTTAAATATTTGGAGGGAGGCATGCCAAAGAAAAGACAGGGCTCTATGCAAAATGCCTCTTGCGCTGGCCTAAAGCTGCTACTAAGTTGTATCTTTTCCATCAAATATGTACCTCCTCTAAAGCCTATTTTTATATCATATTAATAGGTACTGTAGACAAAGTGGTATCCTTGGAAAAATAAAGTTTGAAAACACTGGATTAAACAAAGTTTAGAATATTTCTTTAAGGGTGGAATTCCCTACGTGTGCTATAGTGAATGTGCTTTGGACATCTTTAGAGAACAGTATATCCTCAGAAGTTATGTGCTACACGGTAGTTTACTCAATAAATGTGTTTAAATGAATACAGAATAAAGGAATGAAATAAAGGAATGAAAAGCATTTAGACTGTTGGTGTAGTGGGAGAGGAAGAGCTTGAGCTTAGGGATTATATGATCTGGCCAGGATCCTGGCTCCAATCTTACTTGACATATGCCAATGAGCCAAGTACTAAATTTCTCTGTTCCTCAGTTTCTTCATTTTAAAAATGAGAATAATAACCCAATTGTCATGAATGCTGTTATGAAATTATGGATAATATAGCCCATAAAACAATTATTTCGACACCTGGTTGATGGCCTAGTGTCAATATATGTTGCTCACATTATCCCCCATGAGAACACTGTATGAATGAAGACCGTATGCAATGTGTAAAGCACTTTTAAAAAGGCTGGCATATGCAACGTTCTCAATGATGTTAGTTATTATCACCACCTCTTCGTCTGTACTTTCACTCAGTGTTTAAATGGCTTCAACAAAGTCATACAAGTTCAGTGTGAACATCTCTACTAGAAATGTCATTCCCTTTATTGCATCTTATATCATTTTTTGAAATCTAGCCTTTTTTCAGTTCTGTCATTGTTTCTAAATACAGATTTTTTTGGAGCAACAGCAGCACCTTGGGCAAGGTGAAGATCACTAATTTTCTCTATTTCTTTTAATTAGAGTTCAAAATGCCTGGCATGTACACCACTGTATGTAAGAATATATGTATTCTCAGGAAGCCCACAGGCAATTAAGATGTCAGGTTTCCCAAGTGAGCTAAAGAACAGCCCCCAAAGGCAGAAGCATTACATAGATATCCACTGGCTTTAGGTAACTAAAACATTCTCCCACATTTTGCCAGTATCCATAGTGCAAAAAATGCTTTTGTGAAAAATAAATTGGAAAACTTCTATAGGGTCTCCTCCTTTGTGAGGCCCACATTTTTTAAAAGAAGTCATCCTAACCCTACTTCCATCATCCACATATCTCCTTGTAATGACTGAGTTGATACAGAACGGAATCAAATTGAAAGTGTATCCCCTATTTCTCAGATGATTCTTTAGCTCTCATTTCTTAGAGTTAAAATTTTAGAAAAATTTAATAAAATTCAAAATATTAATTTTAATTCCAATTCACAAATTCTCATACATGTGTATTCCATTATTCACATGGTACCACAGGAGAAGTTTAAGGCAAGTTCCTTTTCTACGCATTAGAGAGTCAAAGCTGAAGAATTATTTTATAATCACTTGCTTTAGCCAAAATCCTCATATTGCATTCCAACACAGGGTTCTATCAGACAGATTATTCCTATTTTTATTATTTCATCAAGTGATTTTCAAAACATCTTGATTATTTCTTTTTCCAAATAACTCACAAGATTGAGAGATCACCTGGGTGATATTTTCCTTAGTGGTGAATTCTTATTTCTATTAGAAATCATTTGAGGGCAGAAGGAAGGGAATCATTTTGAATATTCTGGGATGGAATTTTACATGTATTTAAAACTAATTCTTTCTATCAACCAAAATAATAAATCTACATAGATACGGGAATGGGTCAAAGCCATCCCTTATTCCATGTACACACAGAATAAAATGAAGGTACTGATGTTAAAGTGGCCAGCAGGTAACGTGCCCTTCTGTGCTCTGTGTGAGTGGAGCACATAAGGGTTCAGACTTCACACATGGCCAGATGCACTCTGTGCCATCAAAAGTGACTAAGACGGGGATGTCCCTGGTGGTGCACTGGTAAAGGATCTGCCTGCCAATGCAGGGGACATGGGTTCAATCCCTGATCCAGGAAGATCCCACATGCCGTAGAGCAACTAAGTCCAGTGCACCACAACTACTGAGCCTGAGCTCTAGAGCCCACGAATGATAACTATGAAGCCCAAGTGCTACGAAGCCCAAGTGCTGTAACTACTGAAGCCCACTCACCTAAAGCCCGTGCTCTGCAACAAGAGGAGCCACCTCACTGAGAAGCCAGAGAAGCTCCCGCTCCCTGCAACTAGAGAAAGCCTGCACGCAGCAGCGAAAACCCAATGCAGCCAAAATAAAGAAATTAAAAAGTGACTAAGACGGACTAAACTTTGGATAAGTTTCTTACTGATTGTGGGTCCCTGACTTCTCTTTTCTTAGAACATTAACTTGAGAAAACTTGCAATTATAAATTCTTTCTCTGCCTCTAAACATGAGGCCAAGAAAACAAAATTAGAAAACAAAATTGTTTCATGGCAGAAAACAAAATTAGAATCCAAGAAAAAACTGAGAAAAAAAAATTTTCTCCCCTGGCTCTCTAGAATTGAGTAGCAGTATAGAGAATGTCTCCCTTAAGGATATCTTTCTTTGGTGATATATTTTTCAATTTGGCATAACTGGTCATCTTTTGCAATGCAATTATAAAATAAAAAATCTAATCAAGCCCTTGAAATTATATGTAAATATTGGTATTTTTCTCATATATTTATACTTTTTTCATATGTGATCCATATCTTTCACAACATTTTTAAAGGCATTCATTACTTCTAAAGAAGCACCGGGTCAAAGCAGACCTGCTTTTTATATTTATATAGCAAATAAATGTTTAAAGCAATTTCATATACATAGTCATATTTGATGATTCTATAAAATTTGTTAAACAGTACAGATACAGCTAACTGTAATTTTAAAGAAAAATAAACTATAAAACAAATAAAATTAAAGGTGATTTCTTTATGGACAGAAGCTAGTTTGTGGCAATGTTTTTTTTTTTTAACTCTTTATTGGAATATATTTGCTTTACACTCTTGTACCCATCTCTGAGGTACACCAAAGTGAATCAGCTGCATTTACACATATATCCCCATATCCCCTCCCTCCCGCGACTCCCCCCCCCCGCCACCCTCCCCGTCCTGGCCCTCCAAGGCATCTCCCATGAAGTTCATCTCCTTTTGTTATACAGCAACTTCCCACTAGCTACCTATTTTACAGCTGGTAGTGTAAATATGTCTATGCTACTCTCTCACCTCGCCCCAACTTCCCCTTCGCCCCTCACCCCAGCCCCGTGTCCTCAAGTCCATTCTCTACTTCTGTATCTCCACTCTTGCCTGTCACTGGTTTCATCAGTACCATTTCTTCGGATTCCATATATATGTGTTAGCATACAGTATTTGCTTTTCTCTTTCTGGCTTACTTCACTCTGTATGACAGACTGTAGTTCTATCCACCTCATGACATATATTTCAATTTCATTCCTTTTTATGGCTGAGTAACATTCCATTGTATATATGTGCCACATCTTCTTTATCCATTCATCTGTTGATAGGCATTTAGGTTGTTTCCATGTCCTGGCTATTGTAAATAGTGGTGCAATGAACATTATGCTACATGTTTCTTTTTGGATTATGGTTTTCTCTGGGTATATGCCCAGTAGTGGGATTACTGGGTCATATGGTAGTTCTATTTGTAGTTTTTTAAGGAACCTCCAAACTGTTTTCCATAGTGGCTGTGTTAAACACAAATCGAAGTTCTATTCCCAAGTCATTTATACTATTCTGCATTATTGTTTATCATTAAGGATTTGAAATGCCTTTAGAATACACAGTGGTATGGGATTAAAAATTTACATTTCGTCAGAGTACAAATCAGATGAAATTCTAACCACGAAGTGATGCTATGGGCAAATGGCAAAGTTTTTCAATGATCTCCAAGGCTGGCAATTTGGAACAATTAGAATGCCTTTCATTAAATCTTCTATGATATCTTTAAAATAGATAAGAATGTATCATTCACATAAAGTAACCACTTCTTGGCCAACATCTTGGATAGATGGAAAGGTGGTTAGAACACAAAACATCTAAGGATTTCCTTGCCCTTTGTTTATAAATTAGATAGTACTATCTTTTAAGGACAGTAAATACAATAGATGGAGTTCAAAACAGCAAAACTGGGGGCGCAAACTATATTTCTGCCCGTTGTTCCCTTTAAAAATGTATCGTCAGTCACTCTTATTTTTAGCTTTATAAAAACTCTTTGTAATGTTGTAGAATTCTATGCTATAGTAAGAAGAATTTCCTGACAATTAATGAAAAGATGAATGTGGCTTTAGGCTTTGCAGCATATCCAGGAATGATTTTCATTCTGATCCCAGGATCAGAACATATACCTGAAGAGTAGCCCTTTATAAGACGAGAACTCCAACTGAGTCCTTGCAAAAACACCGAGGCAAGAAGAAGAACTTCAAAAGGAACAGCATGCTTAATTTTAGATAGTGTGATATTCGTTAAAAGACACTGATTGATAGACTTGTAGGCCAAAATACTGCACTAGGTTTAACAAGAATCATTTCAAGAGGATAAAGTAGTGGTCAAAATCTAAATTGACTGCTTACCAAGTGAATGTTTTTCATTAGTTTTGGAAATCAAAAATGATACATTGATCTGTTTGAGAAAATCAAAGAGAAATAGTCTGACTATTTCCACTCTTATTTGTCCCACCTGCTCAAGTCTTAAACTCCCAGACACACACATACAAGGAGAGGATAAGAACCTGGAGTATGTGATGGGGAGAAGGTATGGTTCAGGTATCAGAGGTAATGGCAGACAAAAATAGCTTTGGTTCTGAAAGGACACCTTCAGAAAAATGTCATGACAATGATTATAATTAACATCAACCAAGGGTTTTGGTAAGTGGCACATATTGGGCTGAGTTACACTCATCAGATCATTTCTTTTTCACAATTGTTCTATGACATAGACGTAGCCGTTGTTCCTTTTTTCTAAGTGAGAATAAAAAGCTCAACAAGTATAACTTGTTTCTTTCATAAATTTATTAAGTGGCATAGCAGAAAATCCAAACTAGGCCTATTCAAATCTAGAGCTCAGTATATCAAGCCTGATGCTTTACTAATATATTTTGGGTATGATTGAAGTCTATGAAAAATATAGTGTTTTTAAAAAGGTTAATATTATTGTTCAATGCTGGGTGTTTTCTAAGAGCGAATATATGTTTAGAAACTTTTATTCGCTTTGACCCTCAAACTTTTATTACTTTTTTCCTGATTACATTGGTAATACAGGCTTATTATAGCAGACATCCCAGAAATGTCTTCTATCGAAAATAGACATTTTCACTAATACTTAATCATTGAAAATATTCACCCTTACCTGATTACTAAATATTTATCCTGAAACTTTTGGAAGCAAATATATTTGCAGACGGGTTTTGTTGTTGTTGTTGTTGTTTTTAATATATTTTAGAAAGGTAAAGTAATAAAATACATACCTGATGAAGTACTAGTGTGGACTGGGGCACCACCCTATTATCCATTACAGTAATATTTTTCAGGAAATCACGTGTATATTTGCAATAATTAGAATAAACTGCAACTCAAATCACCTCATGTCAGTTTAGGTCAAGATTTGCTGCCAAATAAGTTCAAAACCAATTAGTTTTTGTCATCAAGTATATCATGAAAAAAATTTAGAGCTCTGTGTTTTTCAGAATTGCACGTAAGTGATTACGGACTTGCATTACATATATTTTTTTCCTACCACTTGATCTTTTTGACTTAACCATCTTCCTTAAGATACATTTTTGTGTGATCAAACAGAGATCGACATTACTTATCTTAATAGCTGCATATTGTTGCATTTTTATGGATGTACCATAGTTTATTGCTGGTGATAAAAATTAATTTTGGTTATTTGTCAAACTAATTTTGACCTCTTTCATCTTTCACATGGCTTTCATCACTTGTCATGATCTGAATGGCTCATGATTCAAATTATTTTTATTAGGTCACTTTCCTGGAGGTGTTTCTTATATAATAATTCAAAATTAATGTTCATCCTGAAAAGTGCTAAGTGATGTCACATCTTTGTGGCCAAAATGCAAGCCATGTTATGAAGGGGTATACTATACTGCAAGACTTAAAAACAGGAGATATTGGATATTGGTTGATATTGTTTCTAACCTAAAATAGGTATGTGGCTTTGGGCAACTTCTTAGGCTACCTGGGACTAAACGATTTTGTCTTTAAAATGCCACAGGTTGAAATAAATGGTTTCTAAGAATGTATGACTATAATGCAATTTTCTCCAAACTTTTTTAGAATATAGAGCACAGAGAAAATAATACTTTTTCTTTGAGGCATATTGAGATAAATGCTAGCCAACAAGCTTGATAGCTCTAGCTGCCCCAGGACCCACATGGGCACCCTAAAAACTTAGGCATATTCCTGGCAGGACAGCTGAGAAGTTTTGCTACAAAGTATTGGTGAAATCTACTTGGCTGCCATGCAAATGACTTCACTATTGGAGATGTGTTACAGGCTTCTAGAATCAAAGAGCTTTTTACTTCCCCAGGAGATTATGATCTTTGAAAGCTGATTTTTCAAACTAGAAGACTTGAAGTAGGTAGAACAAAAGTCAGTGGTGGTTCAACAAACTTGTTTGGTATCTAGGCTTTTACTGTCAGTTTGCTCTCTCATCCTCAACTTACAGCTTTACCATGTTTCTAAGATGTTCTGCTTTCAGCTACTTTGCCCAAACTCCAGACTGAAGAAGGTAATGAGCTGAGAAAGGATATATCTATCTCCTTTAAAGGACACATTCCAGAATTCACAAATAAAACTGCTTGCATCTCATTAGTTAGAAGGTACTCATGATCATACTCTACAAGAAAGGCTAGGAAATGCAGTGTTTATCCCAAACAGCCATGTGCCCAGTTAAAGTTTATAGATTCTATTTTTAAAAAAGTTGGGAGAGCAGATAATATGGAACAACTAAAAGCCTGTTATTATGTATATCGTTAGCATGTACAACTTTAAAAGAAAAAGAGTGGATTTTTGACCATTCTTCAATGTCAACTGACTTACAGATTTTACTACATTCAGTATAATTTAGTTCAGGAGTCTATGAACTGGACATAGTCAGGGGACTTGTATTTGAACCATCACTCTTGTGCCCAAGTGCTATGTTAACTTCAAGTCATTTACTGTCTCTGAATCTCTATTCCATCATCTGTAAGGAATGGATTAAACCAAATAAACTTTATTGAATCCCGTTAACTCTAGAATACTGGAGCTTAGGCAATAGAATATGGATGTTATCAACTAAAATAAAATACACATAAATTATTTTTTATGATTTTTTTTCTCCAATTGTAATTTACATTGCAGAGTTGGTTAGGAAAACTTTCTCCAACAGGTAATGGTATTTGAAAGGAAGACATTATTTTGAATGTTCTATAAGTAGAGGAAATAGCTTTTTGATCTTCTATAAGTAACTTGAAAATACAATTTCAAAAGCTTGAAATTTGTTAAAAGGCAATGTGAAAAGAACTAATGCCAAAAGATGGCAATTCTCTTAATTTTAGCTTTCCAAAATATCATAATGTTTCCCATTTCAAATATTTAGCACTAGATACACTTAATAGCAGTTGTGCAAGAAAACAAAGTTAAAATCTATACAGAATCAAAATGTTTCATGCTAAATTTAAAATGATTAGAGACACAAGCTTAACATTCTTCACAAAAATAACTCCAAATGGATTACAGACCTAAGTGTAACACAAAAAATTATAAAATTCCTTGAATATGACGTAGGGGGAAAACTAAACAACTTAGGATATGGTGATGACTTTATAGATATAATTCGAACTGCACAATCCATGAAATAAATAATTGATAAGCCGGACTTTATTATAATGAAAAACTTTGTTCTGCAAAAGACAACATCAAGAGAACAAGACAAGCCACTAAGAGAAAACATTTTCAAAAGACATATCTGATAAAGGACTGTTATTGACAATATACAAAAAATTCTTAAAACTCAACGAAAAGAAGACAAACAATCCAATTAAAAAGTAGGCCAAAGACCTTAACAGACCCCGCATCAAAGATGATATATGGGTGGCAAATAAGCACATGAAAGGATGCTCCAGATCATGTGTCATCAGGGAAACGCAAACTAAACAAGATATCACTTGACAAATATTTGAATCATCCAGAATATTGACAATACCAAATGCTGGCCAGGATACGGGACAACAGGAACTCTCATTCATTGCTGGTAGGAATGCAAAATAGTACACTTCGGAAGCAGTTTGGTAGTTTCTTACAAAACTAAACACACTCACAATACAATTCAGCAATCACTCTCCTTGGTATTTAACCCAAAGAAACTGAGGACTTACGACCACACGAGAAGCTGCATGCAGATGTTTATAAAGATTTATTCATAATTGCCAAAATTTGGAAGTAACAAAGATGTCATTTCATAGATGAAAGGATAAATAAATTGTAACACAATGAGACAACAGAATATTACTCACTGCTAAAACAAATAAGGTTATAAGTCTTGAAGATACATGCAGAAATCTTAAATGCGTGTTACTAAGTGAAAGAAGCCAACCTGGAAAGGCTTTGTACTGTATGATTCCAAATATATGACATTCCAGAAGAGACAAAACTATGGAGACAGTAAAAAGATCAGGGGTTAGAAGAGAGGAAGGGATGTAATAGGCAGAGCACAGAGGATTTTTAGGGCAATGAAACTCTTGTGTATGATACCATAATGGTGGGATCATGTTGTTCTACATCTGTCCAAACATGTAGAATGTACACCACCAAATGTGAACCCTAATGTAAATTACGGACTTCGGGTTATAATAATACATCACTGTAAGTTCATCTACTATAACGAAACTACCATATTGGTGATAGCAGGGGAGGCTATGCATGTGTGGGAACAGGAAGTCTGTGGGACATCTCTGTACCATGGCCTCAATTTTGCTGTGAACCTAAAACTATTCTAAAAAGTAAAGTCTATTTAAAAAGAAAAAAAAAATTAAGCATAAATTACATAACATGTTGACATTAGGGAACACCAGGTTATGAGTCTACTGGAATTCTTTGGACTGTCTTTGTAAACCTTGTTTGAATAACTAAAATTACTATTTCAAAACAAAAAGTTAAAAAATTAAAACATATGCTGACCAAATGATACCTAGTCATTTGTACATGAAAAATAAATGGATATATTCACACAAAGACTAGCTAGTATACAAATACTCTTGGCAGATTTATTTGCAGTAGTTAATATCTGTAAATAACCCAAATACCCATCACAGGTCAGTAAAATAATGCTGGTGTATCCATTTAATATAACACTATTCAGAAGCAAGAAGGAATGAACAATTGATACCCACAAAAAATACTCGTCAAAATAATGATGAGTGCAAGAATTAGAGTATACATTCTATGATTTTATTTGTATAATTTTCTAGTAAATACAATCTAATGTATAGTGACAGAAAGCATTTGCCTAGGTAGGTACAAGAGGCCTGGTAGAGAAGGTGGGAGGGAAGGATTACAAAAGGGCAGGAAAAAACTTTTTCAGATGATGGATAAGTTCATTACATTGATTTGAAAATGATTTCAAGTATCTTTTTTTCACACATATATTTGATAAGTTATACATATTTATACATATTTGATATTACATGTTTATGTATCTTTATATATTTGATGTTATATATAAACATATATTTAATAATTTGATGATTTTATACATATATACATCAAATCTATATGAAAACTCATCAAATTACACATTTCACATTCATCCAGTTTACTCTATGCCCATTATATCTCAATTAAGTTGTTAAAAATACATTGAGAAAACATTCACTTAACTGCTACTACAGTTCACATGTTTCAAATTTGGCAAACATAATTCTACTTTGTGTACCTTGAGTTGAGAATGAACGCTGTACTATTCACATGAATCAGTCATTATCTTTTTAAAAATGGAGTAGTTTAGGAGTATAAAAAGGGTTATTTCTTTACTTCAGTTCCTCCAAATGAAGTTGGGGCTGGGATTAGAGGTTTTAGCTCTTTTCACAATTTAACAAATTGCTTTCAAACTCTGTTATTTTCGTACAAGATCTTCCTGAAGATCATCTGGGTATAAAATTTATAGATGTTTTGACTCTTATCAGCCACCAGCCATGCATCGATTTAATTAGCATTTTAGAAAAGTGTTAAAAAGCGTCC
Source organism: Hippopotamus amphibius kiboko (assembly GCF_030028045.1). NCBI lineage: Eukaryota > Metazoa > Chordata > Mammalia > Artiodactyla > Hippopotamidae > Hippopotamus > Hippopotamus amphibius. Next base: position 9,235,217 of record NC_080194.1, read on the forward strand.
AATGAGCATTTCAAATATAATTTTAACAAAGTGCTATTTGCATATCCTTAATCTCTAGAGAAGTGAATTTCTACTATAACCGATACTTTCCTAGGTCTTTGCAAAACTGGTTGTTAGCGCAAATTAAAGGATTAGGTAAAGTGGTTTTGCAAATGTATTTTTTTTTTTTTGGTTATGCCAAATGCAAACAGTGACATGAGCAGGGTAAATGGGTGTGTGTGAGTATTTACTGTAATCTTTCATTCTAATTTCTTTCCAATAAATTTAAAATGAGAGAGGTATACAGAAAAAAATTCCCTTAGAATTTGATTTTGATATGTAAGCAAGATTCTTCATCATAAAATAAGTGGACATTTGTAAACTGCTTATTGCTTGGCATATAGAACCTGGCATATAGAACACTGTACAAGTGTCCGGTAAAAATAGATAGATAGATAAATAGATAGATAGATAGATAGATAGATAGATAGATAGATAGATAGATACATAGATACGTAGATAGATAAATAAATAAATAAATACTTTTTAAAAAGCATGACGATTATGTTCCCTGTGTTTCATGAAAAGTATATAATCTTGGTCCTCTAAATATAGCAGTTCTTCATGTTCTGTTCTTTATGTTTAATAACGAGATTATTGAATTTCAAGACCTGGATTTTATCCTCCTCACCACTGGCTTCTTTACTTCACCTCAGCCTCTGCTCCTCCTCTCGCACTCAACAGGCTGTCCTTGGCTGTGCCTCCTCCAAAGAGACGGTGGCATGGAAGATACAAAAAGATTGATTTGGTAGATACAGTTAATCTGGTGTTAGCACCTTTTGGTTTTGAAAGATGCTCACAGACGATACTTTCTCTCAGGGGTTTAATTTTTAGGTTACTCTTCCATCTCCTTCAATTACCATTCAATCCTGGTGTGGAATCTCTTATTACATTTTTTGGGGGCGTGGATGGTACAATCTCTGGATCAAAAAAAAAAATTGTTCCAAGCCCAAATCTTGTCTGGGAGAGATTTACTTCTCCATCTCCTCTAGGGACATGATACAATGCTTCAGTGATTTTCTGATGAACTTTATTTAAATTAATCCTTACTCAGGAAACCAGGTACTCATCTGCCCCTATGAATGTGAATGAACATTAGTCCATGGTCCTTGAAGTCTAGTGGCTTTAACCACATATCCTTTCTTTTTGTTTTAAATAATGATTATCTTATAATCCGCTTTTCTCATTAACTGATGACACTAAGACCAAGTCTTCGGAGTTGCCTAGCAGAGATCTTTTCCATTGACTTAACATTGTAATACCACTTTGAAATGGGCTAGTAACTAAATTACCTAAAACATTTCCTTCAGCATAACAGATGACTGCTCTACTCCAAGTGGGTATCTGGCCCTACATTCCATGCAGATTCTTTTAGTTGAGGTCCCTAGGCAGAACTCTTGAGGAGAGTCCCTTTATGAGGATGTACCTTTGTTTACCTTTTGCAGAGTCCATCCTGGACAAGGAAATATGTGCTTTTCCTCATGCCTATCACTGAGCACGCAATTCAGTCCCAGTCTCACCTTTGGACTGCTCCAGGCAAAAGGCATATACTAGTTTCTCTCCCATCCGGATAGAGAAAGGAGAACTTGTCAGTCATTCAATATCTCTCTCCTAAGAAATCCTCAACTTGGGTCTCCCTAAACAGTTTTGCCTAAGACCTACCATCGTGTATAGCTTAAGTCTGGGGGAAGGGTCAGAGGTCCAAAACTCCAAGAGTCACCCTGATGACAAGTTTAAATAGATAGTCAAACATATCTATTTAAAAGACAGCATTTTGACGCTTAACTGTATTTAATTTGAGGACTTCAGTCCAAATAGTCTCTTTTTAACATTCAATTAAGTGTGCAAATAATACAATGCTGTCAATGTTACACAAGGATGCTTCTTGCAGACTTTCCAGAAGAAAGTTCAATGGATTCTTTGATATACAGCTTCAAAGATTCTTATGAATGACTTTGAAATAAAAGTCACTGATAAAGATTGCTCAGCAAAGAACAAAACATCCTGTTACTTATTATCAAAAAAGAAAAAGAATGAAAACTTATTTACATATGGCATGCTAAGATGAAACCATTCCTTACTGCGGAAAGATTAAAGTTTTTAGCCAGAGTTTATAAACAGAGGTTGAAAGACAAATGTTTAGAACTGAAAATGCTTCCTTTTTTGTCATAAGAAATAGAAAATCATTGAATTTGTACTGAATCCCCCTTAGCTTATTATTTCTGAGCATATTTTTGCTTCTTTATGGGAAATAACTTGCAGGTAAGGGAAACATGCATCTCATACTTTTGAGAGTTCTTTTGTTGTCCTAATAAACCGCTCCAGGGTATCCTGGAAATTAAAATATTTTCGCATTCAAACTTCAGCTCCTACCTGAATCTCTTACTAAAATACTTTGTCAGATCACCTCTGACTGTTTATTTGTAATATAGAGTCCCTGCATTAATAATTCGCTCTTATTTTGAGAGGTACCTGCAGAGCAACCTTTAGTTTTCTGCCATGTCTTAACAATCAGCATAATTATTTCATTAGACATGAGCACAGATTTTTTTTGCCTATTTTCTGAAAGATTTTGTTATTTTATTCACTTTAAGGGTTCAAAGTGTTTCACACCCTAGCATCTAGTAATAGTGTTCAAGTTTTAAAGTATTTTTATAATCTTTACAAAGAAATGAGGAGATGCTGTAGCTCAGCATTAATCTTTCATATTTTTCCCCATGAACTTATTTAATTTGATTGCTGAAATTCATGTTTATTCTAACTTAGGCCTTACCATGGTATTTTAGAAGAAAACACTGTCAATAGTATTGCCTTGAGAGGCAAATGAATGAAAGCATGAAATCATATTTACACACTTAAAATGAAGTTTGTAAGACAGGCAAGTTCTAAGTTCTGTTGAACATGCTTTATTGCTGGTGTCATTAGTTCTACATTACAATTTTCTTATCAAACTTTTTACTCATTGGAGGAAGTTGAACATTTCTCATTTTTCCCGGTTATGTTACATAGGCCCCAGATTAATTTCTTGAAGACATCCAAAAATGTGGAGCGCACTTATATCAGATGTAACAAATGTTACTATATTTAAAAACCACAAAATGAAGAACAGATTCTTGCACTGCTTTTTTTTTTTTTAAATCTTTACTGGAGTATAATTGCTTTACAGCATTGTGTCAGTCTCTGCTGACAACAAGGTGAAGGGGCCACAAGCATGCATATATCCCCATATCCCCTCACTCTTGAGCCTCCCTTCTACCCTCCCTTTCCCATCCCTCTAGGTCATCACAAAGCATCAAGCTGATCTCCCTGTGCTCTGTAGTAGCTTCCCACTAGCCATCTATTTTACATTTGGTAGTATGTACATGTCAATGCTGCTCTCTCACTACATCCCAGCTTCCCCTCCGCTTGGTGTCCTCAAGTCCGCTTTCTACGTCTGCATCTCTATTCCTACATTTGCACAGGCTTTGGTCAGGCATTTTTGGCTTAAAATGCTGACAAATTCTTTCCCACATTTCATCCTGGTTTACTTGGTGTATGACCTTAAGAAATTTTAAATTAAAAATTTCTGAGCCAAATTTCTCATCCTTAGAATGGGATTAACAATACTTATTTACACTGAAATGCTGTGTAGAGGATTATATACAAAAAAGTAGCTAAAGTCCACTCTGGCTTCTGTAACAGTGTTTCTCAAACTGTAATCTGCATTCAAATCACCTGGGGATTTTGGTTAAATGTAGATTCCGATTCAGTGGGTCTAAGGTGGGACCCAAGATTCTGCATTTCTAAGAGGCCCCAGTGGTCCATTGAGTACCAAGGTCCGAGAAGGCCTCCATTAAGTAATAACCATTCTACCTTTATAATAATTGCTTTCTAGACAGCCCCAAATATTCTCATTCTATACAGAAAACGACAAACCCCTCCATTTTTATATTACTAATCCATTACTCTCAGTAGTATATTTTAGATCTCACAAGTCAGTTGACATGAGCCAAGAATTAGACATGGAGTAGAGACGCAAAAGTGAGGAAGAATTTTTGCTGCCTGCGACTCAAGTTCTAAAGAAAAGAGAAACTATTTTTTTTTTTAAAGAGCTTAAATAAGATTTATAGAAGTATGAGACACAAACACAGAGATCTGATTGTGTTCTAATGTCATCAATTGCTGGAAGGTTTTACAGACCTTAGGAAATTCTGTGAAGAGGCAAAGACAGATTGACATTGTTTTTGGTGTTCAGAATTTTTTGTTTATTTTAAGATACTATCTGCACAAAACAGTGCTGTAAACAATGGGGAAATTGACAGAACATCAAATCCCCTTTACAGGAAAAGTAATAAGCTACAGGCAAGGGAATGCTGAGAGACAGAGGAAGGGACCTTAGGTAATCAGAGTAAAAATTGCTGCCTGATGGAATGCAAGCAGCAAGAACCTCATTTTGTAAAATACTTGATGGCTTTTTATAGCGTTATAGCATTTGGGCTTTATGTTGTATGATATTCACCCAGTGACAGGCTGACCCTCGTCTTCCCCAAGAAGTTATCAGTTCTCTGTAGAAAAGTAATTCTGTGGCTGTCTTGCCAAAGATGAACTCATGAATCAGTGATGTGGGCAGAGGTGGCATCCCAGATAGCATTCTGAAAAATCCATAAATTCTTTAAGAAAGACTGTTTCTCTACTGCTGTCAGGTGCTATTATGCCTAAATCATGCAATTCTGTTTGGAAACTTGAGGTGGTCTGGAAAAGTGCCCTGAGGAGCTAAAAGAAGAGAAAACTATGAAAGTAAAAATGTCAGGGAGACAAGATATTTTATTATTACACAAAGGTCATGAAGAAAGATGCAGGGCATGTCACTGTTCAGTAACAGTTTAAAACACTACAATTTAATTTAGACCTGGTCTATATCACACTATCGATGAGATGTGAAATTTTAGGATCAATACGCAACATATTCTAACTCAAGTTTTAAGAACCAACAAACAAAGGGCCTCAAACTGGAAAAAACAATGGTGTCTAAGTATTCCAGTATTTTGAAGAACAGAACAGCCTGCATATATATGTCATTGGGTAACTTGTTCTGTATTACTTAAAGACTCATTTGTAAGTATGTTATATCCGATATATGCTAAGGGCAAGAATTTACTTACATATAAAACCTTGCATGCTTGGTACGTAGTCTAGTCCACAAGCACATAATAGTTGGTTAATAGTTGAGATATATGTTAAATATATTTGGAAGAAAGAATCAATGATTTTAAGAACAGAGTTCGTTATATTAATTTATCTTTGGTAAGATAAACATTGAGGAGAATTAAAAATAAATACTGTTTTTTGGAGGCTTTTTTTCCCCATGTTTCTCTTTCCCATGGATAAAAGTTTTCTTTTAGTCTGTGGTTGGTGCACACCTATTTGTCCTCTTTCAACTTCCTTTTCAAATGTGTAAGAAAACACTGTAAAGAGTCTTGGCCACAAAGCTCTGAAAACTAAGGATATCAACACAGAATTGCCAATCTCTGGGATGTTTTAACCTAATTACTACACATACAGGCTGTAAATCCAATTAAGATTAATCCTTTGCAAGAGCAACATGAACAAATTAATTATATCTTATTTAGCATTTTTTCTTTATTAACCAGTCAGTCAACAAATATAACCATATGCTAAGTTGGTGATAAATTATGATGAGCTGGGGTGATATAGACTCTGTTCTCATAGAACTCAAAGACAGAAAGAAAATCATAGAAGGACAGTTCAAAAAAAAAGTACACTGGAGGTATTGAAAGAGCACCTGGGAGCTACGAGAGTGCTATAAGGTTGCAAATATGTCAAAAGCTAATACAAATGGTATTTTGAACAAACAACTAAGTAAACAAAGTATTATGTTTAACAGTGAAATTAACAAAAAGTGATCTACATTGAAATGAAGGAAAAGAAGAGAATGCACAATGTAATCACAATTTCACAAATCTGGGGATAGTTTTGGACAATTCACAAAGGTAAGAAAAAAAATCAAAGATTTAAACACTCTAAAGTAACACTGTTATCTTTAGACTACTTATTATCAAACTGAAAATCTATATAAAATTGACTGAAAAACTTCTAAATCTATTAAGGGTACTCAGTAATGTTAGTGACAAAATAAATATATGAAAGGAGGAAAAAGATGGCAGCAAAGTATAATGACGTGGAGGGCCTCTCTCTCCACAGATGCATCAGGAACACATCAAAGGATGCAATAATTCCCACAGAAAACCAGCTTAACACTAGCAGAAGACCTTGGACACTAGAAAGAACTGCAAAGATCCTGATATAACTGGATAGGAAAGAGGGGGGAAAAAAAGGAGAAAGAGGAGGAGAAGAAAGGAAAGGGATGGGTCCTACAGCCTGGGGCGGGGGAAGCTGAAACAGAGGAGAGATTGCCCGCTCATCTGTTGAGGAAATCACTCTCCAATGGGAATTTGATTGGATCAGAAGGGAGGCATTTGGGACTGTTGAAAGAGGGTGAGGTGGCTGATCTGTGGCAGATGGGAAAGAGTGAGAAACACAGGGAGGGTCCGCACCACGGCTCTGCATGTCCTGGACTAAGATGTGGGTTCACAGCTGAACAGGGGGTCTGGGAGCTGGAACCTGGGAACCAGAGAACTGGCTCAGGGTGAGAAATATTGCTGGCTGTGGGGAGATGAACTGAGGGGAGAGGAGGGAAGAAATCCACAGCGGAGAACGCCTAATGCAGAAAGCTGGGCGGCCACAGTGCAGTCACTACTGCTGACTCACAAGCAGGGGGGAGGAGCCGCAGGTGTAGCCTCTCTCTCAGTGCCTGTGACAAAGGGAGGCCCCCCTGGGCCTGGCTGTCACAGTTGACAAGGGATGGAAAAAGCCCCCTGGCAGGGCTGGCCTGGTGTGCCTGCAGCAGAGAGCCAGAAGAAGTCCGCAGAGAAAAACATCTCTGGAGACATTCCTATTACACCCAAGCCCACCAGCTTCCCTCTGCAACGGGCACCACCACCGCTGCCAGGGCTCTGGTGACCCAGGCAGGGTGCTACTGCTGACTCCCACGTAGCGAGGAGGAGCCACTGTTGTACCCTCTCTCAACCCACACACCGGCACCTACAGATGAACAATAAAGGAAGCTCTGCTGGTCACAGAGTAACACTAAAAGCCCCTGAGGGCTGCCCCTCAGGAGCCCTGAGCCGGGCACCAGTAAAGAACCACGCTAAGGTCAGACTTCCCATACCCATGTGTGCCAGCATCCCTGTGCATTCAGCATCATCCTTGGGGCTCTCACAATCCAAGCAGGGTGCTACTGTTGAGTCAAACGCAGGGAGAGGAGCCACTATCAAAGCCTCTCTCTCCCCACACACCTGCATCTGTCCATGAACAATAAAGGAAACCCTCACTGAGGCAGACTTAAAGAGCTCCAAGGCAGCCTTAGGATAAGACTCTGGCAGTTAGACCACAGGCAGAAGCAGGGACAAAACCAAAACTGAACACCAGAGACAGTGGGACTAAGACGAGGTTCTAAAATCTTTCCATCAGATATACATGCTGCAGACTAAAGCCCCAGGATCGGTTAGGTAGAGCCTATGTCTTTGGAATATCAGAGTAGACAATGAATATTCCCACAAATGAAAAAGGTCTAGCTCTGGCAGCTGTGGACTGAAGGAGCAAGCACACACAGGAATTGGGTCACATCAGAGCCTAAGTGGACCCCATAGGACCCACAGCAGGTCCAGAGTCCAACCCAGAGGCCAAAGAGGACCTCTTGGGGAGGTGAAGGTGGCCTAAGGCTCAAGGCATGTACAAGGACACTTAGAGCTGAGACCACAAGGAAACAGAATTATTATTAACTCTATTGATTGGATCCATTCTGTGGTCAGTTCTTCTTCTTTTTTTTTTTTTACAATTTTAGTCATAAGGGATCTTTACGTTTTAACATATTTTTATTCCGTTTCTTACTTTTATTTTTATTTTTAGCCTTTTTATATATTTCTGTTTCCAGCTAGCTTTTTGGTAGTGCTGAGTTTATCTCCCCTGTCTTCTTTTCTTCTTGATCTTTAATACATTTCTATTTTTTTTATTTTTCTTTTTATATTTCCAGTCATACTATGCTCTTCTGTTGCTCTGTGTTCTATCCCTTTTTATTTTATTTTATCTCATTATAATTTTAATCAATATTATTGCTCTGCTCTGTTTCCTTGTTTTATTCTTCAAATGACACACTGCTTTGGTTTTCTTTATTAGGTTTTGTCTTTATCTTATTTCTAATCATAATTGTTTGATTTAGTTTTGGGGATCTTCAGTCTATCTGGTTGTTGTCTTGCTCTTTGTTATATTTGCTTCCTGTCTCTATTTGGCCCCTGTTGTATTTGGTCCTCACTTTCACAATTTCCCTGGTTTCTTTGTTTGTTTTTGTTTCGAATTTTTGTTGGTTTTCTCTTTGTCTGATTGCATTCTGGGGTTCTTCTGTCAGGTAGTTCTAGTGCTTTATGTTGCATTGGGTTCTGTTTTTATGTTTCTTGTGCATGTATGTGTTTCCTTGATTCAGTATTTGTTTGTTTGGCTTAACCTTTTGCCATTAGTCTGGGGCTGGGATAATCTTTTTTAATCCCACTCACTGCCAGGGTGAGCAACCTCTGGAGTCTGGACTCCTCAACCAGAAGTCAAGTCTGAGGCTTTGGGGAGGGAGCACCAAGTCCAGGATGAGAGACCACTAGAGAGTCCTCAGCCACAGGGAAGATTAACCAAAGAGAATTCTCATCAAGGCCTCTGCCAGAGTCGAAGACCTGGCTTCACTCAACAGCCTGCAACTGCCAGTGCTGGATACCTCACACCAAACTACAAATAAAACAGGAACACAAACCAAACCATCAGCACACAGAGCACCTAAAGCCATATTAAGCTCACAGATACCCTAAAACCCACCACCTGACATGGCCCTGCTCATCAGAGGGAAAAGACTCAGATCCACACACATGAAAGCAGGCACCAGACCCTCCCACCAGGAAGCCTACTCAAGACACTGGACCAACCCCAACATGTGGGCAGAGTACTGAAACAACAGGAATCACTACCAGGCAGCATACAGAAAGGACACAGCAAATACTAAAAATTAGACAAAATGAGAAAACAAAGAAATACCATGCAGGCAAAGGAGCAAAATAAAACCCCACAAGACCAAATAAATGAAGAGGAAATAGGAAAATTGCCTGAAAAAGAATTCAGAGTAATGATAGTAAAGATGATCCAAAATTTCAAAAACAAAATAGAGAAAATACAAGAAACAGTTAATAAGGACTTAACTAAAGCGCAAACAAACAATAATGAACAACACAATGACTGAAATTAAAAATATTCAATGGTATAAACAGCAGAATAACTGAGGCAGAAGAATGAGTGAGTTGGAACATAGAATGGGGGAAATAACTGCCACAGAGCAGGAAAGAGTAAAAAGAATGGAAGACAGTCTCAGAGACCTTGGTGACAACATGAAGTGCACCAACATTTGAATCATAGGCATCCCAGAAGAAGAAGAAAAAAAGGAATGGGTCTGAGAAAATATTTGAAGAGGTTATAGTGGAAAACTTCCCCAACATGGAGAAGGAAATAGTTAAGTTCATGAAACACAGAGTCCCACACAGAATAAACCCAAGGAGAAATATACTGAGGCACATATTAACCAAACTAACACAAAGAAACACAAAGAAAAATTAAACACAAAGAAAAAATATTAAAAAATATTAAAAGCAGCAAGAGAAAAGCAACAAGTAACATATAAGGGAAAACCCATAAGGATAACAGCTGATCTTTCTGCAGAAACTCTGCAGGCCAGAAGGAAGGGGCAGGATATAATGAAAGTCCTGAAAGAGAAAAACCTACAGCCAAGAATACTCTACTCAGCAAAAATCTCATTCAGATTCAATGGAGAAATCAAAAGATTTAAGACAAGCAAAAGTTAAGAGAATTCAGCACCACCAAACCAGCCTTACAACAAATGCTAAAGGAACTTTTCTCAGTAGGAAACAAAAGAGAAGGAAAAGACCTACAGAAACAAACCCAAAACAATTAAGAAAATGGCAATAGAAATATACATGTCAATAATTACCTTAAATGTAAATGGATTAATACTCCAACCAAAAGACACAGACTGGCTGAATGGATACAAAACCAAGACCCTTCTATATGCTGTCTACAAGAAACCCACTTGAGACCTAAGGACACATACAGACTGAAAGTTAGGGGATGGAAAAAGATATTCCATGCAAATAGAAGTCAAAAGAAAGCTGGAGTAGCAATACTCATATCGGACAAATTAGACCTTAAAGTAAAGACTATTGCAAGAGACAAGGAAGGACACTACATAATGATCAAGAGATTAGTCCAAGAAGAAGATCTCTGTACCCAACATAGGAGCACCTCAATACATAAGGCAAATGCTAACAGCCATAAAAGGGGAAATTGACAGTTAACACAATAATGGTAGGAGACTTTAACACCCCACTTACACCAATGGACAGATCATCCAAACAGAAAATAAATAAGGACACACAAGCTTTAAATGACACATTAGACCATCTCAACTTAATTGATATTGATAGGACATTCCATCCAAAAATGACAGAATACACTTTCTTTTCAAGTGCACACGGAACATTCTCCAGGATAGATTACATCTTGGGTCACAAATCAAGCCTTGGTAAATTCAAGAAACTTGAAATCTTATCAAGCATCTTCTCTGACCATAATGCCATGAGACTAGATATCAATTGCAGGGAAAAAAATTGCAAAAAATACAAACACATGGAGGCTAAACAATACTTTATTAAACAACAAAGAAATCACTGAAGAAATCAAAGAGGAAATAAAAAAATACCTAGAAACAAATGACAATGAAAACACAACAACCCAAAACCTATGGGATGCAGCAAAAGCAGTTCTAAGAGGGAAGTTTATAGCAATGCAATCTACCTCAAGAAACAAGAAAAAACTAAAAAAAAAAAAACACCGAACCTTACACCTAAAACAGTTAGGGAAAGAAAAAAAAAAAACCCTGAAAGTGAGCAGATCATAAAGATCTGCTCAGAAATAAATGAAAAAGAAATGAAGGAAACAATAGCAAAGATTGATAAAACTAAAAGCTGGTTCTTTGGAAGATAAACAAAATTGATAAACCATAAGCCAGACTTATCAGGAAAAAAAGGGAGACAATGCAAATCAACAGAATTAGAAATGAAAAAGGAGAAGTAACAACCGGTACCACAGAAATACAAAAGATCATGAGAGACTACTATAAGCAACTATATGCCAATAAATTGGATAACCTAGAAGAAATGGATAAATTCTTAGAAAAGTACAATCTTCTAAGACTGAACCAGGAAGAAACAGAAAATATGAACAGACCCATCATAAGTACTGGAATTGAGACTGTGATTAACAATCTCCCAAGAAACAAAAGCTCAGGGCCAGATGGCTTCACAGGCAAATTCTATCAAACATTTCAAGAAGAGTTAACACCTATCCTTCTCAAACTCTTCCAAAATATAGCAGAAGGAGGAACACTACCAAATTCATTCTACAAGGCCCCCATTACCCTGATACCAAAATCAGACAAAAATGTGACAAAAAAAGAAAACTACAGGCCAATATCACTGATGAATACAAATACAAAAATTCTCAACAAAATACTTGCAAACAGAATCCAACAGCACATTAAAAAGATCATACACCATGATCAAGTGGGGTTTATCCCTGGAATGCAAGGATTCTTCAATATATGCAAAGCAATCAATGTGATACATCATATTAACAAATTGAAGGATAAAAACCAAATGATCATCTCAACAGATGCAGAAAAAGCTTTTGACAAAATTCAACATCCATTTATCATATAAATTCTCCATAAAATGGGCACAGAAGGAAATTACCTCAACATAATAAAAGCCATATATGCCAAACCAACAGCCAGCATCATTCTAAATGGTGAAAAATGGAAAGCATTCCCTCTAATAACAGGAGTAAGACAAGGGTGTCCACTCTCACCACTGTTATTTAGCATAGTTTTGGAAGTGTTAGCCACAGTAATCAGAGAAGAAAGTGAAAAAAAAGGAATCCCAATTGGAAAGAAGAAATAAAATTGTCACTCTTTGCTGATGACATGATATTGTACATAGAAAATCCTAAAGATGCTACCAGAAAACTGCTAGCACTAATCGATGAACTTAGCAAAGCAGCAGGATATAAAATTAATGCGCAGAAATCTCTTGCATTCCTATACACTAACAATGAAAGAGCAGAAAGAGAAATTAAGGAAACTCTCCCATCTACCATTGTGACAAAAAGAATAAAATACCTAGGAATAAACCTGCCTAAGGAGGCAAAAGACTTGCATGCAGAAAACTATAAAACATTGATGAAAGAAATCAAAGATGATACAAACAAATGGAGGGACATACCATGTTCTTGGATTGGAAGAAACAATATTGTGAAAATGAGTATAATACCCCAAGCAATTTACAGATTCAACACAATCCCTATCAAATTACCAATGGCATTTTTCACAGAACTAGAACAAGAAATTTTATGATTTGTATGGAAACACAAAAGACCCCGAATAGCCAAAGTGATCTTGAGAAGGAAAGATGGAGCTGGAGGAATCAGGCTTTCTGACTTCAAACTATACTACAAGGCTACAATGATCAAGACAGTATGGTACTGGCAGGAAAACAGAAATATAGATCAATGGAACAGAATACAGAGCCCAGGGATAAACCCACACATATATGGGCACCTTATCTTTGACAAAGGATATACAATGGAGAAAAGACAGCCTCTTCAGTAAGTGGTGCTAGGAAAATTGGACAGCTATATGTAAAAGAATGAAATTAGAACATTCTCTAATACCATACACAAAAATAAACTCAAAATGCATTAAAGATCTCAATGTAAGGCCAGACACTATAAAACTCTTAGATGAAAACATAGGCAGAGCACTCTATGACATACACCTAAGCAAGATCCTTTTTGACCCACCTCCTAGAATAATGGAAATAAAATAAAAAATAAACAAATGGGACCTAATGAAACTTAAAGGCTTTTGCTCAGCAAAAGATACCATAAACAAGACAAGAAGACAACCCTTAGAATGGGAGAAAATATTTGGCAACAAAGCAACTGACAAAGGATTCATCTCCAAAATATACAAGCAGCTCATGCAGCTTCATACCAAAAAAGCAGATAACCCAATCCATAAATGGGTGAAAGACCTAAATAGATATTTCTCCAAAGAAGACATGCAGATGGCTAACAAACACATGAAAAGATGCTCAACATCACTAATCATTAAAGAAATGCAAGTCAAAGCCACAATGAAGTATCACCTCACACCAGACAGAAGGGACATCATCAAAATTCTAGAAATAATAAACGCTGGAGAGGGTGCAGAGAAAAGGGAACCCCCCTACACTGTTGGTGGGAATGTAAATTGGTACAGCCACTATGTAAAACAGTAGTGAGGTTCCTTAAAAAACTAAAAATTGAACTATCATATGACCCAGCAATAGCACTCTTGGGCATATATCCTGAGAAAACCATAATCCAAAAAGAAACATGTACCACAATGTTCACTGCAGCACTAATTACAACAGCCATGACATGGGAGCAACCTAAATGCCCATCACCAGATGAATGAATAAAGTACATGTGGCACATATATACAGTGGAATATTATGTAGCCATAAAAAGGAATGAAATTGAGTTATTTGTAGTGAGGTGGATGGACCTAGAGTCTGTCAAACAGAGCGAAGTAAGCCAGAAAGAGAAAAACAAATACCGTATGCTAACTCATATATATGGAATCTAAAATAATGGTACTGATGAACCCAGTGACAGGGCAAGAATACAGATGCAGAGGTAGAGAACGGACTTGAGGACAAGGTGTGTGGGGGTGAGGCAAAGGGGAAGGTGGGATGAAGTGAGCAAGGAGCATTGACATATAACACTACCAAATGTAAAACAGATAGTGGGAAGCTGCTGCATAACAGGGAGATGAATTTGATAATGGGTGATGACTTAGAGGGCTGGGATGGGGAGGATGGGAAGGAGTTGCAGGAGGAAGGGGATATGGAGATATATGTATAAATACAGCTGATTCACTTTGTGGTACAGCAAAAGCTGGTACAAGAGTGTGTAGCAATTATATTCCAAAAAACAGCTTAAAAAATAAATAAATAAATAAATAAATGAAAAGCTATTGCTTTTTATATGCTATAAAGTATAAAATATCATCAAATAAAAGTAACCTTATTGTTGGAATGGAATGATAAAATTCCCAGGAAAAAGATTCATAGATACATACATACATATATATACTGATTACATAAAGAAAACTGTACCATTTTAATGAGGAACATAATAAAGCAAGATAAATAAAGAATGAATCCTTATTTGGCAAGGAGAGGCAGGAGTGAGAAAGTGAAAGGAGAAGTAACTAGAACTCTTCAGGATAGTTCCACTTTTTTGTAGATGATACAATTATAAAATTAGAAATCCCAGAGGATCCCCATAAAATGTATGGTAAAGTTATAAAAATGAAAACAGCATATTAGCACAAAGCAGACCAATTACAATAGTAGTCAAGTTTGCACTCAAGCAAATTTTTAACAAAATAGTGTGTGTACACGTAAAGTCTAAATGGAGATGATTTGGTTTATTCAATAAATAGGGTTATAAAATTAACTTACTAATTAATCTGGGTGATAACCACTGTCAGTATATTTTTTTTAATTTTTAGTAAACTTTTAACTTTTGTACAGCTGTAAATTTACAGAAAAATTGTGAAGATAGTACAGAGATATACACCCAGATTTTCTTATAATTAATGTCTGATACCAGTGTGGTACATTTGTCATCATTAAGGAACCAATATTATTACATTATTATGAAGGAAATCAATAATCATATTTTCTTAGTTTTCACTAAAGTCCCTTTTATCTTTCAGGATCCACCCAGGGCACCACATTACTTAGTCATCCTGTCATCTTAGGCTCCTCTTGGCTGTGATCTTGTCTCAGACTTTCCTTGTTTCTGATGACCTTGACAGTTCTGAAGATTACCGGTCATACATTTTGTAGTTTGTCTTTCAATTTGGGTTTATCTGATGTTTCTCTCATGAGTGTACTGGGATTATGGGATTTCGAGAGGAAGACCACAGCAGTAAGTGGCATTTTCATCACATCAGGTCAAGGGTACACACTGTAACATGACTTATAACTCTTGATGTGAACATTGATCACCTGGATAAGGTAGTGCTTATCAGGAAGCTCTACTGTAGAGTGACTCTTTTTTTTTTTTTTTTTAATCATTTTTTTAAATTTATTTATTATTTTTTGGGGGGTACACCAAGTTCAATCATCTGTTTTTATACACATATCCCCACATTTCCTCCCTCCCTCAACTCCCCCCCCACACTCCCTCGAGTCCCCCCCACCCTCCCCGTCCCAGTCCTCTAAGGCATCTTCCATCCTCGAGTTGGACTCCCTTTGTTATACAACAACTTCCCACTGGCTATCTATTTAACAGTTGGTGCTACTCTCTCACTTTGTCTCAGACCTAGAGTCTGTCATACAGAGTGAAGTAAGTCAAAAAGAGAAAGACAAATGTTCTATGCTAACTCACATATATGGAATCTAAAAATGGTATTGATGAACTCAGTGACAAGAACAAGGACGCAGATGCAGAGAATGGATCGGAGAACTCGAGGTTTGGGAGGGGGGCAGGGGATGAAGTAGAGTGACTCTTTTTCTCACCTTTTCATACCATACTCTTTGGAAGGAAATCATATGAGCAGCTCACTCTTGAGGACAGAGGATTTATGCTCCATCCCATCGAGGGCAAAGTATCTACATAAATTATTTGGATTTCTTTGGCAAAGGAAATGTTTCTATTCTCCCGTTTATTTATCCAACCATTCATTTAGAAGAAGTATGGACTCGTGGATATTTATTTTACACTTTGTGTTAGAATGCAAAACTCTCTATTTACCTTGTTATTCATTTTTCCCCAGTTTTGGGCACTGGGAATTCTTTCATTGGCTCTGGGTCCCTTTAGCATATCCCTATCATTGTAAATCTTTTTGAATACTTTTCTACTTTCTAGCACTGCAAGATGCTGCACATCACCTTGTATATTTCCTGTCTCAGTCCTAGAATCAGCCATTTATCTAAGGGGTCCTGGACTCTTTCATTGGAGAACAGTATTAGAAACCAATATCTGAATGCCAGGTCATTTTCTACACGAGAAAACGAAAAGATAACACAGAGTTTCTACATACCTTTTACAAAGCTTCCCCCAGTAGAAACATATTAGAAAATTACAGAATGTTATTATATCCAGAAAACTATAGTGTCAGTACTTTTTATTTTAATTAAACAAAAAATTAATTCTACTTGGATTATTTAATATTCTATTTATGTTCACTTGATCAAGTTCTATAGGAACAGGTGTAGAATCACCCTTTGGAAACCAGAACAGATAAAGCTTGGTCACCTAGATGAGTACCAGTCACTAGAATGCTCTGAGGGGGCTTCCTAGGTGGCACAGTGGTTGAGAATCTGCCTGCCAATGCAGGGGACACGGGTTCGATCCCTGCTCCAGGAAAATCCCACATGCCATGGAACAACTAAGCCTGTGTGCCACAGTTATTGAGACTGCGCTTTAGAGCCCGTGAGCCACAATTATTGAGCCCATGTGCCACAACTACTGAAGCTCATGCGCCTAGAGCCTATGCTCCACAACAAGAGAAGCCATGGCAATGAGGAGCCCGCGCACCACAAAGAAGAGCAGCCCTGCTCACCGCAACTAAAGAAAGTCCCCGTGCAGTAACAAAGACCCAATACAGCCAATTAATTAATTAATCAATTTAAAAAAAAGAATGAGGAACTAAGGATGCTATCCGAGCTTCCATTCTCTACGGAGGTTGATAGGAGTTATCCTCTCCACTTTTTTCTTTATATCTGCTTCATTTCTTTCTTTCTCTCTTCTCTTCTCTTCTCTCCCTCTCTCCATGCATACATACATATGTATGTATTATGTATGTTTGCGTGTGCGAATCAACATAAATACATAAATTTTTCTGCCTGGATGGTTGATTGAATTCATATGTTTCACGATATCTCTTTGCTGTTCCCCAATGGTCCTTGATACTGATGATACCAATCATCCTCGTGCTCTCTGATAAATTTCCTTAACTGTGATCATTAAGGAAGAGTTGGAGAGTTTAAGAACCTTCCTTTCCAGCATGTCTTTATGATTCTTTTATTAATTTCCTTACTATTTGCCTAGAAATTTTTGAAATTTTCTTATTAACACTTAACCCTATAGGAAAAGAAGGAAATAAAAAAATTAAAACCCATAAGATGGTGTCTCTATGTGCCCTGTTTGTACCTATGCCAGCCCTACATTGTGGCCGTTACCCTACTCAGTTCTAATTTTCTACTTGAGGAACACTTTTCTTCCTCAAGTAAATAGCAAGGCTGTGATGACAGCTTTCAGGTCCTTCCTGTACGCAAATCCTCAGCTTGATCTCAAGATGATGAGACTACGTTAATCAAACGGTAATCACCCAGACAATAAAAACTGCACATGAACCTTGATGGAGAACCAACCACAATAGTAAAGGGACAGTAACTTTCACTAGCTTTAAAACTTTTACACAAATGGGCTGTATTCTATTTCTAAACCAATCAAATCCTTCACTCAAATTATTTAATGAATAAAACAATATTAAAATTATAAAGATGGTAATAGCATAATTAATACTAGCGTTTTCACTTTCCAAATTTTTTCAAGGCTATGAAATAAAAAACATTCTTCTATAAACTTAGATGCATCTTTTCTTAAGACAGTATAGCATTTGACAGATTTGAAACCACCTCTACCACTGCTAAAGTAACTGAGTTAAAAATAGCTAATACTAGAGTTAGAAAAGATAATGAAACTCTCACATTTCCATTTTAATTAGATTTTAACTTAGTCATTCCTTGTCTTCCTTATCTACAACATTTAGAATTTGAAGAGCAGCCCTGCTAAATAAATGAAGAACAAAATCAAATGAGAAATCCAAAGCCTTATGTTCCCATCCCTGGCTGTGATATGTCATTATGCATCACAGTCATAATTTATGAGTAAATATTAAATTAAGTGCTAGAGAATGAAATCATGATGGTTTATTAATGATTTACAATATTTATCAGATAGACTCAAAAGCTTCTAAAACAAGGTATTTTATGTAAAAATCTTTTTTTGCTGAGAAGAACAAACTGAAATCAACTATAGAAGGAAAACAGTAATAATTGCACATACTTTCTATTTGTGATACAATCAGTTCTGCAGACATACTTAAACAGAGATAAGAAATGACAAATAAGGACAAAATAGGTAACATTCCTCTAAAGAGAGAGGTTTAACTATGATCTGAATCTCATGAAAAATAAAATGGTGTATTTGAGGATGAATTTGTGACTGAAAAAAAAAAGCCCACAGTTACTTGGTTTCTTTTTATAAATGTCACTGTGATAGATTTCTACCAGTTAGTTTTGTACTTTTATCACCTCCAATCTATCCCTAAAGATAGGCAAAGCAAACAGCTTCCATTTCTTAATATCGTCCATCTGGTCACCTGAAATAGAGTCACTAAAACAGCTGCACAGGGTGGGAAATTTTTATGAATCAATTAAAAAAAACACCATTGACAAGAGCCCTGGCTTTCATACCGCAGGAGACCAGTTCTCTTTCCTTTGCTTTTGCTCTTGCCTTTGTGTTCGTGAAATTCCATGCTCATGTTCTATGGAATTCTCAGCAGAATGAAAATCGGAAGGCTTAAGTTTTAGCCTCCTAACACTCTCTGGCATTTTTACTGGGGTGGTCTTTTCTCCTCTTGCTTAAGTGTTTCTCCTTGTCAGATTACTTTGTCTCTAACAGTCTGATTCTAACTATGTAAAATATAAACAATTCATCTAGCCATTAATTATAATTTCTCCAAAAGAACAAATATACACTTCCAAGCACATGGAAGAGCAGGTGGAAGATAGTTATTTTTCCCTTCTAGAAAGCGTACATTTCAAAAACTGTTTGGAAGAATGTTTGGAAATTGTCTATCTCCAACCACGACCATGACATTAAATTTCAATCAGAGAAATAAGGGTAACAAAGTAAAAGCACAGTAATAGGAAACTTCAAATTCTCCTCCTAAATGCTACCCTTCTAATTCTCTATTTCTACATTTTATCTCTTCCTATAAAGACAGAAGTTGCTCTCAATATATAACTTCAGGTTTATCCACTGAAACACCACAAGAATGGGTGTGGTGTTTCTCCATTTCTCTTCAAAACACTGAATCTGTAGTTTAGATAGTTTGCACCAATTAACAGTACAATCTGAAGTCCCATGGTTGAAATGAGAAAGCACCAATTTGGCCAAATAGCTAAAGCAAATATTATATAAACCTTAAAATATTCATAATTATAAATTATCTATGAATCAAGATACAGAGAACGTTGTACACTCATTACAGAGTAGCTCTCTGACTCAGAGGGATTCATTGTTCCCCTATTTCCCCAACACCACATGGACTTAATTTTCTCAATTCATGGAGTGTTTTCTCATCTCCTGGGGATGAAGTCACACCATCCTTGTTCACAGGGGCCTGATGTGTAAAATCCTGTCTGGACAAGCCTGGCAGCCACAATCTCTCCATGTAGGCAAAGCTCCATGGAAAGCAGATACTAGAGAAACTATATCTTAGTCAGAAATATGAACATGTTAATGAGAACTAGCCTGTCACAGTGAGAACCCTATCACAAAAAGGATAAACTAAGCCAGTCTTTTAAGTGACACATGATAACCTCTGACTACCCAGAGATTATAAAAAATAAAACCAAAATTAATCTAGAGCTTTCAAAGTGATCCGAGTCTGACATAGGTCCTACTGTGGCTTCTGTCTTCATACCTGTGACCATTTGAAAATAGTGTGAAAGCAAAAGACACAATGAGTTAATTCAAGCAAAGTTGGAACAATGTTTGGACTGCAGTAAACAGTTAACAAGGGTTATGTATAATTCTGTAACTCTCCTTACGCCAGAGTAACATGTATAGACAATAAACACTACAACTGTCTTCAGGTTTCAGCTCATGAAAAAGTGAATTCTTGCCCTCTACAATTTGCATGTAGTCAACATTTTATAGAACATGAAAAGAATAACTACAGGTACCCTCTGCAGAATGCCCCATGATAACTTTGACAGTATCAATGACTTAGGAAGGAAAGCGAGATTAGGCAAAACTCAGTCAAAATAACACGCAGTGAAACTGATTATTCAAAAATACTGATTCCAGCAGTGGAAGTCAGACACTGATAGCTACAGTATTCATTCTGACAGCACTATGTGTTTGCTAAGGAGACGAGCACATCATAAACCCACTTCCTTAATGCATACAAATTTCATTCTGAGCTAAATGTGTTCTTATGTATCCTGCTTTACTCACAGATATAAAGAGGAGTTCTTGTTTAGAAGCGGAATGTCTTTTTTTTTTTTTTTGCATCTTTAAAAAATGATTTTGTTTCACTTTGCCAATAGAAAAGTTATGCACAAACACATTCAAAAAGACCTGGGTGACTTAAAAAAAAAAAAAAAAAAAAAAAAAAGACCAAAACCAAAAAACCAAAAACCCTCTCTTTTAGGAAAAAAAAAAATCTGTAAAGTGAAATGAGCATATCTTGAAACTTAACATGCAGCTAAGGCAAGACAGAGTGAAGGACCCCTGCTTTGCTCAGAGAAGAGAAGAGAGACCCCAGAGATATCTTAGAAGCCACAGCAGATGGCCCTGTTAAACCAGAGCAGGCCAATTACAATTGTATCTGGAGCACTCTGTTACCCCTGGAGGACAGAGAGAAAAAAGAAAAGTAGGAGGCCCTGCATTTAGTAGCTGTTCCGATTGCAAAGCCGTGAGAAGTACGTCCCTGGGAACGAGATGCTTTTCATTTGGGCTGTGCCTTTTATTTGATGCACTGTGATCTGCAGCTAGGGATTCTTTACTATGCTGGGTGTTATTTTTACGTTTCAAAGGAGCACAAATGAAGCCTGGTTCCCTGTTGCTGTGTTTTTATTTAGTTCACATTTACTCCCCAGGACACATGTCTTTTTAGCAGCCCTAATATTAGGGGTCCTCCAGATCAACTCCACAGGAAAGGGACAGAGTAAGTCACCAAAGAGTTTTTAAGATGCTTCGTAGAGGTGGGTTGAATTGATTTTGGGGAAAAAACTCTATTTCCCAATTATCAACTGTTTCTTTATGCTACCAAAGTGGCTCTAGCTGCTTCCTAAAAGTAATTGTATATGAGGAAAAGGAAAGAACCCAACAACATATTTGGAAATTATTTTGAGTATGCCCTACACGTAATTATAGACAGATGCAAATAGTCTGGGTTTATTTTGTGGGAGACGAGGTACTATTTTGCAGATATTGCTGAATAGTTGAAGTTAAGACCCTGCTCAGGAACAATCTCAGAGAAAACAAGACGCTTTTTTAACTTCCCCCATCTAATTCTTTGGCAGTGACTAAAATTCTCATACACTCAGTCCCAAGACTTAAGGCATTAATGGCCACTAGTAAAATTCAAATGTCATTTGAGAAGGATATTTCAAATTGATTAGCTGATCACTCAGAGAGAAGGTGGGGATGATATTTATTCACCTATATTTGTCAGACAGCATGTTAGGTACTTTCAAGTTATCTTCTTTAACTCTAATGATTCATATACAAAGTAGATAGTACTATTTCCATTTTAAGTATGAAGAAATTGAGGCTCAGTGAATTTAAGCAACGTGCTTAAATTGCACTGCTAGTAGATTGATCTAAACATTAGTCATTGTAAGTCCAAATACATCTCCTTTTCACTACATTACCTTCTAGCAGGTACTTGGGAAAAAAAGATTGGGGCCACTATGTTTTGGATTTTGTTTTTTTTGTTTTTTTGTTTCTTTAAGCTCTTTATTGGAATATAATCGCTTTATACTCGTGCCAGTTTTTGCTGTACAACAAAGTGAATCAGCTGTATTTATACATATAGTCCCATATCCCCTCCCTCCACGACTCCCTCCCACCCTCCCTATCCCAGTCCTCTAAGTCATCACCCAGCATCGAGTTGATCTCCCTGTATTATGCAGCAGCTTCCCACTAGCTATCTGTTTTACATTTGGTAGTGTATGTATGTCAATGCTACTCTCACTTCATCCCAGCTTCCCCTTCACCCCACCCTGTGTCCTCAAGTCCATTCTCTATATCTGCATCTTTATTCTTGCCCTGTCACTGGGTTCATCTGTACCATTTTTTTAGATTCCATATATATGAGTTAGCACACGGTATTTGTTCTTCTCTTTCTGGCTTACTTCGCTCTGTTTGACAGGCTCTAGGTCCATCCACCTCACGACAAATAGCTCCATTTCATTCTTTTTTATGGCTGAGTAATATTCCATTGTATATATGTGCCACATCTTCTTTATTCATTCATCCGTTGATGGGCATTTAGGTTGCTAAGATACTGATGAAAGAAATCAAAGATGATACAAACAGATGGAGGGACATATCATGTTCTTGGATTGGAAGAATCAACATTGTGAAAATGACTATCCTACCCAAAGCAATTTACAGATTCAATGCAATCCCTATCAAATTACCAATGGCATTTTTCACAGAACTAGAACAAGAAATTTTACAATTTGTATGGAAATGCAAAAGATCCCGAATAGCCAAAGCAATCGTGAGAAGGAAAGACAGAGCTGGAGGAATGAGACTCCCTGACTTCAAACTATACTACAAGGCTACAATGATCAAGACAGTATGGTACTGGCACAAAAACAGAAACATAGATCAATGGAACAGAATAGAGAACCCAGAGATAAAGCCACATACATATAGGGACCTTATCTTTGACAAAGGAGGCAAGAAGATACGATGGAGAAAAGACAGCCTCTTCAATAAGTGATGCTGGGAAAATTGGACAGCTACATGTAAAAATTGAAATTAGAACACTTCCTAACACCATACACAAAAATTAACTCAAAATGGATTAAAGATCTAAATGTAAGGCCAGACTCTATAAAACTCTTAGAGGAAAACATAAGCAGAACACTACGTTTTAATGGTACTTGGGCTGCAGTTGTCAAGAAATGCTGAAAAGCACTGTTATGGGGACAACTTTCAGCAGTCTTTAATTAGTGAGGAAATCTTTAGTAGTCTTCATGGAGGGAGTAGAAGAAGAATGTTCAGCGGAGACATGTGTGTGCATGTATGTGCTTGGGGTATGGGGTGGGCTGTGGTTTCACAGACTTGTTTATTCCGCAGATGAGATTAAATTCATTCCCCTGAATGAGTTTGGGGAATAGCAATGTAATCAAGGGTTCATATTTCCAACTGAGAACAGTAACCCATCAGCCCATGACCCTAAAGTCTGGCTGGATGTAGCCTGAGAAAATTTGTTCTAAATATATGTAAAAAGTTCTTAGTTCTCGATTCCTTGTTATAGGAAAGAATCCAATCCCTCTAAACCAACTCCTTATAAACCAGATGATTTAGAGCAAATGTCTTTACCATTTGGCTTGTGTTTCCTCCTTTACAAAGCAAGTTGATT
Source organism: Hippopotamus amphibius kiboko (assembly GCF_030028045.1). Lineage (NCBI taxonomy): Eukaryota > Metazoa > Chordata > Mammalia > Artiodactyla > Hippopotamidae > Hippopotamus > Hippopotamus amphibius. The sequence continues at coordinate 9,258,930 of NC_080194.1, forward strand.
ATGTTTAAAACAGTCCTTGAAATTATCTTCTTTTTCCCAAGAGTAAAAGTTTTAAGATATGTGGCCCTTGCCACAGATAGAAAACACGTACATAGTTGGAATTATTCTGATTGGAGATGTGGTTTAGGTAGTGTATAGAGCCACTTCCATAAATACCAAGGATTCTATGGACCACATCTTACAAGTCACGGATATCTAATGTCACTTTCAGTTCTAGAAAATACACTAAATAACCACAGAATTCCTTACTGAAGTCTGGTAACTCTTCAGTATTCCCCAAAATTGAAATGAGTTTAGTCTAGCCCAACATGTTCTTTTGTAACTACAATAGTTTGTAAATGATCACACATTCTCTGACTCAAGATTAAAAATGGGTCTGAACACATGAGGAAAAAAAGCAAATGAGACATTCTCCAGAGAGTGTTCAGCTCTGGTCTACTGGTGCTTGATAGTAACGGGGGACTGAGCTTTGTGATTTTTCCAGATGTTTCTATGAAGTTTCCTATTTTTAAATACAGATAACTCACTAATTATTTTTCAAATTCTATCTGGAACAAACAAAACCCGTCTGGTAACTAGATGTAATCCTACGGTTTCCAGTTTGTGGCTGTTACAGGTCAAGTTTGTTTCAAACAATAAATGTATGGTACAAAACAGGAGAAATTAGCATTACTATTTTCAAAGGTGGTTATACATATAATTCCCATTTCTGCACTGGGTGGCAGGCGGAACAGACCTTCATCTCATTGCAAATAAGTATGAACGCCATAGAGTATTCAGATGGGGATTGGGATGGGTGTCTTCTTTTCTTATTTAAGTTTTAATGGGGTCCCTGGAGACCTGCACTCCTTTCACCTGGTGATGGATGCTCTATGCTAAGTTACCTGCGCACCAGAGCAGCTGCTGCTGAAGGAAGTGTCATGAGAAAACATGGTCTCGCTCCTCCTCTGTTCCCTCCCCTCTTTGCTAGTTCTGCAAATCCACTCTGTGCTGTGCCAAGAAAATGCCATCTGCCTCCTACACAAAAGGCAACAGTTTCCAACAGAAGTAAGCAGTTTTACAACTTTGTAGGAATTTGCGGAAGTGAAACTGCAGTTAGAGGGAAAGAATCCACAGCTTACATCTTGACATACTTTTTAAATTGATGCTTTGGTATATCCTGGCTTTCTTAAAAACATTTCTTACTTACTAGTGGGAATTTTATGATCATCACCTCTCCATGAGAGTGAAAATGAGGTCTTAGCATTAAATTGGTCAGAAGCACTTATATTTACTCTAAATGACCAGAGCAAGACAAGTGGGCTCATAAAATAACAAACTTCTTCAAATTTCAGGTTCTTAATTACTTTCTTAGATGTTAAAAAAAAAAAGAAAGAGTATTTTTGTAACGAGAATTAACTTCTTACAGAAGCTTGCAAGGAATAATTCCAAACTTCTGCAAGTGATTCATAAGTGAGCTAAAGCTTTCATGGAGTTTGAGAAGCAGATGGTGGTAAAGGTAAAATCTATCAGTTTGTGATCTTATGCAAATTATATAATCTCAGTAAGCCTCATCTATAAAATGAGTTGTTTTTGCCAATGAGATGATACAATTCATGTATTTCATAGAGTAGTTTTGCAGATTGGACGTACAGGTCTAGGTACATAATAAACATTCAACTCTATATTTTACTGCTTTGCCCAGGTGCCATTGATCTGGCTTGTCATCCCAAATTGAAGAGAGTATTTTTCACACTTTGCTCACCTGCAAAACGACTGTGATGATATATACCCTTCCTATATGATAGGGTACCTTTAAGTAACTAGTAAGATCTCAGGTGTGAAAGCATTATGAAATTTGTAAAACAATCTACAAATGTAGGGTGTAATTATTACTTGTCATAAGCAAATAAATGTTTGAGAGTTGGTTAAGTAGAACATAATGATGGAGTTGTTAAGCAGAGGCCATATCATGAGGGTTTGATAAAAAATTATAAGGTTGGTAGATAGTACCAATATCAATTTCCCAATTGTGATGATGTGTTATAATTATACAGTAAGGTGCCACTGGGGAAAACTGAATAAAAGGTACACAGGCTCTCTCCATGTTATTTCTTGTAACTGCATGTGAATCTATACTTATCTTAAATTTTTAAAAATGGACATAGAAAACTATATGCTTTATACTAAGGTGAATGGATAGCCATTGGTGGGTTTTATACAGGTGACTGAAAAGATCAGATTGTTGTTTTAGAAAGATTCTTTTGGAGGCAAAATAAAGGGGAGGAGAAAGAAAAGAATGGGGGGAATATAGGAAGGAAACTAGAATTTCCAAGGAGGCTTTTCAAGTGTTTTAAGTAAGTTGTTAACATGAAAAGGGAAAATGACAGTGAGGGTGGAGGGAAAAATTGCTGTTTGAGTCACATGTAGGGTGAGGAATGCATAAGAATTTATAGTTTACTAGACTTGATTACAAGGCGGAGGGAGTAGTCCAGAAAAACATTCACATTTCTAATTTGAAGAATTAGATGATGGTGGCTCCACGTACTCAAATGGATAACAGTGAAGAATAAGAAGGTAGAGAGGGGACGGTAAGGGATACTGGGTTAGGGAGTATTGGATTTAAATATCTGAGAGATAAAAAGACACGTTCAGTAGGCAGCTGGGTATATATTTCTAAATTCCAGGAGAGAGGTCCAGGGTAGTTTCATATGCATACACATAGCAAACAGAGCCTTGGAAGTGGATGACTCCCCAAGAAGTTCATGCGGAGTAATAAAGGAAAGAAATCTAGGAAAGAATGACGAATTTGCGCCCCCTTATTTGGGACAAGTAATGAATGAACTTATCCTAATAAATATTAATAATGTCTTGGTCACTATATATACTTAATGATTCCAGGGAGGACACAGATACCAAAAGACTGTACTACATATACTAGTACAAAATCTCCACCAATAAATAAATTGTTATACAATGTGGTTGGAAGAATTAAATAGCATATACTTAATGCAGCTTAGAGAATTGTTTCTCCAAGGCATTTGCTTTTAGTATTATGATCCTTATTCCTGATTTCCTGAGTTCTCACTTCTTTCTTTCATTTCAAAAATTAAGTTCTATCACACAAGGTAACAAATGAGGCAAATTTGATTGTAAAGTGTTGACTTCATAATGTGATACATTTAATGCAGATTACTAACTTTTTTCCTCACATATCCTTTCTTGTCATTAACTTTCCTTTTCTGTCTAATTCATATTTTTCTTTATCATTACTTTGAAACTCATTAATAACTTGTCTTCTAAAAACATCTTGGGTTTTATTTTTTATCTATAGTTCTGATTTGCGGCAAATAACTTCATTATTATTCATCCCAGTGCAGTTTTTTAGAATTTATTTTTTAGAGCAGTTTAAGGTTCAGAGAAAAATTGAGAGGAAAGTACAGAGATTTCCCTGCTCCCAAGCTTACATAAATAGCATCCCTGTTGTCAACATCCCCCCATCATAATGGTACATTCATTACAATTTTTGTTGCAATTGAGGAACCTACAGTTATACCTTCAGTTCATTCTTCCTGTTGCACAACTTGGACAAATGTATAATGGCATGTATCCATCGTTACAGTATCATACAGAGTATTTTCACTGCTCTAAAGTCTTCTCCACTCTGCCTGTCCATTCTTCCCCACCCACCCTCCCAAACCCCTGACAACCACTGACCTTTTTATTGTCTCCACAATTTTGCCCTTTCTAGAATGTCTTAGAGTTGGAATCATATAATACATAACCTTTTCATATTGGTTTCTTTCACTTAGTAACACACATTTAAGTTTCCTCTGTGTTTTTTCATGGCTTGGTAGCCCATTTCTTTTTGAGTAATTTTACTCAGTCTTTAGCACTGAGTAATATTCCACAACCTGGATGTACTACAGTTTATCCTTCCACCTTCTGATGGACATATTGGTTACTTTCAAGTTTTGGTAGTGATGAATCCGTGTGCAGGTTTTTGCTTTGAGTTTTTAATTCCTTTGAGTGAATACCAAGGAAAATGATTGCTGGATTGTACGGTAAGAGTATGCTAAATTTTGTAAGAAACAGCCAAACTCTCTTCCAAAGTTGCTGTGTCATTTTCCATTTCCACCAGCTCTGAATGAGAGTTCCTATTGCTCTACATTCTCAAGAGCATTTGATGTTGTTAGTATTCTGGATTTTGGTCATTCTAATAGGCGTGTAGTCATATCTCATTGTTGTTTTAATTTGTATTTCCTGATGACACATGATGTAAAGCCTCTTTTTCTATGCTTGTTTGACACCTGTATATTTTTTCTGATGAGGTGTCAAAGTCTTTGACCCTTCTTTTAATTGAATTTTTTTCAGGTATAATTGACATACAACATTATAGTAGACTCCTACAACAAGTCTAGTTAACATCCATCACCATATATAATTACAGAATTTTTATTCTTGCTATGAGAACTTTTAAGAGTTGCTCTCTTAGCGGCTTTCAAATATGAAATACAGATGGTCCTTCACTTACTATGGTTCAGCTTTACAATGGTGTAAAAGTGATGTGCATTCTAGAAACTGTACTTGAACTCTAGTCTTTTCCTAGGGTAGAGAGCTGTGGTATAATACTTTCTTATGATGCTATGCAGTGACAGTGAGCCGTAGCACCCAGTCAGCCCTGCAATTATGAAGGTAAACAACTGATGTACTTAAAACCATTTGGTACCCACAAACATTCTGTTCTCATTTGACTATTTTTTTTTCATTTTCAGTACAGTACTCAATAAATTATGAGATAGTCAACATTTTATTATAAAATAGGCTTTGTGTTAGAAATAGGCTGAGTTAAGCTCTGATGTTCTATAGGTTAGGTGCATTAAATGCATTTTCATCTTACAATATTTTCAAGTTACATTGGGTTTATCAGGACATAACTCAATTACAAGTTGAAGAAGATCTGTACAGTATTATTAACTATAGTCACTGTGGTATATATGACATTCCCATGACTTATTTATTTTATAACTGGAAGTTTGTACCTTTTGACTCCTTTCACCCATTTTGCCTACCCCAACCCCTGTCTCAGGCAACCATCAAACTGGTTTCTTTATCTATGAGCTGCTTCTTCTCTTTTCTTCTTATTTTTAGATTTCAGATACAAGTGAGATCACATGGTATTTGTCTTTCTCTGTCAGACATTTCACTTAGCATAATGCCTTCAAGGTCCATCTATGTTTTTGCAAATGGTAGGATTACATTCTTTTCTATGGCTGAATAATATTCTAGTGTGTGTGTATGAGTGTATGCACATGTGCACAATATTTCAGTGTGTGTATGAGTGTATGCATATGTGCCCATGCATATATATACACCACAACTTCTTTATCCATTCATCCACAGATGGACACTTAGGTTGTTTCTGTATCTTGATGACTGTATATAAATAATGCTATAGTTAAGGTGGGTGTGCATAAAATTTTTGAGATAATATTTCTGTTTTCTTTGGATAAATACCCACAAGTAGAATTGCTAGATCATATGGTAGTTCTGTTTTTAACTTTTTGAGGAACTCCATACAGTTTTCCATAACGGCTGCACCAGTTTGCATTCCTACCACAGTGCACAAGTCTCCTTTTTCTCTACATCCTTGCCAATACTTGTTATTTCCTATATTTTTGATAACAGCAATTTTAGCAGGTATGAGGTGCTATCTCATGTGATTTTAATTTGCATTTCTCTGATGATTAGTGATATTGAGCATCTTTTCCTGTATCTATTAGCCATCTTTAAGTCTTCTGTAGAAAAATGTCTATTCAGATCCTCTGCTCATTTTTTAATTGGAGTGCTTGTTTTTTGTTTTTTGTTTATTTGGTTTTTAGGTTTTGTTTCTGTGTTTGTTGGCTATTGGGTTGTATGAATTATTTATATGTTTTGGATATTACCCCTTGTCAGATCTCTGATTTGCAAATATTTTCTCCCACTCAACAGGTTGCCTTTTCATTTTGTTGATGGTTTCCTTTCCCATGCAGAATGTTTTCTAATTGCTGTTTTTAAGTCCTTTGAATATTGTGGGTAACAGTCCTTTATCAGATGTGTCTTTTGCAAATATTTTCTTCTGGTCTGTGGCTTGCTTCTCATTTTCTTGACATTGCCTTTTGCAGAGCAGAAATTTTTAGTTTTAATGAATATCAGCATAGCAATTATGTCTTTCATGTATTATGCTTTTGGTGCTTTATCAAAAAAGTCATTGCCATATACAAGGTCATCTAAGTTTTCTCCTATATTATCTTCTAGGAATTTTATAGTTTTGTGTTTTACACTTAGTTTTGTGATCTGTTTTGAGTTAATTCTCGTGAAGGGTGTAAGGTCTGTGTCTAGATCCTTTTTTTTTTCTTTCTGTGTGTGGATGTCTAGTTGTTCCAGTACCATTTGCTGAGAAGACTCTTCTGTTCAACTGTATTACCATTGCTTCTTTGTTAGAGATAAGTTGACAATATTTATGTGGGTCTATTTCTGGGCTCTTTATTTTGTTCCATTTACCTATTTTTCTATCTTTTTTCTCCAGTACCACATTGACTTGATTACAACAGCTTTATAGTACTCAAATGCATTAAAAAATTGTTTCAAAAATCGTTTCCTGTAATTCTCAAGCCACTCTTTTTAGCAATTTTGTACCAAATTATAATTCCTTCATTAAAATTTACTTTTACAATACTACAGATGTAAGATAAGGCATATAGAAGCAATTCTGTAGAAATTCCATATGTTCTTTATGCCCTACAGAGTTCCATGGCATTAGATACTGTCACTTCTGCAAAGCATCCAACTCACATACATAGTTGACCTGGTGAGTGGTGCATTAGTTCTGCCACTTAGATGATGGGAGTCATAAGGCCAGGATTATAAACGTAATCATGCCCCAAGCTATTTTAACTGTCTGCATTCTAAACTGTAAAGACATCTTCTATAGCACAATTTCATTCACTCATTCAAGAAACTTTGTTGAACTAGGCACAATTAAATAGAAACAGAAAGCTCAAATTTTATTCTACAGTAACAACTAAATTAGTGAATAAAAATGCAACATCGGGCTGGAGGACTAAAGTGGGATAAAGCTTAAGTAAAGTAAAAGATAGTTAGATAGCAGTGAAGAGCCTTAAAAACACATCAGTATATCTGAAATAAGGGACTAATGGCAGTGAATGACTTTTTGGTTTTATCTTTGTGAGAACACAGAGCTCAGTGCTTCTTTTTTTTTTTTTTTTTTTTTTTGGCACACGGGCTTAGTTGCTCCGTGGCATGTGGGATCTTCCTGGAGCTGGGATCGAACCCGTGACCTCTGCATTAGCAGGCAGATTCTTAACCACTGCGCCACCTAGGAAGCCCTCAGTGCTTCTTAATACCACATGTTCTTTGTAACTACTGTCACTCAGTTAAGATTTACCACCTGGGTTCCTGATTCCAGAGACAATGTTTCTGAGACAAAGGAAGATGACAAAGAACACTTTTAAAACAGAGAAGCAAGAGAAAACAGCTCTTGTATTGTCTGATAAGGTGGGAAAATGAGGACCATGGAAAAGGTTGGTTATCATGAACAATGCTAAGGAGGAATACTTTGTGTGGAAGTTATCTTAGATAAGGAACAAAGGATGTATGTGATTGTAATGAGATGAGAGGGTTTTTTTGTTATTTGGGTGTTTTGTTGTGTTTTGTTTTGTTTTGGTATGTAAATACTCCCAACAAGGTAATTTATTGCAACAGATAAACTGATTGGGTCCCAAGTCACTGGTTAAAGTTTAGAAGAGAGCTGTGTAGTTGAGCAAAATCCAATCAGAAGTCCATGAGAAATATTCAGAAGCAATGAACTAAAAAGCAAAGCTATCACCAAAGAAAGCAGAAAATAGAGAGGGGAAACGTGGGTAATCAGGCAGGAAAACCAACTCAAAGTGTAAGCAGGATGATAAAAAGATGACCTGAGAATATTTTGGGAACAGCTGTTTCTCCTCTATAAAGGAAGTTGCCTGGTAAGTGAGCATTGAAAGCTATTTACCAATATGCCACACAAAAGAGGTAAGGGCCAAAGAATTCCAATTTGACCCAATTGTATGTTATGGATATTCTAGTGTGTTGAGCAAAAGCACAGTAGAATCAAAACCACTGAGAAAAAAAGACAGTGATGGTTTTAGGAAGCATGGTCTGTGCTAGTTTAGAAATTATGGTCAGGCAGAAAAAAAAATTCATACATGCTTGTTTATACATCCATTTACTCAATAAGTTGCTACCACATCCCAGGAACTATGCTTCCCACTGAGTATAAAATAGTGAACAAATTGATAAAGTCCTTGGTTCCATGGAGCTTATTTAGTGGAGGAAGAGAGATAATAAATAAATATATAAATAATATTTAATTGATTATATACAATAAAGAGAGAAACAGTGGAATAAGAGTGATAAATGGTTCTGGGACCAACTGGGTAGAGGTACTATTCTATAAAAGTGATTAAGAAAGGTTTTTCTTCTGAGTTGATATTTGAGCTCGGCATCAAGGTAACGCTGGAGTGGTCCCCCTAGAAGAAGCTATTGTTAGTTATATGAATCCACAAGAATAACCAAGATTAAAAAAATTAGCCTATGGATAGAATTCAAAAGATAAAAACCAATGTTATGAAGGCAAAAGTTTTCACTTCCACACGGTGATGTGAAAATTTCTCCCTTGGGTCCTTATAAATATGATACTAAATGGTATTGAAGAAAATGTCTTTCCATAGATTATTTTAATAAAAATGTTTCTTGCAACACACCTTATTGTAAGACAACAGTGCAACACCATTGTTTTTAATATCTGCAAGTGTCAAAACTATATGGTTCAAATGCATAGCTTGTGTTATTTTAACTTGATTCAAGATGAAACTGAAAAATGTGGAGAAATTTATAGACAATAATCATTACCCATAATCATGACAATAATGCTTCTGAACGATTAACCTAATGAGAGAAGCAGAGAAAACATGTGAGCATTTCCTCAGTCCGGATGGCATCTCCACTGAGTAGGAGATTTCTGTATGACATGCCTGAATTAGACAACTGTGCATGGGCAGTAAGGATTACTTAAGAAATTATCAAAAAAAAAAAAAAAAAAAAGAAAGAAAAAGCAATTTAGATTTTACTCCCACAATGGAACAAAATAATTATAAATCCACTCCAACCAAAAAGAACATTGTTCTTTTCTTTGATGAACTCTATTTTATATTTTTTTATTTAAGAAAGCTTGGATTCCCATTAGTGAGTGGAAGATATTGCAGCTGACACTAGAAAAATGTCTGAAGTGAACTCCCTCTGATGTGACTAAACTAATCTCTCACTGTAATTATCCTTTGACCTAGAGATGCTGTCAGTTTTTAACATTTTCACCCTAGAACTTTTGTCAAACAAATTAGTTTGAATAAGAACTAAATATTATGAGTCTTGCCATTCTGACTGAATATATAAAAAAAGACACTCAAAGACACACACATACACACAGTCTCTAAGAGATAGGGCAGTGGTCTGTGGGCACAAATGTGTATTGAGGAAAGTAGAGGCAGGATGTTACCTGCAATTTGCCATAACTTCACCTGGTTAATGAAAAGATCACAGAGCAGTTTTCAGAATCAGGATGAATTGGGTTAAAGCCCTGGTCCTGCCACTTACAAGTTATGTGACCTTGGGCAAATGATTCATCTCCTCCAAACCTATTTCTTCATCTGTTAAATGAGATTATTAAGGATACTTTTCTCTTAGGATAGGTGTGAGAATCAAACTGATGCAAATCTCCTCACTTATATAGGCAACATATGCCGATTTCCTTTCTCTCATCTAATTTACTTCTACAGTCATGTGAATTAACATTGATCCAAAAATGCGTAAATGTATATATGTCAATCCTAATCTCCCAGTTTGTCCCACCCTTCTCTTCCCCCATGTCCACATGTCCATTCTCTACATCCATGTCTCTTTTCCTGCCCTGCAAATAGGTTCATCTGTACCATTTTTCTAGATTCCACATATATGCATTTATATACAATATTTGTTTTTTTCTTTCTGGCTTACTTCACTTCGTATGACATACTCTAGGTCCATCCATATCTCTATAAATGGTGGATATGTTCACTACCATGATTATGGTGATGGTTTCATGGGTGTGTATTAGTTAAACACTTTAAGTGTCTAACTTACTGCATGTAAATATATCTCAATAAAGTTATTAAACACCCAGAAAAATGCATAAAAATATAATACAACTAGAAAATCTTTCATATGAGAAATTAAAAGTCAGATGACTGTGCTTTCTATATTCTAAAACTTACATTATTTCTGCATTTAGAATTTTCTGAAATCATTGTGCTTTTTATAAATACAGTTAATGTGAACTTTCTTTTTGTAAACTATCATTAAATATACAATATATTGCAAAACAATGGCATCTTAGAATAAAGGAAATACTGTACTTAGAAGGCAGTGTAAGCTCCATAGTAGTAGTCTGATTATATTACAGTTATCTATATTACAGCATAAGTGTACTGTATTATATATATAATATTGATTTCATATCAGAATTATATAAGACAGAACTTTCTAACTTCCCATTCCTCTATCTTGTGCTTGTTTCAGTTTCTGTGCCTGATTATTAAATGTTTTTATAGAAGCTTTTTATATTAAACAGTTAATTCTTGAATGCCACACACTATTAGCCAATCAAAAATCAACTATGTCAGACCTGACCCAATCACTGGGGGGCAGGGTGACCCATTCTTATATCAAAGCCCCTATGTCCTAGTAAAAGTTAAGAATTCAGATGCTGGTAAGTGTAGAAAAACACAGATTGACAGCTATTTCAAACTATTTCTAATATTGTCCTATGTTGTGAACAGGAAAAAAAAAAGATTAAATATATGTATTAAAATTTAGACATCTTTGATTGCAGAACATCAAGAATGGTACAGGATCTGGTCTTTATCTTCTGAATTTGACAGTCTGAAAGACACTGTTAGATAAAAGTTAATCATTAAAACGTCGCATATGATACCACCACTATCCAATCTCCTCTACCTCTTGGCGAGATGGAAGAACACACTTCCTACATCCCTGGATGAGAGGAAAGACTACATGGCTTGCTCTTCCAAATGTTCTGTGAGTGAAAGAGATGTGTGTCACTTCTAGGCCAAAGCATTTCACTGCTTCAGTGTTACTGCTCCTCTCTTCCCCTTCCATAGGAATTATTGGAAAGTCCCCACATTGTCTTGGCAAAGCTTGAATTACCAAGCCACTCCAGAGAAGATAATGTACCTTGGAGAACTGCTCAGACTGTCATCAGAATTTATGTGACTGAAACACAGAAATATTGGGGCTTATTGTTACCATGGCCTAACCCAGTTTATCCAGACAACACTTTATATGCTAAGTAGATGCAATAATATTGCTGATGGTGACACTGATTGCACAGGCAACAGGCTCAGTTACCTGGCTATCATTAAACAGTATTTCTGAGCCTGTATTTCCTCTGTCATTAATTACACAGAATGTTCAGGGAACTAATTATTTAATAACCACAGACTGTGAGAAATAATGCGGCCAAGTCACCATGCTAGAAATTCACAGCACAAATGAGCCCGTTAAAGATCCTGAGATTTCTACATAGAGGTACTGACGTACACTGGAGGATTGGGGAAAGCTTTCTTGGGGAAGCAGCACAGAACCGAGCTCTGAAATACAAGCAGCTTGAAGATAACACTGCACTGAAGTAAACTTTGGACCTCCACCCAGTCCCTTACACAAACCCACAAACGGAAGAAAAAGGATTGCGTCTATATCATGACCATATATGATTCAGTACTTCTTTTATACTCTTCTCTCTCTCTTTTTTGAGGGAGATTTGCCTCCAGGTAGGAAGCAGATATGCTCTACTTTACCAGATCATAACTTCCAGGGTGGTGGCAGGAAGAGGGCACTGAAGTTGACTAAGCTGCCTGAACCTGGGTGTTTGAAACTGTCTAATTGTGACAGGCAGAGAAGGGTCCATTTGGTTAAAAGTCCTTGCCATATTATCCATCACCTTTATTTTTCAAAAGTAAAATTTGTTTTATTCCGCCTATGCCTTTATTTATATAACTTAGTTTCAAACATGGGCGGAAAGAGAAGGCACACGTGTATATGACAGAAGAAATATTATGTGAAAATACCATAAGCTGAAAAGAAACAGTACATTTAAACAGCTGAAAGAAGGCCACTGTGTCTGGAGAAGGAATTAAGTGGTGCAAGAGGCATCCAGTGAAGTAGGCAGGGGCAGTATGAAGGGAAGTATGTGAAGTAGAAAGGACTTTGGGGCCATGTGATACATTTTGTAATGCATTTCAAATAAAATGGCCAATTACTGAACTGTTTAAATAAAAGAATGGAATATTTTAATTAACATTTGAAATATAATTGACAGAAGAGAGGGGATGCTGAGAGAGCATGTGAAGGTCCCAATTATGCTTGTTCAGGGAACAAAAATAATGATAAATTTAGATGAGATTGATGACAAGCACGCAGGGAGCAGAAGACAAATTCCATGATCTTTGGTTAAGGGGGAGCCACTCCTAGGATTCTGGGTTTCACAGCTAAGTTGATGGTGTTGTATCCACTAATATGTTCTTGAGGTGTTTCCACTAAATAGCCATTTAACTGACCTTCAGATGTATACAGATATCCTTAATTGAAAGATAGTATCTTCTTGCCCTACTTTACACAACTCATCTCTTAAGCATAGGGCATTACAATACATTAAGTGCACTATACCATTAAGTGACGTACCTAATTTCACCCCTCTAATTAGAGTAAGATGTATTAACTCACAAACACCAGTCTTATGTTCCTTGTAATATACTCCAGTATATAAAGCACATCTCTGGCTACATCTATTCTTTTCTTTAAAAACTTCAAAAAATGATATTTCCTTACCAAATAGAATCCAGACTTTTTAGTGAAGAATTTGAGGCTCACTTTGGTCTGTCTTTAACCTTCTTTTCTGCCTTTAATACTGATAACTTTATAATACTTCAATAATAATTATTTGACCTTGCCTTCACTCTCTTATTGAGATTTCTCATTTATGCTATTCACCTTAAAATGCGTTCTGCCTATGTAAAATATCCAGCCCACATATTATAGTTATTTCTCTCCATGAATTTTTTCTGTAACTACCCAATAAAATGAAGTCTCTTCTCCCTAAGATCAACAGTATTTTTCTTTGTTCACTTCAATAGCTCCCCTCGAATAGAGTGGTTACTGATGGCTTATAATGGCCAAGTCTTATATCCATCATTAGATTGGATGGATAATAACTTGTTTATCATTAATCCATCTCACACACACACACACACACACACACACACACACACAAAATGTGTCTTAGAAAGTTCATGTTTCTGATCAAATACAAATATGAATTAATCCTGGAACACAAGCTTCCAGATAATGTTGTAATATGGGAAGCAGAAGTAAAAAAAAAAATATTACACAAGATAGTTTAACAAATGATTGAGGAAACAAAGTCTCTGTTTATAGTTATTAGTGAATCACTATTTATAGTGAATCTATTTCTATAGTGAATCTCTTCACTATAAATCACTATTTATAGTGAATCTCTATTTCACTATGGAGATTATAGTGAAAGAGGTTACCTATCCATTATTAAATCAACACACTCTCAAACATACATTAGTTTTGTTTTTTTTCCCCCCTACTTGTCCTCTACCTCTTTCAAGATACTAAATTCTCTGCAGTTGTTATCTCATATGGTAATGAGGTACAAAGTTTGTGAGTAGTTTGAAATCTGGGGAGAGGAAAATGACTCACTCAGCCAATCCTGCATACTAATTCAGTGGTCCAATGATTGGGTAACTCCATATCAATCACCAAGGTTATCAATTTGGCACATATCACAAGCAATACATTAATTTCTTTAATAGCATATAAAGGCCATCACTGAGTAAGCTGATAAGAAATGTTGTGCAAAATTCTATCACGACACTAGCTGGTAATGACTACATGCTGACAGTATTAAAAATTGTATAATCTAATATAATGGCAACATGTAATTAATGGTTTTACATACTAGTGTTAAGGAGAATAATCCCTTTATGTCAAAATAAAATATAACTGAGAATTGACCTGAAAAAAGGAACAAAAATGTGATAATTAACACATTCACATCTTCTAGCTGAAATATATATTTGAATGTCTTTAGTGATTATCTGCTAAAGGAAGAGTGTGGTGGGGGAAAAAGATTTTATTACGTGTGAACTTATCAATTTGACAGATGAAGAGTTTACATAGTTGTGAATACAAATTAGGGTTTTGTGATTCTGACATGAAATAGCTTTGACTATGATATTGGGTAATAAATAAGGGAACACTTGGCAGAGATGAAATGATAGCTAATAGAAGGAAAGAAATGTAGTTAAAAAAACCAGTATCTTAAAAATCAAAATTTTCGAGCCAGAAAAAAATACTTGAAGACAGATAAATATTTAAAATAGTTTTCCTTATTCTACTTTACAAACAGAAATAGTGCAGTTAAAATAGATGGGTCAGTACCATGTTTTCGTGAAGATTCTGAAATCATTTTATAGAAGCATATTCTATTTTCTTCTCTATTAGAAGCATGATGATAAAAAGATGTGTTCGTTATCCTGTTCTCAAATAGTTTAATTTGCATTCTTGAAAAAAAATAGAGCAATACAAAAAGGATTAAAGCAGGCTTCCCTGGTGGCACAGTGGTTAAGAATCCGCCTGCCAATGCATGGGACACGGGTTCAAACCCTGGGCCAGGAAGATCCCACATGCCACAGAGCAACTAAGCCTGTGTGCCACAACTACTAAGCCTGAGCTCTAGAGCCCTCAAGCTGCAATTACTAAGCTCATGTGCTGCAACTACTGAAGTCCACGAGCCTAGAGCCTGTGCTCCGCAACAAGGGAAGCCACCGCAATGAGAAGCCCTCACACCACAATGAAGAGTAGCCACTGCTCTCTGCAACTAGAGATAGCCTGAGTGCAGCAGTGAAGACTCAATGCAACCAATAAATAAATAAATAATACAAAAAGGATTAAAGCATGTTTGCCCTATGTTTTTATTGGTATAAGACAGCCCTGATAATATGGAAAAACAACTGGATACAGTTGCTCCAAGATCTTGGTCACTTTCTGACTTTTTAATAAACTCAAGGAGTGACATAGGACAAAATCAGTTTATCTCCCAAAGCTCAATTTCCTAAGGTATATCATGGATTTGACAAAATGTAATGTCTGTTTATTTCTAAAATCATAAATCATGACACATAATGATTAAATACATAACTAAGCACCCACTCTTTAAGTACATATTTAAATCTCTTTCCATGCACCAACTTCAATTATTTTACAACCTTTTGGGAGATAAAGAATGTAAATATTTAACTATATTACATGGTTGTTAAACAACAGAGTAAGTACAGAGTGTTATGAGAGTGAATAGAAGCTGTAGATAAGCCTTTCAGAGAACAGCAAAGAAGGTTTCCAGGAGGATGCAATTTCTGAAATGACAGTGGATGGACAAGCAGGAAATACACCAGATGAAGGGAGAAGAGAACTCCAGTCAAGGTAATAGCACTGGAAAGGCCCGATTTGGAAGCATTAAAACTGAAAATTGGAATCATTGTCCAGGTTCAAATGTATTGCCATAGGAGTATTATAAGTAGGAACAATTCACCCAGGTTTTTATTTATTTGGCTGCATTGGGTCTTTGTTGTTGCGCGGGGGCTTACTCTAGTTGCCGCTAGTGTGTGCTACTCTTCACTGCAGTGCTCGGGCTTCTCATTACAGTGGCTTCTCTTGTTGCGGAGCACAGGCTCTAGGTGCTCAGGCTTCAGTGGTTGTGGCTTGCGGGCTGTACAGCACGGGCTCAGTAGTTGTGGTACAGGGGTTTAGTTGCTCCACGGCATGTGGGATCTTCCCGGACCAGGGCTCGAACCCGTGTCCCGTGCATTGGCAGGCAGATTCTTAACCACTGTGCCACCAGGGAAGTCCCTTCACCCAGGTTTTTAACCTCTTGGAGTCAGCAGTTGTATGAGCCTAGTGGAACCTGGCATGTGTGTGAATCAATGCAATGGGGCTGCCTAGAAGATGCTCGGGTTTGGGCATCTATCACCCTGCCTGCAGTGCTATGGCAACTAGCGCTAACCTGTGGTATGCACACCTCAGACTACACTGCTCTGGTGCCTTCTGTTTCTCTGCTTTCCTGAATGCCAATTTCCTTGTTTCCACGTATAAATGGCCCAAATTCCTAAATGTAACCACCCCTTCCCAGATTACAAGATCTCCTTTTTTCAGCGCTCTTCAGTATACCAAGCTTAAATCCACTAAGCATGCTCCCGCCTCAGAGCTCTTGTGTTTGTCCTTCTACCAATGAACTACATGGTTTATATATCATCACTTAAGGAGAAAAGATGGCGGTGAAGTAGATTGGGAATGCATGGAAGGACGCAGTCATTCCCACAGAGAACCAGCTGAACACCCGCAGACGGCCTCGGACACCAGAAAGGACTGCGGGGAGCCCGACATAGCCGGTAGGGAGGCATCTACGAGGGCTCAGAGAGGGTGAAGCAGCGGAGCTGTGGCAGACGGGAGGGAGCGAGAAACATACGGAGGGTCCGCAGCGCAGCTCAGCGTTCCCGGACCCAGACATCGTTCCGCGGCTGAACAGAGGGTCCAGGAGCGGGAGCGTGGGAACCGGAGAGCTGGTTCAGGGGGAGAAACATTGTTGCCGGTAGGGTGACGGACCGAGAGGACAGGAGGAAGGAGGTCTGCGGAGAGGCGTGCTCGTCCCAGAGAGCTGCCCGGCCATGACCATGATGGCTGCTGGAGGCTGCAGGCTCATGGGCGGGGGGGGGGGGGGGGGGGGGAGCCGCGAGCATAGCCTCTCTCTCTCTTTCGGCGCCTCTGCAACAGGCAGTGGAGAGACGCCCTGCGGGCCACCTAAGGCACTCAGGGATAACAAGCACCCTCAGGCACTCGGGTGGGGCTAGATTAAAACCCCTTGCAACGCCAGCAGCAGGGAGGCTACCGAGAGAAAAGAAAAACAACAACAGCAACAACAAAAAAAAAAACCCCAAGAGAGGCCCAATTCTAAGACTTTCTGTTTAAGACTGAGCCACCAGCGTCCCTCTGCAACAGGTACCTCCAAGCCCGACTGAAACAACAGTGCGCCACTGCTCACTCCCTCCCAGGAGAAGGAGCCACTATTGTACCCTCTCCCTCCCCACAAACCGATGCTTACAGACCAACAATAAAGGAAGCTCTGCTGGTCACAGAATAATGCAAAAAAACCCAAGGCAAGGAGAAGGACACTTACAGCTGAGACGCTAAGAAAACAGAAATAGTAGTATCAGTACCTATCGAACTGGTCCATTCTGGGATCAGTTCTGGATTTTTTTTTTTCTTTTTTCTTTCTCTCTCTCTTTTTTTTTTCTTTATTAAATACGATCTTAGCCCTAAGGGATCTACAAGTTTTATAACATAATTTTTTAATGATATTTTTTATTCTTTTTTTTTTTTTTTTGCCTTTTTATATACTTCTATATCTAGCTAAGTTTTTCGTAGTACGGACAATATATCTCTCATACTTTCCTTTCATTCCTATCTTTTATACATTCTATTCCTTTCTTTTTATTTGCATATTTCCAACCACATTACGCTCTTCTGTTCCCCTTTCTTCCAGCCTTTTTAAGTTTATTTTATCTTAACATACTTATAAGCAACACTATCGGTCTGCTCAGACTCCTTGCTCTATTCTCCAAATGACGCACTGCCTTGGTATTTAATATTAGGCGTTTGTCTTTATCTTAGTTCTTAGTACAGTTGTCTAATTACATTCTGAGAATCTCCATTCTGTCTGGTGGTACTCTGACTCTTTTCTATATTTGATCCTAGCTTACAAAATCTCCCTGGATTAATGTTTGTATGTGTAAGGTGTTATTTGTTTGTTGGTTTGCTTTTGCTTTTGTCTCTGATTTGTTCTGTTTCAGTTGTCAATTTCTGTTGGGTTTCTCTTTGAATATCTGATAGCACACTGGGGTTCTGTCAGGTCTTTCTAGAGCCTTATGTCCTAATGGATTCAGTAATTGTGTGTCTTATACATGTATGTGTTTCCTAGACTTAACATTTGTTTAATCCAATACTTGGACATTAGTCTGAGGCTTGGACAGTCTTCTATAAACACCTCTATCGCCAGGACAAGCAACCCCAAAAGTCTGGACAACCATGAGGAAACAAAGAAACACCATGCAGGCAAAGGAGCAGGAAAAAACCCTACAAGACCAAATAAACGAGGAGGAAATAGGAAAAATGCCTGAAAAAGAATTTAGAGTAATGATAGTAAAAATGATACAAAATCTCGATAGCAAAATAAAGAAAGTACAAGAAACAGTTCATAAGAACTCAGAAAAACAAACAGCAATGGATAACAAAATAACTGAAATTAAAAATACTCTAGATGCTATAACCAGCAGAATGACTGAGGCAGAAGAACGAATAAGTGAGTTGGAAGATAGAATGGGGGAAATAAACGCCACAGAGCAGGAAAAAGAAAAAAGAATAAAAAGAATAGAAGACAGTCTCAGAGACCTCAGTGATAACATTAAGCGTACCAACATTCGAATTATAGGACTCCCAGAAGAAGAAGAAAACAAGAAAGGGTCTGAGAAAATATTTGAAGAGGTTATAGTGGAAAACTTCCCCAACATGGGAAAGGAAAGAATTAACCAAGTCCAAGAAGCACAGAGAGTCCCATACAGAATAAACCCAAGGAGAAATACACCAAGGCACATATTAATCAAACTAATGACAATTAAACACAAAAAAAATATTAAAAGCAGCAAGAGAAAAGCAACAAACAACATATAAGGGAAAACCCATCAGGATAACAGCTGACCTTTCTACAGAAACTCTGCAGGCCAGAAGGGAATGGCAGGATATACTGAAAGTCCTGAAAGAGAGAAACCTACAGCCAAGAATACTCTACCCAGCAAGAATCTCATTCAGATCTGAGGGAGAAATCAAAAGCTTTCCAGACAAGCAAAAGTTAAGAGAATTCAGCACCACCAAACCAGCCTTACAACAAGTGCTAAAGGAACTTCTCTAAGTAGGACACACAAGAAAAGGAAAACACCTACAAATACAAACCCAAAACAATTAAGAAAATGGTAATTGGAACACACATGTCAGTAATCACCTTAAATGTAAGTGGATTAAATGTTCCAACCAAAAGACACAGACTGGCTGAATGGATACAAAAACAAGACCCTTCTATATGCTGCCTATATATCATCACTTATTTCAGGCTTCTGATCAGCTGTCACCCTATCTGCATCCTTCTCCTGCATCCTCAACACGTATAAAATATCCCCTCTGTAGCCATCACTCACGAGCCCTTTTTCCAACTATGTATAATTTCACAACTGTCACTCTCTGTAATATATTCTATATCCTACCTATGTGTGTGTGTGTGTTTATTCACTTTTTGAATTCACTAGAATGTGAGTTCAGAGGTCATGGACTTTGTATATTTTATTATCTGCTGTGTCTCCAGAACAGAGGACAGTGTCTAGCTCATAGTAATCATTCAATAAAAGATGTGTTGAATATGTTCATTTTTCTCTCCTATGGGAAGGAATTAGATAACTTTGCAAAGTCTTATTAAGAGCTTGTTAAATTTTTATATTCAAGAATATGTTACAGGGTTGCTTTTTAGATGAAAGTAAGATCTAAATATAACTTGGAAGTGAGGTTTGGTGATAACCCCTCCTCTGACATTTTCCGTTCACTGATTTTCATTATGGGTACTTAATGGAAAAATATTTCAAACCAAATGTGAGATGTTAACAGATAAAAGTACATTTGGAAGTCTGTGGAAAAGACTACAGAAGTAGAAAGTCCTCTGAGAGGATTAGGAATTTAGGAATCTGGTGATGACTCTGATAGAAGCTCTACAGCAGTGCTTCTGAAACTTTTTCATTGCAGGACTACTTTAGGCTTTTAAAAAGTATTCAAGACCCTAAAGATCCTCAGTTTATGAGGTTTACAGTCAGCAGTACACTGGAGTTAGCTCATACTGAGCAAAAAGAGTCATTCATCCTTTGCGTGCCTTTCTTCTCAAATTTGCATTCAGTTATGTTACTTGGTAGCCTGAAATCAGCCATGGTGAGAATTTCACATAATGGAATTGAACTGAAAATGTTAAAAATTGGGGCACTTTTAGAAGCCAGTTTACACATCTATCATTGGTTGTATTTATCCATATTTAATATAGAAATTAAACAGAAATGTAAAACACAGAAAAATATTGTGTACTCACGATAGAAAGAAAAAGATAAACAACTTTTTATTATTATTATGAAAATCACTTTAACCACGTTGACCCTGGGAAGGTTTGGGGGACTCCCTGTGGTCCCCAGTCTACACATTTGGAACCACTGTTCAATACCATGGTAGCTAGAATCTCATTCTATCCCAACCATTCCATCTGAAGCCTGCACACTAAGAACAAAAAGTATGTAAATATAAGCTAAAATACATCATTATTTCTTGAAACTTAATACCCAATAGAGTTAGCTTGTGAGATTCCCTTATTTGAATATAACAACACAGAGTCATCTCACTTCATAGTTAATGAAAGATTGCTTCTCTCTTACACCTCAAGTTAGACAACATGCATCAGAAAGGAGCTGTAATCTTCAGTGATCTTCGTGCTGAAACAGCAAAGAGTAGTGGTTATAATGATAGCTTTTCTCAGATCAGTAAAGACCAGCTGAGATGACAGCAGTGTTTGGACTGAAGAATGCTTTAGCGGCAGAAAAAGTGATAGAATTTTGGGCAACAGTGAAAAAGAACAGCCAGGATTGTTGATGCGTGGACTACTGAAATACAATCAAGGGGGATGCCAACAAATGCTTAGATGCACATGGTTTTGTAAACTGCTGAAGTTTTTCCATAATTAGTAGATAAAGACTGACAACTAGTGGAATTAACTTTACTCAATAGAAGATTTCCTTGGTATTGATAAACATGGTTTGCCTATGGGTAACTAGGGTTTATCTAGTGAGATTCCTTCCAACTATTCACAACATGACTGTATTAGTTTTCTATCGCTATGTACCAAATTACCACAAACGTATCATCTTAAAAAACCACACGTCTCTCACCTCAAAGTTAGCCTAGCTGGGTCCTCTGCTCAGGTTCTGGACTCTACATTGTCATCCTCAGACTCAACTGAAGAAGAATCTGCTCCCAATATTGTTGGCAGAATTTCCTTCTCTCTGCAGGACTGAAGGATTAGATTCTTGCTGGCTGTCAGCTGGAAGCCACCCTCAGTTCCTAGACATTTCCTAGAAGATACCTCATCTCTCAGAGACTATCTGCAGTTCCTAGAAGGTACTTGTAGTTACTTGTCTTATGGGCCTCCTCTACATGACTGCTTCTTTTATTAAGCCAGAAAATAAAATCTCTAGACCAAGCCCACATGCAAGATGGAGTCTTATAAAACATAACATAATCACAAGAGTAGCAGTCCATCACTTTTGCCAGATAATGTAACAACTACGAAAGTGGTATCCTTTGACATACTCTATTGGTCAGAAGCAACCCACAGGTCTTACATTCAAGGGCAGACAATCGATCAAAAACATGAATACCAGAAGTGGGGATTATTGGGGGGGGTCACCTCATGGTGTATCTATCTATCTATTCACCACAGTAATACTCAGGAAAACTGATATTTGTAAAAATACCAAAGAAAATGAAAGAAAACGTGGGGCTTTCATATGGGATTTGCAAAAAGAATGTTATATCAATTATGATAAGAAAATAATCACGAAGTATTTGGAAATATTAAAAATATTTGTATAAAACTTGCAAATATATTTAAATAAGAAATTGGGAGCATGATTCTGTGCACATAAAATTTTTATGGAAGGTTTTATATTTGAAACGTTCCTAATCAAGAATTTTAATGATGATCTCTTCGAAATTCTTGAAAGTTACCATCAAGGAGAAACTTTGCTCAAACAGAAAGGTGATAAAATATTTAACACCTTTTTCATAACCACTGAAAAATTTAGACCATTAGAAATTATTTTTAAAGACTCTAACAGCTCTGCCTTTTCTTTCATGACACATATAATGTCAAAAGTTCTTGTGATAATGCAAATTGATTTAAAATTCAATGGAAATTTTTATATCAAATATATCAAACCAGTTTCAATTTGCGGAACATGTATATATTATTAGGAAGCCACCCTGAAGCTGGCTAGCATGCCACTAGGATGTTATATCAAACACAAAATGGATAGATGTATCCGATGTATGAGAAGACACCCATTTGGGTCAACCTCTGAACTTTACTCACTGGGAGCTACCCTGCCCAAGCTCCTTTGGGCTGACTACCTACACTTTTTGAGTATCTGAGACAGAACTGATCCAGTATCTCCACAGATCCCTTCTTCCACCAAGGTGTCTTCTATATTCACCACTGAAAACAGCTCATAACAGATTAAACTCTGCCTTAGTTATCTTCAGCTGACAATATTTGAGCTTCATGTGCTGATTTTTCCTTCATGAAAAGACCTCAAGGCATGCTGCTAGACATGTTGTTTGGCCTGCACTCTGAGAGTTTCTGACGAAGAAATAATAATAGCTTCCTAATAATAGCTCATACGACCAGTGGCTATAGCCAGCCTGAAACAAGTTGGCCTCAAAACTGGAGGAATCTGTATCTGGAGCGTAATTCACATTTGTGACCCACCAATGGACAGCTCTATTCTAGTGTAGTTCCAATGGCATTTAAACAGGCAAACCAACAGTCAAGATTGAAATGTATCTTTGGACAAGTGATGCATAAATTTGCAAAACTTTGAATACAGAAAAGTAGTTCAAAAGAAACATCAACTGACATGACCACATCTTGGAGATAACCCTAGAATATTTTAGTGAATATATTTGTAGGTTTTTCACTCTGTGTTTAAACAGAAATGGGCAGATATATAGATAAAAAGATATGGAGAGAGAGTAACTATTTACATTGATAGAATCACACCAAACACGCTATTGCAAAGGTGCTTTCCATACATAAGTATGTTGTAGGTAGTTTTTTCATTTCTTCAAATGGGCATTTCAATCATTTAATCAATAAGATTAGATAATTTATACATGTATGTGTACTTTGATTACTAAGCTCTAAATTGAAGAGCTTCTCTATTTTATCTTCTTAGGGTAAAAATTCTCGGAGGCTGTTCAGAAATTGAATATGCTGCTATACATTTTAACAAATACTGTCAGACAGTTCATCAGAGGAGTTGTATTTACACTTTTACCAAGAAAGTGTGAAAGCCCCTGTTTTTCCTTACCTTCTCAAATACCAGGTTTGGTTAATCATTTTAATCTTTGTTAATCAGGCATGTTTTCTTCTAAGCCCTACTGAAGTGTTACTATTATGATAATTACTTTAAATAGCTTATCACTTCTTTCAAAATTATTTATGGGATCATTTATCTTCCCCCATAATTTGAAATATTATTATGGCAGAGATTGGTAAATGTCCTCCAAATGTTATGGTCTTCAGTTCATCTTGGGCACATAACACAGCTAGACTACATTTCCTAGTCTCCCTTGCAGTTGAGTGAAGTCATGTGACTGAGTTCTAGCCAACGGCCTGCAAGCTGAAGTGATGTATCATGCCATTCCTGGCCAAGAGTTTTTAATAGCTAGATTCATTTACTGGGGTTGCCATAACCAATTACCACAAACTTGGTGGCTTAAAACAAGAGAAATTTATTCACTCACAATTCTGGGGGCTAGACATCTGAAATCGAGGCATTGGCTGGAATATGGTCCCTCTGAAGGCTATAGGGAAGAATCTTTCTGTGCCTCTTCCTAGCTTCTGGTGGCTCCCAGCAATCCCTGGCATTGTATGACTTGCAACTGTGTCATTCCAATCTCTGCCTCGCTCTCCAGAAGGCATTCTTCTCAGTGCATCTCTTTTGTCCTCTCCTCTTCTTATAAGGACACCAGTCATTGGATTTATGGCTCATTCTAAAGCTAGAGCAATTTCATCTTAACATCCTTAGCTAATTACATCTGCAAAGACCTTTTCCAAATAAGGTCACATTCTGAAGCTCCAGGTGGATATGAATTTGAGGGCACACTATTGAAACCCACTATAATAGCCATGTCCCCTTTCACAGCCAATGTAGTTGATAACAACTCCCTGGGCTAAATCTCAAACTTTATCATGCATCAGCATCATCCGGAGAGTTTGTTAAAACAAACAATGCTGACCCCCACCACCCTCCTTCTGATTCAGTAAGTTTGAACTGGGACCTGATATTTGTATTTCTAATAAAGTCCATGGGTGCTGTTGATGCTGTTATTGTGGTACCAGATTTGAGAACTAGTGGTCCAAAATAAAAGGAAGTAACAAAATGGAAGGGCATAGAGGAAAGCTCTCTGTTGATGAAAAAATTCTTCTTTGGACTTTTACAATAGAAAGAAAGAAATATCTTTCAACCTATCCTTTTCTAACCAACATAAACCAGGTTTTTTGGCATATGATACTAAATTTTTATATGTGTTGGGTATATTTCTGAGCAACCAATTCTACTTCACTTAACTGTCTCCTTGTGCATAATTACAACATGATCTAAGCTGCTGTAGCTTCATAAAATGTTTTAATTCTGGTAGAGGGAATAATCTCCCATTACTTTGTTTCTCTAAGATTTCCTATTATTCTTTTATACATATGCATACAAATATCATTTGAATGCTTTTATCAGGTCCAAAATGTTTAAAATATCCATTAGGTTTTCAAATAGGATTGCAATACAATTAAATGGCAATTTGGGGAATATTTCTCTCTCTACAGTATTGAATTTTCCAGGAACAAACATATATCTACATTTAATTGGAATTCTCATATATCCTTCAGTACAAATCTAACATTTTTTTTATACTGAATTTCTTAAGTTTGTGCCTGGTGATTTTAAGTATATGTTGCTTTTGTGAATGGAACTCTCCTTGGGCATTCTGTTTCCTGATTTCTGCTGTTATAGAATTATTGATATTTGTATTTCTTTTACAAGCGACTTTCAGATGATTTTTATATTCTCTCAGGCTTTCAGTTGATTCTGACATCCAAACATATGACCTCATCAGTAAATAATAATTTTGTTTCATTTTTGCCAATATTTATGCCCCTTATTTATTCTTATCCTTTTGCCCAGTGCTTCTAGGATGATGTCAAATAATTGTGGTGATTATTGATTAAACTTTTTAGCCTCTGCAAGGTTGAGATGACAGTAAAACATGAATTTTCCCTCTAGCCATGAATTTTCTAAGACTGTGGAGTCCTAGTATGAAGTCCAATTCTTACTAAATCCAGATCGAACAGTGGCTTTTAAACTGAGGTACATATATCCAAGGGTTCATAAGATGATTCATGGGTTATAAGAAGAAAACTCATAATTGAATTTTGCTGTATATATTTTATGTTATATTTTAAACTTTTGTTTTGAATGCTTTATAACAACAATAATAGCTAGCACTTATTGGGTGTTTATTATGCAATAAATATGATTCCAGGTGATTTACCTATATTCTCATACCAAGTGTTCAAGCGAGGCATATTTTTTACCTCCATGTTAAAAGGAAGGACACCAGGGCGTAGAAAGCTTATCTAATTTTCCCAAGAGAGGATACAGATTTTAAACCTCTCCACACTGGGTCTAGAGATTCCACTCTTAACTTCTGCATCACTTGTCTCTTTGTATGAAAATCATCATATATGAAAAGTATAACACTTATAAATATATGCATTTGTATACATTGGATGCACACTCGAAATTTGTTTCAATGCTTAGACATCTGTTCCAGATCTTTGAGCCCACAGTCATTCACTGTTGACTGGCACAGGCATCAGAGCACAGCTGCTCCTATTTTAGGTTACAAGGTGGTACGGATACCATCTTTGACATCATGGGATTTTGACCGTTTTTCTTACGTAACTGTCTGGTAAACATGTGTTACCAATGCCTTCCCTCTCCAGAATCTTAATCTAAAAATGATCCATATATACTTAAGTTTTCTACCTATTACTTACAGTAATAACAATCAAATAGTAATACAATATTTCACACACCATACGTAAACACCCTCTCTTTTATTGTTCCATTGGTGCTATTAACTTCCCATCTCTGATGCTAATCTCATCCTCTTTCCAGTATGTTCTACATGAATTACTTTACACAGATACTACTTTAGAGTATTATATACATTGCAATCATTCTTTACTATTCTAAGGCCCAAATAATTGAAGACCATTTTGGTTTTGGTTTTGTTTTTTTTCCTTTCCAACCTTCTTCAGTCAAGGTTGGGTTTTTCAATCACATATTTTCTATTTTTTACATCCAACTTGAATCCCAGTTTAAACACACACACACATACAAACACAGCATTAACATCTAGTTCTCAAAACTATTGCCAGAATTAAAATAGAAAGCACTTCATGTACCTACTTTAATTCTTGGCACACAGAATGTAATCAATAAATATTG
This sequence comes from Hippopotamus amphibius kiboko, assembly GCF_030028045.1. Classification (NCBI taxonomy): domain Eukaryota; kingdom Metazoa; phylum Chordata; class Mammalia; order Artiodactyla; family Hippopotamidae; genus Hippopotamus; species Hippopotamus amphibius. Next base: position 9,285,566 of record NC_080194.1, read on the forward strand.
GTTCCTACCTATATTGATATAGATCCTCCTTGTTATAAACATTAGGGTACTGGAGTAAGGGCCACATATAATATTTAGCACCTCCTTTGTTACATATGAGAAAACAATAATATCACCTATTTTTATTATTATTATCACCACCACCATTACATATGCGCTAAGTAGCTAACACAGGAAAATAGTTAAATACTTTTTTTCTCTCCAACTCCTCTTTTTCCCTCCTCTAACTTAGAGCCCCTCTCATTTCAAGTACATAAGTAACCCATTCACTAATTCTACATCATTTCAAGACATAGCAACAAAACCTAAAGCAAATCTCAAAGGAAGCATTTGAGAAGACTCTATTTGAAAAGAGAAAGGAAATAATACCATTACGCTGGGAGTCAACATTAGTCTGTTTTCTCTCTTTGAGTTTCTGGAAACGTGCGTTGCTAATTCAAATGAACTTCAATCTTTCTGTAACTTTACGCAACTACTGAATGCTTATTAGGTCCCTGCCTTTTAATACAACAACATAAAACACCTTTCACTGAATATGTGGAAATATTTTATTTTTAACCTGCACATACCAATTTACTTCTTCAAGCCACTGTGAATCAGCTATAGGCAGCACCAGGTGCCTATTCAGCCACTATTTATTGTCACGGAGCTGCACTGAGCCACCTTGAAAGTGTTCACTGGAAATTATCATAATTAAAGGCATAATGAAAGGCATGTTTAGCAGGGGGCTGATTAAGTGGGTTCTATTATAATTTTGTGACTTACACTTCTCATTCCTTTCTCTTCTGAAAGTAACTTTTTCTTTAACCACTTGTTTATGATATATAATAAGTATCTACCAGTTTCGTAATATTGGAAGACAGTAAAGCCAACTTTAGTCACTGCAATTCTTTCACTCTGATATAGCTTTGATTTTCACTAAATATAAAATTATTTGAATATGTCACTGGGGAAAGGGAGGTGGTACTGACTTCTTAAAAAAACAAAGTAGTCTTAAAAATTGTGCCCTAATATTCCTGAACAAAATATACTAGAATAGGCCCCAGGAAAGTAAGAAGTAATTGCTTCATCATGACTTTAAGGAGGGTATCAGTGAGTTACTGCTGCATAACAAGCAAGCCAAAATACAAAGAAACAAACAAAAAGAACTCAGTGCTGTACAATAACAGGCATTTATTTGGTTTAGAGTGAGCTCAGCTGGGCAACTCTAAGCTGGTTGTTACTGTGTCTACTTCATATGCTTTTCATCCTCTTTGATAAAGGGGCTCTCTGGGGCATGGTCTTCTTGTGGTATGGGCAGGGGCAAAAGAGGGCAAGTAAAACATTGTGTTGCCTATTAATGCCTAGGCTTGGAATGCATGCCATCACTTTCCCTTGGGCAAAGCAGATCACCTCACTGAGCCCAGACTAAAAGGACAAAGAATTGCACTCAGCTCCTAAAAGGGGGACCAGAAGTAACACAGCAAAGGGTACAGATGTAGGAAAAGGTAAAAAAAGAATAGAAGCCAATAATTCAATCTACCTCAAAGAGCAATTGCCAACCACTTAAGGAATCTTTTTCTTTTCATTTTACCCTGCTGTACTTTCTTAAGACTCTGTTCTTCATTCTTAGATGAAATTCAAATTGTCTGTGTGGCTGTATATGGAGTATAACTGGAGGTCTGATCACTCAATTCAGATTTACTTCTTCCAGAAAGTATTATTTGACAAACCAATTGTTGATGTGTTCTTCATCTGTGAACTTAGATTGCCCTTCACATCCCCAATCTAATACTTACATGAATGAAGGTGATAAGAAATAATAGTGGATCAAATATATTGAGTTCTGAGTATTTACCAAGAAACTTTGCTAAACCTCCTGTACATGATTTCCTTTTATTCTTGGTGGGTATTATTATTATTATTATTTTGGCCAGGCCACAAGGCTTGTGAGATTATAGTTCCCCAACCAGGGGTCAAACCTGTGCCCCCTGCAGTGGAAGCGCAGAGTCCTAAGCACTGGACCACCAGGGAATTCCCAAGGTAGGTATTATTAATATTCCCATTTTACACATGAAGAAGTAAAGGCAGAGAGGTTAAGGAAATTTTCCCATCTCCCACAATCAGAAAACGGTAAAGCTCAGATTCACTATGATAGTCCATTGATTTCTCCTTTACTAAAACTCAAGCAACTCAGGAAATGGGACTATACAGCCCAAAGATGTCCACACCCTAACCCTCATATGGAACATCTTAATGTATTACCTTGCATGGTATAAAGGATTTACAGATGTGATTGAGTAAAGGATCTTTAGATGGAGATTATTATGAATCATCATCTGGGTGGTCAACAATATAACCACAAGGGTCCTTATGAGAAGGTAAGGGGAGGACAAGAGTTAGGAGTAATAGATGTGAGGATGGAAGCAGGAGGTTCCATCCTCTAAGTGATGTGAGGAAGGGGCCATGAGCCAAGGAATGCAAGCAGTCTCTAGGAACTGAAAAAGGTAAGGAAAAGAACTATCCTCTGAAGCTTCTAGAAGAAACGGAGCCCTGCCACCTCTCTGAGTTTAGTCTTCTGACATCCAGAGCCATAAGACAATAAATTTGTGTAGTGTAAAGCCACTACATTTGTTGTAATTTGCCACAGCATCAATAAAAACTAACACAAACATGATGATAGTGGAGATGTTGTCTATTTTTTTTCACTGTTATATTATCACTGGCACAGTCCCTCCAAATCTGTTGAATAGATACACAAATGAAAAAGTGAAAGATCAGTGATGACTTAGAGAACAGAATCAGCAGGTTCCCAGTTTGAAAAGAAACCTAAAATGGTATTTATGAGAATTTAGCACGTGCCAGTTTTTGAGAAGTCTCTTAATATTCAAAATTGTCAAAAATCTATTGTTTTATTACAGTTTATAACTCTATAAAAAAAAGCATAATTCTTACACATCGCAATCTCTATTTCTTGTAGAGGTTTGCAATAGTTTTTCAATAAGTAGGTCCAGAATGGGTTTAGTTATGCAATAGAATTTTTAACATTTAGATTGCTCAATTTGGAATGAAGGAGAAAACATGTTTGCATAAAAAAGAAAACAATGTGTTGTTTTGAGGAGTTCTGGCCAAGTAAATCAACACTCAGATTGCAAAAAAAAAAGAAAGAAAAAAAAAAAAGAAACCAGGATTCAGAGTAAGAAAGGTATGAATTCTTGGACTTTTTTTGTTTTTCATCTTTTTGGACTTTTAAAAAATCTTTTACAGGTTAACACTGGAAACAGTTACAATGAAAATACTTGTCATGCTGATATGACAGGCAAATTAGTGACTGCAATTATAATCTTGGAAAAAGCAAAATCTCATTCATTATCAACTCTGTTATTTAAGTTAAAATATACTTATGTTCACATTCTAGGTTATATCTTTTTTTACACACTTCTCCAAAAGTTGTTTCTACATTACCCACAATAGATATGAAATTCTCTGCCAAATCCAGGAACTGATGTGAATAATTTAATCTCCTCTGCTCCCTTCCCTTCCCCTCTTTTCTTTGGGTCTTTCTGTCTCTGTCTCTTCCTCTCTTTCTCTCTCTCACACACACACATACACATACATACACACACACACACACACACACACACACACACACAAAGGAATTGAGATTGAGACAGTTACATAACTTGCTGAAGGATATTCGATAATAAATGGTAAGTAAAGCCTTTTTATTTTGACTTTGTGTCATTTCCTTGAAGAACAAATAACTGGAGTTAGCATTGTTCTCTCTATTTTGTACAAATCAGACAGATAGCATTAAGAATCAGCTATGTAACTAAAAAAAAAAAATCATACCATTATTCCAATTTGCATGAAATAATCTCTTAAAGGACTATCAGTTGGTCTCTAAAGGTCATGTCTAGAGAGTTCAGTGGCGATTCAGTCATGATGTAAATGTCACAAACCCTGTTTTCCTACCTGGCATGTAAAAAAAGAAAATGGAATGAAATTAAAGTTTGAGAAACTCCTGTATTTCACTTATTGGCAGCCAAATTAGATATTAAACGCCACAACCATAAAGATTATGCCACATCTGTTTTTATCGCCCTCCCACATTTTTACATGAGCAATCATCTAACTTCAATGCTACATTCTGCTTTGTACGTGTATCACAAGATTTCAAAACTACTACTATCTTCACTACCATCTTTAATGATCATGTAATCCATTACATAATTGTGCCATATTGAACTCGTCCCTTATTATAAGATCACAGAATATTTTCCAATTCATTACTCATAATAAACATTTCATATATTCAGATCATTTTTACCTGTAGTTGATTGTTCTGTCTTGTATTATTTGGAGATGGAGGACTGCCTGCTAAAAGTTGTTATCCAGGGCCAAAGCATACGAAATTTTGATGGCCCCTTACTGTATTGCCAAATGGCTTTCTCTTTTAATTGTTCTAATTGATACTGTCATTAGCAATAAATTAATACTGAGTTTTTCATCACCCTTTATAGCTGGGGGTGTTAATCTTTGCTAATTTGATAGATGAAAAACAGTGCCTCTTTATTTGATTGCTTGCAAGGATGACTATTTTCTTAAGTAATATTTATAGTCTGTTTTTATTATAAATTCAACACACATCAATGAGATAAAAACTTGAAGATACAGAGAATTATAGCAAAGATAATTAAGTCTCCCATAATTTTATTACTCAAAAGTTACTACTGTTAATATTTTGGAATGTATCCTTCCATTTAACTCACCAACTATTATATATATACCTGTATCTGTAGCTGTATTTACACCTATCTATATCTATATTTATCTATCTATATAAGTAGACAAATATAAACCAATATATATTTATTCATATATAAATTTATAAAAATATATAAATTTATTTATATATAAATTTATATTTATCTAAATATATAAACACATGTAATTTAAAAATACTTTGGAATCGCATTTTACATATTTAGATAAATATTGGAAACTACTCACATAGTTTCTCTAAAACTTTTCTCCTAGGAAATGCATACAGCTACTTGAAATTTCTGTGAGAGTGAGCAGAGTATTTTACCAGACTTTCTTTCTTGAATAACTCATCCATTAGGGCTAGGTAACTATAAACAGTTTAAGAGTTTGTAGAATATTTACCATATGTGTGCACTCTCTCAAACACAGATATAGATAGAGATGCAGATATAAACAGCTATTAAAAACACAAGGATATACTCTAAGTTGCAGGGTTTTAATTTTTACATTATTCAAGTATTCCCTGGAATGGGTGAAATATGATATGATATGAACATGGCATAGCATGACATACATGTCTATGCCTTGAATCTTTCTGGAAGGACAGTTAATAGTGGAGTATATCCAGGAAATGGGGCTAGGGAGGCAAGATAAGGAAAGAACTTTTACATATTATTTTCATAGCACTCATTGGCATGCATGCTATACTACTCTTCCTTTCAGCCTCAAATTGGTTTTATCATACTACTTGGTCCATCACACACTATTATAATTAGCCCATAATGGCCTACATTATTTATTATTTTGTTTTAAAACATATTGAATACAGAGCCCTGACACTTAGTGAAAGAACAGACTGTTATTCAATGATTACATCTAATTCTGTGCTCTTCCTTAACTGAATACCATCCCCAACCTCAACATGCTGAACCCAGGCCACAATTCTTTTGAATTTTATATTACACATTGCGTTGATTTCATCATAGTAAAATTGTTTGTGTTTGCTTGTTTCTGAATTTTTTGAATTGATAGAAGGGGTATCATACAATGGGTAGCTTTTAAAATTTTTTCACAATATTATGTTACACAAGATTTAACCATGCTAATGCATATTTTCACCATACTATAATATTCTGTTTTGCTAAAATACTGTTTATTTGCCCATCCTTCTCACAACAACCATTTTAATGACTTTGAGTTTTGTTCTTGCAAATGATGCTGCTATGAATATTCACAGCTATGTCTCCTGAGAAACATGGCCAAGAGTTTCTCTCAGATATATGCTGAGAATGTAATCACTATTTGCACAAACGTACATGCCCAGTATCAGCGCATAAGAGATACTGTTAAGCCATCTCTGAGCCAACATTTGGTACTGTAAAAATTCTTAATCTGTGCCAACTATATCAACGTTAAATAGAATCTCTTGATTATTCTGAATTCTCCTGACTTTTAAGAATCATGAATAAGCATGAACAGATACTATTTCAACAACAACAATAAAATAAGGACACTAACAACATAAGATAAAAAACTAATAAATCTGACCACATTAAAGCTTGGGTTTAATTTAAGGCTTAGCTTGATGCTTACATATAAAAGTGAGAACACAAGTCATAAATGGATAAAATACCTGTGAAATCTAATAAAAACCAAATTAATACACGCCTTAGGAATCAATTAGAAAAAGATAAACAACCTAATAGAAAACATGGACATAATATATAAGCAGACCCTTTACAGAAGAAACACAAATGTCCAATAAACTATGATGATAAATTTATTTTAGAATGATCAGAAGTTATAAATATCAATTCACATGCAAAAAAGACAATAAAAAAGTGGGACGAAAAAGATGTCAATTATAGACAGTTTCAAGGAGAATGGCCTCAAGCTCCCAGTCAGTGCTCCCAAAAGATTCTGCCTTACAAGACAGACACATACTGAGGAAGGATAAATATGCAGTTCCTAATTCCAGCACATCTCACAGCCTAATTCTCTTCCCTCCTCATACTTCTTACCCTCCTCCATGTGAATTTCTGAAATATGCAGGTCATTCCTAACAACTTAGGGCCTATTCATCGAAATAAATACTTCTAACTGGCTTGATTTCAATAAGCAAAGTTTGCTAAGCTTTGCATCTAAGACTTCTGGCATTTGGCATTGGTGAAAGGACCAGAAAGACTGCATTACCATTTTTTCCAAAGCTCTGTGGATAAGCAGCCCTGCGTACTGAATAAGCAGGAGCTTGTGAGCTTGTTATTTTGAGGCAGGTGAAAAGGCCACAATCAGGAGAAAACCAAAGGACAAAGAACTGGGTACCAGCCTTGCTTTTTGATCATTAATGTTACTGCCTTTTTTCTCCCCTTTAAATAATGATTTTTTTTAAAGATAGGATTTGACAGTATACCATATTCTTTGAGACTGTATTTATACCATTTTGTCATTGACACTTTCTATTCTACTTAAGAAAGGTAAATGTTACCCAGGGGAGAATTCTTTTAAATAGAGGTTTCTCTATTTGAGGAAGAATCCTATTATTGAAGTTCCAAAAGCCAGAAAGATACTATTTAACTGATGAATTTCAGAGTAATTCGCTTCTATTCTTTTTTGCATTGCAGTTTCCTCCAGTATGAATAACTTCAGATGAAATTCTCTTACTAACTTTAAAGTGATATTTTTCTGAAATACTTTGAAGCAGACAGATGTCATTTATTAAATATAATGAAATATATATGCAAAGCAAATATCCATGTACCTTAATTACATATGTTTTCTATACTTATTTGTTTTCATTTTTGTGTTTATTTGTATGATGTGTACATGCATGTGTGTGTACCCAGCTGTGTGGATGGATGGGTAGATGTGTATTTATGTATTTGTATATACACACAAACGCGCAAAATGAGCTGTTTCATTTTCAAGGGCAGATTTCCCTCACCCTGAGCACCGTGGACCTCACTGAATGATCAGAAATCTACATTTCCTTTGAATATTTTTCAGAACTGTATAAAAATGCATGACTGTAACATAATACTTCAGGAAACGCTTCCTTTTGTGGTAAGAATTTTCCTCATGTTTTGTGAAGGTTATTCTACCCTGACTGGTAGGAGTAGATAGCCTTAATCAAAGTGCATTAAGCAAAAACTTAGCAAATTTTAAAGTTATTTATAATTTCAACCCATAATCTACATCATAATCCAATCCCCTTACTCTGCTCTATTTTTTCCAGAGCAATTATCACTTTCTAATTACAGAATATATAGAGATAAATATACATAGTATATAATTTACTTAATTACCTATGCATACTTTTTATTTTTAATTTCCATTCACTGGAGATTGTAGGCTCAAAAACAGGCAGGGTTTTCACTTGTTTGCTTTGTTTACTGATTACCTCAAATCCTAGTTCAAGGCTCAATAAATACTGGTTGAAATCCTGACATCCTCCTCCTCTCTGTCTGAAGAAGTGGGATGGGCAGAAGATTCCAGACTGGGTTTAAAGCTGCCTGTTGCATTCCAGGTATATGATTTAGGGCAAATTATATAATCTCTGACATTTAGTTTCTGCATATATAAAATAGGAACAATATTGCCTACTCAGAACCTCTGACCCATAGAAATCACTCAGTAAGTGATGGTTATGAACAGTCCTTAGCCAACAATCATGTCCATTTGGTACTTAACTAAGGCTGAGGTATTATCTCAAATCAAGAGCATCCGCTCCTCCCTCTCCTTGGAAACCTCTTGCTCCATGTGTCTGCAAGGTCAAGTTACTTATCTCATCAGTTTTCCAGGGAGCACTCTGTAGCTCACCATATGTAAAATAAAACATCCTCCTTCCTCACACATCCTAGTTTCTTTCCCTACCTTATTTTCTTTTTAGCACTTCCTATCATATAACAGAAAAACATGTTACTCTTTTTATGTGTAATATATACTTATCCCATCCTCTACTAGAATGTACATTCTTTGAGACTAAAAAGTTTTATGGAGTTTACTGCTATATCTTCAGCTCCAGGTAAGTAGCTGATCCTCAACAAAATTGCAACAAATAAGCCATGACTATTTTTACAGACAAGCAAATGTAGGCACAAGGAAGCTAAATAATTTCCTCAGGGGCACACACAGCTAATAATTGGCAGATACAGGATTCAAATAAAGTAGTTTGTTTCTTGTCTCTGTTATCTGGACTTCTTAGAGCTATAGAATCCCTCTTCTATCCTGAGGGACTCAGCACACTTTTTATTTTTTTAACCTCATATCAGTGTTACGCAGAACACAGTTTAGGAAACACTATCCTTTATCACACTGATTATTTTTCATCTCTATTTGTCTTGAGAGTTAGTTGTTGCAACTCTCATTCATTTTAAGAATTTTACTCTTTTCTTCTGTAGTTGAGACTGTTAACTTTAAAATATTTACCTCCTGTCATAATTAGAACTCACCAAATTTTAGCTGGGAAATAAGAACACAAAATAAGGGTTGTATTTCCCAGCCTCTAGTGAAACTACTTGAGTACGTTTAACAAAACTTTGGCCAATGAGATATATTTGAAAACAGTCTGTGCAGCAACTTCCATTAAGTATCTTACAAAGGGAGGTTACATGCCCTTTGCCTTCCTGATGGCTGCAATTCAGACATAATGGTTGGAGATGGGGCAGCCTTCTTGGAACACGAGAATAACTTGTGAGCAGGGTCCATGCACCACAGAGTAAAGCTAAAAGAAAACTTAGGTCTGAAAACAGGAAACTCAATAATAGCCCTACACCGCCAATCTGGACTTTTATGTGAAAGAAACACGTCACTTGTTTAAGGCATTGATATTTAAGGTTTTCAGCGCTTTGTAGCTTAAATGAATCCTAACCAATATAATTTCTATGTTTGTATACTGATAATTAGAAAAATACCTCTTTCCACAGTAACTACTGTGTGTAAAGAATGGAATACATTAAAAACAGCTGTTTGCTGGAAGTAATCATTGCTAATAATCTTTTAAACTCAAAGAGTCTGACAGTTAAATATCTGTCAAGCAAGTAAACCACAAATTCAATAAGCTATCTTTATTTTCCTCCCCAAAGGTTTCTTAAACTGAAAAATCAATACTGCTATACTTAAATTTTTGGTTATTTAAAATCTCCATACTATTTTCTTCTAAAGTGTAAGCTACCATGAGGGATGTTATGATTATGGAAGCAACATAGATTATGTCTTCATGAAACCAAGAGATAATTGTGAATATCAGAAAGGCCCAATTTTTCCAATATTATACAGATTTTGTTTCAAATGTTGATGTTGGATTCAATGCTTAAACTTACAAGACATTAATGCCCTTTACCATTATTGTTTTCAGTTTTACACACACACACACACACACACACACACACACACATATTTATTTGCATCCCATGAAGCGGGGTATTGCTTTGAGTATGCCCTATTACATTTGTTTAAAATGGCTATGCATTTCCATCTATGTTGCACATATCATGTTGCTGCAAAACACTTCTTGCTGAGCTTATCATCAAATGGAAAACTGTATTCATATCTCTACTCTGAAAATTAGGGTCCGTTACTAACTCCCGTTTAAATATAGTTAAGTTGTAACCTTAGAAAATTTCTATAATCCTAATGCATGCATTGTACAGGGGCAGCTTGATGAAACAGTGAAGTATGCCTTCTATTACTTATTTTCTGTTTTTTGTTTGTTTTGTTTTGTTTTACTGCTTTATTGCACTGGCTAAAATGTATTAGCACTATGCTGAATAAAAGAGGTAAGAGAAGACATCCTTGCTTTCTTCCAGAGCTTAAGGAAAAAAGATTCAATCTTCACGGTTAAGTAGAGGTTAGTGGTAGATTTTTTAGACTTCTTTACCAAGTTAGGGTAGTTTCTTTTCTATTTTTATTTATTTTATTGATTTCTTATTTTTCAGACGGTTTTTTTTTAACATAGATGGATGTCGACTTCTGTCAAGTGTTTATTCTGTATCAATTGATATGATTTTTCTTCTTTAGCCTGTTAATACAGTGAATAAATTTAATTGATTTTCAAACCTTGCATTCTTGAAATAAACCCCACTTGGTTATGGTATACAGTTCATTTTATATATTTCTAAATTCTTTTTTTTTATTACTTTGTTAAGGATTTTTTCTGTATTCATGAGAAACACTGATGTAGATTCTGTTTTGTTTTGCACTGTATTTCTTAGTATTATCCTTTTTCAGAGTAATATTAGCATGATAAAATGGATTGAAATGTGTTCCTTGAAATTGTCTGGAAAGACTGTGAAGAATTGGTCTTAATTCTTCTTTAAATATCTGGTAGAGTTCTCCAGCGAAACCATTTAGACTTGAAGTTTTGTTTCATGGGAGTTTTTAAATTATGAATTCAAGTTCCTGATCAGTTATAGGGCTATTCAAATTATCTATTTCATACAAGGTAAGATGTGGTAGCTTCTGTTTTTCAAATAATTCATCAATTTCATCTAGGTTATCAAATCCGTAAATGTATAGAGTTGTTTGTAGTATTCCATTATGGTCCTTTTGATATCTGCAGGGTCTATAGTGATACCCTGCAATTCATTCCTGATATTTTTTTTATTTATTGAAATTTATTTTCCATTTTATTGAAGTATAGTTGATTTACAAAGATGTGTTAATTTCTGCTGTGTAGCAAACTGATTGTTATACATATATATATGTTTTTCATATTATTTTCCATTATGGTTTATTTCAGGATATTGAATATAGTTCCCTGTGCTATATACAGTAGGACCTTGTTGATTACATTCCTGATATTTATACTTTATTTCATCTCTCTTTTTTTGTTAATCTTGCAAGAAGTTTGTATACTGCATTCATCTTTACAAAGCATGAAAATCTTTGCTTACCAATATGTTTATTCTTTCAGGACTTGCCTGCTATTCAAACACTGAAAACAATTTTCTCCTATATTTACTCCAGGTCTATAACTGTTTATGATTAAAAAGAGAGTCCTGTTTCACTCATTACATTATGGCCAGATGCATTGTCCTGAACAAAAGATCTTCACACTGACAAATTTCAACCTCATAATGCTTCCCTTCTTTTGTTTAAATGTTAATATTCTCTATATAAATTTGTTCACCCCAAGACTGGGGAGTTATTATCCTTTGTTTTCTTCTAGGTATTTAAATTTTTTATTTTATTTAAAAATGAATACTTGTTTGTGATGTGAGATAAGCTTCCAGGTTTATTCATTTTCTTTTCCAAATATTTACTGAGGCTGCCTGCACCTCTTAGCTTTAGGACTTCATCTCCTTCTTCAGAGTCCCTCATTCCAATCTCTGCCTTCCTAGTCATATGGGCTTCTCTCTGATGCTAACTTTACTGCCTCCTTCTTTGAGGGACCCTTGTGATAGCATTGGTCTCACTCAGATTAGTCATCTCAAGATCTTTAATTTAACATTTCTTTTGCCATATAAAGTAACATATCTACAGGTTCTGGGGATTAGAATGTGAACATCTTTTGGGTCCATTTTTCAGCCTAGCACATATTATATGTGAATTATATCTCAATAAAACTGTTTTTTTCTTAAGAAAACTTAATTGACCATATAGATGAGAGGCTATTTCTTGACTGTTGTGCTCCACTAATACAATTGTCTTTCCTTGACCCAAATACCATACTATCTAGATTATTGCACGCTGTATATAAAACTTAGTCACAACGTATTTTCCTTTTCTACATATTGCTAGAGTTGATTGACTAAGATTCTGTCATAGATTTTTATATTTTCGTTCATGAGAGATATTTCTTCCATCACGTTTGCTAGGTTTTACTATTAGGATTTTACTGATCACATAAACTGAGTTGGAAATACTTCTCTCCCCCTTTTTCTCCTAAAAGTTTATATAAATTTAGTATTATCGCTGATCAAAAATAACTGCATGCTTTCATATATCATCCATAAGCAAAATTATAAACACTGAGACAGCATCTCACATGAGAAGAATCTGAATTTGAATAAGTAACCAAACATGATCCTGCAAAAAGAAAAAAAAAAATACACATGCACACACACAAACTCAAGTTAGTTTAACAACACCTATAGCAAAGATGTGTCCTTTAAGAAGAATAAAACACAGCACTCCACACTCTGACCATACTTGCTGCATGAAAAATAGAATTTTTAATATTATTAATTTGGAGGATTCTGAAAGACCCCGTTCTTAAAATGCTGAAAATTTATTTTAATTCAACAACATATCAAACAATATAAAAACATTTGCCGAACTGCAAGTGAAAACACTTCACACAAGCAAAAAAGGTTGAATATTCACCTAAAGCATGTCTTGCCATATCACTGCTTAATACCTCCACTGATGGCAAGTCAGGGCCCAGAAAACCCCATACAGTTTAGGGGATGGCTGTAATTTTTATGAAGTTCTTCTTTACATTAAGCTAACCTTTATTTCTATCACAGTAGTCTTCATCAAGGTATTTATTTAAATTGCACTGGTATTTTTTACTCTCTTGAACATCCTAAGCTTACTTGTTCCCTAAAGTCTTGGCACACATTATTTTTTTTTCCTGAAACTTCTTTCCCTCTACTCTCATCTTAACTCCTAAGCATTTCTTTAAGTCCTAGCTCAGTGAATGTCCCTGATTTTTGTGGGCCAATTCCCTTTCCAGGTAGTCTCAGAGCAAAATACAACTTGTCTTTAGTGTCTGTATTAAGGTGAAAATTTCATATTTTTTATTAAACTTTTTTCCACTTGTCCTATTAAAAATATAAGCTTCATTAGATAAATAGACAAATTTTAAAAAGATACATGTCTGCAACTGTGCCTGCTTTTTGTCTCCAGTGTGTACTTGTTTCTATCAGGCACTTAGTATGTAATTAGCCATTCAATAAATATTTGTTCAATGAATATATGAAGTAAATAAAGTTAGTCTAATCTTTACTCAAAATGTTATGTCTGAAACCTTTTCACATGGCCTTTTTGTTTTCGCAACATTCTCTTTGCCAATAAAACAGTCCCAGTTCCATCAGACCTTACTTATGTGGTAAGTTTTCAAGCCTCTACCCTACTCTGGCTTTTATCGAAGGATATGAATGAATCACTTGAAGCCCAGTTATTTTCATGTAATATTTTAACTATACTTCTCAGTTTGATATACTGCACCCATTTGATTAGCGTGCCCTTAACGTCTTCCTGCAAATCACTGAAAAGTGAATTGAGGTTATGCCATGCTGCCAGTGAGGCATACAACAATTTAATGTGTATTTATTTTATGAGAAGTCTTTTAAATGATTACATATACACCTAACTATATGTGATATACATGACATTTTTCAAACACTTTATTGAAACTCTATAGCTTTTCCCCAATGGACCAGTTTGATGACATTGTGTAAGAGAGAGGAAAAAAAAAAAAACAATTGGAATCAGTTTCTGCTGACTTGTCTAGTGAACTCATTCTGAGTTCTGGAGATCTCTGTTTCCCTTTTTATTTAACAATTTAATCTTTAAAATTCGCTTTGTTAACCAGATTCATCAAACCATGGTCAGAAAAATCCACGATTCCTATCTCTTAAGGAGTCAGGAGATCTTAGCATATATACTATTTTATTTTTATTCTTTCGCCTGATGATTTAAAAATTATTAAATGACTAAACTCAGCCTTCAGTCTTTTTCATGGTTCATTATAAGCAACACGGCACTCTCGACCCTGAATTACTTATGTTTAACCAAACTTTTTATATAATGTTATCTTAAACGTCTTTCTTTCAATATCTGTCTACCTTTCAAAGTTGGAAAACAATTCTACTTAAAGATAATCTGGAAGCATAACAAAAAAGAAGAGAGGAATTCTGCTCCAAGATAAATTATATCTGTACCTTGCTTCATACCTGTTTTAGATTACTTAGATGATGAAATTTGGAACAGATGAGCTGATGAGATTTAGATAATATTTTGGATTTAAGTTGATACTATGTTTCATTGAGATTGGGGGGGCGTGTCTTGGAACAAGGTAGATGTATTTTGTAAATGGGATGGATATGAAACCTTGGGGGCCAAATATTGGAATGTTAGGCACAGTAATAACCCCCTTCCCCAAAGATGTTCACATCCTAATTCCTGGAACATGTAAATAGGTATATGGCAGAGGGAAATTAAGATTGCAAAGAGAATTAAGATTGCTAACCAGTTGATCTTGGAATGGGATATTGTCTTAGAGTATCCAAGTGGGCTCAATGCAGTCACAAGGGTCCTTACATATAGCAGAGGGAGGCAAAAGATAGACAACCAGAGAGATGGCAGTGTGAGAAAGATTTGGCCAGATGTTGCTGGCTTTGAAAGTGGAGGGGTCGGACCTTAAACCAAGAGATGGGAGCAGTCTCTAGAAGCTGGAAAAAGCAAGGAACAGATTCTCCCCTACAGCCTTCAGAAGGAACTCAGCCCTGATAGCGTGACAACTTCAATCCAGTGAGACCAATTTTGAACTTCTGATCCCCAGAACTATGCATTAATAAATTTGTGTGGTTTTAAGACATCAAGTCTCTGCTGATTTTTTATGGCAGCAATAGAAACTAATACATCCATTATTTTCTAATATTTAATATCTACTTTTTATTTACTCCATCCCTTTAAATTCACCCTTGATTTTTTGTCTTGCTGATACTATTTCTTTTTTATTTATTTATTTATTTATTTTATTTTATTGGCTGTGTTGGGTCTTTTTTGCCGTGCACGGGCTGTCTTTAGTTGTGGTGAGCAGGGGCTACTCTTCGTTGTGGTGCGCAGGCTCCTTATTGCCGTGGCTTCTCGTGTTGTGGAGCATGGGCTCTAGGCGCGTGGGCTACAGCAGTTGCAGCACATGGGCTCAAGAGTTGTGGCGCACGGGCTTAGTTGCTCTGCGGCATGTAGGATCTTCCTGGGTCAGAGATTGAACCCATGTCCCCTGCATTGGCAGGCGGACTCTTAACCACTGTGCCCCCTAGGAAGCCCCTTGCTGATACTATTCTTAAGGGCTTAAGTAGCCTGTTAATACTATTTTATACAGATGCCATACTATTACACAAACTCCCCAGTCCTTCCTGTTGTCTTAGAACAGATAATAAGAAATAACAAAATGGAAAAGAAGACTAAAATGTAGAAGAGTTGAAGGAGAAATGAGAATAGCATAATTTACATTTTTAGGTTCGAAATTTTTTTTCTATCAAGCATCTTTTTAAAAAATGTGTATATAAGTCCCATTTATAATGTGTATAGAATATTCCACATAATTGAGAGTTATTATATTTTAAATTGTAATAAATTGTATCTGACGCAAGATATTAATATCAGGGAAAAATATACAGGGGGAGGGGGAACTCGTATTTTCTGCTCAATTTTTCTGCAAAACCTAAAGCAGCATTAAAAGTAAAATTAATTAAAAATAAAGATATAAAAATTTTACTCATACAGTAGTTTTTCATCAATCTAGTTTTCATCTACGACCCTCCCAAGCACGTGTCTCACCATGACCTCCTACATACCAGCCATTTCCCGAATCCAAGTAACATGATATCATCAGCATAATGAACCAGTATGATATTCTATAGAATGCCTAGCTGTTCCAGGTGTCTTTACATAATATTACATCTGGGCCAGAATATTAATAGAGACCTAGAATTAGATGGTAAATTTATATTTTTGTCTTTTGCAATTAAGTACAAACAGTTTCAAACCCTTTTTTCTGATAGGGAGGTGGATAAGTACATTTATCAGGTTAATAGCTACATACATCATTTACCTGAGGATATATGAATCTTGTCTATCAAAAAATACCATATCTGGCAGAGCAGCTGCAATTGGTATTCCTTGATTAGGTTTGTATTAGTCTTCTGATATCTTTCAACATCTGTCTTGTTTGTGAAGCCCCAGGCTGGTGAACTAAGTGGAAATGAGGTGGACTGACAGGCATGCACCCTTTAGTTCTTTACAGATGGTGTTAACTTTTGTCACCCTTCCCAGGGAAGAGAGCAGTTTCATAGTTTTTCTTTGGCCTTTTCCACTATGACAGCTCTTACCCCTTAGGCTAAAAAAACCAATTTAAGGGTTTTGTCAAGTACTAAGTACAGCAAGTCCCCTACATATGAACCTTCAAGTAGTAAACTTTCAAAGGTGCAAATGTACATTCATATGTCCAATCACATAAGCTAGTTCACATGTCTGACGTACATTGTCACATGTATGCATCTTCTACAAGTGGTTGTGCTTTTGTGTATGTTACCGTACGGTGCTCTATACAGTACTATATAGGCTAACTTTGTTAGAATTATGAACAAATTGGACTTACAAATGCACTCTCAGAATGGAATTCATTTGTATGTAGGGGAATTATCTATATTTCTACTCCAATTTTATATTCAGAGAATATGGAAATTGCCATTTAAGACACTGTGAACTGTGTCTGGACCAAGAATCCCTCTTGTCTTACTTCTAACAGGGGGCATATAATGATTCTTCAGCCTCCTTATTACCAATGTCTACTCAGACACAATTCCAATAGTCTTCAAAATGTTTGAATATTCACCTTTCCACAGTGTACACATAACCATAGACCTCATTAGGGTACCATAAGTATCTTAAGATTGAAAACTGGACAAGAGATTGTGACCTTTTGTTGGGACAGCTGGTCTCAATCTCCTAATCATACATATTAGTTAACTTTAATTGTATTAATTGAACACTATTCTTGATGTTTGCCTATCTTTTGTTTTGCCCCTAGGAATCCTGTTTTATAAACCATCTCCATAACTCTCTCAAGGTTGTCCCACTCCACCTTAGATGGCATTCCGACATTGGCACTCATTCAAGAAATATATCCATCCATTTGTTTTCTAAGAGCTAAGAGTCAAGAAGCCACTGGTCTGCATTCTTTCAGAGTCCTTTCATATCAGTATTGGGAGTGTGAATATTCAGATGCCCCCATTCTGTATGTGTTCATTCTTGCTTCCAATTAAACTTATAAGTAGTCTAAGCTACCTCATTCTCTCTTATCCAGACTGTTCTTATCTTCTTAAAAGGCCTTTCATTCTCCCAACCACTCTAGCCTCTTCCATTTTATTTAGTACATAATATCTAGGATGATCTTTTGGAAACCCAAATCAATGTTATTTCTCTGTTTAAAATCTTCAAGGACTTCCCCGGTGGCACAGTGGTTAAGAATCCACCTGCCAATGCAGGGGACATAGGTTCAATCCCTGGTCTGGGAAGATCCCACATGCTGTGGAGCAACTAAGCCCGTGCGCCACAACTACTGAGCCTGTGCTCTAGAGCCTGTGAGCCACAACTACTGAGCCCACATGCCACAACCACTGAAGCCCACATGCCTAGAGCCTGTGCTGCACAACAAGAGAAGCCACTGCAATGAGAAGCCCATGCACCAAAACGAAGAGTTGCCCCACCCTGCTCGCCACAACCAGAGAAAGCCTGTGTGGAGCAACGAAGACCCAACACAGCCAACAATAAAAACAGAAAAGGATAGGATAAAATAAAATAAAATACATCATAAATAAATTTATTTTAAAAATAAAATATTCTAAGCCTTTTCATCGTTCTTAAGATAAGGAAGAAACACTTAATATCACCTCAAAAGTCTGTGGTTGGGCCATATCCTATCTTTCCAGTCTCATCTCTTATCACTTGTCACTTTCCTCTCTGGTCTTCAGCAAAACTAGCTTATTTTTATTCCTTCTCATTTCCTCCAGTTTCCAGGTTTTTGAAAATGCTGCTCCATTGCATATAACATTCTCCATTCTTTATCTGCTTTCACAGTCGAATTCTACTCATTTGTCAGATCTCAGTTCAAATATTCACAATCCACTAGGATTTGTCGGAATATGCAACAAATCCTCTTGTTGCATATTCTCAAAGAATTCTTATTGTATCTATCCAATTGGTTTTTTTTTTTTTTTGGTGGGGGGGGCAATTACATTGTTAAATGTGTCTACCTTATTATAAGATTATAAAACCTTATTATAGATTATTTAAGATCCAGGATGGTAAACACTGCATTGGTCATCTCTAACAGTCTTACTCAGAGTGACTAACACAGTAAATAGTCAATAAAACACCTGTTGATTGAAAAGTATTCTTTTGGTTATTAAATAACTGTCTTTCTCTCTCTCTCCTACTGCCATCCTCCCCAACCCAGCCCTCCTGGTGGGGTGTGTGTGTAGGGGGAAAGAGGGAGAGACAGCAAGGGAGAAACAGAGAGAGAAACATGGAGGAGAGGTGATTAGAAAGTGATTTTCATCATATTCAAGATCCCTATTTATTCTAAACTTCTGAGTCTGTCATTTGATTACCCATGATTTCATTTGACACTCTCCATATGTCATTTAATTTAACGTATTATAAGAAAAATGATCAATATATTTTCCTTGTTTGGAAAATCCCAGAATACTTAATTACTTTCACATATTTGAACTTTACTCTTAGAGTGAAATCTCTGGAAATCAGAGCTCACAAGTAGTACGCTCCTCGCAACAAACTGGCCTTTACCTAGCTCCACAATACACTCCTCTCAACATTAAAGATCTGACTGGCAGTTACTGAAAATATCTCTAAAAAATATCACCGTGATAAAACAATGATTCAGTGCCACAAAGATACATTATTCCATGAATAGCAGCTCCTTAATTTGTATTTATGAGGTTCTGAAATAATTCCTCCATTGAAGGAAATGTTTCAGCAAATTACAAGATCACTGTTATTTATTTTTTTCAGGCATGGAATTTCCTTGTATAGAAGTTTCTGAGTTCTTGGGATCACAAGCCAAAGCTTCGGACCTGTTTCCTGAACATTTGTTTCATCAAAATATATTTTTTAAAAATATGCCTTCTGAGTATGTAGCTAATTGGTAAAAACAGTCTAACTTACTTCCCTTCCCTGATATATACACACATGAAAATGTGTTTCTGCTATTGCATCTGCTACTGTGTCTAGTATTATTACTACTTTTAACACTACTATTACTTTTTATTACCACAACTGTTATTGCTGCTACTACTGTGTGCCTCCTGCTTCTGATTATTTTATAATGAATAATTATGTTATTCCCATCTCTAAAACAATCGCTTAAGAAACATTAATTTTATGTTTTACTAATGAGAATATTGAGACTCAGAGTTGCTAAGTTTATTGACCGAAGTTGCTCAACTGATAAATGCTAGCGTGGGGATTAATACTCATATTACTCAAATCCCTAAACCTGAGTTATCTTAAATATTATTCTATAATGGTTTGCACAACTTTGATACGGACATCGTATCCTGCATAGACTTACATTCATTTAGAAACAAAAACGAGAAAATCACTCCACAGCAATATTTTATTCGTCATGGAGACAGACAAGTTGTTTCCCTGAACTCCTGTGATTTAAATTGTTCCAGCCCAAGACGGATATTATGAAACTGCAGGTAAGAAAAGGGGCCTTTATTTCATTTCTCCAATACGTTTTCTGGGAGGCAACTCTATATGTGCTTGACCTTTTCAAGGTTCTGCAGTTTGATTGGATGGCTGCCTCCGTTATCACCTTTTACAACCTCTGCTTCATGTGAGAAATCAGAGTGGATTGGGGAGCCAATCAAAGATGGAATATTGAAAAGGTTACAGCAGTGCTGCAGATGACAAGCTCTCCTGGACCGAGATGGTTATTAACATTCCGGTGCCTCATTCCAATGACAAAGATTGTAATAAGAACAGACGAGGCCGAGGAGTGAATTTTATCCTTTTGACAATGATCGGATGGGAAATGGGTGAAGCTGGAGGTCTGCCTCAGCCGTTCTCCTGTGACTGCACTGCCTGTTTATAATCCTGTGAATCTACTTCAGCGTCATGAATGAGGGTCATGTTGACATAAATCGGGGCCAGGGCTGCATCTTCCTGCACATTGCTCTGGGCCCCTCTTTACTATTAAAATTGCCTTTTGCTGTGTTTTCTCTCCCTGGTCATATTTCTACATGGCATTTAAAAATGAAAGTGCCTTTTGAAATATTGGCTCCTTTATTTTTCATTAAGACACAGACTCCCTAAAAGAGTCAACCAGAAATGCCATGAAGTGGTTGGTAGAAGAGTGTCTTAAAGTTTTATTAAATACATAATCAACTTTACTATTGAAAGTAATATATGGTATTAAATTCAAATCACAGGGCTAGTGCCTGAACTGTTATAGGAAGTCTAACTTTATTACTGGTAAATTTACTGGATTTTATTTATTTTGGACAAAGCCTATCACTGGGGTTATTTTTACATTATATATTTTCTAATAAACTTTGTTAAAGGAGTTTTCTGTGTGTTTGTTTTTACCTTTTAGAGCCTTTTATGTTTCCACATACTTTGGAAGATGCCAGGGGACCAGCCTTTCATGAACAATTTGAATTATATTGGCATTGTTATGTCTTTGTTAAATGGAGATGGGAAAACATATTTTGTTTAGATGTAACTAAAACTTGAAGGCAATATATTAGGGCCCCAGTTGATGTGAATATTTAGATGTCTGATTAAAAGGAGAAGAACCAAAGATTTCACAATGTTCAAGAAAACAATAAGACTTAGAAATACACAACTGTGCACAGGAGTGTTTTTGCTTCATATAACAAAACTGCATCCCTAGGAAAGAAAACGTGTTTCTGATTAAATTCCTGATGCAATAAATCTTGCATCTGTCATCTATTCACAGCAGCTTTGGAAAAAAAAAAAAAAGAAAGAAAAAAGAAAGTACTCTCTTTCTTCCCTTACAGCTTTAATTAAAGGTCAGTTCAGATTTTCAAAAGCAACTCGTTCTGATATTTTCTAATCTTGGTGGGTACACGAATGCCCCACTGCTATGCCGTAAAACCTGCTGTTCAGGGCTGGAATCTGCACTCCTGTCATCCCTCCACAACCCTGGGAATCTCCTTTTAAATCCAGGGCATCCCAGGGTGTGGAAGGTACATAGAACTGTGCAAGACAGAGGAAGAGCTAAGCCATCTGCCTGTTACAGCTGCTTCTGTAAAATAAGAAAGAAAAATAACTGACCATTAAACAGGAATATTTCACCTTCAGAAGTCCTAATAAGAAAAGAAAAAAAAGTTTTATGCTTATCTCTACTAATACTATTAATCCCAGTTAATTCACTGGACTCTTTACAATAAATTCAGTCATATGTTGACTCAATCATCCCTCCTTCAGTTAGTTGGGTTGTATTCCTCCCTGAAACACATCCCACTCTACTCTAGACATTTTAATTTAATTCTCACTTATAGAAGTTTATCCATAATATTTACGAAGGGCCTACTCAATGATATATATGTACAGCAACGCTGCTGGGCAGCTTGACAAGCTACTGAAACTGGTACCCCCAGCCCTGAAACACAAAGAGGCCATCCCACAAAAAGAATATGCACGGTTATTCACAGAATGTCCAAAAGCTCGGAACCCCTGGCCCTGGTGTAGCATTAATAATTCTCGTGCTCAACAGCTTTTCTCCTTTTGTTTCCCCCCATTGAAGCAAAACGTTGTTTTCTCTATTTGACCTGTTTTCCCTTTTATCTGTGATTCAGATAATCCATCACAACTATATTCACACTGTTTGATTTGTTTTTAAGTGACTGAAAACAGCTCAAATTGAAGAAAAAAAGGAGAATGGTATTATTAGCTTCTTTGTTGAGCTTTGAAAAAATGTCACCAGAATTTTTTTTCCCTCTCTCCATCTCTCACCAGTGTTTCTCTCTGTTTTCATTTTAATCTCCAGTAAGAGCCTTCCACATGGGGAAAATATGGCTGTCAGTTATTCAAGAATCGTATCTCACAGAACTTTGTAAACCCAGGAGAAAGAATCTCTTTTAAAAATTATGCTGACAAGGGACTTCCCTGGTGGCACAGTGGTTAAGAATCTGCCTGACAATGCAGGGGACATGGGTTCAAGCCCTGGTCCGGGAAGATCCCACATGCTGCGGAGCAACTAAGCGCCTGTGCCACAAGTACTGAGCTTGCGCTCTACAGCCCCCAAGCCACAATTACTGAGCCCTCGAGCTACAACTACTGAAGCCCTAGCCCTCTAGGGCCCACGTGCCTCAACTACTGAGCCCATGTACTGCAACTACTGAAGCCTGCTCACCTAGAGCCCGTGCTCTGCAACAAGAGAAGCCACCTCAATGGGAAGCCCACACAGCACAACAAAGACCCAATGCAGCTAAAAAAAAAAAAAAAAAAAAAATCATGCTGACAAAAAGAACAAGAAGTTATCATACTTACTTAGCTTGGGTCACAGACCCACTCCAGAACTTATTACTGTGGTCAGCATGGTGGACATCTCTAACTTTTCAGTCTCTATTATAGATTTTATCCAGAGATGGGGGCACAACAACAGACTAAACTGGGAAAGAAAGACATGGTAGGCTGAATAATGTCATCTCCCTCTACAGAGATGTCCTTGTTCTAATTTCCAGAATCTGTGAATGTTACCTTACATGAGAAAGACAGCTCTGGAGATGTGATTAAGTTAAGGATCTTCTAATAGAGAGATTATCCTAGATCATCTGGATGGGTCCAATGTAGTCAAAGGACACACAAAAAAGGGAGATAGGAAGGTCAGATTCATAGAAGGAAATAGGGTCATGGAAGCAGTAGTCAGGGTGACACCATGGCTGGAAGGGGTCTGCGAGGTGAGGAAGGTATGGGGCCTCTAGACCTGAAGAGGCAATGATTGAATTTTCCCCCAGAGTCTTAGAAGAACTCAGTTCAACCAAGACTTTGATTTTAGCCCATTGAGATTTATTTTGAAATTCTAGTCCTTAGCATTGCAAGACAGCATTTGTTTTAATCTACTAAGTTTGTTGTAACTGGTTACAACACCAATAAAAACCTAAATATATTGGGAAGAATTAAACATATGTTCATTAAACTGGGTGAGTATCTCTTATGCTTTGACAGGCTGACAAAATGATTCTAACTTTCAATTTTCCTTAATTCTAGATAAATTATAAACCTTTTAAGAGTTGGCACTATATCCTGATCATGTCTGTATCTCTCACAGAAACTTAGCCCATGGTCAAGCATATACAAATGTTCACTGAATACATATTGAATTGAATTTATTTGATGTCAGGTAATCACATCTACAGTGAAAATGACAGTAACACTTCCCGGGTTTGTTTTCAGCATTATGGTGAGCAGGAGTCAAACAAAGAGTTTGAAAGATATGTCTGAAAAAGGCAGAAACAGGCAGGGAGTGAGACAAACAAAAGTCAGGTATTAGACATCATTCAAAAAGATACATGTACCACAATGTTCACTGCAGCACTATTTACAATAGCCAGGACATGGAAGCAACCTAAATGTCCATCAACAGATGAATGGATAAAGAAGATGTGGCACATATATACAACGGAATATTACTCAGCCATAAAAAGGAATGAAAGTGAGTCATTTGTAGTGAGGTGGATGGACCTAGAGCCTGTCACACAGAATGAAGTAAGTCAGAAAGAGAAAAATACCATATGCTAAATCATATATGTGGAATCTAGAAAATGGTACTGATGAACAGGGCAGGAATAAAGACACAGATATAGAAAATGGGCTGAAGGATATAGGGGTGGGGGGAGGGGAGGCTGGGATGTAGTAAGAGAATAGCATTGACATATCTACACTATCAAATGTAAAATAGCTAGCTAGTGGGAAGCTGCTGCATAGCACAGGGAGAGCAGCTCAGGGCTTTGTGAAGACCTAGAGGGATGGGATAGGGAGTTTGAGAGGGAGGCCCCAGAGGGAGGGGATTTGGGGATACATGTATACATATAGCTGATTCACTTTG
The DNA here is from genome assembly GCF_030028045.1 of Hippopotamus amphibius kiboko. Classification (NCBI taxonomy): domain Eukaryota; kingdom Metazoa; phylum Chordata; class Mammalia; order Artiodactyla; family Hippopotamidae; genus Hippopotamus; species Hippopotamus amphibius. Next base: position 9,310,143 of record NC_080194.1, read on the forward strand.
TTGTACAGCAGAAACTAATACAACATTGGAAAGCAATTACACTCCAATAAAGATGTATTATAAAAACATGTTCCACCTATGAAACCTGCCACTAAATTAAGCTTCTTAAAATGCTACTCTCAGCAAGCATGCCTCTTTTCTACTGAAGAGTAAAAAATATTCCAGGTAGCTTTTCAAATAAAACCCATCCTTTACTCTGCCCAAGCCTGCCCACCCCAAAAAAGTTAGGTATTAGAAGACTGTGCCCTGAAAGAACAGAAGGGCAGAATTCAAGACAGAGTCTCACACTAGGGTCATGTAAGCATTCTTGGGGGGGAACTGTGCACAGATAAGAATAAGACATTGAATTAAACTTAGATACACATCAAAGAAGTACACACAGCTTAGAAGTGGAATGCAAGGAAGACAGCATGACAGTGGTTCTCAGCTTTGGTGCTTATTTCAGAGTGCATATTTCAGATGGCAGAGAATCACCTATATACATCATGCTCTAGATGGGCTCCCAGAATCTGCATTTTAACAAGTGTCTCAGCAGCTTTTGATCCAGGTGGTCACCAGATGACTTTTAAGAAACAGTGCCATGAGGCAATGGCAGGCAGTGAGAGGAAGTCCAGGCAAGGAGGTACATCCCAAACACAGAACCATATCAAAGAGTCAGTGATCCAGATAAGAACTCAAAGCTCATGGGGCAACTGGGGATGTAAAAACTAGATTATGATACTGAGGCCATTTACCTTCTCTTCTGCCCAACCTCAAAATTTGAGATTCTCTTTCCACCAGAATGGGACCCAAGTACAGAACTTAAGCTTCTAATCAAGAATAAAGATGAAGATGTAGAGAACGGACTTCAGGACACGGAGTGCGGTGGTGGGGGAAGGAGGAAGATGGGAAAAAGTGAGCAAGTAGCATTGACAGATATACACTACCAAATGTAAAACAGATAGCTAGTGGGAAGCTGCTGCATAACAAAGGGAGATCAACTCAATTGATTAGAGAGGTGGGATAGGGAGGGTGGGAGGGAGTTGTGGGAGGGAGGGGCTATGGGGATATATGTATAAACAGAACTGATTCACTTTGCTGTACAGCAGAAAATGGCACAAGAGTGTAAAGCAATTATACTCCAATAAAGAGCTTAAAAATAATAGCAAATAATTTAAAAAAAAGAATTCATGACATTAAAAACTTGGTGACACTACAGTCCACGAGTATCATTTGGGAGCTTATTAGAAATGCAGAACCTCAGGCCACACCCCAGTTACACTAAAGTGAATTTATACTTTAACCAGCTCTCCAAGTTATCCATATGCACATAAAGATGTGAAAAACACTGATTAGCAGAGTCACAAGCTACTTCATTATTCAGGCAGCATAGTTTATCAACCAGTCCCTTGACTCCTGTAGGGTGGGTAAATGAGATCTATAATAAAAAAGGAGAATTGACAAGTCTTATTAATTATTTATTAGGATTATGAATATTAAATATTAAACATAACAGAATAAACAATTCAGGAAAGCAGAGTAGTTTCCGAATCCTGCTCCTCAATCATTTTTAGAATGTATCAGAATGAGTAGGTTGGAGGTCTAAACATCTACAAAGAGTCTTTTCCCTTCATTAATGCCATAAGCATGGCTAATTGCTTTAGGACAACTCACTCTTTCTCCCTAACTCCCTTGCAAATAGTAATCTTGTACTTCTCAGAGGAACTCACATTTCCGTCCTGTCTGTAAAAGTTTGATAACTTAAAATTTCCCAAAACTAGATTTCACGTCCCCTCCACCAAATGTGAAATGTTAAAAAGACCTCCAGGGATGTCATTTGGCCTGTAAATCATAAAGAATATATGTCCTTTACAAAGCGAGGTATCAAGACTCCTGCTGTACACTGGAAAGAAAAGATTTCTGTGATCTATGTATCTATGTACCTGGGTCAAACCACAGTCCTTTGAAAGAATCTGAGTTATCGCCTTGCTCCATCTGACTTAGAATCATGCCTTCAAAAGGATAATAAAAATTCATTAACTACCGTGAACTGACTTTGTTTTTGCCTTTTCTAAGTATGTTTGGACCCATGGGAAGGAACAACTACCACGATGAAACATCCCAAATCATAACAACTTCTTAGTTTAACTATTTTTAGAAAACCTCTAAGTGATTTATACCTTCCAGACAGTTAAGTTCTATGGAAAATGTCCTTAAAAGTCTTGATAATAGGATAAAGGTAAATGTGAAGTGAAATATTGCTACAAAAAAGATGTTTCATTTTGACTCATATAGTAAGCACTAGGATGGGGAAAACTGAGGAGGGGATCAACATATGAAGATAAACAAAATACAGTTCTTGGCCTCAAGATAATAGCAATGCAAAACAAACAAACAAAAAACCCTGGTGGCACAGTGGTTGAGAATCTGCTTGCCAATGCAGGGGACACAGGTTCGATCCCTGGGGCGGGGGGATCCCACATGCTGTGGAGTAATTAAGCCCATGCACCATGGCTACTGAGCCTGTGCTATACCGCCCACCAGCCACAACTATTGAGCCTGCACGTCACAACTACTGAAGCCCTCGCACCTAGAGCCTGTGCTCCACGACAGGAGAGGCTATCTCAGTGAGAACCCCGCATACCACAGCAAAGAGTGGTCCCCACTTGCCACAGCTAGAGGGACCCTGCACACAGCAATGAGGACACAACACAGCCAATACATACATAAATAAATAAATTTATTAGAAAAAATTTAAATACAATAGAAGGCACAATCAGAATGAACTTAAAACTAAAGAGAATATTCTTTTAAAGGATAATTCTGGTAAAATAATGAAGGCAAAGATAGCATATAAGTCTTCATGGACATAGATTTTATAACCCAATTTAAATTTTAACAGGTAGAAAATGGGGAAAAAAACAACATGAAAGTCCCTGACTGTTTGGAAATGTATGAAGAAGCAGTGTATTTAGAAGCTAACTATGATGAGAAGTTAAATGGAGGCGCTTTCGTTAATCAATTATATGGTGTGTTACTAGTAATGAGATGTCATCATCATATGTATTCACTGAAATTAATGTCTGGACTAAAACAGATGAAATATTTAAGAAGAAAAGATTTATAAATTTGAAAAGGTAGCAAATGAAATAATTCAAAAAGAAAGAGCGAGGAAAAGAATGAAAAAAATAGAGCATCAGTGAAGGACATGATTCATGCACCTATGCACCCAAATATATAGGCCACTGGAGTCCCCAGAGTGGGATGGGAATAAAGAATACATGTATCTGAAGTAACAATGAGCAAAAGGTTTTCCAAGATGTTTCACTAAACCTCAAAAACAATAAACAGAGATGAATCAAGATGGTGGAGTAGAAGGATTGTGTGCTCACACCCTCTTACAAGTACACAAGAATCACAACGAATTGCTGAATAATCGTTGACAGGAAGACACTGCAACTCACCAAAAAAGACACCCCACATCTGGAGACAAAGGAGAAGCAGCAATGAGACAGTAGGAAGGATGCAATAGCGATAAAATTAAATCCCATAACTGCTGGCTGGGCAATTCAGAAACTGGAGAACAGTTATATCACAAAAGTCCACCCACTGGAGTGAGGGTTCTGAGCCCCACATCAGGCTTCCCAACCTGGGGGTCCGGCAATAGGAGGAGGAATCCCCAGAGAATGAGACTTTGAAGGCCAGTGGGATTTGACTGCAGGACTTCCACAGGACTTTGGGAAAGAGAGACTCCACTCTTGGAGGGCACAGAAAAAGTAGCGTTCACATCAGGACCCAGAGGGAAGGAGCAGTGACCCCATAGGAGACTGAACCAGACTTACCTGTTGGTGTCGGAGGGTCACATGCAGAGGTAGGGGCCAGTCGTGGCTTACAGCAGGGATGAGGACACTAATGGTGAGGGTTCTGGAAAGTGCTCATTGGCATGAGCCCTCCCAGAGAATGCCATTAGCCTTGCCAAAGAGCCTGTAAGCTCCAGTGATGGGTCACCTCAAGCCAAACAACCAACAGGCTGGGGATGCAGCCCCACACATTGGCAGACAAACTGATTATAGTTTTACTGAGCTCCACCCACCAAAGCAATACCCAGCCTTACCCACCACCAGTCACTCCCATGGGAAAGTATGCAAAAGCCTCTTAGATAGCCTCATCCACCAGAGAGCAGACAGCAGTATCAAAAACTATACTTCCGCAGCCTGTGGGATGAAAACCACAGGCACCAAAATATAAAGAAAATGAAAAGGCAAAGGACTTTGTACTAGATGAAGGAACAAGATAAAACCCCAGAAAAACAACTAAATGAAGTGGAAGCAGGCAACCTTCCAGAAAAAGAATTCAGAATAATGATAGTGAAGATGATCCAGGACTTTGAAAAAAGACTGGATGCAAAGATCAAAAAGATGCAAGAAAAGTTTAACAAAGACCTAGCAGAATTAAAGAACAAACAGAGATAAGCAATACAATAACTGAAATGAAAAATACACTAGAAGGAACCAATGACAGAATAATTAAGGCTGAAGAAAAGATAAGTGACCTGGAAGACAAAATGGTGAAAACCAGTGATGCAGAAAAGAATAAAGGAAAAAGAATGAAAAGAAATGAAGACAGCTTAAGAGATCTTTGGGACAACATTAAATGCACCAACATTGGCATTATAGGGGTGCCAGAAGGTGAAGAGAAAGGACCCGAGAAAATACTTGAAGAGATTATAGTCAAAAACTTCCTGACTCCCTCTTGCAAGAGCAGCAGAATTACAACTAAATGCTGAACAATCATCGACAGAAAGACACTGGAACTCACCAAAAAAGACACCCCACATCCAGAGACAAAGGAGAAGCTGCAATGAGATGGTAGGAGGGGCACAATCGCATTAAAATCAAATCCCATAAATGCCAGGTGAGTGACTCACAGACTGGAACAGTTATACCACAGGAGTCCACCCACTAAAGTGAGGGTTCTGAGCCCCATGTCAGGCTTCCCAACCTGGGAGTCCAGCAATGGGAGGAGGAATCCCAAGATAATCAGACTTTGAAAGCCAGCAGGATTTGATTGCAGGACCTCCACAGTACTGGGGGAAACAGAGACTCCACTCTCGGAGGGCACACAAAAAAGTGTGCTCACCAGGACCCAGAGGGAAGGAGCAGGGACCCCAAAGGAGACTGAACCAGACCTAACTGCTGGTGTTGGAGGGTTGCCTGCACAGGTGGGGGGCAGCTGTGGCTCACCAAGGAGATAGGGGCACAGGCAGCAGGGGTTCTGGGAAGTGCTCATTGGCATGAATCCTCCCAGAGTCCACCATTAGCCCCACCAAAGAGTCTGTAAGCTCCAATGCTAAGTAGCTTCAGGCCAAACAACCAATGGTATGAACACAGCCCCACCCATTAACAGACAAGGAGATTAAAGTGTCACTGAGCTAGGCCCACCAAATCGGATGAAAGTCTTCCTGAGCTCCGCGCACCCACCCCTACCAACTATCAGTCCCTCCCATCAGGAAGCACGCACCAGCCTCCTAGATAGCTTCCTCCACAAGAGGACAGACAGCAGTGTCAAGCAGTATCAGCAGTATTTTGTCTTGTGGAACTGAAAACCACAGCCACAGAAAGATAGAGAAAATGAAAAAGCAGATAACTTTGTACCTTTGGACAGGATAAAACCCCAGAAAAACAAATAAGTGAAGAGGAGACAGGCACCCTTCCAGAAAAAGAATTCAGAATAATGATGGTGAAGGTGCTCCAGGACTTTAAAAAAGACTGGATGCAAAGACTGAAAAGTTTACCAAAGACCTAGAAGAATTAAAGAGCAAACAAACAGAGATATGCAACACAATAACTGAAATGAACAATACACTGGAAGGAACCAATAGCAGATTAACTGAGGCAGAAATGTGAATAAGTGAGCTGGAAGACAGAATGGTGAAAATCACGGATGCAGAAAAGAATAAGGAAAAAAGAATGAAAAGAAATGAAGACAGCCTAAGAGACCTCTGGGACAATGTTAAATGCACCAACATTAGCATTACAGGGGTCCCAGAAGGAGACGAGAGAGAGAAAGGACCTGAGAAAATATTGGAAGAGATTATAGTTGAAAACTTCCCTAACATGGGAAAGAAAATAACTACCCAAGTCCAGGAAGCACAGAGCATCCCAGGCAGGATAAACCCAAGGAGAAACACGCGAAGACATATAGTAGCCAAACTGACAAAAATTAAAGACAGAGAAACGTTATTAAAAGCAAAAAGGGAAAAACGACAAATAACAAACAAGGGAACCCCCGTAAGGTTAATAGCTGATTTCTCAGAAGAAACTCTGCAAGCCAGAAGGGGGTGGCATGATATATTTAAAGAGATGAAAGGGAAGAACCTACAACCAAGAATACTCTACCCAGCAAGGATCTCATTCAGATTCGAGGGAGAAATCAAAAGCTTTACAGACAAGCAACAGCTAAGAGAATTCAGCACCACCAAACCAGCCCTACAACAAATGCTAAAGGAACTTCTCTAAGCGGGAAACAGAAGAGAACTAAAGGACCTACAGAAAGAAAAATAAAACAATTAAGAAAATGATAATAGGAACATACATATTGATAATTACCTTGAAGGTAAATGGACTAAATGCACCAACCAAAAGACACAGACTGGCTGAATGGATACAAAAACAAGACCCATATATATGCTGTCTACAAGAGACCCACTTCAGACCTAGGGACACATACAGACTGAAAGGGAGGGGATGGAAAATGATATTCCATGCAAATGAAAATCAAAAGAAAGCTGGAGTAGCAATAGTCATATCAGATAAAATAGACTTTAAAATAAAAAATGTTACAAGAGACAAGAAAGGACATTACATAAAGATCAAGGGATCCATCCAAGAAGAGGAGATAACAATTATAAATATATATGCACCCAATATAGGAGCACCTCAATATATAAGGCAAATGCTAACAACTATGAAAGAGGAAATGCAAGGCAAAAATAGAGACACAGAGGTAGAGAACAAACACATGGACACCAAGTGGGGAAAGCAGGGAGGGTTGGGAGGCAATGAATTGGGAGACTGGGATACCAATTTGTACACTCTAAATATATGCTGTCTATTGTCTATTAACTGTATCTCAATAAACGTACTTAAAAAAAAAAAAAAAGCACACACACAAAAAAATAAGCACCAAAAAAACTTCCCTAACATGGGAAAGGAAATAGCCACCCAAGTCCAGGAAGTGCAGAGAGTCCCAGGCAGGATAAATCCAAGGAGAAATACACCTAGACACATAGTAGTCAAATTGTCAAAAATTCTTTAAGAAAAATTACTAAAAGCAACAAGGCAAAAATAACAATTAATATACTAGGGAACTCCCATAAGGTTAACAGCTGATTTCTCAGCAGAAACTCTGCAAGCCACAAGGGAGTGGCATGCTATATTTAAAGTGATGAAAGGGAAGAACCTACAACCAAGAATACTCTACCCAGCAAGGATCTCATTCAGATTCAGCAGAGAAATCAAAAGCTTTACAGACAAGCAACAGCTAAGAGAATTCAGAACCACCAAACCAGCCTTACAACAAATGCTAAAGGAACTTCTCTAAGCGGGAAACAGAGGAGAAGAAAAGGACCTACAGAAACAACAACAAAACAATTAAGAAAATGGTAATAAGAACATACATATCAATAATTACCTTAAATGTAAATGGAATAAATGCTCCAAGCAAAAGACACAGAGTGGCTGAATGGATACAAAAACAAGACCCATATATATGCTGTCTATAAGAGACCCACTTCAGACCTAGGGACACATACAGACTGAGAGTGAGGGGATGGAAAAAGATATTTCATGCAAATGGAAATCAAAAGAAAGCTGGAGTAGCGATACTCATATCAGATAAAATAGACTTTAAAATAAAAAATGTTACAAGAGACAAGAAAGGACACTACATAAAGATCAAGGGATCCATCCAAGAAGAGGCGATAACAGTTATAAATATATATGCACCCAATATAGGAACACCTCAATACATAAGGCAAATGCTAACAACTATGAAAGAGGAAATCGACAGTAACACAATCATAGTGGTGGACTTTAACACCCCACTTACACCAATGGACAGATCATCCACACAGAAAATTAATAAGAAACACAAGCTTTAAATGACACAATAGACCAGCTAGACTTTTAATTGATATTTATAGGACATTCCATCCAAAAACAGCAGATTACACTTTTTTTCTCAAGTGCACATGGAACATTCTTCAGGATACATCACATCTTGTGTCACAAATCAAGCCTTGGTAAATTTAAGAAAACTGAAATTGTATCAAGCATCTTTTCCAACCACAATACTATGAGGTTAGAAATCAATTCCAGGAAAAAAAAACTGTAAGAAATACAAACACATAGAGACTAAACTATATGCTACAAAATAACCAAGAGATCATTGAGGAAATCAAAAAATACCTAGAGACAAATGACAATGAAAACACAATGATCCAAAACCTTTGGGATGTCACAGAAATAGTTCAAGAGGGAAGTTTATAGCAATACAATCTTACCTCAAAAAACAAGAAAAATTCCAAATCAACAATCTAACCTTACACCTAAAGAAAACTGGAGAAAGAAGAGCAAACAAAACCCAGAGTTAGTAGAAGGAAAGAAATCATAAAGATCAAAGGAGAAATAAATGAAATAGAAACAAAGAAAACAAGAGCAAAAATCAATAAAACTAAAAGCTGGTTCTTTGAGAAGATAAATAAAATTGAGAAACCTTTAGCAAGTCTCATCAAGAAAAGGAAGGATAGGACTCAAATCGATAAAATTAGAAATGAAACAGGAGAAGTTCCAATGGACACTGCAGAAAGAAATAGCATCATAAGCAACTAGTACAAGCAACTATATACCAATAAAATAGACAACCTGGAAGAAATGGACAAATTCTTAGAAAGATATAAACTTCCAAGACTGAATCCGGAAGAAATAAAAAATATGAACAGACCAATCACAAGGAATGAAATTGAAACTGTGATTAAAAATCTTCCAACAAACCAAAGTCCAGGAACAGATGGCTTAACAAGTGAATTCTATCAAACATTTAGAGAATACCTAATACCTATCCTTCTCAAAATCTTCCAAAAAATTGCAGAGGAAGGTACACTTCCAAACTCATTCTACAAGGCCACCATCACCCCAATACCAAAACTAGACAAAGATACTACAAAAAAAGAAAATTACAGACCAATATCACTGATGAATTTAGATGCAAAAATCAAAAACAAAATACTAGCAAACAGAATCCAACAACACATTAAAAGGATAATACACCACAATCAAGTGGGATTTACCCCAGGGATGCAAGGATTCTTCAATATACACAAATCAATAAATGTGATGCACCATATTAACAAACTGAAGAATAAAAACCATATGATCATCTCAATAGATGCAGAAAAAGCTTTTGACAAAGTTCAACACCCATTTATGATAAAACTCTCCAGAAAGTGGGCATAGAGGGAATCTACCTCAACCTAGTAAAGGCCATACACAACAAACCCACAGCAAACATCTTTCTCAATGGTAATAAACTGAAAACATTCCCTCTAAGATCAGGAACAAGACAAGGATGTCCACTCTCAGCACTACTATTGAACAATGTTTTGGAAGTCCTTGCCACAGCAATCAGATAAGAAAAAGAAATAAAAGGAATTCAAATTGGAAAAGAAGTAAAACCGTCACTATTTGCAGATGATGTGATACTCTACATAGAAAACCCTAAAGATGCCACCAGAAAACTACTTGAGATAATCAATGAATTTGGTAAAATTGCAGGATACAAAATTAACACACAGAAATCTCTTGCATTTCCATACACCAACAATGAAAGATCAGAAAGAGAAATTAAGGAAACAATCCCATTCACCATTGCAACAAAAAGAATGAAATACCTAGGAAAAAACCTAACTAAGGAGATAAAAGACCTGTACTCAGAAAACTATAAGACACTGATGAGAGCAACCAAACATGACACAAACAAATGGAGGGATGTACCATGTTCTTGGATTGCAAGAATCAACACTGTGAAAATGCTATACTACCCAAAGCAATCTACAGATTCAATGCAATCCCTATCAAATTACCAATGGCATTTTTTACAGAACTAGAAGAAAAAATCCTAAAATTTGTATGGATACCCAAAAGACCCCAAATAACCAAAGCAATCTGGAGGTAAAAAAAACAGTGCTGGAGGAATGAGACTCCCTGTGTTCAGACTATACTACAAAGCTATAGTAATCAAGACAATATTGTGCTGGCACTAAAACAGAAATATAGATCCAAAACTATGGTCAACTAATCTATGACATAGGAGGCAAGGATATACAAGGGAGAAAAGACAGCCTCCTCAATAAGTGGTGCTGGGAAAACTGGACAGCTACATATAAAAGGATGAAATTAGAATACTCCCTAATACCATACACAAAAATAAACTCAAAATGGATTAAAGACCTAAGTGTAAGGCCAGACACTATAAAACTCCTAGAGGAAAACATAGGAAGTACACTCTTTGACATAAATCACAGCAAGATCTTTTTTGACCCACTTACTAGAATAATGGAAATAAAAACAAAAGTAAATAAGTCAGACCTAATGAAACTTAAAAGCTTTTGCACAACATAGGAAACTATAAACAAGACGAAAAGATAACCCTCAGAATGGGAGAATATATTTTCAAACGAATCAACAGACAAAGGATTAATCTCCAAAATATATAAACAGTTTATCCAGCTCAACATCAAAAAAACAAACAACCCAATCCAAAAATGGGCAGAAGACCTAAAGAGGCATTTCTCCAGAAAAGACATATGGATGGCCAAGAGGCACATGAAAAGCTGCTCAACATCACTAATTATTAGAGAAATGCAAAGCAAAACTACAATGAGGTATCACCTCATACCAGTTAGAATGGGCATATCATTAGAAAATCTACAAAGAATAAATGCTGGAGAGGGTGTGGAGAAAAGGGATCCATCTTGTACTGCTGGTGGGAATGTAAATTGATACAGCCCCTATGGAGAAGAGTATGGAGGTTCCTTGAAAAGTAAAAATAGGAGTACCGTATAACCCAACAATCCCACTACTGGGCATATACCCAGAGAAAATCATAATTCAAAAAGACACCTGCACCCCAGTGTTCACTGCAGCACTATTTACAACAGCCAGGTCATGGAAGCAACCTAAATGTCCATCAACAGCTGAATGGATAAAGAAGGTGTGGTACATATATACACTGGAATATTACTTAGCCATAAAAAGGAATAAAATTGGGACATTTGTAGAGACATGGATGGACCTAGAGACTGCATACAGAGTGAGGTAAGTCTGAAAGAGAAAAACAAATATCATATATTAACAGATATATGCGGAATATAGAAAAATGGTACAGATCAACTGGTCTGCAAGACAGAAATAGAGATAGATATAGAGAACAAACATATGAACACCAAGGGGGGAAACCAAGGGGGGTAGGATTGGGGTGGGATGAACTGGGAGATTGGGATTGCCATATATACATTACTAATAAGAAAAAAAGTATCAAATTGTATACTTTAAATATATGCAGTTTATTGCATGTCAATTGTATCTCAATAAAAGTTCTAAAAAATACAATAAACATGAAATAAATGCAAGGGGGTATATCAAAATAAAATTGCTATAACTCAATAATAAAGAGAAAGATCTTAAAAGGGCTCAGAGAAAAGTGATTAATTATATATAGACATAGTAAACATTAGAATATTAGCAGATTTCTCACTGGAAACATGCCAGTGAGAAGGCAGAAGCAAACTCTTTAGAGTACTTAATGAAAACAAGACGTCAATTCAGAATTACTTGTCCATTAAGTGTATATTTTAAAAAAGAAGGTGCAATGAAAACCTGTTGGGCATAGAAGAGTTGAAAGAAGTCATCATCAACACTTACAGGACAAGAAGGGTTAGCAGAATGTTACCAGATGGAAACCAGGATCTAAGCAAAGAAATGAAGATGAACAGAAATGGTTACTTGTTGGATAAACGTGAAAGCAAACCTTTAAAAAGATCATTGACTAAATAATAACAATAAAATGTAGTGCAGGATTTAGAATATATGTGAAAGTTAAATGTATGGACAATGATAGCACAAAGGACATAGGGAAGATGTGGAAGTGTAACATTTATTGTTCTTACACTATATATAAACTGGCTTAATAACACTTGACATTAAAGATGTATACTATAAACCTTAAATAAATCAGTAACATAAAAAAAGAAAACACAAAATTTATAGCTTAAGTCAACAAAAGAGATAATACAAAATGATTAAAAAATAACTTTAAAGAGGCAGGAAAATATGATTAGGAACAAACTGATGGGCAAAAGAGGATGTACAAATAAAAAAGGAGGTACAGAACAAATAGGAAGACAAAATGATTTTTATTCTAACCAATCATATTAATAAAAAAAAATAAATGGTCAAAATACTCAATTAAAAGAGAGAGATTGTTAGATTAGATGAAAAGAAGGACCTAACTCTATGAGGCCTTTAAAAAATTCACTTTGATTTTGAAGATGAAAATAGGTTAAAATTAAAAGGACCCAAAAACAAATAAACAAACTCTGCTAAAACTAATCAAAACAAGCTGAGAAGCTCAGTAGCAATACTAATATCTGACAAAGAATATTTCAGGATAAACAATATTACCAGAAAGATTAACTAATATTCATAAATAAATTTAAAAAATCAGAAAAAAAATCTAAAAATTCCTGAAATGTCTGGAAAAAGTATAACACTCCTAAACACCTGTAAGCCAATGCAATAATTGAAAGGGATATGAGAAAGCATTTTTGAACTTAGTGAAAATAAAAATGCATCATATGAAAATGTATTGGATGTAGCAAGACAATTCTTTAGAGGGATAATTATAGCAATAAATGCCTATAGTAGGTAAATAAATGTCTCAAATCAATGATTTTCTCTTTCAATTCTAGAATCTCAAAAGAAGAAACAAAAATGAAAAGAGTTGACTTATTATGAAGCCACAGTAATCAAGACAGTGTGGTATTGGCAAAAGAACAGGCCAACAGATTATTGGAACAGAACAGAGAGCCCAGAAACAGACCCACATAAATATAGTCAACTTATCTTTGACAGAGGAACAAAGTCAACACAATGAAGAAAAAAAAAAAAAAGACCTAGACACAGACCTTACACCTAAAAATTAATTCAGAATGGATCACAGACCTAAATGTAAAATGCAAAACTATAGAATACTTAGAAGATAACATAGGACAAAATCTAAATGACCTTGGGTATTGTGAAGACATTTTTTTATACAATACCAGAGGCACAATCCCTGAAAGAAAGAATTGATAAGATGGATTTCGATAAGTTTAAATTTTCTTTGTGAAAGACACAATCAAGAGAATAAGAAGATAAGCTGTAGACTGGGTGAACACATTTACCAAAGACACATCTGATAAAGGACTGTCATCCAAAATGTACAAAGAACTCTCAAAACTCAACAATTAAAAAAAAGATCTAATTAAAAAATGGGCCAAAGACTTTGATAAATACCTTACCCAAAAGGATAAAGATGGCAAATAATCATACAAAAAGATGTTCAACATTGTGTGTCATTAGGAAACTGCAAATTCCAGAAACAACAACAAACAGGTACCACTACACACCTATTAGAATGGTCACAATCAAGAACACTGACAACATCAAAGTCTGGCAAAATTAGGGCTACAAAGGGCATCCTAATTAGAAAGGAAGAAGCCAAACACTTTATTTACAGATAACATTTTCATTTGTGTACAAAATTCAATATATTCTACAAAAAAGCTACTAAAGCTAAGTTATGAGTTTTCAGAATACAAATCAGCATACAAAATTAGTACCATTTATAATAATATCAAATAATATGAAATGTTAGGTATAAATCTGACAAAGATTTGCAAACCCTATTCTCTGAATACTACAAAAATTGCTGAGCAAACTTAAACAAGTGCTAAATTATTGGGAAGATAGACCTTGTCCACAGTGCAAAGACTCAGTATTGTTAAAATATCAATTCTCTCCAAATTGATCAGTAAATTCAAAACATTTCCAATTAAAATCCCAGTAGGATTTCTTTTTTTTTATATTTGTTAATCAGTTCTCAAACTGTTATTGGGTGCAAATGACCTAGAATAGCCAAAACAGTTTTGAAAGTATACAAGCAAAGCTGGAAGACTTATACTATCTGTCTTCAAGGCTTATTATAAAACTGCAATAACTAAAACAATGTGGTTTTGCCTTTGTAATAGACCAATGGATGAATGAAATAAAATGCAGAGTCCAGAAATACACATATACATACATAGTCCATTAATTTTTGACAAAGTTTAAAGCCAATTCAGTGGAAAAAGCACAATGGTACAGCTATGTAATGCTGTAACATCTAGATACCAATATGCAAAATAAAGTGTCACATACAAAAATTAGCTCAAAATATAAATTAAAAAATCAAAACTACAGAACTCCTAGAAAAAGAGATAGTTGAAAATCCACGTGACCTTGAATTTAGCAAAGAATTCCTAGCTACAACTCCAAAAGCACAAATTATAAAAGGAAAAAAATGATGAATTGGACTTTAAGAAAACCAAGATCTTCAGCAATTAGAAAGACATCATAAGAGAAAGAAATGACAAGTCACAGAGAGAACATATTTGATCAATTACCTCACAAAAGACATATCCAGAACATGAGCCCTCACAACTCAAAAGTAAGAAAACATACAACCCAGTTTAAAAGGGGGCAAACAATTTGAACACACACTTTTCCAAAAAAAGATATATGGATGACAAAGAAGAACAGAAAATGAAGCTCAACTTCATTACTCATTAGGGAAATACAAATTAAAATCACTAGACTGTCTAAAAGTAAGAATTAAAAAGATTAATAACAACAAATGTTGTATAGCAACAGGAACTCTCATACAGTGCTAGTGGGACTGTACAGCTATTTTGGAAACCTATATGGCTATTTCTTAAAGTTAAATTTTCGCCTATCAGGACCTTGGCATTATATTTCCAGATATCTACCCAAGAGAAATAAAAGCGTATGTACACAAGAAGGCTTATATGTGAATGTTCACAGGCAGAAAGCAGAGAGAAACATCTTATAGGCTGAATTGTGTCCCTCAAAAATTCATGTGTAGAAGTCCTAACCACCAAAACGTGACTGTTCTGGCGATAAGGTTTTAAAAGAGAAAGTTAAGTGAGGTCACTGCGGTGGGCCTTGATCCAGTATTACTGGTGTCCTTATAAGAAGAGGAGATTTGAACAGAGACTGGCGCAGAGGCCATGTGAAGACCGACAGAAAATGGCCATATGCAAGCCAAAGAGGGAAACCTGGGAAGAAGCCAAGCCCGTTGACACCTTGATGCCTGATTTCTAGCCACAAGATCTGTGAGAAAATAAAATTCCATTGTTTAATACACCCAGTCTGTGGTACTTTATTACAGCTGCCCTAAGAAACTAGTACAAACACATTAACAGGTGAATGGATAAACACATTTTGACACGTCTATGCACTGGAATACTACTCATCGATAAAATGGAATAAGTCATTGAAACATGCAACACCGTAGATGGATGTATCTTTAAATAATTTTCTTGAGTGAAAGAAGCCAAAAACCTCTCCAAAAAATTAAAAAAATAAAACTTGCTTATTATTCTATTTATATAAAAGTCTACAAATACAAACTAGTTTACAGTGACAGTAAACTGATAATTGTGGGCATTGGGAAGGCAGAGAGACACGGTGATGGAATAACAAAGAGGCACAAGTCTTATGTTTATGTATGTTTCTGTCAAAGCATCAGAACCACACACATTTTTTTAAACCTTTTATTTATTTATGTTATTTTATTTTATTTTTTGGCTGCGTTGGGTCTTCATTGCTGTGCGCGGGCTTTCTCTAGTTGCTGAGAGCAGGGGCTACTCTTCGCTGCAGTGTGCAGGCTTCTCCTTGAGGTGGCTTCTCTTGTTGCTGAGCATGGGCTCTAGGCCCACAGGCTTTAGTAGTTGCAGCACACAGGCTCAGCAGTTGTGGCACAGGGGCTTAGTTGTCCCACAGCATGTGGGAGCTTCCTGAAGCAAGGACTGAACCTGTGTCCCCTGCATTGGCAGGCGGGTTCTTAACCACTGCACCACCAGGGAAGTCCCCAAAACTGTACACTCTTAACATTTGTAGTATTATTAAAGTGCTTTTAAATAAAAATAATATTGCATGGTAATTGGTACATTAAATATATTTTTTAGTCACTCGTTTTCAGAGTGTTCCATTAAAATCTATAGCATTGTTCCATGTACTGTTTATAAAAAGATAGTTTATTTCCAATCTCAGAAGTCATTTTGCTATAATTTATCCAATATACCTATCTATCTACATGTTGATATTTCTGAGACCTCAAATATGTCCAACTTGATCTGCTGGGGAAAAACAAAAACAAAAAAACACTATTGTCTCCTTGCACATATGTACCTAGAAAACCCTTGTCTGTTTTAAGATCAAGTAGAAAGATTTGCTAAGTTTGAAAAAGATAGTTGACCTCATTTTCTGTTCCTATTCATTTTTTGCCACCAAGCCCTAAATGGTATAAGAGACAATGCATTTTAATACCGTGAAAAAGATGGTTACAGAATAGAGAAAATGGACAGAACTATTCCTGAATTGTCAGAACTAGTTAGAAAAAAAAAAACTTAATGAAAGAGAAAAATGAATCCAGCTTTATCCCTCTGGAGAGCTCATTTTCCTTTGCAAACATTATATGAATGGGCTTGAAATTAGCTGACTTAAATGAATCTTCTTCTAGAAGGTTATTACAAAGCACTGTACCACCCTGCTCACCTCCTTTCTTATCCATATATACTGAGTTTCCACATTGTGTTTCAAATTGGGTTGCTATTGATTTTGATACGGCCATACAAGTCAAAAGAAAATACCAAGTTGTGATGCGAACAATAATATTAAGGCTATTTTAAGCGTAGTAAAATTTATACATTTAAACTATTTGGAAAACCTGCAATTTATGTTTGACCAAGTCAGAAGAGCCTTATTTTTAGATAATCCAGATGGCTGGAATATGCCAGTTTAATAAAATCTTTGTATAATAAAATCTTTGTGCTTTGCGTGAAATTCTGATTAGTTACCAGAATGATAATACAAAGGAATTATAACATTGAAGAAAATTGATGTTAAAAAAAAAATTCAATATCTGTCCCCATCTAACTTTCCATTGTTTATTTTTCTGCTTCCACTTTTTACACATAGCATCAGAATGTGTAAAAACAGTCATGTTTTGTATCTTAGAAAACACTCTTCTCTCGGCGTGTCCCCCCCCCATTAATCCTTTTCTTGTTAATATCATCTCATCTTTCAAATTAAAGTTTAAATATCACCTTTTTTAGGGAATCCCAAATCTCTCACACCATCCTACCGGACAGAATTAATCACTCATCCATACGTACTCCCGTGAATGTATTAAGGGATTTAAATTCAATACATATCATTTAATGAGAGGCTATTTTGTATCAGGAATTTTATTGTTTTCTCTATACATATACATTTCCTCAGTATAAGACTGAAAGCTTGTAAAACCTGAGGAGCATACCATTCTTTTCTGTATTCATGACACAACACAGGACCTAGGATTTAGTATCAATAAATGCTTACCGAATTAACCCATTTATATGACTTTTGAAATATTGCCATTCTGGAGTGTGTACATCATTCTACACAGACAGCTTATGAGTCTAATCACCAGGCTTCCCTGTAACTTTCCTTAGTTACAATAATTAGTTTTCTTTGTAACAGGTTATCACAGGCAATACCTGAAAGAATATATATTCTTCAAGGGGTGAAAAGATGAGTAAATTACATTTCCTGTATAACATAAGGAATTGACCTCTACTTATGGTTAGTTTCACAAGTCTTCCATTACCTTTTAGGGAGCACTTAGCTTACAAAGAATCATTACAGCATATTGGCTTAGAATACAAAGTTGAAGTCAGAGAAAAATGTACTCCATTTCTAGTTCCATGACTTTGTGCTATGTCTTTATTGTGGAAACATTTTTGTGATTTATTTTAGCTGTCTCAACTTAAGTTCACTTGTTAGAAAAAAAAAGATAATACACTGTTTATTAACATGAGCATTGAATTATGTATATAAAATACTAGCAGAGAAGCTGCATATAGTAAGTACTCAAATACCTTAAAAGAAAAGATCTATTCACCACCACCACCTGCCCAGAACAAAGCTACCCAGCACAAATAGTATTCATGGGATCTAATAAAATTTAAAAAAATATCTATATATGTTATTTTTCTCAAGAAATGTATAGTCTAGCTAGCGGACTAAAACTTGCCCATAGGAAACCACTAAATAAAAATATGACACAGGATTTAATTATAAAATACACTGCCTGATTCAGAACATGGTATTATAGTAGTTCAGAGAAAGGGAAGGAAATCGTGAATTATAGAAATCCTCTTGTATTTCTATGGGAGGCAGTGCAAAAGAATGGTAGGTGACAGCTGACACATTCCATAGATGTGGCAGGAAGATGGAAACATAGGTTGAATCTACTGAAATACGATCTCAAAATAAAATAACTAATAATATCCCTTCCTTTTTTTCTTTGAATTTACTAGAGACATTCTGATTTTAAGCACATAAGACCAACCGCATTTGGGAAGTGCCTTTGTTGTGTTGGCTGAAGTCCTAGCGATCGATATAGGTAAATATCACCGCAACCAACTTCAAAGGTATTTACTAGCTACAGTCTCAGAGAGTCATTTATTATTTTTTGATTTTGGGTCACTGATTTTGAGCCATGTTCTGATAGTCTTTCTAAAGGAAACTCAAAACACAATTTACTATAAAAGAAGATGAATAGATCACAATTATTCTCATATTTTCTCAAATTGTGATTCATTGATCCAAAAGGAATTGAGGTTGATGACGCACAAAGAGTATTTGCCTATTTATCATTAGATATTCAATATATTCAAAGTACATGGGATTTTCTCAGGTATTTCTAATAGTTATGAAGCACATCGCTGTGCAAAAGACAGTCATGCTGGGATGAAGGAGAGAGCACTGATGCAACTTATAACTGATATTACATATGAATTTTAATTTTACTGATTTCCACCACCTATAAAGTAAAACACATACATGCAGAGGAGCATATAGTAGAACAATAAATATTATTCCAGGACAGTGCCCTCTAGATGGGCCCCAACCTTGGCCTGGAAGGCTGTGTGATATATGTAGGGAGAACAAATCCTGAGCACTGGGATTCCCAGCCTCACTGCACCCCACAAGTGGTACAGAAGCAGTCAATCCAGCAGACCTGAGGACAAATGTGAACTGGGGCAATCAAAAGGCCTCTCCAAGGATTCAAAGCTCTTTATTTACTGCCAGGGTGTTGGAGCTCCAAAAATGGCTGAGGCTGAATCCTCCCAAGTCCAAGAGTATGAAGACTCAGAGTCAGAATTAAATGATAAAAGATTTAAATAGATACATTTTTGGGAACTGTGCTTCAAAGTGCTATGCATGGACTGCCTCCCTGGGTGGTCATGATACACCTTCACAAAAAAGGGTTTTGGCATCTTTAAAGTTTCCTTATGGAAATGCCTAAGGGCACTGAAGTTCTGTCATTCTATTTGGAAAACTGAAGAAGAATTAGTGCCTACCTGCCACCTACAGAGTTAACTTCCAAATTTCCATTTAGAGCAGTCAAAAGGGACTTTTTCACTGCATATGTGATAGATTGAGCCTGACGATAGGCTATATGATTTAGGCATTTTTTCAAGGATATTCAGTGAATCCTTCAGTTAATGAGTATGCACAGTTGATCCTTGAACAAAGCAGGGGTTGGGGTAGTGACCATCTGAGTAGTCAAAAATCCGAGGATAATTTACAGCTGGCTCCTGGACTCCACAGATTCAACCAACCACAGATCATGTAATTCTGTAATATTTACTATTGAAAAAAAATCCACGTACAAGTGGACCCATGCAGTTCAAACCCATGTTGTTCAAGACTCAACTGTAATTTGAAAGTAACAAATGCCTCTGTGTGTGTGTGTATGTGTGTGTGTGTGTATCTTGGGGGGGGGGGGATGGGGAGGGGAGGAACATGTGTGAGGTAGCTGTAAACATTTCCTGAGGACTTCTCTGTACCAGGAACCGTGCAGTAAATTATTTTGGCAAATTAATCTCTACAACTATTCCAACCCCATCAGGAATGCTCTTCTTCTAGTTATTGGCGCATCTTGCTGTAGTATTTTCATGTAATTTCAGAAATGTCACCTTTCAGTGAAGCCTTTCCTTGTTACCTTATCCCAAATTGCAACTTCCCAATTCTTCTTATATTGCTTCCGCAGTTAATGTTTCTCCTTATCACTTATCACTACCGAATATACTGTCTATTTCACCCACTTTGTTAACTAAAGATTTTATGCTTCTGGATGCAGGGATTTTGACTCTGTAGTATACTCTTGTATCCTCAACCCTAGAGCCATGCCTCATACATGATAAAAGCTACATAAGAGTTTGTTGGAAAAATGGATTAGTATTTGAATGACTCACTGAAGGAATGACCGCTATTTAATCCTCATTTTGCCAGATGAGGAAATCGTGGCTAATGCAAATTCAGTAATTTACCCAAAGTCACAGAATGAACTGAACTTTGAATATAGATTCACCTGGCTGCTCTTTTCACTATGATATTCTTTCATTTATTTAAAGTCATTTGAGCATGTACTTATATAGCAAGCCAGAGGCCAAAAAATAGGAGGTAAGCAGGTGACTAAGACACTACTTCCTACACTTAGCTTGCACTCTAGTGAAAGAGCTGGGATAACGACAAGGGAATTTCAATAAAGAGACAAGCATATTCTGGCCTGTTAAATGCTTACTGAAGTAAGTGGAGAAATTCTTATGCGAGATTTAGGTGGTTATGGAAAACTCCTTCGAATAAGTGATGTTTAAACTGACAAATGAAGAATGAGTAAGAGAAAGGAAAAACAAAAATGCTAAAGAGAAAATATAGAAGTTGAGCAGGCGTAAGATCAAGCGATGAGGTTCATAGACTCCTCCATGACCATAAACTCATAAGTAGTTTAGTGGAGCTCAAAGACAGAGTTTGGTTTAAAGGGGTAGAAAAGAAAGAAAAAAGTCCACTAATCAGGCTATGAGATAAACAGAAGCCAGGTTATGAACATTTTGCTAGAAGGAACTCATCTAATAGGACAGATACTTAGCAAGAAATGTATGGCAACTCATTTGGTTTATTACTGCTTTAGTAATTATTGAAACCTCCCACATTTTGAAAAGTTGACCCCCCAAATATCTTTAACTCTCAACCCACTTGATGCTTAATCATCCAGCTTGGGACTCAGTTATTCCATTTCAGAGAATGGACTCCTTGCCAATGGTCTCGGTTGAGAACTGTACTTTCTACATAAATTAACGATTTTCTGAGGTGTATTAATTATATGTCCCTGCATCACAAAATTACCACAAACTTAGTAGCTTAAAACAACATACATTTATTACCTCATAGGGGTTTTCTGTCTAGAAATGATTTATCTGAGTCCTCAGCTTAGGGTCTTCTAAGGCTGCAGTCAAGCTGCTGGCCATGACTGTGCTTTCATCTAAGGCTCTCCTGGGGAAGAATCTGCTAATAACTCACTTGGTTGTGGGCAGAATTCAATTCCTTACAAGTTACTCTATGGAGGGATTCAGTTTCTTACTGGCTGTCGGCTGAGATAGCCCTCAGGTCCTGGCCATGTGGCTATTTCCATACGGCAGCCCACAACATGGAAGCTTGCTTTTTGAAAGCCAGCAAGGGAGAGGAGTTTCCCTTGTAGGATGAACATTGCAATTTTATGTACTGTAATCACATACATGCAATCACGTGCATCCCATCACCTTTGTTGTATGCTATTGCTTAGAAGCAGTTCACACAATCAACAAGAAGAAAATGTACAAGGCATAACTACAAGGAGATGGGAATCCTGGGGACCACTGAAGAGTTTGTCTGCCATACGAGGTTTCTCTATTACACTTCAATGTGGGGATTTGCTAACTATTCCCCTTCACAGAAATGAGCACAGGAAGGGCTCCATCTACCTTAATCAGCTCAGGCTGCTATAATAAATTACCATAGACTGTGTGGCTTAAGCAACATTTATTTCTCACAGCTCTGGAGGCTAGAAAATAGAAGATCAAGGCACTGGCTGGCAGATCTTGTGTTTAGTGAGGGCACTCTTCCTGGTTTGCAGATGGCCATCTTCTCTCTGTATCCTTACATTGTAGAGAAAAGAGAGAGAAGATAAGCTCTCTTATACCTCTTCGTATAAGGGCACTAATCCCATTCCTCAGCACTCCACCCACATAACCTAATTATCTCCCAAAGGCCCCACTTCCTAATATCATCACACTGGGGTTAGGATTTCAACATGACAATTTAGGGGAGGGGGAGGGGGAACACAAGCATGCTGTCCATACACCATCATACGGTGTACTTGTTGTTTCAGAAACTCAGTAGTAAATCTCCGGGCAAAACTTCTTCACGATGCCTTATCCCCACCTACAGCTGAGCCTCATGTATCTGAACAATCTCTAGAGACGAGGTTAGTTCCATTTCACAATTGATTAGGATCCCCCATGCTCAGTGGGTGCTGTCTTTGCAACACTGGTTAATAAATGGGACCAACCCTGATGCTTTTTATGGCTCCTCCATTTGAAGCTTTGCTTCCTTGATAATTATAATTTCTTTAGACAGAAAAGAGCTTGGCAGATCCGGAGACCAACTGTTCTATGTAGCTATGTAAAAAAATGCCCAGGAGAGGAGGTCAGAAGGGAGAACAGGCAGCCAGATTTCCCCAATTTATGTGAAAACTTTAATCCAAGCAGACCTCATAGGCAATTGTTTTGTAAAATGACATCCAAACAGTTGTAACTGCCAACAGCTATTTTAGTCTTGACATCAATTTCTGAAAACATCACCTGTGAAAAGTTCAACATTTAGCATTTCCTATTGTTTTCTTTTTTTGAGCATAGATCTAGTTCATGTGAAAAGTGCCACTTGGGGAAGAGAACAAATACTAATGACCCCCAGATGAGATAAAGGGACACAGGGGATCTAGGGGGCAAGAGAATGGACACTGGAGTCAGAAGTCCTTTGCACTACTTCGGGCAAACTGTGATTCCCAGAAAGGCAATTAACCTCTCTGGACCACCGTTTCTGATGTGTAACATAAGAGAAATAGATGTTCCTACCTAGTTCTTTGATAGTTTATGAGGAGAAATAAGGCAGTAGTTAAAAGTAAAAGTGTTTACTACATTCCCTAGATGTAATTATTATTATCTTGAAGAAAAAAAAAGAGACTAAACAAAAAAGAAGAAGAAAAAAAAAAAAAGGGTTCAATGTTTCCAGAATTGAATCTAACCCTAAAGTTTGACATTGTGTGGTCATTTCTTCAACTGGATATAGTAAGAAATTTGGAAAGTACATTGGTTTCATTCAGCAAATCTCAAACTACTTCTATTGTCCATAGGAGTCACCTGGCTATTTGTTTAGACCTGGTAGAGTGGGGGGAGGTGGGGGGAAAACAGTCTCCATTCCCAGATATTCTCAATTAGGAGGTCATGAGTGGGTCTCAGAATCTTCATTCCTAGCTAATGCAGTCTGATACAGCTTTTCCCTAGACCTAATTTTGCAATAATTACAATCATTCTGACCATTACCTCCTGATTCCTTTCCCAGCCAAGGTATTCTCCAAAGGGGCCTTTATACAGGCTCTTTCATCGACCTTGAACACTCTCCACAGTCTCCCCTCCTTCTCCTGGCTTAGATCATCTTTCAGGTTTCACTTTAATGTCACTTTCTCCAATGAAGTGGTTCTTACTGCCACAGACGAGTTTAATTAGGTCCCTCTGATGCATTCTGTAACACTACACACTTCTCCTTCATAGCAATTAGCATAATTATAGTTCATTAAATCTGAATAATTATTTATGTACTGTCTCTCTCCTCACCAGGATATAAGATTCCCGAGGCTAGAGACTGTGTCAGTTTGGTTCACTAGAGCCTGGAAAATGGCTTGAACATAGTAGGTGCATCAAATATTTGCTTAAAAAAAGGAAAGAAGCAAGGAAGGGCAGGGGGCACACAGGGAAGAAATAGCATAACCAACTATCAAAAAAAGGGCCAAATTATTCAAACTAATATGGTGGGATCAAGCCTACAGAAATATATCAGAGAGCAAACCTTGATTGCAAAGACTGCAAACACATTCGCTGCCCTCTAAAAGTTTCATCTCAAACCATTTTTGCAAACTGAAGAGCTTCCACCATGATTCTGCCATGTAATTACTGAGGCTTTTTCATATTGCAAGGGTAAATGTACATTCAGACTTAAATTCTTTTATCACTAATAATAATGACAGTTATTATTTATTGTCATTATTTAGGAGTCACAAAGCACAGAAAAAAAGTTTGAGTAGCAGCAGAATCTCTTTGGGAACCATTCCTTCATAAATTGGAATGGCAAACAAGCCCCATAGAAAAGTGGATAAAATGCTCAGTATTGATCCAGTTAAAATCCATTTCCAGTGACTGGCTTATTGCAGCTATTTACAGTAGAAGATTCCTGACTTGACGAGATTAGAACCAATAGTTGGTAAGTTATTGGAAAAATCAGCTGAAGCCAAGAATCATAAAACGTGATATATATACCTTCATGTTTTTTAGCCTAAGACATAAAAAGATGTATATTCATTATGTAATCTGTTGATGTAGAGCCAGGACTTGTTCCTTGAATGAATCTGCTTGTGGAGATTAGTACAGATTTTATCACCAAAACCCCCACACTGTTAATGTATCGTCAACAATTTCTCGTATGGCTCCTCTAAAGGTGAAGTTAAAATTTTAAGACATTTGTAAACAAATCCCAGTACAAAATGTTTCTAGGCATTTATGACTCTTGCTCCTTAATCTTTCATACTCACTTCTTCTACATCTATTCGGATAGTCATTTTCTTTTAGTGGCTTACTCCCATGAAGTCAAATCTTTTAACTTAGTTTGCATAGAAACCACAGCTCTTTCTCTTTCTGTATTCATATTTCATCAGAGTAAGTAGTGTATTGATTACAATAATGAGAGCAACACATCTGGGGAGAGACACAAGGGACTTTTAGTATGCGCACAACTCAAATGGTAACCCCAAAATGGTCCAAGTCAATTTAAAGGAAGCTTTCTAGGCTCTGACTCAACTGGGAAAAGAAAATGTTCATTGATCAGGTGTATTAAATAGACATCAGCTGAGAAACTCTCTGTTTTGTGTAGCACAGACTTCTACTGCAGTGATTGCTAGAATGTTAATAATGAGAATACCCCTAAATGCAAGATATTTCTTTCATCCTTACCAAACAACAGATGTCTTCAAATAAAAATCCAGAGTCTTCACTATGTTGTATCACAGATTTTTGTTTGGATCAAAACCTAGTAACCTAATATTTATCAATTCAAACGTAACAATATTGAGACAAATAGAGGCACCCTTGAGAGACATGGCCATTTTTGGCAGGTAGATAGTGGGGGTTTTGAACTAGACAGACATGGATTTATAGCTCCAATCTGCCACTGAGTAAGAAAATTAACATATATATTGAATATCTCCTGAGCTTCTGTTGGACAGATGATATTCATTCAACAGTGAACAAGAGCTCGTCAACCTAAAGTAGCACGCTTTTTAGGGAATCCTGGGTAGTTTTCTTAATTCTTTTAAGCCTCAATCAGCACATTCATGAAATGATTGAAATGGATGACAGAATTATACGTGAAGAGTTTTGTAATGGTTGGTCCTTTGTTTCAAAAGTTACCCTTAGTCCCGCGAAATGCCTTCATTTGAACTAAGAAATAAAAGAATTGCATCGAAAAATGCTATTACATTTTTGGCCTTTAAGCCAAACAGAAGACAAACAAAAACCATCTAGTCAGGGTGTAAGTCAAAATGATACTGATGCTGGGGTCATAAACGTGCTCCGGAATTAGAAGCCAGTATGGCTGCACAACATTGTTAATTGTTAAACGCCACTGCATTGTACAATTTGAAATGGCGAAAATGGTAAGTTTCATGTTGCATATATTTGTAGGAGGAGGTCACCCAGAGGACATGGCTGCTGCTTGACCTGCAAGGTGGACCCAGGCAATCAGAGGTCCCTGACTCCCTCCCCTGTCCTTAGAATGTGCACTCTACTAGCCTTCCAGACACTAGAAGCTGCTCGAGGACACAGCCTCGAGACAGTACTGTGTTGCTGAGACCACATGGATGGTATACATATCTGAGCCCAGTTAAGGCCTCCATATAAACTTTTAAAATCTGGTGGGCGAGTTTGGATCTACTTGTCTTGCAGCCGCCCAAGACAAGCCTCATATGCATGTTAGTTCCCTTACATCTTAAAACTGCCACCTACCAATCTGGAGCATCTGCCTCTTTCTTCCGTCTCTGCTTGCCCTCCGTGTATAAGTGACCAGTTTGTGAACCAACAGTATTTACCACGCACACATGATATGAGAAGATGATAATTACATAGGGGAAATACTTCCTGCGTTTATATAATGAATTTAAGCCTAAAATGATTATAATTGAGATGTCTGGTGGAAAGAGAGCTTAATGTCGAATTTAAGTTTTAGAAAAGTAAAGGCAATTATGTTTTTGGGTATCTGAGTATGAGATCTGTGAAAATACTAAATAAGCTATATCAGAATTAAATAACATGATGTCTGTAAAGTGTGTCCAGTATTTTCAATATAAACTTTGCCATTACATCTTTGCTGAACAACTAATTGGCCATAAGGCAATTTTGGTGTAAAAGATAAAATTACTGGTTGATAACTCTGGTTTCATCTGGTTGACATTTTTGGCTTTGTGGATCTGACAGATGACGATCTGCCCAAAAGTGGTTTTCTTATTTTGAAACACACTACATTGGAGGAGAAAGATGCTGAGGGTCTCAAAGGTACAGAGTTAAACTCACGTTTCCCATAGAATTGTGGAGTGTCTATCAAAGGACATGGGACAACATTCTAATAACTAACAACAGTGTAGACGCTTTAATAATGCAACACGAAGCTCAGTTACAAATATTTGCATCCTAGTATTTAGAAACTGATACCTTTCTTAATGAAGGAAAACATTTTACAAAAAAAAAAAAAAAGTGTGATACCAAAGAAGGGTATGAATCAACAAGCCAAAAAACGTATACCGTAAATGAAAGACTCCAAAGAAGAGTCCTTAGGTATAACCCACAAAATAAAATCACTTATTTGTGCAGTATTGCCATGAATCTACACAAACTTTAAATGTATTCAAATATTTTATATTTTGGAATAAAGTTTTTAGTTTTGTTATTAATTTCTCATGTTTCATTATGTACTTTTTCCTGTCCCTCTTTTACTTTTTGTTATTTTATCTTTCAGGGCAAAATTGCACCATGGCCGACTAATTACGTGGCAAAAAGACTTGCAGCAAAAATGCTTGATATTTATAGCAAAGATGTTTATGTTGAAAATATCTGGAACCTTGTGTGAAGGGCCTGATACAAATAGGATAATCTAAAAGTGGCATTTCCTTCTCTTTATAACCACTAATTATCTGTGGACAACAAGGAAGTCATGTAACTACTCTGAGTTTCATATTCACTTTACCAGTACTTACAATAGGAATTTAAACTAGATGACCTTTAACCAACTTCCTTCCAAATTTCCTCTTTCATATTATCTTCTTTATATAACAAAACCTGTTCCTCCCAGGATAATAATCTATGGCCTCTGATACTGAGCCAGTTGTTCCCATACATGAAGCTAATTAATAGTGAATCCATTACTAAATAGACATGTGTGTATAAATGAAATACTTCTCAAATTACTAATTTGTTTTTTAAATTTATCAGATGATATGTTATTGATAAGACGTAGATAATTAGAGAGCTTAGCATTCTTAGCAGATGATGTTTACTGACCATTCTGTATGATTTTCCAATTATAACTGTTTCCATAAAATCCCTCCAAAATAGGGAAATTAAAACCTAAGAACTGTGGAGTTAGACACTATATAAAATCATGAGCCCAGATAATTTGGGGTGTATCAGAGAACTGAGGATCTAACAATTTAAATCATATTCCTAAGGTTATGCAGCGACTAAGGAAGAACACTGACTACATTTCAATATTTATTCCACTGCACCATTCATTTAGAACTCAAATAATTAACTGTTGTTCAGATGAGTAGATAGCACTTGGGGAGATTCACAACGTGCCATGGATATCTTAGGGAAAGGGATGCTAAGATGAATGAAGTAAAGCACTTGCATTCAAAAAGTGGTAATGGGCTTCCTAGGTGGCACAGTGGTTGAGACTCCACCTGCCAATTCAGGGGACATGGGTTCGATCCCTGCTCGAGGAAGATCCCACGTGCTGCGGAGCAACTAAGCCCGTGTGCCACAACTATTGAGCCTGTGCTTTAGAGCCCATGAGCCACAACTATTGAGCCCATGTGCTGCAACTACTGAAGGCCACGCACCTAGAGCCCGTGCTCCGCAACAAGAGAAGCCACGGCAATGAGAAGCCCATGCACCCCACTCACTGCAACTAAAAGAAAGCCCGTGCACAGAAAAAAAAAAGTGGTAAAAATCGTGGGGTCACCAGAGAAGTAAACACGGGATAAACAGGCTATAGAAAATGCTTTGGGAAATAAGTATAGCCTTTTATGTGAGCCTGAAAGAGACACAATTAACTCGTAATGGTAAGGTGTGGGAGCTGTTAATGAAGGTTTCCTATTAAAAAGACATTTGAATTGATTTTGAAAGTTTTATAGACACTTTGCACGTGTGTTTGTGTGTGAAAGGTTTATAGGAATCACCAAGGTAATAGATTATTGATGGGATGACAGAATCAGGGTCAGAGACATATTACATTGCTGGATTTGAAGATGAAGGGAGAGGCCCACAAGCCAAGAAATGTAGGTGGCCTCCAGAAGCTGGAAAAGGCAAGGAAATGGATTCTCCCCTAGAGTCTCCAGAAACCAGCCCAGCCAGCTCCCACTTTAGCCCTGTGAGACCCATGTCAGACTTCTAACCTACAGAACTGTAGGAGAATAAATACTAAGATCTACTTTTCACCTATCATCTTCTTGCTCCTTATTTGTATTTGTTGGTTTCTTAAAAAGAGTTGACTGATTAACAAATAATATAAGAATAACTCTTTCAAAATTTAAACCTAATTTTTAAAAGTCAAGCCTTTTTAAAGAAACATTAGTAAACTGACTGTGGACAATAAGCAAGTCATTTAACTACTCGAGTTTCATGTCCACTTTTCCAGCACTTGCAACAGGGGTTTAAACTAGAGGACCTTTAACCCACATCCTCTCTCTTTCATATTATTTTCTTTACATGAAAAATACTGAAGAAAGGAAAATGTGCTGGTTATTCTCCCTTAGCCACCCTTCAAGTCAATTTCTTGGCCATCTGCATTGCTCTATATTCTGGGAATCTGACCCTCACAGACTCCACCACGTAGGCTTGTGGTAATCTGTGATCAAAAATCTTTGATACTATGACTCATTGAAAACTCAGGTGATGGTTAGCATTTCTTAGCAATAAAGTAATTTTTACTTTAGGTATGTACACTGTTTTCTTAGACATAATGCCATTGCACACTTAACAGAATACACTATGATGTAAACATAATTTTTATATGTACCAGGAAACCAAAAAATGTATGTGACTCCCTTTATTGCTATATTCACTTTATTGCAGTGGCCTGGAACTCAACCCGAAACAGCTCCAAGGTATACCCAGACAGACGCTGGGAGGCTCTGGCAGGAGATCAGGTGATATAGGAGAAAACAGAATACCTCCATTCTCTCTGTACTTTGGCTATTGTTCCCCCACATCAGAATCACCCCCAGAGCAGCCTCTTCTCCTTGGTGTCAATGCCCACTGGCTTTCAGTAACATTCTTCCCTGGTCCCTTCAGCCTTAGAGGTGGCTATGGTTTATTGCCGGAACTCGTCTCTAGGTAACTCACCACCCAGTGCTTGTTTGCTTGACCCCACCCATACCGCTCCCACATTAAATTCTCTTTATTTGTCCCATGTGTTTCTTGCTAGAACCCTGACACAGAGCAAACACATACAGAATTAGAACTATTCGTGGAATAATTTAGAAGTCATTGACAATACCCAATGGAATGATCATGATATTAATGTACAACCATTTGTTGTGCTGTCCTCTAAGTTTTCCACTGTAGGGATCCATGTGTTTAAAGGGTTGGTCAGGTGCTCCAGGCTTGGCCCTTTCTTTTACCTTGGTGACACTGCCGTTCATTGTTTTGACCACATTCACAAAGGCAAGTGGCAGACATCAGTGACCCTCTGGTCTTTTACAAAGTACCAGATCACTTCTGTATTGAACACAAGGGTTAGAGCTTTCACTCTTGCTTCTCCTGGGAGCCTGTATTTGCGGTTAGATAGCAGTTTCAGCCATCTTTCCCTTAAGAGTAAAAACAAAAGCAAAAACAATAGAAATACTTAAAATCAAAACATAATCTTATACTTTCTAGAGTTGGATGCTGGTAGGAAATTATTTTGCATCATGACCCTAACTGTGTCCACGAGAATGTTTACCAGAAAGCACTCCTGATATACACCACTACTTCACACCAAAACCTTCTGCACACAATAGGTTACAGTGTGTTACTCTGAAATGAGTACATATGAATTTTCTAAAGAGATGAAAATTTTTCAGTTTTTTCTAAAAACAACTATCAATTATTTTAAAAGTTATTACATGGTGTATTAGTTTCCTAGGGTTGCCATAACAAATTACTACAACCAAGGTACCTTAAAACAACAGATATAATTCTCCAACAGATATGAGGACCAGAAATCCAAAATCAAGGTGTTCACAGGGTTGGTTGCTTCCAGAGGCTCTAAAGGAGAAACTGTCTCATGCCTCTCTCCAAGCTGCTGGTGACTGCCAGCACTCCTTGGCTTGTAGCTCCATAACTCCCAGTTCTGCCTCTGTCTTCACGTGGCTATCCCCATTTGTGTCTCTGTGTCTCAGTTCTCACTCCTTTCCTTCATAAGGACACTAATAATTCCATTTAGAGCTAACCCCAGATCCAGGATGATCTGAACTCAAGGTCCATAACCTAATTCATCTACAAAGACCACATTTTCAAATAAGGTCACATTCATGGTAATGGGGGTTAGGACTGGATATATAATTTGGGGGGGGGCACCATTCAACCCTCTATACATATTTTTATGATGTACGTATTTGTATATCGTAGTGTCTTCAGGGCTCTTACCGTTATAGAGAATTGAGCCTGTGAAACAATAACCAGATTTGATTATACTAGGAGACTATTTTCTAAGAATTCTAAAAGCTTTCTCTTAGTGGAACAGATTTTTGCCTTGATGCATGAACACCTGCTCATGTCTCATAAAATAATTTGTACTCTTACAAATGGAAAATGATCATGAACTCAGACAGGTGGCTGTTCTTGTGGGAAAAGATTCAGAACTCCCTACATTTCCTTTTAAAATCCAAGTGATGTTGAGGGATATCACAGTCTGTCATTAGATTGACACACAGTCTTAGAAAAACTGTGTGTGTGCCAGTTATGGGTTTTAAGATCGTTCATTCTCATACGTTTTCTTTCCTTTGTGTTTCCAGGTTATTAATCTTCTAGATTCAGGAGCCATCTATTTCTATTAGAGCACAACTCAATTTATTTTGACCTCCTGGTTACATTTACAATTCTCTGACCTGTATCTCAGTAAATGAGTTTATCAATGACTATCCTTTACATTTTTCCACTCCTTGTGTCTCTCAGTGACATTAAAAATAAATTTTTCTAAAAATGGGTATTTATTCTTAACTCTTCTTTGTGAAGGCAAGAAGGTAATGGATATTGAGACTGACTGACAAATATTTACACGTGCTTGAAGCCCAGAGTTGATTTTTAAATGAACAAGTGATTGAATGAAGAGAATAATTGAACACAAGAAATAAAATCAAACAAAATTTAATGTAACAAATATTCATTGTGTGCCTAGCAGGTGTGATATTTGTGGGAAACATAATAAAATTTAGTATCTGTGGAAAATAAAATACACACTGCTATGAGAGTCAGGAGAACTAAGGTTTAATATTAATTCATCTTACTTATCAGTATGACCTTGAGCAAATCACTTTATCTCACTGAATCACAAGGCTTCTTTTTTTTCTTATGCATTTATTTTTTAATTTTTATTTATTTATTTTATTGGCTGTGTTGGGTCTTTTTTGCTGTGCGCAGGCTCTTTTAGTTGCGGTGAGCGGGGGCTACTCTTCGTTGTGGTGCTCGGGCTCTTCATTGCCATGGCTTCTCTTGTTGCAGAACACGGGTTCTAGGCACGTGGGCTTCAGTAGTTGTGGCACATGGGCTCAATAGTTGTGGCTCACGGGCTCTAAAGTGCAGGCTCAGTAGTTGTGGCTCACGGGCTTAGTTGCTCCACAGCATGCGGGATCTTCCCGGGGCAGGGATCAAACCCGTGTCCCCTGCATTGGCAGGCAGATTCTTAACCACTGCGCCACCTAGGAAGCCCCCACAAGGCTTCTTAATTGTAAAATTATGGGTTTGTACTAGATCATTCCTAGAGTCCCTTTTAGCTATTGACAGTTTACGGTCAGTTATTAACAAATATGTTAGAAGTAGAACATACAGAAAATATTTATCTGAGACTTCTAACTCTATCACTAGAAACGAATATTTTCTTTGCTATTGCTTTCATAGTATTATTTTGTCCTCACTGATCCTTAATTCTACCTGAGCCTAGCTGACTGCTTCAAAGCATTTTATTACTGGAGGGGCTGGATTTGGCTCTATTAACTTAAAAGGATAAATGTTGGCACCTCTGGCTGTACTGTGTAAAGTTCATGGCAGTAGAGAAGTGTTGTTTCAGGTACTCCTCTGTTGTTCCCCACTGTAAACATCAGACGCCCTTCATATACATAATATGACAGTCAACAATTTCATGCATATTTGTGGATTCTCCCCACTTAATTGAGTTGTAATTTACATATTAAGTAAATATTTTATTTTAGAATTTGCTATAATTCCTGATTACACATTTGAATAAATCCAAAGAGCCTTTTTTTTAAATTTACTTATAACAAGCAATTCAGGATTAACTGATTTATGCCTTTGGAAGGAATCAAGAGTAACAGAAAAATATAAATATACCATCCTTCAAAACCCAAGCCATAATTCTTTCCCTCCAGATCCTCCCTCAATGACTATTTGGTACCAACTCATCTTTTAGCAGTTAGAAATGTGCTTGGGGGATGTCATTGTTTTATTTACTTTAAATAATACAAACTGAGCATCTAGATAATTAAATTGTTGATACTGAAGCTAGCAAAACATTTTTGTGCACAATGTTCTCCTAGGTTCTATAAGGTATACAAACATGGCATGTTTCTGATCTCCCATGATTTGTAATACAGTAGACTTGAATAAAAGATTCACTGTATACAGGCAATAATCACACAAATATTATCTGCAAAAGAGGAACAAATAAAGTTTTGAGGGCCTTAAAGAAAGAAGAGATGAATACCGAGAAATATTTAGAAAAAAATATGTGGGAAAGGTGTCATATTTCCTGGGCCTTGAAAAATGAGTAGATTTCAACAAAGAACAATGAGAAGAGGTTCAACCTTGGTGTGACTGGAGTATGATAGATGGAACGTGTACTAAAAACTAAGACTAAAAAGATAGATTGGGATGAACAAATAGATGGCCCTGAACGCCATGCTAAGCTTGAGAAAATTACTTTTGGAGCATTTTGGAAGTTAAGTTGATATAGAGGCCAAAAGACTAATGGTTTATAGCGTTAGAAGTGGAAAAGAGAGGATAAATTCAAGAAGAAAATACTGCGGAAGTAAAACCAGCAGGGACTAAATTTGCAGTTGTATACCTTGTCATACACATTTGCATAATAATAGTTTGTACTCTATTATTACTCCAAATAATGTTTTTCATCACGAAGTGCTTAATAAGCTCTCATTAGGATTAATAAGTCAGACAAAAATGATATGCAAATCACACGTTTTCAGGTGCTTTGCATAAATATAATTTTCCCTGCCATGTAACTGTTCTAGATACTTTCTGCACCTTTTGTATTTACAGGAGGCTTGTAATTTCTTCTCATTATTATTTAGTTTTTCTGTTGTCTGGCAGTTTTCCAAGATGATTTATCTGCCATTTCTCAAGGCACCTGTGTCTAAGAGATCAGGAACTGGGGGAGTCTTTGTAGTGATGTCCTTTTTTTTCCATCGTAACTTATGTTCTACATCTTGGGTCATCATCTAGGATATCAACAGCATCACTACAGCGGAATCTCCTTATTTTCTCTTGACAGTGTTCTCAGGGTTGATAAATGGCCCCACTTTGGTGTGGAAGGAAAGCACTTATTTTTAAGCTGTATATAAGTTTATAAAATCATCACTTGCTACAATGACTTAAATAGGAAACAAGGGTTATGGGTCTCAAACCACAAATTTGAGCCCCAAAACTTTCAGATTTCTTTCTCAGACTCTTTATTCTTTTGTAATCCTTTGCTTTTGCTCATTAGCCTAGCTTTACTCCTGGGAATGTCTTGCGATATATATCAGAAACAACTCACAGAGAATTATTAACGTGTTACATATTCTCAAACCTAAGATTTACCCTTCTCCCCTTTTACCCTTTCAGGGTTCTGTTTGATAGAACATCCACTCCCCCAAAAATGATACCTAAACTGAGACCATTTATTAATACTACAGTAACTGCCTACTAAGTTTAAAATGCATGTTTTGGTAAAAATTCACTTACAAAGCACGGATTACTGTTGAGGTGAAAGTAGGGTCTCTTATTTTCTTACCCTGTAATTGAAAACAACCTATGGTTCAAGGCTGACCTGACTTCCCCTTCACTTGCAGGCAGATGAACCTATAGACAGTCAAAGTATAACAAGTTTCCCTCTGTGGGGAAGTCCTATCTGGTCTCCTTAATACTGAATACAAAGACACAGGCAATTCAAGGGAATTCAAAAGGGAGAGAACAGAACTCCTGCTGTACCAGAACACAGATCAAAGAGATAGGAGCTGAGTTCTTGGTCTAAGAAAACCATAAACCTGTACCTCAGTAAAATGAGACCCTATACATCCTTGTCCTGCTCAAAACAATGAGGTCAGTTATTTCCCCAGGGAATAAGGGCAAGAAGTGAAAATGTAGCAGCTCCCTTCCCAGACACTTTCCCCCATTCGAAGAGGTGGAAGGTTCATCTTCTATGGGCTAAACCATAGTAAATATGTGTTCACTCTTATACAATTCAATAGCAGTTGACAAATTAAAACTTTTGTTTAAAAATTAAAATTAACTGATAATATATGGACACATGGTATTGAAAGATCATTTTCCATAAATCTCTCATGCTTCTACACATGGAGGTATTAACAGCTAATTTGTTTCTGACTATATTTTCAAAAATGATTGTTTGAGGAAGTCACTTTGGAAAGAGAGACAGTGATCCCCTCATAGAACTGTCTCCCTCCCCTGGAGACACTGCAGCCTGTAAAGATAACGACATCTCTTTTTCCTCCCCAGAACAGATTTGCTTGCATTCGAGGTAATCAAAGTAATAAGTATCTCTCTCCCAGCAGATTCACCAGCAGCCCCTGTGTAAGATTAGGGCTTTCTAATATCAGGATTCTTCTTCAATAATGCACCGTCACTGCATGTGCGGGCAAGATCTTGCTTTCATTGCATTGCCCTGTGGGAACTGGGACTTGAGGACTAGCACCAGGATAATACTCCAGCTAGGGCTATTGTTATGAGTAATAATCTGTCTTTCTCTCTGACCCAGAGGCCTCAGATCTTTCTGCCAGTAACTATGAACCTACAACAGGCTAACCTGTTGACTTCTGAGTAGTGTAAACACAGTTGTTGGCATGTCAGTTTCACATATTTCCCTTTAACAATTTAAGGAGAAAGACAAAATAGTATTTTGAAGATCAAAAAATTGAAGCTGATGTGTATTGAAGTCATATACATTATATTTCTTAATCTTCACAATGACTTACACATTATGTAGAAGAAGGTGGGGAATTTGTCTTATTTCTGCCCATCATCTCTACTAACGAGCACAAAGTCTGGTACAAAACAGATGCTCAATAAGTATCTGTTCCATGAAAAACAAATGAATGAATAAATATGAAGGATAAAGTGTATTTTACAGATGGTAGATTACTGTTCAGAGAGGAGGAATAATTTTCCTTGAGCCACACAGCCTGTAAGGAGCAGATCTCGAATTGATTTCCAAATCAATCAAATTGCACAGTTAGATGTGATGATGTAGCTGATGTTGATATCTGCTCATCTCATAGGTGTTTCTTCAACACTAAACTGAATCAAATAATGGTACACTGAACTACTGGAATCACAAAATATAAAATGAATTAAAATTATTTTTACTATAAACGTGTATTCTTTACACCCTACATGCAGAAATCACAGTTACTTTCAGACCTGCACCTTGAAATTATATTTAATATACCTAATTACATATAAACATTTTAGGTAATATGTCTCTGTATTAGATTATTCAACATACACAAAACAGAACATTCCCTTAACCCATGCAGAATATTCAAATTACTTTTTAAATTTTATATAGATTAACCAGGAATATCCCTATGGCATTCATGTATATGGTAATAAGTTCTTTTTTAGAAAAAGTTAGAGCTTACCCTCAACTCACAGTTGGATATGAAATGCATCCACAAATTTTTCATAAAAAGAGGGTCACCCTAATCAGGTATACTCACAATTTCATGATAGAAGACTGAAAGTCTATATTATTCAGCTTGGGGAAAAAGAAGTTAAAGCAGTCTATCGAGAAGCCATTTCTCTCCCAAGTACTGGGGATCCTCTGGGGAAAGAAACAAGGTAGACAGTCTAGTCCAAACTCCTTGTGAACATTCTGATAGCTGAACCTTCCAGTAAATAAAAAAGAGAGAATACATCTTTATGAAATGTTCTTAGAGTTATCACTAATTTAGGATTGCTTATGATCAAGAAACCTGGAAGTGATGATACAATGAGCCATGGCTACCTGAAGAATGTTTGTAAGCTCTACAATTACAGCTTATATTAATAACCTAAATGTTTCCCACTGGGTGAGGCATATGTCTGAAGTTAATGAAGAATGAAAGGACACGGATCTGCCCTCAGTGTCTGAGATCTCTCCCTGTTTTGCCTATGCTTTCTTTTTATCAGCACTTTATTAATTGGGTTTTATAAAGAACAAATATGTTATATTTTTCCATTCCTGTTTTCCTTAGGATGCCTGTGCTTTAAAAAACAAACAGAAAAATGCACTTTTTAAAAAAAAGAAATTGAAGTATAGTTGATTTACAATATTGTGTTAGTTGCAGGTGTACAGCAATGCCTGTGCCTTTTGATTGCTTTTATCCCGAAAGTTATTCATAGAGCTTGGTACTGAGTTTGTGTGATTCTTATTTAACAAGCTGGCCCTCTGTGGTGGCTACATTTATTTCTCTTCATTTTTAAGTTAGAGTAATAAGAATTGAATGATACATGTATTATTTAGCAAAATGCAGAATATGAATGTTATTTCATTCCTAGAACTTGCAGGAAATTCTGCCAAATATCAACCAACAAATGGATTTAACACATCATTCCTTAGATTATATACTTAAGACTATTCCACTATTCCAAATGCACAGTGCCCTGTATGTTCTACTGGGTGTTTGCATTGTCCTTCCTCCCTCCCTCCCTCCCTTCCTTCCTATGGATTCAGAAATATCTCTGAAACATTTCTGTACTACAGTGACTCTCCTCACCCTCTACTTACAGACATCAACCAAGCTGTTCTAAACTGACAGTGCTATTTGGTGGCAAGAACAAAATTTTGTCTTAATCCAGTGTCACTTTTCTATTACACTTGTTTTCTCCCTTGTGTTCTTTAGGCAGTTTATTTATCAACTCAGGTTTTTTTTCTTCTCAAAAATAAGCGCTGTATTTCTCCCTGTTATGAAGAGGAAAGTAATGTAATCATGCATATGAAAGCACATTTTCTAAATAAGTGTGGGTGGGTTTTGAACTCTCAGAAGTATAAATTGTTTCCAAAGTACAGGCTCTGGGAGGACAGAGAGTTTTCCTTTTCACTGCCATATACCTACAGGGCTGTAAATTTGGTTCATTTCTCTCTCTTTCCCTTCCTCCCTCCTGTTTTCTCTCCCTCTCTCTCATCCATCTATCTTATAAAGATTTACAAAAGAGTGAAAGGGTGAAGTAAATTTTTTTAATGATTACCTAACTATAGAGATATGTTAAAAATATTAACAAGACATTAACATTTCAGAATTTTCCTTATTGCATTCGTTTGCCTTACATTTGTTATTAAATAATGGCTTGGAGCACATTTCCAAACCATGGCAAAAAAGTACACCGTGTGTATCAGTTCAAATGAAACAGGTGACTTATTTTTATTTGTGTGTCACTTTAAAATATTCATTCAATTTGGTTTCATTCCATATGGCTACCCAGGGAGATCCTGTAAATGTAAGAAAGTGTGTGGTGTTGTCATTTTAATGAAGTAAATAAACAGAAATTTAAACATTGCTAAATAAATAGCTATAATGACAAGGCACATAAATTGCTTAACGCAGGAAGGACAGGTTTTACGAAGTTTAAATGTCACAAAATAGTGAGACCACTGCTGTGCAAAAATCCCCTAAGAAAAATACAAGTGCTGCAATTATGTCTGAACCCTAAATTACTCAAGAAACATTTAGAGGCTCTGCTTTACCAAGTGTAATGGGTAACACTGCCATTAAGTTCTAATCAATTATCACAAGTAAGTCAGAATCATTTTAGAACCCAAACTAGTTGGTTGGATAATTCACTTTCAAGAACCCACTGTGGCATAATCCTGCTGCAGCCATCTGTACGTTAAGATAAGTTGATTCCCAGGTTTATTACTGAAATACCATGGCAGTGTGAGTAAATTTGCCAGAGTGATTTCCCTGCAGTCACACATTTATTTAGCCAAACAAACGCCTATGCTTGCGGTAGGCAGCAGATGTTGTCAGTTGCAGGAGACATCATCATCCAGGCATCTTTTCTCTGATTGCAACTGAGAGGGAGTGGCAATGTGAAAGGAGCGGAGTCATTTAAACTTTACAAGGACCAGGTTTTTGTTTCTTAAATTCTCTTGTGAGTCCCCATGATATCCCACCCCTGGATTTCCCCTAAATAATAAGTTCCTGTTGCTATCCATTTGGAGCAGTGCCGAGTAGCAATAAATAATTCAAACAGATACAATACTAGGGTTTTGCAAAGGGCTTACCTCAACACGACTACCCATGCATGCCAAGGGTGGCCCTCATGTTACCAGGTCCAAGCTCGCTCTGCTCGCCGCACGACCGGCCAATGCATCGGAGACGAGGTGTCGAGGCAAGGAATACAACTTTATTTGGAGAGCCGGCAGACCAAGAAGATGGCAGATTCGTGTCTATCAAAAAACTGTCTTGCCTGAGTTAGAATTCAGGCTTCTTTTATACTAAAAAGGGAAGGGGGTGTTGTTGGTTATTGCAGACTTCCTGGTGCCAGAATCCTTTGTTCTTGCAGCTGTCCACGTAGGTCAGGTCACAATGTTCCTGTAAACCTCCAACAAGGCAAATGTTATTCTTTGTTCTGCAACTTTAACGGATGGAAAAGTGTTATACCTTTTAAAGGTCAGAGGTTTGAGAATGGGCTATCCTGTATATTTCAGGCAATAAAGCAACATTCTAAACTTGTAGCCAAAGCAATAGAATACAAAGGTTTATGTAGAACAAACAGACCTAACATGGAGTCCGATTTAGTTCTTCCCTGTAACACCCACACCCTCGTTAATTCTTCCCTGTCCCTCTAGTACAAAGCACATTCTACACATTAGATGAATATCTCTGAAGAATAGTTCTCTGAGACAGCTGAAAGCTTTCAGTTATAACTGTTGCCAAGAGCTTCTTCCTATCTTTTATTTTTTTTCTCTATGCACCATCACCATCTCTAGCTTGTGGTATTCTTGCTTCCAAAGAAAGAAACTTGAGGCAGATATTCTACATTGACTCATACTGCCCCACCCCCCAACAACTCTCTTTTTGTTTGGCTACTTAAAATATGAAGGCTAGAAAGCTTATCTTGCAGCCAGAAGTGATGGAGTTCTACCCAAGCAAACATAATTAGAAATATGCTGGAGTCACCCTACCCTTACCTCTTTCTTTTTGCCTGGAATCTCAGACACAGTCACACGCAGCCATTTTGTGACCCTGAGGGAAAAGGAAACAGAAATCCAGAGTCTCAGACCAGTATCAGCTGCATCTGCCTTCAGATTCCTTGCTGTTTGAAGAAAGACATCCCCATTTTCAAATGAATGTAAATGTATCTGTTATTTGCAGTCAAAGTGTTCTTAAACAAAATTCTTCTTGGACAGGAGAGTCTTAAAATTTGGTGGTAAGTTCTCTGACTTTTGGACAAATGGTTAGTTGTTCTTTTAGTCTCTTTTCATGAAGTCCGTATGGGGAAAAAGACAGTCTTTTATATTATAAACATGAAGAAATTATGTTTATCTGATACATCTCTGTGCCCCAGTAAAGATATCACTCCTTTCTGAGAAATACCTGCCAGGCCAGCAAACAGCTTGACCTTTGTATTCACCAGCAATGTGGCATCGATCTGGCTGTAACAGGATGATTCTAATAGCTTAAGTATCAACACTATTATATATCAACTTTTATATTTTCTTTTAGTAAGACCTCTGCTTGTAATAATATGCATGAGATATTTGTTTGCCAATTTATTATTGTTTTCTATTTGTAAATTTGTTGTTGTTATTTATTCCATGCCTAAAGTTTAAACCCCCAATAAATTCTTGGAAAATTTCCGGGAAGCAGCATGTCTTGATTTCTCTTCTATTCCCTCATCGTAGATGCTTTATTTCCTTGGCTTTGGTGTCCCCAGAGCTCTTGATAGTGTCTCATGCCTCTTATTCTTTCCTCTCTGATTCCTTCAAAGGAGGAACAGTCTTCAGAATATCCTCTTTGGCTATCTTTTCTTATCCTGTAGCATGTTCTTCTGAAAGTATTATGTTCATTTGCATGACTTTAATTACATAGCATAATGGTGTCCACTAAGTTCATGTTTCTAGGCCAGGGCTCTCTGTAAGCTGTTCAGTTTGATTTCTGTAGGGGGAAAGGCATAATTTGTATCATTTGCTGATTTCTATATGATAAATACTCTCTCTATAGCCAATTTCAAGCTACTGATGGTTTAACAACAAGCTCACAAAGTTCTCAAATATTAACAATTAGATTTTGCAAGCTGTTGACCTAAAATAGGCTGCTAGATATATCTTCAGCAAAAATGGATTTATTTGGTATCAGCAGATGACTGCAATTTGGGGTCTGCAACTATGACGAGTCACATGCAAGTCCCCCATAGCAAGGGAAGCAGAGCACTTTTATAGAGGGTAAAAGAAAGTCTTCTAAACAGTCCATGGCTTTTCATTGGCTGACACCTTGCCAAGAAAAAAGAGAAGGCTTTCTTTCTCCTGTTGGGCTCTGCTCCTATCACAGGGCTTGAGAGCTTCCCCTTCTGGTCTCCTGACTTGATTTAATTGCGGTTTCTGTTCATTAATTTTTTACATAAGCTGATATGAATTGGTTCCAGTGCACCAGAGAAACTGCCAGATGTCACCATTTGGTTGCTGTGGAATTTCAAAATAAATGTGCCCCAAACCAACTCCCATTATCTTCTTCCCTCCCAGCCTTCTGCTTTTCAGGGATTAACACCATCACTCATTTTGTTTGCTTAAGTCAGAGTCCTAGATGTCATCCTTTTGATTTGTTCCTCACCATCATTCTCCACATCTGATCAGTAATCAAATCTATTATTACGTCTTTGTTTTTAATATATCTCAAAATGACAGTAGCTCCAGTGACACTTGCTAAATCTGAGTCAACAGTATCTCTCACCTGGATCACTACAGTAGCATTCTTATTGGTGTCTTTGCTTCTGGCCCAATTGATTCTGCTTCCAATTAATTCTCCATGCAATGACTGGAGGGATCTTTCTATAATGGAGGCCTAATCAATGTCACATTCTTATCTATAGCCTTTTGCTGTTCTTCTGATACAACTTGAGTAAAGCTGCAAATCCTTCAGGATACATACAAGGTCCTTCATGGACTGATATGTACTAATCTACCCAGCATCAATTCTTACCTCATAGACTGCAACCTATATCCTAGAGTTCGATGAAATTAATTATGCTCCTTCCTTTGATTCCAAGTCTTTACTCATGCTTTTTTCTCTTATAAGACTAACACAATCAATAATAAAGCCAATATTTTAAGAGTGTAACATAATATTTACCAGGCTTTATTCTAATTTTCTTATTAGTATTTTTGTTTAATCCTGATAATCAGTAGTTAGCTTTCTATTTTCTTTTTAAAAAAAATGTAGGGACAGAGAGGTCAAGCAACTCTTCTAAAATTATACAGCTAGTAAATGTGGACACTGTATTATTTCTCAGTGCCCCAGCCCCTCCACATCTTAATCTTCCTTGTAACTTCAGCTTATAGGTCCTGTTCTTCAGGAAGCTTTTAAAAACAAAAATATTTCTAGTCTTCCCATTGTACACGAAACTAATCCTTATCTTTGGCAAACTTCTGTGGAAGTGCCTGTTTACTTATCCCTGATGTCAATAAAAATATCATTTTTTCACAGACAAGTCTATCTCTTGCTTGCCATTGTACCTGAAGCACTTCGTAAGGTATTCAGTACATAACAAATATAAATTCATATCTGTTGAATGAATAATTGTTGAAAATTGAGGAATTGCCAATTGAGATCAGTAAGGCTCAACAATTTATAGATTCATATTACTGACTGATTTAAAATGGGAGCCAAACATCATACAACCTAGAAACTCACTAAAGCCATCTCTCACTGACACACTGATTGACGCATTAAATTTGGGAATATAATGCAAGAAATGAACTGAAGGAAAATATAAATTGCAGAATTATCGATTACATACTGTTAAAGAAATTTATAGATCTTGCTATCCATTCTTCTAGCTGTATAAATAAGGAAACTAAAGTCAATGCAAATAATGAGATCTGTCCAATCTTTTTAGTCATTCAACTTTCTCATGAGATTAAACTAGGAGGCTCAAGAGGTGTTTTTGTTCTTAAAAAAGAACAAGTATCTGAATAAGGCATAAGAAATTAGGAATAAAAACTTGGATCTGAGATTTTAACATTAAATCATCAGTTTTTTGATACTGAAAGTTACGATTGCTGCTTTGTTAAAAACATTAACTATATTTAGTTAATAGGTGATTGAAAACGGGTACACGCGATGTAAAAGAAAAATGTATTATATAAATTTATCTTGATTTGCTTTTTTTAATCTCTTTTCACATTTATATTAATAGACATATACTCTAATGATATTTTAGTAAAGTGAATTTTATTGCCCAGAACTTCTTCCATCTCTGTAAATTGAAGATGTCACAACTATTCTCAAAGGGTTTTTATAATAAACAATTGCAATAATTCTGTAAAATATTAAGGAGTATCTCTTATTTAGTAGATACTCAATCATTTGATGAATAACAAAAGTTTTGCCAACGCAATCTTTTCTTAGTTTCATTTTAACAATGCAGTTTTTATGTGTGTTGCTGTTGTTATTTGTTGTTTCTGTTGCTTTTCATTCTGGATATAGTTTTATTATTGCAGTCAAAGAGTCTGAAAAGCTCTCACACCTCCACACCCACCCTCCTTGAAATCACTTTTCGCAATTTGTACTGTGACAATGTAAATGTCCCAGGAAATATTGCTAGAAATTTCTGTCAGGAGAAATTAGATTTTAAGCTCTTAGGCTGTAGCTGTGAAATGTGAATTTAGAGTTTTCTAAAAGAATTTTTGTTTTGTCATTAAGAATGGCCATTTATTCCTCATTCTTTTT
The DNA here is from genome assembly GCF_030028045.1 of Hippopotamus amphibius kiboko. NCBI lineage: Eukaryota > Metazoa > Chordata > Mammalia > Artiodactyla > Hippopotamidae > Hippopotamus > Hippopotamus amphibius. The sequence goes on from NC_080194.1 coordinate 9,354,351, forward strand.
TCAATACAGAGGATTTAAATGTTGCCTCAAAAATTAAACAGAGCATTTGAAAACATTTTCTTTCAAAAGCCAATCTGTTAGGAAAAACTCTATTGATCAAATATATGGACAACTGTATTTCCTTCACTTGCTTTCTTTGCTAGAAACAGCAGCATCTCTCTCCATTCAGGCCTTCATTTGTGCTTGGATTTTGGTTTGGATGTAACAGGTCTCTTTTTTTTTCTCTCTTTAAATATGCTTAATGTTTAGGGAGCCTGTTTATATGTCAAAATTTGCATACATTCTATGCATTTTTAGAGCAGCCCATTGTGTATCTGATACAGACAAGATGATCTTCACCATTAGAAAACAGGTAATAATTTGAATTTTTCATTGTATATCCACATTTTTTTCCTTCTCAGCAGTCAATATAGTGCTGTGGATTTCTCTCTGAATTCATTTATCATGGGAAGATCTTGAAAAAAATATTCAATTTGCATATTTTGTCTCTTTTCTTTATAAACCAGACGATTATATATTTCATCATATTTTATTGTCTGGAATAGCTTCTGAACAAGAAAACAGATAATTTGCACTCCTGAACCTGGAGATGAAATTGATCACTTCAGTACAATTTCAACTGTGCTATAACTTGGCATGTTTTTTTTTCTTTATTGACATACTCATTATTTTATTTTGTGCAAAGCAGATCCATTTAATATAGCAATTAAAACACTACATGAGGAGTCAGTTCAGTTCTGTCTTTGGCTGTGTGGAATACTGGCTCTAGTCCCGTTTCACAAATAACCTGTAACTACTGCTCATCAGTTAAAAACTGTGTTTTCTTTCATCATGAACATGAAACTGACATTGGTTATTTAATCCTACCTGAGTGTTTAGAGGGTGGTTGTGAATGTGACTCTTAGAAAATGTATTTGGTATTGACAGTCTATAAGCAACATTAGCTAACACATATTTTCTCCAAAGACACACGGAAAAAAATTAGCAATTCTCTAGATACTACAAAGAACCATGCCTTGGTGTAAGCTATATGATAAGTACATTTTTCTCAGAATTTCATAATGTGATTTATTCTACATATATGTCAATAATAGGCATATTAGACAGCAATTTTTTTTAAAGACATAATGGTAATAATCATATGAGAAAGCTATCATGGTTAACTGTAGTACCCAGAACCAAACTGCCCGAGTCTGAATTGACTTTGCCACCAATGCACTATGGTTACCTGGATGTATTAATTGCTTTCTCCGTGACTCAGTTTTCTTTGTTTGCAAAGATACAGACATTCCCGCTAGAAAGGCACACATACATGTATAATTTAGAATATAATTTTAGGTGTTTCTGGGCCCCCTGAGACATACCCATACACTCCAGGTAAGGAGCCCTGACTAATACACTATGGAAAGTATTAATACTATTAGCACTCTTGCTGTACCTTATCTAAAAACTCAAAGTGTCAAGACAGACGTAAAACTTTATCTACTTGCAAATTTATATTAGCCCACATCTCTCAGAAATTAAGCCTGAATAAAAGCATTTACTAGTTGACATAAAACCAACCAACCAACCCACCAACCAATCTTCCTTTAACTATAGCCTTATCATAAAATGCAGAATTTTGAAGTCAAAATATGCTCACCGTGGACAGCAGTTCCATTTTTTAAAAAATATTTTTTAAAGAATAGCCAAGGGAAGCAACTTATTTTCTATAATTTTTGAAAAATTGGCAGGCTTACTACTCCCATTATGGTTCTATTTGGGGAGCTTAGTATGTAACTCCCTGAAGAAGGAACCTATTTTATTCTCCACATTACCCTTCTCAGGGTCTGGGCCCTTCTGATACAGATCCTTATTTCATTTTAATGATGAGTAAGGCTATGTAAATTCCAAAGGGTCTTACAATCAGAAATACAGCCTGGCATATCTCTTCAGTATAACAGGCAATGTTATTCACATATACTAGGCAAAGATTATCACTAGAAGTTTTAAGAAGGAAAATGAGTTTCTCCTAGAAAAAAATACATAAATGATTATCATAGCTTGTAGAAAATATACATTTGTCCAATAGGAAGCCCTCTTCCAAAATATGGAATATTTTGTATAAAAATAAACATTTAGGAATTTTGAGGCTTTTTTTTATAAAGGCAAATGTAGCTTTAGATTGCTCATGGTTTGTCACTAGCTAACTCCATGCTTACCCATTTAAAAAGCAATAAGAGCTTTGTTTTCCTGAGCTGCAACATTCAATATATATATGTATGCATATATAACATATTTATTTATTTAAATGTAGTACAGTATTTGTATCCTCAAAAGTTAGTTATGAAGATTTAAAAGTTTCTCTTATTTTCAGTTTTTTCCCACAACCATTCAGTATGCAAATTTCAAACTTACAGCAAGGGTAAAATAATCATTTATTTTTTAATTAAAAATGTTTACTGAGTTCCCATTAAATACAAGGCAAAATATTTGCTTTGAAAATGCTTGAAAAGATATGACATTTTCACAGGAACTGATACCTATCAATAGAATCAGAGAATGTGTCCTGCCTAACTCTAAGCTCTCCACAGAGATCCAGAGTGGAAGACGGCCACGACTCAGTTCCTATGATTCATGTCAGTTACAGCTTTGGAACTGACTCACATGAATTGTTTTAGACCGTTTTAGAGATTCTATCTCATGGTACTGGCACGTGCAGTAAATCCATCAGCATACATGCACACTCACGTGCCAACACACACACACACACACACACACACACACACACTGGATTTGACAGTGCACTCAGTTCTTCCACAAAGGAAAAAAGGGGAGTGGAGGAATAGCAAAGATTTTTCCTCCACTATATGGGTGTAAATTACTCTAAATAAATGTTGTTATCAGTATGCAGAAACACATGTTTATCTTTAAAATGCCATTGGTTTGGAAAACAAACTTTGAATTCTACATTATAATTGCTAAAAAAATTGCATTTGTGAGGAAAAGAATAAGACTGCCAGATGTTTGGCTTCCTATGGTCTCACGCTAAAATATTTACTGGCATTGTTACACACAGAATGCTGAAAGAGATGCTGTTCACTTAAAGGGAAGGGAATAAATTGGGAACTCTGCAACCATGTGTTCTACAAAGGATCCAAGTAAACTTGGAGGCTCTGACATCCTATTCTTTAGTCTTATCACTGATTCAATTTACAGACTACAGTTTGTAAAAATCTTTTCTGATAGAAAAATAAAACTAATAAATATGAGTGAATTTAGTCTCACTCCCTCTAGTGAAACTATCACTAAAATGACTTAATCAAATTCTGAGTTGTTGTTTTTGTTTTGTTTTTGTTGTTGTTATTTGCACCAGGTATATGAGTGGCAGAGTTAGCTATCTCCCTTCTATGATGTTTACTATATTATTTCTGAGGGAGTGGGGCCATACGTAAGCAGTGGGACCAATTATTGTGTCATCTGAATGTCCCTTCACTTGACTACTGGGAAAAACATACAGTAATGTTTAACCATGATATTTTGTACTTACTTTTAAGCATCTTTAAGGAACATATTTTATTCCTAAGGAAAACTATCTAATAATGGTAGGACAATTGAAGATCAAATGTTTTCACTATTGATGATTCACAAAAACTGAACGTGTGTTATGTTGTCAGTAAGTGCTGGAGTATGAAACTGGGTTTAAATGCTCACCCCTGCCTCTGAGAACTATGTGACTCTGGGCAAGTTAACCTCTCTAAGAATCACTTTCATTTGTAGATTAGAAACATAGATAGATAACAGCATATATTTCAAAGGTTTGTGGTAAGGAATAAATGAGAGACTATAAAAAAAAAGAGCTCGTGCAGTAGTTGTCATAGAGTAAATACTTCATAAATACTGGGTTATTGCTATTATGCATGTCTACCCTTGGATTTTGTCCCCTCTAAGGATAATCAGTGATTTGCAAGTTTTTACCAGCCACTACAATATATTTAACCATAATAGTGAGTAATGAAATAACTAAGATGGAATGTATTCAACATCATTCCTTAGAAGGTTAGCATAGCAATGGTAGCTAGAGATACAAACTCTGCATCTAGACTCTGTGTTTAAGTCCCAACTCTGCTACTCATTAGCTGTGTGGCTTTGGATATGTCAGCAACTGATAACTCAATTTCCTCACCTACATAACAGTGATAACAATACAATCAACCATCTATAGTTGTTATAAAGATTAGAAACACTATTGTTTGAACAACCCTTAGAATGGTGCCTGATGTTTAGGAAACATAACTTAAGTGTTTGGTAAATAAGTGTAAGCTAAACAATTGCAATGTTGTATGGGTCTTTCCCTGTATTAAATAGTTTATGTCTAGGTTTCAAGTATATTGAATACAAATACATTACAGGTGCATGAATCAGACTAGGAACATAATGCGCAGCGAGCCTGAATCATACCCCTTCCGGCATAGGACAGAACAGAGTAAAATTCTGGAGCTCCAACATAGAATAACTAGGACAGACCCAATCCTACAGAGGGCTTGGTTTGGCATTGACTTTGCTCAGGACGCCTTAGGACCATGTTCATCTTTATAAACAGCCCTACCATATTTCTTTAGCTCAAAGAGTATTACATTTAAGTAAGCAGTGAAAGAAGTAGGAGAGAAAAAGCTCATATTCTTTCCTTCAATATGTATACTCTCACAAAAAAGCCAATTAAATCAACCTCTAAAATAGTTTTCAAATTTAATCTGAGTACTCAGACTTAAAGTGAGGACTGCATCTTCAGAACATTGTTTCCTCTAACGGGGTGCATTTTCTTCAGGGTACTGAGTCTTTGGTGACAAGTCTCACCGTGCCTGTTTTTTATAATTTATAATTCTCTTTTTTAAAAACAACTTAGATTTATTTTTAACAACTGTTTTGTCTGTAGGTGATGAATTTCAGGCCCTATATTATTCATGTAACCTTTCACTAAATTCCTTTCCAAATCACATAAAATATTACCATTTAAAAATATATAGTATGATAAATTGCTAGGGAGGGAAAAGATTAAGGTTTTGAATTATTCTGAAAAATTCATCACCATTTCCATGTCCATAATAGTTTCCCAATAAATGGTACTGATATACTCACAGAAGATGGGTTAGCCAAGTTAAGTTGCTTTAAGTGAAATCTATGTGTGTATACGTGTGCTTTGTGACATATGATTGTCTGCCGTATCTCAAAGCAAGAAACTTGTCTCCTAGGATCCTTTATATCATTCTGTTTTCTCTTCCTCCAAATCACTGGGGAATTCTTTAAGTTTCTGAAGATGTTCAGGGATCATGACTATTATGAAATGGATTGAAGCGTATTGAAGCTTAAGAGCCACTTTTGACCCAAAGCAATATCTAAAGCTGTCAATGCCTATCATTACCCTTATTAAAGAAAATTATGAACTGGCCACTATAGAGGATTCCACCTAGGTTTCTCATTCATACACTTGTTCATAGTATTTTTAAATGGAAAAATTGATAAAACCACTCTTGGGAACAATTGATAGTCATGCAAATGTATTATTTCTCAATATAGTTGAACATTCTCAGAAGAGCCATCCAATAAAATTGGAACGTCCAATCGAAGGTTAACAATATTTGCAACTGATTAAAAAGTACACTCTCATATATACATATAATTGATATCACATAATCCACTAACTCACTGTGAATATTTACTGAACACAAAATATATGACAAGTGTTGTGATAACTTTTGAAAAAGAAATAGGCACCATCTCTTTTCAAGAAATTGAGTTTGCTGTTAATTCTTGCCATTGAATTTCTATTTATGTGGGGAAAAACTTACTTCAAATTTTAACCAACTCCTTGAAAGTTGAAGAACGTTTCACACAATGTCCTTGGCTATGATTCCTGTGCACTTAAAACAGGTTGAACCATCCACTTAGCATGTTCAGAGCTTTAAAAAAGTGCCCTGTTAACATAAGATGTATTTGCCAACTCTGCACCGACCTGGGTTTTCTCCGTCCTTCCACTATAATATAAGCTCCATGAAGTCAGGGATGTTTGCTGTGTGTCAATACAGTCTAATGCTTGAAGACTGCATGGGTACATATAGGCACTCAAATAAATGTGAGGGATAAAATGAAACCCTCTCTTTTTTGCTATCTAGGCAGCTTCACATCTTTTCAGATGTCTTTTTTTTTTTTTTTTCCTTTAGTGGTGGTGGAGTATAGTGGCTGGGAGTGCCTATCTAGAGTCAGACCTGCTGAGTTGGAATCCCAGTTCTGCCACTTACCAACTGTGACATTGTGGGCAATTTCCATAAACCCTCTGTGTTCAGTTTCCCTACCTATAAAAGGGAGATAATAGTACCTCTTCCAGGGGCTCCCTGTGAGGATTAAATAGATAGCACATGTAAAGATCTTTTTGTATAGAAAACGGCACATTGTAAGTTCCCCATAAGTGTAACCTGTTGTTTTTATCACTTCTCCAGTCTAACACTTGCTCTGTGATGTTATACTACAAGAAGTAACTTATATTAATACTCACTGTCTCACTTTTCCCGTAACTAGTCACCCTCTGTCCCTGGAACACCACTTGAAACAAGGTAGATAAGTCTTTCCTGTTCCCTTCAAGTGAAGACAGAATTAGATATTTTAAGGTTGTGACTGAAGCCTGTATGAAGCTACTGCTCAGTTGGTCTGATTTGAATGGAGGGGCCATGATGAAACAGAAGCAGAAATATGCAGAAGTTCAATAGGACTAGGTTATAACATGATACTAGTGTATCATGACTCATGGAAAGTTATAGAAGAGAGATGACAGTGAGTGTCGGTATTTAAAGAAGTTTATGGCAGCTTTTTTTACAGTGTGCATTAGCATGACACGTCTGGATGGGAGTGCAGAGAAGTGAGTAGGAGCAAGAAGTTTGCAAAGGTAGTTCTCACCACGTGTACGATGATTTGGACAGTAAGGCTGCACAAATTCAAATGTCTTTATGGGTCTTCCTTATACACAATCATATGTATTACACCACATAGAGAAAACTGAGAACTTAATGAGGGAGCTATCCTAACTAAAAACATTTACATTCAATTAATATTATATTCACCCCCCCCCCCCCCATATATTCTAAGATGGCAAGATGGCAACTGTAAAGTGAAAAGGAGGAAGTGGATACAAAAGGTACTTTAGAGGAAAAATGAATGTGACCTGATGACTGGCTGTATAAGAAGGATTAGGATGAGAGATGTCAATGATAAGAGCAAGATTCACATCTTGGATTGCATTCCCTCCAAATGATGGTTTGGAGGAGGAACCCTTAAAAGGAGGTCCATTTTAGGAGTCTGTTTGGTTTCTTGTTTCCTTCCAGTTTACCTGGTATGACATACACTCCAGCCAAGGTTAACTGAGATGATGCTTCATTATCATAGTGAATATCCCAAAGTAGGAACTATTTTTTTTACTAAATAGAAGCTTCTCTACACCAGACAGTTTGCCAGAATATATTTTTTAATCTTTAAAATCTATGCAACTAACCCCAGTGTTAGCATCCTCTTTCATCTAGGAATTATCACTGAGTCAACATCATATTTTTTCTTCTATAAGGCAGTTTTACTGAGGCTTAACATTTGATGTTGCTAAATGAAAGTGATGCACGACTCATATCAAAATGGAAGAAAACAATCTCCAAACTCCATTTTAAATAAATAGAGCTCACAACCCCCTAGCGAGATGAATAAGCTTTTTTTCATTTTATTGACTTTTGACAAAGTTGTAGACAGAAACATGGATTGGCTGATGTGGCAGAAATTTTGCAGTTTAGTACTTCCAGGATTATTATACAGCAATTGCTAAAATATACACACAACATCTAACATTCTTTTATGAAATTAAATATGCCCTGTAATTTTCAATGAAATGCTAAAAGATGCATTTCTATATGCAGATTTTCTTTCAGAATAATATTACCTGGCTAAATATCCATGAAGGAGTTTTATTCTCTCATGATTCCTTATTATGAAGATATCTCTTGTAGAAACAGACACTTTTTCCTACCTAAATCATTCAATATACTATAACTGGGTATTTGCATCTACAGTGAAAATTTGGCTAGGAGAGCTAGATCATGCCAAGTAGGTATTCAAATGATTTTTACTAGAGAGACATTTTATGTCTAGAGTATAATGTTAAATGGAAAAGCAGAACACAAAATGGTATACATGGTGTAGTGATTTTAGAACATGGCTTCAAATTCTTTAATATTTTTGCCACCAGGAGGAAAGGTCTAAAGTACCCATCTTCCTGAATCTAGATAAGTTAGTAACTGCTTCAACCAATAGAATGTGGAGGAAGTGACGCCATCTGAGTTCTGAGACTAGGTCAGAAAAGACCATGCTCTTGAGCTGCCATGTTGGAAGTTAGATTTACCTGAGACTGCCACAAAAGAGAAGCCGCATGAAGGCACTCTGACTGACAGTCCCAGATGAGTCCAGCCCCTGTCACAGACAGGTCAGTGAAGAGGCCATCTTGGATTCGAACCCTTCAGCACAAGCTGTTCTACTTTTCTGTCATTTGAGGCTCCCTAGCTGAGGACCCAGACCAGTGGAACATAGAAAAGCTGACCCACCTCTGTCCCTTCTGAATTTCCTAACAAAATGCTTTTGCACAATAAAATGGCTATCTTACATGCTCCTGGTTTGCTGCAATCTGACCACGTTACCTTTTAAGAAATGATTGTTACATTTTCAGGAATTTTGCAAGCAATGTGGCATAGCCAATTTTTTTTTTAAAAATTACAATTCAACAAATTATATTTTTAAAAAGTTAACAAATGTTCAAAGCTTATTACATCTTTATTTTACTATTTCAAAGTAGAGATTATCCCTTGAACTTACTGTTTTGGTAATCCCTACCAAATTTATCATATTTCCATATAAGTAGTAACTTATTCTATTTTTATGGTTAAAATCTATTAATATTATTAGAAAAGAACATCTGATTATTACTCAATCATAGTGAGATTTATAATAACTTGCCAATTTATCACCAAAGATTAAATACCTTAGGTATATGTGCAGTCTTAGAATATGAAAGGAGGAATAAAGTGGTAGCAGATGGAGAAAAACAGAGTGTTCTTTTTCAACTTCTTAAGAACTTAGACCACCTAGTACTCTTTCGAATCAGTAATACCTGTTAGTATCTAGTGATTATTTTAATGAACACATGCAAATGAATTTTTAGTAAAAATTCTTCATATGGTACAGCAGTTACATCCACTTAAAAATTCATACGCTTCTTGTAAATGACCCTATAGCCCTGTTGAAAAATACTTTGCCAAACTAAACCCATGTGAAATTTAATTTCATTTGAGACTCTTATGAAATTAATTTTAATGCCTAATCATACAGTCTTCATGTTGACAAAATCCATACTGAAGTTAATAAGACAGGTGTCTCCAAGGAATATCTGAAATTTTTATTCTACTCAGACATCAGCAGTTCAAAGATCTTGGTTTTAATACTTTCTCCTCTAATAACCTTCGCGAAAAAATTTTTTAAACCCTCAAAAACGTTCAAACTAAATCTATTTGAACGATCAGGTGAAGAGTTAAGGTTAGGTTTCCAACATTAGAAATAATTCCCTGACAAAACTCACATATTTTATTTTTCAATAAATAATTATCTTTAATTCAAATATTTCTAAGAACATATTTTTATCTGTTCTCTCATCTCAAAAATGTTGAAGTCACACACTCTAATGCAGAACAAATTCTGTTTAAAAAATGACAGAATGGATTTAAATTATTTACTATAACTTTCTGACAAGTCATTATGTAATTGACTTTAAATGCTAATGTTAGAGATTTTATTATCTACTATCTGTGGAATCATCAGATCTCACCAAAATATTTCAAAGATTACTCAAAAGTTATGATTAAAATTGTATTTTTAAGTGCAAAAATAGTTTGTAAGTTTTAACTGAAAAAAACACACAGTGTCTTTGCAAACATTAGATTCAATACATTTCATTTTATATCCAGGCTTTAGAATTATCCTTCTCGTGCTATGTCTGTTTGCATTTAAACTTGACATAAATATATTGTTAGTCTAAGATGCTTTTTAAAAGAGTATAAGTGTATCTATCAACTATGGTAAAAATATTTAAGAGATGCTATATTATTACCAAATAAAGTTTAGATATATCTGTTCAGTGATTGTCAATGTTTAGCAGTTGTGCTGCTATCACACAATGGATACTTAGAGCTTTTAAAATAATTTGAGGGTGCAAAGAGTACTAGAGTTTGACTTTACATTTTTTGAAAGAGTTGTAAATTTGCGACCTTTTACTTTTTAATATTTTACTTGTAAAATCATACTACAGAAGAAATGACTAATAATAAACTAGCAATCACCATTTGAACTCATATCAAACAAACCTCAATCAAAACCAGGATTAAATTAATAAGTCAAAAACTCTCACAAAATATCCAAAGGGTGGTGCTAGGATTTAACATGCCTTTATACATGGTTTTGCAAAACAGTTCTATATTCCCTACCAGTTCAAGAACTATCTTGAAATAAAACACAGTTAGCTAAAATATAAGAATTTTTATATCTTCAGCCAAAATTTATGCCTGATGTGTTGAAATCTTTCTCATAGAGAGAACTTCAGATTCAAATGGCCTTCCTGATCAATCCTGACCATCATTACGTAAGAAATAACACTAACTTGATGTAAACTATTCCAGAAAATTCAAAGGGACAGAATACTTCCCACCTCATTTTATCAGCCTTACATTTCCTTAACACAAAAGACAAAGACAGAAAAATTACATTTCTTTTTAAAAATTTTCTTTAAAATATTTTTAAATTGAAGTATAATTTGACTTACAATAATAGTTTCAGGTGTACAAATTAGTAATTCAGTATTTTTATAAAATGTACTCCATATAAAGTTATTATAAAATATTGGCTTATACCATGTATACAGGCCAATGTCTCTGATGAGTATAGGTGCAAAAATCCTCAACACAATATTAGCAAACTGATTTCAACAATACACTAAAAGGATCTTATATCACGATCAAGTGGGATTTATTCCAGGGATGCAAAGATGGTTCAATATCAATCAACTTGGCCATATTAACAAAAAGAAGAAAAAAATCACAGGATCATCCTAATAGGTGCAGAAAAAGCATTTGACAAAATTCAACATCCACTCATGATAAAAACTCTACAAAGTTGGTATAGAGGAAACATACCTCAACATAATAAAGGCAGTTCATGACAAACCTACAACTAACATCATACTTAATGGTGAAAAGCTGAAAGCTTTTCCTCTAAGACCAAGAACGAGACAAGGATGCCCACTTTTACCACTTCTATTTAACACAGTATTGGAAATCCTAGCCAGAGCAATCAGAAAAAAAGTAAAACAAATAAAAGGCACCCAAACTGGAAGGGAAAAAGTAAAACTGTCACTACTTGCAGATGACACTATATATAGAAAACCCTAAGACGCCATCAAAGACTATTAGAACTAATAAATTAATTCAGTAAAGTTTCAGGATATGAGATTAATATACAGAAATCTGTTGTTCTATACACTAATAATAAACCATGAGAGAGAGAAAAGAACAAAACAATCTCATTTACAATTGCATCAAAAGAATAAAATATCTAGAAATAATCTTAACTGAGGAGGTGAAAGACCTGTAATAAGAAAACAATAAGGCACTGAAGAAGGGAACTGAAGACAATACAAAGAAATGGAAAGATATCCCATGTTCATGGACTGGAAGAATTAACAGCGTTAAAATGTCCACACTACCCAGTGCAACCTATATATTTAATATAATCCCTATCAAACTATTCATGACATTTTTCACAGAGCAAATAATCCTTAATTTGTATGGAATGAGAAAAGACCCAAACAGCCAAAGCTATTTCTTTGAAAACAGAACAAAGCTGGAGGTATCATACTCCCTGATTTTAGACTATACTACAAAACTATGGTAAGCAAAACAGTATGGTACTGGCACAAACACTGACACATAGCTTAATGGAAAAGAATAGAGAGCCCTGCAATAAACCCATGCATATATGGTCAGTTAATCCACAACCAAGAAGGCAAGAATATACAATGGGGCAATAAGTGGTGTTGGGAAAACTGAATAACTATATATAGAAGAATGAAAGTAGAACATTTTCTCATATCATATACAAAAATAAACTCAAAATGGATTAAAGACTTAACTGTAACACCTAAAACCACAAATCTCCTAGAAGAAAGCATAGGCAGCACAGTCTTCAACCTAAGTCTTAGCAATTTTGTATCTGTTTTCTCAGGCAAGGGAAACAAAAGCAAAAATAAGCAAATAGAAAACTATAAACACAAATATTCAATATAAACATAGACACAAGTATTAAAACAAAATTTTCAGTAAATAGAATCCAAAAATATTTTAATAGAATGCATTATGACCATGTAGAATTTATCCCAAGAACATATACATTAACATTTCTAAATATCTATGAACAGATAAATGGATAAAGAAAACATGACATATACAGACAATGGAATACTATTCAACCTTTAAAAGAAGGAAATTTTGCAATGTGGGACAAGGTGGGAGGAACTAGAGGGCATTATGCTAAGTGAAATAAGCCAGACAGAGGAAGGAAATACCATATGATTTCACCTATATGTGGAATCTAAAAGAGTCAAACTATGGAAGCAGAGAACAGAATGGTGGTTACAAAAGGCTGGCAGAATGGGAAAATGGGAAGGTAGGTGATGGTCAAAGAGTATAAAGTTTCTGTCATAAAAGAAAAATAATTTCTGGAGATCATCTATACAGCCTAGTGTCTACAGTTAACAATACTGTATTGATACATAAAATTTGCGAAGAGGGTACATGTTAAGTGCAGTTATACAAAAAAAATACTATTAATTTTAAAAAGTAGGTTGGAGGTGATGGACATGTCTGTGGCTTTGATGGTGATGACAGTTCCATGGTTGTATACTTATCTCCAAACTCATCAAGTTGTAAATTTTGTTTAATCATACATTAAATATGCAGAGATTTACACATGTCAATCATACCCCAACAAAGTGGTTTAAAAAATTAAAGAAAAACTTAAAAAGAAAATTAATACCTGTCATTCACCAAATTAAAAAACAAAATTTTAGGGACTTCCCTGGTGGCTCAGTGGTTAAGAATCAGCCACCAATGCAGGGGACATGTGTTCGATCCCTGGTCCTGGAAGATCCCACATGCCACGGAGCAACTAAGCCCATGCACACAACTACTGAGCCTGCGCTCTAGAGCCCGTGAGCCACAACTACTGAGCCCATGGGCTGCAACTAATGAAGCTCACTCACCTAGAGCCTGTGCTCTGCAACAAGAGACGCCACCACAATGAGAAGCCCGCACACTGCAAAGAAAAGTAGATCTGCTCACTGCAAATAGAAAGCCGATGCGTAGCAACAAAGACCCAACGCAGCCAATAAATAAATAAATAAATAAATAAAAAACAAAAAACAAAATTTTAAAATGTGTTATCAATAGATGCAAAAAAAAAAAATGAACAAAATCCAAGTCCAATTACTGATTAAAAAAAAAAAAACTCTTAGCAAACCAGGCATAAAAGAGAACATTTTCAATTTAATAAATAGCATCTATGAAGAACCTGTACTTAATGCCCTACTTAATGATGAAAAGATGTAATACTTTGACCCTAAGTTCAGAAATAAGGCAAGAAAGTCTACTCTCAGCACTTACTAAACTCAATGCTAAAGTATAAATTTCATTATAGAAGGCAATTTCTCAATGCCACGTCCTCAATATTTAGAACAACCCCTGGTATATAGCAGTTACTTGATGTTCTTGAGTGAAAAAGGCAAAAATACAAAAATATTAGTGTTAGTTAAACAATTATAATAGATAGCAGATTTCTGAAAAATATGTAATTTCCAGGTTTGTAAGAAAGAATGAATCTGAATTTATTTGAAATAATTGCAGTTCAATGTAGATATATTTTGATTACCTCCATGTATGTGTTTCACATAATATGCGCAATGATGAACATGGAAAAAATAATTACCTTGATAAAATGTGTGATAAACAAAAGTAGATAAAAGCGTACTTAAGTCATTTATTAACATCCTATTAAGTGATAAGCAGTGATGCCTGATTGCACCTGCAAGAAAAACTGCAGAAAGAGTAGCTCACATAAAAGCTGTTGCCAAAATGTACTCATGTCATGTTTGTTACACTGAGAAGCACTAGCTGTCATAAAGGTTCCAACAGCTTTCAAAAAAGTTTAACTTAATGTCACATATATCTCAGTATTTAGACTTATGTGTAATCAGACAGGTAATGTATTTGGGAATTTCTATTTATCCATGCATCTATTCATTTATTTTAAAATATTAAAGCAAGTCAAAGGTCTATGATTAATATTTCAGATAAAACTCTGAATCACCTTAATCCTTTGTCAGCAAAACTGAATGTCTATTTTATTAAATATGGTTACAGCAGCATGCATAGCTTAGTGATATGTTTAAACCCAATTAAATATCACAGAGATGTAAGTTACCACTCATGTAACAGATACAAATCTCAGCCTGTGAATCTAGATGGGCAAGAAATGTAAGTATATCTTCTATAACTTATATTAATGCTTATAAGAAGCTCCCACTAATTTGAGGGGTTCTAACCACTTCCGAATAGGATGCATTTAATTATGGGGAAATTTTTTTAATATGAAAGCATAGGTGGGGGGTATGGAAATATTCCATTTTCATATTCCTCTTCCTAGTCACAAAGCTTCTTCCAGAACATTGCTATTCAGGCCACATCTGGGCCATCATTCCTGTCCATGACAAGTCTATCGCTTCCAGAGTACTAGAATTTGAGGAGACTTTAAACAGAACACCTATAAGCCTTATAGCATATGTACCAACTGGAGCCCAGGTTTCTGGGTTTGAATCCCAGCCCCAGTGCTCACTATCTATGTAATCTTGGGCACCATAATTAGCAAGTGCATGCTTCAGTTTCCTCCTGTAAAATATAGGGATAGTAATATGGATTGAAATGTTATTACACTAAAGACGTTAGAACAGCTCTTGACACACAATAGTCTATGGGCTGTACAGTTAAATACGATCATTGTTATACGAGTATTTGCTGCGTGAATCTGCAACAAAATGAGGGCAGAGAGGATTCAGGAATGTGGATGCTAAAACATTACCTTTATCATATGGCTTATATGTAGAGACAAATGGATGTTCTAACAGTGAACCCCCGATAATCACAGGCTGCACTGGAACACATGCTGTTCCATGATTGTGATGAAACTGAATCTCCTAGTTTGAAATCCACAAGCAAGAATAGTATGACTTGTTTGAGACAGGTTAAAAATGAAACTCTTGAAAACCCTCATATTAAAAATCCTTAAGAGTAATTCTTCACTAAAAAGTCAAAATTTAAACAGGCTAAGGAAGCTGCTCATTGACTCTTCATTTGAAAAATTTACATATTAAGAAATCTGTGTAAGCGGGAAATTTTTGTTTCAAAATTGAAATCGCTTTCAGGAATTCAGATCAGTTGTTTTAGAACTACCCCATCTTTACAGGACCAGCTACTATAAAACAACGGGTAAAAGCTTTTAACAATTCCATAAATCCTTCTGCACAAATCAATCATTTTTAATGAAAACTCCTTTAAATAAAGTGAAATAGAAATTGGGAGCAGAGGGCCAGTTCTACAGATCTTAGGGATCAAGAAATGTATTCATTTGCAAATGGAACAAATCTATGCTACGGGTCTCATAATGGTATGCAACACTGTATTCTGTAAAAAATAAAGTAAAAGTGTGTTGTCACGCGGACTACTCAGGGATCAAATAAGAATAGCAGCAATGAAAATAACAAATTTAAACTTTATTTCTTTTGTATCAGATACTAATCAAAGTGCTGTATATATTAATTCTTATAATTTTTGCAACAAGGTACTATTCCAAACTCTATTTTACAGAAGAGTAAATACAGTGTAGAATAACTTAAGTCAGCAGTCTCCAACACCCAGGCCACAGACTGTCTGTGGCCTGTTAGGAACCAGACCTCACAGCACGAGGTGAGCGTTGGACAAGGGAGCAAAGCTTCATCGGCTGCTCTGCATCACTCCCCTTACCACCCGAACCATTCCACACCCCACTGTCTTCCACGAAACCCGTCGCATGTACCAGAAAGGTTGGGGACTGCTGACTTAAGTCACATACTCAGTAAGTCGTGGAGCTAGGATTTGGTGACACTCCAGGTCCAGACTCAATGCTGCTGAACATTCTAATAAATACTGTATCTTGTATCAACTAAGAGGTTTTTTGGTTGAGTGAAAATGATAGCACGTTCATAATATGTTTCTTACAAAAAAGTAAAAGCAAACAAACTATCAACAGTTACTTCAAGGCAAGCCATACACAGTTTATAGCTTTGTATATACCCTTTTAAAAATATTTTAACAGACTTTGTTAACACTCAATAAGCCATTTATAGTAAACTCAAACACTGGAGATATTATTCCATAATATGGCTGAACTCCTCTTACTCATGTACTTTTCACGCTTCAGTTTACAAGATATTAATAAATACTTTTGGGAAATAAGTTTGAAAATAAACAAAGTAAACTCAAATTGTTTGGCTAATTCTAGCAGCTTTCATTTCAAACTCTCACAAAATAAATATTTATTCTAGAAAAAAAAAGTGGTTCAAAAATCACAGTTAGGTTATCATTACATTCCTAGATATTCCAAGTGAAAATTAACATTTTACAAGTCACGGAATTCATCCATCTTTGGTATGTCTATATCACCATATTAGGGTAGGTGTATATCCTATTGCTGCCATAACAAATTACCACAAATATGGTGGCTTAGAACAATCCAAATGTATTCTTTTAGAGTTCTGGAGGTCAAAGTCTAAATCAAGGTGTCAGCAGAACGGCATTCTCTCCAGAGGATTTGGGGGAGGATACACCTGTTTGCTTTTCCCAGTGTATAGAAAATGACCTGAATCTCTTGGCTTGTGGCTACTTCCTCTGTCTTGAAAGCCAGCAGCACTGCATTTTCCAAACTCTTTCCGCTTCCATCATCATTTTGTCTTTTTCTGTTTCTGATCCTCCTGCCCTCCTCTTATAAAAACCCTTATAATTACATTGGACCCACCTGAATAATCTAGGATATTCTCTTCCATCTCAAGCCAAAACATAATTACATATGCAAAATCCCTGTTACCACAGGTTCCAAGGATTAGAAGATGGATATCTTTTGGAGTGGGGTATTATTCAGTGGGTAAGAAGGAATATTTCTTATTAAGTATTACATGGGAGACCTTTGCAGTGAAACTTGGAAAATTTTTAGTTGCTGACCTTTCTGGACAAATACTTCTTAATTATGTTTTAGATTATAGAATCTTCATGAGAGATGAAGGGCATTAGAGATAAAGTATCCCATTTTAAAGACAAAATGCTGAAGCCTTTAAAAATTGTGTCCTTTCAAATATTAAATTGCTATCTTGTGTCATAGATCCAGTTCTTGGTCTCCTTATTCTCTGTTCCTCTGGTTTTGCTTATTACGCTAAAGGAAAATGTTCATCTCAGATATTTTGACCACTGTATTTTCCTTTCCTGATAATAATAATAACAATAATAATAAATTTACTCATAAATGGACAAATAATAGGTATACTTTGGAGAAATGCAGAAGTACTGTTAGAATGAATTCTTTTTCAGGTGATTCTTTTTCAGGTGTCTGGATAAGAAGCTGATCACATTACTGGTTTCTGGCAAAGTAACAAATGTACAGGCAGCCTTGAAATGGAAAACAGTAAGATCAACTTGTTCACTTTCATCTTTCTATCTTTCTGGATATATCAGCTCCTGGGAAATTTTTCATTCCTTCCCTAGGTCTTTGAAGTGTGTAATTGCTATGGAAACTGCAAAGATTTTTCTTATCATTGAAAACAAAAACTACAACGTGCGATTCATAAATAAGAGTTTTAAAATTATTGCAATGATTAAACATGTTTTGCAGAAATTTCTAAAGGATTTTCTAAAGAAATATCTAAATGATTGTGCAATAATTGTCAAGGGTTTTTCAAATAATTAGTGTAAAATTTCAATAAGCAACCATATCATAACCTAAGTAATACACTTTGAATCTTAGGTTCTTTATTGAAAGATGAGAAATCAATGATATTCTTTTATTGAAAGCAGGAAGATCATTTGATTCTTCCACTTTCATATTACTATCTGAACTCACATGACTTATATGTACCACGTAATTTTACTTTGCAGATAACACACTTACTGTAAAAAATGAAATTACACAACATCATTAGAACAAAAATATTTTAAAATTCTAATTATATGCATCTTTTCTCAAAATCAGAAACTCTGAATTCAGACATGGATTATGAAAAAGACTGACCTATAAAATCATTAACTTACATATCTTTTAAGGCACTAGTTCTGATGGAATTTTTATACATAACAGCATGGAACAGTAAAAATGAAGATTACTATCATTATAATGTTAGGATTATGGTATCAATGATACTAATACTAAAACATGTATATTCTCTGAATTTATTTAGGTCTAGTGATTTTCCTTATAATACTAATAGGATAATGAGTATTGTCCTTTTCAACCTACAGACACAGAAACTGAGGTTCAAAAAAAGTATTTTCTCTGAGCTCACGTGGTCTGAGGCAATCTAAAACAATTGATGAGAAAACATTATACCCATCAGAGAAAACACACAGTCCTTTTCAATCTTAGACAAATCTTTTGGTCTCAGTTTTCTCATCCATAAACTAGGATCAAAATATTTCCTATATCACTTGCCAATCTTTAATAGGAGATATGATCATAAATACAAAATGACTTGGAAATGTCAATGAAACTGTTACTTCTTCCTGAGATGGTCACATGCAAAGCTTTATGGTATTTGAGAATATGTATTTCGGTTTATAAAGTCTATATTAATGACATGTACATTATATATTTTAATTTGTTGAATTATTAAATTAATAAATCATGACTGAGGTAATTACTCCTGTATTGCAACTATATGAGATTCCACATCTTCCTACAGGCATTTTTTCTCTACTTGCTGATCAACAAGATGTTTTAAAACATAGATTCCTGATTAATGATCTTGTTAATAAACTAATCTAAATGCATGCTTCTGGGCATCTCCTAAAGAAAAGGTTTTGAGAAAGCTAGCAGAAAAGAAAAACAGTTTATGAATAATGCATGTATTTGTTCACTTCTATCTCCCTGCCTTTTGCTTGTAATGATATGTTTTGATAGCTGTAAATAGCAGGGATTCGTGGATGAAAGATACTACTGACATGAAGTTATTTTACCATTCCAGAGATATGACATACCATTAAATCACCCCAATAGCAAAATCAGTAAATGCTGCTTAACCTTCAGCTGTGAAATGGTAATAATTACATATTAGTTTTACGAGAGATGATAAACATTTTGCAAAATTGTGATTGTATTAATAATTTTTAGTGGTAACATGTTTCAATGAGACACCTGAGATTTATGGAAAGTAGATGTTAGAAAGCATTGCCTCTTAATGAGGGGCATAGTATTTATCAAAATATACATGCTTGATGATCACCTCACACTGCTCAGAATGGCCATCATCAAAAAATCCAGAAACAATAAATGTTGGAGAGGGTGTGGAGAAAAGGGAACTCTCCTGCACTGTTGGTGGGAATGTAAGTTGGTACAGCCACTATGGAAAACAGTATGCAGGTTCCTTAAGAAACTAAAAATAGAATTACCACATGATCCAGTAATCCCACTCCTGGGCACATACCCAGAGAAAACCATAATCCAAAAAGAAACTTGTACCATAATGTTCATTGCAGCACTATTTACAATAGCCAGGACATGGAAGTCACCTAAACGCCCATCAACAGATGAATGGATAAAGAAGATGTGGCACATATATACAATGGAATATTACTCAGCCATAAAAAAGAATGAAAAGGATCTATATGTAATGAGGTGGATAGACCTAGAGACTGTAATACAGAGTGAAGTAAGCCAGAAAGAGAAAAACAAATACCATATGCTAACTCATATATACGGTATCTAAAAAAATGGTACTGATGAACCCAGTGACAGGGCAAGAATAAGGATGCAGATGCAGAGAATGGACTGGAGGACACGGGGTGGGGATGGGGGGAGGGCAAAGGGGAAGGTGGGACGAAATGAGAGAGTAGCATAGACATATATACACTACCAATTGTAAAATAGATAGCTAGTGGGAAGTTGCTGTATAACAAAGGGAGATCAACTCCATGATGGGTGATGCCTTAGCGGGCCAGGACAGGGAGAGTGGGAGGGAGTCACGGGAGGGAGGGGATATGAGGATATATGTATAAATACAGCTGATTCACTTTGGTGTACCTCAAGTCTGGTACAGGAGTGTAAAGCAATTATATTCCAATAAAGAGAAAATATATATATATATATATACATGCTTGATGTTGTGAGCTTTACAAGGATTCAGACAAAATTTTCATTTTGTAGTTTAACAGTCTTCAAATTTTGACTGACTCCTACCCCTTGGAATGAATAATAATAGCTATCATCACATGAGATTCAGACAATGTGCTAGGCATTTTGTAAGTATTAGCTCTATGACTATATAAAAACCGTGCTGTTTCCAGAAACACACTCCAGAATAATGACGATGATGACGGCCGACAGTACACTTAATACCTCATATTAATACATATTTCTTAAAGTCTGTTCAAATGCCAGTGCATACCATGAACTCACTTTAATCTAAAACCAATATTTTATTTCCATAAATTAGCCACTGTGTTTAATATAATGGTGAGGAATCAAGGTCTAAAGAAGTTAAGTCACTTTTTCCAAGATCAAAAACATGTTAGTGTCGTGGCTATGACTAGACTCATTCTTCCTGTAGTTTTCATCTACTAACTTCTTACCCTCTATGTTAGTTACCTAATAATGTATAACAAATTGTCATAAACTTCACAGCTTAAAACAACAAACAGTTTTGTTTCGCTGTTTCTTTGAATCATGATCCCAGGCACAGTTTAGCTGGGTCTTCAGAATTTCACACATGCCTGCAATCAAGATGTCAGCTGTCTCATCTCAAGTCAGCCCTGGGGAAAACTCTGCTACCAAGCTCATGTGGTTGCTGGCAAAATCAAGTTCCTTATTGACTACAGAACCAAGGGTCTCAGTTTCTTGCTGGTTACTGGCCACAAATCACTCTCGTTTCCTTGCCATATGAACCTCTCTATACAGCAGCTCAAAGCAAGACAGTTGGCTTCAATAAAGCCAGCCGATGAGATGCTAGCAAAACCATGGTATAAACTTCCATAACTTAATCCTGGAGGTGACCTCCTGTCACCTTTGTTGTATTCTCTTGGTTAGAAACAAGTCACAGGTCCGACCAGCACTCAAGGTGAAGGGAATACACAAGGGTATGAGTGAGGTGGAGATGACTGGGGGTCACCTTTAGAGTTTGTGTACCACATCCTCCTTACTGAATTCTTTGGGAAAAGGCACAACATCATCACCTTAGCTAATGCCATCATCCTGGCTTTCCACTGCCCCCATAAATCAAGCATCCAAGGACTTATCCTTCCACTCATTTTATCCACTTCTGAGATCATATCCTAGACCTTGCAATTGCTAATAATTGGACAACCTTCCACCCCTCTTTGAACTTAGGTACTCCATTCTCATCAATCAAGTTTCAGCTCTTAGGTAATATTTTCACAGATTTTTATGCCCATCTCACAGTAGTATAGAACCTATGTCAAAGGCTTTCACATAAAGACTGTGAACTCTGTCAACACTTCATTTATCATACTTGAAATTTCTATTTGAGTTTTTTATAATCTGTCTTTAGGCTATAATTTCCATGATATTGTTTCCTGCACTGGTAGCATAGGACTTGCCATGCATTGAGATGCAATCGATATTGCTGACTAAATTGATGAGTGATTCATGGTTAGAACTAAAATTCACCATTGATCTTCTGCTTCATCTTCCTCATTCTTACTCACCTTTGAGCTCTTGAAATAAATCTTACAAACTCAAGATGTGAACTTCCTTATTATCACCAATCCTGCCTTCTGTTTGTCCCATACACAGTTTTTCACTAGCTAAGATTATTTTCCAAGGCCTAAATGAAAAGATGCTCCTCAGAAGAATTATTCTAAACTTTCCAAAGATTTTTTTTTTGCTGTTATTAAGGAAATGATTTTCGGTATTTTAAAGATATCATGTTTCTTGTGTTAATTTACACCAATGATTTTATAAGACAAATCGATTTTTTTCTTAAAACAAGTAGTATAGAAAAAATAAAACATTTTAAATTATATTTAGTAAAAGTCAGAGTTTATTATGTGCTAATTCTACCTCTCTTATAGATAGGAGATTTATGTAGAGTGGTTGACATAGAAACAAGAAAAAATAGGGGTATCCTTCCTTAGTGTGATACCTGGTAACAATATTTTGGTTAGAATTCAAAGTCCATAGGACTGACAGAGGAAGAAATCAGAATTTATCAGATAATAACACTTCTCCCAATCATTGTGAATATGCATTAGATGCAATTTAACATTAAACTGGTCTGGGGAACCCATTCTTTCTAAACATAGGCAAAACAATAATTAAAAAATAATGAAATGGAGAAAAGTTAAGGTATTGAGAAACAAAGAATTTAAGTTTCTCACTGCCAAGTGCTGGAGGAAAATACAGTGACAGAGATCACAACTTCCCATAAATGTTGAGATTCTTAAGGGAAAGTTTAGGGTTCAAGGAGAGACTTTAAGAGTTCAACCCCTTTCTGAAATTTTATGCCAGAAAATACTTATTCTATTCTAGGACAGGACCTATTTTTTTTTTTTTTTAATCAGATCCACAAATGATTCCTTGACCAAGAGAATCCATGATTAAAAGACAAAAATTTAAGAACTCTATATTAAATGCTGAAATCACACCACATCACTTCACCCACTCATCAGACCTATAATGAGTAGGCCTATAAGTAGGTCTCAGTCAGTCCTAACCAAACATCTAGGAAGGAAACATTACAGTGTGAATCACAGATGCCATAGACCTTGCGCTCACAATCCTGGTTACACTGGTCTAGCGCTCTAAGCAAAAAGGAAAATTAAAATAGCTATATTAGAACTTCATCAGGAATACTTATACTTTAGACAAAACTTTCCTAAGAACCGAACCGAAACTCTGTCCCAGGCCCCTCACCTCAGTAAGCCCACTCTTTGGACTGCCTTTCTCACAATTTTCTCAGTCTCCTTCCAGTGCCTGAGATGGGATGAGGTTGGCCCTGCCATTTAAGCTCGATAATCCAAACCCAGATCAGCATCACATGGACTCTGTCCACCACTGCAGTCCTTGAGAACTCTCTCCAAGCCTCTTAATTCCCCATTTCCACATGGGAAGTTCACCAGATGCTCTAACAAGCTCTAGGACTCATGCCTATGAGGTCATCCCGGGACCGCAAGCCATGCTTACTTCCAAGAGAGGGGTCTGGCAAATGAATAATTTCCTCTGCCTTATAGTGCATTTCTTTTGCAAGGTTGTACAGAATTGGCCCGCCAGAATGGTGTGGCCATGCTGATTTTGGCTAATTCTCACTTATACTGGATATGAGGTGAGTTCAGGGCTCTGGGCTACCAACTCTCCACTACAGCTTGGTCTTGAGCTGGAGGACAGGCACATGCATCAACTTCTGCTGGTCTGTCAATGCTCACCTGCGCATGTCACTATGGCAGTACCCACTTTGATCCAAGCACTGAAGGGTGGCAAAATGGGTGGTAAGAGACCTGTACCTTCTGTGCCCTCTGCCACTGGACAGAGGACAGTCATCACATTCCTAAAGGCTCTATGGCACATGTCAGGTGGTCCTCCAGTGGTGACTGTGCCTGTCTCTTCAGAGGGTTTTAGAGGGTTCCAAGTGATGTCCTCTCTTACCTCCAACTGATATGCAGGTATCGTATTCTGCTGGGTCAATTTTAGGCCCAGACAGATAAGGAATGGATGTCCTTTGTATAAATATAACTGTATTTCTCAATCTACCAACAGTCCCTCCCCTGTCCTTTCACTTGGTGGTGGTGTTTGGAAGACTGGAATATGGTTAATATTGGAAAAAGTCCACATTCTAGATGCTGTGATTTAGTGCCTGAAGCGTTCTATACAAGACAAGGTGGAACATGTGTTGTTTTGTATTTATGATATAAAACTTCAAATGGTAAGTATAACGTGACCAAAAAACAAACGCTTGCTTATATTTTCCTGCAAGCTCTAAGATCTACACTTTCAGTCATCACCCAAAGAGCAAAGTCACAACCTGTGACAGAATCACTGGAAGCCTGTACTTGTGGGTGGCAACAGGCCTGCTGCAGCACCATGAATAATGACACAAAGATCATTAAATTAATGGTATTAAGGAAAAGCAGAGCAAGAAAATCAGTATCACTGCAATAAAAACAGGTTCCTAAGAGACACGATGTTTTGAGAAATAACAGAATTGCTACTTTTTTCTCACATTCTGAGAGATGAAATGAGCCAGGAATAGTACATATATCAATAAAGAACTTGAAGAGATGGATACGAGACCCAAGAGGGAAACGTATGACCTGACAGTATGAAAAATCTTTATAAACACTGATTAAATAACAAATAAATATGTTATCTACCAATTACACTAAAACTTTGTAAATGAATCACAACACCTCGTACAAGGCCATGGATTCTAGATTATTTTAAAAAACAGCTTTAATAAGATATAATTCACATAGCATAAAATTAACTCCTGTAAAGTATACAATTCAGTGGCTTTTAATATATTCAGACTTGTACAACCCATATCAGTTTGTAACTAAAGAACATTTTAATCACCCCAAAAAGAAACCCCTTCACATTAGTAGTTACTCCCATTCCCACTCTGCCGGACCATGACAACCGCCAATATACTTTGTCTCTAGAGATCTTATTATCTGGATATTTAATAGAAATGGAATGATACAATATGGGATCTTTGTGACTGGCTCATTTCATTATCATAATGTTTTTTAAAGTTTATCCATGTTGTGGCCCATATCAGCACTTCTCATCATTTTATTGCCAAATAAAGTTCTTTTATGACTATACCACATTTTGTTTATTTTTTCATCAGTTGATGACCATTTGGGTTGCTTCCACTTTTTTGCCTATTTTGAATGATGTGGCTATCCTTGTACACCTTTTTGGGTGATGATAAGTTTTCAATGATCTTGGGTATATAGAAAGGAATGTAACATCTGGGTAAATCGATGTTTAACATTTTGATGAACAGCCAACCCATTTTCCAAAATGGCTGCACAAACAGACCAGCAATGTATGTTTCCATTTCTCGACATCCTCATCATAACCTGCTATTGTCTGTCTTTTTTATATTAGTCACTCTAGTACATACGAAGTGGTAGCTTTCTGTGGCTTTGATTTGCATTTCTCTACTCACCAATGATGTGGGGCATATTTTCTTTGTTTATTAGTCTTTCTTTTTTTTTGTTTTTACTTTGTTGAAGTATAGCTGACTTACAATATTGTGTTAATTTCAGGTACACAGAAAAGTGGTTCAGTTTATATATATATATCTATACACACACACACGTATATTTTTTCATATTCTTTTCCATTATAGGTTATTACAAGATATTGAAAGTAGTTTCCTCTGCTATATAGTAAATATTTTTGTTTATCTATTATATATATAGTAGTGTGTATCTGTTAATCCCATACTCCTAATTTATCCCTCCCCTCTTCCCCTTTCTTAACCATAATTTTGTTCTCTATGTGTGTGTGTTTCTGTTCTATAATGCTTATTAGTCATTTTTATATCTTCCTTGGAAAAATGTTTAGTCAAATCATACGCCTATTGTTTAACTTAAATAATTTATATTTTAATTTTTGTGTTGTAATATTTTATATACAGATTGGATACCACTCTTATTAGATATATAATTTGCAAAGATTTTCCACATTTTGTTGTCTTTTTACTTCCTTGATGGTGTTCTTTAAAGCACAAAAGTTTTCAGATTTCATGAAATCCAACTTAATCTATATCTTTTTTTTTTCACTTATATTTTTGGTGTCATTTCTAAAAAATTATTGCCTAATCAAAAAAAATCACTAAGCTAACTCATATATGTGGAATCTAAAAAAATGGTACTGATGAACCCAGTGACAGGGCAAGAATAAAGATGCAGATGTAGAGAACGGACTTGAGGACATGTGGTGGCAGGGTGAAGGGGAAGCTGGGATGAAATGAGACAGTAGCATTGACATATATATACTAATGTAAAATAGATAGCTAGTGGGAAGCTGCTGCATAAAACAGGGAGAGCAATTCAATGGTGGGTAATGACTTAAAGGGCTGGGATAGTGAGGGTGGGAAGGAGTCGCAGGCGGGAGGGGATATGGGGATATATGTATAAATACAGCTGATTCACTTTGTTGTATAGCAAAAACTGGCACAACAGTGTAAAGCAATTATATTCCAATAAAGAACTTAAAAAAAAGATTTAAACCTGTGTCTTATAAGAGTTTCATATTTTTAGCTCATACTTAGATCTATGATTCACTTTGAGTTGATTTTTGTATATGGTGTGAGGTAGGGAGTACAACAATTTCTGCATGTAGATATCCAATTTAATTGTATTGGGGATTTTGAGGTCTATTTTCAATAAGGGATATGGATTTGTAATTTTCTTTTCTTGAGATACCTTTGTCAGCTTTTGGTATACAATAATACTGGATTGATAAAAGATTTTGGTAAGTGTTCTCTCCTTGTCTCATTTTCTGGAAGAATGTGTATAGCACTTTTGTTAATTCTTTTTTATATGTTTGGTAAAATTCACCATCAAAAGCATAATTCCTGGCTTTTCTTTGTTAGCAGGTTTCCGATTACTAAATAAATTGCTACTTGTTACATACATGCTCAGATTTTCTTTCTCCATCAGTCAGTTTTGTAATTTGTGTGCTTTTAGGATTTTGTCAATTTCATCTAGGTTACTCACTTGTTGGCTAACAACTGTTTGCAGTATTTCCGTATAATTCTTTTAAAAATTTCTATAAAGTCAATGATAATGTCCCCTCCATTATTCATGATTCTATTATTTCTTTTTTTCCCCTTGATTATTCTAGCTAGAGCTTTGTAAATTTTGTCAATCATTTCAAAGAATCAGCTTTTATTTTCATTGATTTCCTCTCTTGTTTTTCTATTCTTATTTCATTTATTTCCCTCTAATTTTTTCTTCTTCCTTCCGCTTCCTTTTGACATAGTTTGCTCTTATTTTTCTAGTTTCTTAAGGTTAAAGGTTAGATTACTGACTTGACATCATTTTTCTTTTTAATAATATTTACAGCTATAAAATTCCCTCTAGGTATGTCTTTTGTTTCACCCATTATATTTTGAATACTATGTATTTTTCTTCAATAGTCTCAAAATATTACCTTATTTCTGTTGTGATTTCCTCCATGACTCATTGGTTGTTAAAGAGTGTTTCATGTAATTTCCACATTTTAAAAAAATTTCTCAAAATTCCTTATGTTGTTGATTTCTCATTTTATTATTCTATGGTTGGAGAACATACATTGTATGACTTCAGTCCTTTCAAATTCATTGAGACTTGTTTTATGGCATAATGTATAAACTATCCTGGAGAATGCAGCATGTGCACTTGAGAAGAATATGTATTCTACTGTGATTGGGTGAAGTCTTCTATAGATGTCTGTTAGATCTAATTAGCTTTTAATGTTGTCAACTTTTATTTCCTTTTAAATCTTCTATCCAGTTTTTCTATACATTATTAGAGTGGGGTGTGGTAATTTCCAACTATTATTGTTGTATAGTGTCTATTCTCCCTTCAATTCTGACATTTTTGCTTCAGATGGTATGGAGTTCTGTGGTTAGGTGCTTACATGGTTTAACCGTTATGATTTCCTGATGAATAGCACATTTATCATTATAAAATACCTTTGTTTTTAAGAACACTTTTTCTCTTAAAGTATATATTGTCTGAGAGTATAGCCACTCCAGCTCTTTTATTGATTTGTTTGTATAGTCTACCATTTTAAATTCTTTTGTGTTCAACTACTTGTGTCTTTGAATTAAAAATGTGTCCCTTAAAGACGCTATATGACTAGATCATTTTTAATCCATTCTGTCAATTGCAGCCTTTTGAATTGACTATTTAATACAATTATGTTTAAGGTAGTTACTGATAAGAAAGGATTTATGTCTGTCATTTTGCTATTTTTTTCGATAAACCTTATGTTTTTCTTGTTCCTCTATCCTTATATTGCTGCCTTATTTTATGTAAATATTCTCTATTTCATTGTTTAAACTCCTTCGTCATTTATGCCCTAGTGATTACAACTAACATCTTAATCAGTTTCAGATTATCAACAATTTAAATTGTATACAAAAATTTGCTACTATATAGCTCCCTCTCCCTTCTTTGTGCTATTACTGTCATATAAATTACATCTTTCTGTGTTATAAGCTAATAAATACAGTTTTATAATCATTGCTTTTGCAGTTGTCTGTAAAATCAAAGAGGAAAAGAAAACAGTTACAAACAAAAAGTATTTTTATACGGTTTTTAAAATATTTACCTATTTAGTTTACTGCTCTTTATTTCTTTATGTGGTTTCTAGTACCTGCCTAGTGTTTTTTTTTTTACTTCAGAGAGAATGACTCTCATTAGTATTTTTCATAGAGCAATTCCATTATTATTTTTTGTAGAGCAGGCAGGTCTGAGAGAAGCAAATTCTCTCAGATTTTGTTTATCTGCAATTGTCTTAACTTCTCCATTTCTGAGGGAGAGTTTTCCTGTATATAAAAATTTTGGTGACAGTATTTTTCTTTTAGCACTTTAAATATGTCATCCTTCAGGACACTATGGTTTCTAATGAGAAATCATCTGTTGATCTTATTAGGGATGCCTCTTAATGATGAATCTCTTTTCTCTTGCTGCTTTCAAAAGTTTCTGGCATTGGCTTGTAATAGTCTATGATGTGTCTAGGTGTGAAACTCTTTGAGTTTACGCCAGAATTTGTTGAGCTTCTTGAATAGATTAATTGACATCATTCATCAAATTTGGCAAGTCTTCAGCCATTCTTTCTTCAAATTCATGTATTCCGCCCACCCTTTTTTTCCTCTCTCTTCTCTTTTTATGACTCCCTTTATGCATATACTGGTACACTTGATCTTTAAATAAATATATGAGTCTCTGTTCATGATTCTTCATGCTTTATGTTTCTCAGCCTAGATAACTCAGTTGACCTATGTTCAAGTTAATCGATCCTTCCTTTACCAGTTAAAATCTAATGTAGTGTTCCTCTAGTAAATTTTTCATTTCAGTTATTTTAATTTTTGATTGCCCTCCACCAAGGGTTTGTTGTTATTGCTATTTGCGATGGTGGTGGTGGTTAATTTTGTCAATACCATCCTAAATTCATTTTCTAAAGTCTGTGTTCTTTGTCATTTGTGGTCACTGAAGTTTCTACTTAGTTAGCTTGATGGTCAGCTGATTATTGGATTCAGAGCAGCTGTGCATCTTTAGCTCCATCAGATGCATATGTACAAGGATCAGATTATTTGACATTCATAGCCCTCGTGAATCAATGTTTATTAGTGGTTATTTATTGCAGGTATCTTGCTTTGAACTAACTTTGTTTACTGCCTCCTCTCCAATATTTTAGTACCTATTTATTGTGATGACTTTTTCCAGCTTTATTTAGATATAATTGATGTATAGTATTATGTAAGCTTAAGGTGTAAATCTGTTGATTTGATACACTTATATATTGCAAAATGATTACCACCACAGTGTTGGCTAACATGTCCATCACATCATATAATTACCATTTCTTTTTTGTGGTGAGAAGATTTAAGATCTACTTTCTTAGCAACTTTCAAGTATACAATACAGTATTTTTAATTATAATCTCCATATTATACCTTAGATCCCCAGAACTTATTCATCTTATAACTGGAAATTTATACTCTTTGACCAACATCTCTCCCATTAACCCAGGCCCTGGTAACTACCATTCTAATGTAGTGATAATTTTTAATGCATACTATTACATGTGCTGGGCATCAAAGAGAAAAAGCCAAAGAAAGTAGGCTTAGGTAAACTTATCTTAGGTAAAACAGATGGTGAATAATAAACAATACATAGGATAATTAGTATTACGAAAGGGAAATATAGAATCCCAACTACTACTATTAAATTTCCTACTTGACATTCAAAAATAATTCTTCTTTGGACTCATGTCTTTTTTTCAATATTAAATATAATGTGTACCTTATAAAAACAATAATTGCATTCATTTCTTTTAACTAGTATACTATAATCCCAACTGAGAACTTACTACAACTTTCTTGTTGTCAAGGCTGATAACACATTTCCTAATCAGTCCCCTTTATTTAATTGTGCACTCTGTCTTCTAAGCAAGTGTACATAATTCAGTTCCTACTTAATCAATGTGAAATGGACCATTGAGTTGTCTCATTTCTCCTGATAAATGTTGCTCTATTTTATTTTCTTTCTAAATAAACAACCTTTACCATTGAGCTTGTCTGAAAAATTTTCTTTTCCTCTAGAATCTAGTGTATAAGACCTGACACTTTCACCTTGTTCAGTGTAAATTCAAACTAAAGCCGTATTTTTCACAAGAGAATTAATACTTATTTTTTTTACATTCCTAAATTATCTATAAGCACTTTTAAACACTCTATATGCTTTTTAAAAAATGTCTGTTTCATGAAAAATTACCATAAGTGCACAATTCAGTTATTTTCATAAACTGAACAAATTCATGTAACCAGCACCAATACTGAGAATAGTCAACACTAGCACAGAGTACCCCTTGCATGTAGTACTTTCCAATGATAATATACCATCCAAGGGAAACCATTTTTCTGACTTCCAAAACCATCTATTGGTTATTCCTGGTTCTGTAATTTATTTGGATGAATTACATCATATGCACTTGCTAGGGTCTAGTTTCTTTCATTCAACGTATTGGTGAGCTTCATCTATTTATTCTGGTTGCTGTATAGAATTCTATTTGTGGACATGCTACAATTTATCCATCCCACTGTTGATGGGCATCTGCTTATTTGCAGTTTGTAATAGTTTAGTTCAAGAATATCCCAGAGTATAGCTTTTGGTGAACACAGGTAAGCAGTTATTTTTTAATGCACAAAACAAGGAATTAAAAGAATGCTATACATTATTTAAAGAAGTGCAAGTGCTTTAATAGTTAAAAGGGTAACAATCAGTGATGGTGAATTAGTTATCCCTTTGATTAAACTCATAACAGGAACATTTGGCATCTCATTTTTATGGGTTTACATCATCTGGAACACATTTATATTCTCTTCTCATTAATGAAGAATTAAATGTAAACATGCTTTACATTGTTTCCTGAAAGTTATTTTACCTCGTTTAATAGACAAAAGTTCACATGCCTAGATTAGAGATAACCAGACTAAGAGGAATTAAAAAGCAAAGCAGAAGACCTGGTTAACCTAAAAACATGCTGGCAATTAGATGGATGGAAAATGTTATGCATTACAGAGGGGAAAGTTAAACTTGTAACTAATAAAATTATTAAACATGCATACTTATTATGTTTTAACATTACAGCATTTCACTGTATTGATCACCTGGCATATTCATACCTAAAAGTCTTTATCTTTTAGGATGCTGATGCTGCCAACATGAATTGATCCCAGGCCATTATCTTGTCACATTATCATCTACCACCTGAGGGAGGGGCTCTCATGATCTACATGTAACTATTTTTCTGTCCCTTTTTCCTTATTAACTGCCCTGTTTGAGAACAAAAGTGTTCCAGCACTATATCTAAGTATATTGGAGAATAATGAGTGAATCTGTTTAAGTGATTTTAATTATTAGAAATTATAATTCATAGTGATAACCATAATTATATATTTTAAATAAGCAAATACTTAAGATAAAACATGTTTAAATTCAGTCTAAAGTTAAAGTTGTATTCTTGCAGAGCCTTCCAAAATTTCACAAAAATCATTTTCTATCAGGTGGATGAGATCAGTTTCCCAAACAACCAAACTCTAGTATTCTTTGACCAGACAGTGAACTTTCATTCTTCCATTTCTTTTTAGCTATTCTTCATCTGGAATAATGAT
Source organism: Hippopotamus amphibius kiboko (assembly GCF_030028045.1). Classification (NCBI taxonomy): domain Eukaryota; kingdom Metazoa; phylum Chordata; class Mammalia; order Artiodactyla; family Hippopotamidae; genus Hippopotamus; species Hippopotamus amphibius. The sequence goes on from NC_080194.1 coordinate 9,386,659, forward strand.
GATTCATTCTTTTCCTCAGTAAAATTCTATCTATGTTTTAAGAATAAGATCAAATGATCCCTTTTGTGTGAAGTACTTGCTCAGTTATTGTGTTAACGAGGAGAGGCTATTTTGCAATAGCAGAGAAATCCCTGTAACTTGATTTCAAGTTCACAAACTCCAATCAGATCAGCTGCCTCCCGCCATCTTGTAACTATACCATGTAGAGCACACAGCTTCCAAGATCACCAAGACTGGGAAATACAGAGATATGGGAGATATAACAACTCTTGATAATTTCTACCTGAAGGTGGCACAGCCACTTCTATTAAAAGTCCTCTGGCAGAACCAGTCAGATGACCATAGAGCATTTGCAAGAGCGTGGAATATCAAAACTAATTTTTAAGACTCCAAATCTCCATAAATTAATCAATCAAAAAAAAAAAAACTTTGAGGGTAGTCTTTGGTTTGATGCTAGCCCAAATAATACTTATTGCTAATGAACATCTTACATTAAATCCTTTGCTCATTATTTTATTTATTCACATGTCTTACATGTCCTATCTAATGGAGACATGACCTTAGAAAAGACATAGACTTGTCCTCCAAAGGGCTCAGAGCCAAGAAAAGGTGACATAAACACAACTGGCAATTTTAATTCAAGGTTTAAGGGAAAGAGACTTCAACTCTCTAGTTCCTGGAAATCTAAAACAAAACAACATATTTTTGAGAAAGCTGCATTCTACCAATCAATGCAATAAAACCTAGAGAAAAAGAGAGCAAGGAGGTACAAAGGGAAAAAAAGGCAAAGCCAAGCCTGTACTCAGACTGTCTGGTTTCCATTTTAAGACTATTGTTTATGCAGTACCTTCTTAATCAAAACTTGTTATTGAGCAGAACTTCTCTACATCTGCAGCATTAAAAATAACAATGATTTTCTCTGATGAATATTTCCTTCCCATTCTCACACTCTTTTCTCAGAGAATCTATTTCCACGCCTTTACAAGAAAAATAAAATCCCTGCTTCTTGCTGATTGGACAAAATGTAGAAATGGTGAACCTTCGCCGATCAGACTTTTTCTTCTTCTATCTAGAAGTCTAGAAGTAGAATTAATTAATCTCCATGAGCCTCCTGAATGAAGACGTCAAGTAAAGCTGGGACTGAGGCTCTTATGGTCAGACTACGAATGTGTAAAATCCACTCTGTCAAGATAAGAGAAGTAACACAGAATAGAGCAGATTTTCAGAGAAGACCATATGTCCTCTGGGATGAAAATATATGGGCTCCTCAGAGGTTTCCAGTGCCTCTGTTCAGGCCTGTGTGAGTCCCAAACATACCTCTAAGCCAGAAGTTCTGTGAGAAAGTCCTGTATACTTTCTAACATTTCTCCTTTTACTACAGACTGATCAAAGTAATGTTTCTCTGGCAACCAAATAATCCCTGAAAATGTGTCCACTGGTAATAAATTCAATTGATGAGAGAGCCCCAAGAGTCTTTTGACTCAATCTGATAAAACGTTACTACATTCTGGTTCCTTGGAGCCACTCCCAGCCCGGGCCCTCTCTGGGTCTCTGGCTCCTCACAGACACAGGCAGTAAGCTCTTGCACCTAGAAGTGCAGCACCATCCACTCTCCAGCGGTGCAAGCACCTGAGGCCGGGAGCTGGGGAAACCACAGGGATGCTTTCTGCAGAAGCCAGAGAGTCTGGTATACAGATGTGTGCGGGTAAGAAAACGCACCTACAAAGTGAGGGCTTTCTCCTACTCTGCATAGTTGCAGCCTAGTCTAACCTGAAGCCTAGTCTAGGCTACCACTGGCCATATTGCCTACGTCTTGGTATCAGATTTCTAATTTCCTGTATATTTCTGAGTTCCTCCTATGAAAGCACAGATCATAGAAAACAGAACAAGGACTCCTCTCATACATTAGCTCCTCTCATATGTAAAATCCTCTCATATGTTAACTCACTTAATCCTTATAAAAAGCCTAGAAAACATAGAAATGTTAGTAATTTGCTTCGTCATATAGCTATGCAGGGTAGGATTCAAACCCCTAATTGCAGGGAGAGTTCTCTTAGTCACCTCACAACAATAATCTGGCAGGGGGAAGCTACTGCCCCTCTGACTTTGAACTACACAACGCCTGGGCGCTGACTGTAGCCCAGTGCTTGAAGCAACGTATTTCTTCGGATCTCACTATCTGTGCTGAAACCAAGCTCTCTACAACCCTCTTGGAAAATGAGCACTAAAGGCCCAGGTACCTCCATGGTGGAGGCTGAGAAGCAGCATCCTTTCTATCCTTTCGCTTATATTGATACACAGCATGATGTACATATGCTGGTTCTTTACTTGCTACTGGTAAATCCTTACACAAGGTCTTTTGCCGCTCTACACCTCACATTTCCTCAGTGAAAAGAAGAAAACACATCAGCTGATCAAAGTTTCAGGACAAATTAAATGACATGGTGTATATAAAACATAATTCTCAAAAACATGGAGGCTGTGTTTTCCACCCACGTCCTGCACTCTTTAACATGAAACATAAATAAAAACATATTCAGATATGTGTTCCAGGCTGCATCTTATACATGGCTTCCTGCTCAGTTTTGTTAGTCATTATTTATTTTGATGTTTTCAGGACACTCTGTAAATTAATTAGTAGACTGTGGCATTCGAAATTCCGTTTTCGTTCTCGTTTCTCTTCTGAATGTTTTCCTCTCCCACTTGAGAGTGAAAATAAATTATTAAACTCTATCACAGTCTGATTCTTCCTCACCTTTGAAGCTGGCATCGGAGGTTTCTTCTGGAGATATGGATTCTGCAAAGGGCAGTTTTATTACTCATCTTGGGTAAGCAAGGATTAGGGGGATAATCAAAGGTCACGGTTAACACTGTGCTGAATCACTTTTCCAGACTCAGAGAACACAAGCAAACAAGCTCTTACCAATGTGTCTGTGGAATCAGACTTCCTGAAAGAAAAGATCTGTTTGTATCTCAGCCCCTTTCACAGCTGAGAGAGCGTCTGCTCCTGCTAGCATAAAATTATGGGCTGTTTTTAAAGAGGCACTGCCCTTCCTTTGTCTCGCTCATGAGACGAGCCATATTGTCCCTTAAATTCTATGAAGTAGACTGGGATGTTGAGTCAGTAACCCTGGGTCCCCCTGGGTCAGTAGCTGAATTTCCCCCAGCTGGGCCCTGATTCTCACCCATTTTTCTGTCTTGTGACCACGTGTTTGGGCTAAGCAATAGCTTGACAAGAATCCCTTAAGGCATTTTCTCCTTGTTTTCTAAAGCCTCTGAACTTTATTTACTCTATACAGGCCTCAATTGAATATCATAAATTAATTAAACACAACTCTGAGATCCATATATACTTTGGCACTCCAGTTTAAGAAAATTCATGGAAAATTCAAAATCAACAGCCTAATGTGTTGTTCTTTCTCTCTCATGGCTTCCCCTTCCAGCTGGGATATCTGTATATGGAGCACAGCTTGGAACACAATTATTGCAGCAGGAAAGAAGAAACCAGCAGTGAGAGATTCTCTCGCAGGTAGCTCTGCACCACCTGGGGAAGGCTGCCTCAGAGGGATGCGTCAACAGCTGCAGACTCTCATATAGAAGACTTCCAATGGGTTAAGTAACTTTGAAGAAGTAAAATTCTGTCGTCCAATTTTATTTGTCTCTACATCTGACTGCAAGGACTGCTATTCATTACAGAGCTGCCTAGCAGGTGCTTACAAAGTCATCATTCTTTATATTAATCCAGACAACAGGCCATTAGGAACTGTAACTTTAGTTTTGGAAGAAAATACAATGCACTTGGTTGCATGAAAGAGATGCTCTAATGTTTTCCTTTCTTCTGCTTTTAAACTTGAGGTCCTTTCATATCCTTTGAGATTTGGGGGTGATGGAGGAAAGGAGTCAGACAGTATCTTTCTGACATAAATAGACTGTCACATTTTGAAAAAAGGGGGTTTCTATTGTGAAAAAGATAAAATATGAATCATTAGGAATGGCATTCCACAGTAAACCAAAGATTCTTAGGAAGAATAATAATACGTTTTTTTTTCATCTAAAATTCTCGTCATTATTAAATCACAGAAGGGATGCTAATATTTTTACAAAATATTTCGTACATGTTACTACACTTGATTATTTCAGTGTTGCCAGATAATCTCTTTTATTAACTGTGAGCAGCAAGGCTCAGAAAAGTGAAAGAAATTGTCAAAGTTCATCCAGCTACTTTGTACTTGAACCCAGATTTGATATCAAGTCTGCTGGAATGGAAGCTTTGTGCCAGATTCTAGAAGACTGTACATGCCATTCCACAGACTGGGGCAGACACACAAAAAGGGGATCTGCTAGAATAGAAGCTCCAGGACACACACCACACGGACATCTATCTCTTCACTGATGAACCCACATGGCCTGGACAAGGGTCTGGCCCATAGCAGGGCTCAATAGCTGTTTATTGAAGAATTAATAATAAATAAATGGATAAACAAATAAATGGAAAGATTCGGAAGCAGGAACTGGCATAGCAAACTGGCAAGCCATGTTTGATGCTGCCTTTTAACCTTTTTAACCATTTGTTTTCTTAAAAAATAAAGAAAAGCAAAAACATTTTTATCAGACTTTGCTAGTAAAACTACAACTTTTGGTTTCATCAATTTCCCATCAAAACAGTAAGCATTTTGACATTTAATAAACTTCTAAGGAATGTGGTATAGCTACTAATAACAGAGATAAAAAATTATCTTGTAATAAAATAGATGAATTATTATACATAACAATATTCTCAGCCCAGTATAGAACTAGTCCCTACTGTCATATTCCTTCTACTCTGTGGAACAGGAACTGGGAGGGGACAGAGAATGATGGATTGGAAGCAGGTTGACAATATAATTAAGGTGGGGAGGACTGTATTTATAAGGTTTTCCCATTTTGCCTGAGGAGAGAACATCTGCTGTGTAATAAAGTTATTAGTAGTATATATGTTTGAACTTTTTAACTTGGTATGTCACCTCTTTGGCGATGTCAGATAAGAGAACAATAGGGTTTATAAACTTAAGGACCCAAACTGGGAAGAGGGAAAAAATTTGTTCTAGTCTGAGACCTTATTTTTAATTGAAGTATAGCTGATTTACAATACTAATTAGTTTCAGGTGTACAACATAATAATTTGATATTTTTATAGATTACACGCCATACAAAATTATTATAAAATATTGACTCTGTTCCCTATGCTGTACATTACATTCTAGTAACTTATTTATTTTATACGTGGTAGTCTGTGTCTCTTAATCCCCTTCACCCCACTACCCTTTGGTAACCACTAGTTTGTTCTCTGTGAGTCTATTTCTGTTTTGCTATATTTGTTTTTGGTTTTATTTTTTAGATTCTACATAGAAGTGAAACATACAGTATTTGTCTTTCACCATCTGACTTATTTCACTAAATATAATAACCTCTAGGTACATCCATGTTGTTTCAAATGGCAAAATTTCATTCTTTTTAATGGCTGAGTAGTATTCCATTACATACGTATATGCTGTATCTTCTTTACCCATTCATCTGTTGATGAATAATGTAGCTATGTTTTATAAATGCATTATAAATAATGTAGCTATGAACATTGGATGCATGTATCTTTTTGAGTTAGCGTTTTCCTTTTCTTTGGATGAATACCCAGGAGTGGATTTGCTGGATCATATGGTGGTTCTAGTTTTAATATTTTGAGCAACCTCCACACTGTTTTCCAGAGTAGTCACATCAACTTACATTCCCACCAACAGAGTATAAGGGTTCCCTTCTCTCCACATCCTCTCCAACACTTGTTATGTCTTGCCTTTTTTGACAATGGCCATTCTGCCGGGTGTGAGGCAATATCTCATGGTGGTTTTGATTTGCATTTCCCTGATGATTAGTGATGCTCAACATCTTTTCCTGTGCCTCTTGGCCATCTATAATGTCTTGTCTGGGAAATTTTCTATTCAGGTCCTCTGCCCATATTTTTTAGGTAGATTGTTTGTTTCTTGCTATTGAGTTGTATTATAAGTTCTTTACATAGTTTAGATATTAACCCCTTATTGGACATATCATTTGCAAAGTAGTTCAGGTTATCTGAAGCAACTATGAGAAATAATACCTTATAAGTTGAGGGAAGTAAAGTTGAACATTAACATAAAAAAGTATACAGATGGTTTTTCTATCAAGTAAATAATTTAATACATGCAGTGCTGGATAAGGAAATGGTATGTCGTACCTCTGATACTAACAATACACGTGTATAAAACCTGAACACATCATTACACTTTCTATCATTTCCTCAATGAAAATTATTCAGAACTATTTTTAAACTTTGAACTTTAATTTACAGGTCTGTGGTTTGTTTTATTTTAAATATTTGTAAGGAGGATAGGGTAAGGGGAAAAGTGTCAATAAATGTACATGTTATCCTCAACAAAATAAACTACCTGGCTTTGTGCCCCAGGCCACAAGTGAGGCTGAGCCCAAACTGTCTTAGAACATAATCTTTAAAAATTAAAGTCCTTTCCAGATATCATACAAAATCTATGATACTGTTCTATAATACTAATATTACATATTACATAACCTCTAGGTACATCCATGTTCCTATTTTAGTCCTATACCTAAATTGATAAATTCAAGCAAAAATATAAGTATTATATAACCTACTTTTGAGGCTTATCACACAGCATGATTAGAGTTTGAATTTTAACTCTGTTGCTTCCTACTCAGCGACTCTTGCCAAGTTACTTAACTTTTGTGATTTTTAGTTTTTCCCCTCTTAAAACATACTGCCACTACATCATGGTATTGTTGAGAAGATTAAATGAGAAGACATAATTAAAACAACTAGTAATATCTGCCATATAATCGGTGTTCAGTAATATTAGCATCATTCTTCTTTTGTTAGCATATTCATTCCTACATGAAATATTCACTGACTTTATAAAATTTGACAATATAAGGAACGCAGAATTCTCTGTTAATCTTCTATCTTACGTTTCAAGAACCAGTTGATATTTCTTACCTGAATCAATATTTAAAATGATGAGTTCCACAATGTATCACTTCTTCAATTCATCTAAGTTGGCATTCTTCAGTAGAGTTTTTAGTCATCAACTAGGATTAACTGGCTACCCAGAAATTTCATTCTTCTGTGAAGTTAGGATAGTATGTGGAAACTCTTTTCTATTAATAACCAATTTTGAAAATGTGTTTGGTTTATTAACCACCATAAGTAATGGCAGGTATAATTCTTCTGGCTTTCTCTTTTTGTTGTTATTATTATAGACTCCTGAGTTTTCATTTATTTAATGTCTCTATAATCCATAATCATTTTTCTTTATGACACTCTAATAGTCAACATTTGGCCTTCATGAGTTTCTTCAAGCTGAGTCCTGCCCTTTTAAGTTGATCTCTTATTTATTGAAAGTTTTCTTGCTTTCTGACATAACAAAATATCTGAACTCAACAATATTTTCTAATGTTCTCCACTGCAAAGACCTAGAAACAATGTCATTCCATAAACAATGAATACTTCTAGTAACCAGATTTGACTTCTAATATAATTTCCTAAATTTCCTACTAAAAGAAATGAGATCTCCTTGAAGAAATGGTTGACTCTATGTCTCAGATAGGGAAATTCTGAGATCAGGTACAGAGTTTTTCAAATCCCCAATTACTAATCACGCACAGACAGCAAAGGATTATCAGAGTTCTGAGGAAAGACAGAGGTAAAATATCTTTTAAAAAAACTTATGAAAAACATACACTATATAAAAGAATTTTAAAATACACATATTTTAAACACAAATATATACACACATATGTAGTGCAGTCAGAGAAATAAAAATGGTAATGTATATATGAAACAAGAATAGATTACTAAAAATAAAGGTATATTTGACAACAAAAAATAGCTCTTGGGAATTAAATGTATGATAGGAACGTAAACTTCCATAAAACTAAATAAGGGGATTTCATATGAAGAATAAAATTAAAGAGAGAGAGATTAAATAAGCATAGAAAATATAAGTACATTGGAATACCATTCCTGAATATCCAAATGGAAAACAACAGAATTCCAGAAAAAAAGAATTTAAAAAATGGAAAAAAAATCACTAAAATCTTTTTTAAAAGTCCCAGGACATGAAAACTAATGTTACCAAACTGAATAGGCCTACAGAGCACATAAAACAATGGCCGTGAACAAACCAACACCCATGCTGACCATTAGGAAATTATATATCACTGAAGTACTAAGGGTAGAGGGGAACAAGTTACATACAATGAATCAAGAGCAGAATGTCTTCATACTTCTAAACAATAAAGCTGGAAGCAATACCTTCATCATGCTGAAGGAAAACTAATTCCCACCTAGTGAAATTATGAGGCAAGTAAGTGGACCAGGCAGGTCTCAAAATTTGCTTCCCACGTACTCTTTCTCAAGATGCTCCAGGAGACCAAGTTCTAACAGCATGAGTCAGGTGGAGGGACTCAAGAGAAGCACACGTGGAAAGATGCCATTAAATTATGTTTAGCCTGAGCTGAGAATACCCTGGTTAGTTGGGTCCAGAATCTCATCTACATTTGGCTTGTCCTGATGACATACAAACAAATTTCTCTTCTTCCCTCCATGACCTGTTTCCTGGAAGAGTTGAAAACATTCATCTTTACTCCACAAAGGTTCTGTTTTGACTTACTTGACTTACTTCCACTTACTTTGGAAGCTGCTGATGCACTATACCTGAGCAGGTGACCTGAAGTTAATGAATCATTTGCAAATTAGGCTGGACTCCTGTCCTTGCTCACTGGCTTCTACAGGGAAGGCTTTTAAAACATTTTCAAGGAAATGCCACCAGACACAGGGGCTCTGCTCATCTAACTTATCTTTTCCTGCTACCCTCCTTTAATACTATTATCATTGCCCTCCTTAACACATCTAGGCTTGTGCTTAATACCCATCTTTTCAAAACTAAAGGATATATTGTTTATGGACACATACATGGATAGTAAACTTACAAAAAAGTACAAGGGTATAATCAGCACAAAGATTAGGAAAATGGTTACTCTGGTGGAATGAGAGGTATGTGACTAAAAAGGACTCAGATACTTCTAAACTATGGAAAATGATTTCTTCCTATAAGTAGATGATATTTACAAAAATGTTACTTTTATTATTTTGCTCTAAAGTTAATTATGTATAATTATACATATAATTATATACTTTTTCCAAGGGTAAGATATATTTTTTATACACACACACACACAATTTCTTCCTACACTTAAAATTTTCTGGGTTTGAAATTCGAATCAAGTCCCTCACACAACGAATGAATGGTTAATTTACTCAAGGCAATTCATCACAAAGAAATAAAGATCCCAGAATGTCTATAAAGTAAAAGAAAAACAAAAGATCAGGCATTGGAATTCTTGTTGATAATTCTGGAATATTTAAGATAAAAAAGACATGTCTTCAAAATGCTGAAGAAAAAGTATTTTGAACTTGGTTGACGAGTCCAACTATCAATTAAATATGAACAAATCTTAAAAGTTGAAATGAATTCTTGCTTCACTTCATTCTTAAGAGTTAACTGAGGACTTGCTCAAGAAAAATGATTATGCAACATAAAAGATCATATGGAACCAAGGAAAAAGGAGATTCAACTCAAAAGAGAAGTGTCAATGAAGATTTGCAGTGCAAAAGTGGGTAGCAGGCTCAGAGAGATGTTTACCTTGAAGCAGGTGCACAGAGTACTCTAGAAAGGAAGAATCCAATCAAGAAAATTAATCCATTAATTGATTTTCCTATATATTCAAGAATTTGGAAAATCACATTGTGGTGTGTTCAACACAGGTTGAATATAAAGTTTGGTAACGTGGATAGGAAAAAAAAAAACAAGACAATTGCTAAGTCTCAGAAAAAGAAAAAATATATAAGTGATTATTGCATGCCACTCACTTTGTAGTAAGCAAGATATATGTAACATAATAAGTTAAACATGAACATTTAACTGACCTCAACTTTATGATACAATTTGTCAGCAGAATTGGAGCTGGGAGAGTAGAGGTGGAATATAAAGAAACACCCCATTTATGAAAATATGAAGTCAGTAGAAATTATATATAATCATATATATCATTTTTTTATCAAGGCAACTTTGAACTAAGCATGCTATTATTACTTAGAATTATAAAGCTTATTCCAGTAACAGCTGAAAAAAATTGAAAACTCCATTTCTTCCATTTGGTTGTATATTAGTAATATTTCCCATATTTCAGGGCAATTTAGTTTTTAATGATTGGCACATACTACTTTGATTAAAATAAAACTTACATTAGACAATCATAAGTACCACCAAACCGAAAACTTTAATTTCTCTGAATTATGAAAGATAAGAACCCAAAAGTCAAAGTAATGGATTCTTTAATGATGACTTATTGCAGAACATAATTAAACAGGGAGTTTTTCCTAACTCCCATTGACTCTTATTGAATATCCATTATTTCATAGCAGAAAATGGATTCTAACAATTAAGCCTCTTTTTTTTAGGACTTTTATTGAGATATAATTGACATACAATACACTGCATATATTTAAAGTATACAAATTGATTTTTTTCTTATTAGTAAGGTATATATGGCAATCCCAATCTCCCGATTCATCCCACCCCAAAATCCCCCCCACCCCTGTTTTCCCTCCTTGGTGTCCATGTTTGTTCTCTACATCTGTGTCTCTATTTCTGCCTTGCATACCAGTTGATTTGTACCATTTTTCTAGATTCTGCACATATGCATTAATATACGATATTTGTTTTTCTCTTTCTGATTTCACTCTGATGACAGTCTCTAGGTTCATCCATGTCTCTACAAATGACCCAATTGCATTCCCTTTTATGGCTGAGTAATATTCCACTGTATATATATATACCACATCTTCTTTATCCATTCATCTGTTGATGGACACCTAGGTTGCTTCCATGTCCTGGCTGTTGTAAATAGTGCTGCAATGAACATGGGAGTGCATGTGACTTTTTGAATTATGGTTTTCTCTGGCTATATGCCTAGTAGTGGGATTGCTGGGTCATATGGTAATTTCATTTTTAGTTTTTTAAGGAACTTCCATACTGTTCTCTATAGTGGCTGTATCAATTTACATCCCCACCAGCAGTGCAAGAGCATTCCCTTTTCTCCACACCCTCTCCAGCATTTATTGTTTGTAGATTTTCTGATGATGCCCATTCTAACTAGTGTGAGGTAATACCTCATTGTAGTTTTGATTTGCATTTCTCTAATAATTAGTGATGTCGAGCAGCTTTTCATGCGCTTCTTGGCCATCTGTATGTCTTCTTTGGAGAAATGCCTATTTAGGTCTTCTACCCGTTTTTTGATTGGGTTGTTTGTTTTCTTGATATTGAGCTGCGTGAACTGTTTATATATTTCGAAGATTAATCCTTTGTCTGTTGATTCGTTTGAAAATATATTCTCCCATTCTGAGGGTTATCTCTTCATCTTGTTTATAGTTTCCTTTGCTGTGCAAAAGCTTTTAAGTTTCATTAGGTCCCACTTGTTTATTTTTGTTTTTATTTCTATTACTCTAGGAGGTGGGTCAAAAAAGATCTCGCCGTGATTTATGGCGAAGAGTATTCTTCCTATGTTCTCCTCTAAGAGTTTTATAGTGTCTGGCCTTACATTTAGGTCTTTAATCCATTTTGAGTTTATTTTTGTGTATAGTACTAAGTAGTGTTCTAATTTCATTCTTTTACAAGTAGCTGTCTAGTTTTCCCAGCACCACTTATTGAAGAGGCCATCTTTTCTCCATTGTATATCCATGCCTCCTTTGTCATAGATTAGTTGACCATAGTTTATTTCTGGGCACAATTAAGCTTCTTGATAATCATGTAGAATACATATACGGGTTGGCCAAAAGGTTTGTTTGTTTTTATCCATAAGATGGCTCTAGTAGCACTTGGTTGTCTTTAACTTCATTTGAAACAATTTTGTTAGATTGTATGTGACAGCTTTAATATCAGCATCCATTTAAAAAAAGACATCAAAATTGGTGAATTTTTGTGTAGCCATTTTAATATTGAAGATGGAAGAAAAAAAGCAACATTTTCTGCATATCATGCTTTATTATTTCGAGAAAGGTAAAAACACAACTGAAATGCAAAGAGACTTGTGCAGTGTATGGAGAAGGTGCTGTGACTGATCCAATGTGTCAAAAGTGGTTTGCGAAGTTTTGTGCTAGAGATTTCTCACTGGACGATGCTCCATGGTTGGGTAGAACAGTAGAAGTTGATAGCGATCAAATAGAGACATTAATTGAGAACAATCAACATTACACCATGCAGGAGTTGGTGGACATACTCAAAATATCTAAATCAAGCACTTAAAATCATTTATACCAGCCTGGTTATGTTCATCGTTTTGATGTCTGGGTTCCACATAACTTAAGCGATAAAAAACCTTCTTAACTGTATTTCCGCATGAGATTCTCTACTTAAACATAGTGAAAATGTTCTGTTTTTAATACAAATTGTGACAGGCAGTCAAAAATGGATACTGTACAATAATGTGGAACAGAACAGATGGTAGGACAAGCGAAATGAATTCCCACCAAACGCACCAAAGGCCAGTCTTCATCCAAAGAAGGTGATGTTGTGTATATGGTTGGATTGGAAGGGAATACTGTATTGTGAGCTCCTTCTGGAAAACCAAACGATTAATTCCAACAAGTACTGCTCCCAATTAGCCCAACTGAAAGCAGCACTCGAGAAAAAGCATCCAGAATCAGTCAACAGAAAATGCATAATCTTCCATCAAGATAAGACAAAACCACATTTCTTTGATGACCAGGCGAAAACTGCTACAGCTTGTCTGGGAATCTCTGATTCATCCACTGTGTTCACCAGACATTGCACCTTTGGATTTCCATTTATTTAGGTCTTTACAAAATTCTCTTAATGGAAAAAAATTTCCATTCCCTGGAAGATTATAAAAGGCACCTGAAATGGTTCTTTGCTCAAAAAGATAAACAGTTTTGGGAAGATGGAATTATGAACTTCCCTGAAAAATGGCAGAAGCTAGTGGAACAAAAGGGTGAATACGTTCTTCAATAAAGCTCTTGGTGAAAATGAAAAATGTGGCTTTTATTTTTACTTAAAAACCAAAAGCACTTTTTGGCCAACCCAATATATATATATTTTAAACCCTGTATTGGAATATAATTGCTTTACACTGTTGTGCCAGTTTTTGCTGTACAGCAAAGTGAATCAGCTGTATTTATACATATATCCCCATATCCCCTCCCTTCCATGACTCCTTCCCACCCTCCCTATCCCACCCCTCTAAGTCATCACCCATCATGGAATGGATCTCCCTCTATTATGCAGCAGCTTTCCACTAGCTGTGTATTTTACATTTGGTAGTGTATATATGTCAATGCTACTCTCTCACTTCATCCCAGCTTCCCCTTCGCCCCCCACCCTGAGTCTTCAAGTCCGTTCTTTACATCTACATCTTTATCTTGCCCTGTCACTGGGTTCAGCAGTACCATTTTGTTAGATTCCATATATTTTAAAGTAAACAACATGTATAACTGGAAGATCAGACTTTTCTTCTGCTATGGAAACCCTTTAACCAAATAGTCTGTTAAAAAGTCAGAAATGTATTAAAGCACTTTAGTTCCTGGGAAAAATAAATGACTTTACATTTCCTCTCTACTTTCAAGTGCTAACTATGCTTTATTACTCCATAGGGTCTATTTCACTTGGAAAGGCTAACATTTTTGAAGAAGCTGTTTCCTCTGTGTTTAGAATTTATTCATGAATAGGCAATGTGTGATACCTAGGTAAATTCCTGTCAATTACACTCACTGCTGTATTTCCATCATATGTGTAAACTGATGAACTTAGAACTAAGTAAAACATAATTTGTATTTACCATTTCAGAGCACTAAACCAATGCGTTTCCCCTGGTGGAGGAGGAGATTATATAGACACTGAGCTGCATTCCCAACAGCTATTTAGAACGCATAATAGGATAGCCAATGTGGGTAATCCCCCAAACAAATAAGGCACCCCTGTGCTCTCAGAGATGGCATTTTTGGGGGGAGATACAGGCACAGATAACCACAACGCAAGTTAGATTTGACAGGCGCTTTGACAGAAACGTAAGCAAGTGCTGGGGCAATACTGAAAAAAGAGAAAATATGCACTAAAAGGAACGGAAAATTAAGAAATTTTACTGAAGGCTTCCAGGCAAGGTGTCCTAGAGATGGCATCTGGAATGAGACTTCAGTGATAAGTAAAATTGTCTTGTCAGCTGAACACCAAGTACATTTCAAATTTTTATGTCCTTGTTTGCCTTTGCCATGGAGACATGGATTACACGTTTAAGGGAGTTTTTCTTGATATTACATATACCAAGAGCTTACTTCACTGTTGCTGTATCAGGCAAAAGCTTTAATTTCTTGCTAGTATTCCATCTCTACATCTGCACAGCATTGTACAACCACCTCTCTTTTCCTCTGCTTTCCTATTTTTTGTATATCTCTCTCATTTTATGTGGTTCACACCACTAGTATGGTCTGATTATGGTATGATTTTCTTTGACTCTATGACACTAAATAATCACAACTGCCTGTTTTGTATACAGATAATATATTTCAATAAATTATTTTCTTTGACTCTATGACACTAAATAAACAAACTGCCTATTTTGTATACAGAGAATATGTTTCAATAAATACCTAATAATACCTTTAGAGACAATAGTAAATGCTTCCAAAGCCTTATCTGAATATAATTTCTGGTGTTAAACACCTTCTTATCTAGCTAATATTGGCATTTTCTCATTTCCCTTTAACAGGTCATGCCGCTTACAGTAACAAATAGATTGTGATTCTGACAGTACCAACCTTTTGTAGGGGGGAAAAAAGGGCAAACAAGTAGCACTGTGTAAAATTTCCTGTCACACCCACTACAAGCATTAAGATAGATTACCTGTTACTAGAGTAATTACAGACCATATTTACTAAAGGGAGGTAAAAGCTGCATTTGAACTTCTTTAAGCTCAACCTAAGCAATCAAAATAAAAACCATAACATAATCCATATGTCATAAATGTGTTTGGCTTGTAAATTGATCAGGAGTAGCCTGTCTTTTAATTATTTAATGGAAAATCTAATAGTAATTGAGTTCTTACCCAAATATGTCTATTTTTTCCCCTTCTTTATAAAAGAATTTCCCTTCCCCTGTTTTTTTGTTTGTTTTTTGCTTTTGCTTGGTTGGTTGGTTTTGGGTTTTTTTGTTTGTTTGTTTGTAGCTAGAAAATGCTGTGTGTCTAGTCTGGACCAAGTAAATGCCGGAGCGCTTCCCTGAGGAGAAAGGTCCTCTCCAGCTCTCTCTCACCATGACAGTGACCCACAGTATCTGAGATGCCCGCTGCTGCGTAATCCAGCCTATGAACCACACATGGTTTTACAAGAAATACGCCTTTGTTGTGCCAATTTGGGATTGTTTTCTTGCCACAGACTATCCCATTCTGATAGACACTGACAAGAAGGAAGATATTTGACTTTTCAAACCCTGAGGGCTGAGTCACTGGTCAGGGGCTCCTGACAGAAGAGAAAGCAGAGGCATTCCATTCACTTCAGCCTGGCTGGGCCCTGGTGTGTGCCCCCAGTTTCATTTCCTTGGTTTCACTCTTGCTATGATATAGTCAAGATTCTGAAGTTCAGCCTGCAGTCATGTTTGTATCAATCATAATGGTGTTGCTCATAACAGAGGCTTTACTGTTGTTTCTGTTTGTTTTCTTAAGTTATTGCTACATAAAGAAAATCAAGATTCGAGATATGTATTTATGTTGTGTGTGTCTGCGTGTGTCTCTGTGTGTTGTGTGTATGTGTATGTCATTTCTGTCTCCTCTTTTAGAACTCAGGACATCTACATCCAGGCTATATCTGCCCCAAAATGTAGAGTCAGGATGCCTCTGTCACTCCCAACACTGATGGGGAGCACAGGCTGCCATTCAGCATCATACCTGAGCTGCTGTTTTTCTTGTAGAATCAAGAGGACAGTGAAATATTTCTTACACTCATTTCTCGGCATGACGTGTGAATATAATGGAGAGACCAGGAAGGCCACAGGCTTCAAGTAAAATGAGAGGGACTGAATTTCTTTGTGGAAGTGAAAACGACCCTTTGCACCTGAACGACTTCACTCATTTTTGTTACTGGTCTAGGCCCAGTGCACATTAAAGATATCAACTTTGTTCTATTTGATTCCTAACATCTACTTGAAGGTATTCTGGGGGTATCTTCAAGTCATCTACTTGGTTAATATAAAATTCAAAGCTTTTATTTCAAATCAAAATAAAATGTATATCATACATCTGTAACTGAGAAAACAGGATGAAAATAAATTGCATTCTTGTGTTCATCTCACAAATACACAGGTAACATAGAGTAGTAGTTAGCAGTAAGGACAATTCAAAGGAACAGCCTTGTAAGCAGGTCTTTGCAGGAAACAGCTCTCTGGAAGAGGCCCTTTGTCTTGTTACTTTAGCAAGCTATTTTAACTAACCCCCAGACCAAGTACACCTTTCAAATCTTTTGATCACACAAAGCCTCGCCTAACCTGTTGATTCTTTCTTTAGATGCAAGAAGTAGAAATGAAGAACGAGTAATTAACCCATGACTAGATTTTTTCCCCAGCTTCCCCTTCAGTAATCTCCCAAGCCAATGCTATGAACAAAATAGCATCTAAAGAAAAACCACAAGGAATCAACAAGCCTGCACACAATGGGAGATGGCCAAGAGTCTGACCCCCCACCTCAATGATTAACTGAGATCGTTTCCCCTTTTTTCCCTTGAAAAACTTTCACACCCCCACAGAATCTTTGGAATTGGTGCTGGGACATGAGTGCACCTTCTCCCCAGGTGGCCGGCCTCCTGAGTAAAGCAACCTTTCCATTTCTATCAGCACTGGTCTCTCAAGGATTAGCTTTAAACAGTGAGCACATGAACCTGCCTTTGAATCCTGCCTCTGATACTTCTCAATTTTTTGACTTGGGCATGTTTCTTAGTCTCTCTATGCCTTGAAACCGTAACCACAAGTGGAGATACTGATAACACCTACTTCAGAGAGTGTTATGAGAACTAAATGAGTCAACATTAGTAAAGTGCTTCAAACAATGCTTGGCAAATAGTAGGCACACACAGTTATCAAATACAAACTCCGTCTCTGTGGTTTAGAAAGAATCGGTTTAGAAAGAATCACTCTGTTGCTTAAATCCCTGCAGCAGCTTTTGATTTGCCAGACACACTCATCACTATTATTCAGTTCACCATCTTTAACTGTAGTTGCTTATGAATCTCTATCCCTAGAATGAAATGCCTCCTCTGGCCTTTAAATTTTTGTCCTCTGTCCCTTGAGCAATGCCAGAAACCAAATAGGGAATATGTATCTATTTAATAAAAATCTTAACAGCTATGCCAGTCACACCATTGCATTGCCATTGAGGTAACTAGCCACAGATGACAGTTAGGTAACATCTTCCCCCAAGGACTTGAAGAACTGGACAAAATGGGTATGCCCTCAAATTGCTTTCAGTGGCCTTGGTCTGCAGCAGCTTGAAGCAGGGTTTCAGTTCCTGGCCAGTGACTGAGGTCGGGTCATGGTGGTGAGAGCACCGAATCCTAGCTCTAGACCAGTGGTCAGTGACAAGGCCCCGGCCCTTCGGCTTTCCACAAAGAGGGAAAGCAGTGAAATAAGTACAGTTTTTATTAGGAGAAAAACAGTACAGCATGTGCGGATGGACACACGGGTGGGCTCAAAAAGAGAGTCGTGCCCTCATGGCAGTTTGAATCACTTATATGTGGCATTTCTTCCGGGTTTCCTTTGGCCAGTCATTTTGATGTGCCTGATTCAAAGTCCATATTTGATATATCTTAGGGTATTCCCATGTGTGCGCATTTCTTAGCCAAGATGGATTCTACTGAAGAGGCCTATGGGTAGGTTTAGCCACTTGGCATCACTCCCCTTTGACTTCTAAAGAGCCTTTCTGCACATGTGTAGTTGGGTAAGTCTCCCGACTTCAAGAATGAAGAGTACGTAGTCTCTTATCTTCTATCTGGGCAGGGCCCAGCCTCTTTTCTCAATTGTCCTGTTATTCCCATCTCAGGGCATTGGTCCACAGGGAATGAACTCAAACTGTTTGCCCTGAGGGCCCAAGTGTTTCCTGCCTCAAAATGTTGAATACATGCAAAAATTGTCAGAGTGTTCCAGGAATACATTCTATTGAAATTTTAAGTTGATTATTGATCAAATTACTATCATTTCAACTGAATTACCATGAAAGCGACAGTGATTTGAGGAGTCAGAAAGTCTCATTCATCAGGAATTTGCCATGTCCTTAAAACTCTCTCTCTCTCTCTCACATACACATACACACACAAACAAGAAGATCTGATTTTTGTTTGTGAGCTTTACCAACATATAAAATGGTAAAAATAATAGTAACAATTATCCCAGGTAAATAGTTAACTGCTGCCTGTAAAGTATTTGCAAACAAAAAGTACCATATAAATTCTTAATAATAATAATTAGCAAAGCCTAGAGATTTTAAAAGGAAAACCTCTTTGGCTCAATTTATTTCTGCCATTTTAAATATATGAAACTTCTTTATCTACAGTTTCTCTTTGCTAACCAAATGACAATGTACAAAATGCAAGCACTCAGGCAATTTAAGATTACATCACTCATTTGCACATCGAAAGAGGCTTTTTAAAACCATTGCCTACTATCATGTAAATATCAATGCATACCATTCTTAACCTGTAAAATGTTTATTGAAAATCTTATGGGCTTCACTTAAACTGAATCCATTAGATACCCAGTTTGCTGCTAGGACAAACAATAGCGTCTTTTACTTAGCAGAGAAGTATCATTCCACAAATATGGCAGACCACCAGAAAAGTCACACATCACAAAAGCTATAAGAAAACTTTACACAAAATAGCTGGATAAGTCATTGGAGAAGTTCTGCATAGGAGTCCTGAGAGCTTGGTAGGCATTGTTATAACACAAAAAGGGAGACGGTTCAACTTAAAGCTCTTTCTATCATAGAGGAGATAACTCAGTAGTCTTAGACTAGATTTAGAAATATGAAAGACTCCAGTAAATCTGACATTTACTATTTTTAACTGCCTCTTCTACCATCTTGACATCTGCCAACATCATAAGTGCTAGGTTCAAATGCACAGGCTTTCAGACTCAACCCCTAGTAATGCCATCTCCCTGCAGCATGGCCTTGGAAGAAACACATGTCCTATCTGTGCCTCAATTCCCTTATCTATAAGATGAGAGGGGTATTAAACCTGTCATGTAGTGTTCTTGTCAGTATCAAATGTAATAAAATTTGCTAAGTGCTTAAAAGCATTCCTGCCAAATGCAACTCCTCAAGGGGTGTGCATATGTGTATGTTCACCGGATAAATACACTGAACAGAAGGGGACTGAAGGCAGAGTTATTTAGTAAACTTGGAGAGACAGCCTTTCAGTTTGACATTGATGGTACAGCAAAAGTAACCTGATCATATCATTCAAACTGGTTTAGATACTTTTGTTGATCTTTGTATTTCTACAAATTCCTCTTGCCCACCGTCCCACCCCCCAGAAAAAAAATTAGTACACTTCATAAAAAGTAACAAATTAGTTATCTGGTGTAGGGAAAGATAAAAAGAAATTTAAAGTTATTTGGATAAAATACTCCTCATTTTTTCACCTGCTTGATTAGTTTCAAGGTTGAAATTGCCAGAAATATATCTTTTAAGCCAAATTTGTCAGGTGCCCAAGAATCATGGTTTAGATTTTCAATATAAAAGAGGGATTAAAAGTATGGAAATTGAAATGAAAAGGCCTTGCTTTAAATCCAGTTTTCTCCACTTTCTGGTGTGTGGCTTTAAGAAAATTTCTTCAGTGCTACAAGCCTCAGTTTATTCACATAAAACATAAAGCATAATACCTACCTGACTGAAATATTGTGAGAAATAAATCAACATTTTGAGAATTAAATTAAATCAAACAATGTATGTAAAGCACTGTACCTTCTTGCTCCTATGAAACAATCATTTGAAGCTTATTATATCATTACAGTATTTATCTTAAATATTTCAATCCTTCAAAACATTTTAATATTTTGAGAAACAATAATTTTTCCAAATGAGCAAACACTGAAGAGTATGTTTTCTTGATAACGATTTTCTAGAGCAAGTTCTACACAAAGTGTGGACTCTGGACCAGAAATATCAGCATCACTTTGACTCTTGTTAGAAATGCAAATCCCTGGCGCCCACCTCCAAACTGCTGAACCAAAATATCTGGGGATGGGGCCCAGGAACCTGTTTTAACAAGCTTTCCAGATGACCCTTATGCATGTTAATTTTGAGAAGCACTGGTCTAGAGCAGCAGAATTACAGGTGTCCTCACAGGACTGTCTCAAATAATTGCGTGATCTAGAGCAGGAGTTGGTACACTTTTCTTCAAAGGGCCACCCAGTGAATCTTATAGACTTCGTGGGCCATATAGTCTCTGCCAAAAGTACTCATTTCTGCTACTGAAGTGTAAGAGGAGCTGTAGATAATACGTTAAATAAGTATGGCTGTGTTCCAACAAAACTTACTATAATAGGTAGCAGGCTGTAGTTTGCTGACTCATATATCCTGTTAGGCTTGTGTACTGCACAGTCTACATAATTAACAGACTTAATGATTGTATCCCTCCCAAAATTCATATGCTGAAGCACTAACCCCCAATGTGATGTTACATAGAGGTGGGTCTTTGGAAGGTAATTAGGTTTAGATGGGGTCATAAAGGTGAGACACTATTAGATTAGTCCATATAAGAAGAAAATACACCCAGGAAAAGCCATCTAACGACAAAAGGAGAAGGCAGCTGTCTGCAAGCCAGGAAGAGAGTGCTCACCGAGAACAGACTCTGATAACACCTTGACTGTGGAATTCCCAGCCTTCAGAGCTGTGAGAAATTAATACCCATTGTTTAAACCACCAAGACAATGGCATTTTGTGATCACAACCCAAACTAAGACAATAACTATATGCACTGGTGCTGTTTCTGTGTTCAAAGAAGAAACTCTGCAGCATACAGATGCTAACAGATGAATTCAAGGGAAGCATTTTATTTTACCCAGGCATTATTCCTTTGGTCTGTGACATGATCCCTTGGTTTGTAACATGATCTATTAGCAAACCATTAAAGGGTTGTCCATTCTACCATATGATGAGCTGTGCGCTATTAACTGTGAGAGTACTCAACATCGAGGACAGTTGGGTGACTGTAGTATGGGTTACACAAAAATAGACCCAATAAAGACTTAGGTTGTCTCCGTGATTCTAATTTATGAAATGCCATCAAGGTTTTCTGTTCCTTGGAAAATAACTTCTGGGATTATTTCTCTCCATCTCTCAAGAAGAGTACAAAGCAGTATAAGTAGTTCCAATTATAATAAATATCAAGATTTTCTTAATACCTTTTCACTCTGAAACGGTAGCTGACAAGGAGAGGGTGGAGAGCTTTTACAAACAGTAACTCAGCTTCAAGTGATACTGTTGACATTTTAGAGGAGAAAAATGCCAGTATTAATTCATTGAACTAAAATTCTCACGGACATTTTAAAATATATTCCAGTTTCC
Organism: Hippopotamus amphibius kiboko; assembly: GCF_030028045.1. Taxonomy (NCBI): domain Eukaryota; kingdom Metazoa; phylum Chordata; class Mammalia; order Artiodactyla; family Hippopotamidae; genus Hippopotamus; species Hippopotamus amphibius. The sequence continues at coordinate 9,408,382 of NC_080194.1, forward strand.
CAGGATTTAAATTAGTTCCTGGAAACAAGTAACTCACTAGAAAATGATGCTTCTCCACTTGTGGGGGCTTTAACCTGGACGAGTGGGTGAGCCATCCCAGATCCCTGTCCTAATTGTGGCCTTGCACATGGTAGATGCTCCCAAGCATTTGTCAAATAAAGTTAACTTTCTGACTCAAAATACCATAAGCCAACGTAGAGTTTCATAAGGATAAATACAGAGACCCATCTGGAAAATATTTTTCTCAAAGAGTTCTGCTATTGATTAAGTATTTTACTATTCAAGGAGCCAAAAGACACAGCAAATTAATTCTGACCTTTGATTTAGAAGCCAATTAATTCAACATGTCACGATTTCATGTATTCATGTATTCTTTCTCTCAGCAAACATTTGAAAACAAAGATTAATAAAAAGAAATCCTGTTTTCAAAAACTGTATGATATACTGAGAAAATCAATATACAAATAAATACAATATAGCATAAGTATGCTCTGAGAACAAAGGAGAATTTCCCCAGCTCTTACTAAAGCGAATAAAAAAGTTTCAGAGAAGAGATTTATTGAATAATATATAGTCAGTGCCTGACATGTATCAGGCATTATTTTAAGCAAGGGGGAGACTTTAGTGGGGAAAACAAAAGTAAAACGAAACAAAAAAATAACACCTGATAGAAATTCTCACCCTCATACAGGTTACAATCTAGTGGCTGGGGAAGCGAACTGCAAACAATGTATATACTAAAGAAGTACATCATGCAGACGGCAAAAGGGATCTGCACTACTGAAAAATGGCACAAGGCAAAAGAGATCAGAGATACATTTCTCCCAGGGTTGAAATAAATCCTGTTAGGGGACGATGCCATGAGTCATGATGATGAGTGTGGAAAGCGTGAATGACTACCCATTAATTAGTATAATTGATAATAAGACGATTGTCAGTATAACTTTCTCTGAAACTGTTTGTACTACTTCTTATAACACCTCCATGAAGGCATATGTTGAATGTGAGGCTTACTCCTGAATATAGGATGCTAGTAGCAGCTAGAGTTAACACAAATAGAAGGAAAAATAGTCCTAATTTTACGTCTGTCTGTCAAATGGTGTAGTGCTGGGATTGGTGTTCAAATTTGTTAATGCTAAAGTAAGAGACAGAATAGGTGCAATTAATGACTAATAGTTCTAATGAAGTTAAAGGTCAAAATAGTTATTTAGTATATAATTTTATGGAATCTGCAATTGGGTTGCTGTAATTTGCATGGACGTACAATATCCGGTTCTTTCCGTAACTGTGTACAGTCTAAATTTTTTTCTCTAAAGGGATGGATAGTAAATACTTTAGACATTACTGGTCATATAGTCTCTGTTACAACCACTCAGCTCTGACATTGTCATTGTACTACAATGTTGCCAAAGACAATATGTAAACAGACATGCTGTGTTCCAATAAAATTCTATATGGGTACCAAAATTTGAACTTCATATATTTTTCACTCATCATAAAATAGTTCTTTTGATTTTTTTTAACCATTTTAAAGTGAAAAAAAAAAAAATGAGAGACATTCTTAGGTCACAGACAGTACAAAAACAGATAAATGGTTAGAACTGGCCTATTGGCTGAAGTTTGCTAATCCCAGGCCCATTACTTTTCATTCAATCAATGTTATAAAAGCTATGGAAAATATGATTGGGAAAATAAGTAGTTGAAGGCTGAGTAAAAATATACCTGTTAAGATGTCGAGTTGGAGCTGAAGCTCTGGGTATCACCATTTAACTTATATGCAATTACTAGGCTCTTAATGAGCCCTACTCTTGGCTTTGTATGTTTAACAAATTTAAATGATTGCATCTGTTCAATTTATGGTGTTTTGTAAAGTGGGCCTTAAGTCTTTTGTTTTTTCCTACTTGAATGACTGTAGTATAAGCTGAAATCACGTGCTCCAGCCTGAATTCAGATCTCCTGCAATTTGACTTAAATAAAACCTTAAACAGCTGCTACACAATTAGGATTCCTGCAATCCAACACTGAGGTCATAACCCTATTGTCAATATCAACTACAGAACAGGACTGTGCTGCTAATCCCTAGGACATCTTGTCCCATGGATCAAAGTTTTGGAGCAATTAATGACATTACATTCTTTGACTGGATAAGTCTAAGACTGGTGATTCTGAAGTTTTTCTGGGCTTTGAAGTCACCCTAAACAAAATTACTAGCTTAGGTAGTGATTTTTTTAGTCCCTTAGAGTAATTAATTTTCATATTGAATGAATAAATTAAGCTTCACGTCTTATATATTTACCACTTTCTTTTCCCAGGAAGGTCAATGTCACTGATTGGAAGTAAAAGAGTGAATCTGATACGTCCATTCATTTAATTCCTTATTTAGAGAACAAGTGATTATGCCACCGTCAATATATAGGTGCTACAAAGATAGAGGGGGTAGTTTATGATTATAAATTGAGTTTTGGAGATGACATTCATACAAAGTTTTAGAGGATGTGAGTTAGCCCAGCAATAACTGGGACCAGTACATTCCAGGCAATGGGAGCAGGTCTGGCATATTCAAGAGCATTACTACCAGGGTGGCCGGAGTGAGATGAACAATGGACATAGGTGACAAGATGTTTGAGCTAAGTTTATCAGATGGAAAGCAAGGAAAGCATATTATGCTAATAATAAGAGTGATTCTTTACACTTAATTCTGAGTCAGAAGCTTTATACAATGTCTTTGGTCTTTATGAGAACCTGGTCAGGTAGATATTTTTATGTTCATGTTACACTGGAGGAGACTGAAGCTAAGGAAATACATTATTTGGACTTCCAAGGCCATGCAACAAGTTAAGGACAGAACTGAAATTAGCACTTAAGGCTGTATGTTACTCCTCTATCATACTTTGTCTTTAAAATCCCAATTCTTTCAATAAATGTATCATAAAAGTTTAAAAAGTAAGGTCTTATATTCAGTCTGCACTTATGATTACTGCTGGATGAAAAGACAACTCAACAAAGCCAACACATTCTAAAAAATTAAACATAAACTTAATTAGAAGGGATTAAAGAATTATCAGAGAGAGACAGAAAACATGAAGCAACTGGATTTTTCAAGCATCAGAGCATATGTACAAAAAATATATGTTACAGAGACATGTGGTTTGTTTCACTAATTTATTTATATGAATTTGTTCAAATGAGAATAACATATATAGGCTGCTTATAAACTATAAAGCATTATAGATGTTTAGAATTATCATTAAAGAAAATGTATACATAAAGTTTACATTTGAAGACTACTTCCTGGGATGTCTTTAACCTTTTTATATATGCTATCAAATGGTAAAATGTTTCGTCCCCTGCTCTTTCTTATCTTACAATTTAATTCCGTCTCACTGATAAAAGGCATATTATTTGTTGATGATTTTTTTTTTTTACTACATCTCCTAGATATGTAGAACAGAGCTCTAGAGAAAGGATTTATTGAAGTTGCCTGCAGCAAAAATTTACTGATATTTACTGATACCAGTATATTGCCAAACTCCCCCAGCCACTAAACATTGAGGGATATTATCATATTAAATTAGTTTTTTGAAAGCAGCTAATTGGTTTCGACCTCAGTGTTTAACATCCACAGTATGTCTAAAAAATGCATTTTTATTCACATACCATTGCACTGGAATAATTTCCTCATTGTCATTGATTCACTTATGCCTCATGGAAATATTTTTAAAAAAACTATTTGAAGACATGGAATAATATGTACTGATCTGATTTTAAGCAGCCATTTTGATGTTGTGGGAATTCTAAGGTTTTCAGAGTTAAAGAGAGATACAAGTGGATAACTGTTACCTTTCAAAAACAAAAGATATTTAGCAAAAAACTAAAAGTTCCACTTCCATCCATAACTCATGTTTATTATATAATATCAATCCATTTTTCTTCATAATAGAAACAATATTATAAGAATTTCACTAATAATCGACATATAATAACCTACACAAATCTAAGTGTATAATGTGGTAAGTTTTGACAGATGAATATAATCATTGAAAGCAGTGCCACAATCAAGATAATAAAACTGTTGATCACCCCCCAAAGTTTTTTCATATAATTTTTATAATCTGTCTGGCTGTTTCTCACACCTGCACTCTCCACTTCTTGTCCAGGGGACTCATTGCTATGCTTCATGACTATAGGCTGGCTAGCATTTTTTAGAACTTTGTATACGTGGAGTCATAGTGAATATACTATTTTTTGGCCAGGCTTCATTCAATCAGCATAAATACTTTGAGATTCACCTATGTTCCTGCCAATAACAATAGTTAAGTTCCATTTTTGTTACTGAGTAGTATTCCATTCAATGAAGAAATCGCAACTGGCTTATTCATTCACTCGCTGATAAGCATTTGGGTTTTTTGGGTTTGGGTTTTTTTTTTTTAGATCTTAGCTATTACAAGTAAAGCTGCTATAAATATTTATGTACAAGTCTTTGTGTGCATACAGATTTTCATGCATCTGCTGATTACTAGGCAATTGAATATTCAAGTGGGGATCCTATGAAAATTTCTGGAACTCTCTCCCTGTACTCTGTCTCATCACTGTTCTCCTTAACACAGGGATTCTGCCGGGTTCACCTCAGTTCTCCCTCTTTGCGCCACAGCCTGGAAATTATAAAGGAAGTGAGTTGGGGTAATCGTAGGAAGGACCCACGTCTTTTGTTTCCTAACTCAGAGTTCTCTGTCCTTTCACTACCTATTGTCCAACTTTGTTATTTTATTTAAATGATTTGTTTCATATATTTCTGGGACCAAAGTAGTGTTTGGTAGGGGCTTAAAATATTGTTAAGAAAATCAAAGGAATGAATACATAATATATAAAAATTTACTAACACAAGGTCAATGTATTCATTCACTCAGATGTAGTACATTTGATTTTTCACATTTTATGAATTTTTAGCAAGATTTTTTCACAGGCAGCAACTACAAATTGAAAATATTGTTACATGACTTTTGAATAGGTCATTTTCCCCTGGGATTGTCTTATACATGACACTGATTTTCCTCAAGGGTATGTATGGGTTCTAAGATGATGTCATTACCCATGATATCATCAGAAAGACAATCTAGTGTATGTCTACCAGAGGATTCAAGTCAGATGTAAGTTTTGTCGTTATTTATTTGGGAAATTATTTTTAAAAGATGTTTATCAGGGATGTTTTGTGAAAAACACAACTTTTTGTAGTTAGAAATATTAGAATTCAAATCCTAACTCTGCAATTTGCTCACAGATTTTAGAAAAATTCCCTAACCTCTCTGTAACTCAATTTTCTTATCTGTGAATTTCAGCAAATAGTAACACCTCCTTCTCAGAATTTTTAAGATTGTGTGAAAGAATCAGACACATAGCAGGTATTAAAAGAGTGGTTAAATTTTATATATTTATTATCTTGAACAAAGGTTTTATGATGGTAACTTGTCTATTGGTTCACTCTTATAGGCTGTGAATTTCAACGCTATTGATTGGATTTTTCTTCTGGCTTACTGACTTTTTACTTGGGTTGAGTTCTTTGCAAATTATCTGTAAGTGTTAAAGTAAAAGAAAATGTAGGATAATTCCTATTTATAGGCCACTAATTTTAATCTCTCTTGTGTATAAACAATAAGGTGAACATTCATACTCTTTCCTTTGTTACCATCACGAAATGTGATGAATTCTCTTTTGAGTAAAAATATTGTATAATAACATCAAAGTATGTTAGATCAAAGGTTCTGATTCTACTGTCATTGCACTGCTGCTGTTTAACTTTAAGAAAAGTGATGAATTTTAATAAATGCTGCTTTTGTGATTCTATAGTGACTACATTTGAAAAGAGAGCTGAATTATAAGCATCTTTAGGTAGTATTTATGATACTATTACATTTACGTATACTAAATTCGAAGTCTGAATTTTCAGTAAATTTCACAGAATGGCCTGCTAAAGTAGTCAACTAGGAAAACCACATTTTAACATTTTTGACATTGTATGATTTAAATGAAAAGGTAATTAAAATTCTTTTAAGTTTTAAAAATTTTAGGTAGCTTTTAGAGGTATCACAGATAACATAAATACAGAACTGGCAGGAGAGACAGAATTGCTTGAAAGAAAAACACTACTGATTGGCTGAATTTGAATTATCTGGATAAATATCACAATTACAATTTATGGCATAAAAGTCCAAATATTTTTTGTAGTTTCATGGCTGTGGACAATGAGGCAATCAATGAGTACCCAATAAGCCTGCTGTTTGAACGAATCAGTTAACATTTCACTGAAGTAATCAAAATATTTGCCATTGTATATCATATTAATTAGAAAATGCACATCTTCCAAATCATAATATTTATTCCAATGGAAATACAGCCATTAATTTAATCAAATCTAGTATGGTTCAGATAAGAAAAGATCAGAGAAATAAATATCTTTATATTAACCCCACAATCCATCAAACAGAAAAAGTTCACTAGTATTAAAACAAAGCATGGTAACAATTCTATATCAATAACTAAGGAATTTTCTATTAGATATACTGCAGATAGGACCATATTAAATGACATCCCTGGTAGCTCATACTTCTATTTCCAGCAAAGTTGCATAGCATTTCATGGAATAATTATAGGAGAAATCAGCAAACCCCACTAACAACCTATAACTAGGGTGAGGGTTCAAGTTGAAGGTGTACCTCCTACAAAGACTCACTATGGATTTAGGACATTATTTTGCCGGGTCATATTGTTTCCCAATTTTCTTGTTGGATCATTTGCATTTTTCCTTCGAATATTTAAAGAATTCATTATATTGGTCATATGAATCATTTCTCTTAATATGGATATGCATGTGGTATGGAGGCATTTCTTCATTTTTATTTTTTCAGTTGTTAAAATGAACACATTTATTTGTGCAATTTTAAAAATTAAGTAAAATAAATCTGGAAGGAAATAAAATCCACTTTAACCAAGTGATTCACCATGTGAAAACCATCAATGGCTCCCAAACACAGAATTAAACTGGAATATTCATAACAGCTCATGCACGATCCTGTGCATCTGGCTTCTAGCTGCCTCTCCTGCCATATCTCCAACAGCTCCAACCAACCACTGCAGCTGCACTGCTGACCCCTTCCCTGCCAGGGGTTCTCTCCACACTTTTGCTCACTCCACCCCATTTACTTGGCATAATTGTCCCCTCCTTCCACTCAAGCATCACTTAAATCTCACCTTCTCCTTAAACCTATTTCAACATACTGGCCTGGTTTCTGCCTCCCTGGGAAATTTATAGAAATTTTTATCCATGTACTTCATGTGGCAACTAATCCCAGAATACTTTTCGTCATTTGCCTGTCTAATCTTTTAATTATATACTTAACTCAATACTATTCAGTACTCATTACATAATATTGTACATTGCCATTCTAACTATTACTTTACTTCACTTTTAATACTTTAGTACTTTGTATCAGTTGTTACTATTTTGGAATTTGAAGTATTTTTAAATGACTTTTACAATTTATTTTGATAAATTATTTGCATTGTAGTTGCAATTTGGTAGTGATCATGATCTGATTGATATTAACTTTTTGATATTTAGTGAGGCTTTCTTTTTAGCTCAATATGTGGTTAATTTCTGCATATACTGCTTGTGACCTTGAATTTTTTTTCTCTCATTGTTTAGTGTAGACTATTTTGATTCCACGTTGTAGTACTTTCAAAATATTGAGGTGAGGCCATCTGTCCCTCCCATTAGGAAGCACGCACGAGCCTCCTAGATAATTTCCTCCACAAGAGGGCAGACAGCAGTATCAAGCAGTATCAGCAGCATTTTGTCTTGTGGAACTGAAGATCACAGCCACAGAAAGACAGAGAAAACGAAAAAGCAGAGGACTTTGTACCAGATGAAGGGACAAAATAAAACCCAGAAAAACAACTAAATGAAGAGGAGATAGGCACACTTTCAGAGAAAGAATTCAGAATAATGATGGTGAAGATGATCCAGGACTTTGAAAAAAGACTGGATGCAAAGATTGAAAAGTTTACCAAAGACCTAGAAGAATGAAAGAACAAACAAACAGAGATATGCAACACAATAATTGAAATGAAAAATACACTAGAAGGAACCAATAGCAGATTAACTGAGGCAGAAGGGCGAATAAGTGACCTGGAAGACAGAATAGTGATCATCACTGATGCAGAAAAGAATAAAGAAAAAAGAATGAAAAGAACTGAAGACAGCCTAAGAAACCTCTGGGACAATGTTAAATGCACCAACATTCACATTATGGGGGTCCCAGAAGGAGAAGAGAGAGAGAAAGGACCCAAGAAAATATTGGAAGAGATTATAGTTGAAAACTTCCCTAACATGGGAAAGGAAATAGCTACCCAAGTCCTGGAAGCACAGAGTGTTCCAGGCAGGATAAATCCAAAGAGAAACACATCAAGACGTATAGTAGTCAAATTGACAAAAATTAAAGACAGAGAAAAGTTATTAAAAGCAACAAGGGAAAAATGACAAATAACATACAAGGGAACTCCCATCAGGTTAACAGCTAATTTCTCAGCAGAAACTCTGCAAGCCAGAAGGGAATGGCATGATATATTTAAAGTGATGAAAGGGAAGAACCTACAATCAAGAATACTCTACCCAGCAAGGATCTCATTCAGATTCGATAGAGAAATCAAAAGCTTTACAGACAAGCAACAGCTAAGAGAATTCAGCACCACCAAACTGGCCCTACCACAAATGCTAAAGGAAATTCTCTAAGTGGGAAACAGAAGAGAAGAAAAGGACCTACAAAAACAAAAACAAAACAATTAAGAAAATGGTAATAGGAACATACATATCAATAATTACCTTGAATGTAAATGGACTAAATGCACCAACCAAAAGACACAGACTGGCTGAACAGATACAAAAACAAGACCCATATATATGCTATCTACAAGAGACCCACTTCAGACCTAGGGACACATATAGATGGAAAGTGAGGGGATGGAAAAAGATATTGCATGCAAATGGAAATCAAAAGAAAGCTGGAGTAATGATAATCATATCAGATAAAATAGACTGTAAAATAAAAAATGTTACAAGAGACAACAAAGGACACTACATAAAGATCAAGGGATCAATCTAAGAAGAAGAGATAACAATTATAAATATATATGCACCCAATATAGGAGCACCTCAATACATAAGGCAAATGCTAACAACTATGAAAGAGGAAATCAACAGGAACACAATAATAGTGAGGGGCTTTAACACCCCACTTACACCAATGGACAGATCAGCCAGACAGAAAATTAATAAGGAAACACAAGCTTTAAATAACACAATAAATCAGCTTGATTTAATAGATATCTGTAGGACATTACATCCAAAAACAGCAGATTACACATTCTTCTCAAGTGCACATGGAACATTCTCCAGGATACATCACATTTTGGGTCATAAAACAAGCCTTAGTAAAGTCAAGAAATTGAAATTGTATCAAGCATCTTTTCCAACCACAACACTATGAGATTAGAAATCAATTACTGGAAAAAAACTGTAAAAAACACAAACAAAGGAGGCTAAAAAATACACTACTAAATAACCAAGAAATCACTGAAGAAATCAAAGAGGAAATCAAAAAATACCTAGAGACAAATGACAATGAAAACACAACAATCCAAAACCTATGGGATGCAGCAAAGGCAGTTCTAAGAGGGAAATTTATAGCAATACAATCCTACCTCAAGAAACAAGAAAAATCCCAAATAAACAATCTATCCTTACACCTAAAGAAACTAGAGAAAGAAAAGCAAACAAAACCCAAAGTTAGTAGACAAACTGGGACATTTGTAGAGACATGGATGGACCTAGAGACTGTCATACAGAGTGAAGTGAGTCAGAAAGAGAAAAACAAATATCGCATATGAACACATATATGTGGACTATAGAAAAATGGTACAAATCAACCAGTGTGCAAGGCAGAAATAGAGACACAGATGTAGAGAACAAACATATGGACACCAAGTGGGGAAAGCAGGGAGGGTTTGGGGGGAATGAATTGGGAGATTGGGATACCAAATTGTACACACTAAATATATGCTGTTTATTGTTTGTTAACTATATCTCAATAAATGTTCTTAAAAAAATGTTGAGGTGAACTCCAACATACAAATATCTTAGAAGCTATCACTCCCACCCTTACAGAAAAAAAAAGCTAAGCAAAAGGAAAATCAACGAATTTTATGGGATGCTTCAGAGACCCAAGATGGCAGGGCCAACTACCACTCCCAAACCTGGAGAAATGGGTGAATAGAGAGAGTCTGTTCACAGGAGCTTCAGTCTGCTTCTCTGGAGCAGCACCTGCTGAAGCCATGAGCTGGTAGAACAGCTGAATAGTAACTTGGATGAACTGCTGGAGGTTGAGGATGGACTAGCTTAAAAATAACAGAAATTCTTGCTGATGAAAACTTAGGGTGCCCCCACACTTTTGTGGTTTTGCCTCACAGAACCCCACCAGGTTCTCATGGTAAAGAGAAAAGACAGATATCCTTATACAGAAAGCAGCACCTTTGAAGGTAGCAGAGAGAGTGCAGATAATTGCCCTGTTCTCTTCTTTTCTACCGAGTCAGGAGTTTAGGTCGGAACTATTTGACCAAGTTGGGCACCTCAGGTTATCTTCATGTAATAATTTGAACGTTGCCTGTGTGATGGAACTATTGGCTAACACTACAGTGGTAATCACAGCCCAGTTTATAAATTTATCAAATCAACACATCGTACCCTTAAACATACACAATGTTACACGTCAACTATATCTCAAATTAAAAAAGAAAAGAAGGTTGCTTAGTTAAGAGAAATGCATAGAAAACTTCAGTCTCTGAAACACTTAGAAAAACGATTTGAACAATCATTACAGAATGAATTACTAACAGTTCCAATCGACCAAAATCAGTGCAATGCATATGCTTCAAATTCAAATAAACACTAGTGTCCTTCAGCTGTCCGAAAATGGCCACTCCAAATGATCGCTTTGTGTATAATTCTGGTTTTATTATCTAGACATATTAAAGAGTTTACAGATTTACATATTGAAGCTTCAGCCTCAGGCTGCAGTGACTTATTGCTATGTCATGGCTCATATCCTTTCTTTAATACTGTGTTTCCTAGAGATACAACCGATCAAGTCACAAGCCGTATGTCACTGCTGTCACTATTCAGGGACTCAGAATCCAGGGATCAGGTCTGTTCTTTAAGGACTTCTACAAGTAGAGGCTCACGCCATCATCAATCATTTTGCTTTCTATGGTTTTTTTTTTTCTATTATAATTTTGTAACAATTAACATAATTTTTCTGAATCATGGGCTTATTATTCTCCCTCATTCAGCAGAAATTAAAAGTTCATGGGGGACTTCCCTGGTGGTGCAATGGTTAAGAATCCACCTGCCAGTGCAGGGAACGCGGGTTCAATCCCTGGTCCAGGAAGATCCCAGGTGCCATGGAGAAACTAAGCCTGTGCACCACAACTACTGAGCCTGCGTTCTAGGGCCCTCGAGCCACAACTACTGAGCCCACGTGCTGCAACTACTGAAGCCTGAATGCCTAGAGCCTGTGCTCTGCAACAAGAGAAGCCACCGCATTGAGAAACCCACACACTGCAAGGAAGAGTAGTCCCTGCTTGCCATAACTACAGAAAGACCCAATGCAGCCAAAAAAAAAAAAAAGTTCATGGGAGAGGACCTTCAGACATTAGATACTGGAAAAACTGCAAATAAGAGATTTTTTTAAAAAATTAGATTACACACACTCCCTCTCTCTCTCTCACACACACACATACACACACACACACACACACACACAGAGCTTTATCAATGACACATTACAATTTCCTTAAACTACATTTGATTTTTCCATTAATTTATCATTCTTTTCCTTTGGGAAGCAGAGTGGTAATACATGTTTGTGTGTACTTGTGTTAGGGGTATGGTGTGTCTACAAGGAAAAAGTAGAGAATTCTAAAGAAATCGAGAGTACCAAACAGAATAAATTCTGAGGATGATAGTCAGGAAAAACTGTAAGTTTACAAATACAAGATTAAAAATAATAGAAAAGGAAAGATACCTTAATACTGGAAACCTATTTTGAAGTAACGGCACGTGGAAGAAATGGCCACGTTCACAGCCAGCTATTGAAGGACAAGAAGGAACACTGCTACGCACAGAGAAGGGGATTTGTTGGAGCAGGATTCTGCTTGTATACATTTAGGGAAAAAATACTATTTCTAATAACATGGTGACTCCTCTCCCCATGCCCTCCATCCATGAGCTGACTGAACTTCACTGGCAGTGATGGCCTAAAGGACCAAGTCATAGTTGGGCCAACAGAAATCAGATAGTTTTCTATCAGGAGTTTGAATAAGGGATGGGTATCAATCTTAGAAGCTGTGACTTCTGCAGCTACTTTCCTTTCTGCCATACTATATACTTAGTAAGACAAAGTGGGACAACAGAGAAAAGCATGAAAATAGAACAGACAGAAATAGAGAAGAGAAAAAGATGTGCCCAATAAAAGATGAAGGGAGTCCCTTATTTTAGCTCAATTCTGCATTTACTACAATTGTTTTCTATGAAAATCTCTTTATTTTTACAATAAAGGATCATGTAATAAAGAAGAGTGCATTTAGTACTACTATTTGAGTAGCTATTGAGTAGCCAATACTATTTTAGTATTACTATTATTTGAAGCAAATAAACATCCCTCTGTGTTTGTTTTTCCTGAAAGAAATACAAGAAACTGTTTAGACAGGTCCACTGTTGAAAAAGAACCAAGAGAGGGATAGACCTTCAATTTTATTTTTCTATTTTTCTGTTGCATTTTTCATACCAACAACGATTATCTGTAAATTGGGATTATAGACCATCTCAATACCAATTCAAGTTTCCTTTTTATATGTGAAATTGATGTCTTGCAACAGTTAATCTCTAACTAATACTTATTTGTTCTATGCTTTTATCTACTGGCTCTACCTAACATTTACGAAACTCTAACATTCTTTTTTTTTTAATTAATTAATTTACTTATTTATTTTTGGCTGTGTTGGGTCTTCATTGCTAAGCGCAGGCTTTCTCTAGTTGCGGTGATCAGGTCTACTCTTCATTGCGGTGCGTAGGCTTCTCACAGCAGTGGCTTGTCTTGTTGTGGAGCACAGGCTCTAGGCACATGGATTTCAATAGTTGCAGCACATGGGCTCAGCAGTTGTGCATGGGCTTAGTTGCTCCGTGGCATGTGGGATCTTCCTAGACCATGGATTGAACCCATATCCCCTGCGTTGGCAGGCGGATTCATAACCACTGTGCCACCAGTGAAGTCCCTGAAACTCTAACACTGTGATATGAGAAAACATTTAATTTGCAAATCAAGTGTGAATAAACTAAGTTTCTAAACTTTGCAAATCTTTCCCATCCAAGCGGGCTTTGACATAGAGATGCTGGAGCAAATATAAAGTTATTTCCTTAGCATTTGAAAAGTTAATTACTCAAGGTGTGTTAAAGCAATTTCAGTTGAACAATTATTTTAAAGGTTTCTCAAACTGAAAACTGCAGGCTCAGCTTATACTTCATATATCAATCCTTTGAAATAAATTTCCCCCAAGTTGAAAGAGCCAGATCCAATACTGATGACTTGGCAATTATCAAAGAGAGAAACTATATAACGCTAATATTACACAGAGCCAATTTTCAGGTTGCTTTCATTCCAGTGAGATGGGGGGCTGGGTTTGCCTAGGTCAGATGTAGAGATAGGGCAGTGTGTGTCCCCTCATGTCACACTCTTCCCCCTACAGCAGACATCACTATTAATTATGGCACTTGGTTTCATTGAGTCTAGATGCCGCCTCAGATTCCCTTTCAACATTTTGTGAAAAAAAAAATCTAATGTGTCATCCCTACTTAGGCTATAGTTTTTATGAAGGTACAGTTTGGTGAGGGAGGGTCTAAGCAGGAGGTAATAAATGACTGACATTAACTATAAATAATGAAATATGTTTTGATCATTTTTGTCTTAGGTACATATTTCATGAGAATATTATAGTTTCCATCGTTAAATCAAGGAAAGACTAATAATAAAAATGTTGAAATAAAGTGCTACTACTTAATAAGTACCCAATATGTTCCATGCATTGTACTAAGTCCTTTACCATATTTACCTGGTTTAACCCTAACAATAATTCTATGGGACAGGAACTGTTATATCTGCTTTTATAGAGGAGGAAACCAAGACATGAAATGACACATTCAACATTACTGAAAAATTTGCTGACAGCCAGTTATTTCGTAGCAAGTTGCTCTGACTCCAAAGGCTATTTTCTTAACAGTTACACTAAACTGCTTCTCCCTCTCAGATACAAAGTCCAGCATTCAGAGGCTGACTGTCCTTTGCTGAGAAAGCTGCATACCAATGACCTCACTGTGTAGCCCTTGAAAGGAGTGCTTTCTCATTAATTAAGGAAAATTCCCTTTTGGCAAGAGCAGTCCCCACTGTAATGAAAGCACAGCACTGTTCTCCAATTTAATCGGGATGCTTTCAGTTCTAATGGCACAGAAGAAGGCAGCTCTAAGTCATTACTTACTGTCGCACTCAGTCATTAGGACAATCCTCAAACATGGAGGACTATTCTTGACTCAGGAGCCAGAGCAAAAATCGTACTTCCTTTCCTTTCAACCTGAGCTAATCCAACTCCTAATCAGTAACTACTGACTTTAGGACAGTGGTTACAGCTTAGGGTCTAGCAAAGAGGTAATAGTGGTCCACATGTTATTTTCATCACTTCCAAGGCCTAACAGAAATTATCCAAATATCTACACTAAGGCTTTACAGATTAATGAAGGCATCAGGTGCCCCTGATTTTGTAAAGACTGTATCAGTGTGGTTATTATAAAACGTAACCCCAAAATGGCATGTATTTCTCCCAAACAAATTTGGGGTATAGGCACTTTCTGACAGCACTCACATCCCTGCTCACAAATGTCTCCATCCTATATGATACCATCACTTTTCACGTGTGCTATAGATGTCAAAAGGAAATGAATGATAAAGTCTTATAATAATGGCTTTCATGTGAAGGTCAATTTATTAATGTACTGTCGCAACTACATTTGGTGGAATTACATAATGAAACCCAAGATGCTGGGCTCCTGATCTCCTAGTCTGAAAGTCAACATTTAGATTTAAATGGTACTGCCTGCTTCTTCCCCCTATTCCCACGTCTGGGACAGAGAGTGCCAGCATTTCATGAGCATATATTATGTGGAAGAAACTATGTAATAGTTTGTAGTTACCTCTCAGTTATCAAACAATCCAATAAAGCAGGTGCCATTATCACCCTTGGGAAATGAACAACTGATACAGGTTCACATAGGCAATAAACGGCTCAGTTGGGATTCAGCATCAGTCTGATAAGCTGACCTGAATGTCACAGACAGACAGAATGGGGCCTTTCCGATGGTTCCAGAAGTGCTTACCCCTTCATGTGCTTGACTCCCTAAACAGTATTAGTTAAGACATTATTAATTCCTAGCATCTTCATCTTGCCAGTGCATAGAATCTGTCTCTTGAATTGGGACTGCGACTTTCCATACAAGAACCATTTCCGTTTGCTTCAAATAAGGAACATCTTATTCAAATGAAACCCCAATACTTTACCCTATTCTACCCTATAAGGAAGGATCATTTGGGTACACAAAACTTGCAAAAGCCCAAAACAGTATCTGGGATTCACACCTTTCAACAGGCTTTTGATTATAAAAAATTAGAACAAGTTAAAGGTTCTAGGCAGGAAGAAATATGAAGTTTCTCTACTACCAGACACTATAAAACTCTGAGTTCCATGCTTTTACATCTTCCCAGGATAACTGGTTTTTTCTTAATTTTTAATTTGTTTTTACAATAAAATGCATATATTTAGAGTGTACAATTTGGTATCCCAATCTCCCAATTCATCCCCCCCCAAACCTCCCCACTTTCCCCGCTTGGTGTCCATATGTTTGTTCTCTACATCTGTCTCTATTTCTGCCTTGGAAACCAGTTGATTTGTACCATTTTTCTATAGTCCATATATATGTGTTAATATATGATATTTGTTTTTCTCTTTCTGACTCACTTCACTCTCTATGACAGTCTCTAGGTCCATCCATGTCTCTAAAAATGTCCCAGTTTCATTGCTTTTTACAGCTGCGTAACATTCCATTGTATATATGTACCACATCTTCTTTATCCATTCATCTGCTGATGGACATTTAGGTTGCTTCCATGTCCTGGCTATTGTAAACAGTGCTGCAATGAACACTGGAGTGCATGTGTCTTTTTGATTTATGGTGTTCTCTGGGTATATGCCCAGTAGTGGGATTGCTGGGTCATACGGTAGTTCTATTTTTAGTTTTGCAAGGAACCTCCATACTGTTCTCCATAGTGGCTGTATCAATTTACATTCCCACCAACAGTGCAAGAGCGTTCCCTTTTCTCCACACCCTCTCCAGCATTTACTGTTTGTAGAGTTTCTGATGATGCCCATTCTAATCGGTGTGAGGTGATACCTCATTGTAGTTTTGATTTGCATTTCTCTAATAACTAGTGATGCTGAGCAGCTTTTCATGTGCCTCTTGGCCATCCATATGTCTTCTTTGGAGAAATGCCTCTTTAGGTCTTCTGCCCATTTTTGATTGGGTTGTTTGTTTTTTTGATATTGAGCTAGATAAACTGTTTATATATTTTGGAGATTAATCCTTTGTCTTTTGATTTGTTTGCAAATATTTTCTCCCATTCTGAGGGTTGTCTTTTCATCTTGCTTATAGTTTCTTTTGCTGTGCAGAAGCTTTGAAGTTTCATTAGGTCCCACTTATTTATTTTTGTTTTTATTTGTGAAAATGACTATATTACCAAAAGCAATTTACAGATTCAATGCAATCCCATTCAAATTACCAATGGCATTTTTCACAGAACTAGAACAAGAAATTTTACAATTTGTATGGAAATGCAAAAGTCCCCGAATAGCCAAAGCAATCTTGAGAAAGAAAGAAGGAGTTGGTGGAATCAGGCTTCCCGACTTCAGGCTATACTACAAGGCTACAGTGATCAAAACAGTATGGTAGTGGCACAAAAACAGAAATATAGATCAATGGAACAGGATAGAAAACCCAGAGATAAACTACGGTCAACTAATCTATGACAAAGGAGGCAAGGATATACAATGGAGAAAAGGCAGCCTCTTCAATAAGTGGTGCTGGAAAACTGGACCGCTACATGGAAAAGAATCAAATTAGAACACTCTTTAACACCATACACAAAAATAAACTCAAAATGGATTAAAGACCTAAATGTAAGGCCAGACACTATAAAATTCCCAGGATAACTTTGTAGTAAAGCACATGGGTTTTTAGCTGGATACTCTTAGCCCGTTCCAGCATTCCCTTGATAGTGTGGTGCAGGGAATAAAGTTTGAGATCAGAAAGACATGGGTCTGAATCCTAACTCTATTACTTAAAAGCTATGTGAGCCAAGGAAATTAAAACTCCCTAGACTGAGTGGAAACTGCCTCCTTCCCAAGGAAAAAAGGAAACTGAAAAATTACCCAAAATGTGATATCAAAAAAGATGAATCAGTAACTATGGATAATTTTCTAATATACCTTTAGCAATACTCAATAAGTACACACACACACTACCCGTCATTTCATTTCATAATTTTTCCCCTCTTCTCTCATTCTTCATCTACTCTCTCTCATAAACTATTACTGTTAGAGTTACTTCTGCCATCTGTTCCTATTTCTCTTCTATTAAACTCTTTTGTTTCTGTCTTTATGACCTCTGATATCTCTCAGAAACACTTAGGAGATAAAAATAGTCAATTACATTTATTAAAACAAATAATATTCTCCAAGTTTTGAAAAAAACCACAAAGCAAGCATCAAAACACAATCAGGAAAATTTTTACAAGCACCACAACTGGACAACTTACTTCTAAATTATAATTTGAGGAAAATCTAAAAGTCACATATCCTTTAAAATCATACCTGCAGCAATAAATATATAAACATAAATAAATATATAAACATATTTATAAATATACAAATGTAAATACATAAATATATAAATAAATAATATAAATGTATAACAGCTGCTTAAAGCCCAAACTGAAAACACAATCTCAACTTTACGAAATGCCAAGGACATTCATATTGAATATATAGAAATAAATTTTATCTTTTTCCCCCCAACTTTCTTTTATTTTTTAAAGCATACAATTTCATAATTGTTTTCATATTAGTAAGGTATGTATGGCAATTCCAATCTCCCAATTCATCCCACCCCAACAACCCCCACTTTCCCCACTTAGTGTCCATATATTTGTCTACATCTGGGTCTCTATTTCTGCCTTGCAAACTGGTTGATTTGTACTATTTTTCTATATTCCGCATATATGTGTTAATATACAATATTTGTTTTTCTCTTTCTGACTCACTTCGCTCTGTATGATGGTCTCTAGGTCTATGATTAAATAAACTTTTTAATCATTCTGACCCATGTGGAAATTATTCCCAGGGTGCAATCAGATTCTTTTTTCTTAGGTCATACATTATCAAAAATACATTATGGATTTTCCCCTAGAATGAGAACATGGTCTTATCTTTAGTCTCAATAGTTTCATCAAGTTTTATTTTCATGAGGATCTTAATTTATGAGTTCTTATATTGTCATGATAACATGATAGGAACATATTAAAAAGTTTAAGGCTTTACCTTGCCAGTTTTTAAATGTATTTTCAACGATCCTGATTGTATTAGTTTTATATAGCTGTCAAAACAAATTGTTAAAAACTTAGCAGCTTAAAACAATATAAAGTTCTGAATTTATAGGTCTGAAGGTCAAAATAATGACACAGGTTTCCCTCGGGTAAGATCAAGATGGCAGCATGGCCAAGTTCCAGTGTGGAGGCGCCACACAAGAATCTGATCGTGTGCTCATTCAGGATATCGGCTCAATTCAGTTTCTGGAGGTTGCAAAACTGCTGGCTGCCAGCTGAAGTCCATATCCAAATTTTAGAGGACTTCTATTCTATAATACATCCTTTGACTGGTGGCCCCCTCCTCTGTCTTCAAAGCTAGCAACAGCTGAGTCTCTTTCATGCTTCCAAGCTTACCAGCCTTCACCTCCATCTTCCAATATTAGGGGCATGTGTAACTGCACGGGGTCCATCCAAATAACTGAAGATAATCTCTCAGTTTTAAAGTCTGTAACCTTAATTTCCTCTGCATGGTTTCTTTTGCCCCTAATGTTACACAGTCACAGGTTCCTAAACTACAGCATGGCTATCTTTGGGGAACCCATTATTCCACCTACCACACTGATTAAATATCTTCCAGATTCTCTAGACAGAAAGAATTTGTCTAAATACTAGAGACAGACAGTTTCATCCATAAGAGCTAAGCAAAATGATGCATTATGAGAATTTCAGAGAAGTGCATTGTGGATTTTGTCAAGTTTTAAAATCTATATTTAGAGCTCTGAGTTTGTCAACATTCTAAAAATCAGTTAAGCAATGTGCTGAATGTTTCACTTACCAAAAGGTTATGCATGCAATGTAATCAGAGACAAGACTGCCCAAGCCATCTAATAGCTATTTCAAGGGATGGTTCATATCAAAGAAACAATATTTATCGAGTATTCACATTGTACAGTAATTCTTCTAAGTACTTTATATTTAATCCTCACTGACACCAAGGGTAAGCTCTACTATTTTTAAAAGGTGAGGAAGCTGAAGGGCAGAAAATGTATATACTCAATAACGAGCCACGCTGATATTGAAATATAGGGAGACTACCTTCAGATCAACTATGGTCTACAGAACTTTCAGTAATGATGGAACTGTTCACACCAGCCCTGTCTTGTAAGGTGAATACTATCCACATATGGCACCTGAACATTTGTATGTGGCTAGAGTGACCGAGGAACTAAACTCTTTATTGTGTTTAACTGTAATTCATTTTAACTTAGCCTTACGTGGCTAGTGGCTACCAAGTTAGCTAGTGTTAACTCTAGGGCCCATCCTCTTAATCACCTCACAGAACTGTCTCAAGAAAGAACTTTCTTACGTCTTGGTTCACCTTTCATAAACATAGGCACTGCAATTCATGTTATGCTTTCTATTTCTAAATTTAGAGACTGAATAATCCTAGCGTTGTAAATAGCTTAATTTAACAGCTTATCTCTTGTAATGATCTGTGGAAACAAAATAGAAAAGAAATCTGCTTGACAGGCCATTTCATCCTGTCTTCCACTTCCCTTTAGGTGAGAGGACTCATGTGTGGTTAACATACACTGCGCTTTGTAATATAACACCATGATGTAAATTAGCATTTCGTTTTCTCCGCAAATGTAAATTGCCTTTCTTTTCTTTCTCCTTTTTTGGCTTTATTATGGAAAATTTCAAACATAATATGAAAGTAAAGATAATAATATACTGAAACACCACGTCCCCATTATCTCGCTTTAAAAATTATCAGCTCAGGACTGTCTTTATGTCTTTACTCCCGCTTATGAGATGCAGCATACAATGTGTTTCAATTGATTAAAATTATTATTGTAATTGATGCGCACATAGTCCCAATGTTGGTTAGTGGAAGACTATTCAATTAGCTTATGAATCGTTTTATTATCTGTATTTTATTCTACTAGCTGCATATTTAGGTTCATGTGTTTCATCTAACTTTGGATTTTAGTGATTTTTAATGTAAGTTAATTTTATAACACTGTAGAAATTTCACAGGGTTGTAAAATGAAATATAAAAACTGGGTATATTGAAAACAACCTACATCCCTGTCCCCTCTACCCCAATTTTATTTCCCCTTTGGGTAATGGTTTTTCATTTCAAGGCTTATCTTTCCATTAAAAATATATAAACAAATATATCCCACTCTTGGATGAAAATATAGGTTAGCGTACACACCTTTCTCCTCCTTGCTTTACTAACAATACTTCCTGGTAATCACCCCCATGCAGGGGGTTCTCTGCATCTTTCTCTGGCACGCTTTTCTCTAGCAGGGAATTAAGCACACTCTGCACACAGCGTTGGGTTTTTTCCTTGATATCTTTACCTTTTTCTCTGTACCATCCATCTATTACTGGTTCCCTCTATATATTGAAAAGCCAAGTTCATCCTCACGGAGAAGGAAGCCTTTATTCTGCAACTTGGCAGCCAGTAGATAGCCTTGAGGGCAAAAGTGACCTCTTTTATGCTGTATTTTTCTGATTACATACCATCTTATGTTAGCAGATGTCATGAACTGCTCTTTTATCTCAAGCCTTTGGGGCTAAATAGCTTAGGAAAATGGATGCTTCACACAGTCTTATAAAACTTACCAGATTTATCTGAATTGTATGGTTGGGGGCCCAAGACTATCTAACAACATATTACTACTTTACAGTTTTGAGCCACTAATATTCATGTATTTATCTTCCACACAGATCTAAATAAGTTTATTTTTCATGCTTCAGCAGTATAAACATTTGCACAAGGACCAGAGATCAAAGGGAAATTTGATGCTTAACTATTTGAACAGTACCATTACAGCTTTTCCTGTCTTCCACAAAATGCCATGCAATGAATTTGGCTATTAGATATAGGAAAGTCTCTCTTCTGATTACTAAAGAATAAATGACTGATGTCTATTATGTGATTCAGTTCCATAGCAAAGTATGCCTATCGCCAATAAATATAGGGAGACATTCATTTTACAGAAGTTGGACATGTCAACTTGGCACTTGAGTTATAAATTAGCCTCCTTTTACCTCTAGCTGTGTAACATATTCGTAAAATCGTATAATTTAGAACAGAAATATATCCTAGAGGATCAGCTAATATTTTATAATGATTTATTGATAACTAACAAAAAAATATCCTCTGGGCTGTGAAATTTTGTGACTTTATAATTCCTACTGCATTGAAATATTTGCATATTAAAATAAAAAGTGGTTTTCTTATAATGGCATCCTAGAAAAACTACATCAACATCCCTCATCAGTTATGAGCTATGGGTAACAAACTAAAAAAGAAGGATCATGCCTAGAATCTCTGCCCTGGGTATTGAGATTTTGGTTCCAAAACGGAGGAAATCAAGAAAACAGAAAGAGTAGCATTAACTACACTGTAAGACACAGCCTTAAAAATCACAGAAACTTGGGCTTCCTAGGTGGTGAAATGGTTAAGAATCCACCTGTCAATGCAGGGGACATGGGTTCGATCCCTGCTTCAGGAAGATCCCACATGCCGCTAAGCCCGTGTGCCAAAAAAAAAGAAAAAAAAATCACAGAAACTCTATAAAACCCAGTTTCTTCATCTATTAAACAAGGAAGTCAATACCCACCTCAAAAGTCTGAAATATTAAATCAGATGAGTTGATACATGCAGGAGTTCTTTATAAGCAGTATTTTTACAGAAAGAAAGTCTGGCAAATGTAGTTTTCCATTAGTGAAACGATGCCTTCTTCTAACTCCCCTGCAGCCTACTAGTAGAAGAAAAACAGAGACTTTAGGGCTGAGAGTATGAAATATCTGGGTTAAAAATAGTGGCCACCCCTTGGCTATTCGTCTTGAACGATGTATCAGCTCAAGTGAGAAGCAGAAAGGAAATCTTTGTACCACCACCTTGACTATGTTATGTGTATACTTCCCTGTACTAAGGATTCTTTTCTTGTGACAAGCACAGACAACTATAAGAAATAATCATTAATTGAGCACCTAGTATGTTACATCCATGTACCAATATAATTACTAAATATGGCATTGCCTACTACCATACTTATTATCTTTATAAGTGATCCTTTCTCTCCAATATCCCCTTAGATAGACAAATTTTATACCATATCATATGTAACTGTATTCTAGCCATCCCTTTAGTATATAAGCAAAGGATGGTCACGTCATCCAAATGCATCCAACTATAAGGTATATACCTAATCTATCGCCCTTCGAGGGAACAAGAAGCTATGCCAACCATAGTCCCTCTTTTGTGAAACTGAGCTTATAAAAAGGAGAAATAGGTAATTAGCAGGAGACAATGCTGAAAAGTTGTGATGAGGAATGATGTTAGACATGAACGATCATGTTTAGGTGTAAGTTCTGAGGTAGCAGAAGGAAAAGACTTCACATTCATGGTAAGGATGTTAAGTAGCAAATAGATGGAAGCTGAAGTCCATAAGTATTAAGACTTATCAGTCAACAAAATGATAGCTTATCAGCAAGGATGCTTTCATTTGCAAGTGACACATATCCTATTTAAAGTCTGCAGCAAATTCTAGTTTAGACAGAGCTGAATCCAGGCACTCAAATGGTTCTATCAGGAAGTTTTATTTACATGTTGGCTTCACATTCTCAGGCTGGTTCTTCTCTCATGGTGGCCCACAGTAGCTTCATTTTAATGGACCCAATTTAAGTAGAAAGGGGAATTTCACTTTCTGAGAATTTCAATAAAAGTCCCAAACTCTGTGATGCTCTGATTGGCCACATCTGGGTAAGAGCTCATATCACTAGAGTCTGGGTAAGCCAGATCCAATGAAAAAAAAAAATGAAACAAGATTGTAAAGATGTTATTACCCAAGGAAAACTATGCTGATATTACCAAAATAAGGTTGAATGGGTGCTCAGCAGGCAAAAAAACATAGGTGGCCTATAACCTTGAATCAGGTGTAGCTATATATTTTTCAAGGTTATGAAAACCATATTGCTGAAACAGTGGTAATTTTAAAAATTACTACCCATATTTATATTCAAGGAGACACATTTATATATCATTATTATTCAATTAATCTACAAATATTTTTGAACAATTATCATTTGCCTACTACTGAACCATGCTCTGGGAATACAGTGGCAAACACTAGGAGAAAAACACACATAATAAGTAAATAAATAAATAAGCAAGAAAGCTATGCAGATAATTAAAATATAGTAAAGGAATAAAAAGACTAGGTGATAGCATTTTTTATAGGAAAGATCTCCCCTGAAAATTTGATATTGAAACTAAAATCTATCAAAAAGGAACCATCCAACTCATTCCAGGTAAAGTAGCATGTGTTCATATATCTTATTTAACTATTTCATGGCATTTAATGACTGGTGCCTTAAATAAAAAGGTGCTTCTAGGTAGTCTGTACTTACCATATCATAAACTAATTAAATTTTGATACAATTACTTATTTAAAATCTTTCTTATCCACTAAAAAATAAGGTCCCTGTTGACAAGGACTTTAGCTTACCTATTCAACTGTGTATCCCCACATCTAACTCTTGGTACATACTCGGTAGATGTTTGCAAATGAAAGGCTGAATGCAAAAGAATTGAAAATATTGAAAACCTATGCATCTGACTTTTCACAAAACAATTCAATTCTCTTCTTTTATTCCAAGAGGAAAAAAACAATGTTGTAAAAGATTGGCAAAGGTACCATTGCAATTGTTTTAGAGTTGATTATAGGATGAATTAACAGACCAATACTTAGGATTGAGAAGCGCAGTAAGCATCACTGGGAGAATGGGAAAAATGTTTGTGTGTGTGTGTGTGCGCGCACATGTGTTCTTACCCACAGGAAATTCCCAAGAGATACAAAGAATGATGAGGAAGAAAACAACATTCCTTGCAGCTATACCTCTACATGGAAGATAAGAGAGAATGTTGAGATCTGTGGCAGGTTACTCATGATGTGAGAAGAGTGTCTCCTGCTGTCACATGGGTGGTGACCATGCTGTCATCTGGGCAGGGCTAACACTCTATGTTCCTGTATGTTAGACAGGAAGACTGACATAACCACTGGCTGCAGTGGAACCTTCCTCCCAATAAACACCCTCCTGAGTGAAAAAGAAAATGCCCACAGGAACCACATGTTTAACAGAAAACTGTAGACCTAGGTCCAGTGCATGAAAAAGGTGAGTGGTGAAAATGTAGCAAACTGGAAAGCACTGAACTGGAATCAAGGAAGAAGCAACAACTGATCTCTGATCATTGCCTTGGTGAAATGCAACCCCAGGGTTACTATATCTGTATCTTGAAAATTCAGTGAGATAATGCATTGAAGTCCTGGCATGATACTGGCCCACAGCAACTACAAAATAGATGTAAGTTTTTATATTTATTTCTGGATAGAGTTACAGATACATATTAAAAATTATTAGCACTGGTTTACACTTATCTTTGGAGTGTGGTTGTTTCTGACTCACAAGCCTGATATGCCAGTCCAAAGCAGCATTTATGGTAGTTTTTATGGAAATAGAATGAATTTTATAGCATTAGATCTATTATGTTGTTTGGACAGACACTGGTCTGTCTACTTGTGTCTGCATCCGTACTCTGTGCTAGAGCATCTACAAATGTTTGAAACAAAGCTTTCAGTTCAACCTCAAAGCATGAAATACAGTAGGTGAATGAAGCACATTTGAGAGTGGACTCCAGATATTAGCCACCGTGTGTGCGATTCAACTCAACCCAACCCAACACATATTTATAGAGGACTCACTTTGTGAAAGATAGATTATATATTTCAGATGTTCTACAACTTAGAGGAAACACAATAAACAGGCAAATAACTAGCTTGAATCAGCTTTCTCTCCCAAAGACTCATCTCTTCAGCTGCGAGGAATTAGAAGATAATTTAATGACCATGTGAAAGAAATAGGATTTTAATATGTCTTCACAAACTGTGAAAAGATGTATGCTTTACTTCTCTTTAGAATACGTAAGCACACTCTACCTAATTTTTTCAGAGTTGAGGCCTCAGGTAAAAACCCTGGAAAGCAGGAATCATTCTACTTGACATCGTGTTACAGCTGTTTCATATTTTCCTGAATTTCAAATTCTTGTAAAGATACAATTTTTTTTTCATAAATCAGCATGACTCAGAACTTTGGGCATTACAAAAATACACAGGAGCTTAAATATTATAGGGACATTATTACTGAGAAGTCTGGTATGCCTGGAAATGTCTAGAAACTAGATTTTTTTTTTTTTGGGGGGGGTAAGATATCAGAAAGGGAATACTTCAAACTAGTTTCCCCAAAGCAGACAGTGAGACAAGCGATGTATTAAAGAGAAAGTAGGGAACCCCATGGCAATGAAATAGATGCCAAGCAAGGGGACCATGGCAAGCACATCCCTGGGAATACAGCTCCAGCCTAATCCTATAATGGATAGGATTCAATAGGGTTCTGGACTACAAACTGTCACAGAATTACCCAATTCAACATTATATTACCATACTTGCCAGTTACTGGTAAGACCCTCTATAAAGGGATAGACAAATCTTCCAGGTATTTGTAACTCTCTGATTACTATGGTTTTTAAGGAATCTAGTCCAAGCACCAGGTGTCCTATTGGATATAATCCTGGAAGAAAAAAATTACAGAACCCCCTCACTTTCTTTTGTTCTCCTTGTTATTTGACTTGTTCTCAATATGTATATGGAGGGGATGAAATAAAAAAGAGACTGGATATAATAGACTGTAATACTGGGAGTAGAATATTGATACTATATTATAACATTAACAATTCTAACCACATTTCATGGAAGTGTTCCTCTGTGAGTTAGCACCAAACAGGGACACCATGGTGAGGGAACAAACATTCTGAGGTCCCCTATGATGACCCCAAATCTACATTATTCAAAGGCTTAATCAGCGATAGCTGTTAGAAAGTGAATCTCAGTACTAATATTACATTGAAAAAAATTCTGGATAAATTATAATTTTGGTTTTGAAGGGGCAAAGAGCTAGGAGAGATCATAGGTGGTTGATCAGACAAGGAAATTTTCATTCTTGAACAATGCAAAATATGCAGAGAAGAGACTGAGAAGAATAAGGTAAATGGGGGAAATCAGCTTCAACAAAGCTAGAAAAAGAAGAGTGATGAGGTGTTTGTGGGAAGAGAGGTAGAGGAGGAAAAAATGGGAAAGGTAGGTCAGAGTCTCTTATGAATTGTATAAGCATAGATTCATTTCTGTAGCCAACTGGAGGTTACTAACCAAAGAACACAAGGTTGTTGCATGTATTTGATTCAGGCTATAGATTCAATTTCCAATGAAATACCCAGACATGAACTGTTTTATCAAAGTCAAAATATTGATGCTATACATGTAACATTCATCTCATATCCAATTTGATGATACAAGCAGTGGCTTAGCAAAGGCATGAGATCTCATTTCTTAAGTTGGGAAGGTAATGTCTTTGCTGGGGGCGGTGGGGTGGGTGAGAGGGAGAAGAGAGAATGTCAAATACTATTAAGACTAAATTAAAGTAGGTTAAATATAGTAAAAATAAATTATAAAATTAAGAAAAACACTAACACTGCTATGAAATCAAACCTGCATGCTAGAGCCATGCACATCCAGGTTCAGAATACCTTCCAAAGAAAGAAGAGCAGAGAAATGTGTTAACGTGCAAAGACTACTAAATTAGGACTCAAAAATTTGGGCTCTGCTATTAACTAGCTATGTGATTCCCTCTTGGTCCTTCAATTTCCCTATCTGCAAAATAAAGGTGTAGAATGAACCAATCTTCTAACTCCTTTCTAGCTCTATCATTCTGTGTGAAGAGGAGGCTTTTACAGGATGGAAAGATCAATGGTGAGGAATATATTTCTTATAATATCCAGACTAATTAGAGGTGATTTAACAGCACAAAAGATACATGTCTCATTAATGATCATAAGACTTGCAACCATGGAGTCTATCAATTTTTTTTCCATTTCATCTTTTTTCTGAAAAGAGTTTAATTCTCTTCTTGAGAGCTCATATGAGAAAAATTTATATTAAGATGTTGTCGTTACACTGAATGGACCTAATGAAGTATAACCAGGCTCCAGATTTCACTTCTGATGTGGATAATTGATCTTATGAAATGTTTAAACATATGAATGACAAATGTTTAGAAGTCATTCCTTGATACCATTTTGCATCTTTACAATGCCTGCAATTTGAAAGCCCCTGATGGTGATTTTGCCTATTTATTTTTATTAATTTTTAAAAATTTTATTGTATATTGCAGCATGGTTGATTAACAATATTGTGTTAGTTTCAGGTGTACAGCAAAGTGATTCAGTTACACCTATACATATGTATCTATTTCTTTTCAAATTCTTTTCCCATTTAGGTTATTATAGAATATTGAGCAGCATTCCCTGTGCTATATGGTAGGTGCTTGGTGGTTATATATTTTAAATATGGCAGTGTGTACACATCAATCCCAAACTCCTGATCTATCCTCCCACCCATCCATCCCCCTGGTAACCGTAAGTCCGTTCTCTAAGTCTGTGAGTTGGTTTTTGTTTTGTAAATAAGTTCATTTCTATCGTTTTTTTTAGGTTCCACATATAAGCAATATCATATGATATTCGTCTTACTTCACTTAGTATCATAATCTCCAGGTCTATTCATGTGGCATTAT
The DNA here is from genome assembly GCF_030028045.1 of Hippopotamus amphibius kiboko. Taxonomy (NCBI): domain Eukaryota; kingdom Metazoa; phylum Chordata; class Mammalia; order Artiodactyla; family Hippopotamidae; genus Hippopotamus; species Hippopotamus amphibius. The sequence continues at coordinate 9,436,872 of NC_080194.1, forward strand.
TTCAAATGGCATTATTTCATTCTTTTTAATGGCTGAGTAATATTCCATTGTATGTAGGTACCACATCTTCTTTATCCATTCCTCTGTCGATGGACATTTAGGCTACTTCCATGTTTAGGCTATTGTAAACAGAACTGCAATGAACACTGGGGTGCATGTATCCTTCTAAATTTTTAGTACAGAGGCCCACTAACTTTCCCATCTTTTTATCCCTAATACCCTGTCACTGATTTTCCCAAGGCAATGGGCAAAAATGATTGATAGCATTTTACATTTCTACATGGAGCACAGAAGGCGCTTCCCAGTTTCTCTTGTAATTAATTGAGACTCCGACACGAACATACATTTGTGTGGCATACAACAGGAAACTGTTAAAGGAAACAGATTCATTTCCACTTGGAGCCAATGGTTAGTGAACGAAAGCAGAATCTCACCTACAATGCTGAGCGAGAGTGAATCTAGTTCAAATTCAGTCTGTTTGGCAACCTTTAATTCATAATTAACTGGTGTTTCAGGGCAGATTAATTACATGGTACTAACCACGCAATTACAGGTAAATTCATTTTTTATTCCTCGACATTCTAAGCTAGTAGAGCTCACCATACATGCTAATTACTTTTGGAGCCACTAAATGTAATTCCCATATCAAGAGTGGAACCTGTAATTACTAAGTACTTAGTATTTAACAAGTATGTATTCCCTCAGACTAAAAGAAGCAAGCTGTAGTGCAAATAGCAGGATTCTGAATATAAGCCTTTGCTTGAATCTTTGAATCTTGGTTTCTCCACTTAAAAATGCACTTCTGTTTCATCAGTAAGAACAGAATTGTTGCATTGATTACATAGGGCAATGTATTAATTTCCCCTCCACCTATATAACATGGGAGTGGACACTTAAAGGTTGTTTGCCACTCCCAGAACACATCACTTTGCTTTGGGCTTTGACTGTTCTGTTTCCTCTACCTGCCATGATATTTATATTCTTCTTCAGCTGTTTAATTCCATCTGATTCTTCAAGATCTAGATCAAGAATCAGCAAAGTATGGCCAGGGAGCCAAACTATCTCCCAATCCCAGTTTTGTAAAAAAAGATTTATTGGAACTAGCTATGCCCATGTGGTTTTGTGTTGTTGATGGCTGTTTGCATACTGCAATAGCAGCAGTGCTTAGCTACGACCAAAAGACCCTTTACAGAACAAGTCTGCTTGCCCTTAATCTAGAAAGAGTCTCATATTCTCTATGCAACCTTTCCTGTCCAACAATATGCTTGTTGCAGTATTCTCTGCACCACAGCTTAACTATGTTGCTAACATGAGCCCAGAAAAGTGGAGACTGCATTTCGGCTTTCCGTTTTCATTTCTCTGCTTAACATAATATCAGGTATTTTGGTGTCAGCAATTGCACTTTTTTTGTTTGGATTTAAAAATAAATTATTGAAAGTAAAATCTCCTAAAATTAGTATATAGGTCGGATGCCATTCTAATTAGAATACAAATTATTTCTTAAGATTTTAAGTTTATGGAAAAATACACACACACACACACACACACACACACACACACACTCCAAAACTGAAGGAGAAGTTCAGGAAGCTAATAAATGTGCTTATTGCTCAGAACAAGAGGATGGACCTCTTAGCATGGGAGAAGGGAGCCAACAAGTTTTTATACTGAAAACTCCAATGGGATCCATGTTGGATCTGACCTATTCTAGGTGTGTTACACAGTGCTGTCTGCTTATGCTCGCATACCGCCTGAACAACACATATGCAATTGGTCTCAAATCTGATTCAGAACCGATTTTTTCCAAACTAGAAATCCTCCCAACCCCATGCTTTCTGGTCTCTTAACTTTAGTCATTCCTGCATATAAAAGTGCCAGTATTCCAAACATGATGGATTATGCTCTGTTATCATCCTGAATATAGACCACATCTATTTAAACTGCTCCTTTTTTTTTTAAAGAATTAAAAATAGTTTTACGCACTTTTTTCCCCAGATCTTTATTAGAGTATAATTGATTTACAGTGTTGTGCTAGTTTCCGCTGTACAACAATTATTTGTAATCTATAGGATTTTTATCTTTGAAAAGAATATGTGTGAAATAAAATCTATGGTTATAAAACTGAGACTATTTAATTTCTTCTCATGCATAACGGCATCTATTTTCCTTATTACTAAAAGAGTATCCTGCATGTTGGTAATTGCAAATGCTAAATTACCATGTGGTGTGAAAGATGAAAATATTACCTGGCTTAATTGCTAGCTGCATTGTATTCAGTGTTTCTATTTCTGTTAGGTAACCACAGCATGACATGTCATAAGAGATATTCCCAAACTGATTCGCAGTCAGAGTTTGATTTTGTCAGTTTTAGTTCTTCTGATTAAATAACACCGACGTCAGGAAACTTTTTGTAGACATTCAGAGTTCCTTTTAGCTTTAATTTTACTTTTATTTCTAAGGATATTATGACTTCACTGTTTATCTAGGCTTTAAAAATACTGGCCACCACTGTGTTTTTATCTTTTAAGAATTTGCAAACTTATTTCAAGTCTGCCCTGTCTATGTCAATAAATCCAGCCATCATTATTGTATTTTTTCCCCCTGTATGTCTGCTACAAGAGGTTTACGTCACAGTTACTGAGGCTTTGGTTCATTTGCTACAGTTTGTGTGCCTTTCCTTCATAAAAGGCTGCCCTTTCAAGATTTCTAAAGCATCATACTAATACCATCTTGTACTAATGCCTCAAGACACAGATTCTACCTGAAGTGAGTCATGGATGTTGAAACTCAACTGCCACAGAAGCAAGGATTATAATCCAGATTATGTATTGTTTATACACTGAGAATAGCAGCAATCAGAACAGAGAATCTGTGCAGTTACCGCAGTCCTGGACAGCCACTCTTATGACAGTCACTGCTTCATTTATTAGCACCTATTTACAATGCAAGACCTTTGCTTGGATTCTACCTGGACTATTCCCAAGACCTGTGAACCAGTACCCAATAAAATGCAGATGTACAGTTATAGAATTAAAAACTCTTAAGAAAGAGGGAAGGTCATTATATCAGTGACAACAGCATTGTGTGTATGTGTGTGTGTCTATGTATTGACTGATTGGCTGACTTACTTATTTTGACTGCCTAGCATCTATTCTCATTTTCTTCTTGTTAAAGCACTTCCTAGTCCCTTTTAAAGGAATTATCTCACTATCACTGTGCTTTGTGTTTTTTGAGCCTATCAAGCAAAGTATTCTATTTTCACTAGCCAAGGAGAGAGCAAATGACCCAAGCCATTTCAACTATACTCTCCATCTTTCTTTCAAATTTGGAAACTTGAACACTGAAATTTAGTGACAAATATTTAAAAAAATACCCCAGAGCTGACATCCCCCTAAGAGACAGTCATTAAGCTCATGTACCTGGGTCACCTGGTCTACCCAAAGGTAGTATTCTACTGTTCTATTTCAACTCTGTCAGCCACATTATATGCTTCCAGTAAATTTCCTTTCTGACCTATAGACCCGCAGTACCTAATTTACAATGTGCCTAATTTAGTTGTTCCTAAACTTACTTACAGAAGAAAATCACCTGGAGAGTTTTAAAACTCCTGTTCCCCAGACTGCACCCCAGACTGTACCCCAGATCAGTTACAAAATAATATCTGAAGGAGTGGGGCCCAGGCATTGAATTTTTACAGTCTCTCCAGGTGATCCTAACCTGCAGCCAAGGTTGAGAACCACTGGCCAAATATATACAAATAGCTATCGGGTACAGAATTCTTACTGAGTGCCAAGCACGTAATTTCATTATCGCCTTACAACTATAGGAGACAGGTATCATTCTCATGTATGATGGGAAAACCAGATCATACAAATGTTAACTAAATTGTCAGAGGTCACAGAGACTAAGGGATGAAGATGTAATTCATATCCTGAATTGGGTTATATTACTTCTAACCACTACTTTAACCAAACCTTAAGAAAATGGGCTTAATCAACTTGAAGCTAAATTTCAGTTGGTGGTTTCTGATGTTTTAATAGAAGCTAATTTTGTTTTTCCCCAAAATTCCTATGTGAAAAGTTAATTTCCATGGATAAAATAATAACTGAAGCAGAGGAAAATCATCTGCACGGTGCCCTCTTGATACAGGCTGAGGACCTCTGGGCCCCACAGATCACAACAGGAAAGCCTCTCATCCAAGCATCTTGAAAAGAGAGTAAAAAAGAGAATCAAAATGAATTACATGTTTCTTATTATATGACAAGAAAAAGCATATCGATTTTCAGAGAGCGAAACTGATCCTATGGTTTCCAAATTCTCCAAGAAATTATCTAAAGGTAACAAAAATGTCACTGGACAATATGATAGGTATTCTTCTGGAGTGATTGTTCACAGTACATCATGCTGCTTCTCATGGGTTTCTCTTATGTAACAAGACTATAATACAGTGGAGGTGATTCCATGGTGAATTAAAACACTCTAAATGTAAGCTATGCAAACTTCAAAGAGTTAGCTCTATTGAATCTTTGTTTTTGTACTCAAGGGCTCTACAGGATGCTAAACTAATTGCTCAGCAATTCAGTTCTACCAGTGTTTTCAGAAAAGAAAAAAAAAATCAACCCAAGGGAGTCCATCGAAAAATCTCTTGAGCTTACTCTGTACACAGTTCCTTTTTCTCTTTTATTCTGCTTTGCAAATGCTAGCTGTTTCATGGTCTCCCCAAATTCCTATTCCTGTCTCCTCAATTAAGCAAGACCACTGAGCTCCATTTGGGACCCGACACCTACAGCCTGGAAATGACTCCCAGAAATAAACGTTATAATCATAGGGCTCATCACATTTGTTTCTTTTCTTTTCAGGGATGAAGTCCTGATGGCTGGCTGTCTAATGTCAAGAAAAACATACTGCATATATGTAGTGTGATGTTACAGGGGTTTTGGTTTATTTGTTTTGTTTTGATGAGATTGCAGTTCCTGTAGTAGTTAATTCTTCATGGGCAGAATCAGAAGTTTCTCTAATTTTTTGCTTTAGTTTTTTTTCTTCAATCAAAGGATGTACTAGTTAAGAAGAACATCTTCAATTACCATAGAGGACAAAGTCTACATTATTTCTCACAATATCTTATATTATGTAATCTCAATCACTAAGAAATCTTACTATAAGTATAGATATGTCGTGCAATGCTTTTGATCACATGTAAATTAACTCCTATATCTTAAACACAACAATAATAAAGCCATGCTTCTTCAGGAGAATTTGTATTAAATAATTATAGAAGAGTGTCATGGATAGATGACAAATTTAATCATTAAAAACTTCCGATTGTATCAGTTATTTCAAGAAAAGGGTAAAAAATCCAAACCAAGGCAAGTATTTCTCTTTCTAACTTACTTCACTCTGTATGGCAGTCTCTAGGTCCATCCACCAGAAAAACAAATTCTGTATAATATCACTTATATACGGGATCTAGAAAAATGGTACAGATAAACTTATTTGCAAAGCAGAAATAGAGATACAGATGTAGAGAATAAACGTATGGATACCAAGGGGGGAAGAGGGGTGGGATGAATTGGGAGATCGGGATTGACATATATACACTATTGATACTATATATAAAACAGATAACTAATGAGAACCTACTGTATAGCACAGGGAACTCAACTCAGTGCTCTGCGGTGAACTAAACGGGAAGGAAATCCAAAAACAGAGGGGATGTATGTACACGTATAGCTGATTCACTCTGCTGTACAGCAGAAACTAACACAACGTTGTAAAGCAACTCTACTCCAATAAAAATTAATTTAAAAAAAAGAAACAAACCAAGGCAAGTCTAAGCTCCAGCCTTAGTCACGGGTCATTTGTATAACAGATGTTGTATAGGTATGGGTAGAAAAGGAGTCAACCGCCTGAAGCCTATTGTTACAGCAATAAGGAATTTGCCTAACCTCTGCTCCCATACCCAAAATGTCTGCTGAGTGAAAATCATAAAAAAGGAGAGAGCCTGCACTGTTATACATAAATATACCATTAACAGGCATACCAAAACAAACACTGATTCTCAGAAAATACAACATAGATAACCCATGGGACGACAGAACAAAAAAGAAATATTGAATAAATTTATCTATTTGAGGCAGGGGAAGGACGTACAGGCACAACTGAGATTTTAAAATTATAGGGAAATGCACTGCTGCATTTCTTCACGAAGCATTCTTCTTGAGCCTACTCCAACAGCATTTTGTCCACTTTATGTCACAAACTTTTGCCATCATAGTTAACAATGACCTCCGAGGTGCCAAATCCAATGGTCATTTTCAGTCCACATCTAGATAACTCAATAGCATTCGACAGAGTAAATCACTATTTCCTTTTTGAAATTTTTTTTTCTCTCCTCTAAGACAAGACACATTTCTATGTCTCCCCTTACGTCACGCCTTCTCAGTATCTATTTATGCCTCCTTCTCCAACTCCTGATACTCCATAAGTCAGGCTTGGGCTGCTTCTCTTATCCAGCTACACTCCACAATTAATCACAGCCAATGTGTAGACTTTCAGTACAATGGTGAACCTCAAGAATCCAGCCCAGAGTGCTTCCCTGGATTCCAGGTTTTCTTTTATTATCCATCCTACGTATTCATTTGGACATTAAATAAGCATCATAAAGCTTGCATGTTTGAACAAAATTCACAGTCCCTCACCCCAACCTTAAATTCGGTTCTCTTCTGGTATTCCCTATTGCAATAACTGTCATAAAAATCACCCACTTTTTCAGGACAAAAATATTGTCAGGATCCTTGATCCCTCTCTCCATTTTACAATTCACAGCTATCCCATCAGCAAATGTCATTTTTGAGCTATATCCCAAATGAAAACTTGTGTAATTCTTCCTAGCCCCCTAGTCCAATCACCATCCTCTCTCATCCGGACAATTACAATAACCTCCTAACTGGTCTCCTTGCTATGACTGCTTCCCTCAAAAGTATGTTCCCCACACATGGTGGTTCATTTAAAAATGACTGTCACATGATGTCACAACCCTGTTCAAAACTTACCAACAGCATCCCACTGTACACAGACAAATATGAATCTTGACCTTGGCCCTTTGATTATTCTGACTTCATCTTCTAACATTCTATATCTCAGTTACTCTGTTCCAGCCACACAAACTTCCTTGCTGTTATTCCCACACAGTAAATACAACAAGTATGTTTCCACATTAGGACCTTTGCATTTGAAGTTTCCTCTCCCCGCATCTTTCTTCCCCAAGATAGTCAAAGATTTACTCCTTTTGTTTCATATGTTTGTTCAAATGTTTGTTCAAATGTAACCTCTCAAAGTGATCTTTCCTAAACAGATTATTGAAGATATCATTTTATGTCCTTCTCTTGTGTTCTTTCTAGCACTGATCATTACCTGAAACTAGTGCACATATTTAAGAGTATATTTTAATTGTCTCTATTCCACACTATAATATAAAGTCCACAAGGGCAAGGTTTTGTTTCTGTTTTGTCCACTGTTAAAACTATACTGTCTAGAGAAGCATCTGGCACTTAGAAGATATTCATTACATATTTAATGAAAAATTAGAAGTAATGAAAAATTGTCAAGAAAATATATACATTGTTAAATTGACTCAATACTAAATAGAAATTTTCAATAAACAGATAACATTGAAATATATTGATTCTATAATCCAGGAGTAGACAAACTTTCTGTAAAAAGATAAGCAGTAAATATCTTTGGAACATTTTGGGCCTACAGACTCTGTTGCCATTACTCAACACTGCCATAGTAGTATATATGAAAACACAGATGACATATAAGTGAATGAGTGTGGCTGCATTCCAATAAACCACTATTTACAAAGATAAGGTCAGATTTGTCTGGCAGGCTGCAGTGTGCCAATTACTACTGTAATAAGTAAATCAATCAATCAATCATCTCTATATCTCTACACATATCTATACCTACACTTATGTCTAGACATAAAATCTGTGAAATACACACTACATCCACAAGGTTTTAAAATGAATTTTTTCAAACCCTCACAGAACAGGTTATGTTTATTTTATAAAAAGTAAAAACAAAACATACATTCAAATTTATTTAGTGAGACTAGTATAACCCTGATACTAAATCCAGGCAAACACAGTTTGATAAAGGAAAATTAAACCGAATCTTATTTATGAATATTGATACAAAACGCTAAGTAAATCATGAACTAATTAAATTAAGCAATTTACAAAAACATTACAATCAACTGGGGTTTATTCCAAGAATGTAAACATGACATATTTTTTAAGACTATAAAAATGTATTTAACTACCTTAATGGAATTTATGGAGACAAACTATGATCATCTTAATTGGTGCTAAAAAGCACTTGATAATATCCAACACTTATTCATGATAAAAAATAAGCACAGCAAAGTGGAATAAAATTGAATTAAAGGATAATATGATTATAAAAAATAACAGTCCTAATATTTCTTAGGAGTCATATTATTCACGGAAAAGTAATCTCAAGTAGTTGATCAATATATTAAGAGATGATAAACCTCACATATTAAGGAAATGCAAAATAACAATCATAAAAAAATAACAGCTGTTAACTGTGTAGTAGGGCTTTTATGAGTACTTTATCTTGTAAATCCATTAGTACATTTAAGCATATCTTATACATTTAAACCATTCACTGGATACAATGCCCCCTGCCCCAGAAATTGAAAGGAATAATAAATCAAGAAGTTGAATATGAAAACAACCCTTATTGTTAATCCCTGAGACATGGTCCTATGGCTAAGGCCGGCTTTTTTTTTTTTTTTTTTTATTGAAGTATAGTTGATGTACAAAATTATGTAAGTTACAGTTATACAATATAGTGATTCGTGATTTTTAAAGGTTACACTCCATTTATAGTTATAAAAAATAGGCTATATTCCCCCCATGTTGAACAATATATCCTTGTAGCTTATTTTATGCCTAATAGTTTGTACCTCTAATTCCCTAACCCTATATTGTCCCCCCCGCCCCTTCCCTCTCCCCACAGGTAACTACTAGTTTGTTCTCTGTATCTGTGAGTCTACCTCTTTTTTGTTATATTCAGTAGTTGTATTTTTTTTAGATTCCACATACAAGTGATGTCACACAGTATTTGTCTTTCTCTGTCTGACTTATTTTACTTAGCATAATACCCTCCAAGTATTCCATGTTGCTGCAAATGGCAAAATTTGGTTCTTTCTTATGGCTAAGTAGTATTCCTTTGTGTGTGTGTGTGTGTGTGTGTGTGTGTGTACATATATATATCACATCTTCCTTATCTATTCATCTGTTGATGGATACTTAGGTTGCACACCCAGCTTTTAACTGTTCTCTAATGATTTGCGTGTAAAAAAGAATGCAACACATTAAATAGCAGCATCATCTGCAAGTAGCCTAGGCTTTCCTTTTGAAAGGACTTGAATACTGCTTACTATTTGCACAAGTTTCCTACTGCTGCAATAATAAACTACCGCAAATTTAGTCACTTAACACGAAATTATCCTCTTACTGTTCTGGAGGTCAGAAGTCTAAAACAATTTTAACTGGGTTAACATCAAAGTGTTGGCAGGAGTGATTCCTCCCAGAGGCTTTCAGGGGAGAATTCTTTTTCTCGCCCATTTCATTTTCTAGTGGCCACCTGTGTTCCTTGACTTCTCGCCCCTTCCTCTGTCTTCAAATTGCATCACAGCAATCACTGCTTCCATCATCACATCACCTCCTCCTCTGATTTCTCCTGCTTTTCTCTTTTGAGGACAATTGTGATTACACTGGGCCCACCAAAAAATCTAGGACACTCTCCACATCTCAAGAGCCTTAATTTAATCACATCCGCAAATTCCCTTTTGCCATATAAAGTAACACTAACTGATTCCAAGGATTAGAATGTAGACATATCTGGGAGCCATAATTCAGCTTACTATACTACTATAAATTATCTAAACTTGATTCTAAATGTTATTTTGGCTTCCAATAAACTTATTAGTGCCTTCAAGGAAAAAAAAAAAAAAAAAACTAAAACAAAAGCTGAGTTGTTATTGTGGAAAAGGGAAAAGATTGAGATATGGTTCTGTTCTTCCAAAAGCTCATAATTTCCTGGGCAGCTCAGATGCAGAGCCAAATATAAACAGATTCAGGTAGAATCTGAGCAGATTTTTCTCTTTTTATTATTTACTACAGAAGCAGAACTATGTTTATTAATTCTCTGAATATTTTCACACTTTAACTGGTCAAATAATCCAGTATTTAAAATGATAATCATACAATAGGGCTATATTCAAAGGTCACTGCATGAGGCATTTAAGAGGTCATGACTAAAATCACATTTTAATGATATATCAGTGTTTTCTGAATTTACAAAATCATCTGTGATATTACTATCTAAAGCAATAAAAGTTTTAAAGGCTGCATCTAAAGCGGTAGTTCCTAAACACTGATTTTTGGTTTCATACTCCACAATGAAGATTTCACGTATTTGAGATGAATGAGGAAAAATATGAAAATGTAAGGAGTTTTCCACAACGCTAACGAATTCAGTTTTAAAACTGTCCCTTCAGTCCTTTTCACCATTTTTCTTTTGCTTTTCAAAAAACTGTAGGAAAGATAGTATTAAGTAAATATTTTCCAATTGAAAAGTAATGATTTAGCAAATACATTTCAGTAGCAAATTAATACACACACACACACACACACACACACATATGCATGCATTCTGGCTGACAGAATTCAAAAATCAAGGACCCAATGATCTATAACTTTGATTAAATAAATTAGTAAAAAATCATTATTATTGAGAATATCTATAATTGTATAATGTTTTAAAATTTACAAAATATACTTATGTCCATTAGCTTAAGTGTTTCTCTCCCACCAACAATAAGCCCATGAGGAAAATATGCAAGAAATTATTATTTCCATTTTATAGGTTTTGTACATTTATAGGTTGAGAACTAAAGCATGAATTTTTATTTTTGAGATTTTGGATCATCTTTACTCTGAATTCTTTTTTAGGCAATTTTCCTATTTCCTCTTCATTCCTTTGGTCTTGTGGGGTTTTATCTTGCTCCTTTGCCTGCAAGATGTTTCTTTGTTTTCTCATTTTGTCTAATTTATAGATTTGATGTCTCCTTTCCCTATGCTGCCTAGTAGTGATTCCTCTCATTTCTGCCCTCTGCCCCCTGTGGTGGGGTTTGTCTAATGTCTTGAGTAGGCTTCCTTGTGGGAGGGTCTGGTGCCTGCTTTCTGGTGTGTAGATCTGAGTCTTTTCCCTCTGATGAGCAGGGCCATGTCAGGTGGTGGGTTTTAGGGTATCTGTGAGCTTAATATAGCTTAAGGTAGTCTGTGTGCTGATGGGTGGATCTGTGTTCCTGCCTTGTTTGTAGTTTGCTGTGAGGTATACAGCACTGGCAGTTGCAGGCAGTCGGTCGAAACCGGGTCTTAGACTCTGACAGAGGCCTCCGTGAGAATTCTCTGCAGTTAATCTTCCCCGTGGCTGAGGACTCTCTAGTGGTCTACGGTCCTGGACTCAGTGTTCCCTTCCCAGAGCCTGCAACTTGACTTCTGGTAGAGGAATCCAGACCCCAGAGGTCGCTTGTCCTGGCAATAAATCAATAAAAGTTTCTTCCTCAGCTGAAGATGGTGAGCTCTGCCTGTCCTCCCTCAGAACAGGCGGTCTCAAGTCCTCAAGCTCAGCACTGACCGTGTGCTCTCGAAACTGGGAGGAGGGGTGGCTGGGTAGCCACACTGCATAAAACCTCCCCTTGCAACCTTGCCCGCCGATCATGCCCACCCAGTACGTGCCTAGACTGTGGCTCCTGGGACGGCGCGGGCTTCAGGGACCCCTCCTCACTCCTGGCCTCTCTCCCCCAGCATCCTCTCCCCTGCCGCTACCACTCCCTCTTTCTCTGGGCTTCTGTTGCTGAGCCACTACCTGCCACTGGCACCCAAGCTAGCCTAGCCCCAGCCCACTCAGCCCACGGAATTGGAAACAAGACACCCGCTGCGGGAGCCCAAGCGACTGCCAGCCCAGAGGCTGCCAAACATGAATTTTTAAATGACTTATTTAAATGACTTGCATTTGATATATTCACTTATCCTACACTATAACCTTAACCACTTCTTAGACATTCAATTCACCAGCCAGTATAAACCAAAACATGGGTCTTCCCTGATGGCCCCACAGCCAACCCGAGTGGTGGATGTTTCCTCCACCGCTTGAGCTGAATGTGTTTCCTGTGTACCACCTCGTTCCAGTGGTACAGGGAATGTTTCTCTTGTACCAACGAAGCTAAGAAGGGACAGGCTGATGTGTCCTTCTTGCTCCTTAGGGCTGCTTTTATGACACCATTTTCTCTCCTTCCTAAACTATTCTTCCAGCTTTGAATCTCATGCCCTCAATGGAGGAAATAATCATCAATTTTGAATGCTTAGGAAAGGTCCAAAAAGATACGGGCATTGATACGATAAGACAACATGGTCAATGTCATCGGTTGTTTGGCAGCACAGAGACAGTCATGCCGAGAATGCATCGGAGAGTGCTGGGTACGAAACCTATTTAGAATGAGATAACTGGCAAAGAAACCAAAGGACATTAGTAACGATCTCAGAGAGTTGCCAGAAATAGATATAAACAAATGAGGATATGAGAGGATGATATGGGAAGGGGTTAACATAGTTTTGATTTTTTTAAGCATATGATACAGAAATAACATCCCAGTGTGACTCTTTTATGCATAATATCCCAATATGCTACTCTGTGAAATAGCTAGATGATAATTATAAGTTCATACTTAAACAATTTAATATGAATCAATAATACAAAGTGCTAAAATTCCATTAAATTATTCTTTGATGAGGTATTATGGCAACAGCATTCAGAACAGAACCTCTAGAGGTTACTGAGTCAGGTAAAAAGCTATAAATGATATTATGTCATTTACTGTTTCATACTGTTAAAGCTAGATAGGCCTTGGGATATAAACACTATTCATAGATGAGAAAACTGATGTACAAAAAGATTGAGTTGACCAAGTTTATAAAACCTAAATACATCATTTGGTTTGGAGATTTGATGTATTTTTCCTAGGTAGAATCCAAAAAGCCCGAAGTCAGAGAATCTATCTTGAGAAAAGGCCATTGGCCAATGAAACTAATTGTTCTTTTTGGTGCAACTTTCAAGAACTCTTGAAAGAGGAAATTCTAATTTCTGCAAGAAGGGAGACAGGCCTACATTTTGGAGTGTCAACTAGAGGTTGCAAGCAAGTATGCTTATGAGTATTAAGTTCCTCTCATTATAATGTAAACAGAAAAATAAAGCTTTTTTTTAAAGCTTACAGTTTGAAAACAAAATGAACACAGATACATCACAATTCACAAATGAGATTACAGGGAGCTAAATGTATTTGTACATGCAGTGAAGAGTACCAGTGACAACTAACCCCTATTAATGAGACTCTCTAACCTCACAGGATTACTATATATGTCTCAGTAGCTTTACATTCTGTGTCTATTTATTTGAGGCTTTGTATTTCTCTCCCTAGCCTCAGTCTTTTTTTTACTGCTTTGTGTTCCCTGACTGCTGTCAAACTTCTGGAGATCCTAATATGGAGACACACTACAGAGACAAGAATTTTCTGAACTCTTCCTGTGTTGAAGAATTTTACTGGGCACCTAAAACTTTTGCCAGAAAAATACACATAATATCTTTATAAAATAAGTATCACTAAAACATTTTAAAGATGAGGACACTGAGGTATAAAAAGATTAGGTCACTTGTATATCACACAGCTTTGAAAGGTGGAAACTGGAATTGTAATTTACTATTGAATGATTTCTAAGCCCATGCACTATCCACTAGGTCAATATTTCCATATATTTTATTTGACACATTTGTTGAGAAGAATTTATGTACCATGTGCTTAATTCACAGGTTCTCAACCAAAGGTGAGTCTGCCCCTCAGGGGTTATCTGGCAATGTCTGGAGATATTTTTGGTTGTCACATCTGTGATAAGGGGATCCAGTGGCATCTAGTGGGTAGAGGCTAGGGATGCTGATGTGACAGGAGACAGCCTGCCACACAAAACTTTATTACACTCAAAATGCTGAGGTTGAAAAACTCTGCTCTAATATTAAAAGTTAGTTTATGGTAGTCAACTTCTGCCTAACATGAAAAAAAGGAACAAGAGAAAAACCTGATAAGATGCATCATAACTATTTAAAATATTCAGAGAGCAGAAGATACAAAGACTCTTAATAAACTAAATTCTACAAAGTGACAGGCCCTTCTGAGACACAGGGCTGATTTCAGCACTGATGACAGGAGAGGCAAAAGGAGGAGAAATCTACCACCAATGAAGACAAGGAAAAAAACAGTGGACTGGCCACAAAATTTTAATGACTACAAGGGGGCCAGAATGACGAATCGGATCCCCAGAGTCTCTTACACTGTGAATCCCAGTGGTCAACTGTTTCACAAATGTCTTTACAATGTATATGTGGGGAATGTGCTTCAGTTTGAGGACAGAATGAAAGCGCTAAGAGAAATCCCTCCATATTTCCCCATTCTATCTTCCAACTCACTTATTCGTTCTTCTGCCTCAGTTATTCTGCTGTTTATAGCATTTAGAGTATTTTTAATTTTGGTTATTTTGTTATCTATTACTGTTTGTTTGCTCTTTAGTTCTTTATTAACTGTTTCTTGTATTTTCTCCATTTTGTTATCGAGATTTTAGATCATCTTTACTATCATTACTCTGAATTCTTTTTCAGGCAATTTTCCTATTTCCTCTTCATTTATTTGGTCTTGTGTATTTTTACCTTGTTCCTTCATCTGTGACATATTTTTTTGTCATCTCATCTTCCCCCCACTTTGGATGGGCAGGATTGTGTTCCTGTCCCACTGGGTGTTTGGCCTGAGGTTTCAAGCACTGGAGTTTGTAGGCTGTTGAGTATAGCTGGGTCTTGGTGTTGAGGTGAGAACCTCGGGGAGACCTCACTCTGATGAATATTCCCTGGGATCTGGGTTTCCATGTTAGTCCAATGTTTTGGACTCAGAGCTCCCATTTCAGGAGCTCAGACCTGACCCTAGGCTTGTGAATCAAGATCCTCCAAGCCATATGGAGCAGGAAAATGAAAAAACTAAAAAAAAAGAAAAAAAAAAAAAAAGATGGAGCAACAACTGGAAGGTAAAACAACTGCAATAGCCTAAGTGAGGAGGTGGGAAGAAAAAAAAAAAGAAAAAAAAAAAAAGGAGGAAAGGCACTGGCTGTGGGGGTGGGGCTTAGCCAAGAGGGGTGGGGTTAGGCAATGGGCAGGGCCTACACTTAGAAAAGGCCCTGGGGGTGGTGGGGAATGGGGCTTAGGCCCAGGAGGCAGAGGGCCCCAGGAATGCCTCTGGTCCTGGGAGCAATGGACCAGGTCGAGGTACCCAGCAGGCTCCCTGGGCCCAAGTTGGTGGGAGAAATGCTTGGCACCTCCCCTAGTCCTCCAATCTCGGAGGGTCCCTCCCCCTTGGGTTCTCTTCTTTCTCACTCCCTCTCTCCTATTCCTCCAGAACCCTCACAGCTGCAGGGGGCACTAGAAGGCAGGAGACCAGACTCTGACGCCCAACAGGCTTCCCAGGGCCACGTGGGCTAGGTTAATGCCTGCAGCACTTCCCCAGGTCTCCCAGTCTCCTAGGGTCCCGGTCTGCCTCTCTTCCTCTCCCCCGCCCCCCACTCACCTAGGTCCCAAGCAGCTGGAGGGGGCCCTGGGGTGTGAAAGACCAGGTCCCTGAGCCTAGTAGGGGCAGGGAAAATACCTTCCCTGCCTCCCTTGATCCTCTAATCCTAGAAGGCCCCTCCCCTGCCCGCATCTCCTCTTCTCCCCTGCTTTCCTTCTATACCCCTAGGACCAGTGAGACCTAGAGGGGCCCCTGGAGAACCGAAGACTAGGCCTGGGGGCACCACAGGCCTCCGGGTGCCAAATGGTTAGGGAGATTTCCCGCAGCGACTCCCCTGATCCTCCAGTCCTGCAAGGTCCCCCTCACCAGTCTGCCTCTCTTCCTCTTCTCCTCTCCTCCCTCCCACGCCTGTACGACCCACTCAGCCAGAGAGACCCAGGGACCAGACTCGGGAGCCCAGCAGGCCCGCTGGGCCCAAGGGGGCAGGGAAAAGGTCCTCTGCACCTCCCCTGGCCCTCCACTCCTGGAACGTCCCACCACCAATCTGCCTCTCTTCCTCTTCCCCTGCCACGCTCCAATGTCCCCGGGACCAGCGTGTCTGGGAGGGGACCCTGGAGAGTTGGAGACCAGGCCCGGGAGCCCAGTTGGCCTCCTGGGCCAAGAGGGCAGGCGAACCCCTCCTCACCTCCCCATCCCCCAATCTCAAAGCCCCCACCCCCACCTGTCCGCCTCTTCACCTCCTCGCCCCTCCTCCCTCCCTCCCACGCCCCCAGAACCCAGGCAGCCCGGAGGGGGCCTTGGAGGGTGCAGGACCCCACTGGGGAGCCCAGCGGGGCCCCAAGCTGGGGAACACAGCAGGCCTCCTGGCCTCCCGGGCGGGAGAAACCCAGTGGCGGTTTTGGATCTCCCCAGCCCCCAACGGTCTCTCCAGATGGGAACCTCTCCCACCCCCCCACACCCCCACCCCCTGCCGGTCCTGTCCACCTTCCTCTTCCCCGCCCCCCGACTTCCCCCAGGTCCTACCCGGTTGCTCTGGGGTTCCTGCGGTCTGCTTCCACCTGCAGCAACCTATCTATTCCTGGGGAGACGCGATCTCTGCATCTTCCCACTCTGCCATCTTGACTCCGCCCCCTTATGGTTTTTAAATTATACCTAAAGTATAAAAATTGTTTAAAACTGTGTTTGAGCAGCGACACGAAGCAGCGTTTCTCTAAATTAGGATCTAGTTCCTCACACATCCAGATGTTGACACAAATGAGGGAGAAAAAAAAAACAGTTACTACTATAAAAGAATACAACTTTTCTCTGGCTGTTAAGAGATTAACACACTTTCACAATTAAGTTAAAATACTTACAGAAAGTTAAAAATGAAACTGCAACTTTCTTGCTAAAAGCAAGAGACTGGGGGGAAAAAAGCACCCCAAACTGAAAGTTTAGAATGTTTTCCAAGGTATATGTGGAGAGGTGCTCACCAATAACGTTTTCATGTTTTTTTTTTTCACAAGTTAGAGGCACCGTGTTGCTCAATCTGAGAGAAGCAAGATGGTGTGAAATGCCTGCTTTTCCCCCCTAACTATACATACTTAGGATTTCAACTCAATTAATATAATACAATAAAATCAAAATACTTAATTTGGCTAATCGGGGTTTTTCAACTTCAGTAGTATTGGGGGGTATTTTAGTCCTCATTACTCTTCGTTGTGGAGGCTATGCTATGGAGTATAGTATGTTTAGCAGCATCCCTGGATTTTATCGACTAAATAATGGTAATTAGAAGGATGCATCCAGAAAGATTATCTTAATGAAAAAAACTTTACAAATTATAGTGTTCATATTGCTTGTAAGAGTTGAGTAATTCCTAACACTGTTAGGATGGGGTTTATATATTTGGGAGATAAGGAGGGAAATGAGATACTCAAGGAGATTAAGGGAGGCTTCACCTTTATTTGTAAGATTATAATAAAGAAAAAAAGAGAGACCTAAAACAAATAAAATACATATATTTATAAACTGGGTGGTGAGGACATTTGTTTTGGTTAAATTAAACTCAAGTAATTTTCCATACATTTGACCATCTATCTGTTTACCTACCCATCTATCTATATGTTTGTGTAAATTAGCATATAATGATTAATAATAACAAACTGAGATTCATAGCATTAGTTTCTATCGAGTCTGGGAAGATTTTGAGGGTATTTCTATTCTCCATCTTTGTTTACAGAATCAGGAAGAGGAGCAGTCACAAAACTGTCTCCCCTGAAACTGTAAGGGTCTTATGTACAATATAACAATGTTGTAATTTCACTCCCATCTCAACATGGCTTTGTTTCTAAAATAATAGCCAACTTTCACAACATAGTTACTATAGGGGAATGTTTAAAAATGCATGTTTAAAATATAATCCATTTTAAAAACTGGGGACTAATTATTCTTACTGTTGACACAGAATTATATGACAGCCAAGGTAGAAGCAAATAATTATCTTTAATTTCAAAAAAGTCTTAGCAGATATTGTGATAATCCATTGTGTTTATTACATAGTTCTGTGTTACAGAAATTGAAAAAATTAGGTTATCAAATCATGTCCCTTCCAACAAAAATAACTCCATATGGTAAAACACTGATAAAAAGAGTTCTATTGGTAGTTTTTCCTGCTCCAAGAAATTAGCACAAAAAAAGGTTTACATTAAAATTGAAATAATAGAATCCCAGATTTTTCTACTTTTAATTTTACAGTTGAAAGACCCCTTAGAGGTTGTTAGGCTCTTACTTTATAGATGTGGAAAATGAGATTCAGAAAGTTCAAGTTATTTCCTTCTCCAGGGTCACCCTGTGAGTTAGTCACATAGCTAAGTCTAGAACTCACATCTTCATTCGTCTATGTTCTTTCCACACTGCCAAAGTGAATCCCTGCCATATTATCTATTTTATAAAAGAATACTTTATAACACACCATAATGGCTTAGTCAGTAACTACATGGCTAATGTGCATTTCAGAACACATTAAGAAAATTAATGTCATTATTAGAAGAAAAGGGCTTTATTGCAGTTTAAGCTCTTATTTTCTTTCCCCATGTATTGCATAATCCTAGTTCTTAAGGGGAAAAAAATCAGGTTCAGTCAGCAACTCATAACCAACGCAAACTCCATGACACTATCAACATGACAACCTCAAGGTCAAAAGACTAGATTATTTCTACATCAGCCCATTGCCTGCAACTCAAGGATGTCAATCACTGGAAATGATCAGCTAACCTATCTCCCCAAAGAACTCTGACTGATTTAACGTTCCCAACATCTATTGTCAACAAAGGAAAATAAAGGGAGCGGAGATTCAATTTGTATCCTTCTATTCTAAGGCATCCAAGGTGAACACAAGAATAAACACACTGTGTATTCCCTGAACTGAGGGCACTTCTCTGTTTGCTTTTATCTGGTGTTTCATTTAGCTCAAGAAACGTAACTTTCTTCTTTATCTCTTCCTTTAAGGCTCAGAATTCCAGAGCTTTTACCAAAAAACTACCTGGATGAGTCCTGCTAAGGACAGGAAACTAGCACTGTTTTCACGACACACTGATAGAAAAAGTTGGTTCAGCACACAGTGATTTGACTAAATAACTTTCTAAAATTCTCCCCTCAAAGGACATATGTATATTCCCATTGTTACTAAAAGAGATTGTGAACTGGTTTCATTGTTGTATTGGCTTAATGATGCTGGGGGAAAGCACTGAATTTGGAGTAAGACCACCTCAGGTTTGGACCCTAAATAAAGATTATTTACCTCTCTGGGCATACATTTGTCATAGGATAAGATAACAATACCAATTATATCAGTTAGGATTATATTTAGCTGCTAGTGACAGAAATCCCAAAAGTAACAAAGGTTAAACAAGACTGAAGTTTTTTCTCTCTCATATAAAACTCTGAGCAAGTAGACCATTGTTGATATGGTGGTTAATTGTATCAAGGGACCAGAAACTTTTTATCATATTGTTCTGTCCTTCATGGCCTCTATAGCCTAACCCAGGGAAGTAGCATTTTGATGTAGGGACAAGGAGGAAGGAAGGAATAGAGATGGAAAACTAAAGAGTATACAGATGTCGACTCTAAAAAAAGCAGATGCATGATGTGAAGGACTTGCATCCTGTTGGCCAGAATTATATATGTGGCCATACCTAGCTGCAAGGGAGGCTGGAAAATACAGTATCCATTCTAGATGTACATATGCGCAGCCCAAAAGTAAGGATTCTTTCACTGTAGTAAAGAAGAAGAATATGTTGGGAAACAACTCGCATCTCTATCCCAGCTCCCATAGAAAAGATTGCTGGTTTTCCACAAACTACATTCCCAGGCCCTATGGCATTTAGATGTTACTATTTGACTATGTTCTCCCCATTGGGATAGTGGAAGTGATAAGTGCCAATTCTAAGCCTAGGTCTTTAGGATTATGAGTAGTCTTCCTCTGTGTTCTTTTTGTACTTTGCACCTTTCCTCTGATCTATCTAAGACCTGAATTTTAAGGCATCTCCTTTCTATATAAATGAGGACAGTAACTTAAGAAAAGGGGAAAAAAATGGAAGGAATTCGGTCCCTACACAGCCATGTAGAATGAAAACACTTGCTGACATGCACCATTTACCCAGAACTAGTATGTTAGAGAGAGAGAAAATTCTATATATTTTCCTATGTGTTACAGCAGTTAAACCTGACTTTGAGTGAAATATTCACCTCACAGGAATGTTTCTAGAGATTAAGTGATGTGATGTCTGTAAAGTGCTGGCAGTGCCTTCCCATAGTAAGCACATTAAATAAACATATGCACATATATATATAATTATATACATATTAGTTATAGAATTATTTTATGTATATTTATTATATGTGTGTGTTAGTATGTATATTTGAGCATGTGTACAACTATATAAATAGAAGCAGCAATCTTTTGAAGTGTCACCATGGTCCACCAAAGTGAATTTCACATCAGCCTTTACATGTAGAATATGAATAATAACATATCAAATACACTTTCCAAAATCTGATGCCCATGCATTATTGTTGCCTTGATAAAATAAGCCAAAGCCTTATTTTGTTTATATTAACAAGATGGTCTATGGACCAGAACTACCTTAATCTTTTATGCATCAATCCCTCCCCTTATGAGGTCTCTAATGTAGTACACAGAATAGGTCAAATCAACAATGAAAGAGGAGTAGCAATAGCAGTAGCATTCGGGGTTTGACTTCCCTGTAAAATGTATGTGCTTCTTCCTTCTAATCACAAAATTAATTCTCATAAGTTTCTCTTCTGATACAAAAATGTATCCAAACCATATTCATCATATGCCAGAGGGAACAAAGAGAATCTGGTAAAGAGAAAGGTTGTATGTCCTGATAACAGAGTGTGTGTAACTCAGGACAGCATCCTCAATTCTGACTGTCTGCTCCAATGACTATAGCTATAATATTGGACATAGCTGGGCTCTTGGTTGAGTATGTAGCCCTGAATTCCAATTTTCTTCTCCCCAGCCCAGGAAAACTGTCACAGCTTCTTGCTTGTGCTCGATGCTCAGTGCCACAAATCAGCAAATCCTCTGAGGAGAGAAAGCAGGTAAATGTAGGTCCCAGCTCAAAGCATCCCCATTCTTTCTGGCCTCTGAAGTCCTGGCCTTCTCGGTGTCTTCTACTAATCTCAAACATAATTTTTTGCAGTTTACGTAGTTTCTAGAAATATTTTGATGGGAAACTAAGTCAAATATATATGTCATAACAAAAGGAAAAAATGTCAGTATTGTATTCTGTCATAGCCAGCCTCCCAGGTGAGTATCTCCTGATATTCTTAACCTTGTGCTGTAGCCTCTCATATTATTAATGTATCAGGTTTGGTCTGTTGGAGCAATAGGATACAGCTAAAGTGATGGTATAGCACTCCTGAGGCCAGGTTATATAGACCCTGTTGTTCTGCCTCACTCTTGAATTCCTTGAATCCCTCCAGAGCAAGGGATTCAAGAGTGTCATGCCACGTGAAAAGGCTTATGAAAAGGCCAAGCAGTGAGAAACTGAGTCCCTCGACCAAGTGTCAGTAAGAAACTGAGGTCTCCTGTCAACAGCCTCATGAGTAAGTCATCTTGAAAATGCATCCTCCAGCCCAGGTCAAGCTTTTGAACAATGGCAGTCTGAGCAGACAGCTTGACTGCAAACTCAGGAAAGAACCAAAGCCGGGAACAACAGCTAAATTGCTTCTGCATTTCTGACTCAAAAACTGCAGGAGGACAAATGTGTGATGGTGTTTTCTAAATTTTTAATTGTGGTAAAATACATATAACATAAAACTTACCACCGTAATCATTTTTAAGCATACAGTTCAGGAGAGTTAAGTATATTTAACAGTGCTGAGAATTTGTGCAGGTATCTGTTCAGCACAGAAGTGAGATTGCTGGTTCAGTGCAGCCAGTTTTAGAGTGTTAATTTTTATTCTGTTTAAGGAGCAAAACTTTTGTCCATAAATACAGTTCCACAAATATCATCCATTTCTTCTCAAAGAATGTTATATGAATTCTTTTTTTTTAAGATTTATTTACTTATTATTTATTTATTATTTTTTTTAGCTGAGTTGAGTCTTCATTGCTGTACACAGTCTTTCTTTAGTTGTGGTGAGCAGGGACTACTCTTCATTGCAGTGCGCGGGCTTCTCATTGCAGTGGCTTCTCTTGTAGAGCATGGGTTCTAGGCGTGCGGGCTTCCATAGTGTGGCACTCAGGCTCAGCAGATGTGGCTTGAGGGCTCTAGAGCACAGGCTCAGTAGTTGTGGCACACGGGCTTAGTTGCTCCATGGCATGTGGGGTCTTCCCAGAGCAAGGATTAAACCCATGTCCCCTGCATTGGCAGGTGGATTCTTAACCACCGTGCCACCAGGGAAGTCCCTGCTATGTGAATTCTTTCAGGTTGAACATTCTTGGCTGTTTCTCTCTCTCTCTCTCTCTTCACCCCCATCTCCTCCCTTTCTTCCCTGCCTCCCACTCTCCCTCCCTCCTTTTTAAATTAAAAGCTACTGTACAAATTTTCAAGTCTAGCCAATGACATCATAAAACTGACTTTTTTCCCCTCATTCCCATGGGATTAAGCAAAAAACTCACTGCTGAAAGATTCTCTGAGACTTTGGCAAGAGGAGTAAGAAAGAAGAAGGGGTGAAATAGGAAAGCTTCTTCTCATCTTCCAAACATCTTCACAAGTGAGACAAATCCTGGCCATCCACACTAAGCCAAACAAGATTTTGTTGCCTTCAATTATTCTTTTAAGGTTTTAAAATTTAGGTTTGCATTCTCAACATGTCTTCTTGTCACAATTCTCTAGTCAGGAAATATTGTTTTCTTCTTTTTTAATTGCTGTCCATAGATTTTTAAGTCCTTTACTGCTTAAAGGTATCCATCCCTAACTTTTCAGAAGGCAATTGTCTCTGCAAAGCACAATAATCTGTGGTATTTATTAATCATAATTGATTATTCACTCCAGACTACCAGTGGAAGAACTTCTCCCTGGGGCTACTTCACAAAGCCATCCATGTGGCTAAATAAGGAGAAAAAAATACAAAAAACTTTGATGAACTGCAATGCTTATAGAACCAATCCTGACTGAGGGACAGGAAGAAGCAATTAGCTAGGAAATCACTTTATTGTTCTTCTTTGAAGGTCAATCAATCTATTCCTCCTTTGTTTTCAGCTTTAAGCTTTAGGATAAATTATCACTTTTCTGTCTTTTCTAGCCATCTCCTAGTTATATTCTCTGCCATAACATGGAGTCAAAAGAAATAATTACTAAAATGTTTGTCATATTTCCCCATCAACTATACTATTTTAAATATTTTAATATTAATTTAGCTGATTCACACTTTAAAAACTTATAAAGTGTACTTGTATCTATGCTAATGAGAAGGGGAAATCATACTTTTTCAGTCCACCAAGTTGGAAGCTGTACGATTTACATAGTTGTGGAAGCACTCCAGTTCTGACACAAAACAGAAGCAGATGTAGCTGCAATGAGACTCACATGAAGGAAACACTGCAACACTTTTAAACATGAAAAGCAAGATAAAAATGTTTCTTAAATAAATAATATTGTCTAAAGTACACATGTATTCTCCTTAAGATGACTTTTTAAGTATCCGTAATGGATATTTCAAAAGTATCCAAAATGTCTAAGTGACTATATCCTTAGAGCAAGGGCATGTGTTATTAGAAACTGGGTGAGATAATACCTGAAATTATGTACTAACGAAACCTGGGGCATAAAAAAAGCTACCATTTCTACCAAAACAAAAGAACTAGACATGTGTATACCCACCCACGTATCACTGAGGAAGCTTATCAGTTATCAAGAGA
Source organism: Hippopotamus amphibius kiboko (assembly GCF_030028045.1). Classification (NCBI taxonomy): domain Eukaryota; kingdom Metazoa; phylum Chordata; class Mammalia; order Artiodactyla; family Hippopotamidae; genus Hippopotamus; species Hippopotamus amphibius. The sequence continues at coordinate 9,460,943 of NC_080194.1, forward strand.
AAAGGAAAAAAAAATGTACTTGATGGGGAAATGAAACCAAAATACACGAGACTGCATTACATAATCCCCAGAATCGCACCACTGCCTTTTGATCAAACCAGCTCTATGATTATCTGCACTCTTCCTAAGGCCCAGAATCCAGGCTATCAAGAGAACCTTAAGCATCAAAATGATCAAGGCATTTGTAGCGCTGGTAGCTCCTGACCGTCGGGATAGAACCTAACTGAGCCTCATCTCATGACCACACAATACCTCTCTCACCTGCCTGCATGCTGCCTCTGTCCTGGGTCTTCCCTGTTAAACGTGAGGAACAGGGGGCTGTAGAAGCCTTCCGGGCGCTCAAGCATATGCATCGTCGAAGTGCAGGTAAGTTCACACCCATAGGTTGAACTTTTCAACCAATGGGAGATAGAATCCAGTGGATCTAGCAGACAAGTCCTTTCTCCTGTCTAATGAACTCTCTCCCTCTTCACCCTGCCACAGACACACTCACCAGGATGCTACTGACGGGCGACTTCTAAGGCTGCTCAGACCATGAACCCAAGGATGAAGTTACCCCACACTTAGCAGTGGCCAGACACAGAACATCTTCACACCAACCCTTCCTCACTCCCCTTCTCCCATACTCCTACTCTCTCTAATTATACTCCCTTTAAAATAATAGCATGTTAGCCCTCTTCCACAAGCTTTGCTTTTCCTAGACCTCAGGTGAAAACACAGTCAAATGCTGTATGTGGATGTGAGGTACAAATTCACACTATGAAGCGAGAGAAAATATTGCTGAGAAATTGACAAAATCTGGTATCAAAGTGTCGAAACATCTACTGATCTGACTGAAATAAGAAGCCGTTCCGACAGAAACACTTTCATAGCCGAAGGCTCATGGGATTCCCAGAAAGGATAAAACTCTCAGCAGCTGTGAGCTCAAAAGAAAATAATTAAAAACCAGATCAGAAATTGAGCTTTCATAAGTGATAGTAAATAATGCCAACATTCAGGAAAAGTACTTAAAATAATAGAGTACCTTGAACAAATCTACTTAAAAATATGCTCAAAATAACTAAAGACATAAAATAAGGAAAAGAAAATAAAATGAAGTAACCAAATAGTATTAGCCAGAACAGGTACATTTTTACAGAGGAATTAAATAAAATTTCCATAAACATAAAAGAGAGTAATTGGCAATAAAAGCTCAGTGCATAGGTTAAAGAACAGATCACACAAAGCTAAAGAAAGAATTATTACACTGAATTTGGTGTCGCAAGACACTAAAATGGAGCGCAGAAAATAAAAACATGGGTACCGCTTAAAAAGTGGTTATTTTCCACAGATCACCGCCTAAAGGCTCAGTATATATGTATTAGGAATTCCAGAAGGAGAAAGAAAAAGAGACTGCAGGATGCACAATGCTTGATGTGCCAATGACTGAACAACTGTCCACAATTATTATCACTGCAACTGCAAATTTGGCGACCTTTCCATTTTAGAGCTTAACAATAATGTCATTTGAAAAACTAAACTTGTTTTAACATTTTTAACAGGTTTTTAAATTTTATTTCTGGCACATATTTAAAACTGCTTGATGTGTATATCTCTGTCTATGGTGTTTTTTATTCACAAGGCATGACTTTCAGTTACTAGACAGATTTTCTTAACATTAGGTTTTTGTTTTCAACTGCCCAGCAAAGAACAATCCTTAATAGCCTTGGAATCACTCAGACCTCTTGACACAGGAACTACAAAAGTGTATTTTATAGAGGTATGTCATCTCCTTATACAGAGTGAACTGTTTCCCACAGATACCTCTGCAAAATGAGTAGAATCAAAGGATTTATTCATAGTTCCACTGCAGTTAAAGAAGTATTAAAATATTTTGACAGAGTTGAATATTTGAAAAGTATTTTATTGTTACATTTTTCACCCTGTGATTTTTCTCTCCTTTGTATTTATCCTGCTTGGAATTTTTCTGATACTTTTGTCTCTGAGGATCTATATTTTCAACAACTTCTAGGGCATTACTTCATTTTCTTTCTGTCCCCTCTCTGTCCACTCTTAGGCTAGAATTTCAATTACATGTACGCTAAATAATCTTATATTGGTCCATACAGCATTGTTCCTTTATTGTCCCCAAATTTCTGCTCTCTATTCTACAGGCTGGGTAATTTCTATAGATTTACCTTTAACTCAGCACTAAATAGTTTGTTTTTTAAAGTTTCCATGTCTTTGCTAAAATTTGCTATCTACTTACTTATTGTGTACGTCTGTTTCTGCAAGTCCTTGAGCATATTTATAATATCTGTTTTAAAGTCCATGTCTGATCACTGCAAAAGCTGAGTCATCTCAGGGCCTATTTATATTGAACACTTTTTTTTTGACAATGCGTGAAACTTTCTTGCTTCTTTACATGTCCTGAAAAATGACATTTTTTAATGCTGAAAACTGTGGGTGATACATCTTAGGGAGTCTGGATTACGTTGTTTTCCCTTAGAGGATGTTGACTTTTGATCTTCCTGTCAGAACAAAATTACTGACAGATGGTCTTGGTTTTATGTTTTGTCCGTGCTAGTCTATTTTGTTTTTATTCTTGGAGTTTAGTCAGTAGTGTGGTTTTTACTGACAACGCGTGTCCTTTCTGGGGTCTGAACTGATGTCTGTGGAGCTCAGTCAGCAAGGCCTCCCCACAGTGGCTGGTGTGGAACCCCATGGCGCCCAGCCCACACTTCCCCACCACCAGCATCACTGCTCAGCCCTCAGCTACCCAGTAGGCCTCTTGGAGGTGTGTCCTGTGTCTACTAGCTCAGCCCCTAGTCAGTGCCCCTTAGGAAACCCATCAGACATCTGGGCCCTGCTTCCCTGCACAGCTTCTTCCTATAAACTTCCCTTCTTCCACATTCCAATTGCTTTGGCAGCCTAGAATTTCTCAATGCAGCAAGACATCCCTGCTCTCTTGGGATTCAGCCCACTGCACAGTGTTGTGGAACGTACCCTCAGGCATTAAGCCTGGGAACATGCAGGGATCATCTCCCAAGGATCACCGGCTCGCACTGCCTGTGGTCTAACGCCTGAACAGAATTGTCTCCTCTACCTTGTGCAGTCTTATAGTTGCTTATGGCAAGAGGGTAAGTTTGACACAGAAGTGAAGCTTCTATAGCATTGTGTTTGAGAACAAAAGTATGAACAAAACAATTTTTTAATGATTAAATATTCATTAATACGTCATCAGTTAAATTATACTACATACTTATCTTGAAACTCCGTCTGCCTTTTAAAAGAATGACATGGAAAGATGTCTAAGACAGTGTTTAAAAAAAAAGAGTGTTCACAAACTGCTGTTCTCTGTATGTGTATATGCACACGCATAGATGTGCAAAATGTAGGAAAAAACTGCAAGGATAAACTCAAAACTGCAAATATATAGTCACTTTGAAGAGTATGACTAGAAATAGCCACGTACGTGTGCTCTGCGCTTTAGTCTACATGTCTCTGTGGTATTTGGCTCATCCACAGGTACAAATGCAGTAGTAATTTTTAAAACTAAAATCATTACGAGAACTTCGTACTGGTTGCTGGGGAATCACTGTCGACGCTTTTTACCCGTGTTTTGTGAAATGTCTACTGCAACTTCAAGTTGAAGGAACCTGTAGTAAGAAAAGTGGAAATTGGACAAATTCACCAAAATATGATTATTTTGCGAGCACTGCCTTGCTATCTTTTAGCCTTGACACCTGTCTGTGCAGCGGTCCCCCTTCCCTCTCTGTGTTCTCAAGTGCTGCAAGTCTGAAATGCTCCTTTCTTCCTGGTACTGGAAATCGACATGAAGGATCCACCCTCTCCTGTGTATCTGACATGCCAATTTAAAGGCAGGATGTGAGTGGTAAACACTTGACACAATGTATTTCTTTTCAAATTGTGAGGCTGGAGTCTCCCCCAGGCCCAGGTTTGAATATTTGAAAACTACTTTGACGTCTTTCAACATCTTGACAGGCGTGAGGATTCGGAACATGCCAGAAATACGTCAAACGGCCTCAGTCCCTCTGCCTCCAGGAATGATGGACTGTATCTTTTAGGATCAGTTCCCAAACAGTGACTCACTCAAAATCGGCTAGTTCAAACAGGAATTCTTTTCCTAACAGTTCAGAAATTCATGGGAATTGAAAATGACACACAGGTCAGCCAATCATTTCTCCTCCTTCTACTTTTCTCCTTACCACCACGATAAAATCAGTCACACTCATGCTTAAGAGATCCTGTAGTTAAATTCTGGGGAATATACACATATATAACACAGTCATCGTTAAATATTTCTACTAAAAATGTATGGTATAGATTACAATTTCACTTAACTTCATAAATGTATCATCAATTTGATAATCCAGAATAAATCTCACTGTCAGAATTTCTGGAATCTGGAGAGCGATTTCCCTGATTCCAGTCCTGGCTACGTCCATCATCAGCCCTACAATTTTGGTCATTTAACTTCTCTGTGCTTCTCTGTTTCTCACCAGTAAGATGGGGATCGTAGCGATACCTATATCACCATTGTTTGAGAATTAAGCAACTTATGTTTAAAAGTACAAAGGACACAATACTCAACACGTGTCCATTATCATCACCATCTTTATAGTCATCGTAATTAATATCATCTCCTGAATGCTTTTTTACTCTCTCTTATAAACTAGTAATGGTTTTCCATGCACTTACATCTTTTCTTCTGTCTTTAAGGATTCTCCTTTCTCTGAGCTGTGCTACACCAACAGTAACTGCTCATTTTTGACTCACGAATAATGGTCGTAACGTTAAAAGAGTAAGCCCCAAACTCAAAGCAAGCACTCAGTGCATTTTCATTGAGCTCAGCCCCACCCATATGGACTCATCACACAATAGTTTACCAATGCTTTACATAACAGCGGGAGCTCATCAAGTACTTATTCAATGAATGATGATTTTATAGGAAAAATATATATCATTTCCATTTGATATTACTGAGGCACTAAGATCAACTGAACAGATTGAGAACCTTCTGTCTGTCTGTCTGTGTCTCTCTTTCTCTCTCAATATATTTATATATAAAACATATCCCCCTACAACCGGGTCACTAGGCAGGGCCTTGAGGTTTTACATCTTGTTCTCTAGAAAGCGTTCTTCACTAGGAGAAGGAGCTCCAATCTCTAGTGCCAAGAAAGAACTGAAACTCAGATGCCTAGGTCCATCTCACTACACCTATATACTACTTGTACTTCCACAGTGGTAGGATGAACCAATCCCACATTCTTCCACTAACTTTTGTGACTTCCTTTCTGCTAGATGTTCATTTTAAACTGACTCCATGAATTCAGGATGAAGCAAAACACCTGAGGCATGAGACAGTGTGATTTTGTCTGGCCCATACAATCCCCGTCCAAGGGTAATGCACAGAGACTTGAATTAGGACAGAATGTTGCTATGGGGAAACCTGAGGGAAATGCTTTAAAGGCTGAGGCAAGACTATGGTTGATGTTTTAAGCAACAAGAACCTAGTGTGGCTGAAGAGGAAAGAATGAGGGAAACAGTGGCCTGAAATGAGGTCACAAAAGCGAACAGAGGCCAGATTACATGGGGTGTTGACTGTCAGACATTTGGATTTTACTCTGAATGAGGTGGGAAGCCACTGAAGGGGGTCCCCGTAGGGTGAAACATTATCCTTTCTGCTTTACGATCTTTCTGACTGTTGTGTGCAAAACAGACTGAAGTGACCTGAGAGCTGAAGAAAGATTAGAAGACTACCGAGGGTGTCCACTCTTCTGTTTCCTTGTTTTATGGCTATCAACACCCATCACAATTCCTAATCTATATTAAAATAACCCTGAGGTCAGGGACGATGTCAGATTGGTTTTTTTTTTTTAACCCATTGTAGTACTTACCATATTCTCTGATTTCTCAAAATATTTCTTGAAAGAATAATAGTTATGAGAACAATTGGATGCCCAGTTTTTAGTGTATTTAATGAGGCAAATTTTAATTATTGTTTTAAACAAGTTTTCCATCATTTTGAATAAAAAGTCTTCAAAATTAGAGGTATGGCATAATCAAAAGACTTGGCAAAGCAACATAGATTATCACCACTGCATTACACTAGTATAAAGGGGAATATTTATTAAATGGCCACTTGAATACATGGTTCTGTAGAAAAATACTCTTTCATTATCCATGTTGGCACTCTTTCATCAGCACTATATTTACATCAGACTAACAGGATTTTGTAAAGCTTCAAATGAACTAAATCTGCATATTTGACATGCATATGCTTTGTAAAATCTGCATAGTATTTAAATCATTACATAATCTTGCTCAGTAGAGATGAGTGACAAGAAACAAAAGCAACCTCTCAACTTTCTTTCCTTTGCTCCAAATGTACTTCATTCATCTGTAAAAAGGAAGAGACCCAGCTCCATCTATCACTTCCGAGAACTGATATGCATAACTTGGGCTGATCTTACCTTCTGCTTGTAAATCTCTGTGCAATGAGAAAGGGACACAACACAAGCCTGATGATTATAAACTGCGTTAAGGAAGCTGCAGACCTCACAGTTTCATGGAAGGGTGGCACATTGAATATGAGATGGTCTAAAGAGGCCCACAGGGAAAAGGATGCAATTTGGATTGTTAAAATTATGTGAGTGTCTGCTTTCCTTCCTTTTAACTCTCAACACAACACACACATAATTATGTTCTTCTAAAATCTAGAAATAAAAAAAGAGATGAGAAATTAACCAACTGCATTTTATAATGAAAAATTCAGGGAGTTTCTCAGACCCTAGAACTTATTTTTTCTTTATCTTTCACAGCATATTATCAAAGTATCCACTGGTTATCAAGTGTTTGATCATTTTTCCTCTCTTTGATGCAAAGTGTAGCAAAACGAATTTTTAAAGCCTGAAAATTAATCATGGCCTTATAAAGAAATTCTAGGAAATAGGGAGTTTTTCCCGTTTCTTTGAAAAGGCTAACTTCAAATAAATTTATTTAGTGCCAATAATATCTCTTTCTCCTATATTTCTAATCTCATCTTGACCCAATTATATAAATAGGAAAACTAACGGACTTGATATTCCTCACCATTGTATTTTTAAAATTAAATGGTAGTCACCATAAGACAATTCCCACTTCAATATTATTTTATTGGTGAATAATAACTCTCCTCTATAAACACAATGTTTGAGAATCACATTAACTGCTCTAGTTACTACTGCTATGTAAAAAACCACCCCAAAACAATGACATTCAAAAAAAAATTAAGCTCATGGATTCTCTGTATCTGTAATGTATAGAGAGTATAGCAGGAACAGATTGTATTTGTCCCATATCTGAAGCCTCAGTTGGAAAGATATAAATTCTAAGGTGACTTGAACACAGGGGTCTGGAATTATGTAAAGATGTCTGATGGTTGATGCTGGCTGTAGGCTGGGACCAAAGCTGGAGCAGTCAACCAGAACATTTCCCCTGGCTTCTTCATGAAGACTGAATTTCCTCATAGCATGGTACCCTCAAGAAAATCCTTACATCACTCCTTACATAGCTCAGGACTCCAAAGGTAAGTTTTCCTGGCTAACAAACCTGAAATGGTATTGTTTTGTATGACCAGGTCTTGGAAGTCACCTTGTATCACTTTTGTGAAATTCACTGGTTACAAACTAATTGTAACCCAGTCCACACTCAAGGAGAGGGTAATTAGGCACCACTTCTGGATAACAAGAGCGCTAAAGTTTGAAAGAGCATAAAGGATGGGAAATATTGCACAACCACATTTGGGAAATATAATCTACTTCATCTGCTTTTGCATTCCTTATGTCCACTGGGAGGTACTTAAGTGGTCTTCCACAAGCAGCAGTAGTAACCAGAGCAGGCAACCTGTGCTTATCATGTTAGTTTTCCCACTTCGTTCTGGCTGAGAACTCAAATATGGGAACCAAGAATCCTCTGCGCCCATATGTTCTTAAGAGATTTGGGAGACGACCTACAGAAGACTTGCTAAGTAGTACACACAAACTACTTTGATCAATTTTGGCTGGTGAACCACCTCCAAAATGAGGACTCCACACATTTTATAAGTATCTCAGACGAGGGAGCAGGACTTGCTAGTTAGACCTCCACCCAACTGATTTCCGCTTAGTCTAAGCCACCCCCTCTCTCATTTCGTCCACTTTACCACTCTCCTACCTCATCTCCTCACACCTCCATGTGCCTCACTCCAACCTCTCCATCACAGCACAGAGCATATTTTAAGGAAATCTAATCAACTCGCTCATCTGCTTAAAGTCCTTCAACAGATTCCCAGCAGTCAGCCCACCTCTATCCAGGCCCTGCCTTCCTTTTATGCTTTCACCTGCTTGTGGGTGATTTCTCCATCTCCAGCAGCATCTCTAGAGCTTGTAATACAGGTACCCCACCTGACAGCTGTTCTCAATTCCCATCACTCTCAGGAACTACAATTTTTCTTAGGCCCCTCAACTTTGGATGTGTTTTCCCTTTCACCCAATAACCTCCAAGATTTTATCACCTTGATAGAATGGTTTGTTTCCTCCAACACTGCTATGAGTTCCCTTGGCTCCTCATATATTTTTTTGTCCTAACACTCATCAGACCTTATGCAAATTACCTGCTTCATATCTACCTATTTCTCCAGAATGTAAATGCCATGAAAATAGTGACTATGGACCTTGACTGACACATAGTACCTAGAACAATGCCCAGCTCAAAAGAAGAACTCAATAAGTCGTTAAAATAAATTTTAAAAAATAATTTTCAACTTGTTTTTAAATGTCTCAGTACATTAGCAGAATTTCTGACAGACATTTTTACAACATTATGTGCTTTTAGGTTGTTTTTCTTCTCTTTTTAAAAAGCTTTATATAAATAGAAAAATGAAAATAAAGCACTAAGGCAAATCCTGTTGTCTTGACAGTAATTCCAAATATTTTCATCGGTACCAAGATAAATGCTGTTGCTTGTTCAGGTATACTCAGGTATATATTGAGGTATATATATATAAGTTTTCTTATCCATTCTGTCCTATAGTCTTAGCCCTTTTCTTTGCAAATGCTTTGTCTCCATTGTACCTTTCCTTGTTTAGATCTGTGAAGTTTCTGATTTAACTTTTTTTGTGCAATCACATACAATCATATATTTAGGCTACTGCTTGCCTCTCTTATGCACATACACACTTCCTCTCCCTCCTGCCCCTACCCCGCTTTCTTGAATTTCAATTCCTAGAACTCTGATTGTGAGCCTGTATTTACAGCAGGATTGCAAATGAAACAAGCTGAGCTGATATTGTAACATGAAGAGAATTTTACATTTCCCCAGGGGATGAAAACTGTATCTTGAAAATTTCTGAGAGCAAAAGGGCAAATGATTGGCATACAAAAGGAATAAATATCAAAATATGTAACTCTGAATGCATTTGTGGATGGGAACTATTTTCTAGAGTTTAGTAGAAAGCCATGCGTCATTTGGTCTAGTTCACAGCATAATCCTTCAGCATCTATGATGCTGCTGAAGGCATGGTCATTACCTTAGCAGATGGGAAGGTCAGAAAGAGCATGCACACTGTACACTTCACCAGGGACCTAGATTATGGCACCTGAGAATGGAAAAGCAAGTGGGTTTTTCTTCACCTGAGCAAAATTATTTACCACTGAGAGGAAGCGAGTACCCACAGGTTTAGAATGCACGAGGAAGAAACTTGACTTTCTCAAATTCTTATAGACAGAAGTTTAATAATAAGAGCAGGTCATATGGGTTCAAAACAGAATCCTTCAGTCAAATGTTCTCCCACAATCAGAAGAAAAAAAAATTATAATAAAAGCATTACAGTATGACCACTTGAAGTAACCAAAACATTTTCCATTTATGAAAAAGATCTCCAATTTTTAATAACACCGTTTTGTACTGTTGAGTGACTATTAGTTCCTGAGGGAGGGAGGGAGTTGTTAATAAGTAAGATTCCATATTAAGCTATTTATTTATCAATTATGTGAGAAAGTCTGGTTAATCCCCTTTAGTCATTGTGGAGATCATAGTTAATATACACTTGGTAAAACAGAATGAGGAAAATGCTTCTATAAACAATTCTTTGGCACAAGTAAAAGGATTCATTAATTACTACTGTAGACACAAAAGTACTTCTAATTCAACTTTCCTATGATTCTATAATGCATAAAGCTGTACAGCACAGAAAAAAACTTAATATATTAGAAAAGAAAAACAGCTTCTGTTTCTGAACTTGTGGGTATTTTTCTAGGACCTTTCCTCAATACTTTCAAAAATCTTACTTATGCATGTGTACATGGAGATAATTTTTTAAATTTGTAGATTCCTTAGTAACACGCCTTTCCCCAAGATTCTGATCCAAGATGTCTAGTATACAACCTGTGATCTATGTTTTTAAAATACCTGCTGGGTGACTTTGGAAATCCTTAGGCTAGATAACCGTTGCTCTAAACAATGTAAATGCTCTCTTTTATGCCAATCACTCCCACTATGGTACTATCATCTCTGTGTGGATGATTCTGTGACCGAACCAGGTCCTCAGACTCTTTAATCAATAGAAATTCATAAGAGGCCAGGTTAGGAATTCAGGAGCCAGAACAAGTAACATGCTCCCTTGCCTGCTCTCTGAGGAGGGTGGGCTGATTCCTTAAATGGGGTGAGGGTAGGGGCAGATTGATGGGTCAGGCTGGAGGGATGGCTTAGGAGGTCTGCCTACCCCCTTGGTGGTGCTGTGTGCAGGGATCATGTGCTGTACCCTGCTTTTGCTCCCAGCACCTCAGAAATGGCCATTGGTTTGTGCTTTTTTTTTAATCTTATTGTTCGTAAATTTCCCCAACTGTGCATGCACGCAGCTATTTTCGTTGTATGCTGAGACACTTGTCCAGGTGCAAGCACTCCAGGAAAGGGTCCCAGGTCATCTCAATTTCACATCTGCATTTCTAGTTTTGATTTCTCAGCAGAGATTTAGATCAGCAGTTCTAGCTCCCCATTGTATTCTTCCAGGTAGCTGGCCTGCAGAACCCAACTTCATGTTCCACAACACATCCATGAGAGGGCATCATACGAGATACACAGCTAAAAGGGAAGTCTGTGTTCAATTGATAGTTCAATGTTGCTTTACCCTCATTTCACATTAGTCTGCTTCCTTTGTGTTTACAGCACTCTCTAAGAAATGCCTTTCATACTATGGTGATACCTCACACTCTAATAGTCTTTGGTGATAACTCACACTCTTTTTTTTCTTAATAAAGCTGGTTTCAAATCCATTCTAGTCTGTGTATATTCACAGAGTTGGATTCTTCTATTTCCCTGTATTTTCTAAGACAGTTTTAAATATTGATACTGGACACTGGAAATTATATTTATGTGATTGATCAATATCGTTATTGACAAAATGTCAGAGTTTCCCAACAAAGAAGAGGGCTTTTAAACAGCAATCTGTATGCATATCCAGGGCAATGAGTTTAATAATTATGACCGCAGGGGAATTCGAACTTCAAACTGTAAACAAAGATTTCAATTGCAGGCTCACCCTTTCTCTTAATATCCACCTGCTGGCTACTGTGATATATGTAAAAAAGCAAAGCCTTAATAAGGAAGGCCTATGAAAATATGTCCCAATGTGGAGAAGATTTTAACAAATAAAAATCTTTGTAATAATGTATCATTTGAGCTTCACTCAAAATGTTACCTTGCCTACCCCTATGATATTTAAACATGCATTTTCCAATGATCCTGCAGGCCAGCTGTTACAACTTCCATCCCAAGAAAGCCATAAATACCAAAGTGATAATTAGGAAGGAGCTCAGTATCTTCTATCCCTACCTATCTAGACTACAACATTCTTCAAGACCTCTTTCAAACACATCTTCTCCATAATGTCTCACATGATTCCATAAGCCAGGTATGATATTTGTCCCTTTGAATCATACCACAAAGAAAAAAAAAATTAGCACTTATTTTCTGGTATCCCCTATTATCATTATGTAGCATCTTGTTCTGCTGTTTTTGAGGCATTATTCCCTTCAATATTTCAAGATCTGGTTCATGTAATAGGTACTCAAATACCCAAGTCACATAATGGATACTCAAACAACCGAGTCACATCAGAGGTACTTAAACACACAAGTTAATTGAACCACTTTCACCACCACTCAATCTTGTCTTTCCAATCTCTTCAATTTAGAAGCACAAGGACCTTTGTCAGTTTCAATAACAGAATCAGTTTCATTTGTGAAAAAAAATAAGTGGTGAAAGCAATGTTAGAAGAAGGTAAGAGAGCAGTAGTGTTGAAAAATTCTTGCTACTCTTGGCCTACACACCACAGATCAAGTTGGTGTTTCACCATGCTATCTCTTTTTTACTGTTGCCTCTGCTACTGTCATAAATGCACCAGAAACTCTACATTAGTTTCTGAGTGCTAGCTGATATTGCCATTTCAAGTACAAAACCGAGTTCTCAGAGGTGCTGTCCAGTTTGCAGCAAGATCGGTTCTCATGGGAATCTTTGTCAGCCCTGATCAAGAAATAAGAAGAAACAAGTCTGAGCGATAGAGAAACAAGTAGGATCAGTTACTCATCCTACCAATTTGTTTCTTCTTTCTTATTCCCACCCCCACAACACACTCTTTCCGAATGTTTTCCTGCTGTGGAAATGCTGTCCATATAGCAGTACTTCTCTTCCTTTTTATTTTAAATTTGGTTGTTTGAGGTATTCTTGTGTTATAATGTACTTAGGCATTTTAGAACAGACTGAGAGATTATGATCGCAAACTTTGATATCAAGAATGCAAATAGTAATAACAGAATATAATTATACAATCTAAGCATAATATATATATAATATTCATTTATCCTTAAAACATCTTCCATGAGCTGGGTACTAGTATTTTCTACATTTTACAGATAAGGAAATCAAAGCACACATTAGTTAAGGAATTTGTCCAATGTCACAAAACTTCCAAATGGAAGGGCTGAGATATACATTGAAGCTCTCAGGCTCCCAAGTCTCTGCTTTTTCATAGTGAGTTATAATTTCTTTTATAAAAGTCTTCCCAATGAATCTCTTTCATCATTTTTGGTAAATAAGATTTAGTGACAAAAGACCAAGGCTATGTCACCCATGCTACGCAGCCCAGGCCCCAGGGGCAGAAACTGTTTTCAACCATGCAGGTTGTGTGTTATCAACAGGATGCCACAAAGGCCCACAATAAAACCAGACTGAACAGGCCAGATCCAAATCGGGGGCAAAGTAGGCTAAAGGTCTCTGCTTTCCTTTATCTCTGTGTTTCCATACCAACCCCTGAGAGCTGAAGGACACTTGCCCTGATTTACCTCTGTGTTTGTTTCAAAAGCACCTGGTGTTTGGCAGAGATGCTTCACAGCTGTACTTTGAGAGGTACATGCTTTGAGATACATACAGTGGTCAACGACCCTGAACTGGCCCTGACTTGACCACAGGAATATGCCTGCACAGAGGAAACCTAGAGGTGTCCAAAAGTTACCTTTGCTTCATTACCATGCTAAGATCTCCACCCAAAGGTGGGCTGTGTACTCTGCTAGGCACAGTCCATGCCCTGTGCAAGGGAGCCTGAGAAGCTGCACACGTGCCAGCTGTTCCTGGAAGTCCCTCCCTTTTCCTTAGTCTCTGCCTCTTGCTCCTCAAAAGTTTCCCACTTTCCTCCCTTCTGGGAGAAGATCCCTTTAGACTATGAGCCCCCTTCTCCAATTCTCTGGCCATTGAATAAAAGCCTGCCTTGATATGCACCAAACTTAGCTGCATCAGTGGCAGTGTGAATCTGGGTGGGCAAGAACTCCCTGACCGAGCCAGGGGGCTTCAGTTCAGCTAGGGCCCCAAGAGAGGGGCCTCACGACGAATTGGGTAACAGCTAGATCTTTGCTCCACACTTCCTAGTTGCTCAGTGAACAAGATTTGCAATCGTTTAGTCTCATTGCCCATGCAAAATGAACCAAATCATAGCCACCTACTCTTTACAAATTATTGTAAAAATGATATTAGATAATTAGTATGAAAACACCAAGCCCAACTCAACAAAAATAGTCAATAAAATTGAACGTTCTTTCTCGCTTGATTTGAAAGTTTTCACAATAAAGGAAACCCGTTTCCACTTTAAGAATGATAGTTTCCGACCTTTATATTGTAAGAATTGCAAATCTATGTAAGTATATAAAGCCAAATTTTCTATGAGAATAAGTTAAGGTCTATCAGATTGATAGGAAAATATTACTCACATTTCACAGAATCCTAAGATCCAACTGATAGTAGGAAGCACCATTATTTATGTACTGAAAAGGAGAAAAACTGCTACTAATTAATCTATGATGATGCTTTACTGTCACAAAGACTAGTTATTTGTATGTATTAAAATCCTCTTTTAATCTGAAAAATATTTATATATCCCCCCCACATTCCACTGGTCATCACTCAAAGCTTCATGTAATAACAAAGGAGGATGGGAAATACAGGGCAACACATGGACATCTGATCACCTGTCACCAGAGCCATCCACTTCTACCCATCATTTTCTGCAAAAGCAACTTGCTCAGAGTCACTCAGCTAAAAAGTGGCAAGAATGGGACTATATCGAATGTTCCTTGACTTCAAGTATGCACGAGCTATCATGATAGTCTATAATGGCCCCAAATCAGATATAGAAAGACCAAAACCTAAACTTCTAAGAGCATTTTTAGGGTCTGGAAAAAAAAATCTGAAAATATAATAAGTTATAAGGTCTTGAAACCAAGCAGAACTCTGAGCACTCCCTGTCCTCCCAAGTACAAAGGCCCTTCCGTGTCTCCTGCCGCTTAATTGTAGAAAAGCAAAAGTCTCCCAGGTCTCCCCTAAGTCACAAAAAATCAGGCTCAAGCACTTAATGATGAGGACAATAGAGTCATAGAATTCTTCAGTGTCTGATGCACATTCCTGAGTTGTTTTACAGATACTATAACTGCCATCAGAGGGGAAAAGCTAATTGCACAATGACCAGACTGTAGCTATGACATAAGCTGCTCCATCTTGAGCAGCAATGAATCTATGCCTAGCACAATTCCAAGAACTGGCCTTAAGAGAACGGGATTAACACTATTGTTCATAATAATCGATATCTTTGTGAGCATCAAAATAATTGTGCCTTGTTCCATATATGTAAGCCGGCAACTAAAACTGTCAGCCACGAGATGGTACAAACCCATATTGACATCTTCCGCTCTAAGAGTACAGTGCCCTATGTCATCATGAAGAAGCTACAGAAGACGGACCTTCACTCATAATCCCATAGAAATGGAATGATGTCTGGCAGTGGGGATTACTAAGCAGCTCTTTGTAGCAAGCAGCTCTCTGCAGGAGCTCTCTCTTCTGTCTTCTCCTTTAACTGACCTTACACCAGATGTCCTCACGCTTAACTATCCTTTGGCCCAAGCACATCGTTCAGATCTTTGATCACAGAAGCCTCACCTAACCTGTTGACTCTTAGATTAAAAAAGTAGAAGTGAAGAAAAACTAATTAACAGAAGACTAGATCATTTCCCCAACTTCTCCTTCAGTAATCTCATGAGCAGATGGTTGTGAACAAGAGAGCACCTAAAGAAAGATCCCAAGGATTTGATCCCAAGGACTCTGCATGCAGTGAGGGATGGTGAAGAATCTGACTCCATACCTCGATGGTTAACTGAGATCACTTCCCCTTTTTCCCTTTAAACACTTTCATGGCTAAGCAGAATCTTCTAGAGTTGGTTCTAGGACATGTGTCTGCCTTCTCCCCAGGTTGCCAGACTCTTGAATAAAGCAAGCTCTCCTTTTCCAACCAACACTTGCCTCTCGAATATTGGCTCTCAAGCAGCGAGCAGCAGAACCAGAGTTCTGTAGCAGTCTGGGAGTCATTCATGCTTTATTTCTTTTACCTCCACATCTGATCCATTAGCAAGCTGTGCCACCTCTTAGGGGAACTCTTCAGAGACCAAATCACTTAATTGTAACAATATTCTGCTCCCAGCCCTGGGCAACCTCCAACCTTTTTTAATTTTCTACGTAGAACATATCATCACCTAATATGCTATGTGACCAATTTGTATATCTGGTTTGTGTGTTCCATCTTCAACTCAGCAAGCCCCTCCACAGCCCTAACAGAAGATAAGCTCAATGAACAGTTTTACTGTGATAATTTTTTCTTTGTGATTTGTTTGTGATAATTTCTCCTAGCTGTGGTTTGTTCAATTCCCTATATTCAGGCCATGGAACGCTGCCTGGCACATAGGAAGTAATCAATAAATATTTGCTGCATTAAATTAATTAGTCGGGCCATTTAATTATTGAATAAGCAACAGAATAATAATAAATAATCTTTATTTCAAATTTGTTTTTATAAAGCTCTTTTTTTGAATAAAAGAGCAAACCAAGTAAACCACACCAAAAACTTTTCTCTTACACATTCATAAAATTCTGTCTTTTCTTCTTTAATGGCAAAATAATAGTAACATTTTCTTACTTTGGAAATAGGGTAAGAGCATGTTTCTAAGTCTCTTGCTCTCTTCTTTCATATTGAAACAACCCCACCTTGTGGAATCAAGGGTAAGTTTGTTGAAGGCTCAAATATCCTGGCAGCATTTTTGCCACTACAGATATATGAGGCATTGTGTACCTTTGGCTTTTTAAAGTCTCTGCTGATTTCTAAATGTGTCATAATTGCAGTGGGTGGAGGTGCTGGAGACACAGGCTGTTTACTGTCCCAATTGAGCCACTCCCTAAGGTGATGTTTGAACAGCAGCTTTAAGTGGTTTTCTTTTTCAGATTTAAAGAAAAATATTCCTTTGCCTCATAGTTGTGCCAGAATACTGATATTTGTTCTAGTTTGCTTTCCTAGAGGAATACCACACTTTCTTATAAAATGTATGTACCTTTTCAGAGGTGTAACTGTACAATTATACAGCAGACCACAGAGTGATACAGCTAACAAAGACGGAAAGTGCTGGATTGACTGGAGAAATTGCCTACCATGTCCTGGGGCAATTCTTACTAATCAGAAACTTTAACTTGAAGTTTAGATTTTTCTGGAGAAATAAGACTGTCTGGATTATATTGTACCCTGAGCAGTACAAGTTCCAACTTAAGCGAAAAGTATTCTAAGGAAATAGCTATCATTCCATGCAGTGTTAACCACCGTGGAAGCTCCAATGATGCTTTCTTTGAAGAATGAACTATAGCAACTGACACGTTAAAAATAAAACTTTAGATTTAAATGAATAATACCACTGTGTACTGTTCACTCAAAAGTATGTTTTGGTTAAAAGTAATATGCTTTATTTTTAGCAAACATAGAATTCATGCACAGGATGTCATTATTAATTTTTGAAATAATTCTCCCTTCAAATTTTTACTTTGGTATTTGCAAGTAAATTCTCTAAGAAATAAATTTACCCAAAGTTTCAATACCTTAAAAAAGCATAATTTTCCATGTCACCCCCTATTCATGTCATACAAAAGTAATTTTATATAGTTAAATGTTCATATTCAGTTTACATTTTAGTCTTCTCGTTAAAATTTATGGTAAATATTTTGGGCATTGTAAGCAGTCTTTATTTCTAAGTAAAATTTCTTTATTTTTAATTTTTGTATATAATGATTGCTCCATTTAAAAATCATTTCTAACTTCTTAGTATCATAATAAGAGCATACGTTATTACCATTTTTATGAATGTATTTTTCTTTACAAAAGTTATTGAATAAACCCAAAGAAAGAAGAGAATAAACACATATTTAAACCCAGAGTTCATGAATCAGAACATCAAGGATACTAGAGATTAGGCTTTTCCCACTAACAACCCAGTCCCTGTGAATCCTCTGCAAGGCTGTTAAATAAAAAGACAGATTATTTTTTTTCTCCTTGCCAGTGCTTGTGGATCAAATTAAAATTGTAAGGGCCTTTATAGCTAAGCTACTCTCTTCGTTCAGGATGGTAAGCAGTACTAAAATCTCAGGAGTAAGGGGTCTAACATTGTAAATCAACTATCCTTCAATAAAATAATATTTTTTTTTAAAAAAGAGTAAGGGGTCTAGAGTAGATTTCCCATACCCGCCAACACTAAGGTGGATTGTTGAACAGATCAGATAATGTATGTAAAGTTTTTTGAACTATGACTGGCACACAGAAAGCATTCAATAAATGTCAGTTGTTATTACTACATTTTTTCACATCTACATCTATTCAAAAGTAGAACTATTCTCTTTGGACGTCTTATTCATTTTCAAAAGTTTTGTATTATTTTTTTTCCTGATTTTGGAGCAACAAGAGATTTTGCAAAGAACACCTTCTCCAAAAAAGGCAGACATAACTGTGGGTAGAATTCAATCATGGAAATACTGTTTGTCTTTCTTCTTTCCACCCACAGTCAATAAGAACATGAAATAAATTCATTAATCCTGACCTACAGTAAGTTCCAAACTGTAGAATCAGAAAGACTACAATTGGATTTTTACATTTCAGGTAAAAGTATGACTTAATCCTATAATCTAGAAGCCAAAAAAAGAAAAAAAAAACTCATATCAAAAGACTGCTTAAACGCAAATTTGAGATTATTATAATTTCCAAGGAAATGAATAAGAGCTTAGTCATAAAATAGTATTAATGTAAGCTTCAGAATCTATAACTCTTCAAGTTTCATTTAATATGGTTGAACATTGTTAATTTCTTGGTGACAGCAGGCTCTTTCCCCTGTGGTAAGTGAGCAAACAAAGATGATAAAAGTCAATCAAGAACCGAGAATCACAATGTGGGTTCTATTAATTTACTTTCATGGTACATTTTTGTTATATTTAAAGCTCTTGTCACATTTGACAAAATGTACACACTACTAGACATCACCATGGGATATCACTTTGTACCATGGCTGTGAATTATCTGGAGAAAAGACGAATAAGTGGTGTAAATTTTTTTATCAGTTGTAATCGATTAATGGGTTCATATCTAGTATATTCCAAGAAGCATCAGAGAGAGAGAGCTTGGGTGTGCAAACACAAATTATATCATTACTGAATCAGCCCCCGACTGCCATTCATTGCTTGGCAATCCTCCTTTCCACATAAGTTTTTGGTGTGATTTTAATGACTAAAGAAACACTCTTTCATTTTCAGATTGCAATTTAAGTAGCAAATGCAATCGCATCAGAGACGCATGAAAAATGGCTCTCTCATTTTCTCATACACAGCATGCCTCTAATATAATGAGACCGCTGTGTCCTCTATCAGCTCAGAAGTCTTCACAAGGCCTTCTCAAAGGCATTTCAGATGAAGACAAATCCCGCTAACATTTTTAGGCCATCTTGCTGAAAGGCAGTACAGTGTGTTACTTAGCAGGAATCGTGGAGCCTGACCATAGCGGTTCTTGGCCAGTTCTATCATTATCCAGTAGGTTTTTTTTTTTTTTTTCCCCCAGATTTAATGAGGTATAACTGACAAATAAATAATGTACATGTTTAAGGTGTGTAGCATGATCTATACACTGTGAAGTGATTACTACAATCAAGCTGATTAACACATCCACTGCCTCACACAGTTACCTTCTTCTGTGCCTGTGTGGTGAACACGTAAGATCTCCTCTCTTACCAAATTTCAGTATGGATTCTGGACTGGGAGAAAGAAACTTCCACTCTTTTTTTAAATAAATGTATTTATTTATTTATTTATTTAATTTTTGGCTGCAGTGGGTTGGGTCTTCGTTGCTGCTGCATGGGCTTTTTCTAGGTGTGGCGAGCGGTGGCTACTCTTTGTTGTGGTGTGTAGGCTTCTCATTGTGGTGGCTTCTCTTATTGAGAAGCACGGGCTCTAGGCGTGTGGGAAACTTCCACCCTTGATGAGCTGCAAAGAATGTGTGGCTGTTTTCAACCCACCATACTGCTGCTTAATGACAGGACCTATCGCCATCTCTCTTCTCTGGCACCATCTTCTCCTATCTCAATTATGATTTTGGTGTGTTTATTTTTAGGACAGAGTTGTTGTTTTTTTCTTAATTGAAGTACAGTTGATTTACAATGCTGTGTCTACCTCTGCTGTACAGCAAAGTGATTCAGTTATACATATACATACATTATTTTCTATATTTTTTCCATTATGGTTTACCATAAGATATTGAATATAGTTCCCTGTGCTATACAGTGAGATTTTGTTGTTTACCCTTTCTATACAGACTAGTTTGTATCTGCTAATCCCAAACTCCCAGTCTATCCCTCCCCCACCACACCTACCCCTTGGCAACTACAAGTCTGCTCTCTAAGTCTGTGAGTCTGTTTCTGTTTCACAGATAAGTTCACTAGTGTCATATTTTAGATTCTGCATATAAGTAATATCATATGGTATTTATCTCTTTCTGACTTATTTCACTTAGTATGATAATCTCTAGGTCCATCCATGTTGCTGCAAAGGGCATTGTTTCATCCTTTCTTATGGCTTAGTACTCCACTGTATATATGTACCACATATATCCAACTATGATTTTTAAATGTGATAACACAGCCAATATCTTGTAGGACTATCTCAGTTTCTTTCGACTCATTCTTCAGTAAGTCTGGCTAGAGACTGGCTTGAGACTGCTCTTCTAGCCTGATGCCCTAGGAATAGACACAACTATCAAGCTCCTAAGCCTTGCTCTAGCCTGAGATAAAATTGAAGAAAGGTTCTCCTTTCTGGAGTTGAGAAACTCCAAGGTTTGTGATTAACACAGAAAATGAAAATGCATGGGAAACACAGAAATATCTAAGATGGGACACAGTCACCACCCCTTGCTCCTCTCTCCATGGACAGTGTCCAGCAAAGACAATCTCAGACTTGTACTGCAAGGAGTAAAGGCTATGTTTCATCTCCTCAACCTAATCAATGGAGATCCAGGACCGTTCCTGTTAGAAGTTTTATTCACCGGTGACACTATACAGGAATAGACAAAAGGTAAAATGAAAAACAAACATAAAAAGAAATGTCTGCCAAAAAAAGCATTAATGTAAATAGGCTGGGAATCATAGAAAATATGTATTTATCAAATACATTTACTTGTTAATGCTGATGATTTAACTTGGTCAGTTTCTTTTTGAATATCAATCCTTTCATTAGACACCAAGGTAGAGGTTGTTTGTTATGTTCTGCGTTAGAGATTCTCTTAAAAGTGCTTCTTGAATGGGTGCATCTAAATTCACAATTTCCAATAGTAGATACAGAGATACAAACCAAACTAAGTCCACAGCAAAGATTCTACAAACATGACTATAAAGCATTTTACAATAGGCAACCCAAGTTGTTCACTTGAGTTATCTATGATGAATTTCTCCTTATAATATCTTAGGCCATTTTTGCTTTCTTGTAAAGTGTGCTTTCTTCAGACTTAAGTTTAAAATCGCCCTCACTCAATATATTGACATTCAGTCAGTTCCTTTTTCTTGAACTTCTTTGTTATCAAAACCATGTTCAAAAAAGCTTAGTCTCCATTTCCCCCAACCACACCAGTTTCCCAGTGTAATTGTTAGAGTAGATGAAATTCCTCATAAAAAAGAAAAAACATATGTATGTGTGTATGTGTATTTCTCTCACTTGGCCTATTTCATAAACAAATATTGCTTGATACTCTTCTTTCTTTGCAATATGATTTTGTTACAATTTGGCAAACATCTCCTAAGACTTTCACAATGGACAAGAAAACCACTCCAGGCTTGTCAGCTCCGCCTCCATGAGACAATTGTCAGCTCCACCTCCATGAGACAAATGACCATTTTTAAATGCTGCAACACTTACTGCTAAAAGAGAAACATGCCTCTCATTCCATGTCCAGTGTAAACAGCACAGAAAGAAGAGAAACAATTATTCAGGTCAGTATATGCCAGTTGTACCACACAACTGAATCTAATCTATATCTTAACAGCATGATTTAATAGGGGAAAATAAAAAATAATAAAGCTTTGGGAAACTTTTGTTTTTGGAAGAACAGTCAAAATGCAACAGGCTTCATTTACTTAAAAAGAACAAGAGTCTTGGGAACCACTTCCCAAGGAGCAAAAACCAGGTCTAATCAAGAAACAGAAACTCACCCCTCTACCAAACCTGGGGAAGTGGGAATTTGTAACATTGTTCCAGCTTGACTCCATATTCTTTGTGAAGCAGTGGCTGCTGTGTGTCTCCCATCCTTATACTTTTTAAATGAAATGACCTACTGCAGTTATCTCGTCCTTATTTCATCATGTTATGAGCATGCAGGGAATTGAGAGGGTAGATAACCTGTCTATTTAGTTTATAGATCTCTGTATCATGAGAAACTAAACTATATCTGGACCCATGTAAATCATGAGTTCCTGGACCCTTGAGTCCAGTATAATGATCAACGATTGCATGGGTCATTGAAGGGGAATGGATATGCATAAAAGGTATGTGCATGTGGGAAAAAAAAAAAACATAATTAACTGGCCAGAGGAAGACTATAAGAAAGTAATTTTGTTTGTGGCTCGAAGTCTTCATGTCTTTCTCTACACATGCTCTTTTTGGTACCCTCCTACACAGACTCTGGGTTTGGCCACAGGAGTTGCTTTGGCCAACGGGCCATTAGCAAAGCTGTCACAAACAGAAGCTTTAAAAGTACTTTATGTTGCTGCTGCTTCTCCCCTTGATTTTCCATTAGAATATGTCCAGACTTGCCAGACAAAGGTTGAGATGTAAGTATTCAACCAAGGGGAAAATTTCTTTCGTTAGCCAAAAAATGTCTAAACATCAGATAAGTGTCCCAAAGTAATATCATCATTCCTTGTCTCTAAGAAATGCCTAGCCAAAGGACAATCTGCAAACTTCTGAGCAATGACAAATGGGTGTTTTAAGCCACCGAGTTGCCTACTGATTTGTTATGCAGCATTATTTTAATGGCTAACTGATATGTTCGCTCAAACCAGGCTTCCCTCCTGCCTCCACATTACCAGCACCTGTGAATCATCTAAGCTAGTAGTCTGCCAAACATCTTCGTGACTATGTTCTTTCCCCTCCTCACCAACACACACGCACACACACATACACACCCAATCATTCGCAAGTAGTATCAATTCCACTTTCACAGTACTTCTTTAACTATTTTACTCTATTCCTAGTGGGACTATTCTAAGTTATGATTTCATAATATTAAAATTGTTTCTTTGTAATATTCATCCCATATCTACTTCCTGTCCCCTACCTTGCATCATTCTTTCATATGCCAAGAACATTATCCTAGAAGAGATTTCTTCATATCACACTGTCAGGCTTCAATATATCTAGCCAAATTTATAACTCGGCTTGCTATTGGAAAGTCTATTATCCAGACTCATCTTTAGACACACTATAGCCTTCATCTGTGCTCTAGCATTTATGAATTACTATCTGATTTCCAAATACACAAGACTCTTTTTCTCTGTGCCTATTGTTCACTCTACCTAGAACCACACTGTCCAACAGAGTAGCCATTATCCACATGTGGCTATTTAAATGTAAATAAACTGAAATGAAATATAATTTAAAATTCAGTTCCTCATTCACACCAGATACATTTCAAGTGCTCAACAGATACACGTGGCCAGCGGTTACCATAGGGTAATGTAGATTATAGAACATTTCCATTATTACAGAAAATTCTACAGTTGATCTAAAATGTTTTCTCTCTTATAATAAACACCTGCTCTAGTGAACTACCCAGTGAGGTCCAAACTGTATTTGTATTACCTGATATGCCTTCCATTATTCCCAATGACAAAATATAGAGGGAAAAGGAAAATTCAAGGATAATCAGGCTCAGTTTTATCCCTTTCAAAAGGACTAATGAAGGAAATAGTTATACAGAATTACACAGAAGATAACTAAAGAGTTTTATAATATGTGACTAATCTTAGAATTGGGATTCAGAGCAATTCAATGGAATCCTAGTACTACTGATTTGGTGTCTTACCTGATTAGCTATCAGGGAATCCCCAGTAAATTCTGGCTCCTGTTGTGATCATTTTTCAAGTCCCAAATTCAAATTTCACCTTCCCTCTTTAATATTCCATGTCATTTCTTCCTTCCAAAATTGCCGTATCCCAGCCCATCTGAAATTAATTCTCATTGTTATGGCCATGGTTCTATTTTGCTTTATATATCACATTATACTGAGATCACATATTGGTTGAAATCAACAGAACTTTATGGAATTCAAAAATTATTTACTAATCATTATGAGAGTCCACAGAATAAAAGCAGATTAAAAGGGTAACAAGAATCATGCTGTATATTATATATGTAATCATATTAATTATGTAATAAATGGTTATATATTGTTGATAATGCATTATCTATATATTATTTCATGCCATATAAGATCTATATTTTCTCTCTCTCTCTCTTCTTGCCTCACAGTGTTCAGTAAAATATAAAGAGATTGCTGACTCTGAATCAGATGAATCTCAGCTTAGAGGTTACTCAGAAAATCCCACATTTTAAAAGAGGTTATATTCAAAGGCAGTGCTTATTAATTCATGTGGATGAATGCTGTTGAAGGATTTCATCAACTGTAAGAGCCTGGGGATATTTAGGGGTAGAAATATCTTCTAGTAGCCTTTCAATCACACTGTATGGAGGGAGTCCAGTTCCAACTAAGGAAAGAAATCTGGATGTCAACGTTGACGTGACCTTACTCTTTCAATCAACTAAGGTTACAAAACAAGCAAATCAAGAATTCCATTTAAGAGAATTCTAAAGCTACCTTTCAATTCATGGGGAAGCATTCCTGATAGACTTTGTTTCCCCATACAATGAATATTTCTACTGCGGCCACATTTCAAGAAGAAAGCAAAGCAAAGCAACAGAATTTATTGCATCTCATTAGGTGCTATAGAAGCATTCATCCATCACTTGCTAAAGGAAAGACATTCATAGTCGGCTTGCCTTTAACAAATGTAATCAATACAACTGGTGATGAGAGTAGCAATCAGGTGGCAACATCCTGGGAGGAAAACCAAGTGCTTTAACAATAGCAACTAAATGTCAGAAAAATTTCATCAGTGAAAGATATTTATATTACTAACAAACAAGAGCACAAATTCCAAGCCCAGGTACTTTTTACTACCCTGTCTCTGGATTTTCCTTTTTTGTTACAGCCTGTACCTGGACTTATGACTAACAGTATTGGCTCTCACTTCTAATAGCTCAGTGTGCTTTTTCTGTATCTTACACTTGGCATTCAGGACTGTAGTTACAGTTGGACATGTGTTATCTCTGGTCTGTGCTCTTTAGAGGATAGGCAGTTCCTTAAACTGTTGTTTCTATGCCTGGCACAACTGAGATACTGAATGAAGGTCAGTTGCATCAAACCACTATTTATGTATATATAATATTAGCTTTTCATATTATTGTAGCTAGTTAGACTCTCTTTAGAAAAAGCAGAATATGGTGGGAATGGAAATTGGTACAGCCATTATGGAAAACAGTAGTGAGGTTCCTTAAAAAACTAAAAATGGAACTACCATATGACCCAGCAATTCTACTCCTGGGCATATACCCTGAGAAAACCATAATTCAAAAAGACACATGCACCCCAATGTTTATTGCAGCACTATTTATAATAGCCAGGACATGGAAGCAACCTAAATGCCCATCAACAGATGAATGGATAAAGAAGATGTGGCACATATGTACAATGGAATATTACTCAGCCATAAAAAAGAATGAAATTGAGTTATTTGTAGTGAGGTGGATGGACCTAGAGACTGTCATACAGAGTGAAGTAAGCCAGAAAGAGAAAAACAAATACTGTATGCTAACTCATATATATGGAATCTTAAAAAATGGTACTGATGAACCCAGTGACAGGGCAAGGATAAAGATGGAAATGTAGAGAATGGACTTGAGAACATGAGGTGGCGGAGTGAAGGGGAAGCTGGGATGAAATGAGACAGTAGCACTGACATATATACACTACCAAATGTAAAATAGATAGCTAGTGGGAAGTTGCCACAAAACATAGGGAGATCAATTCGATGATGGGTGATGAATTAGAGGGCTGGGTTAGAGAGGGTGGGAAGGAGTCTCAGGAGGGAGGGCATATAAGCATATATGTATAAATACAGCTGATTCACTTTGGTGTGCAGGAAAAAACTGGCACAACACTGTAAAGCAATTATATTTCAATAAAGAGCTTTAAAAAAAAGATAGAAAAAGGAGGATACTGTAATGATTGAGAATAAACACTAGTCTCAGTGTTTAAATATCCATTCTTTCAGGTTTTAAGTTGGGCAAAGCATTCAACTTCTCTCAAATTCAATTTCATTTTTAAAGTGAAATTAATAGTTATTTTGGGGTTGTAAAGAATGAAATAATACTAAAGGATTATTTAAACTAAGGAATTTTAAACTATTATGATCATTAATTAGGTCCAACTCACCCTTACCTTTAACAACTTCCCTAACGCTAAAATAATCCTGTAGGGACTAAAATGATTAAGGATACTAACCGTAATTGACAATTTGGGGGTTCATTTGTTAAAAATTGGGGGATATGAAAGATGGTGATGTCTTCTTCATCTTGTGTTAAAACACACTGAAAGGAGTAAAAAATGCCCAATATGTAGACAATAATAACTTGTTAACTTAAAGACAGCGCTTTGGATTGCAAAGCAGTTCCTCTTCAGAGCAACTGGTTTAATAACCTAACACTTGGCTAAGATGAGTTATTAATTCCATTTCAATTACGAGAGACTGTCTATAACTGGCAGAAAGTGTCTTCTGTAGTTGCAGAGTCCGTTTCACCAGCCTGACGTTCATGCCAGAAAAGCCAAATGAATAATAGATTTGCTGTGAGCAACTTTCCAAATGTCTTGCAATAATCCCTGTAATTTGCTTAAAGGTGTGATGTGCCACCAATAACTGGACGGGTTTGAATTCTGTGAGCACCAAGCAGCATCTGCGGATGCCACCCCTTCCTCCTGATTACAATTATTAGAGCCCCGTTGACTTCAGTTTCCAGCTCTGATGCGTTGGTTGTTCAAAGCCATCTGAGTCATTACGATTGCTGTCCTCCAATCGTAGATTAATTCTCTCAAGAATGAACTGGGAGATAACTGGGTGAGGCGACGGCTTCGCCGTAAAAACTGAGAGATATTTAAGACACAAAGTTAAGTGTGGACATGTGTGGATGTGTATAGACACCCACACACACATAACACAGATTTAATTATCCGGTGGTCCAGGGATTAAGATGCCATGCTTCCCATGCAGGGGACACAGGTTAGATCCCTGGTTGGGGAACTAAGATTTCACATGCCACGTGGTGTGGCCAAAAAATAAAAATAAAAAATAAAACAAAGTAAAATTTAAAAAAAATAGTTAAGATGGTAAGCTAAAAAAAAATTTAAAGTATATAGATAGATACCCATGCACCTACACCCACATAAACATATATTTAACCTCAATGAAAACCCTGATTTATAATGTTTATGTGCTACATCAGCTTCTTCCTATGAAATGGGGATAATATTAACCCAGACACTATATTTAAATGTCTCGCAAAACATTACAGTAATTTAATTTATTGCTTACACTTAATTCTGAGGGTATCTTGTCCCTTTGTTCATGCTGCTATATGTTTGTTTTAGGGGGTGCTTGTCTGTTTTCTGTCAATTCTAAATTAACTGAGCAGTTATGAAAGCAAAAGACAATTATTTGGGGCTCAGTCCAGTCCCTTACTTGTTGTACAGCCACAATCTGGCCTCACACACGAGCTAAACTCCTGCAACATGCCTTGAAGAACTCATATCAATTATAATGACACTAATTATTGCTAATGAGAATGTGATCGGAGAGTCAATACGTTGAACTTTAAATAAACCTGCTATGCTTCAAAATGATTTTCTCATAATGATGACCATATGTGTACCAGTTGTATTAATGAGTGACTACCTGGGCAGAGCTGTCTCATTGGAAGACCTTTAGTTTAAAATTTAGTGTAGTGAATGCCAGGTTTTAAGCTAAACCAAATCAATCCAGTCCTTTTCTAACTATGCATTGCTTTCAAAGCTCTGAAACTCAGTTCCCTCAACTGTAACGTGGAGGTTCATGAAACCTCTCTTGTAAAGTTGTTATAAGGAAGAGAGCTGGCACGTATTGGGTGCCTAGCACAGGAGAGATGCTAAAGGAATGATAATGTTCAGATGATGAGCTGAGACCTAGAAAACAGTACAGAACTTTTACTAATTAAATGTTACACGTTGCTGCGAAAACAATGCCTTCGACAGAATTAGTTACATGAGGACTCAGAAGTTAGATTCACTGGCTTCATTTACAAAATATCCTAGAAGTTGAATACATAAATAAGTTGATTGAATAAAGTATGCTTCAAAATATAAATTTGCAGTTATCTACATTTTGGTTTATCTATCTGTGTAATCAATTGCATTTCAGAAATTTCAGTCTCACCCTTAGACTCAATTGATTCGGAAGTAAAAATCACACTTATAAATCATTAATGATTGCTTAATGTGCTAAGTATATTACATGAATGAGCTCAGTTTCCACTTACAACAAATCCATGTGATAGTTATTGTTATTATTGTTGCCATTTTAAACATAGTTTAAATAGAAGTTCAGACAAGTTAAAATATTGGCATACATTCGTAGATTAGCAGAACTATGACTGGAACCCCCCGACCCAACCCTAACATCCAAAGATAGCAGAGAACCAAAAGAGATTACACCAGAGATACCACTTCCCTGATAATGAGATGGACCCAACAGAGGAAGTGCCCTACAAAAAGGGCCTGATTTGGACCCAACTTGAGACTAGAACAGGGAAGGTAAAGGAAGGTGAAGGAAGGAAGGAAGGAAGGAAGGAAGGAAGGAAGGAAGGGAGGGAGAGAGGGAGGGAAAGAAAAAAAGAAAGAAAGAAAGAAAGAAAGAAAGAAAGAAAGAAAGAAAGAAAGAAAGAAAGAAAGAGAGAGAGAAAGAAAGAAAGAAAGAAAGGGAAAGGAAGGAAGGAAGGAAAAGAAGAAGAAAAAGAAAGAAAGAAAGAAAGAAAGAGAGAGAGAAAGAAAGAAAGAAAGAAAGAGAAAGAAAGAAAGAAAGAAAGAAAGAAAGAAAGAAAGAAGGAAGGAAGGAAGGAAGGAATGAAGGAAAGAAAGAAAGGGAAAGAGAGAGAGAGAGGGGGAGGGAGGGAAAGAAAGAAAGAAAAAGGAAGAAAGAAAGAAAGAAAGAAAGAAAGAAGAGAGAGAGAGAGAGAGAGAGAGAGAAAGAAAGAAAGAAAGAAAGAAAGAAAGAAAGAAAGAAAGAAGGAAAGAAAGAAAGAGAGAGAAAGGAAGGAAGGAAGGAAGGAAGGAAGAGAAAGAAAAAGAAAGAAAGAAAAAGAAAGAAAGAAAGAAAGAAAGAAAGAAAGAAAGAAAGAAAGAAAGAAAGAAAGAAAGAAAGAAAGAAAAGAAAAAGAAAAAGAAAAGAAAAGAAAGGCAGACAGACAGGTTCTGGATGCAGCCAATTCAATTTGTTAAGTTCTGAGGATATGCATAAGGAATGATGGAGAGATAAAACTTCAACTATCGGTTGTATTTGGAAAGGAAAGGCCTTAAACAAGGAATATGAAGTGTTTTCTACAGTCAAAATCAAGTGCATGTTATCCCTGCTGTGATCATTTTTGGTTCTTTGCCATTTCTGTTGGTTCTGACAATCAAGTACTCAATGGTTTGTTTGCTGGGTGAATCTGACATGGATGAAAACAGGGTTTTCCTCATTGTAGGCAAAACAGTTATCTCAGAATCCTCAAGCTGGCGCTGTAACTAATGTATCCACGGACACATATGTATAAATTCAGTCAGACAAGGAAAGATCAGAGAGGCTAGAACCTGTGACCAAGTCAATGTACTAAAAAAGAGAAGAAAATGCACATTAAGCGATGGGAACACGTTTGCTAAGGCAAGTAGAAGATAGTGCTGACTGAGCAAATCCAAGGTCATGATACTGCCACCCCTACCCCTTCCATTTCCATGGTGGACATCACCTACCAGTCATGACTCTTAATTTCCCCCATAGAGCTTGAAGAGACTTCAATTCTGCTGAAACCCAGGGAAACAGGCAGCCACTACTAACTGATACGGGTTGATCTGGATGAAATCTAACGGCTATCTTGAGTATACACTATTGAATAAATGTTTTCTGAGCACTACCACAGTGATACCAGTCCCTCTGGGGACTCCAACCCACCCAAGAAAGTAGGAGCCTTTCAAAAAGCAAAACAAAACATTATTGTTAATAACTTATCAGAGGAAAGGACAATGTGACAACTTAAGATTTTTTCCCAAATTTTACATTAGATTTATACAGAACATATAAACCCTCTCTGCAGTTAGAATCTTTAAAATAGCTGAGAAAGATTAAAAATAGAAGAAAAATTTATAAGCAGAAATCTAGATATTTAATATTCAACCTCAAACAGTGAAGGGTGTGTGAACTTTTTTCCCTAAATACTGCTCACCCCCTTAGTTTATTCCAGGACTTGAGGACTGGGGGTGGGGTGGGGTGGGGAGCGGGGACAAAGTGAGAGAGTAGCATTAACATATACACACCACCAAATGTAAAATAGCCAGTGGGAAGCTGCTGCACAACACAGGGGGATCAACTTGATGACGGGTGATGACCTAGAGGGGTGGGGTAGGGAGGGTGGGAGGGAGGGGATATGGGGATATATGTATAAATACAGCTGATTCACTTCGTTGTACAGCAGAAACTGGCACAACAGTGTAAGTAATTATACTCCATTAGAGAGCTGGAGGGAAAAAAAAGAAATCTTTATAACCTTATGAATATTGGCAAGGTCAGACAACTGGAAAATCTGTAATGTCACAGAATCTACGGCTGACAGCAAGTAGTGATCTAGGTTAATTATTGAAATTGCGGATATCGAGCAAGAGATAACCTGGTGCTGGTGTTCTAGCAATAGATGGCTTAGGACTTAATGCTATCAAGAGATCTATGCACCAGCAGGAAGGTAGACAGATAGCTCACCTTTAAGTAAGTGCATGAGGAAGGAAAATTCTGGAAACAAGGACAGGCATTATAAAATCTGAGTATGTTACGGAGATACATGTTCAAGCATTTACCTGGTCGTAAATAGAGTGACATATGGTGACTTTCTCTCAGGAATGAGGCAGAAACTCAAATTATAGAACCAGGCCCCAAAGTCAGAGCTAGACCTGCAGTCATGCTGCCTTGAATCTAAGTCCTCTGAGTGATGCCTCTGGGAAGTAACAGACCTGAACCCCAAGTCCAGATTTTGGTTCTGCCGCTTATTATTTCTGCAATCTTGGAAAAACTGCTTTGCCTTTGTGAACTTCAGTTTTCCCATCTGTAAACTACTGTTAGCACACTTATTCTGTAAGGATATGTTAAAGATTAAATAAGAAGGCATATTTGAAATGCCTCAGACGGCACCTAGCACAAAAGCAGACCTTAATAAATGCGCGCATCTATTACAGAATTATACCTCCTCATCCCCAAATACTAACATGATCTTTAGCCTAGAATTTGATGTGGAATGGGGAGAAAACTGTACTTCAAGTGGCTCCTCCACTGTGGGCATAACGTGTCAAAGGAAGGTGGCAAACTACGGACAACTGGATTCAGAAGCCGTTTTAAGGGCTTATTCCTCAACTAAACATTGGTTTGATTTCAGAGCAACTCAAGCCAATAGAAAAAGGATAAAAACAAATATGATCACTAATAACTTGATCAGAAGACAGGACAATATGACAATTTGAATTTTTCTCCTTGTGAGGAAATGCCCCAAATAAAAATAATGGTGACTGTTTTCATTTCTGCAACGACAAATTCAGCTTTAGTGCAACTTCCTGAGCTAACGTCTCCCTCAACCACATGCACCGAATGAAGCCCACTGATCCCTGCCTTTTCCTGTATTAAGTCTTATCTATATGTTGCGAGACTCAGCCTCAGTTGAGTCAGACTTTCTGCAACCATTTCCACAAGGTTAAGGCTGGAAAGGTTTTGTTTGGGAAAGATGTAAATGAGGGAGACTGGAGCTCAGCTGTGGAAAGGGAGAGGCAATATGTGAAACAGGCTTCTGCATATTATTTCATATGCATTTAATGTTTTGATACACTACTGAGAAGAACTGCCAATAAAGTACATCCTTGCTGCCACAGACAAGAATATACAAAAACTTCTCAATCTCTTAGATTAGGTTATAGTGTGTTTACCTGCCTTTTAGGGAAGCTGTGTAGGAAGATTTTATATATATGGTCTCTTTCTCTCAGTAGACAGACAGATCTAGATAGCTAGACAGCTCATATATGCATATACATATACATACACATAAACATACACACGTATATATCACATATGTATCAGAGATGGCTAAAAAGTGCAGAGATTATGAAATATGTGATATATCTGTATTATATACTGAATATTATGTTACATATGTATTATGTAATACATATATGTATGTAGCTTTCTAAATTTTTTTTTCAAACTTAATTTAATTTTTATTTTATATTGGAGTATAGTGGATTTACAATGTTGTGTTTGCTTCAGCTGTACAGCAAAGTGATCAGTTATACATATATATATCTATTCCTTTTCAAAATCTTTTGCCATCTGTGTTATTACAGAATATTGAGTAGAGTTCCCTGTGCTATATAGTAGGTCCTTGTTTATTACTTATTTTATATACAGTAGTGTGTATATGTTAATCTCAACTTCCTAATTTATCCTTCCTCTTACCTTTCCTCTTTGGTAACCATAAATTTGTTTTTGAAGTCTGTTTCTGTTTTGTAAACAAGTTTGTTTGTATCATTTTTTTAGATTCCACATGTAAGTGATATCATATGTTATTTATCTTTCTCTGTCTGGCTTACAGCTTTCTAAATATTATATGATATTTGGGGAACTTTTTCTTGTATGAGTATCACTGAAAGTCATATAAGAAATAACTTAGTCCTCCACCAGATAGTTCTTCATGATTGTAATAACTGTTTAGTGCCCATAATATAGTACAGGATATCAAACAATACAAAGCATTACATTTGAACCTTTGGACACCACCTTCATTGGCTTAAATCTACATAATTATTGTAATACATTTATTCCAGGTCATAACTCTGTTTTCAAAATATATTATATAGCAAAAAGCAGAGAGAAGCAAATGCTGTCTTTTAGATGATTAAGAAACTCAGAAAAAATGATTATTTCTTTCCACTGCCGTAACCATTCACATAACTCGTATAGTAACAATTTCCGATCAGGAACTCTAAAACTAGCAAATGTGAGTGAGCTCCTGGGTGACCCATAAACCTCTGTACAATGCATGCTACATTTTCTATATGTACCTAACGTGTATTTTTTTACAGAGAAGATCCATAGCTTCTAAAGACTCCTGGATATGTGATTCCCACTAAATATGGAAATAAATAGCTACTGCATATAAGTATGTTTTTCTTGAGTTGTATCTCAAACCTAACATTGTCGTTCTATAAAAAAAACGAGAATTATTGGAAGCACAGTGAAATATGGTATAGGGGTGCAACCCCTTAATTTTCTACTTTTGATTCCAGTGACAAAGTGGTGGAATCCGTGGTAATGGTGGGGACAAAAATAATTGTCCTCAGAAGTGCAGATATGTTTCTGGGGTTTACTCTGAGTAAACAGCCAGGGAATACTAATTTAGGCAAGGGTTTCTAAAGAGTTGCTGCACACACATAATTTTTATGGTAATTAAGAATGTCAACAATGCAAGAGCACTACCTTTTATGGCTCAAAAATCAATACAGCTATCTCAAATATCAGTACCCAATGTTATGGATTTTACTTTTAGACAGGGACAGCATACCTTCATCTTAAGTCAGGTAATCTCAAACTCATTCTTACTTTTATCTGTATTAAGTTCTATACCAAGTCTTATCTATATGTAAATAGAAAGATTCAACACAGCAAAGAAATTCCCTTGAAAAATTCAGGATATTTCCTCTTATCTCCTGTTGTGTGATACTCTTAGGTTGAAAAATCTTGGTCTTTTCATTTGCCCTTTTTTTCTGGCTTTTCCTTATTGGAGGAAGAATGACTAATCCAATAGGTCCATATTCCCAGTGGGCAGGGTCCTATCAGGGTCAGTCTTGGTGTGCAATCCAGCCTGCTTTCTCTGGCTTCCCAAACATGTGTGTACCTGGGCACACGGGGAGTTTTCATAGCCAGTCTCCAGGCAGGTTAAACACGGTCTGTCTCTATAAACCCAAGCCAGTCGGTATTCTAGCTCTTCCAGAGCTCCTCCCTGCAACTAAATCTACAAAGTCATAGACCCCCAAGCAGTGGATTTGAGAAGAGTTACAAACCCTTCACATGCTGTCTAATCCAGGATAGCAGTAATCAAGCTCATAGTTTGCCCCATTAGACTCACTATTTTGTAACATACTCAACAGCTACGTGCACCGTGAACCAGAAGAAGGATGAGTGGAATTCAAAGCCAAAGTTCCAGAGAAAGCACGTACTTAATATTTGTAGAATCCTCTGAGAATCGAAAGGAAAAGAGAAGAAATAAAAGAAAAGCAGAAACAGGAGCTGCTACCCATGATCTTGATAACCTAGGTACCAGATTCCAGGTACAAAGCATGTGGGAATAACTGCACATATCTCTGCCAAGGTCTCTAGACAATTTAGATGTAGAGCAACCACTGACCAAAATCCAACTGCATCATGAATGTAAGATCAGGGGACAGCACCATACTCAGTACACTGGTGAGACAACAGGCCTATCAACTTTACACAACTAACGGGTGTTTAAAACAGTTAACAAAATCATCTGCAGCCCACAACCCTCATGTTAAAACTGGCCAGGCAGAGCGTTCTCTCAAGTGACTGAAGAATCTAGGTTATGTAGTTACAATCCTCAGGGCAAAGATTTGAGCCAAAGGTTACTCAAATTTTACACTATCTATACTCAGTGCCAGAGAAAAACGTTCAGCTCAGACTTCCCCCTGTTTTATGAGGGGAAAAAGAGAAAGAATCTTAGGTTGTTGTTTTGTTTTTGAAAGAAATTAACTATCGAAAGATTTTTTAAAGTCCTGCAAACCAAAAGAAAGTTCTGCCTCCTAAGTGGGATACAACTATAAAAACCATCTATTTTGGAAAAATTAATGATTCATTCCATAGAAGTTTATTAACTAACTGATGCATGCAGATGTTTTAGAGCCTAATCACCAGCACCTATTATGTGGTATTTAACATGAAACATAAAGGAATATTGCTAACAAGAGCCCCACAAACTGACGTTTTGAAACAGTTCAGTTGATTTCAATAGATGAAACATTTCTACCGTAGGTCACAGTATACCCTGAAAGCTCTTTACAACAATTATTTTTGCCCAGATTATGTTCAGTTTTCTTTGCCAACTGGAAAAAATAACAAGCTCTAAATTTTACAAAGGAAGAACATTTAAGTATTGCTGAATTAAAACTGACTAGATATGACAGGTAATTCATATGCTTAAAATGGAGGTTCCTGATGTTGGTTAAAGTGACATGGTGAACCAGAATGAAAAGGAACCAAGTTCTCAAATGGGTTCTTTCTTTGGGGGCTGGGAAACAGAGGTTGTGGAAAGAGCTCCCAAGAGAAATGATCAAGCAATTAATAGGTAGCAAATGGCAATGTTGGTGACTGTGGGTGGGACACTGGATGTGACCGTAGCTGACATCCAAAACCATAATCAGCTGAATCAAATCCATCAAGCAAATGACATATTTATTGGGAGTTCAGGGAGTTGAAGAGTAAAAAAAATTATTTGAACTGAAGTTCTGTGATAGAGATGGCTACCTAAATCTGCCTCAGACCAATGGATGGAGGGGAAGTCGATGTCTGATTCAGCTGCCTCTCAATAGGTCCTGACTTGCAGCTTCTAAAAGATGAATCAGAATGAGCCAGAGCTACATGAGAGTCTACTCAGCATCCTATTGACCTTCCAATTGCTTCTCTTCTGTGGATTCCTGGCTTCCCTGATTTCACCTTGAATTTTATCCTGGCTACTTCTATCTCTAGAACTAGATCTGAACCGACATTCTTGTTCAAGCTATGGCTGTTGAGAGACCTCTGCTGTCCACCTCTTTCTCACTTTTCACACTAGCCTCAGGAGGGGTTTGAATTCTTGTGGCTACTATAAGCAATAACATCCCACCAGCTATGTTTACCCATATCCCCATTCCTTGGACTAGGTCAGAACTGCCTCTTCTATGGCAGATCTACTAGCCATGACACACCATTTATTTCCACACTTGTTAAAGGAGGTCTTTCTGGCGATCTGCAGTTATTTAAGACATAATACAAAACAGATTTCATATGAAGGTCCCAAATCAATTTGTAAAGATGTATGGAAGTCTACACAGAAATGGATTCAAAGGCCATATCAATGCTAAATAAGATAGGTTCTAGGGACACATCTAGATTCAGTGAGAAATAGCATATTTATTGATTAATATTAGTCAACCATGATACAGGATGCAGAATCTCCCTTTGTCTCCAAGTTGAACCCCTAGTGCACATGCAGCATGTTTTCTGCCCAGCTTCCTTTCACTTAAGAGAACTACCTCTCCCTCATTCATCTGGCTGCAGTTTCAATGTTTATACTACGAAACACATCTATTCACCTGGCTCTGCCAGCCTCACTGATGGGAATGTGTTCCAGGTTTTCCAATCACGTTACCTGTCCTCCCACCTAAGTAATTCTTACAAAGTGTGAGCAAACGACCCCAAAGCACATTCCTTTCTAAGCACAGATGTAAGATATCCAGGAGGAGAAGTATTCTCTTTCCGAGTGAAGTTGCTGTGGGATGATATATTTCTGAAGCTGCCAGTGGCCATCTTTCCCAGTTGCATGGAGGAAGACAATCTACATAGAAGCAAATAAGGCCAACACATGCAACTACACACACAACCACACACACAACCAAGAAGCAGGGATATGCAGTGTTGGAAAATGGACAAAGAGGGGTATTCTAGATGCATTTTCCTATTCTTCCCACTGAGGAATTTATTTCTTTGTAATTATTTCTTCCATTAGGTGAACAGCATCCTTTTTAGCTAAACAAGTAAGTAATTTCCTTTTTATTCAAGCTATTTATTCTTTTTCCCCCATAATATTTATTCACTGCCTATGATTTGCAAGGCCACTTTTCAGATAATGGCAATACAATTACAAATAAAAGAGACCAAGCCCTGACTTCGTGGAACTCACACTCTAATGGAGAGAGAAACAGTGAACAAGATATGTAAGTAATTATTTAAAGTGTGTTAGGTAGTGATATATGCTAAGGAAAAGAAAATAAAGCAGAATAGGAACATGGGTGCTGTTGAGGGTAAAGAGATGTTCGAATTTCATAGTGTGCAGCTAAGAAAAGTACTGGGAATTAGGCTTCTGTCACATATCACCAAAAACATTTTATTACAAAGCCCAATATAATGTGAGTTCATCATCCTGCTAATTTGATTTATTACCTTTTTAATTGTAATCTTCCACATTACCATCATGTTTCACTGGAAGAGTCTATCCCACAAGACTACAGCATGACTTTATTCTGCAGCATTTACTCCACCTTTCAAATGTTTTCATTTTATTGGGTTTTTAATCCTATAGGTACATGTAAATATTTACAGTGTTAGGTTACTTCCAAAACTCAGATTCATATTCTTCATTTGAAGCAACAATAACCCGTTTGTTGTAGTTTTCAACAATGAGCATGGTTGCTTTATCAGCGTTTGCTGCAATGTCGCTGTAAAAGAAAGAACCCCAAAATCTCAGTGGCTTATAACAACAAACATTTTATTTCACACTCATGGTATGGTATATTTTTTGATCTCATGATGTATCAGGAAAGCCTGAGAGAGATAAGTGGCAACCTGCTTAAGGACATGGTTCAGAAATGGCACCCTATCATTTCCTCCCAAATTCCATTGGTCAGTTCAAGCCACAAGGTCAAGCCCAATATATGGGATGTAGAAATATATACCACTCATAGTGAAGCACCGCAAGGGCAGAGAGGAAAGGAAGAAAGTTTAATAAAAAATACAATCTACCATAGCCACTAAGTTTAATTCTACAAACTGAGTGCTATAATACTAGGGAGTGATCTAAATACAGCTACACACTAGAAATTCTAGAAACTTGGCCCTATTCAGGTTATATAGGAAGATCTGCCAGAAGGAAGGCAGGACTTAAAAAAATAAAAACCGTAAAGGTGATATGCCCATAAAAGAATTACCTCCAGGTAGTTGCCTGAACACGCCAAGCTACCGTACACGACCCTGCCTTCTACCTGAAATTCTCTGTCCTCCACAACTGATACGCCCCTTCGCAAAGCCATTTGGCATTCCTTCCTCACGAATTTACCTTTGCTTCCTATGTTGGCTCTTGAAAACAGAATGTTTTATATATATAATTGTAACACATTTATTGTAATTTATCAGAAATGCGCTATGATCCAATAGTTTATCAGCACTGTGGGTTCTCTGAAAGTGAGCACAGTATAGTCACCTCTGTACATCAAAGCTTCGTTTAGTTCCCAGCTGTTGGGATATTCAAATACCAGACAATCCACTTACTCTAAATGATCTTAAAATTTCTTCCTACTCTAATATTAAACACGAAGCACCAGGTAATCACAAGAGTTTGGAATGTTGTTCTAATAACGTATCAATGATTCTGCAGTCTTAGCGCTAAAAATTCTTAACAACACTAACCAAAAAAGTTACTGTGCTTCTTGAGGCACTTAAGCATTTGCTCCAAGCTTTAGCTCCCAATCTTGGATTTCTTATCCTCAGGGTCCTCTTCTCGTTCCGTGCTCAGTTGTGCTCAGTCTTTGGACTGCTGTTCATTCTGCCGATTGTTTCAAGGCAGCGATTTTGGCAGACAAAGCAACTCCTACGCACCGCCAGGTGTTCGCTTTGGCACCCTCGCCACGGGTAGCGGTTGATGCAGATGTTTCCCACACCTGTGAATTGGCTGTCCAATCTTAGCCAGCTCCCATGAACTTCATTATCATGCTCAATTTCAAAATTAAAAAAAATAGGAGAACATGCATAAAATTTCAGATGCTGCGGCTTCTTGCCATCCCCTGCCACATCCTACTCAACAGAGCACTAAGGTAAACAAATTAGCGTGTCTTTGTCATCATTTTATCTTGATTTGTGGGATGCGGAAATGGAATACAACTCATTATGTCTGAGGAGCTGATTAATTCCAGTGGTGAAAGCATCTCTGCGCTTGCCCATCAGATTGTAACTAAGGTGCTTAGCCTACAATCCACAAGTAAGTGAAAGGTCCGGGAGTGATCTTGACATTTAATATGTCTTTTTCTTGAAGCATGTTACAATTTTAGACATCAAAAGGTGGAATTTTATATTAAAATTGTAAACAGAGTTAGAATTCAAATACTCACATCTTTCCTTTTTCTCTCAGCCAACAGTGTGCTGTATTTCCTTAAGGAAGAGTGTTTTTTGTAGACTGAATCGCCAGTCATTTGTTTAATACCTTTCCTGCTGCTCCATTTGTTTTATCTACTGCATCAACCTATTGCCCAAAATTCCATGTTTATACGCCCTACCCAAAACTAGGGTGCTGTCAAAAGAACAGGCATATAGATCAACGGGACAGAGTGGAGATTCCAGAAATAACCCAATACACTTAGAGCTAAATGATTTTTGACAAGGGCACCATGAAAAATTAATGGGGAAAGAATAGTCTTTTCAACAAATGGTGCTAGCACAACTGGATATCCACTTACACATGAATTAAGTTGGACATCTTCCTCCCAACACAGTCAAAATGAATTTAAAAGTAATCAAAAAGCTAAATGTGAGAGATAAAACTTTAAAACTCTTGAAAGAAAATAGATATAAATCTTCATGACCAAGAATTAGGCAATGGTTTCTTAGATATGGCGCCTGAAGCATAAGCAACCAAGGAAAAAAACAGATCCATTGGATTTCATCAAATTTATAAACTTTTTTGCTTCAAAGGACACTATCAGAAGCGAAAGGACAAAAAAATGGGAGAAAACACTTTCAAATCATATACCTGATTTGTATCCAAAATATATAAAGAACTCCAAAATAAAAAATAATAACTCAATTAAAAATGGACACAGGATTCGAATACACATTTTTCACAGAGAATACACAAATGGCCAATAAGCATGGAAAAATGCTTAACATCATTAGTCATTAGTGAAACACAAGTAAAATCAACAAGATACCACTTCACATCCAGTAGGATGGCTATAATCAAAAAGACGGACAGTAAGAAGTTTTCGTAAGTATGCGTGCGGTGAACGTGATAACCACTACACTGCGGAAACTCCGCCCGGCTGTGAACCAGGGACTTGTAAGTATGTGGAGAAATTGAAACCCTTACGCATTGCTGATGGGAATGTGAGATGATGCAGCCACCTGGAAAAGTTTGGCAGTTCCTCGAAAGTTAAACACAGAGCTACCTTATGCCCCAGCAATTCCACTCCTACGTTATATACCCAGGAAAGCTTAAAATACATTTTCACACAAAATGCTCACAGCAGCACTGTTCATAAGGGCCCCGAAGTGAAAACAACCCTAGTGCCCATCAAGTGAAGAATGGATAAACAAAATGTAATACATCCACACAATGGGATTCAGCCATGAAAAGGAATGAAACACTGATGCATGCCACACGGATGAAACTTGAAGACACTATGCTAAGTGAAGGAAGCCACAAAGGACCCCATATTGCATGATCCATTTACATGAAATGTCCAGAATAGGCAAATCCATAGACACAGAAGATATATTACTAGTTGCCAGGGGCTTGAGGGAAATGGAAATGGGAGTGACGGCTAATGGATATGGGATTTCTTAGGAGAGAGATGAAATTGTTCTGGAATTAGACAGTTGTGCTGATCTTTTGAATGTACTAAAAATCACTGAGCTATATACTCTAGAGGGGTGAATTTTATAGTATGTGAATTACATTTCAGTAATAAAAAATGAACAGTCTGTTGATACATTAAACAACATCGAGGTATTTCAAAATAATTATGCTGAGTGAAAGAAGTTAAACCAAAAAAAAGAGTAATACTATAAGATTCTATTAATATATTCTAGGAAATGCAAACCAATCTGTACTGACAGGAAACAGATAGGTCCACAGTTGCCTGATGGATGGTGTGAAAGGAAGAAGAGATTACAAAGGGGCATCAGTAAACTTGGGGAATGATATATATTTTCATTAACTGTGGTGATGCTTCCACAGTTGTATACATACAATAGAACTTATCAAATTGTACACTTTCTGTATGTGCAGTTTATTACATGTTAATTATTTCTTAAAAATGATAAAGGAAAAAATATATACTAAACCATCAACTGGGAGGAGACACTCAAACCTAGAAAATTGAGATTATGTAGATATATTCGCAGGTTCCTGGCAGTGGGCAATTACAAGGATGTTTGGCC
The DNA here is from genome assembly GCF_030028045.1 of Hippopotamus amphibius kiboko. Lineage (NCBI taxonomy): Eukaryota > Metazoa > Chordata > Mammalia > Artiodactyla > Hippopotamidae > Hippopotamus > Hippopotamus amphibius. The sequence goes on from NC_080194.1 coordinate 9,502,468, forward strand.
CGAAAAGCAGTAAGAGCAGAAAGCAAGGTCACAGGCATTTGTAAAGTCACCTGAAATTATGCCCTAGAGAAGTAGCTCTTTTCTGTGTTTAACCCCACTATGTAGAGCAGTACCTAACACAAAGTGGCATTCAATAAATGACTGAATAAAGTATTCTGAGCTTCCAACGACAAAATGATCTGTTTTCTTTGAAGTCCATAATTATTTAAAAGGAGAGGATGTGTGTGTTGTGTACATATTACAAGTAGACAAAAGAGTCATACATTTCATTAGAGTCTCAAATGGGTTTATGGCCTAAATATGATGAAGAATCTGTTCTTCTGAACTAGAAATTATGATTTTAAAGCTTCCTATTTGAAACTGAGGAAAGAGAGTACTTTTTGGCTCACAACTGATCCCAGTTGGGAGGAGTGATGTAAGAGTTGAGAGTTGACACTAACTGAAATTGTTTCCCAGATTCAAAATTCTTTCTCTGTTAAGTTCTTTTTACCCAGAATGTTCCTTCTCTGACCCCTTGCGTGGCAGGGTCTAGCTTCCAACAGAGAGGAATTTCTATTCATGCTATATTAGTGCCTCTCTCAACCCAAAATACACTGTATTGTATCTCCATGCATTTCCCTCATAGCACCAACACATTCCACTAATATTTTTTTTAATTTGCTTTTTTTTTTTTTAAATCCGACTCCTCCAACTAGAATCTAAGCTCCATGAAGAACGGAATCTTATCTATCTTGTTTTCTGCTAAATATCCAGTACTCGAACACAAATACTGGCACATTGTAAGCATTTAATAAACATCTGTGAATGAATAAATGAAAGAATGTATGGGTGTAAGCATAATAACTTTGAAAGGAAAGCTAGTCATATTTTTTGAATACTATAAAAGTCAGGCTGGTCTCCCCTGCAAAAATAAGTAAGGCTCATATCCAGTTTCCAGTTCAGGAATAGCAAAGATCTTTTCCTTCCTTTTCAATCCATTCTAACAGTTCAATACTTTTTTTGAACATCCACTGTGATCCAGAATTTTTTATTAGGCCCTGAAGATAGGAAGATGAAATAAAGCTTTCTGTTGTTTCCCGTTTGGAGGACAAGAACATGGAAAGAGACGAAAACTGAACCAAGAGGTATCATCTCCAGGTAGCGCTTCTAGTGTGCTTGGTGCAACAGGAGCAGGATGTAAGTGATTACACTTAAATTGGAAGACAGTCTGTGAATTTTAATTATCTCTACTATCCCTGTCTCCCATTGCCATGGATAATTGAAAGTTGGCCATATTGCTAGGTAACGCTTCATTCCCTGCATAACTTGGCACTTAGAAAACATTTTGCAAGAGAAGCAATTATAGCAATTGTCTCATCGGGGGCGGGTAGAGGATGGATATAAACTGACTCTTGATGGTGTTTTTGCTCTTTCAACATATTTATTAGATACTTCAACTTAGTTTTGAAAACCTTCAAATACATATGCTCAGTTGTTGTACCTACCAACCTAGCGGTAGGGGGTGGGGATTGCAAGAAATGGGTATCATTCCAGGTACAGTTACTTTGCTCATTCCTTACGTAAGGGCACTCTGAGCAGTGACCACTATGGCCTCTCATTTCCCCCAACATACGTCTACCCAGGAAGTTATGTGAAAGCTATGATTAAACAAAGACAGAAGACAAAAACAAACAAAATACAATGTAGCTTTGGGAGCATGTCTAAGAAGGTGCTAGAGCAATTCTGTTTGCCCTGTAGATTTATCGGTGCTTTGGTGGAAAGGACTTCCAGGTTTTTCAAATTATTGAAGACCTCTTTAGTTCATTTCACTACCTTTCCCCAACCGCCTCACTTCCTAAGTCAATGCTTTGTGACTCTGAAACAGTCAGTTTAGACTTTCTAAAGCATGGTGCTTGAGAAAATCATCCTAAAGCTTGAATGCTGTGTTTGCCATGTTCATCTAACAGCCATTCCCAGACAGTCTTCCAGGAAGGTAGCTGCACCACCTCTCAAATACTGTTCTGACCCTCTGTGGAACATGCAGAGTGGAGATATTTTTTCCAGCAAGAAGGACCAGCAGGCATTTAGTACCAGGCTGAGCGGGATCCATTGAGTGTTATCAACACAACTGCCAGCATCTCCTAACATGTCAGTTGGTGGGAAGGTGCCTGTAATAGTTAAGGCATGATTATGAATGTGTATCAAATGCAGGCGTCTGAGTCAGAACAATTAAACTCACTGATACCTGAAAAGCCATCAGGATTTATATCTGAAAATGCCAATATCTTTAGCTGTGTGTGGTGGTGTTTGATCCTGGTTTGGGAATTTTTTTTTTTTGTAATCCTTTTCCTTTGAGTAATGAATTGCACTTTTCAGGGTATATCTCAGTTTTCTTTCAAATTCCTTTACATCCTGTTAAAAATCTTTAAAATAAAGGAGAAAAACACTTTTAAGCTTAAAGTTATCATAAGTTGTGATGGGGTAAGATTTCTTGACATCTCATTACCTAATGAGTTACTCTCAGGCAAATGATTCCTACATACAGATTTACACGACATCTCCTGAATCTTTTTAAATAATAACAGAAAACCGATTTCTAATTATGGAAATTATTTTTCCTCACCATCATCAGAATCTCCCAGAGGCCTCCTACTACTCTAGATAATTTGTGGCGATGTTGGTGCGGATGGATGAGTCACAGAGTACTGGAAACATCGCTACCCCCTGGATGAGGTTTGGAACTTCTGCTCTGTGCTCCTGCAGTGTCCGGTACCTCTCCTTCTCAGAACTTAGGACAGTGGCAATCGATTATTTGTGTGGCTTTTGCTGACTAAGCTCTACATGTGTGCCATTATGCTAAGTGCTTTGCAAATGTTTTCTAATGTAATCTTTACAATAACTCTGTGAGCTCAATACTTTCATTAGGTCAATATTTTAGAAATGAAAGATGTGTCTGAGAGATGTTAGGTAGCTTGCTGGAGGTCACACATTTTGTAACTGGCAGTGCCCTGACTAATGGTTATGTGACCTCAATGGACATGATCTTAACCACTATGCAAAACTGACTTTCTAGTTCATCAGCTAATGCTGAATTTTTTTAGAAGGCATTTTCAATTGCTCTTTAGGGGTAGTTCATTAATGAAAGCAATGTAAGATAGTTGTCCACATCTTGGTATGAACTACACAAGACTGATGAAAGAATAACTGTAAAATGCAGCTACAACCAGCAGAGTTCAAAGAGTGTAGCCATACAAGATAGAAGCAGATTACAAAAAGTGTGGTGGGATGTGTGGGTGATAGGATTTAGTTAGATATGAGTACAAACTTTTATTTAACTTTGTTCTCACTTCTCAATTTATAAATAGGTATGTTCCTTGTCTTTTAAAAAATAATAAAGGAATAACGAAGAAGGTATAAAATTACCCCAAATCCTGACACTGAGAAATAACAATTGTCAACATTCAGTGCACTTAATTCAGTATATTGAGATAATATACATATCTTGTGATCTTGTCAATCATTCTCTCAGAATAGATAGGATGAATCATAAAATTGTTATCTATAAAAATATTATTAAACATGGATTCATATTCATATTTTTAAAAATAAAATATGATTATTCAATTAGAATTAATATATTTAACAAAAATCTGGCTTTCAGCGAAGCTAAAAAGAGTTACTAAATTTAAAAAAAAGTATTTCTTAACAGTAAAGGTATTGCTAAAATATCTCAATAGAAAATTTAATTAAAAACTGTGAGAGATATTAAGGTTGAAATAATTTATTTTTAACGACACTACAAGTTTAATCAAGCTTAAACTGTGTCAGTTGACTGCTATGAAAGATGAGAAAGAACTTCATTCTCCTTCCAATCTTCTTCATTATATTGGGGTTTTAAACTGTCGATATTAACATATATATTATCTTCTGTAATCATTTTAAATTTATTTGACCAGATACTCACTACCAGTCCTTTTCACACATATTCATTCTTAAATTCTTTATTATGAATTCAGCCCTCAGTGGGCTAGATTTCATTTTCAAGATTTTTTATTCTCCAAGAAAAAACAGATGGGGGCTACAATTGCTGGACTATTGCCTTTTGAGAATATCTGTCTCTTGGCTTTATTTAAATAAGGATAATTTGGCTGGGTTTGTTATTTGTGATACTTTGTTTCATTCAAAAGATAACTATACTGCAACACACTTTTCTGATACATACTGTTGTGGAAGTAATCTTAGCCCTCTTCATTGGTAACTTGCTTTTTCTGCCTAGACATTGACTTTCTTCTTTGTCCTTTAAGATCATCAACCGCAAAACAGATCTTGATTTTGATTTTCACCTTTATTTCCACACTACTCACCAACATATCCTTTTTAAATGGAAAAATCAACTTTTATATCAAGAACATAATTTTGGCATTTTTAAACAAGTGTTATGGTCACCTTTGCTTTTAAGCACTTGTTTAGGTGCTTTTTCTAAAAAGCTGAAGTAATTTCAATATCTGTAATATTTGTGATGTCTTAAAATGGCATCCCACTTCTAACTTTTTTCTAAATTATCTCTACAAGACCCAAGGTGATTTGATCAAGTCAATGACACCATCAACTAAAAGATGCACCATCATCTTAAGGAGAAGAATGAAAACATGCTGTCACTTATAAGATGCTGTTTATTGTTATATGTGTTCCAATTTAAAAGAGGATAAAATTGGAAACAGAAAAGTAGGTATTGGAATTGATGAAAAACAAACCTATTCTCATTTTTCAGGTAAAGAAATCCAACCAGGTTTAGTAAAAAGATTCAACTCAGCTACTTCACTGAACTTGACTAAGCTAGTTAATGGTCAATACAGAAACCTCTGCTTCCATATCTTCTAACTCCTATCTTCATTTTCATTTTTCATCCTCCAGAACAGCTCCCTCCATTCTAAAGTATGTGGAGGTAGAGGACAGAGCTAGAAACTCACAATAACAAAAATAAAATGGCTAAATTACTTTCAAACAAAAATGTCTGCTTTCACATGGATCCCTGATATTGGATCATTTTAAATGGGCCAGATGCAACCTAAGTCAACATCTTCTCTGCTTCAGAGGTTGACCAGAAGGTTATGATCTCTTAATTTTCTTCCTTTCATTTGTGGATAAAACTGAACTAATGGTTTGTTGACTCTATTGCATGCCCAGCATTTAGAATGGCCTATTATACTGCAGTTGCATCTTCACTGTCTGGTATTTTATCTTATGACTGATGGAAATTCTACAACCATTTGAATAGTGAGTCCTCTTTGACCATTTTTAGTTCATTGCTATTACCTCATCTAAACATGATTAGGTTTAAAATGAATATGAATGAACTATCCACTAAGAATAGTTTTTATTTTGTTCCTAAACATCTAAAAGAAACAATATTAACATGAATAATATAATCGGTGGCTGTTAAGAAGAGTCAAATCCATAGTAAAAGGAAACTGTGGCTAATTTTGAGTTAACCTATCCCCAAAGTTTAGATTATTTTAGCACCAGAAGTTTTTATTGGAGGTTGAATGTATAGTTTCATGTGCCAGCTCCACCAAAATTACTTCGTCACATTTGGCATTTCTATTAACCTCTCAGAGGCTGAGTTTCATGACCACTCCTATATGCAATGTAGACAGGAAAATGTAGCCTATAATTGAGCAGGTATAAATCCAGGTAAAACTGAGGTAATACTATGATTAAAAGGAGGGTGATAAAACTTGATATTGTGGTATAAGTATCAGTTTCTGTCACAGAAAGCTACAAAAATTGGCTTTTCTAATTAATAAAAATGAAACATAAATGAAAATACTTTAAGGATATAATAACTTACTATAAACATTTTTTCCTTCGGTTCTATTATACATTTTTAGATAGAAAGCAACAGCTTTTTTTTGTTACTGCTCCATAATCATAACACTCTGGTTGAAAGAGGAAGCTTTGCCAAGTTTAGAGAGATACTTGAGTCAACCAGAATTGTAGCAACTGTTTCTTTTAAGCAACTTACGATGCAATTAGTGACACAGGTGAGGGCATTTAAAATGCCTGTTCGTTTTTATCCCACCCCATTAAAATGAAGCATTTTGTCAAAGCAAGATGATTATCTCTAAGATATTGTTCCTTCATCAAATTTCCCGATTTAACCCACTTCTGAGTTCTCACAGGGTTTGAGTAAAGAGGATGATAATTGAATTGCTTCAGCTAATGATATCTCCTGATGGGGAGGCAGGAAAGCACCGCAAAGTTTTGAGCACTGAAGGTACAATTTGGCCTGGCATGAACCTCCTTCCTTGCAAGAGATGGAAAGGAAAACAAAACGAAACAAAAAACAGCAACTAACTTTTTGAACTCATGCACTTTAAAGATAAATTTTAAAATCTTCTTAATGGCAAATTTTCTCAGAATCTATGCCTCCACAATCTGTGGTGCAAGCTTTGGCTTCTTGCTATTTTAAACAAGCTTTGCAGTGTATTTGAACAAAGAATTGAGGGAGAAATCAACTTTTCATCTCAAAGTGTCCTAATTCATAGCCCCTCCACATCAGAAAGCTGCGTGTCATGCAGTCTGGAGAGAAACTACTTCGATCTACAGGCCCAAACAGTAACCCAATTCATTCATCAGTCAGAACAAAGTTGTTGTTGTAGTTTAAGAGTGGCAGGAATTATGGCTATGACTGATTGCAAAGAATGGCAAATCCTCTGTTCGAAAACAACTGATAAGCCAAACAAATAGACCAAAAACACAACAATAACAACAAAAAAACCAAGAAAACAATTTCACTGCTCTAAAAATCACCCAAAAGACAAAATCAATCTGAAAAGTATTTATGATTTCAAAACTGCTGGACACTGAGTAAGAAAAGTGGAGATCTGTGCATTCTGACCTGGCCTCCCATCTTTTCCCTACCCCCACCCCAGGTCAGCATGGCAGTTCTGCCAGGATGGGTCAAGTCACAAGGACTATAAGATTCTCTGCAGCACGCAAAATGTGCTTACTTTATTTGGAGTGACAGCTGTCACCCATGCCCAGCAACACAGCAGTGGATGTGACTTCTCAGAGGCAGATGAATGGGGGAGGTAAACATATCTCTGCTAGCTTGATTTTATGTGGTTAGAAGACAAGCATATTCCTAATTGGGACTGATCACTGTAACAGGAATAAAAAGGAGCTGACAAAATATTTGATAAAATAATGACTGAAAACTTCCAAATTTGATGAGAACAAAAATCTACACAACCAAGAAACTCAACAAATCCAAGTAGGATAAATACAAAGGGATCCATATTTAGATACACAGCATACAGACTGCTGAATGACAACGTTAAATAAAAGCTGAGAAATTTATTGCTAGCAGAAGTGCATTACTAGAGATAGTAAAGGGGTTTCTTCAGGCTGACAAAAAAAAGACACCAGATTGTAACTGAAATCCACAAGAACAAATGAAGGTCGTGGGGAGTGGCAAACATATGAGTTAATATAAACAATAGAAATCCAAATCCATTTTCTGTAGATTTATATAAATATATTTTCCCTTCTTTCTCAACTTTTATATAAAGCAAAAGGCTACATAAAGTGATAAGTATAACACCATCATTTGGGTTCCTGACACATAACAATATGACATACATAACAACAACTGCAAAAAGAAAGACAGAAGGAATAAACGTATATTGGAACAAAATTTGACACTTTAACCAAAACTGAGGTAGTATTAATATGAAGTGTTTTGTGACAAATTAATAAGCATATTAATTAAAACAACCATCCAGAAAACAACCAAAAATGCATTTTAAAATCAACAGAGGATTGGAAATGGTACATTAAAAAATACTAATTCATCACAAAAAAATGCAGTCAGGGAGAAACAGTGAGATACAATAAGTGATCAGACATCTAGAAAACAAATGACAAATGACAAAGATAAATCCAACCATATCAATAATTACTTTGAGTGCAAATGGTCTAAATACCCCAATCAACAGGCAAAACCTATCAGACTGTATATGAATAAAAAAGCAAAACCAACTACTAGCTGCTACATGTATCCACCTTATACTGAGACAAAAATAGATTGCAAGTAAAAGGGTGTGAAAAGATTTACCATGCAAACAGTAAACGTAAGACAGCTAGAATACTATATTAACATAAGATGAAATAGACTTTAAGGCAAAAAATATTAGAGACAAACAATGAATTTGATAATGATAAAAGGAGGGTCACTGTGTCAGGAAGATATAATGATTATAAACATTTATGTAACTAACAAAACAGGCCCAAAATATATGAAACCAAAAATAAAATCGAACAGAGAAATGAGAAAGTTTGATACACTACTCTCAATAGATGGTAGAACTAATCAGAAAAACCATAAACTATATACAAGACTTGAACAACGGTATCAGCCTAACAAAGAGCTATAGCAATTTCTACCCAACAACAGCAGAATCCACATTCTTTTCAAGCACCATTCTCCAGAATAGATCAGATCATATGCTAGGCAATAAAACAAGTCAAAATACATTTAAAAGTAATGAACTCATACGTAGTATGTGATCTGACCACAATGGAAATACCTTAGAAATCAACCACAAAAAGAAATATGAAAAATCCCCTGATAGTATTCATTTTAAAAACACCATTCTAAATAACTCACTGATCAAAGAAGAAATCACAGGCAAAATAGAAAATATTCTGAAATGAATGAAAATGAAAATACAATATATGTTTATGTGATACACCTGAAACAGTGCTGAGAGGGACATTTATAGCCATATGACCAATATTAGAAAAAGAGATAACCTGAGCTTCCACCTTAAGAAACTAGATATCCATGAGCAAACTAAATGAATAAAACAACCAGAAGCAAGGAAATAAAAAATATTACAAGAGACAGCAATGAAATAAAATGCATATAAACAATTGAGAATATCAATGAAACTCAGTTTTTTTGTGTTTTTTTGAAAAATACAAGAAATGCAAATTACCAAAAACAAAAAGGAAAAAATTATGTATGTGTGTCTATATATATGTATGACAAAAACTATATATATATATCACAAAAATCTCTATTATATAACACAGTTGTCTTAGCTGGTTCAGGCTGCTCTAACAAGGTATCATAGACAAGGTGGCTTAAACAACAGAAATGTATTACTCACAGTTCTGTAGGCTGGGAAGTCCAAAATCAAGATGCTGATTGATTTGGTTCCTGGTGAGAGCCCTTTTCTGGGTTTGTGGATGGCATTCTTCTCATTGTACGCTGACATAATGGAAAAAAGAGAGAAATAAGCTTTCTCATGTCTCTTTTGTAGAGGCACTAATCTTATCACATCCCTTACGAAATATCCACACCTAACATAACCCTTAGTGGTGAAAATGAATGCTCTCTTCCAAACATGAGGAATAATTCATGGATGTGCTTTCCTGCCATATCTGTTCAACCTTGTATGGGATATTCTTGCCATGGCTACGTAACAAGGAAAACATAAAGAGAAATTATCTTATTTGCAGATGACATGATTTTCTATACAGAAAATCCTATGGCAGTCACTAAAATACTGTTAGAATTAATTAAGGAGTCCATCAAGATTGCAAGAAACAAGACAAATATATTTAAACCAATTGTATTTCCATACACTATCAGTGAACAATACAAAAACGAAATTAAGAAAACAATTTCATTTACAATAAGATCAAGGAATAAAATACCTAGGAATATACTTAATATTCAAAGAAGTGCATAACATACTTAAAACTACAAAGCACTGTTGAAAGAAATTTAGGAAGTTCTAAATAAATAGGAAAACAACAATGTTAATGGATCAAGTAATCTCATAGATCTAAACGTGAAAATTAAACTACAAACTTATAGAAAATAAAAAATTACTGTGATCTTGAGTTTGGCAAAATATATTTAGATTTCAAACATGGTCCATAAAAGAATTAATTGATAAACTGAACCTCATCAAAGTTATTTTTTGTGCTTCAAAAACTATTACTATGAAAATGAAAAGTCAAGCCACAAACTAGGAGAAAAATATTTGAAAATCATATATCTAATGAAGACTTGTAAGCAGCATATATAAATAATCCTTGCAACTCAATAAGAAGACAAACAACCCGACATAAAAATCAGCAAAAGATTCAAACATTAACAAAAAAAAGATATAAGAACTGCTAATAAGCACTGGAAATATGCTCACATTATTAATCATTAGGAAAATGCTCAATTCATAAAGAGACACAGCTACACACTCATTAGAATGGCTCTAATCAAAAAGTCACATAATATTGTCAGAAAGGATACTGAAAAATTAGAACCACCATGCATTGCTAGAGCGAAGATAAAAGTGGCACAGACCTTTGGAAAATGTTTCTTAAAAAATTACTCAGAGAAAAACAAATATTGTATATTAACGCATATATATGTAATCTAGAAAAACAGTACAGATGAACCAGTTTGCCAGGCAGAAATAGAGACACAGGTGTAGAGAACAAATGTATGGACACCTAGCGGGGAAAGTTGGGGTGTGAGTGGGATGAACTGGGAGATTGGGGTTGACATATATATGCTAATACGTATAAAATAGATAACTAATAAAAAAATTAAAGAGTTATTTACCATACAACTCAGCAATTTCACTTGTAAGAATCTAACCAAGATAAATGAAAAAACAGGTTCACATAAAAACATGTGTATGAATGTTCACGCATCATTATTCCCAACTGTCCAAAATTGGAAACAACCCAGTTGTCCATCAATTGACAAATGAGTAATGTGGTACACCCATATAATGGAATGCTATTCAGCCATAAAAAGGAATGAACTACTAGAAAAGGAAGTCACACTAGAATTTGGATAACCTCAAAGAACAGCAGGCTAAGAGAAAGGAGCCAAATGTAAAAAAACTACAATGCATGGTTTTATTTATATGAATATTTTAGAAAAGATTTATAGGGAATGAAAGAAAACTAGTGGTTTTCTAGAGTTGAGTGTGGGAGTGTGGATTAACTGAGAAATGATGGAATGTTCTAAATTTGCATTATGGTGAAGGTTGTGAAACTAACTTTGTTTAAATTATAAAGTATTTTTAAAGTTTGTTGGCAGAAACTATTGTTAAATTTGGTTCATCTACCTTAAAAATTGATCGTTAATTGAGATAATTTACTGAGAAAATAAATTCTTCAGCCTAAAAAAGAATAAACAAACCAAAAAACATAATTAGTCCTTGTTCTCATGCTGGATTGTTGGGGGCAGGAAAGATGTGACAATCCCTTTCCTCCCCTATCTACAGACCTACTATCTGCAATTCCTAGAATCTTTCCTTTTCCAGTTCTGGGATCAAAGGTTTTATTCAAAGGTGGTGCAGGGAATACACCTTTGACAGCAACAAAGTTTTAAACAATCCAACAAACGAGTTCCATTTCATTGCATAGGCCTGATATTTGAGGCCATTTTTCTACTGTTGTCCTGCTGTCATGGTGTACTTTATGGATAAGGTTTAAAAAAAAAAAAAAAAAGGCAATGTAATGTTGTGGGCAAAAACTCCAGTAATGCAGACAGCCAAATCCAGGTTTAATCACTTTTAATTACACCATTTACCAGTGCAAGGACATGGAGAAAGTTACTTAACATCTTTCACCTACAGATTCCTCCTCTAGAAATGGAGGTGATGATAATATCTGTTTTCCTCATACAGTTATTTTGAGGATTAAATTAGGTATTATATATAAGAACTTATCACACGTTTTTGACACGTCAAAACATATCTGAGATAGGACCACTTTTCACCTTTTCCCAGGAAATTTGCCTAGCTCATGGGAGTACCATTCTCTCCTGTACAGCTAAAACAGCTTTTGAATTGATCTCTGCCTTTTTCCTCCTATTAACTATTGTTCGCATAGTAGAAGATATTTCTATTGATAAAATATCAATCAGATTTTGTCACTCTCCTACTCTAAAATCCTAAAGCAGTCTCCTAAAAATCCCTAGATTATCTAGCTCCCCACTGTCTCTCTGGCCTCACTCCTTGATCAACTGATCAACCTGATCTTACAATTTCTCAGACTCAGAGAATACACTGCAACTTGAAGTATTTGCCTACCCTGTTTTCCTTTTTGAAATAGTCTTCCTAAAGGTAGTCAAGTAGCTTATTCCCTCACTTCACTCAAGACAAATGACACCCCCTCAAGGCTGCCTTTCCTGAGCCCTCTAGCATGGCAAACTGTCACTCTACGTCCCTCTAACTTTATTCTTACTACTGAATAATATATATTAATTTTTTTAGCTGCTTGTAGTTTTTGTCCATTCTAGAATATAAGCATCGTGAAGGGAGACCCTTTGAATAGTTATTGCACTGCTGTATTTCTAGGACCTTCAACAGTGCCAGGCATATAGTAGGCTCTCAATAAATACTGCATCTAACAAATGAATGAATGATAAAGAGTAACTCCTCAATATATGTAAACACTATAATTGAACAAGATTTTGGGTGATTTGACAACATTAGCTAAAACACAAAGCATTGCAATCAATTTCCTAATCATAACTGACTACATCAAAATCCTCACAGCTGTTAACAGTCATTAAAAAATCAAAAACAAAACAAAAAATACACTTTCCATCTCAACTGGATAACGTTTATGCCGAGACCAGCTCGGCAACTCGAGGTGAGTGACGGGTGCCACAAGCTTAAAGAAAACACAGACACAGATTTAAGAGAAAGATGGGACCGGGGGACTCAAGACCTCTAGAATCAAGAGCCTTGCTGATTGATCCCACGTTGCTTTTATTGAGTTCTTGGCATAGCCTAAGAGTCTAACACTCCCAGTTTAGTCCCACAAACAAGGTTATCTTTGAAATAAACAAACAAAGGCCTCACAGGACTGGGGCAATGATCTTTGTTTGCCTCCTGGGTCCGATTTGAGCAGGGTGTGGATCTGAGCTGGGTGTGGATTTGAGCTGGGCGTGGAGAGCAAAGCAGCCCTGGGGGCAGGAGACCTCTCTCAGAAGGATTAAGGGTCTGTGCCCCACCCCTGTTGGCCCCTCTGCGACTGTGCCTGTCTTAGGTTGTTCCTCCCCTGAGGAATCTTACCCATCTCTGGCTAACCAGCCATCCTCTAGGGCCAAACAGGGTGATATGAGGTGTGCAAGTGAGAAAGGGGCTGCGCCCCCAGAGAGGGTCAATTTTCTGTTTCCACGGTAGCCTATGCCCCCATGGTCTCCACGCCCAACACCCTTAGTTCCTCCACTGCTCAAGCAGGACATTCTGCATCCAGTCACTCGGCCCACATACTTTAATTACTTTTAGTAACATTTACAAGGTTTCAGAAAGACTTCTGAATGTCTTCCCACACGTTTACAGAACATACAAGTACTTATATGAAAATTAAATGGAATACAAATTCAATACCTTTCCATATAAATTCATTACTGAGTTACTACTATCTTTCCATTTCTGTTTCACCATTAAACTTCATATAAGCTATCTCCCTTAGGGAGCCTCACAGATATTTTAAGACCTCTACACAGAATACTACTCTCTTAAGAGAACAGGAATTTATCCTTACGAACAATTAATCATGGCTTTCTGGAAATGTTTTACAGACTTAGTTTTCCCATAGCTATTTATCTCCTTCCCTATAAATTGCCTCATTACACAGTTTAACTGTTTGCAACCTGAGTTTTCTACCATATTTCATTTTTACTTTGTAACAACAGTAAAACCCTTCTGTAAAACAGTATGTATGATCCAAAACTTCAACCTCATAAAATGCTATGGGAACAAGAAACAAGCCGCTGGGTGGTATAGCAACAGATCCCTGTTTGGGCTATTGGATTTAAATCTTTTTCAGATCAAATTGACTTCTGGAGCCATTTAGTGAGGGTTGATAACTTAAATACACATGATGTTATTCCATGGTTAGATAGAATCTCCTAGAAAGTTGTCTTTTTATTGTTCCCAGGAGAATTTACTTGGAAGACTGAGGGCCATGAGGATCCAGGATTGACCTCTGTATGCCCCCAATGGGTTACTTTTGTGTTTCCACCTGGCCTTGACATCTTTTCCACCTTTCTCTTCCCACTGTCCTCTCCCCATCCTTAAGAACCTGGTTTAAAGAGAAGGATGGGAGACAATGTCCAACTGAACTATGAAGAAATTGATACTATACTAAAGTTGCGCTTAAGTCTTTTTAATCTAATACACTCTGGGGACAGTGGGATTAGAGTTCACGGAAAAGTTAACATTGCCTATATAGCTGTCATTTTACCTCCTACTAGCAAGAACATCATCACAAAACTGAGGTTAAAGCCACACCAATTAAAAAGAAAAAACTCACAAAAGTGTAAAAATGCTCTTAGTAGTACAGTGGTCGTTGAAAGCTTCCAGTCACCCTGTAGGCCCCAGCCTCACTACAGTTTCAGCTCCTTTACCAGCTGCTTCTAGCCTGGTGGCCTGGTGGGCTGCTATACCTGACCACCTTTAGGACCACGTGTCAGGTTGCTTGCTCACCACCTGACAGGAACACTGGGTTTCATCTTCCTCCTCTTCCTGAAACGGAGCAGGACCCTATGGTCCTCCCCTGCCCCATGTCCTCAGACTGCGCTCTGTCTGTGGAAAAACTTTAGCCAAAGAATAACTTTAATCAGAGAAGTGAGAAAATGCAGAAACAAAGGAAAACAGTCAAAGGAGACCAAATAATAATAGTTCCGTTATCAAGCAAAGTCAAGGACCTTTAGTTTCTCCTCAAGGGCTATAGATAATATTGAGCCATATCCATGAGCTGCCTCATAGATACTGAAACCCCCATCAGATGGAAGAAGTTAACTACATGATAACCAGACTGTAGACGTGACACCAGCCGCCACAATTCCAAGAACTGGCCTCAAGGGAATGGAAACAAACCAACCCTGGAACTGAAGACTTACTGTACCTAAAACAATCAAGATGACAGTGGTCAGACCACCTCACGACCAATTTCAAGAAGACTATCAGAGCTGACTGCTATATCTGCATATAGCCCCCTCCCTCTGGCTATAAAACCTCTTGCCCACTAATTGTCAGTGGAAGGAAGTCAGCCTTTGGACAGAAGCCTGCCCTGCCCTCCCCTCCCCCACCCTCAAAATAAAGCAAAATTACCTTTCCACCAACCTTGTCTCTTTATTGGCTTTTGAGCGATGAGCAGCTGGACCCACTTTCAGTTACACTTCTGCTGGCTGGCTCCCTCTGCTTCCAGGGGTTCCCCCCGAAGTCCTCTGCATCACAGTTTCCATTGACCTCTGCCTGTGCCCTCTTCATGCCCCCAGGCTCTTCTTCTCGTGGGCCTCTCTCTGCTACGACTTGTTCTGGAAGTTCTGGGCCTGCTGGTCCTCCCTCTGGGCCTTGAGCTGCAGTTTCTTCTTGGCTACCAGAGTGGCCTGGAGTTCCTCCAAAGTCTCGTGCACGAAACTTGAGGACAGCATGTTCTCTCCCCGTCACCCTCTTGCCCAGTATGGGCAGCGCCGGGCAACCGCCTGGGGCAGCTCTGCAACACTGTGCTGGAAATCCAGCTCGGCCTCAGAGGACCGAGCCCACCGGCAGAACTCAGCTGCGTCCTGCAGGGAGCGCATCTCCTGGAGGAGCTTCATCATTCCACACCATGCTCCCACAACAACAATCTTGATGCTATAACAGCAAGATTCCAGCTCCTGGGAGCAGGGGCTGTAGTTGATGAGAATTTGGGGCTTGTGTTCAGGTTGGCCTTGTGAACTGATGGGAGAACACGTTCTGGATCACGGTAGCCACGAGCTTCACGTGCACAGCATGTGGGCCAAAGCTGCTGAGCACCAGAAGATAAGGATGTGCAAACTGCCACGCAAGCACACAGGTGCCAGCACAGCGAGGAAACCGCAGCACGCACCAACAGGTACCTGTTCGTCTGGAAGATCAAACTGAGGCCTCCCGGCAGGTTCATCAGCTTAATGTAAATACTGATCTCCATTTCACTCAAGATCACGAAGTACGTGACCCGGAAGGGCCCAGCCAGTACCACACAATCCTACAAAGAGTTTTTCATTCGTCCCTCCACGCAGGTGGTGGCTGTGAGCATCCCCACGAGGCCCTTCAGGTGCAGGCTGGGCGGCTGGATGCTGCCGCCTCCGCGGCTCTCTGCTAAACGCGGAGTGCGGTTGCGCAGCGTTGGCCTTGTGATTGCCGAGCTGCGTGCCCACCGCGCATGCGCACCCTCTTCGGGTACCGAGACCGCCTTGACTGCCGCATCCTACTGTCTCCCCCACGAAGCTGCTTCTTACTGCTGCTTCCAGCGCTGCTCTGCTCAATTCCTGCACCATTGTGAAGAGTAACCAGTACCCTCTATTATATACACATGGGGCTTTAAAAATGTGAGAAAACTGAGATTTCTGGTTCCTGACTGAGATACAAGATGGGCTATGTTGGGGAGAACAGGTAAGAATAAAATATAGTTCTTGTTAAATAAGCATTGCGGTTGGGAGGCGTGAAATCCCTTACCCTTGGCAAATGCTCAGAGCAAATGTTTTCCTCTCTGATCACCTTTGCATGTGATTCGGAATCCACACATCCCCATTCTGCCCTACATAGTTGATGACACGTATTGCTGCATGTGAAAAAGTATTTCATTTGGCTCTTCTCTCCTCCTTCAAACTTTGGCCTTTGGCAATTTGTTTCACTGAAGAATTTCTCTCTTGGTGGGGGGTGGGGGGGTGGGGAGTAGTTCTGTCATCCCTCCAGGTGCTCTCTTGGTCAGTGTTTAAAATGGCTTTGTTACTGAACTAAACTTGGGTCTACTCACCTGCGCATAGTAAAGCCAATCCACTGATGCCAGGCTGTGGTGAAGGAAAGTTGCGGTGTTTGTTATTGCAGGGCACCAAGCAAGCAGTCTGGGCAACTAGTGCTTAAAAGCCCCAATTCCCTGATGGCCTTCGGGGAAAGGTTTTTAAAGACAGGGTGAGGGAGGGGTGGGGGTTGTGGGTGTGGGATCAACTCCTGGACAGTCTTCTTTTTGGTTGGTGATGAGTTAATTGAGAGTCAGCATTATCCACCTGCTGGTTCCAGCTAGTGTGGGATCTCCATACTTGCGTGGGCAGCATACAGGTAACTTCTACCTGGTGAGGATTTCATTATCAGCAAAACAGCTCGAAGTATATGGCTCAGAATATTATCTATAGTCTTTGAGAAGAAACTAAAGTTCCTTGACTTTGTTTTATGACTGAACTATAATTATTTTGTGTTGCTTGACTGTTTTCCTTTGTTTCTGCATTTCCTCACATCTCTTATTAACTTTATTTGGAACTTGGGGAAGGCCTAGGAGGCTAATGTTTTCCTACAGAGAAGAGGCAGGCAGAGGACATGGTGGTGGGGAGTCTGTCCTGGGAAGGCCCCATGGGGCCCTGCTTGGTTACAGCTTCAGACTGGCTCTTTGTTCAAGTCACTTTGGAGAGATACAGCCCTCACATATCCTCTCTCAGCCCTTTCAATGTTTTTATGTCCTTGGGGGTCTTTCTAGAATCATGAACTTGTTTTCAAATATTTCTTTTGCAAACTTCATGTTGCTTTGGCAGAACACTTGGAATTTTGTGTTTGATTTGATCCAGGTTTCAAACTGCTTTTGTATTCACATCTCTGAAAACTGATGCGTCAGGATTTAAACTAATCAACCTGACTACAAAGCACCTGGTCTGAAAGATGTCCCCAAACACAAGTTCACTGTCTCCCACCCCTCCGCGTCTCTGTCAATATCATCTTGTCTCTTTGACCTTTTTAAATACTCCAAGAAAGTGGCGTTCTTGCCACACTTTCTTGGAAAACTTTAGTTTGATTTCTGAAGGAGACTCTATTCCAGCTCTTACATATTAACTTCAAGGAACCCACTAACATTATACCTCTTCTCTTTCCTTTCATATTCTTTATCCAGGAAGTTTCTCGGTGGGAAAACTTATATGGCAACTGATCTTCCCACCCAACATCTTAGAATATAACAAGAGTTATTCTCCTCCTCAGATCGACCTTGGATAATCAGCAACTATGATAATATCAGAAATGTTCACCTGAGCAGTCTGTATATCCCATTTTTTCAATAAATAGATGTGGCTGCTGGGTAGCATAGTTTGTTGTTTTCCCTTTGAAATATTCTTAATCACAAACTAGAAGGTCAGATGGGCCTATATTTACAGACTGTTCGATAATTCCAATAAGTTCAAATTTATTTGGTTATATTTTTTAAAAGCAAAAGGATGGCTGCCTAATGTATGCAAGAAATTTTCACTGGGGGTCAGAAGACTAATAGTACCTGCCCAGACACCCACATAAGATTATTGATAAATGTATATAATAGAACTTTGTAAAACATAAAGGGATTTTGCTGCTGTTACCCATCCCCACTTCTAGCTTCATAATGCAGGGAAAAGTGTTGGTTACATTCATCAAGAAAATGCACATAATCCAAAGATATAAAGTTGAAACAACACTTTATTATTAAAGGTTCTGTACTTACCAGCACGGAAATTTCCCCTTACAAAGTTAGCGAGAGTACTTTGGAGGGGAATGTTGCTTTAATTCTGATGCACTAAGTTATTTGTAAACTGTTGAATACTTTGAACACCTTCTTCCATTTGTAACATATCAGGATCATGATAGGTTTTGAGAAGGCAAAAGATGCAGACATCATCTTTGTATTTTACCTTTCTGTTTGCCAGTTATTTATCTTGCGCTTCCCCATATTTTATCTGATGCATTCTATTCAAATAATGCACAATGAGATCAAACCACAAGAACTCCAAATGCTCAATCTATGATTGCCAGCCAGTAAATAGGTTCTCTTTCAACTTCATTTAAATAACAGCTCCTGAATCTTAATATAATGAAAAGAGCCTGAAATGAAAGCTCTCCTTCACATGAAACACTGCTCCACATACATTTCAGTGAAACTAGCATCTCTAAATCATCCCTTTGATAATTATTGAATAAAACACAATTTTCAATTACACAAAAGAGAAATTATATAACACGAGTGCAGGTTGAGTCAATAAGAGATTTAATTAAAATGGGCATAGGTGAAAATAGCCTTGGGGGAGGGGTAGAGTGGTCATTTCTTAAAATGAAGAAATTAAAGGGAAAAAGGTAAGCACAGTAATAAAAGAAAACCTAAGTAACCTATAAATAAGTATCTAATGTAAGTCAATTTAAAGGTTAAATATATTTTCCTGCAATCTCATTACATTAGCCAAATTTTCCAAAGAATAATTCTGTA
Organism: Hippopotamus amphibius kiboko; assembly: GCF_030028045.1. Classification (NCBI taxonomy): domain Eukaryota; kingdom Metazoa; phylum Chordata; class Mammalia; order Artiodactyla; family Hippopotamidae; genus Hippopotamus; species Hippopotamus amphibius. The sequence goes on from NC_080194.1 coordinate 9,521,731, forward strand.
TCCTCTGAAGGTATGAAAACCATAGTCCTTGTCAGAATTTATACCGATAAAACAATAGGGGAACACTTAGCACTAACCTTAAACTATACAATTTAGGTACTTGATATGAACTATGGAAGCCCCATATTTATGTTAATTTCTACCGTAACATCATGGCAGAAGTTTATGATCTGTAGGTCTTTTAGAAAGTACTTAAAACTTCCTTTTGGTTGTTACCCATAGTACCTACAGATAAGAACCTATTGCTGTCCTCATATGTACTGTATATGGTAGATATACATGCAAACATACATATACTAATTTTGCTTTGGTTTTTACTCCCGTTTCCCCTATTTGATGGTAAACTTTGAGGACCAAGAGAGTGAGTCATCAAGTTATCAAATGGTATATACTGGGTGATATATAGCGATATATATAAATAAAGAGGGAGAAAGAGAGAGGTGTCTTTTTTTTATTCAAAAAATGTTTTAGGATCTATCCATGTTGCCAATTATGTATCTAATTGATTGCTTCTTGCTACTATAAGGAATCCATAACATGTGTCCAATAGATGCATCTAATAGTTGTACGTATATTTATGTAGACTGCATGCATATATATAATGTAGAGAGCTGAGCATGTATAGAGAGAGGTCCATATATATGCGTATGTGCGTTCATACAGATTGTATGGTCAAGCCATTCAAGATGGCTGTTCTCTTGCTCTCTACATCCTCTGCTCAACCAGTCCCTGCTTCACTCATGTGACTCCTCTTAATTATAGGGCTTAATGAGTAACTGCCACCCTGCTTGCCCCCTGCCCCAGCTGCTTGTTTCCCTGGTAACTGATGAGCCATCCTGAAGTCAATTCCCGTTATATGAGAGCCTCCTTCTCCCCTCGCCCGCCCCCCAGCCCCGAGTAGCTAAGATTGCTGCTCTGCCCTGCCTGCCCTCTTCTGCCCACGGTGTGCTGTGGCTCCAGGACCTAGGGTTTGGATATGTAATATCCCCTGTCCAATAAGCTGTCGATACCTCTATCGCTGCCTCTGGGTTCTTTCTTCTGTCTCAAGGCTGGGCAGCTACAAGGCTTGCAGGCCTGCAGGGTGCAGCCCAGAGCAGAGAGTCAAGAGATTTAGGAACATAGAAAATGTAACAAAATAAAACAAAAGATGCTTTGAAGTTTAAAGGAGTGCAAGTTTTTTAAAATAGAGAATTAATTAAAATACATTCTTCATCTTAGATAAGTGGGCACTTATGGCTTGTCATAAAAACTGTTGCATCTAAAACAACTTCAAGGAAAACCTAATTATTGTGCCCTAAAAACTGTTGGAACAAAAAGTGACTTCTGTGTTGACAACGACCTGATGTTGTAGAGAGTCAGAATAAAATTGTCTCATAAATTATGAGACTGGAGATCATAGAGGTTTTCCTACATTTTTCTATTCATAGAGTTGTAACTTTCACACTTAGGCCTTTAAATAAAACTGATTCTATTTCTGTAAGTAATATAAGATGGTAAGGCAATTTTTCCAACATCACTTTAAAGGAGCCATTTTTATAACACCATATGTGTAATACACTTTATACAGATCATACATTATATACCATTTATGCTTGTACATATTACGTGTATGAAAAGAAAAAAGCAAACTCTAAAATTATATACAATTGTTTAATATGTTTACTCGGTTAAATTAGTTAAAGCTTAGATTCTTTCAACTGCATCTGAAACAGGCTTGAACAACAGAAATATTATTAAACATTTCTGAGATGATAACATATTAAAATACATTTTTGTCTGCCATTGCTTCACCAGACCTGTTAGGAAGAAGAAACTGAGAAAATAATTGAAAGTCTATGGTAATAGTCTCAGGCTTGAGATGAAATAAGTCTTATAGAAGGAAGTGACTGTTGGTATTTCTAATTTACAGATAAGAAAACTAAGGCTCATTAGTGCTAAGTAACTTTCTCTGAAATTTCATTTAGTGAACAGATTATCTAAGATTTATATATAGCTCCACGCGTCTACTCTTAAACTCAGCCTTCATGCATTTAACTGGGAGTCTGCAGAATTTTTCTCAAAAAGGCCAGATATGAATATTTTAAGCTTTGCAACCCATATTGTGTCTGTGTCGTTATAGGACAGAAGGAGCTGTAGTCAACATATAAACAAATAAGCATGGCTGTCTTCCAATAAAATGGTGTTTATAGACAATTTTAATTTCATAAAATTTTTACATCATGAAATAGTACTCTCCCCTCAGTTTTTTCAGCTATTTGAAATATAACAAATTCTTTGCTTATGTGCTGTATACAAACAGGTGGCAGACGGGATTTGGCCCATGGTCTGTAATTTTTCCAACATCTGCACAAAACTGTGTTAAACTTAGGCGGTCAGAAAAGGGTTGAGGTTTGTGTTTCAGTTGTGAGATGCTGCAAGGAGATCATTTTGCCTTAAGAATGTAGATGCAGTGATTTTTATGGCATCAAAAACAGACAGCCAGCAACCAGACAAAAGCACAAACCAAAGTTTAAAAGTTAGTAATGGTAAATATGTAAAAGTCATTCCCATGAGGCTACAACTCAAGCTGAAATAGTGTTTGAAAATGTGACTTTGGAAATAGCCAGAACTATGTAGTGGAAGCGGGGAGAATAACAAGAAGATGTGACACGTGTCTGGAGATATGAGTGAAAAGGATAGAATGAAGATAAACAAATTCATGGGAAATTGGCTAGGAGATGGTTTCATCAAAGTGAGGCAGGGCTAATAGCAAATGCAAGAGGACAGGGAAAAATTCATGGCTTCATTCAGCATCTGAGTTGGTTGATAGTGATTTCTGATAGAAGAGTCACCATAGACAGGTTAGTGTGGGAGCAGGTTACAGATGCGTAAGTTGGAGGCAGAAGTAGGAGATCTGGCTTTCCACTAGAAATGAACTTTTTGAAAGGAGACACTATATTCAAGTTATCTAAAAATTTATATGCTTAATAAATGCTTACTTTAGAGGAAACTTTATATTTCATAGGTAAACACTGACAGCAATAAATAGTCGGTGGGGTTGACACAGACCCGTAATCTCTGCGAAGGTTTAGAACCTGCTAAGGTTTTGCTGTCCTGTTTTGGGGCTTCCATGACCTTTTACCTATTTATTAGAATTTGTCCCATGTAATCGCAACTTTTTTTTCAGTGTGTTTGAATATATGTGGCATTTCTCTAATTTGGAACTTGTGGTGAATCTGCCACTTTTCCAACTTTAAATGACATGCTGACTCAAATTTTGGCCCTTAGGTCGCTTTGCATAGGAAATTAAATTGGGTTAAAAGTAGATCCCAAATAGATGTTTGCAGGGCAGGAGAAGTTGGAGAGAATGAAAATATGGAATGTGGAAATATACTCCCTCCAGAGTATAGAAAGTTTTTCAACAGGAAATACAATCTGTGAACATAGGGGTAAAGGGTTTCTGACTTGGAGTCCCAGAAGATAATGTATGGCAGCTATTGAAAAGACATTAACTTAAGGAACAATTCCAGAGGTGTGGGGAGGGTTAAGGGAACACAAGGCATGTTAGCAAAGGTAAGAAGCTGCTTTTATGCTGGGGACTGCAGGGGCAAGTGGACAAAATACATTCCAGAATTCAGTGAGACCTGAGACTAGGAAGGAGGGTCAGGGTCCACCAGCTCCAGACGCGGAGGGCTCAGCTACTGCCAGAGGGCTGGCCTTTCAGAAACAGTGTTCTAATCTGAGAAGACCTCACCATCCTTAAGCATTTAACAAAATGACTGTAGACAAGATCTTTGCCTGTAAAATACTGGCTGATGTTGCATTTCAGATATCTGAAAATATTTTACCTAAACGATTTACTTCATTTGGTTAGAGTACACCTGAACATATTGTGATAAATACACATTGTATGCTATTTTCAGAACTGAAATATGGACTGGATTTATTTCATAAAATACGGATTTCTTCTTCTACAGTCTTTGGTGACCAAAAGTCTGCCGCCTATTTCACATACGTATAGTCAATTTTAATACCTTAATTCATCTAAGAAATATTAACCCCAGCGTTTTTGACACATTGTTTGAATAGAAAAGCAAAACCGTACTCTACTAAACTGATTTACCTTTTTTTTATTTATATATTATCTCTATTTACCTATCTTGGATAAGATTAATTCATTGAGTCAGTAAGTATCGCATGTATGGTATTTTCCTAGGCACTGTGGAGGATACTAATTAGAAAACAACATTCCTAGCCTATGATGCCTACAACCAGTTTATAGGGAATAAAGTCATCTGCAAATGACTTTATTTGAAGAGGGTGAGTCAAATAAGAGGGTGAGTCAAAATTATCCACACTCTGGTTATATTAAAACTTCTGTTGGGCCTCACTGTATTATCAGCACTTTCCATTCAAGGCTACTGTCTCCCTAGTCACTGCTGTGCAGGTGTGGACATGCTACATCAGTTCATTTGTAACTGCAGTGCGAGCAAAAATGGATGCCCCACTTGTGATTTGCACAAAAGAAGAGCAGTGTGCAGTGATTTGTTTTTTGTGGTCTGAGGGTGTACCTGGTGCCGTTATTTATGGAAGACTTTGTGCTCAGTATGGAGAAAGTGCTTTGTCGCGAAGAAGTGTGTATGAATGGATAGAGAAGTTCAAGGAAGATCGCACAAGTGTTAGCCATCAAGAAGGAGTGGATTCACTGCTGATGAAGAAGTGAAGACAGTGGTGCATTCGTGGCTCGCAGCTCAGCCTAAAACATTTTTTAATGAGGGAATACGAAAGCTTGCTGACAGATGGACAAAGTGTATTTTTTTGCTTGTTTATTTTTTGGACAAAGTGTATTGAAAAGCAAGGAGATTGTGTGGGAAAATGATATATTTGTCTTTTCTAAAAGTTAAAGTAAATTCTGCGGCCAGAGTGCGGATAATTTTTGACTCACCCTCGTATATTGGAATTCAGAAGAGAATAATACTGGAGGAAAAGAGATAAAGCGACAACTTCATGAAGGATGGGATATCTGAGCTCAGAATTTAAGAATGGGGTATGCAGAGTGACAGGTTATTTTCCAATTACAGGGAGCAGAGAAGATACTTCCCTCTAGTTGTGATAATTAAAAATAAGCAGACTCTGGGTACAACCAACACCATTTTAAATGGAAATAAATCAGCAGTGATGCAGTCCTTGGGAGAGATTACTCTCTGGGGAAATATCATTCTATCAATATCTACCAGATTCTATAACAATGGGCAAAGTGACAATATCAAACTTTTAATAATGCTGAGTAAGCACTTGGCCCTAATATGCTGTGACCACAGGATTTGTAGCACATCATAAAACACACTATGTGATCATCTCAATAAAGTTCCTTCTAAACCTTTGAACTTGACACATTTTTATCCACTGTGCAACAGCAGCAGTATGTTTTATTTTCTTGGAATCTGAGAAAATAGAATGAGATAATTTACATTGAAAATCAAGATGCAAGTTCTTTATAAACAGCTGCAAGCTTAGTTGTCTCTAGTCAGTTCTTAAATTACTAAAAGAAGAAATAATGTCTGTAAAAAAAAAAAAAAAACAGAAAGAGCAAAGAAATAGAGGCTTGAGAAATATATGCTTCACAAACCTGGTTAAATGATGCTTATTCCTTAACAGTCAGCTTATTTTCTTACCAACGTGAAAGTTAAGGTTTTAAAATCATCTGTAGTTACAAATATCTGCTCAGTATTAACTTTAATTTGCTTTATATTTTCTTTTGTATTTATTTTTTCTGACAACGTCATCAGTGTCTGGCAACAATGTGGACTTAGTATGATGTGGTAACTATCACAAGCAGATTCTGAATATACGTTCCCATCCCAGAGCTCCCAAAACAATCAGCTGTGGCCTCTGTAGGAGACGTATCATGGGTTGCTCAGACCTTCTTCTCTGCTCCAGAACTGTTCTCAAGAGCACACACCAGTAAATCTCACAGGTGCAAATATCAGTGTGTCAGAACCCATATCACAAAGAACCCAACCTAAACTGGATGTCCATTTTCTCTAAGTTGATCTGTAGATTCAATGCCTTTCTAATAAAATCCAAATAGATTTCTCATGAAAATGACAAGTTGATTCTAAAAATGTGTATAAAAATACATAGGATCTAGAATAGAATTTTTTCTTGGGGAAGCAAAAGTTAGGACTTATTCTTACCTGATTGCAAGTTTTACTCTATAAGCCACAGTAATCAAGATATCGTGGTATTGGTGGAAGGATAAACACATGGTCAATCGAATGGAACTGAGAGACTAGAACTAGAACCATACATAGAGTGAATTGATTTTTGCCCAGAGCAATTCAAGGGGAAAAAAGTCATTGTAACAGAGTATGGACCCATAGAGGCTAGATGCATGGAAACATGAAGTACAGATTCCCCAAACAGGTCACTGAGAGAGATGACAAGTGGGACTACTACTACTTCTGATTTTGGTTACTGAACCCAGATATTCTACTTGTTTGGGAAACAGCATCATATAAGGCATTGAATTAGGGTTTATGCTGCATCCTGGTTGGACAGAGCATCATTCTTGTCACATAATATCTCAAAGTGGGAACCGCATCTTTGCCTTCAAAAGGCTATCCCATCACTCTTACCAGTGTGGATCTATACTTCCGTGGAGTATTGTAAGTGGTGAGACCAGTGAATCCCATGACCATGTGCTGTAATTTATGCAATTTTTACTTTTAAGAAAAGAAAGCCCCTGCGTTACTTTATTACTGTACAATTTTCTTAATCCAAACTTGGAATTTCACTAGTCTACCTCACATTTTATTATTCTGAATTGTCTTAAGTTTGTATCTACAGTATGTTCTTGTCCTTTCATTTAATTTGGTAAATGTATTAAAATTCTTTCCCTTCCCCCCAAAAAAGGTAGTCATGTGCCCACTGCCCCACCATTACAGGTTCTTCTGAAGGCCACCCTCCAAGATGGTACCCATTGACTTTTACTTCCACATATTCATCCTCTTCTGTAGTCTTCTGTCACACTGAACGGACTTAACCTGTATAACCAATAGGATATTGTGGAAATGATACTATGTGACTTCCAGAGCTATTCCACATAATATGCTCCTTCTGCCTTGCTCCCTAATAGATCATTTGCTCAAATGGAAGCACTTGTCAACTTCCAAAGAAGCCCAGACAACCTTATACAGGGTCCACGTCACAAGGAATTGGGACCCCTACAAAGAACCAATACTTACTTACCAGGTACATGAATGAGACATCGTGGAAATAGATCTCCACATTCAATTAATCCTTCAGTGACTAAAGCCTCAGATGATATGTCGAGTACAGCTTTAGCTGCCATAACACTCTAGCAGCTCCCAGCCTCCCGATGCAAAAAACCAAAAACAAACAAACAAACAAACAAACAAAACAGTGTAACAAATACATGCTTGTTATTTTGAGCCACTAAATTTGGGTGCAATTTTATGCCACCATGGATAACTAATGTAGCTATAAAATGTATCCCTTAGTGTAATGCAGTTTTAGGTGTAATCCCATATGTGAACCAAACATTAAATCCTCAGGAATGGTACGGGGTAAAACCCCATAAGGAGGAAAGAAAAACTCAATCCCAGAATATGTGTTGATTCCATTCAAGATGAATTACTGTCCTTTCTGAAACAATTAAATGGCCATCCCTTAAAAGATGGTGCTATATTGGGAACCCAGTATAGGTTTCTGTCGATGGCAGTTGGACATATGGCAGCAGCAATAGCTACCTCAGCCTTGGAGACCATGCTGTTGGGCCTATGTGTAGCATCCATTCCTGCCATCATGGCCCCTCCTCCCATGTGCCCACTGTCCCAACACCAAGGTGACCAATGAAGAAACTAGTTAATGGCCAGGTCATTTTGCTTACTTGTGAATTTAGATGCTACTCCGTAGGCAGGTGAAAGATGCCCCTTTACTTTGGAGGAGATATCCTAGCATCCCCCAAAGCACTGGGCATTTAGAAAAATTCACTGGTGTGGTAAGCTCTTGAATCTTCACAGAGTTTATCTTCTTTCCTAAGGATTGTACATGTCTTACCAAGACGTCCAACACACTTGCCACTTTTTGCTCATTCAGTCTTATTAATCTGATATATTTAAATAGTGGCTAATGTGTTCCTGGAAATATCCAAGCAGACCAGATACCTCTGCACTATATTTTGACTCGTAGCCCAGTATATGGCCAATCTTGGTATACACTGCATGTATGCTTGAAAAGAGCATGCATTTTACAATTACTAAGTTTAATGTTTTATAAATTTAATGTAATTAAGATGTGATTGCATGTTCAATTCTTCTGTATCACTGTATATCATGTCACTACATCTGTATCTACATATCATCCATATTGATATTTTTGTCTAGGTTGTCTACTCATTGCTGAAAATAGGGTGTTAAACTCGGCAACTATGAATGCGCATTTGTCTATTTTTCTGTCTGGTTCTGTTTTCTTAATGTGTCTCTTAGTTCTGTTATTACACTCATAGATAATTAGGATTTATATACCTTCTTGATGAATTAACTATTTTATGATTCTGAGAGGTTCCTATTTATCTTTTTTATACTTTTTAAGTCAACTTTGTCTGATATAAATGTAACCATACCATATTTCTTAGGCTTAGTGTTTTCCTAGTATGTAGTTCCATCCTTTTACATTCAACCTAGTTCTATTTTTGTATATAAAGTGTCTTGATACTACAAAATAGTTGGGTCTTGCTTTTTTATTCAGTGTGACCATCTCTGTCTTATAACTACAAGTACTTAGTGCATTTAATATCATTAATTTCAGCTATTTGCAATGTGCTCTTTAGTGATACTATCTGGTTTTGGCTTTCTTTTTCTCCTTTCTTCACTTCTTTGTAGTTGATCAAATGTGTTTTACTATTCTATCTTCTTTATAGACTTTTTAGGTGTATTTCTTTAAATTAAAATTTTATTAGTTTTCCTAGGGGTAATGATATGCATCTTAACTTATGAAGTTTACTTAGATTCAGTTTTATAAAATTGCAGGGAAAATGTCAAAACATTAGTGAAATTCCATTTATCCCCCATCTTCAGTGTTATTGTTTTCATATATTTTATACCTGCTTATGAAATATGTAACATTGTACTTTTTGTTTGTCATCTTTAGAAAAATTAAAAGAAAAAATGTATTTTATATTTATCTACATTTTTACCATTGCCTGTATTTTTCATTCCTCCTTGAAGATTTGAGTTTCCATCTGCTGTAATTTCTCTTCAATCTCAAAACTTCATTTCCTGAAATTCAGGTGTACTACTGACAGTTTTTCTCAGCTGCCATTATCTGATATACCTTTCTTTTTAGGGAAAATTTTCATTCCTTACAGAATTTTAGGTTGACCATTCAGCACTGTTTTATATTCAGAACTTTAAAGATGTTGGTCTGTTTTTCTCTGCCTCCCTAGTTTCCAATGAGAAGTCATCAATCCTTCATAATCTTGTTGTTCTATATCTAGTGTTTCTTTTTCTCTGCATGCTTTTCAGATTTTTCTCTTTATTTTCAGTTTTCAACATACTGAGGTATGGTATACTATGATACATGATTTTCTTTGTATTGAACCTTCTTGGGATTGGAAATCAACAAGTCTTTGTATATAAGTTGATGTTTCTTACAAATTTAGGAAAGTTTCAGCAATTATGTTTTCAAATATCCTCATTGACCATTCCCTCTCTAATCTCTTTCTGGGACTTAAATTACACTAGGTTACATTGTTTGGAATTAACTACAAGTCATTGAGTTAATGTTTGGTGTGTTTGTTTTTCTAACATTTCCCCCTGTATTCTTCGGGTTGAATAATTTCTATTGAATATATCTCAAGTTTAATGTCCCTTTCATTTCATGACTCTGGTTCTAAGAAGTTTATCCTGTAATTTTTTTCAGATATTGTATTTTTCAATTCTAGAATTTCTATTTGGTTCTTTATGTAGCTTCTGTTACTTTTCTGAGATGTGCTGTTTACTCTTTATCACTTTTTTCCTTTGTTTTAAAACATATTAACTGCTTTTAAACTCTTCGTATGCTAATACCAACATTTGTGTTTATTACCTTTTTTAAAAAAATTGGAAATAGGTCACATTTTCATAATTTTTTGGCTACCCACACATTTTTTAAAAATGTACTCTTCACATCATGTCATACATTGAAGGGAGCCTAACTTATGCCACCTTTTACAAGGACACCACTACAGTGTGACCTTTCTAGGACTTACATTGTATGCACAAGGTAACTCAGTGTGGTCTTTCCATTCTGGTTGGAAAGGCAAGTGTCTCTTAGAACTACACAACCTACAGTCCCAACAGTGCACAACTTCCGGTGTCATGCAGGTTTCAGCCTCTCAGCGGGGGATCTCCACTAGGCCTCAGGGACTCTCACGTCGTGCGTGTGCAGCCTAGCTCTCGGCCAAGGATCCACAATGAATGACCACACAGACTTCTGAAGTGTTCCCTCTGTATAGCTCTCTCTTTTTCAATATATGCCCTGCAGATCCCAGCTGCTTAAGCAGTCCACAACGCTCATTTTTTAACCTCAACTTGGAAAACAGGGTTGCTCAGCCTCCACCTCGCTGTTCTGTGGCAGGAAAATGTTAGTCATGGATCCTCCACTTTTAAGGAATTAAAGTATCCCTCAAGGCTTGTTTTAAATGCTACTAAACGTTTCCTCATTTGTACAGATCTCAGTAACCTTTAGTTGGTAGCTGGCCTTGAGGATTAATATGTTTTTGCTTAATGTCCCTTGTTTAGAGCACATTCCTTAAGGGCAGGTATATTTGTGATGGTGATAGGGAGTGAGCATGGAATTCAGTGTTAGGAGCTCATGAGATTTAGAATTAGAAATGGCTCTACTGTTTTCTAGTTCTAACTTACATGGTCTTAGAAATTTATCTAACCTCTCTGAATGTCAGATCTCAAGTTTGTAGTATGTAAGACCAACTAGTGATAGATCAAGTTGTCATGAGAATAAAATGAGATAATATACACAAGTGAAATTTTAACCAATTAAGGGCTTATAAAAGTATCAGTTAAAGTATTGTGGGCAGGTCACCATCATCTTCGTATTCATAATCATGCTAATGCCTCATAAGGTAAAATTCTATGTTAAATTTTGTTAATGGTAGTGATAAAATATCTCTCCTTGGAATATTTAAGTGCACACAGAATTCATGTGCTGAAGGGTATATGTTTACTATGAAAATAAATTCTATGTGGCTTTTTACATTAAAAAAAATTAAACCTTGAAAGGTATAGAACCCCACAGTGTTGAATAACTGGGTTTTCTTGAGTGAATGAAGAGTCAGATATACGTCTTTAATGCTGCTCACATACAAGAGCAGTAAACAGTAGTAAATGACATTTTTTTTGAATCTTTGTCATGAAACAGTCTTTGTTAATATATCGCCTTCCTACACAACCTTCTATGCATAACAAAACTATCCAAAGGTATGCTTGTAACATCTGGTGGTGCACAGCAGTATAATTCCAGTAAAATGACAAACTTTGCACCAGCCAAGGTGAGGGAAAGGATTAAAACTTGGTGTCATCAGCAAGTTTAATTATTTCTTAATGTACTAGAGAAGAGTACTTCTTCAGTGCCTTCGTGGAGGGCTTTTTAGAGGATTTGCTTCACCTAGTGAAAAAAACCTTTACAAGTTCATGTATTTTACTTTCAATGGTAGCTCTTATATGGCTGTATTTATATAATGAATTTTCATCATAACAGGCTAACAATGGAACATAGCTCTACTGGAGAAGAAAATTGGGCACGATTGAATACTATGTCACAAAACATTTTATAAAAGTAGATAAGATGTCTAACAGGTTTAGTAAACACACTGAACTTGGTAGGATACAGTCAGAAAATAATTTTGTTTTCTGCCACCGGGGTCTTCAAATATACTCTGTGAGATCTCCATTCCCTCTCCCTGGATATCTTTGACAGATAGATTGCTCCTCTGATAACTTCTAGGTTTTGCAAGAGTGTCATTTTCAGGATAAAAAAAAATCTAGTATAATCTGAATTAAAACTAACCTCTCACACAATTCAAACATTTTCTTTCAACTGCAGTTCAAGACTGACCAAATGTTTGGGAAACCAGGATCTGGGGAAAGAAGGACTTGAGCATGGTTCCTCTCTGCTCCACCGACTTTGTGAGATAAGGGAGAGGAGAGAAAGGGATGAGAAAGAAATTAACAAAGTCTTTTTACTTAATTAATACTGGTTTTAGTCCTCTGGTGATTGCTGAGTCAGAGATCCAAGTGTTGGCTCTTTTACAGATGTGCATCGAAGGATTTTAGGAGACTATTCACAGGAGCCTTCACTGTACCATTCTGACACGGTGATGCACTGTATGGCTGATGTCATTCAAACTCCTTGGTCTCTTCCCACATGTTACTCTCACCTCAGCACCCAGAGTCCTTTCAATATGACCCTCATCTACTGAGCCTACAGGAGAATCTCTCTTTCACTCTCTCTCTCTCTCGTCTTATCTGTATGAATGTTTTCCATTTGCCCCTAATCACTTGGCTTGAGACAAGGTAAACCATAGCCCTTCACTTATTGGAAGGGGAGGGATGTGCACAAAAACCCTGTCTTTCACATGTTCTCTTCAAGGAAGTAATACTCTTCTACTTTACTCATATATGTAGAAGATGGGTATTTTCTATAAAGTGAATTTAGTCTCCTCTTCAATTAGCCCCAAACAGAGATGTCTGTAGCCACACTTGGTAAAATGTAGGAACACTTTCCATAATTTACTCAAATTTGGGGCAGTAGACAAACCCCCAGGACAATTATAAAGGTCCCACCTCTCACTCTGTTACACATATATTTGTGCAAACTACTATTTTTGTTTCTAATTTACTAGAATCGAGGCATTGCTACCATGAATTTAATGATGCTTAAGTTTCAGGTCTCTTTACTTTCACGTGCCAGTTCTAAAGCTCTATACCTAACTGTGAATTTATAATCTTTTGTTCTTTTTCTTAGGGCTGTCCCCCAAATTGTATAAGATTGAAGTTCTCAAAGTCTTGTTTTGCCTTTATCTAGAGGGATATATTAGCAAAGTGTTCATAGGAAAGGCAAAAAGGATTTAACTTGCTCAACTATTGACACCAGTCTTTGTCTTTCTCTTACCAACTCCCCCCTCCACACTTGTACCCATACGTGCATGTTTAACTCTTCCTAGACTCTAGAGAATGATTTAATGTAATAATCAATTGTGAGAGTTGATTTAAACACACAGTAATTTATTCTGGTACAAATTTCTATAGATGTACCAACACATTAAGATCTGAGCATCTTGAGAAGTTTGGTATGGCATCCCAAACAGGAAACTACTGCCATGAATCATTTAATGCAGCAATAAACTTAATTTGGAGGTTTTGAAGGGGAGGTTGGCAGAGCAGGTGTTTGACTGACATACCTAATATCATGGGCACTCAATAAAGTTGTTAACGAAATTAGGTGACACACAGAAGGACCATTGGGAAATTGATCACAATATGACAAAATGAGATGTGAATATTACCTCATTGGATTTTGAAAGTCTGTCTACTACTTTGACACTGAAGAAATTACAAGTGCAGTCAGATCGTTGCTGTCTGACCTCAGCCAGACCTGCAGGCTCCTGCAATTCCTCCATAACCTCCAACTTTGTGGGTCAGTTAGAGCAAAGAAGTTCTACATTGCAGACAATATTTGGTAGGAACTGCCTGGGCACTGTGTTAAGATGGCATTTTTCTACCTCTGGATTCAGTCCAAAAGCATTCATGGTCAGTTAGTGATGCTGCCACAGGTACGTCAATGAAAAGTGATGATGTTTATGCTATGTATCTGCCGTTCATGTATGAGGCTAAGTAGATGTGCTGCCTGGTAACTGTTCTCATCATTATATCCATGTGTCAAGAGACACCTTTCAGTCTGTCTGGGCATTTTTATGATACATTTTGTACAATAATCTGAAAGAAATACAAAACTCCTGCTTTTGTATATTCATTTGAAAACATGCGCGACACTCAGCAGCACATCATAGCAAGCAGTGATTGGAATAACTGAATAGGGCTTTTTCTTTCCCTATTTCTAATTCCTCTTCCTCAGTGTATAAAATGTAATATCATGTATTATTTATCAACAGCAGTGCAGTACTGCTGAGCAAATGTCACTCAGTGAGATTACCATATATATATGGCTGTACATCAAAATGTTTTTATGTGGTTCGCAATTATCCAACGTTATGGAAATGTGAGGAACAAGAGTTAAGGCAAATAAGAAACCCTTAGTCCAATGGTGGAAAGGGAGAATTTTTCTCCATAGCAAATGTTGAAAGAGCTCAGGTGAGAAGAAAAGGCTTCTTTAGCCACCATGCCAGAGCTGACCGAGACCTTGGCAAATCCAAGCTGGCATACACGTTTCACAGCCGAGCTCCGCAGACCCCACTGTCTCTTACCCTGACATAAGACATGCATATTCGCCTGACTGCTTCATGGTATCGAGTCAGGGACATGAAGACAGACGTCTGAGACTGGAGAGAGACTGGTGTTTTTCCTCTTCTATTTTGAGATTTTTCTGTGCCTTCCTTTAATATTTCAGGGTCTAATGCCCTTGAGATGGATGAAAGAAACTAGTGTATTTCAGACCTACTATGTTTCAGGCAATAGGCCCAGTACTTTATACATATTAATTCATTTGACCATATATCTACTCTCTGAATACATTTTTTATATACTTAAATCCACATTTTATAGATGAAAAAACTGCAGATCAGAAAGCTGAGGTAATTCGAGTAAGGTTACCCAAAATTCGAACCTGAGCTATCTCGCTTCAATTTGTTTTTTCTACTATATCACTCCACCTCATGATGAAAAATTGCGTTTTTCCCAATTATTTGTTGCACTTTGTTTTATATACCTGACTCTCCTTGATTACCTATTTCCCACCACCTCATAGAAGCTGAGATCATTTTCTCACCATGTTTAAGAAATATAAACTAAGTAATTCTCTCTAATTTGGCTGAATTTCACATTTAGTATTTTCCAAATAGTTTCCTCTTTTTGTTTTAAGGTAATTAGAGGTAATGATATTTAGAGATAAGTTGATCTATCTGCTCACCTAAAACTTTATTCTTTATGTGCTAGATGGACAGCAGAGCACCAGGGCAGGCGTGATTCTCTGAGTAATACCAACCCTAGAGATTCCACTTACCCTTGTAGAAGTTAACATCAATAATAGCTTTTAATATACTAGGCAGCTCCTTCTACTCAAAGATCTTCTTCCTCTACTTCTTGCTTTTTCCCATTTGCCAGGGCTGAGCTACACCCATTCTCTTAGTTCTGCCCACAGTCTTTATCCTTTAAAATCCTTCCCGTCTTCACTCCCCTCCTCCTGCTAAGTGAATCACTGTCACAAAGAAGTCATCACATCTGTAGGCTCCAGTATGACACCAGATATGTATCTAACTTCATTCGCAACAGAGATTGCAAATATATTGTTGTAATAAAAATGGCCTTTATCTATTGACTACTTACTATGTGCTAGTCATTATTTTAAGTGCCCTGCATGGATGGAATCAGTTAATCCTCAAAACAATACTGTAATGTAGGTTTTAAGATTACCTGCACTTCAAGAAGTCAAGGTTACATAGCTAGCAAGGTTGCAGAGCTTGCTCAAGGTCTCACATTTTAGTAAGTAGCAGAGCTGGGATTTGAATCCAGTCATTCTGGCTGCAAGCCCTGGGTGCTTAATCATGACCTCATCTAGCATGCATTGCATAGCAACTACTTTATCTGAATGATCTAATAAGCAATTAATACATCCAGTGATGTAAGAACAATTCCTAGTTGTATTTCTTCTCTATTGTACAGATAAAAACTGAACCTCAGATGTTTTATCTAAATTCAGTTACTGAGTAGTAGAATGAAGATTGAGACTAGACTCTGTTTTGCTTCTCGTCTTATATTCTCTCCTGATCATGCTAACACCCTAGCAGTGTGTGTATGCAGTATATTTAAACCTCTCTTCTAGAGGATGAGAAATATGTTCTCACAGGAAAATGTTCATTACCATTACACGGTAGTAAATATTTTGAATCAACCTACAATTCCAGAGTGCGAAACAGCTTGTTTTAAAGAAATGTCTTCTACATTAAACACAGGCACACACACAAAAAAACAAAAACAAAAATGAGATAGCATTTTGTAATTATTATCTTTTAAAAAGAAAAGAAAATGTAAAGGACTTTCAAGTTGCCAAAATATTTAGTTAAATCTTCAAGTTTTAATATTCCTCCCAGGAAAAGTAAGCAAAACAGAATTTGCTGGGAACAACGTGGACACCAGGAACTTTTCATTCTATATTTCTAAACTGTCTTCATATACTTCTTAAGTGGGCTTATTTGTATTTTTAGACTTTTTCTTTAATTAGAAACATCATATATAAAATATTCTTTATTGCATAATAGTATCCTTATTAGACATTTCTACACAGTGAGCTTTGCCCACTCTCAGCTACCCCAGATAACCTTGAATTATTCATTTTAGCACATCATTATGTGGTATAAGGATATTTCCTGTATAGTAAGGTAGTGATGAAAATGGGATATGGTGTCAAAAGACTTACGTTTCTATCGTATATAGAAATTCGATCATAAGCAAGTTGCATGTTCTCAATCTCAATTTCTTTCCACTAAAATGTGGATAATAATGCCTATATTTCATGGCTGTTTTATGCTTAAATGAAGTGTTTAACAGGTATCCGTTTCTTCCTCTTCTTCCTACCTCTGTATCTTAGTCAAGGTTATTGTGTGTCAAAGTATAGAAGCTCATTTAAACTAGTTTAGGTATAAAATAAAAGTTGTTGAAAAGACATTCTGCAAACTCAGACAATTCAAGTAAAAGATAATCAGCTAGGTCTCAGGACAGGTGAGAAGAGCAAACAGCTGTCAGGAACCTAAACAATTATTTTAAAATTGCCTCTTTCTACTGCCAAACGGGTTCTCAGCCTGCTTCTCTGTGTCTGTCTACCTCATTTTTTAAATTCAAATGTAGTTGATTTACAATGTTGTGTTTGTTTCAGGTGTGCAACCAACTGATTCAGTTATATTTTTCAGATTATTTTCCACTACAGGTTATTATAAGATATTGACTATTGTTCCCTGTGTTGTACAGTAAATCCTCGTTGCTTATCTATTTTATATATAGTAGTGTGTCTCTGTTAATCCATATTCCTAATTTATCCCCCTCTCCCTTTCCCCTTTGGTAACTGTAATTTTATTTTCAATGTGTGTGGGTCTATTCCAGTTTTGTAAACAGGTTCATTTGTATTCTTTTTTAGAGTCCACATATAAGTGACATATAATATTTGTCTCTCTGACTTACTTCACTTAATATAATATTCTCTAGGTCCATACATGTTGCTGCAAGTGACAGTATTTCTTTCTTTTTTATGGCAGACTAATAGTCTATTGTGTATATGTACCACATCTTCTTTATCCAATCATCTGTTGATGGACACTTAGGTTGCATCTATGTCTTAGTTATTGTAAACAGTGATGCTGTGAACATCGAGGTAAATGTATCATTTTGAATTAGAGTTTTCATCTTTTCCAGATGCCTGCCCAGGAGTGGGATTGCCGGATCATATGGTAACTCTACTTTGAGATTTTTAAGGAACGTCCCATACTGTTTTCCAAAGTGGTTGTACCAATTCACATTACAACCAACAGTGTAGGAGGGTTCCTTTTTCTCCATACCTTTTCCAGCATGTATTACTTGTACTTTTTGATGATAGCCATTTTGACCAGTGTGAGGTAATACCTCATTGTGATTTTAATATGTATTTCTCTAATACCTAGCAGTTATTAGGTTGAGCATCTTTTCTTGTGCCTGTTGGCTATCTGTATATCTTCTATGGAGAAATGTCTGTTTAGGTTTTCTGCCCATTTTTGATTGACTTTTTTGTTTTTTGATATTGAGTTGTATGAGCTGTTTGTATATTTTGAAAACTAATCCCTTGTCGGTCACATTGTTTGCAAATATTTTCTCCCAGTCTGTAGGTTATCTTTCAATTTTGTTGACAGATTGCTTTGCTGTACCTAAGCTTTTAAGTTTCATTAGGTCCCATTTGTTTATTTTTGTTTCTATTTCCATTATTCTAGGAAGTGGGCCAAAAAGGATCTTGCTGTGATTTATGTCATAGAGTGTTCTGCCCTTGTTTTCCTCTAAGAATTTTACAGTGTCTGGCCTTACATTTAGGTCTTTAATCCATTTTGAGTTTATTTTTGTATATTGTGTTAGGGAGTGTCCTAATTTCATTCTTTTATGTGTAGCTGTCCAGTTCCTCTCACACCACTTATTGAAGAGGCTACCTTTGCTCCATTGTGTATTCTGGCCTCCTTTGTCATATATTAGGTGACCATATGTGCATGGGTTCTTCTCTGGGCTTTCTATCCTGTTCCATCGATCAATATTTCTGTTTTTGTGCCAGTACCATACTGTCTTGATTACTATAGCTTTGTAGTATAGTCTGAAGTCAAGGAGCCTGATACCTCCAGCTCCATTTTTCTTTCTCAAGATTTCTTTGGCTATTCGTGGTCTTTTGTGTTTCCATGCAAATTGTAAAAAATTTTTATTCTTGTTCTGTGAAAAATGTCATTGGTAATTTGATAGGGATTGCATTGAATCTGTAAATTGCTTTGGGCAGTATAGTCATTTTCACAATATTGATCCTTCCATTCCAAGAACATGGTATATTTCTCCATCTGTTTGTGTCATCTTTGATTTCTTTCATCAGTATAGTTTTCTATGTTCAGGTCTTTTGCCTCCTTAGGTAGGTTTATTCCTAGGTATTTTATTCTTTTTGTTGCAATGGTAGGTGGAATTGTTTCCTTAATTTCTCTTTCTGTTCTTTCATTGTTAGTGTATAGGAATGCAAGAGATTTCTGTGTATTACTTCTGTATCCTGCTACTTTACTGAATTCATCGATTAGCTCTAGTAGTTGTCTGGTGGCATCTTTAGGATTTTCTATGTACAGTACCATGTCATCTGCAAACAGTGACAGTTTCACTTCTTCTTTTCCAATTCATATTCTATTTGTTTTTCTTCTCTGATTGCCATGACTAGGACTTCCAAAACTATGTTGAATAATAGTGATGATAGTGGGCACCCTTGTCTTATTCCTGATTTTAGAGGAAGTGCTTTCAGTTTTTCACCACTGAGAATAATGTTTGCTGTGGGTTTGTCATATATGGCTCTGTTTCCTCACTTTCAAACTGTGTGTGGCTTTTGCCCTACAGTGAGTCTCTTGTAGGCAGCATGTTATAGGTTCTTGTTTTTTTATCCAACCTGCCACTCTGTCTCTTTTGATCAGAACATTTAGTCCATTAACTTTTTAAATAGTTATTAATAAGTTATGTATTTATTGCCATTTTAAGTCTTGTTTTCCATTTGATTTTCTTGTTCTTCTTTGTTCCTTCTTTTTGTTTTTCCTTTTGTAGTTTGATACTTTTCTTTTGTATTATGCTTGAGTTCCTTTATTTATTTATTTATTTATTGTGACTCTCTTGTGTTTTTGATTTGTGGTTACCCTGGTTTTCAAGTGTATTAACCCATAACTACATCTACTTTCTTTAGACTAATAGTCACATAAGTTCAAAAGCACTCTAAAAGATCTACATTTTTTACTCTTCTCCCCCACATTTTGTGGTTTTGATGTCCTATTTTACACCTTCGTGTTTATCCTTTTGCTGTTAATTGTAGTTATAATTGCTTTTACAAATAGTTTTTGTTTTTAATCTATATCCTGTCTTATTTAAGTGATCTTCAATCTGTTTATATATTTGCCTCTCCTATTGTGTTTTCCCCTTTTCTATAGATTCTTGCTTTTCTATTTAGAGAAGACCTTTCAATGTTCATTTTAGGTTAGGTTTAGTGTTGCTGTATTCTTTTAGTTTTTGCTTGTCTGAGAAATTATTATTTTCTCCTGTTCTAAATGATAATCTTGCTGGGTAGGGTATCCTAGATTGCACATTTTTCCCTTTCAGGATTTAAATATATCATGCCACTCCCTTCTGGCCTGCAAAGTTTCTATAGAAAAATCAGCTGATAGCCTTGTGCGGGTTCCCTTGTAACTGACTCTTTGTTTTCTCTTCCTGTCTTTAGAATCCTCTCTTTATCTTTATGCTTTGTCATTTTAATTATTATATATCCTGAGATGGTTCTGTTTGGTTTCATCTTATTTGGGAGCCTCTGTGCTTCCTGTACCTGGATATCTGTTTCCTGCTTTAGGTTTGGGAAGTTTTCAGCCATAATTTCTTTGAATGCATTTTTGATCCGTTTTTCTCTTTCTTCTCCTTCTGGAACCTCTATTATGCATAGGCTAATTTTATTTTATTCCATAGATCTCATATGTTGCTTTCGTTTTTTTCTTTTGTCTTTCTGTCTAATGTTTTGATTAGGTGGCTTTCATTATTCTGTCTTCCAGATCACTTATTTGTTCTTCTGCATTGTTTAGTCTGCTATTCATTGCTTTTAGCTCAGTTTTTATCTCAGCAATTAAGTTATGTAATTTTGATTGGTTCCTCTTTATGGTTTATAGATCCTTGTTAAAGTGATCTGCATTTCTATCCATAAGTTTTTGTAATTCCTTTAGCATTTTTATTACCTCCTTTTTGAACTTGGCATCTAGTAGACTGAAGAGGGCAATTTCATTGTCTGTTCTTTCAGGAGATTTCCCTTTCTCTTTTAATTGGGAGTAGTTCCTCTGCTTTTTCATTTTAAATTTCTCGGCCTCTATGAATTTAGGAGAATCAGTTATCTACTGTGGTCTTAAAGGGCTGTTTCTCATGTGATGCCACTATGAGAGACTGTGAGAGCCCAGTATTTTTGGTACAGATGCATTCCACATTTTTCCTTGGAGTGTTCTGGCCATTTCCCCCTTGATAAGGGAGTGTGGTTTATGTTGTGGTGACCAGAGCCTATACTGGATATTGAGGGGGTCTCCTCTTTGCTCTGTGGCTGTCACAACCCTGTCAGGGGCAGGGTCTGCTCCTCAGTTTTTGAAGTAGAAGCCCTGAGGGGTCTGTTCAGTATGGCTCCCTTGCCCTTTAGTGTGTTCTCTCTCCCCAAGGAAGTGAGTGATGAAGCAAGTGAGGCCCATGTGGTCACAGTGAGCCTATGTGCTGTCCATACAGGCATCCTCTGTTTTGTTCAGAAGCAGCCCAGGTTTGCGTCCCTTTCTCTGTTGTGTTTGACCCAGACCTAGTGTTAGCTTGGCGCTGGGGGTGGGGATGTTGTGGATTCAGGAATCAAGGAGGTTGTGCTGCCACATAAAACTTGGGCTGCCTCTGTGTTGGGACTCTCCCAGCTCCTGTCCATCTCAGATCTGGCTCTAGGCTCTGGTGTGAAGAATGCAGGACTGAAGTGCTCCCACTGGGAGATGAACCCACTGGGTACTCCTCCCCAGGGGCTGTCTGCTGGGAATGTACCATTGTGTGATGCCACCTGGCACTGGTGTGTGCGCCAACACAGTACACTGCTGCTGGACCCGCCCCCACTCTGAGAGCATTGATAATGGGCTTCAATGATGTCAGCCCTGCCCCCTGCCATGTGTTTGTTCACAAAGCCCCACCACCAGCAGAGCCACACCCTGTCATGTACATGCTGTCCATGTGGCTCCTACTGTGGACCTCCAACCCACCCTGCCTGCATTGCTTAATCTGCTGTTCATTTCTTTTAGCTCAGTTTTTATTGATATTGGCTTAATATTGGGAATCCTATGGTGGCCTGTGCCACACTCCAGGCCCTACTGTCTCTGCACAGCTAGACTTAGTCCTCTCCCAGAATTTGTCTGCTGAAGCCCAAGTTTCAGCGTCTAGCCTCTACATATACCAGCAGCCCCTCCCAGCATGTTTTGGGCTGTGAAATGCAGCAGACTAGCAGCCATCATCACTGGGATCTCTCCACTCTGATTGCTACCAAACCATCACATTCACACAAGGGAGACCAGGCCTCTTCAGCTACTTATCTGTACTGCAAGTCTCCCAGCTGGCTAAGGGGGTTCCCAGGGCACAGGAGGGAACATTTCTTCTTTCACAGCTTCCTCCCAGGGGCACCGATCCTGTCCCAGTGAACTTTTTGTTGTTGCTATCCTTACCCAGTCACATGGAGATCTTTCCTACTGCTTTGGTCATGTAAGAGATCTTCTAATAGTTTTCAGTTGGTTTTCTGTAAGAATTGTTCCACATGTAGATGTATTTTTGATGTATTTGTGGGGGGAGATGAGCTCCATATCCTTCTACTCCACCATCTTGATCTTCTTTACCTTATTTTGCTTTTATCAGGTGATCTGATTTATAAACTTTTCTGTATATGTGGCTAGCCCAAGTTTTATAATTAATATCCCCTCAAAATCCATGCTTTTAATCTGACTCCAAATTCTAGGGTAGAGAATCTGATGGCTCCAGTTGTGTCGGTTGCCTGGCACTGATCCAGTTGTCTATTTTGGGGTCATAGTTTCATGAAAATTATCAGAGGAACCAGGAGTCTACCTGTGTGCTTATCGATGCAAAATGATAAGCTTAAAGCAGAAACTATGTTTGATTTTATGTTTAATATGTGTGTTCATCATCTTTTATTTTGATATTATCTACTTCACCTAGTGTAGAACTATGTACATAATTAACAATTTTTTCTACTCCAGCCAATCAGAATTAGAAGTCAATCAATATTTATTGAGTACCTACTAGGAAATTCACACATTGCCATTTAATCCATAGACAATACTCATGGAGCAAATATTACTTTCCTAATAATGTTGGTTACTTAAATATGAATCACAAAAATACTGTGACTTGCTCACAGTCACACCACAAGTAGATACTAGAGGACCCTCCTCTGTCTTACCCCAAAACCACATGCCGTCACCTTCTACTGTCAACCATTACCCACACTGCCACTAACCTATCAAAGGACCTTGAGAAGAATGTGGGATAGATTTAAGAAACCCTATAATTCTCTTCAGCTCTACATTTAGTGCAGTGGCTAAGCGTATGGAATTCATATTGTGATTTTAGATTGGTGACTGAATCTGTGTTTCAATTTCCTCTTCTATGAGACAGAGATAATAATAGTTTCAACATTTTTTTCTTTTTTTATTAAAGTATAGTTGATGTACAATATAGTGATTTGCAATTTTAAAGGTTCCATTTATAGTTATTATAAAACATGGCTGTATTTCCTGTGTTGTACAATATAGTCTTGTAGCTTATCTTATGCATAATAGATTGTACCTCCCACTCCTCCACCCCTATATCCCCACCCCCACCCCACTGGTAACCACTAATTTGTTCTCTATATCTGTTAGTCTGCCTCCTTTTTTGTTTGTTGTATTTTTTAGATCCCACATATAAGTGATATACAGTATTTGTCTTTATCTGACTTATTTCACTTAGCATAATACTCTCCAAGTCCATCCATGTTGTTGCATACGGCAAAATTTCATTCTTTCTTATGGCTGAGTAGTATACCGTTGTATATATATATACCACATCTTCTGTATCTATTCATCTGTTGATAGACATATAGTGGCGGAAGCAATTGTAAGTAATGTCTTGGCAATTGTAAATAATGTTTACATGCTATGAATATCAGGGTGCCTTATCATTTTTAATGAGTGCGGTTTTTCCAGGTGTATATCCAGGAGTGAAATTACTGGGTCATATGGTATTTCTGTTTTTAGTTTTTTGAGAAGCTGCCATACTGTTTTCCACAGTGGTTGTACCAATTTACATTCCCACCAACAGTGTACGAGAGTTCCCTTTCTCCACATCCTTGGCAGCACTGTTATTTGTGTTCTTTTTAATGACATTCTGACAGGTATGGGGTGATATTTCATCGTAGTCTTGATTTCCATGTCCCTGATGATTAGCGATGTTGAGCATCTTTTCATGTGCCTGATGGCCAGCTTCATGTCCTCTTTAGAAAAAATGTCTATTCAAGTGTCTGCCCGTTTTTAATTGATTTGTTTGGGTTTTTTTTGATGTTTAGTTGTGTGAGCTGTTTATATATTTTGTATATTAACCCCCTCTCATTCATATCATTTGCAAGTATTTTCTCCCATACAGTAGGTTGTCTTTTCATTTTGTCAATGACTTCCTTTGCTATGCAAAGGTTTTGAGTTTAATTTTGTCCCATTTCTTTATTTTAGCTTTTATTTCCTTTGATTTAGGAGACAGATCCCCAAAAAGATTGCTACAATTTATGTCTGAGTGTTCTGCCTGTGGTTTTCTCTATAAGTTTTATGGTTCCCAGTCTTACTTTTAGGTCTTTAATTAAATTTGAGCTTACTCTTGTATATGGTGTTAGAGACTGTTTTTCATTTCAATTTTTACATGTATTATAGCTGTCTAGTTTTCCCATCCTCTTGTCTAAATGTTTGATAGAATTCACCTGTGAAGCAGGTCCTGGACTTTTGTTTGTTGGGAGTTTTTAAATTACTGTTTCAATTTTACTACTGGTAATTGATCTGTTCATGTTTTCTATTTCTTCCTAATTTAGTATTTGGGAGAGTGTATGTTACTAAGAATTTGTCCATTTATTTCAAAGTTGTCCATTTTATTGATATATAGTTGTTCATAGTCATCTCTTATGGTGTATTGTATTTCTGTGGTGTGGGCTGTAATTTGTTTTTCATTTCTGATTTTATGGACTTGGGCCCGTTGCCAGTTTTTCTTGACTAGTCTGGCTACAGACTTATCAGTTTTGTTTATCTTTTCACTTTCATTGATCTTTTCTATTTTTTAATCTCTATTTCTGCTCTGAAATTTATGATTTCTTTCTTTCTAACCTTGGATTTTCTTTATTCTTCTTTCTCTAGTTCCTTTAGTTGTGAGGTTAAGTTGTTTGAGACTCTTCCTTTTTTCCTGAGGTAATGTTGTATCTCTATGAACTCCCCTCTTAGAACTGCTTTTCCTGCATCCCACAGATTTTGTGTTTTCATGTTTTTGTTTTCATTTGTTTCTTGGCATTTTATTTCCTCTTTGATGTCTTCAATGACCCATTGCTTAGTAGCATATTTTTTGCCTCCATGTGTTTGTGTTTTTTTGCAGTTTTTTCATGTAGTTGATTTCTAGTCTTTTTTTTTTAATTTATTATTTTTGGCTGCATTAGGTCTTCGTTGCTGCATATGGGCTTTCTCTAGTTGTGGCAAGTGGGGGCTACTTTTTGTTGTGGTGCTCAGGCTTCTCTTGTTGCAGAGCAGGGGCTCTAGGCATGTGGGCCTTGGTCATTGGAGCACGTGGGCTCAGTAGTTATGGCAAGCAGGCCCTAGAGCACACAGGCTTCAGTAGTTGTTATGTGCAGGCACAGTTGTGGTACACGGGCTTAGTTGCTCCACAGCATGTGGGGTCTTCCTGGACCAGAGATTGAACCTGTATCCCTGCATTGGCAGGATTCTTAACCACTGTGCCATCAAGGAAGTCCCTGATTTGTAGTCTTATAGCATTTTGTTTGGAAAAGGTGCTTGATGTGATTTTGATTTTCTTAAATTTAATGAAGCTTCCTTTGTGGCCCAGTATGTGATCTGTCCTGGAGAATGTACCATGTGTACTTGAAAAGAATGTGTATTCTGCTGCTTTCGAATGTAATGCTCTGTATATCTCAATTAAATTTTTCTGATTTAAGGCCCATGTTTCTTTATTGATTTTCTGTCTGACTAATCTGTCCACTGATATAAATGGGGTATTAAGAGTCCCCTACTGTTATTGTATTACTATCAATTTCTCCTTTTATGGCTGTTAGTATTTGCTTCATATATTGATTGAGGTGCTTCTATGTTGGTACATATTTACAACTGTTATATCTTCTTCTTGGATTGATCCCTTGATCATTATGTAGTGTCCTTCCTTGTCTCTTTTAACAGTATTTTTAAAGTCTACTTTGTCTGATGTAAGTATTGCTACTCCAGCTTTCTTTTGATTTCCATTTGCATGGAATATTTTTTTTTCCATCTCCTCACTTTCAGTCTCTGTGTGTCTTTAGATCTGAAGTGAATCTCTTATAGGCAGGATATGTATGGGTCTTGTTTTGGTATCCATTCAGCCACTCTGTCTTTTGACTGAAGCACTTAGTCTGTTTCCATTTAAGGTAATTATAGATATATATGTTCCTATTGCCATTTTTTAAATTGTTTTGGGGGTGTTTTGCAGGTCTTTCTCCCCTTTCTTCTTATTTTATTCTCTTATTTAGTGATTTGTTGACTATCTTTAATTTTATGTTTGGATTCCTTTTTATTTTTTGTGGGTATATCATAGATTTTTGGTTTGTCATTACCATTAGGTTTTTACACAGCCATCCTTATATAAATATGGTAGTTTTAAGTGCCGATCCCTTAATTTCAAGTGTATTTTAAAAACCATTCATACTCTCCTCATGATTACTGTTTTTACTATCATATTTTACATTTAATTGCTTTTTGTATCCCTCAGCTGCTTATTGTAGGTATAGATGATTTTACCACTTTTATTTTTTAACCTTCTCACCAGCTTTATGTGTGGCTGTTTTCCTGTGTTTACTGTATGTTTGCTTTTACTGGTGAGCTTCTTCATTTCATAATTTTCTAATTTCTAATTGTGGCATTTTCTTTTTCACCTAGAGAAATTCCTTTAACATTTATTGTAAAGCTGGTTTGTGGTGCTGAACTCTTTTAGCTTTTGCTTGTCTGTAAAGCTTTTAATTTCTCCATCAAATCTGAATGAGAGCCTTGCTGGGTGGAGTATTCTTTTTTTTGTTGTTGTTGTTGTGCTTGAACAATTTTATATACTTAAATTATGGAAAGCAGAATTGTTGCATCATGGTGGACAGTTTATATTTTTTTTTATAATTTTATTTATTTATTATTTTTTGGGGGGTACACCAAGTTCAATCATCTGTTTTTATACACATACCCCCGTATTCCCTCCCTCCCTTGACTCCCCCCCCACCCTCCCTCAAGTCCCCCCCACCCTCCCCATCCCAGTCCTCTAAGGCATCTTCCATCCTCGAGTTGAACTCCCTTTGTTATACAACAACTTCCCACTGGCTATCTACTTTACAGTTGGTAGTATATATATGTCTGTGCTACTCTCTTGCTTCGTCTCAGCTTCCCCTTCACCCCCCGCCCCCTCCCAAACCTCGAGTTCTCCAGTCCATTCTGGGTGGAGTATTCTTGGTTGTGGGTTTTTTCCTTTTACCACCTTAAACATATCTTGCGACTCCCTTGTGACCTTCAGAATTTCTGTTGAAAAATCAGCTGATGGCCTTATGGGAGTTCCCTTGTATGTTACTTGTTGCTTTTCACTTGCTGCCCTTAATATTTTCTCTTTATCTTTAATTTTCATCATTTTCATTTCATTGTGTCTTGTTGTGTTCCTCTTTGGGCTAATCCTGTATAGGACTTTGTGCTTCCTGGACTTGGGTGACTGTTTCCTTTCCAAGGTTGGGGTTTTCAGCTATTATCTCTTCTAATATGTTCTCAGTCCTTTTCTCTCTCTTCTCCTTCTGAGGCCCCTACAATGCAAATATTAGTACACTTGATCATATCCCAGAGGTCTTTTAAACTGTCCTCATTTCTTTTTTTTTCTTTTTTCTTTTTTTCTCTTCAGTGTCAGTTATTTCCACTACTCTCTCTTTCAGGCTCACTGATCCATTTTTCTGTATATTTTAGTGTACTGTTGATTCCTTCTAGTGTATTTTTCATTTCAGTTATTGTATTCTTCTTCTCTATTTGGTTGCTCTTTATACTTCCTAACTCTTCTGACTTCTTGTTCTGTGCATCTATTCTTCTGAGCTCTTTGATCATTTTTACTATCACTACCCTAAGCTCTTTCTTGTGCAGATTGTCTGTCTCCATTTTACTTAGTTGTTCTTCTGGGGTTTTATGTCATTATTTCTTCTGAAACATGTTCCTCTGCCATCTCATTTTGCCTAAGTTGCTATTCTTATTTTTATATACGTGGTAGGTTAGTTATGTTTCTCCACCTTGGAGAAGTTGCCTTTTATAGGAGACATCCTTTGTTTTTCCAACAAGGTAATTCTGTCTCCTCACCCAAGCTATATGCTTTAGGTGTTCCCCCGTGAGGGCTGCATGCATCCTTCTGTTGTGGCAGGCTGACTACATAGATAAACTGGTAAGTTTGGTTGGACCCTGGTCTGGTTGGTTGCCAAACTTTGTCTTGTGCAGGGGCTGCCAGCTGCTAGTTGATAGGGCCTGGTCATGGGGCAGATGACTGCAGCACCCCTGGGGGCTCTGGGATTAGTGCTGGCTCCCTGTTGGGTGGAATCGAGTCCAAAAGATTGTGGGGCTGTTGCCCATCCACTGTTGAGTGAATCCAGATCCTGGGATTCGTGCTAGACTACTACAGGCAGAGCTGGAACCTGGACTTTGGCTGCAGGGCCCAGGCATCCCAGAGCTGTCACATTGCTGGGAGTGGGGTAGGGATTCCTGACACAGGTAGTAGAGGGGTCAAGGGTGTCCTGAAGCTTGCATTGGCCTGCAAGTGGGCAGACCTGTAACCCAGCTGCTCCCAGGGCAGGGTCTGACGTGCTGTGGAACTGTGGTTTTCTTGAATCCAAGTCTTCCCCCTGGTAGATGAAGCTGGTGCAAAGGCTAGAGGAGGTGTTGTTGAAGACAGGGTCAGTGCCTCTCCACTGGTGGGTAGAGCTGGGTCCTGGCCCTCTGGTGGGCAGGGATGTGTCTAGAGGCAGCTGTGGGTTCAGGAAGTCTTTATGGAGCCTGTCTGTTGTTGGTGGGGCTATGTCCCTGCCCAGTTAGTTCCTTGGCTTGAAGCATCCCCAAAC
Source organism: Hippopotamus amphibius kiboko (assembly GCF_030028045.1). NCBI lineage: Eukaryota > Metazoa > Chordata > Mammalia > Artiodactyla > Hippopotamidae > Hippopotamus > Hippopotamus amphibius. The sequence goes on from NC_080194.1 coordinate 9,550,597, forward strand.
TGGTGCCTATAGGTTGTTGGGTAGGACCAGGTCTTGGCGCTAATGAGCTAGAAGGAGAATTCCACAATGGCAGCCTCCAGCACCCTCCACACTCTTAATACAATGACCTATGTTACCCAATTTATACATGAGGAAAATAATGCAGAAGTTTCTAGCTCAATTTCACAAATCTTTACAATAATAGGGTCAGCATTCAAACCCAGGCAATCCGGTTCCTTAAAACTAGGGCTCTTAATTATGGCACTACACTGCCAACCAAGAAATAGATAAATAGCGAAGCCTCAACAGTACTAGCTGGTCTCCTGGTTTGTTCTCTGATGAAACATATCACATAACCAATCCCTTTAATGATCTTTTATAAAGTAATTATATAACTTGGTTCTATAATATAGATCATTAATCTATAACTATAAATAGTTATAGATTACAAGGGGATCATTAATCCCTTGTAAAGTGCACATCAGAATCATCTTTGCATTTTTTTTAAATGCAAATACCTCTACCCACTGAGTCTTGTGACCTTCTATGGGTGGAGCAAAAACAACAGTAGTTTTAGTTAACTTCACTGTTGATTTCCTACTCAAGAACCAGTACAACTGTTTGGGGGGCCTTGTTCACCAGAGATAGGCTCAGTTACTTTGCACATGAGACTCAAGTTTAGTGCCTATGAATCAGAATGTCCAAGGGTAGAGCCTGGGAGATTTAACAACTTCCCCAGAATAATGTTTTGCACGACAAAATTTGAGACCCTTTTTCCCTAGGGTTAAGACGTCAATGGTCAACAAAGTTTCTTTCCCAGTAAGGCAACAAGGAAGTCACAGACAGAAGTGCTGGTGGTGTCTCCCTGTTTACTAAGCCCCAGTGACGTGGAGCTACTTGGCCTTCATCTCACCCACAGAGCAGATAAGGTGCTTTGGTATCTTCCAGGTTAGATGTGCTGCCCTAGAGCAGTCAATTGTTATGCGTTTGAATTGTCTTAGGGCAAGTCAGCTCCTTCAGTGTTTCCTCAATCAACTAACAGTAAGAAAACTCAGGCCAGGGCATGTTAAAGAAGCTTCTAAGTCAGCCACAAGGTTTTCAGTTTTAATTTGATGTGATTTATAAATTGCTGTTGTTACAGATCTGTTGTTGCTGGTGAACCCTGCTGCTATATAAGGCAGCTGCCTTCTGTAGTTGAGGTGTGCCTGCATCCATTAATGGATGTCTTGGTCACAGGTACAATTTTATAACAGATGTCATTTACCTAGACTGACACTGCATATGGAAATCCCTGCTGTTTCCCTTTTGCACACCAGTGAGAGGAAGCTGTTTCCTTGCTGCATTCGAAGTTTTGTATTGCTGTCAGCTAATGATTCAGAACGCAATAGCTACCTTTTGAAAAAAAAACCTCCACTGGGAGACATTTCTCAGTATGGCAAAAATAACCTTTTTTGCATCGCATTTCTTATGAAGCAGACAAAGAAACTTAGTATAATAACAAGAAGGGGAAGAATGATCGAACACAGATAGTTATACACCTGAGTCCAAATCCTGCATGGGCTTAGCATTTCATAAGGAGCACTGTGGTAAAAGCGACTTCATTTCTTTTGACATTAACTCATTTTTTCCAACTCTTTTTTTCCTTAGTTCAAGAACACCAAAAATTTTAAGATATACTGATCATTTATTAGCAGCTTTTCAGGAACAAAAATTTTTAAATGGAAAAAGATGACATATTTACATTCAATTCATTATAAAATACAACACAGACTAAGGAATAAAATGTTAAATGTAAGAAGTACCTTAAACCAAGCAAATACGGTATATTTATTATGATATTCTTTAGGCCTTTTAAAAAAACCTTTGTCCTCAATGGCCAAGAATCAATTTATAATTGTGTTAAAAGGCCTGGGGATAATACTTCCAATCACAAATTAAATTTGATCGGCCTGGGCTCCAATTTGACATGCTGTATATGGTGTGTTCTGTTATATTTTTCCTCTTTAAGGAAAAAAAAAAAACTTGTGAGAAAATAGGGCTTCTTATTGCCATCATTAATAGCTAACACTTGCTATGTGACTGGTACTTTCTAAGCACGATCTCATTAAATACACACAAAAACCCTAGGGACTACATACTAGCATTATCCCCTGGAGTAGTAATTAGTGCCATTCACCAAATGATTCTTGCAGCCCACCTCCTGGGCAACTGATATGATTCCACTCCCCCAAATTCCCTGCCCCCTTTGATATTAGGCCTATCAGCCTGAATCCTGAATGGCCATAATGAGCAGAGAACCCTGTCTACCCACCTTGGACAGGAGAGGGAAATAAACTTTTATTAGGACACCAAGATGCAGGGGTTGTTTGTTACCAGTGCATAACCCATTATGTCCTGACTGATATATCCTCATTTTCTATTAAGAACTTAGGGGCCTTTCTCCACTCTCATTACAGGCTCTAGTCTTCATGTCCCCCTGAAAATACAGTTCCTTACTGCTCTATTTGTACAGTTTGTTTCAATTCCTGCTCACCTCCTTAATTTAATGGCATAATTTTCTCAGCTCTTCTGAACGTCTCCTTTGCAGTTCTCTCAAGTCTTTGATGTTCGATGGAAATCATCCCCTAAAGCGGAGGTGGGGTTGGAAGGGGTTTAAAGTTTCAAAGACAATCTATTCTGTCACCCGTCTACCGAAAGTTAAATGGCAGTGACCAGTTTCTGGGCCAGTTTTCAAAGAGAAACATCTTCATTTTACTCCCTGGCTTGGGAAGTAGGCTCATGGCCCCTCAAATATCATGGTCAATTTTCATTGTATATTATGTTTTTAACTATGAGTGACCTCTTTACATGTTACTGCAGGACTCTTTAGCTAACAATTCTGTCATTATAGTCATTGAGGGTCAAAACAGAAATTAAGCAAGGTGACCCTAGTGTTTGCTTAGATTTAAAAATCTGAACTGTGCTATTTTCTTGCTTCTCAAACCTAAGCAATTTAGATAATCACAGTGTCTGAGTTTCTTCGTATATAACATGGGGATTATACAGGAACATACCTTTTGAGGTCACTGGAAATATTAAATAAGTTAATACACTAAATAAGTTATTTATTAATAACTTACTAATAACAATAAGTTAGGTATTAACACTAATTCCCCCAATGTGGCAGATTGCAAACGCTTCTAAGATGAATAGAGCACAGTCTTTGCTTTCAGGACACTCACAGGGGAGGAAGGGAAATGCACAGATTATTGCAATTCAGAGTACCAAGTTTTATGATGGCTATAGGTGAAAAGGTATGTGAGCATGGAGGGAGGAGAATGTAATCTTGGCAGAGGGAACCAGAGGAGGCAAGATTTGAGCAGAAATCTGAAAATTAAGTCTTAATAGGTGGACAAGGAAATTTCTGGAAAGAGGAACAGCAAAACCATGGAGTTATGAGGGCATGGGCTTAAAGTATAAGGAGAAGGGATCTCACACAGAATCTGGAAAAGTAACTAACAGCAGTGTGTGTGTGTGTGTGTGTGTGTGTGTTTGTGTGTGTGTGTGTATGTTTGGGCTTTAGCTGTTTCTGTCTTGTGTTTCAGTTTTTTATCTTAAGCTACTCTGAATCCTTTTTGCAAGAATGTGAGGTATAAAAACAGCCACTTTTAGACAGCATTGCTTAGCCCTTAGCACCTTGGTGGGCGTTGTTTGACAGCCAGCTGAGATTCAGGAGGAGAGACGCCTAAAGGTAAGTGGTCCTGGCAAGGAAGGAGGAACACAAGCACAAAGGAAGAGCACTGCTGAAATAAGGATGGGACCAAAGGTTAAGTTAGGCCTTTTCTACTTTTTAGTAGAAACACCTACATTTATTTTGCAATGTCTCTGCCCCACTGGTACAAATATTATCTAAGCATTTTTCTTTGTTTACAGTTACTACTACGTCTCCTCTTCGGTAATAATGTCAGTGAATTTGAAAGGTATGTAGGTGCTGGTTATAATTTTCTAATACATGTTAAGATAAATATGAAACTAAATTTAAAGATTACTCCATTGCTACTAAAATCATATCGCTTATCCCACCTGGTACATTGAACACATTTTAGAGAAAAGTGTTCTTAACCAGTCATGAGAGAAGATCCTGGCTTGAAGATAATGACACATACCAGCCCAGCTGTTTGTAGTCATAATGCTTCTCGGAACCAGCAGATTTCTGAAGAGGATTTAAGCATACTGCGGGAGCAATAAGAAAGGGAGAAAGAGAGAATTAAAAGGAGTGAGAATAAAAGGGAAAACCCACCAGGCCTCTACACACCTGTGAGGCGCTAGAACATAGAGGTTCAGAGGATAAAATGTAGAAGCCCCTGCCAGGGTTCAAATTCTCTTTCCGCTGCTTGCTAACGATGTGATCTGAGCAAAATTCCTTACATTCTTTGTATCTCAGTTTTCCCATCTTTAACGCAAGGCTTATCATATACCAAAAAGGTTCTTTTGTGAGGAGTAAAAGTTGACAGTTGCAGGGTGTCTGAAGGGATGCCAGATAAGTGCAAAATAAATGCTAGGTAACGTTATTCTTATTAAATGTATCAGTACCATAATGAATTCTTTAAGGCTTTTTGAAGCCTTCAAGGGATTTTTAAAAACTTCTCCACTGACTCAATAAAAGCAACCAAATCTACAGTTAGTTCTATATATGAACGTGCCACAAACACAATACAATAGGGCTCAGGTAATAGTCTTGCATTCGGGATGGTGAAAGGAAAACTTCTGGTCTCCTTTGAGATCCTCTTCTTCCAGATGTGATCCAAAGCCGTGTCTCACACCAGAATGGACAGTGGTCTTCTTCCATACTTGTCTTAAAGTATCCACGCTCGGATTGGTCACTTCCTTATTTCAGAAAAAAATTGCAGAAAAAATTTAGTCTTTAAAGTTGCGCTGACTCAAAGTTAACTTGAAGTGCTGCTTTAATCAGTTCTTTCAGATCTGAGATATTCTGTTTCCTTCACTTTGTAAGTTAAGAATGATGATGTTTCATTTTTTTGGACTTAAAGTTCTCAGCAATATTTACACTTTGCCTCGGGCTCCTCTTCTCCACCTCAAACAACATTCTTTGATACTTGTCTGATTTTAATCTACACTGTTTCTTGTGTCACATTTACTTCACTTTGGGGGCTCGAACCCCCTATTCAAAAAAAAGGAATATGAACATTGCACAAAAGCAAAGAAGCCATTACAGGTACCTGAGTCATATAACTAAACCTCCTCTGTAGCTGCTGCTGATGGCATTTCTCTTTACCCTTATTTCTTGAGGGACTATACGATGAGAACTTTCTCTCTCAGCTTTGTTGCCTTTTATCATATGAAATGTGGAGAAACTTGGTCCAAGATTCTTCTCCATGGTTTGTGCCAGATCATCACGTATGATGACCTTGAAAGTATTCTCAAGGCAAATCAACAGTATCTCAGAGAACAGAGTTTCAGGGGTTATTTCTTCCTTGGGGTACCCCCGTAGACCATTATGCACTTTGAAGATTGAGTGTGGTCCTTTGTAGATGCAAGGATAGAATTCTACTAAATGATGGGGCTCTGCAGAGAATATTAAAGAAACTGGGTCTATTCAAAAGTGAGGGGAACGACTTCTTGGTCAATATAGATCATTTCTAGAATTACAAGAGCAATTTTGCTGAACTTGGAGAAATTATACAATAAAAAATAGTCAAGAGTCCTTAGTCCAGGCATTATAAAACTGCTGATTATGCACTTTTAACCTCTTGCTACATTTAGCTGTGGGTGAGCTGCCAGGCCGACTTTCGGCATTAACTTCTGTACCTTCAGCTTTTGATCGACAGAAAGGGTAAACTTCTTCCCACCAAGTAGGAGAAATATTTTCCCCAAAATTCAGTAAGAACAAATTACTCATTAAGGGGAAAAATAAATTACAAATCACTTCTTCAGGAGAGACCTGGAAAAATATTTCCATATCTTTTCAAAATGAATGTTTCTCTAGTATCGTTTTTTTTTGTCAACTCGAGGAGGAACTCCACAGGATGCTTTTAACAGTTGACACATCCTTCTCAGTTTTTTCAATCATGTTTCTGTCATTTTCTGGGGCCCATATCAAAACAGCTCTATTTCTGCTTCAGCTCTTCACCTATTCTCCCCTTCACTCTGCCGCAGACTCAGTGACGGATAATTTTGATGAGGTACCACCCAGAAATGTCTTCGCACCATTGTTTTCAATCGTTTTTATAACTGAGCCCATCTGCTCTTTTCCCCCCGCCCTGTTTCCTGTTGGGCGAGACATTTCTGAAACAGTGCGGGAAAGAAATGCGATCCTGCATCACTGTCCTGTGTGTGCTATGCATTAATTTTCAAGCTGCTTTGCTCTGCAGCATTCACTTCTCCAGGAAAATGGCAAAGTGTTGATGCCTTGAGGGCCTGACTTGGCTTTTTTTTCTTAATCATAAGTAATTAGAGAAACTGCCACATGTTGTTTTGGGTACTGTTTGAGTTCAGAAATGCTGTGAAAGGGGGATATATACAGCCGGATTAAAGATATCCGAAGGCAAATTAGTATCTTCAAAACCTCAAATGGGTTGATTTGTTACTTCAACCCACTCAACAACACCTGGCTCCACATAAAATTGAAGACTCAGCCCAAGAGAAAAATATGTAACGAGGCACCAAAAAGGAATCATAGCTCAGTCTCATTCTCCGCTGTACAATTAACCTTCTAGACAGGAAGATGGCTATATGTGGGACAAGGCGTGCCATTAAGGCCCCCCAAAATCCCTTCCTCCCTCTTCTGCAGTACCCCAAGTGCCCTTTAGGAATTACTCTTTAGGGTCTTAAAACCGTCTTAATTACTAAAACTCTGTGTTTAAATTGTCAGTATCTTCCTCAGATGATACTTCTGCAGGGGTAAATTTCATTTAATTGTCTAAACAAGTCTGCTAGCCAGGAGGGAAACGGTTAAAAAGTCGGCTTAAATGGGTTTCTGGGTTGGGGGAGCAGGAGCAGCAAGAAAAAGGGCAGGAAGGTTGACAAGCTAATAGTGAGTCACCAAAAGCCCAAAGTAGACTCTTAGGATCTCAGTGAGGGATGGAAATTAAAGATGATCTAATGACCACTTGCGTTCCTTATCCATGCGGCAGGTGGCTACCTAGCTTACAGTTTTTCCTAATGCAGTTAATTGCAGTGAACCTACTGAAACTTTTTGTCCCAGCATTAACCACTGTTAAATTCAGTCTGTCCGATAAGCGCTTTATTATGTCCATGGCATAAAGAATACTTCCACTACCTTCCCAGGTAAGCACCAGACACTCCCTAGGAGTTCTAGTCATAGTCCCATCTGGGCAACACAGAGCGAGGAGACTCAAAGAATGAAGAGGCCATTGGGGCTCAGGACATACAACCCCGAAACAGGGCAGCTTGGCATATTGAATGTCTTGAGCTGAAAGAGTTTGAGGAAATGGTAGAAGCAGAAAGGTCACTTTGATCTCCTGTCCACCCTCCTTGCCCTGCTTCCCTGAAAGAGATCATAAAATCCTCATGTGAGAGGGGCCCTCCCTGTACCTAGAGGAAAGGGGTGGATACATAAAAAAAGAACCCTAACAAACAGGTCTTGCTAAGGTTCCCCCCAGTTTATTACCATGACCCCATAGTCCTTAACCTATCATATTCTTCCATGACTACCCACTCCTCATCAAACCTAGCAAAAAATACAAAGTCTGTTTCTTTGATTCTTCATTTCCTTGGGAAGGATCCCTTGTCCCATAAAACGTATTTAAATAAATGCGTAGGCTTTTCTCCTGGTAGTCTGTCAGGTTCATTTTCACACCCAGCCACGGACCCTAACAGGATCAAGGAAAAACCTTTTTCTCCACTAGGAGACTAAAGCAATAGGCAGCAAAATCGGAGATCTTTTCAATTGTATCAGCTTCTCCCGTACATTTCTGAACTAAATCAGGGTGGGATCCTGTAGCTTCATGGCCAGGGACTATAGAAGTTGCTATTTCATGGTTTATCTCTCAGGTGTGCCCATGTCTATCTGAACACTAAGAGCATACAGCATGCTTATAAAGCTACATCACAGTATAATTTTGCATTTACCTTGGGCAGAGATAGGATATTACCAAATACTTCATTCTAAAAGGAGTTGTTGAACTCCAAATGCCTCCTCAACTATATACTTCCAACCTCTGGATCTTAAAAAGAATTCAATGTCAAGACCCTTTATGACTCTGAGAACACACACACACCACCTCCATCCCCACAAATAATAACAATGACTACGTACAATAATGGTCAAGAACGTATAGTCACGGCAACAACCAGTGGTCTGCCAGTCTCCTTGTGTGTGAACTCTGACCTACAGGACTGGCATTTTCGTGGAAACCTGAGACTATTTCCAGGAACATCAGATCATGAAGGGATGACGTGAACCAGGAGAAAAATGTCTTGAAGCAGCTCTCAGCCCTCTGCCATCTCTAGCTGAGGACTGGGGAGCACAGAGCCCAGCAGGGGAAGATGATATGATCTTGTGCAAATCATTCATGAACGCCAATCCTCAGTTTATGTTATTGTAAAAAGTGAGAGAGACACTCCACAAGAGGTTTTCGGTCCTCTCTGTGGAGGCTTTTAGTTTCTGTAACGCCACCTCAAGGGTCACTGCAGGGTTGTGGGGAGAGAGCAGTTGGGTGAGGCTGTAGTCACACCCTGTCCCTTCCCCTACACCCCTCCCCTTACCAGAGGAAAGGCCTCGAGATGCTGGAACAACCTCCCCAAAGCACAGCTTTCACCATCAACATCCTTCTCAAAAAGGACCCACACTGTCCTGAAAATAAAGTCAGACTTCAGGTCCGTAATACTGTACCCCAGTTTACGTCCCCAAATGTCTCAGATTTTAAGCCGATGCCTTTGTTTATCTGTCCTTATGCCATGAATGCCTTGTTTGACAATCTCTGCCTTTGAACATTTTCCCCATTTCTCAAACTCCAGGCCAAGAAATATTTTTTTGTACCCCTGAAACCTTCCCTTTCCTGTTTTCCCACTTGTTGCCCATTCTTTCTCACCATGATGTCACTCCTTCATGTTTATAAATTTGTGGAGCACGGTGGGGTGTGCGTGTCTAGAAGAGGAGGGAGATTCCTCTAGCAAACGGAAACATTTCTCAGATAAGCACCTATTCGTGTCTATATTTTCACACGTGTGTGTACTCAGTAAATGTGTGTTGAACAGAAAAGCATTTCTCATAGAAAGTCCTACAACTCAAATATGTATAAAAATCACCTGGATTGAATTACCTAAGGGTTCTTTCTAGTGTTCAAGCTGTGGAGTTCATGTGAAGTGTTAATTCCATGTGAACTTGTGCATTCATGCAGATACACCTGTAGTGATCGATCAGAATGCAGTGTTCTCGTAGAAACTGCCTAACATGACACTTGTCGGTAAAGCCTCTCTGGTGATGGCCTTTTGGGTAAAATAAGTAACAGCAGTTCAGTTCTTGTCACTGAAGTTGTTCCATGAGGTTGTGTAGCTAGAAGGACATCGCAAATTGCTGTGGTTCAGCTTTGGACCTCCTCCTCTTCTCACCCAAGCGCCAGACTCTGTAGTATCTGTGCTCTCAAATATTCCTCCTAGTCCCCAAGGGATATTGCACATGTGATCAGGATAAATCTGTGCCATCTGGATATTATGTTGTCCTGCCAGGTCTCCACTGGAGATCTGCTGTACCCATCGGGTATTTCAATGCTCCTTGAGTAGCTGCAGTTTCCTGCCAGGGTTCTGTTGAGTCAGCTACCCTAGCTAATTGCCTAGAAAAGCAATACTCTGCCTGGGGTGGTGACTCCTGATGCTTCCCAGGGGGCTAAAACAGCACTGTTTTTCTTTCAGTTCTCACAAAGTCCTTTATGAGACTGATTTGTTTAGTTTCTGATCCTTTTCTTCTTTTTGGAGGTACTGAACAATAATTCTTGGGTCCAGGAAAGGGGAACAAGGTATGTACTTCTACCCTCCTACTGTCTTCTGTCTTGTGTATAATTCTCTGTGTTCTCTCTCACTCTGTGTGTGTATGTGTGTGTATACACACACACATATATATATACACACATATACTTACATTATAACACACACACATATATAAATGCTCTTGGTCAGAAAAAAAAAACTACAAAATAACCACAACAAAGCCAGAATAAGAAAAACAAACAAAATGCATGCTTATCCATGCTAACAGCCATGCAGATACCTCAAAAGGTCAACATTTAGCAGGAAACCCAAATTCTGAATTCCAGGTCTGAGTTAGTAGGGAATCGTATTTATAGAATCTACCTCTGTCACCCAAGAACTCTTCATTTTACAAACATCTTCAAGCTTCATGGTTGGGTTTTTTATGTCATTTGTTGAACAGTCCATTTTTGTTCTATACACCTTACATTTAACACCCAAAATAACACTGTGAGGTTGAGGTTCTTATTCTTATACACTTCTCTTTCAAAGTTACCTCAGAGTGACTTTAGTTTGATTTTTCCCATTTCAGTTGCCAACAAGAAGTAGGTCCCCAAAGTTCATATTGCAGGAGTCAGATACTTCCACATAAATAAATCTTCATGTACTTACATCTTCTCTGCACTAGAGTCTCTAAATCCAAAATAAGAAGGAAGACATACATTTTGGTTTTTTCTGCACCCATTCATACCACACAACTTGACCTGATGTTGACTTTGGCAAGAGGGGAAAAAAGGCTTTATCTGTGTGTGGGATGAATAATGTAACATGAACAGAATTAGAAATGGAGTGACTGATTAAACTATTGATTACCTCCCAGCTTAAACTAACATGTCAGATGGTTTAAACCACAGAAACCGCATTCAGATAATTAGGTAGAGAATCTGATCTATACCCAGAGGAAAACAAAAATGTAAAGTGCTAGAATCTCTTGCAGCAGCCTGCACAGGGAAGGTTACCCAAGCTGATCAAATTCTCCCAGGTGTTAGCTGAAGAATGAAGGCACAGACAAGGCCAGGTGTGTTCATATTATGAGAATGTCCTTTTCTGAATTTATTTCTGAGTTAGTATAGGTGTGTTGTATTAGAAAAAACTACGGGTATAGAAGAGTTCTATTAAAACCACCCCAGAAACTGTAGTCACCAAATCTGGGTCAGAGAAGAGAAGATAAAAAAGTTGATTCCATCCCAGAGAGCAGTGATACAGTATCTGCTGAGAGCAGAAGTAGTAGTTAGAATGAAAAGTGAAATGGTCTTTACTGTGGAATAGGGTAGAGCTTGAAAAGGAAAAGAGGATTACGGGAAGAGAGAAGCTATGAATAGGTCCAATTGACTAGCGTATGTGACTGCCAACTTAGGAATTTTTCTCGTTCAGAGAAAATCCCAGTTCTTTACACTTATTGTCCCCCATACTATTTGCTGCCCAGCTCTTGCTCCAGTTTCCCCTGAATTTATCACACTATTAGTTCATTTCTTTAATAAAACACCTTTTCCCTTTTCCCCCATTTCTCCCCAACTAACTCTAACCTTCTCTCTTCATCTCTTCTGTGATTTCTTTGTTGGTAAATTCCCTCTTGAAAGTTAAACATCAAGTCACTTAGCCTTTCTTAGTTCTAACTAGTGAATATAAAAGACTCCATCCAGCAGCCCACGAACACCACTTGGATGTCTTCCCTCTGGGGCACGCAACATTGTCAAGATAAATCTGTATCTTATTCCTTGTTTGTCAGCAGAGCATAGCACTTTTCCTTCAGTTGGCTAATATAAATTTGTCCCAGTCTCTCTAGTTTAAAAGTAAGTACAATAGAAGCACAACCAGAAGTTCTGATTTCTCTTCCATTCTTGAAAATTTCTGCTGTTATTCCAAAGCATGACAAAAAGAGAAGATGTAATAATATTATGTATCAGCTTTCCTCAGAATTCTCATTCCTTATGGTATATCTTAAAGTCTTCCAAATAGTCCCATCTTCTTACATTTAAATGCAAAAATAAATTTCCATGCAAATATTACATACCCAAACACTTCATATTATTATGATAATTTTATTCCTTCTTGCAACAAATATTCATTGAGCATCTACTAAGGGTCAGGTACTATTCTGCTGTTGGTGATGCTGCAGTATCCAAAACAAAGGCCCTGACCTAAAGGAACTGAAATTCTTCTGCTACCGACAATTGTGATGATTAAAGAAGGAGGTCCAGAGAAGTGGGTGACCCTTCCAAAATTTGATAATAGCAAACTAGCTTTGGATACTCCAGAAGCCTTAATGCAGTGTCTTTGGTAACAAACATCGGGAAGAGGAGTTTATAGCATTAATTTTTCTCCTGATTACTTTCAGCCACAAATTCTTTTCTACAGAAAGAATTGGGTAATATATGAAAGTATTTAATTCAGAGGTCCCGCATTTGTCTACATACCTAAAACAACCCAGTTATCCAAGGCAGACTCCAGCCCCACTATCGGTGGTTATCATGATTCCGGCCATGTAGAGAAACTTGTTTACCGGATAATGAGGTTCAATTGAATCGAGCAACTAGAAAGAATGTTCGTCATCCTGGATTGTGTCATTAGGCACAGCCTACTGTGGAAAGTGGTTTTTCAAGTAAGTGCTAACAATATACACACACGCATAACAGCTTTAAAAAATGGGTCAGGATTGTAGAGCAAGGAATTGTAGACCTCTGAGTATGACTCCCTTATAAACTGCCACTGGGCCAACACATCCCTCCCTGTGCCACCAAAAAGCTTCATCTAAAGAAGAAATTCACATTTCACTCTACCCTGCCCTACCTCCATGCTTCCTCACTAATAGTGTAGGAGAAATATTTTCTTATATTTGTAAAGAGGGAGACAAGCTTTTAGAGTTCTTCAACATACGTCCTCACCCTCCTTCTGGTCCTCTGTTTCTTTTCCTACTTGTTTTTCTGTTTCTCATTGTCTTTTGGTTCCACCAATCTAAATGCCACTAGAATTTATCCTTTTGTCTCCATCACCACTGTCATGATACAAGTTTTGCTAATATCGAATTGATACGTGTTTCCCAAATAGTCTCTCACTATATACCAATTCATCACCTATCCTGGAGCTAGAATGATCTTTTCTAAGTGACTAAACCAGTTTCACTACCTTCCCTGCTTAAAATTCTTAAGCTCTATATAAGAAAGTCTGAAGACAACATAGTATATAAAACTCACCATGATATAATCCTGAACCATTTTTTAAAGCTGTTCTACGTGTGTGTGTGTGTATGTCAACTTCAGACATGCCAAAGTATTTGCAGTTCCTCAAAATCACCAGTGTTTTTCTGCCTCCAGACATTTGCAAATGTGCACTCTGTACCTGAAATTCCAGTTCTTCTTTCATTGACTCTAGGCGTATGTGGTGAATACCTTACACATCAAACCTCATCTAAAATGTAAATGTCTCAAAATTTTCTTGTGTTGGTCACCTTAGGCTATGTATTCCACAGGTAACAAATGACCCCAAATCGTAGACGCTTATAACAAAATTTTATATATTTTTAATTGAAGTTTAGTTGATTTATAATGTGTTAATTTCTGTTGTGCAGCAAAGTGATTCAGTTATACATATATATACATTATTTTTTTACATTCATTTCCATTATGGCTTATCAAAGAGGATACTGAAAATATCAACAGTTCTCTGTGCTATATAGTAGGACCTTGTTGTTTATCCATTCCATATATAACTTACATCTGCTAACCCCAACCTCCCCTACTCCATCCCTCCGCCAAACCCCTCTCCCTTGTCAACCACAGCCTGTTCTCTATGTCTGTTTCTGTTTCATAGGTAGGTTCATTTGTGTCATATTTTAGATTCCACATATAAGTGATATCATATGGCATGTCTTCCTCTTTGTAACTTATTTCACTTAGTATGACAACCTCTAGTTGCATCCATGTTGCTGCACATGGCATTATTTTGCTCTATTTTATGGCTGAGTAGTATTCCATTGTATATATATACCACATCTTCTTTATCCATTTATGGACATTTACATTGTTTCCGTGTCTTGGCTATTCTGAATAGTGCTGCTGTGAACATAGGGATACATGTATCTTTTTGAATTAGAGTTTTGTCTGGATATATGCAAAGGAGTGGGATTGCTGGGGCATATGGTAATTCCATTTTTAGTTTTCTGAGGAATCTCTGTTATGTTTACAATGGTGACTGTACCAGCTTACATTCCCACCAACAGTGTAGGAGGGTTCCCTTTTCTCCACATCCTATCCAGCATTTGTTATTTGTAGAGTTTTTAATGATGACCATTCTGACAGGTGTGAGGTGGTACTTCACTGTAGTTTTTTTTTTTTTTTTTTTTTGGTGCATGGGCTTAGCTGCTCTGTGGCATGTGGGATCTTCCTGGAGCAGGGATTGAACTCATGTCCTCTGCACTGGCAGGCGGATTCCCAACCACTGCGCCACCTAGGAAGCCCTTCACTGTAGTTTTGATTTGCATGTCTCTAATAATTAGCAATGTTGAGCATCTGTTCATGTGTTTTTTGCCCATTTGTATTTCTTCTTTGGAGAAATGTCTATTTAGGTCTTCTCTCCTTTCAGTTGGGTTTTTCTGTTGTTGTTGCTGAATTGTATGAGATGTTTGTATATTTTGGAAGTTAAGCCCTTATTGGTCATATCATTTGCAAATATTTTCTCCCATTCTGTAGGTTGTCTTTTTTTTGTTTAGTTGGTTGGTTGGTTTCCTTTGCTGTACAAAAGCATGTAAGTTCGATAGGTACCATTTGTTTATTTTTGTTTTTATTTCTACTGCCTTAGGAGACTGACCTAAGAAGACACTGTTACAATTTATGTCAGAGAATGTTTTGCCTATGATCTCTTCTTGGAGTTTTATGGTGTCATGTCTTAGGTTTAAGTCTTCAAGCCATTCTGAGTTTATTTTTGTGTATGGTGAGAGGGTGTGTTCTAACTTCATTTATTTGCATGTGGTTGTCCATCTTTCCCAACATCACTTGCTGAAGAGACTGTCTTCCCCATTGTATATTCTTGCCTCCTTTGTCAAAGATTAATTGACTGTAGGTGTGTGGGTTTATTTCTGTGTTCTCTCTCCTGTTCCATTGAACCATATGTCTGTTTTTGTGCCAATACCATGCTGTTTTGATTACTATAGCTTTGTAGTATTGTCTAAAGCCTGGGAAGGTTATGCCTCCTACTTTGTTCTTTTTCTTCAGAATTTCTTTGGCAAGTCTGGGTCTTCTATGGTTCCATATAAATTTTAGGATTATTTGTTCTAGCTCTGAAAAATGTCATGGGTAATTTTATAGGGATTACATTAAAGCTGTAGATTGCTTTGGGTAGTATGGCCATTTTAACAATATTAATTCTTCCAATCCAAGAGCATGGGATATCTTTCCATTTCTTTGAATCATCTTCAGTTTCCTTTATTAATGTTTTATAGTTCTTTGTGTATAAGTGTTTCACCTCCTTGGAATAAAATATCCCTAAGTATTTTATTTTGGGGGTGTGATTTTGAAATTTTTCTTTTTTTATATATCCCTTTCTGATATTTCATTGTTAGTATATAGAAATGCAAGCAACTTTTGTATGTTAATCTTGTTTCCTTCTACCTTGCTGAATTTTTCAGTTCTAGTAGTTTTTGTGTGAAGTCTTTAGGGCTTTCTATATATAGAATCATGTCATCTGCATATAATGACAATTTTACCTCTTCCCTTCCAATTTGGATACATTTTATTTCTTTTTCTTGTCTGATTGCTGTGCCTAGGACTTCCAATAGTGTGTTGACTAGAAGAGGTGGGAGTGAGCATCCTTGTCTTGTTCCAGATTTTGTCAGGAAGGCTTTTAGCTTTTCACCATTGAGTATTATATTGGCTATAGGTTTGTCATAAATAGTTTATTATGTTGAGGAATGTTCCCTCTATACTCACTTTGATAAGACTTTTTATCATGAGTGGATGTTGAATTTTGTCAAATGCTTTTTCTGCATCTATTGAGATGATTATGTGGTTTTGTCTTTTGTTTCTGTGATGTATCACATTGATTGATTTGTGTGTGTTGAACCATCCTTGTGAACTTGGGATGAATCCCATCTAGTTATGGAGTATAATTTTTTATGTGTTGTTGGACTCAGTTTGCTAATATTTTGTTGAATTGTTTTCTATTTTTTTAATCTCTATTTCCTCTGATCTTTATTATTTACTTCCTTCTGCTGACTTCAGGTTGTTCTTTTCCTAATTCTTTTAAATGGTAAGTTAGTTGTTTGAGATTTTTCTCTTTTTTTGAGGAAGGCCTGTATTATGAACTTCCCTCTAAAGACTGCTTTTGCTGCATCCCGTAGATTTTGTATGGTTGTGTTTTCATTGTCATTTATCTCAAGGTATTTTTTTTTAACTCTTTATTGGAATATATTTGCTTTACACTCTTGTACCCATCTCTGAGGTACACCAAAGTGAATCAGCTGCATCTACACACATATCCCCATATCCCCTCCCTCCCACAACTCCCCCCCCCCCACCTTCCTCGTCCTGGCCCTCCAGGGCATCTCCCATGAAGTTGATCTCCTTTTGTTATACAGCAGCTTCCCACTAGCTATCTATTTTACAGCTGGCAGTGTAAATATGTCTATGCTACTCTCTCACCTGGTTGATTTCTAGTTTCATGCTATTTTGGTCAGAAAAGATTCTCAAGATAATTTCTATACTCAAATATGTTGAAGCTTGTTTTGTGCCCCCCCAAGTATGTGGTCTGTCCTAGACAATGTTCCACATGCATTTGAAAACAATGTGTATTCTGTTTTGTTTTGGATATAATGACCTGAAAATATCAATGAAATCTAACTGTTCTATTGTATCATTTAGGATCTCTGTTGTCTTATTGATTTTCTGTCTAGAAGATCTGTCCATTGATGTTAGTGGCATGTTAAAGTCTCCTACTATTATTGTATTCCTGTCAGTTTCTCCCTTTATGTCTGTTAGTATTGGTTTTATGTATTTGGGTACGCCTGTATTAGGTGCATATATGTTGATGAGTGTAAAATCCTCTTGTTGTATTGATCTTTTTATCATTAGATAGTGTCCTTCTTTTCCTTTATGGCCTTTGTTTTAAAGTCCATTTGTCTGACATGAGTATTGCAGCCCCCACTTTCTTGTCATTTCCATTTCCATGAAATATCTTTTTCCATTTCCTCACTTTCAACCTATGGGTGTCTTTCTTTTGCCCTAAAGTGGGTCTCTTGTAGGCTCTTGTTTTTGTTTTTTTTTATCCAGTTTGCCACTCTGTGTCTTTTGATTTGAGCATTTAGTCCACTGACATTTAAGGTCATTTTTTTTTGATAGGTAAGAAGTGGATTTATTTAGAGAAACACACACTCCGCAAACAGTGTGTGGGCCATCTCAGAAGGCAAGAGTAGCACCAGGGTAAGGGGTTGTCAGTTTTTATAGGAGTTGGTAATTTCATAGGCTGAGTGAGAAGAGTATTCCAGATATTTTGGGGAAGGGGTGGGGATTTCCAGGAATTTAGGCCACTGCCCACTTTTTTACCGTTATGGTTACCCTTGGAACTGTCCTGGCGTCTGTGGGTGTGCCATTTAGCTTGCTGATGTGTCACAGTGAGTGTATACTGAGGCTAACGTTCTAGTGGAAGTCCACCATCTTGGACCTGTTTGTTTCTAATCAGTTTATGTCATGTCCTCAGGCTATGTCATTCTTTCAAAGGTTGTGCCCTGTCCCCTTCCCTCCTGTTTCATAATAGATATGTATTTATTGCCATTTTAACCTTGTTTTCTAATTGATTTTATATTTCTTCTTTTCCCCTTTCTATTTTTGTTTTTTCTTCTGTGGTTTGATAAGTTTCTCCTGTAACATAGTCTCCTCTTTTTGGTTTTTGTGACTCTATTGTATGGTTTTGATTTGTGGTTGCCCTGTTTTTCAAGTATGTTAACCCCATCTTCATATACGCTCACACACATTCTAGGAAATGAAAAAAAATCTATATTTTCTTATTCCCCTCCCCCACATTTTATGAGTTTGACGTCCTCCTTTATATCTTCATGTTCATTCTTTTGCTGTTCATGTGGTCATCACTTTCACAGAAATTTTTTGGTTTTTTCTTTAATCTGTGTACTGCCTTATTGAAGTGATTTGCTTTCCAATTGTGATTTTCTCTTTCCTATATATTCTTCTTTTCTATTTAGAGAAGACCTTTCACTGTTGCCTTTAGGATAGATTTACTGTTCCTGTATTCTTTTAGTTTTTCTTGTCAGAAAAATTCTCTCTCCTTCTATTATTGTAAATGATAATCTTGCTGAGTATCCTAGGTTGAAGATTTTTCCCTTTCAGGATTTGTCTATATCTTGCCACTTATTTCTGGCTTGCAGTGTTTTTCTGTTGAGAAATCAGCTAATAGCCCAATGGGGGTTCCCTTGTAATTAACTCTTTGTTTCTCTCTTGCTGCCTTTAGAATCCTCTCTTTAACTTTTGCCATTTTTAGTACAGTATGTCTTGGTGTAGGTCTGTTTGGGTTTACCTTGTTTGGGACCCTCTGTGCTTCCTGTACCCTGATATGTTTCCTTCTTTAGGGTTGAGCAGTTTTCAGCCATAATTTCTTCATATACATTTTTGATCCCCTTCTCTCTTTCTTCCCCTTCTAGAATCCCTATTATATGTAGATTGGCATGCTTTTTATTATCCCATAGTTCTCTTATATTGCTTTTTTTTTTTCCATTTGCCTTTCTGTCTGCCATCATAATTGGGTGATTTCCATCATTCTATCTTCCAGGTCACATATTTATTCTTTTGCATTATTTATTCTGCTGTTCATTGCCTTTAGTTCAGTTTTCATCTCAGCAAGTGAGTTTTCCAATTTTTCTTGGTTCTTTACAGTTTCTAGTTCCTTTTTACAGTACTCTGCATTTCTGTTGATAGCCTGTCATAGTTCATTATTTTCATTATCTCCTTTTTGAAATTGGTTTCTGTTAGACTGAAGAGGTCTGTTTCATTGTTTGTTCTTTCAGGGGAATTCAGTTAGTCTTTTAACTGGGAATGGTTCCTCTGCTTTTTCGTTTTACTTATATTTGTCTTATTCTGTGAGTTTAGGAGAAACAATTATCTCCTGTGGTCTTGGAGGTCTATTTATATGTGGGAGCGTCCCTGTGTGGCTTGTGTGGGCTTAATATTTTTGGTGTGAGGGATCTTTTTAGTATGGATGCCTGTTACCTCTTAGCTCAGCATGTGCTGGCTGTTATCCCCTTGATAGTGGGTGTGCGGATGCAGCAGTGGTGCCTGGTCCTGCAGTTCTCCGTGGAAGTGGAAGCTCACGTGCACCCCCAGAGCATGTGATGGGAGTGGTGGCAGCTCAAGACTGCTCCTGCGTGGCTCACATGGCTCCTGAACCCCGGGGAGCAAAGGCAGTGGCTCTCAACCACTCTCAGAGCTTTTGTTGGTGATCCTGCTACCTGAGAGCTTGCTCAGGGAAAAAGGC
Source organism: Hippopotamus amphibius kiboko (assembly GCF_030028045.1). Taxonomy (NCBI): domain Eukaryota; kingdom Metazoa; phylum Chordata; class Mammalia; order Artiodactyla; family Hippopotamidae; genus Hippopotamus; species Hippopotamus amphibius. Next base: position 9,570,037 of record NC_080194.1, read on the forward strand.
TGTAAAGGTGGGTCCTTTCCCTTGTGCACTGCTCACACAATGGAGCCTGCCTCTAAGGTGGCCTAGGCTTCCTCTGCACACACCCTCAGGCAAGGTCGCGATTCCAGCCCCTTCAGGCTGTTTCTGCATAGCTCACCCCAGTCCCTTCCCAGGGTCTGATCTCTGAAGCCTGAGCAGACACATGTCTTAGTCAGGGGAGAGCAGGGCAGTAGCACTGACCATCTGTGCAGGTCATTCTCTGTTCTAGCTGCTACAAACCAGTTACTGTGATCTCCTCCGAGGCTCCCAAGTTCCCCCTCTTTCCTGACTAACCTCCCTGCCAGTGAGGGGAATTCCCAGGGTGCAGGAGCTTTTCCTCTTTCACAGCTTCCTCCCAGTCTTTTTTTTTTTTTTTTTTCTTTTTCCTTTTGTCCTTACATGGAGATTTTCTTGGTCTTTCAGAGGTCTGAGATCTTCTGCCAGCGTTCAGTAGATATTCTATGAGAATTGTTCCACGTGTAGATGTATTTTTGATGTATTTGTGGGAGGAAGTGAACATCATTTCCTGCTACTCCACCATCTTGATCACTCCCCTCAAAACTTTCAAATTTGGTGTTTGTGGTTGTGTCCATCATAGGTCAGTTGTAGGGGAGCTCTGCCTCAGCTTGAACATCTAAGAGCAACACTGAAGGCACACCTCTCTCTTGTCTGGTTCATGCCAGTTTCCTGGAAGAGTTAAAATAGAGATGGTTGAACCATAGGATGGCTCCTAAGGCTTCTGCTGAGAAGTGGAACACACAACTTCCACTCATATTTCTCTGCACAAAGCAAGTCAAATGGCCAAATGTAACATCAGTTGGGCAGGAAATTTAATCCTCCTTTCAGGGAGGGGCTGGGAGGGAAGGACCTGGTAGGAAGAAAGAGTAAATATTTTAGAAAATGATCTGCCATACCTCCCTTTGGAAAGCTACCTTAAAAAAAAAAAAAAAAAGAAAAGAAAAACCCATGCTTTTCCATAACATATATTGTGTATTTATTTATACATCTATATGCTATGGAAAATATATAATCATAGTAAATATCACGTGGTTATAGATATTTACCTATCAGTGTTTCTTAAGCTTATGAACTATAGAAATCCATCTCATAGATAATGCCTGGTAAAAGCTCCTGTAATAGTTTCAAATGGAATACTATTGGGGGAACACTGCTACTGGTCCAAAACTAGTTTGTTAATGGATGATTTTCTTTTGAAAATTCATTTGAATTTTTTCTTTTGAAATTTCTTTGAAAATTCAAATTTTTATTTCATTTCTGTGCTTGTATTAAAGTACAGCTCCACAAAACTGTTTTTGTGTCTAGGCACCCATTTCACTTTCTAGGTAACATTAGCAAGAGAGAGAGAACATTTCTTATAGTGCCTTTTTCTACTCCCACCTCTCATCTGTACTATTGTTGGTAGTCCCAGAAAGGAATTTTGAACCGATTTGTACCATCATATTTACTAAATGAATACTTACTAAACATCTATATATCAGGCATTGTTTTAGGTACTGGGAATATAATAGTTAAAAAAAAGATAATTGATTCATGAATTACAAATTCTAATAGAAGGGAGACCAACAATTTTTTAAAAATTAAAATATGAGGTTTGTCACTGAACTGGTACAACAAATAAAATATGGAAAGGGGATAGAGAGTGATATGGCAAGGGGATTGCAATTTTAAATACAATGTTGAGGAAGTGCTTCACTGATGTGAAGATATTTGAGCAAAGACCTGAAGGAGATGAGAAACAAAGCTCTGAGATTATATGGGGGAAAAAACATTTCAAGCCAAGAGAACAGCAGGTACAAAGGCCCTGAGGTATGAACCCACTTGCCCATTTGAAGAGTATTGGGAATTTTAGTGTGACTGACATGGACTGATCGAGGAGGACTGCGGAACAACAAGTCAAGAGGAGCATAGGGCCAGGTCATGTTGGGCTCAGTAAGCCATGTAAGGACTTTAGTTTATTCACTGAATGATATGAAAAACCAAGAGAGGGTTTTGAGCTTCAAGATGAAATGAGCTAACTTACATTTTACAAATATCATCCTGGCTGCTGGGTTGACCAGAGAAGAGAAACAGCAGAATCAGGACAGCCAGTTGGGCCTATTGTATTAATTCAGCTGAGAGATGGTGGTGGCTGAAACAAAAATGTTAGTGGTGGAGAAAGTAAGGGCGATATTCTAATTGTAGATACTGGAGGTAGACCCATGGGACTTGCTTTTAAAGGAAATAGTGTATTTAGATATTTCAAATGCTTCAAAGATTTTAGCCTGAGTAACTAGACAGCTGGCAGTGCCATCTACTGAGATGGGTGGGGGATCAGAAGTGTAGTTTTGAACATGTTAAGTATGAGAGGGCAGTTAGGTGGAGCCATCGGCTCGGCCTTTAATTACTCAAATCTAGAGTTTAATTTAGTGCTCAGACTGAAAACACTGATTTCAGAAAGGAAAGCAAACAGGTGGTATTTAAAGCCATAGGACTGGGGCTTCCCTGGTGGTGCAGTGGTTAAGAATCCTCCTGCCAATGCAGGGGACGCGGGTTCAAGCCCTGGTCCGGGAAGATCCCACATGCCGCGGAGCAACTAAGCCCATGCACCACAGCTACTGAGCCTGCACTCTAGAGTCCACGAGCCACAACTTTTGAGGCCGCATGCCACAACTACTGAAGCCTGTGCGCCTAGAACCTGTGCTCTGCAACAAGACAAGCCACCGCAATAAGAAGCCTGCGCACTGCAATAAAGAGTAGCCCCTGCTCGCCACAACTACAGAAAGCCCGTGCACAGCAATGAAGATCCAATGCAGCCAACAAATAAATTAATTAAAGAAAGATTAAAAACAGATTTGCAATCCTGTATTTCAATTTGGCACGTAATAAGAATACATTAAGTATTTAATAAATGAATGAATCTAAAAAAAATTAAAAATAAGATAAAATGAAGCCATAAGACTGTAGGAGATGCAGCAGTTCAACACTGAGAGCACAGAATCATGATGAGGACCTGGCAGTGGAGACCGAAAGCAGGGTCAATGAGGTAGAAGGAAAGAAGGGGATTAGAGCAGCCTTGAAGAAGGTTTGTGAAGGTAATGAACGCTTCTCAAGGAGAAAAAGGGAGTGATCAACTGTGTCAAGTGCTGCTGATAGATCTGGGAACTGATCATTCGATTCAGTAACTGAGAATTTGCTGGTTATATTGATAAGAGCCATTTCCATGCAATAATATTAGCAAAAGCCAGGTTGAAATAGGTTCGAGAGAGAAAGAGAGGATAAGACTTGGAAGCAATAATTATGTTCAACTCTACGTTGTTCTGTCTTCAGCGAGCACAGAGACGTGGAGTGGTAGCTAGAATGCAATATGTAGGCAAGGGACTTTGGGTTTTTATTTTTGTTTCAGGATTTATAAAAAATATATATTTTGGTAGCAGAAAGCACAGCTTATATAGAACTATACTCCTGTTTTCCAGTTGAAAGAGAAAATTGATCACAGAAGGAACAGATTTATTATTGGATCTATGGCCTTGAATAGTTGAACAAGGAAGGAAAAAAAGTGTTCACATAAAGAGGCTGCCTTAGGAGTATGGAGAGTCCATTTCTGGGAATGAGGGAAAGGCAAGAATTTTGGTTGTAGATGCAGGGAGGTACATATGAGGGTGAGTCAAAAATTATTTGCACTCTGGCTATTGAATTTATGTAAGTTTTAATATAGCAAGTGCAGATGATTTTTGACTCACCCTCATAGATGTGAAGGTGGGAGAAAAATGGCTTTTTCTTTTTAGTGAAGTACAAAGGCAAATCATAAGTTTAGAAAGAGGAGAATGTAGGAAAATTTGCAGGTTTGAGGACAGAGGAGAAAGTAGAAACTAGTTATCTAGTATAAAGGAGAAGGGAATGAAGCAGGGAAATATAACAAAATTACATGGCTACAGTAAGGGACCATTCCTGGTTAGTGTCATAAATTTAAAATAAAACCTGTCAGCACAATTGTGGGTTTTTCCCCTGCAACAATCAGCTGCTTGATTCATGCAACAATCAGGTACATGTAAGTAGGGATTTTCATTAGCCCTGAAATCTTCCAGGCTAAGTGTGATGAAAGATGAGAGGGAAAAGGGTGTGGTGATGGTGGAGGATGGATCTAAACTGGCTTAAAAATAAGAGTGTTATGGAAGGAAAAGTGAAAAGCAGATAGCAGTAATAGACTGTAAATCCTGGTTCAGTTAAAGAAATATTGGAATTAGGGTTCTTGAAGGAGTGAAGTGGGAGAGACAGGAAGTGGTGGTCTGAGATGAGGTGGTTGAAATTGAGATTGAAATTTAAGATTGTAGAGGAACTGAAATGGTCTATGATAAGCCTAGTTTGTAACCACAGAAATGAATAGCTAAGGTAAGGGTAGCACAAGATAATCAAGGGAAAGAAAATTAAAGACCTGGTAAGCCATGGTACTGGAAGGATCATCTACATGGATATTGAAATCGCCTGATTTATACTGGAATAGTATTGGAGAGAGTGACTGTGAGCTTGGAACCAAAATCTCTAAAGAATGAATCTGAGTAATCCAAAGGTCTCAAGGTGACTTCACTAAGGTAGTTGTTAGAAATCTGAGAACATAAGATTATGAGATTAAAAATTAGAGGGTTTGGGGAAGAGGGAGAGTCTGAAAATAGCAATGAGGACCCAAATGACACTGACCCTAATTCCAGGCATAAGGAGTTTTGCATACCAATAGTCACATCTTAAAAGAGAACTGCAAGGGAAAAAATATGCTTAGGAGAGAGGGTCCCATGAGAGAAAGGAGGTGCAGGAAACTGACAGGAGCTTGATGATACAAAGGATTTTGCTGTGGGTGATAGCTTGAAATGTGTGGAACAATATGAAAATCTAGGGGTCTGGGAAGACATTGGCATCTTAGACTGATGTAGACAGGGATGAAGGACAGGATGGGATTTGTCCTCATGTCATCAGGCAGATGGTGTTGATGAGGCTGTAAGTGCCAGACAGGACAGAAGGGTGAGTCCATCCAGGAATACACAGAGCTCTGGAACTTTATATACTAGTGCATGTATGTAATGAATTTATACCTCTGGGTTATTTGTAGAGCAATAGTCAGTTGCATTTTTAGTATTTTTCTTTTTTTTCTTCCATTTTTCAAAAAATGTGTTGACAATTATTATAGCTTGACAATCTGGCACTAAGATTTTTATATCTGAATCTAGAATATTTTTCCTCTCATACTCATGTTTCCACTTTCTCATAAAAAATGTATTTCATCATTTCACACCATGACTAATTTTTGGAATACAAAGAACAGCAATAACTGGTTAGATAGTAGCTACAAAATTTTTTCCTTTGTAAAAAATTTATTTTTATTTTTATTTTTAATCAGTGGAGTGTGGTGACTCAAAGTATATGCTTGGAGTAAAGACTGGCTTCATTTGAATCCAGACTAGGACATGTACCATCTCTGTGACCTTGAATGAGCTTGCCTCAGTTCTCTAACCTGTATAATTGGGACACTGGGAAGGCTGAATGCTTCAATGATTATAAAGCACTGAGACAGTGCTTGGTACATATTAGGCATAATAAGTATCTTATACATAAGTACAGCTAAAATTTAGCATTATTTTTACCATGACTATTAATTGTGTAGTACTTTGAACAGTGGCAAACTACTAAAAGCAAGTTTTCCTTAAAAATCAAGTTGTCACAATTGCTGTCAATTTAGTACACCTGTATGAAGTGTACATTTTTTCCAAGATTTCAAGAGTGTAAGTAAGCACAAGATAGAGGATCTTGTTCTATTTCTGCAACAAGTAAGCCGCATAATTTTGTGAACAAAATTAAAATTTAGTCCTTAGAAGAGTGACCTTCCCTAAGTAGGCATGTAAAATGTATTTAAAACGTTATGGAAATGTATTTTTCTTTCAATACCATCAACTTTAAAAATATCTAGACAGCAGCATTTTTGTTGAATTTCTGAAAGCACAAATATAGTAAAGTAGAATCTCTTGGGAAATAAACGTAAAGGAAGGGGAATTGTTCTACCAGTCAAATGCAAAAACTGCCTAGTATTTATAGGCACATTTTCTATAAGATAGGTTAAGTTTTAGCTTGCACATTTCCTCTTTTACTTAGAACTTTAAAGCTCTCTTAAATACTTTCATTCTTTCTTAACTTCCAGCCGCACTGCCAATTTGGTTGCCACCCCTACATTATTGTTCCTTTAGACATGCTGCTGTCATGAGGTATATTTTATTAAATGACACAAAGGTTTGGTCTTCTGTGAAATGATGATAATTAGCTGGGCTTCAAAGACAGGTAGAAACCTTCCACATGAAAATGATCCTCACCTCATTGAATATGCTTTTTAATTAATGTGCCATTAACTGGCTGACAATAACTCCTAAGCTAATGAACAGACCTGAATGTAATTCAACATTTATTAAGTGGCCTGCATCCCTATTACAACTCTGGCCCATCTCCCCTTCACATAGGTCAGGGTAGGAAAGAGAGAGGGAAAAAAGAACAGGGAGCCAGTTACCTCCATCATCCACCTCTCATTTCCCTCGAATGGCACTTACTTTAATTAACAGAGAGTTAAAATAGTGCAGTCAAAGTCAGCTTATTGGATTTTTAAAGCACAGCGTCCAGAGACTGATTGTTCATTATAATGGCACTTATTAAACTCTCTTAACTACTTCACTTTTGGTAGCAAAGACTCAGCAGAAGACTAAATCAGGCACAGCCCCAGTGATCCAAGGAGCAGCTCTTCATATCAGGTACGGAAAATCAGGTCAGGAAATCAACCTGATAAGACTCTGCTTGTTAAGTTTCCTATTAAGATTCCTCTGGTTGCTTCATTATGTGCTTTTAAAGCAGAAAGTCTCCTTATTTTTCCCTTTACTAATTCAGATTTATTCAGGAATAATTATTGTACCTCGTAGTATAGATAACAGAGAGGTCCTGTGGTTAAAGCACCACAGTGTTATGGGCTATTTTAATAGTTCGAATAAAAAATTGCATTAAACTATATGGAACAGGTGCATTTTTCCCACAAATACTAGTGTTTCTATTCTGGTAAAAACCTTTATTTTCTGATTCACTGTTCCCTCTTTTTTCTTTTGGGGGAGAGCTGCCAAAAGTGTAAAATGTAGCTATCTACAGAGTTCCACATCATTTTGCCTGCCATACATTGATAACATGGTTGCACTAGTAATGATGGAATTCAAAATCATACATTCTGAAATTTCCCTTTTTCTAGAGTTCTGAGTATAGTCTATGTCTTAAATATTGCTATGAAAGCTGAGCTACCATTCAATTAGATGAATTTTGGCAGTTTTCACTAATGAGAATCTGAACATAAGGAGACACAGAATAGTACATCTTATTTTCAGCCCCTTCAGAATCAATAAATGAAGTTCTAGTTTATTCACTTTCACAAATTAAGTCATTGATTGCATTCTTGAGAATATGGCTTTATATTTATGATGGATCTGATTTCTGAAAAAGCTTCAAATTATGAAAAAAGGGTTTACATAAACTTTGAATGTCTATTGAAAAGAAAAATATGCATATGAAATTATAACTCAACTGCATTAAAGGCATAAGGAATCAGACAAAAGTTCCAGCCTAATATTTATCTGGATAACCCACTCTGTTCTGTCCCATACCCGTTTCTTGGTAAGTCAACCAGTATTCACTGGATTTAGTTATGAGCCATCCTTATGTCCTTTCCAATTAAATGTTAAGAATTAGCTGAGTAAGAGAAAGCTCAGGAATCGTGTGAAATGGAGGAGCTGGTTTTAAGACATGTTTACAGAAGGTGAGAAGCTTAGTTAACAGGGTCAAAATTAGTGCACACATGTGACTGACTCCAAAAACTCAAGCTAATGGACTAGAGAAAAACCACCAGCTGGAGAGAATGGTTTCGGGTACCATTTATATGCTGACAACTCCCAACTCTGTCTCTAGACCAGGTTTTTCTACTGAGCCTCTCCTCTATCCAACAAGCTGCTGGACTGTCCACTTCTGTGTCCCACGAACATTTTATCTCAGCATGTTTAAAAGCAACGTGTGCATTGTAGCCTCCTAAAACCTGTTTCTTTTCCAATTCCTCCCACTTCAATAACGATACTAAATCTATTCACGTTGCTCAAAAAGGAAGACTGAGATATTTTTACAACTCCTAGGTACCTCACCACTCAATCACAAGCTTTTATAAAATGTGACACAAAATAGATCTCTCAAATCGAGACAGTTCTGTCCACTGCTACCACTTTAGTCTAAGCCACCATCATCTCTAGTCTGGACTCTAGTGCTCCAAATCAAGACAGTGGAAGCTGTCTTGTGAGAAATGCCAGTTAGGTAAGAATTGCAATTGTGTGTTGTAAGACACCCTCTTCTCCAAATAATATGATAGATAAATGATTAATAAAATACGAAAGGAATGTAAGAGGCATAGATGCAGAGAAAAACACCATAAACATCAAAAGGCAAAAGAAACACCAAGTGTTAGCAAAGCTTAAGCCGTGTACATACTGGCCTCTGCATTCAAAATCAGGGGAGGAAACGGAGTTCAGTCCATGGGGCAACAGAAACTAAGTAATCCATGTAAGATAGCCAGAGACAAGCTCCGTGTTTGAAACCAGGGACTGTAGCAGAACTCTCACATGAAAGGAGAGCCCAGAAGCTGATGCAGACCACTTCCCAGGGCTACAGACGGCTTAGAGTAGCATGCCAGGATTTCTGTCATAACCACGAGAAGTATGAATCCAAAATAAAGCTAGCAATAAAAAAAAAAAAACAAAAACAGGATAAAAAAAAAACTCACGAACTAATATGTCAGATACAAGACTTGTCTTGAAAAGGACACAAAAATCATTTAACATAAAGGGAAAGATAAACTTATTTGCTTTAAAACTAATTTTTCTATTAACAGTAAAAAAAAAAAGCAGTGGGACAAGATATTCAGACACTTATAATTGAAAACATTTCCAAAGAAGATAAAGTATTCTTTCGAATCAATTACAAAAATACAGACAACCCAATTAAAAAGCCAAAGGACTTCACAGGAATTTGATGAAAGAGGATTTGCAAATGGCTTTAAAATATAGGGGAAAATGCTCAGCCTAATTAGTCATCAGTGAAAGGAAAGTAAATCCAAAATGCGATTAATATACACACTGAACAATTTGACTAAAAATAAAAACTCTGCTCATACCAAGTGTTGGTGAGAATGCAGGTCAACTAGAATTTTCATACATTGCAGATCAGTGTGTAAGCTGAAACTGCTGCTTTGGAATACTATCGTTTTCCACTAGTAGTGAACATAAACCTTATGAGCAAGCAGTTCCACTGCTAGGAGTATACACTTCAGACATGTGACACATACACACTAAGAGTCATGTAGAATAAAATCCATATGACTATTCATGTAATAGCACCAAACTAGAAACAGTATAAATGTCTTGTAATTATTAATAATTAGTAAATCAATAATTAGTAAATTGTGGGTATAGAACATGATACAGCAAGAATAATGAATGAACTACAGCTACATGCAACATCAAAGATGGATCTTATAAAAATAATGATGAACAAAAGAAAACATGAAAGAATACATATTACTACTCAGTAGTATAAAATTTTAAAAGGTAAAATCTAATTATAGTATTTAAAGATAAATGCTTATGTAGCAGCAAATAAAAATAACACAATAAAATTATAAAATCAAGATAGCACTTACCTTTGGGGAAAATGGAGGAGATATTGATCGTACAGGGATGGAAGGACTTCTAAGGGAACTCTGCAATAAACTATATGAGAAAAGAATTTGAAAAAGAACAGATACATGTATATGTATAACTGAATCACTTTGCTGTACCCCTGAAACTAATACAACATTGTTAATCAACTATACCCCAATATAAAATAAAAAATTTTAAAAATCATCTCCATGTTGCTGTTTCTTATCCTTGGTGGTGTTTGTACAGGTACTATCATGATAAATCAAGTTTTTCATTTTATGTGATTCTATAAATATATACTACATTTCAAATTTAAAAATATAAAGGTTCAATATCCCCTTCTGCAAAGATCTAATTGGAATAGACCAAGCTCCATATTCACACTCAGTGGCCAAAATGAGGCATGAGGATTTTTTAACCCTTGCTGACACGATGGCAATTTATCATCATTACAAAGGGTCTTGAGATGCCAGGTCATTGGTAATGAAATGGGTCACAAACATTTTTTCAAATGTAATAGAGAAAAGTAGGATATAGCATGTATTATAAAGGTGAGTTTGTTTCATGAACATGTTTAATTTTTTATATGTATGTGTGTATGTAGATGTATGTACTTAGTAAAAAGGGAATATATATATTTCTCAACATAGCATGGGTAAAATTTTTGAAAAACATTGCTCATATTGGGTGAGGAGAGAACTACCAATTGAGCTACAAACTAGGCTCACCTTCCTTTTGGGTAGTAACTTTTAATTCATTTTCTTGAGACATAGAGACTATAAACCATTTGATTTCCTGGCAATAAGTTCCATAAAAAAAAACATATTGTGTTACTTTAATTTGAAATTCTTCTTTTCAGAAATATTCTGAGAAGATATTAGAAGGGAAAAATGAATACTACTGGGGAGAAGAATGTGAACGTTGGAGGATGTTTGCTTATTAATAAGTATCCTTTCTGTGTCTAAGCTTGAAAATTTTCAAAAGCCATATGGATGGGAGTAGACAAATTTAACATGTAAAAATAGGCAAGAATCTCAAGGATGGAGTAGATATAGCTTATAGCAGTATTTCTGAGAATTATTTTAAAATCAGCAAAAGCATGAAAGCTTAAAAATAATGAGTTCACAAGTTATCAGAAATTATCACTTCCAACATGAATTCTGGGCTAAAGGGTCACTGAGTTTTGAAACATTCTACATGAAATTAAATTCTGCAGTTGGGTTGTGGGGAAAAAAGACAGAATCAGAGGCAACTTGTTTCACTGGTAATGATTTTGGGGTTCCTTGATGGCTCATAGAATTACAGAGCATGTAAAATCTACTTCGTGCTTTTTGATAGCTGGGAAGCATGACAGTAACTGGAAGGAACCATAGGTGAAGGCTGGAAGCTCTCCCTTACCTGATACCTACTCAAGTAAAAGAACTGAGTACAAGGTACTCTGTTACTCATCCTGCTCTTTTAAATAGTGCATTCTTTTCCTTAGAGGCTAAACTGCTGTCGCTTTTAAACAAAGGGGACTCTCCACTTATTTTTATAGGGAGAGTTGTCTTCTCTCCTATGCCCACGTGAGAATGTTGCCAAAAATGACACCGTCATGTTCAAGAGACCAGCAGGAAGCAGAAGGGAGTGGAGCCTTTCCAGAACTTTCATTATGGCAGTCAGTCACTCATAAGTGGATGCCCACACTGACTGTGTTTAATGGCATGGATTAAAGACCAGGCTGCACAGTTTGTGAGCTCTGTCTGTGCAGTTGCACAAAACACCACCCAAACTCACTGAGCCCAAGCCTCAAATTCGATACCTACCAATGAAAGATAATACAAATGACAGTTTCTGGTCAGACTCTGTAAAGGATCATACTTTGTTTATTTTTCCTTCTGTTTAAAAAATGTGCTAAATAGTAGCACTCTCCCCAAATATTGACTCAATTGTTCATAATTACAAACACTTTTATATATTGTATCCTTAGATTTATTCTCGAATAATGCTGGCTCAAAAGTAAGACAAATATTTTTAGATGCATTGTATAAAGGAAGTGACAAGGAATTTTCAAAATGCAAAAATATCTCTTAAACCTCCCCCCCGCCCCGGGCATGTACGAAAGAGTGAATTGAGAATATCTGTTTATGTTAAATCCTTATAAAATGAAAAGAAAGATAAAAGATAATAAATTAATTTATAGTAGTATTAACAATGAGAGGGGGGACTTCAGCAGTCAAAAGCTTTCAAATTATTCCTGGAAGAAATAAAGTATATAGTGGAGGAAATATACAGCCTACAACACAAAGGAGAACTTTTCAATGGACTTGGGAGCCATTTATTCTGGTGATAGAAAATGAGTCTCTAAACTCAAAGCTATCACGTTTCCAGAGTGGGAACGGTGATTGGGTGGAAATCAAAAGGAATAATTGAATTATTATCCTCAACAGCATCAGCAGCAGCATCCTTATGACCTTACAGGATAGCTGCTTAAATAACCTTCCTGCCTCTTCTGAAATTTTGAGTTGGCAGCAGAGTGTTTATCCTCAGGCCAAAACATGAGCAGTACTCCCTGAAGAAATGGAGAAAAGCTGCCTTGGAAGAACTAAACTGCTGGTGTGGATCTTGTCACAGAATAATGCTCTCTTAATTATAGTGTGAGTGTCATTTAGAGGTAGTCTTATTGCCAAATTCTCACTTAGATACCATCGGGGAATTGCAGCCATCACACTCAAGGGACCCACTGGACAAACAGGTATGAACCAGCAGTAAGCCCCAATAAACACATTAAGTATGCTATTGTTTTTAATATATGAGCCTGAAAATAAAAGTGAAACAGAAAAGGATAGAGATGAAAAAAAGAGCCATTGAGCATAAAAGATCTGATAATTTGGAGATTGTAAAGGAACAAAAAATTTGTATTTTAAGAAAATTTAAAAGAGGGTGGGGACTTCCCTGGTGGTGCAGGGGTTAAGAATCCACCTGCCAATGCAGAGGACATAGGTTCAATCCCTGGTCCAGGAAGATCCCACATGCCTCGGAGCAACTAAGCCTGTGCTCTAGAGCCCATGAGCCATATGTACTGAGCCCAGGTGCCACAGCTACTGTAGCCTGCACACCCTAGAACCTGTGCTCTGCAACAAAAGAAGCCACTGCAATGAAAAGGCCACACACAGCAATGAAGAGTAGCCCCGCTTACTGCAGCTAGAGGAAGCCCACACAGAGCTATGAAGACCCAACAGCAACCAAAAGAAGAAAAAAAAACAAAAGAGGTTGAATACATTTTATACAAATAAGTAACTTATAGAATTCTACTTCTGGAAATGAATAATTGGTGGGGATTTGCCCCCTCACCATGAATAACTGGAACACTGAATAAAATATTCAAAATGACAATATTTAGTCTTTGGACATCAGAGCAGAACCGTGATCCCTGCAAGAACAAAACCAATGGAGAATTCAGATTGCCTGAGCTTTCTACTTGAAGACAATTTCTTGACCAAGGCATAGTCAGGCTGTACCAAGCAAAGTATGGTGGTCTCACTAAGTTGAGGAGACAAAGACCAAAGTTCAGGATGGATAGATGGCTAGAATTTGAAGAAGAGGGTAGCAGAGGATATAGAGGTACATGAAGATCTCCAAAACTTTGCACAAGAGTCACACTGAATCTTTATCTGAATACTTCCTGTGCATTTGCAGGGAAAAACTGCAAGGCAAGACCAGAAAGCACAGACAGATGTTGTAATCTAGTGTGGTCGGCATTAACATATTTGTATCAGTAGATAGATATATGTTTAATATCTATATTCAATATTATTTTTCAATATCTATATATAATGTTGCCCTATGCTACCTGCTATATATAGGGGTGTGTTCATATATGCAGAGTTCTCTGAGAAATCCTGTTGTACATTTAGAATTCCAGGTTTGAATTTACTTTTCAGGACTTGATTCAGTGATGCCAGTTTAACTTAATGAAGAACACAAAGAATACAATAGATACCATCAAATACTCAGATTGAACATACCTGATGTTACAAAGAAATATTCCTATGGTTTATGGCATACTTCATTTTTCTTCCAGTTGGTTTTAGACTGTGTAACTAGAGTCGTGAATATAGATTTAGTAATCATTGAAACAGATAAATTCTAGTGGAGCTTGTTTTGTATCAGTGCTTTTAGGGTTTTTTTTTTTTTCCCCATTCCTGTTTCACAGTTGGGCATTTTCCCTTGAGCCATATTACAGCCATCAATGGTATCCATGAGGCTCTTAATGTTACAGTCACATAAGAATGAGAAATCAAGCAGAAGAGTGGGAAGCAGGAACACATAAGCTGTTATTTAACTCTTCCATTGTTCAATTTCAAGAGAGCATTTTCTGAGTAAATAACATGTTGTCTTTTGCTTCCATTACTGTACATTTGAGAGTGACTGATGACTTAACAAGCTGGTTTGTGTTCAGCAGCCCACAGAGTGAAATGCACTGTGTTCTGCAGTTATTGGTCCGGGGGGTAGAATTCATCTAACTTGACAGTAGTTAGTAACCAATTGTCCTATAAGTTTTCTCCATGGCACTTCTTGTCTAACTTCTTATCTCTAAACTGCTTTATGTCTTGTTTGCCCCATGCATGGTCAGCCATTCTGAATTAGTGTCCTAAGGCAGCTATAACAAAGAACCTAACTGGGAAAGCTAAAAACAACAAAATTTAATATCTCACAGTTCTGGAGGCTGGAAGTTGAGAACAAGGTATCATCAGGGCTGTGTTTTCTCTGAAGGGTCTAGGGTGGAAGTTGTTGCATGTTCTTCTCTTATGTTCTGGTGTTGCCAGCAATCCTTGACACTCCTTGGCTTCTAGATGCATCACTCCAGTCTCTGCCTCTATCATCACATGACCATCTTTTTCTCCCTGTGTTCTCTGTCTTTGTGTCTCTGCTCCTCTAAGAGCACCAGTCATATTGAGTGAAAGGCCCACCACATACCTGTATGACATCATATTAACTACATCAGCAACAACCCTATTTCCAAATAAGCTCACTTTCTGAGGTAGTGGGAGTTAGAACTCTAACACGTCTTTTAGGGACATACAATTTAGCCCATAACACATGCCCGGGAGGAACATACTGAGAATTTCCTACCAAGATGCCTGAATTATTGAAATATTTTCTATTATGTAATAGACTAAGAGGCTCTCAACTGTAGCAAACCTAGTATCAGCCTCAAACTTGTCAAATGGATAGATGCTAAATAAATACATAAAGACTTTGGCTTAAAGTGGGGAAAAAGAAAGAGCTCTTTGCTTTTTTGTCACGTGAACACTTTTTTTTATTTTGGGCCTAATTAACATTTAAATAACTCAATTTTCTATACTCTGCTATTTTAATCAGAGTGGTGGTTTTCATATCCAGCATAAATACCTCTTTGGGGATGCACCTCCTCATTTCAGAAAGACATTGCAAAGGTAGATTTATCATAAAAGGTTTACTATATCCGCCCTCATCCTTTTCCAGTTTTTATTGCTAAGCAATTTCTTTTCTTGACATGCCTACAGAAGAAGCTATAATATATCTCCCAGGCAACCAGCCATTTACATAGCTGAGATTATTAAAATAAACCTAGGATTTATCCCATGTTTTTAAAAGTGGGTTTAAATTACCCTGAAGATCAATATAATCTCATGGATAGTAGATAGGTCTTAATTCCTATAATGATTTTACCTACCTGCCTATTCTGGCTTGAAGTTCTTGGGGATGAAGATTCATTTATTTGGCAAATGGAATGAGGCTAAAATGCTTTAGCTACTCAACTTTCTGACATTATCAAGATGAACCCAGAATTTATCCTATGTTAAAAAAAAAAAGGTCTAGATTATCCTTTGATCTATATAATGTCATGTGTAACAGAGAGGTTACTATTCCTGCAGTGATCTTGCTTGCCTGCTTACTCTTGTTTGAAATCTCTTTAAGTGGGGACAGGGGTGGAGACGTTTATTACACAGTCAGAAATGAGGCCGGTTTCATAATGCTTCATGGACTCAAATTCACACTATGGTATAAGTGATTTATTTTAGATATCAATACTTTCTTGCAGCAGACTTGGAGAGAGAAAGGCGCCTTGGGTGACAAGAAATATAGTTCCTATGAGTGGGGGTAAGGAAGATATCTCTAGTAATTATTCATGCTTTCATCAAGAATCCTAGAGATCAGCAACATAAATAGCTTCTTCATTATAAGTGTTTTGAGATTAATCTAGGGATTTGAATTATTCAGGCAGTTGTTCCTCAGATGTAAAGGTTGAGTCTGGATGCATATAGTTAAAATTAAACATTCAAAACTGAACTCATGATTTTTCCCTTAAAATCAGTTTCTCTTCTGTTCCTTCTTTTCAGAGAATAGCACCATCATTAATCCAGTTGCACAAGCCAGAAATCTAGGTGGTATCCTTGACATTGAATTCTTCCTCACCACCTGCATTTAACTGACCAATAAATGCTGTCTGTTACTCTATAAATACCTCTTGAAAGCACGTATTGCCTTCCCTCCACTGTCATAACCACCACCATCCTAGTCCAAGCTACCATCATACATCAATAATTTCCCAACCCAAGTTGTAACCACTCTGGAATTTCTCCAATCCAACCCATTTTTCATATGGCATTTGTTTATTCATCCATCCATCCATCCATGCATTCATTTGTTCACCAAGTATATGGTGAATACCTACTTAGGGCCAGGTGCTATTCTAGGCACTGGGAAATATCAGCGAATAAAACAGAGTACCTGCTGTCATGAAGCTAAATGTTTTAGTTGCAGGAGACAAGCAATAAACAAAGATAATAGAATTATATTAACAAAGAATTATACAGACAAAGGAGAGGAGTGGTAAGTGGTATGAAAAAATAAATCAGAGGAAGGAAGCAGCATATAGAGAACAGCTTTTTTGGTATAATCATCAGAAAAAGCTTCTCTAATAAGGTGATTTTGAGCAGATACCTAATGAAATTGATGGAAAAAGACACCTGAGGAAAGAGCATTCCAGGGAGAGGAAAGAATACGTGCAAAAGCACTGAATATGTTTACTAGGTTGAAGATCAGCAAGAGGTAACATGCTGGAATATCAGGAGTGATAGAGAGTTACCTGTAAGACCTTAAATCAGAGCGGGAACGGTGGGAGAGGGACAGAAGATGCAGGGCTTTCTAGACCACATTACAATCCTAGGAACTTATTTTGAGTGAGATGGGAATCCTTTGAAGGAATTTGATCAGAAAACTTACATAACCTCGTTAAATTTTTGGAAGGTTATTCTGGTGCTGTGTGGCATAGACTCTGTAGGGGATATTAAGGGTGAAAGAAGAGAGCCAGTTGTGGATCTACTGAAGTCCAGAAAAAATGATACTTGCGACTAGAATGGTCATGATGGAGAAGTCAATGGGGGACAGATGTTTAATTTCTCTCAAAGATGAAGCAGACAGGGTGTGCTATTGTATGACATGTACAGTGTTAAGGAAATAGGATAAGAAATAACCATCAGGTATTTGGACTCAACTACTGGGAAGATGACAGTACCAGTTATTAAGTTGTTACTGCTGCTTGTTTTTGGAGGTGATGGTAGGGGAAGAGGAAAAAAAATCAAGAGATCTGTTTTGGTATACGGTAGGTTTTAAATACCAATTAATCTGTCTTGAGAACTGTTCAAATAGCTGATTAGATGTAGAAGTCTGGAATATGAAGGAGGGTTTGGAACTGAAGATAATACATGATCAGTCTACAGATTATATCATGAGATTGGAGAGGATACCCTTGAGAATAAATGTATAAAAAGAATATAGATTTGAGGTCTGAGCCTTGAACACTACAATATTTGAAGATCAGGATGATGAGAAGAAACTCGCAAAGAGAACTAAGGAGAAACAGCTAATGAAATAGGAGGGAGGCAGGAGATAGATGGGCCCCAGCTGAGCAGCTGGTGTTTATACCCTATGGACAGATACTCCAAGATGAAGATGATAGCAGGAGAATAATAGGAGAGGCTGACCCCACCCAGATAAAAGATAGAGACAACATATTTCTCATTTTCGAGGTCAAGGAGATCTTCCCGACTGTACATGGGCAGAGAGTCTCCTCAAAGGTCAAAAAGGGAGTGATGTCAACCTACCCATAGTTCTCTTCACTAGAATCCTTCTTGGCTAAGAGATGTGTGCACACACATTGGGAAGACCCTGAGATAAACCAAATATGGAATCAGAAGCAGGCAAACCAAGATGATTGGCCAAAGGAAACCTGAAAGAAATGCCCCATAGAAGTGATTCAAATTACCACAAAGGGCACAACTCTTTCTCTGAATCCACCTGTGTGTCTATCCACACATACTTTTTTTCCTCCTACTAAACACTCCACTTGTTTCACTACTTTCCGTCTCTCTGTGGAAATTTATTTCTACAAAGCCAATGGGCCAGGGCCTTGTCACTGGTTCCTGGTGGTCTAGTGTCTAGGCTTCAGTGCTCTAACTGCTGCGGCCTGACTTCAGTTTCTGGCTGGGGAACCGAAATCCTGCCTTAAGCCGCTGCAGGCTGAGGCCACCAGAGACCAGGAAGAAAAGTAGAGAGTGGTGATCTCCATTAAGTTGAAATGGGATCACAATGCCTTTGTGCCCAAAAGTGCACACTGGCTTTGTTTCCCACTCACTCTAAATATGCTTTCGCATCACCAGGGCTAAATACCAACAAACTGCCTACCAGACTCCCGCAGTCATCCAGGTTTTTGTTGGATTCTTCTAATGAGATGCACTGAAAGGAAAATAGGTGATACAAAAGGAGGGGCCATTTTATTCTAATTATGGGGGCAATTCAGATAGCAGCTGTAGTACCAGCAGGGAAATTGTGTAGAACGGCACATAACAGCCTCCAGCTGTGTCAGTGGACGTTTCAGGAAATTCAGTAGTAGGACAGGCTTCTGTATTCCTACTCAGCAGCAATAGTATATATTTGCAAGTAGCATCATTGGTGGTAATTTTTCTCAAAGTTGCCCCCTCATGGTTTCCTTTAAAAGGCACTTGCAGCTTCCTAGGCTTTGGTCAACAATATTCTTCTCCCATTTGTTACTCCAGCTCTTCCCTCATCTTTCTATTTCCTGCATTTACTCCCTTTCTGCTTGAACTGGGTTGGCCAAAACGTTCGTTTGGGTTTTCCTATAAGATGTTATGGAAAAACCCAAACGAACGTTTTGGCTAACCCAATATGTAGAGCGGTTTACCTTTTCCTGACA
This sequence comes from Hippopotamus amphibius kiboko, assembly GCF_030028045.1. Classification (NCBI taxonomy): domain Eukaryota; kingdom Metazoa; phylum Chordata; class Mammalia; order Artiodactyla; family Hippopotamidae; genus Hippopotamus; species Hippopotamus amphibius. Next base: position 9,589,045 of record NC_080194.1, read on the forward strand.
GAACCATGGCCAATACAGTACTTGGTATGACGAGAGGTCCCTCAAAGGTGGAAATCTGGGATTAAAGATCCAACTTGACTGTGCTTAAACACAGTGGTCACTTCATTGCCAGTGTAAATGGAATACTAGTAGTTCATGAGTAATGTTTTATATTATGACTGCAAGGTTAGGCATTTGAAAAGGACAAGATTGGAAAATTGGAGGTCTAGCGAACAGGTATATAGATAAACCTCCTACAATGGGGACCATGTGAGGGTATTCACATCCAATGTGAGTGTTCTTCTGAGAGCACACACAGCAGAGAAGGATTTCAATAATCGAGGGAAAAAATCAAATCAATTTTGTGGCTATCTTTTCTGTCACCTGAGGCTTATTCAGTGAGCTTATATACAGAGAGTCCAGAGCATCGGGTATAGAGGTAATGCATAAACTTGACCTCATCAAGGATGAGCTGGCTAACAATATGGCGGTGATAATAGTAATTACCCTATCTAAAATTCTTTGTTTTCCATTGCCCTTAGGATAAAGATAAAAGTAATTCATATTGATTAAAAATTTCTACCATAACATAGCCCTGTGTACCCATCAGGATAATCTAGGTAATCCTGCAGGAGTAAACGTCCCAGCAATCTCCTCTCGGGCTTAATTATTTTTAAAGAATGGTTTCTTGCTCCCTCATACTGCATATCCATTGTGGGCTGGCTGAGGCTTCACATAATCCTTTTTGAAGGAACCACCGAAGCTGTGCTGGTTGCTTCAAAGGAGGGTATGCTGAATCACTCCCATTTCATTAACCAGCGTATACCACATACATGGTCAGACCTAACTTTGTGAAGTGAAGAAATATAATCACATCATGTGACCAGGAGACATGGAAATATTTGATGGACAGGACTAACAGTGACTGCAGTCCACTCTTTCAATGAGCAAATATTCAGTTCATTCTCTTTCCTACGTCTATATCATCCTTCTTCCCCAGAGAAGACAACCCGAGTCCCACAAAATTACTGCATCCAGCTCAAACTCCAATATCACTGACTCTTGTCCATTAGTCTCTCATTGTGTTTGGACATGGGTACTTTTGTTACAAAGACCTATGAACGGAAATATAAGTTCTTTGACCCACACATACCCAGAATCCAACGGCAAGACTGGGACAGAATAATAACAGTAAACAACTCCATTCAGGAGGCAGAAGAATGTGAGAGAGACACAAATCATTGGTTCATAGCAATTGTGAAATCTGCTGGTCAGATACTGTAAGGACATTTACCCTGGTGACAGAAGTGATCCTTGATTAAACACAAGTGTTGTTAATTGAGAAAAGCTGCCAAGGCTATAATTCTTTGTTGTTGTGGACTCTGCCTCTGAGAACTCTCTATTTTTCCATAAAGTTTCACATCTGAAGGAATTAGAATATAAGCTCACCCTGGCCACTGATTTTCCAGCCTGCTTCCTTTCCATAAAGGGTAGGACCGACAGTAACAGGTTCTCTGCTTTTTTTTTTTTTTTAATGAATTTATTTTTCTTTATTGGCTGCATTGGGTCTTTGTTGCTGTGGGGGCTTTCTGTCGTTGTGGAGAGTGAAGGCTATTCTTTGTTGTGTTGCACAGGCTTCTCATTGCGATGGCTTCTCTTGCTGCGGAGCACGGGCTCTAGGCATGCAAGCTTCCGTAGCTGTAGTTCACGGGCTCAGTAGCTGCAGTGCATGGGCTCAGTTGCTCTGTGGCATGTGGGATCTTCCCGGACCAGGGATTGAACCCATGTCCCCTGCTTTGGCAGGAGGATTCTTTTTTTTTTTTTTAAATTGATTGCTGTATCCAATTTATTTATTTTTATTAATTTATTTAATTTGTTTATTGGCTGCTTTGGGTCTTTGTTGCTACACACGGGCTTTCTCTAGCTGCTGTGAGTGGGGGCTACTCTTCAGTGTGATGTGCTGGCTCCTCATTGTGGTGGCTTCTCTTGTTGCAGAGCACAGGCTCTAGGTGCATGGGCTTCAGTAGTTGCAGCATGCAGGCTCAGAAGTTGTGGCTTACAGGCTCTAGAGCACAGGCTCAATAGTTGTAGTGCACGGGCTTAGTTGCTCTGTGGCTGTGGGATTTTCCTGGAGCAGGACTTGAACTTGGGTCCCCTGCATTGGCAGGCAGATTCTTAACCACTGTGCTACAAGAGAAGCCCACAGGCTCTTCGCTTTTGTTTTTTGTAGTCTTTGCTGTTGTTGTTCAGACTCATAATTTCTTTGGTAGTCTAACTCAAAACTTCTATCTCTTTGATTCCAGTAGTTCTTTTCTCAATAAACCTCTTAGGTTTTCAAAACTTTTTTTTCCATCTCTCTCTCTCTCCCTGCTTTCCCCTCTCTCCCCACCACCTCCTCTTCCTCTTCCTTTCACTGCCTCTTGCTTCCTCTTTCTCTCACACACAGTCAATCCAATTGAAGTTATTTTGCAACGATCAGGTTTAAATTTAGCTGGAAGAGCAACATCCGTGGTTCCTCTTCTCTGAGCTACTTTTATCGAATTGGAAGGATTTTGTAGAGGTCACACTCTCAGCTGAACCTCTACTCAGAGTAATTTTAATCCATTTGGAGGTTTTCACCATCCGTGTAAATGGCTTAATTTGATCCTTGCCACAAGGCTGAATTTTAATCTGTCTTCCAAAGCATTTCTCAGTATTATCTTGCACTATCTTGATTTATGAGGTCATTACCCCATCTCACTTCAGGAAAGCAGGAAGATGCAAAATTATACACGCTAAGTTGGAGAACTGGGATATGTTTGAGTATTGATGACTGCCACCAGCCTCTACCTATTTCTTAAACCTGATTTCCTCCCGTGCCTATATTCTTCTGTCATTTTTCCACACTTATCTCTCAGTTCCTCATCTACCTCATCCTCTCTCCCAGACTAAAGCAATCTCCTTCCCCTTATTCACCAAGTTAACCCCTGTATCTTATTTAAGACCTCAGCTCATGTATTACTTAGAGAAGCAAGCCTTTCTTATATTTTCGTCATTGTATCCTCAGCGCTGCCCTGTGCCTGAGACCTAATAGGTGCGTAAGTAAGTGAATGGAAGAAAAATACTAACTTTTTTTTTTCTCCACTGTCTCTTATACTCAATTAAGAGTAGTCAAGCCCTGGGACTTCCCTGGTGGCACAGTGGTTAATAATCCACCTGCCCATGCAGGGGACACAGGTTCAAGCCCTGATCTAGGAAGATCCCACATGCCATGCAGCAGCTAATCCCATGTGCCACAACTACTGAGCCTGTGCTCTAGAGCCTGCGATCCACAACGACTGAGCCTGTGCACAACTGCTGAAGCCTGCATGCCTAGAGCCCATGCTCTGCAACAAGAAAAGCCACTGCAACGAGGAGCCCGCACACCACAATGAAAAGTAGCCCCACTCTCCGCAACTACAGAAAGCCCGTGTGCAGCAGTGAAGACCCATTGCAGTCAAAAATAGTCACGCCCTGTCAGTGGGTGAGGTTGTTCCTCTCCCATCTGCCTTCTCCTCTCATTACCACTGTTATCACCTGGGTTCTCATAGCGCCCATCATGACAATGACCTCAGTGTTCACTGCCGCGTACAAAGCATCGTGCACCTACAGGCATACTAACATCATGGCTCCTGTTCAAAGACCTCCAAGAGTAATTTAAAGTTAGCTAAAAATGTTTTATTTCTGAAAATCACCTCCTATTGTAGATTTTAACTTATCAGCATAAGTGCCCAAAATTCTACTGTCAGGAACACCCAGGAGCTATCCTTCACCAGAGCAAATGATCGGCAGCCTATGAAATTAGAATCCCAAACAAGATTATCTGCAGAGCCCATCAGGCCTTACCTGACATTCATAAAACATTTGCATTTTCAGTTCCCTGCTCAGGATGCAATTGTCTTGCTCATGCAGCAGGAATGAGGGACTGCTCGATATTTCCCTGTGGTGGATTAGCCTAAACCAATCCAGAACAAACTTCTTCTTTCTGAAGGCCTACATTACTTCTTAATCACTTGATTCCACTGAGAGCCTGCTGATTTTCCTCTCCCAAATAAATAGCTCTCTTTAGTTAGCCTCTGTGGTATGGAAGGCAGGCTTGAATGCCAAACACAAAACAGACTGAAAGAGTCTGAGTGAGCACACAGATCACCTCCCCGGAATTCCCTAGTGCAGAGAAATGATTTCACTGCTTTGTTAGTTATGCTAGCAGAGTGCATTTCTAATGCCTCTTCTCTTCATTCATGAGTGTTTAAACATTTTAATGAATATGTTATTTACTGTAATAAACTCAGAGTCTGCTATTAAATTAATAGAGCAGTGTAACCAAGAATCCCATAACAGCAGTTTATCCCTACTCAATATTACTGAATTCTAAACACAAGATTCCTGGCCATTTGAATCGTCTGCTAGTCTATAGATGTTGCATAAATACTCTAGCTGCAAATGATAATCAAATTCAGGTTAGTGTGTGTGTGTGCATATTTGTGTATATTATCCTTCAACATGGTGGTTAAAATATGACTTCTGCAGAGAAACAGCCTAGCTTCAAATCCCAGCTCTAGTAGCTGGTTATCCTTGGGCAAGTTATATTCTCTATAAGCCACGGTTTTCTCATCTGTAAAGTGGGGACAATAGAGTGTATCCCTCATTGGGTTGTTCAGATAAAATAAACGAGAGATTATGCACAAAGCATGATGCCTGACACGTTAAGGCTATAAATATTAGCCACCAATATTATCAAATTTAAGAGCTGATCATGGTCACCACTCATCTCTCAGAACTTTTTGAAAATTAGAAAAAGGCGCCCCTTCTTACAAGGGAAGCAAAGTGGGTCAAAGTATAGCACTCCATGAGTAGAGCATGAACTGGATTTCAGCCCACAGTCACCCTCTTAGTTGAGCATCTTATAGCGAGTAAAACTTGTCTAACCAAGGGCATTGACCTTGGAGTTGATCTTGCGTCTCTCCTCCCAGCTTCAGTCACATATTTTCTTTCTATCATTTTTAAAATTTTGGAATGAGAAGGGTTTCACATGATCAATGGCAAATGATCTCTAGAAGAAAAGAATTTCTTATTTGGAGTAGGTCTCCTAAAGAAAAGGATTTTGTCTTTTTATCTCTGATTCCTGAGCATGTAGCCCTGAACTTATCCGATAATGGAAATTCTGTAAGTGACTGTGGAATGAGTGAATAAAGGAATTAAAAACAAAGAATGTTTGCCACTTATTGACTTAAAATTCAAGCTAGAATTAAATGGATAAATCTTGTTAGCAAGAATTTCACTTTAAATATCCCTAATACCATGACAACACAAATATTTAAAATAGATCCAAAGAATCATTTCTATATTGTAAAAATCATAATAAGCACATAAAATTGGCAAGGAGGAACCAAATGATATGGAAAATTAAGTTCTTAACCAGACATTGACCTCGAGATAGGAATTGATCCAAATTTAGGGAACTATTTCTAGCTTAACGTTTTTTCAGAGCAGTCTTGCTGTTTCTTAATCAGGCTTGAATTCACTACTACACAGCCACTCTAGGATATTAAAAGATACTGAAATGTCCGAACAATTGACTTTCACCCCTGCTGCTATTTCCCTGAACTAGGCAATTTTTTGAGATCTAGTCTATAAAAACAAAACTTTTTTTCTTACAAAGCCACCGAAAGCATATATTTCAAAATCTTGTCACATTCAAACAGTGTGGCAAGAACCAAACTCAAATACATAACACTGGCTCCGTCGATGCAGCGCAGCTGTGTAAAATCCTACATGATGCTGAGTGTCTGTAAAGCAGTGATCCCAGTTACATACAACCACATTTACATAAAATTTTGATAAAAAGGCAGAGTTTGTATAGTGTCAAGGATAGCAAAATGTATTTCCATTAGTTCACTGTCACAGCCTAAAGAAGAAAAATCCAAAGAGTTGAAGCAAGGTAATCTTTTATAAAATCATAACCTAATCAACAAAGCCTGCCCTGACTGTTCTATTTAAAATCGTAGGTTATTTCCACAGCTTCCTGCCCCTGGCATTTTTGACCTTCCTTATTTGGCTCTGAAATTTATTTTATCCATAGAATTCAGCCTTTCTGATACATCATAAAATTTAGTGATTTCCTATGCCTACTATTGGCTGTCTCCACCCCCCTGCCCCCATACACAAACTAGGACATAAGTTCATGTCCGACTTAAGTTAGACACGTGTGTGTGTGTGTGTGTGTGTGTGTGTTATCTCACTGGTGTATGCCAAGGACCTCAGACCCATCCAGGTATAGATCAAGGCTCTCAATAAATATTTGCTGAATGAATGAATGAATATCACTTCTTTGATTGAAATATTTTATTGTCTTCTACTACATATTCATTAAGATCCACACCCTTGATCAAGGCTCTGCAGACTTCCTTTCTCTCCACTTCATTTTCTCTCTCTCTCTTCTTGCCTGTATCTCTACAAACCTATGGACTCCTGTAAAGTGACTCATGTGCCATGCTCTTTCCTATATCAGGACCTTCTCACATGTTGTTCCCTCTACCTGAAATACTCTCCTCTCTACTTCCTTCTTCTACCAGTCCCCTGTTCTTTTATTTACCAAGTTCTCAACCTTTAAGTATCTTCCTAAAGATTAGTTTTCTAGAGGATCTTCCCTCATTATTCTAAATAAGCTTCTCCCTGCCCCCTACATACACACATATCTTTTTTTTCTCCATCTTAGTACTAAACACAATTTATACAAGATTTGTTTTCTCCTCTCTGTCCCTACATTAGACTCTGCATCATGAATATAAGAACTTCCTATTTTCCTAGTGGTTTCCTAGGCTTAGCACATAACAGACACTCCATAAATGGTTGATGGACAAATGATTAAACAAGTCAGCTCTCTTAGAACAAAGCTCTTAATTTCTTTTTCAAGGGAATTTTTTGAAAAGATACATAAGAAACATCCTCAGTCTGCCTGACTCTTCATTTCCAGGATTAAACTTCTGATTCTAATTTTAAGTTAAAGTTAATATGTTCATTAAGTAGAGCATGGCCATGCAATGCTTTATCTGCAGCTATTCAGAAGTTTCCAGATGTCTAGTGTCATAACTGAAACTAATAAGATGTTTGGGCATCTTTTCCCTATATTTTTTGTGAGTATGTATGTGAGAGAGCAGACTTACTGGAAATGATTTACACTAGTTAATTACTGATGTGTCCATACATATACCTTTTACTATCATCTGAATCAATATGCAATTCAGACTGGCCCTAAATCCTCTCTACTTTTATTTCACATAAATTTATTACTCCTCACTCAGTGCTGTAAAGTTTAATTAAAGTCAGTGACTGCATCTTGATTACTCTAATTACTTGACACATAGCTTGTGAGCACTTACAATGCTAAGCGCTAAGCAGGGATCAGTGCCTCCTATTTTATTTTGTTATACTTTTTCTTTCTGGCCACCATCTACGGAAAAGACATTTTGCTGGTCACTGGAGAGTGAGTGACCTACAGTCTGTTTTCAGTGAGTGATGGAATTAGACATGCTCAAACCCATAATTTAGTTGTTGTGTTTGTTGTTTTGCTTATCTTTTTGTTTCAGGAAACTTTGAATGTCTCCACCAGCATAAATTTGTTATTAAAGGTGCACCATAAAACTGTGTGTTTTTTAAAAGTCACTATTCCATTAGCCTCTCTTACTTCCATCCTTCTACCTTGCTCTCATTTCCTGCTGATCTGGACTTTCCTCCCAGGCCACTGACTCTTAAAGGCATCTCTTAAATCTCACGTCTCCCTGGTGATGGCCCCGATTATCACAAGTTCCTTACATCTCAGCTCTTTGACTTCTACAATACTTACATCGGTTACTGCCTCACTCTCATTCATTCATATATTACCTAACATTTTTCAGAAGTTTCATGGATGAACATCTTGTTTCATGGCATGTAATCACCGTGACAAAAATACAATCATTTTCCTCAAAGAGACTGCTATAGTGCTAGAAAAAACAGATTTCTATATTTGAAAAATAATATAACTAACAAACTATGTTTACTCTTTAAAATGTATTTAAAATTAAAAATTGGAGTTACTTTCTCTAATCCCAAACTCCTCCTCATTCCCACGCCCACTGTCACCTTTATCCCCAGACATGGCTATTATAAGGCATTTGGTGCCAGGATTTCTTTATTTTTTCCTGCTCTGAAAGTTTTTAAGTCCTTCATCACTGAGTAAACTCTATACTCAGTCCTCTTCAAAGTGAGAAACAAAGGCCCATATCAGGAAGTACATCCGTTGTGGTCCATTCACTGTTTTCAGAGGGACCCCCCACCTCCTTTCCTCAATTTAGGTTCTATCATAGCAGCCGTTTGTCTGAGCCTCATATCCATCAATTGTAAAGAATCTCAGGTGCAGACTTCTGAGTTTGTTCCAAATTAAGACCTCTCTCTCTCTCTCTCTGTTCATGTATTCTTAGAAATACATAGACACAAAGACACAGAAGAGAAGAGGTGAAACTACAGAACAGAGAAGTTTTGAGACTTCTAGATCACTGAAAGGATTCTTAAAAAGAGAAGAGGGTTCCTTAACTTCAGTGTCTTCACAAGTTTGTCTTTCAAAGCCCTAACTCTAAAGAAATATTAAAGAATTACAATGGCAATAAAATCCTGACCCGAAGTTCATGCTTATAAAGATTACCCATCTGGTACATTAAATATTTTAAAGTTCTATTTATATGTCCTTATTTTCCCATTTCCCTGGGAAGGACTCCTTCATACAAACATTTGGGTTTCTTTTAATTGGATAAATTTGACATGTAATATTTAAGTTTATCTCATGTTAGTTTGATGCATTTATATATTATAATATGGTTGCCATTGTAATGATATTTTTCACGTTACTTATAGTACAAGGCTATTGTCTATGTTCAAGAAACTGTACATTAAATGTCTGCTGCTCTTTTAGCACTTGTTACAAGTTTGTACCCTTAAACACCATCAGTCTTATTCCTCTACCCCCCATCCCCTGGTAACTACCATTTTACTCATTTTTTTACTTTTGATTTTTTTTTTTAAGATTCTACATACACGTGATATCATACAGTACTTGTCTTTGTCTGGCTTATCTCGCTTAGCATAATGTGCTTGAGGTCTATCGATGTTGTTGCAAATGGCAGGATTTCCACCTGTCTTATGGCTGAATAATATTCCATTGTGTCTATATACATCTTTTTTAACCCATCCATTCACTGATGGGCATCTGAGAACTATAAAAATTTTTTAGTAGCTGGTTTACAAAGATGGTTCAAGGAACTATCCTTGAAAATTTTCATAAGAAGATTCTTATCATTATATCTCACCAAGAGAAGAGGGCATGATGGGCAGTTTAATAAATCTCTCCCCAAAGCAAGGGAAAAGCCTTTGGAGAGAATTGTGAGCAACTGTTTCGTTTTCATTACCGATAGACTAGAGAAATTCTTCCAAGGCGTCTCAATGAATCAGTTAAAATGGCAGATTGCATATACCCATTTAACTTGCTTCTTCCTGAACTCTTACTAAATTTACACTGAAGAGAATTTTTTAAAGACACAGGACTGGGAGAAAAAGAAGACAAGATCATAAAACATGGAAGCTGTAAAGTAGATAGATGTGTGGTAACTGATTTTGTAGGCTGAGCACCAAATCCTACCTAGATCCTTGGTGGAGAAAGCTGACAAGCAAATCAGTTTTTATCAAAGAATCCTCAAGAGGCTCAGGCATGTCAGCACCTAAGAAACCCTTGAAATGGAAATGAAAACAGGTGGGGGGTTAAAGTCATTAAATCCCTTCCTCCACTCCACATCTTTGGAAAAGTGCCCCTCCCTCAGTTTTCTACTCTGGCAAGTAAGGACCTTTGGAAGTTGCTATTATGTCCTAACAATAAAGAAAAAGCTGAACCAAATGAGAAAAAGAATTCTTCTTAGATCCATCAGAAAAGAGGTCCCAGGGCAAAGAGCTGTGCCCCAAAATTGGAGAGAGAGAAATGTGAATAGAGTATCACATAAGTAAACCCCATATGCAAAATTCCTGAGACTAGTGTTTGGGTAGGAAACCTTAACTGTACTTGACAAATTCCTAGTAGCATGGACAAGTCTGAGAGTTAAAAACTACAAGGGGACCCAGTCATGGGGCATCCTCACATTTTTGTGAATTTTACCTCATGGAGCTTGAGCAGGTTCTCATAGTGAATACTGGAGAAAAATCTCCTCATGCTTCCAGCAGGGAGGGAAAAACACCAAATGAAATACACCAAAGCATTCCCCTGTTCTTAACAAGGTCTCCCCTTGGAAAAACTGTTTTATCAGAGCCTAAACTGTTGGGGCGTTTTCAGAGCCTAACCTACTTAGAGGAAGGAAAACACCCTACTCTAGCCCACTCTAGACTTCCACATGGGGAAAGGGAAATACCCAGCTCCAAGCTAACTCCAGCCATCCTGTCCTAACTGGGGGGGAAGGAGAGGGAGATAGAAAAGCACTGGTGAAGTTCACAGTCAAGAGGCGCAGGCTTACTAAAAGACTCTCTGTCAGATAGATAGACAGACAGACAGACAGACAGACAGACAGATAGCCCTGTTTAAGCCACAAAAGCTAAAAAGTAGTGGAAGATAAAAATAGGAACAAAGAACAAGGGCAATGAATAAAAAGTACTAACAAATTTGATAGATATTAATCCCACTTTATCAATAGTCTTTTAAAACTCCAGTGGTCTAAATACAGAAATTAAAAACCAGACACTGTCAAAATTGATCAAAAATCAAGACCCAACTATATATTATATACAAGAAACTCACTCAAAAGTAAGAAGATGGAAAAATACATACCATGTTAACACTAACCAAAACAAAGAGTAGCTATATTAATTTCAGCCACAGCAGACTTAAAAGCAAAGAAACAAACAATCCAAAAAAAAAAAAGGTCAGGGATAAAGAGAATTCTATAACGATGAAGGGGCAAATTCTCCAAGAAAGGGTAACAATGCAATCCCAAATGTATGTGCCTAAAACAGAGCTCCAAAATACACAGGCAAAAACTGATAAAACTGCAGGGAGAAACAGATGAATCCACTATTATAGCTAGAGACATCAGAGGGAATACTTTTTAACTCATTCCATGAGGCCAGCATTACTCTAATACCAAAACCAGACAAAAACGTTACAAGAAAACTATAGACCAATATCTCTCATAAACATACATGCAAAAAGTCTCAACAAGATATAAGCAAATCAGTTCTGTCTATAAAAAGAATTATACCTTGACCAAAGTGGGATTTATCCCAGCTATGCAAGCCTAGCTTCATATTTAAAAATCAATTAATGTACTCCGTCACATGAGCAGGTGAAAGAAGAAAAATCTCATGATTATATTGCTAGGTGGACAGAAAGCATTTGACAAAATTCAACTCTCATTCATGATAAAAACTCTCAGCAAACTATAAATAGAAAAGGAACTTCTTCAACTTGATAAGATTGTCTTCAAGAAAACCTGCAACTAACATATTTAGTGGTGACAAACTCAAACCTTTTCCATTAAGATCAGGATGTCCATAAAGCAGGGATGTTCACTCTCACACATGTTTTCAGCATCGTATTTAAGTCTTAATTATTGCAACATGACAAAAAAGGAAATAAAATACATACAAATTGGTAGGGAAGAAATAAAATTCTCTGTTCACAAATGACAAGACTATCCATGTAGAAAATCCAAAAGAATAAACATTTTCTCAAACTAATTAGTAATTATAGAAAGGTTGTAGGAGGGGGTTAATATATAAAAGCCAATCACTTTCCTATATATCAGCAATGAACAAGTAGAATTTGACATTAAAAAATACACAAATTTAGTGGCTTAGAGCAACCCACAATTATTGTTTCACGTTTTCTGTGGGTAAGGAGTTCGGGAATGGCTTAACGGGGTTATCTGATTCAGTCTGTAGCAAGGCTGCAATCAAGGCATAAGCTAGGACTAGAGTATCATCTGAAAGGACAATGGGGAAGGATTTACTTCCAAGACCATGTGGTTGTCAAAATTCAGGTCCATCAGGGCTGTTGGACTGAGGGCCTAGATTCTTTGTGGGCCAACAGCCAGATGCTACCATATGGACCTCTCTATAGAGCATCTCACCATATGACAGTTTGCTTCAGCAGACTGAGAGGCTGAGAGAGAAAGAAAAAGTCTGCTAATGGGACAGAAGTTACAAACTTGCATAATGTAAGCCCAGAAATGTAGTCTCATCACTTCTGCCATATTCTGTGGCTTAGAATCAAGTCACAGGTCCTACCCACACCCAAGGGGAGTGGATTACAGGGTCAGGAATAACAGGATATGAAGGAAATCGGGGGCCATCTTACAGCCTGCTGACAATTAGTAAACAAACTTTCATGACGAGAAAAACGTTTTACTTTTTAATTTTAGGAAAAAATATGAGATTCATCTTCCCGATAAATCTAATTCAGGTGCTTCACACACCCTCACCATATCTCCCACCCACACATAACTGTGCCTCCTTTCCCATATAAATATCTCCCTATACAACCCCTACTGGCTAGCTCATCACTGTCAAGGTCAATTATGCTTTTTTAACATTTTTTATTGGTGCATAGTTGATTCACAATGTTGTGTTAGATTCAAGTGTACAGCAGAGTGAACCAGTTATACATATACATGTACCCACTCTTTTTGAGATTCTTTTCCCATATAGGCTATTACAGAGTATTGAGTAGAGTTCCCTATGCTATACAGTAGGCCCTTATGTCAATCCCAATCTCCAAATTTCTCCCTCTCCCCCCCACCCCAATAAATGTGAGTTTTTCTACATCTGTAACGCTGTTTCTGTTTTGTAGATAAGTTCCTTTGTACACTTTTCAAATTTTTTTTCTTTTAGATTCTCTTCCCACATAGTTCATTACAGAATATTGAATAGAGTTCCCTGTGCTATACAGTAGGTTCTTGGTTATCTATTTTATATATGGTATATATATATATGTCAATCCCAATCTCCTAATTTATCCCTCTCTCCCCAACACCCGCACAATCCCCCTTGGTAACCGTAAGTTTTAATGTTTTTCTTAAAGAGAAGAAAAACTGGTTGTGGGACTAAATCCCATTGGTACAAATTCACGAGGAAACATACAAACCTCTTCATTATGAGCTTTCAGGGTCAGACTGCTGCCTACCTGGCACGTGCTGACTCCCACTTCTTAAATAGATGGAGAGGAGAAAGCTACCTGAAATCCTAGGTCATTTACTCAGCTGAAATTCTCGTATTACAGTTTTACTGAAATGGTAATGCTAGTGTAGAAGTGTCCTCTTACGAAATGACTGTGATTTTACAAGCCTCCTGCCATACAGCTAAAACAGGCAGAAAAAAACATGACTGTTCTCTTTTCCTTACACATGAAGTTAAGTGGTGAGTGATTACATCATTCTTATACATTTGGTTCACTCCTGGTTAGACAGCTATAACGGATTCTATGATACTCTTACCTGATCCCTCTCTTCAGGACCAAGGAAGTCACTCCCAGATGCTGGGAGTATTGGCTACGGACCACCCAAAGCTGAACGCCTTCCCAGGATTTGCTGTCAAGTGAAGGAAGTTTATCTCACCTATGTTTTCATTCCCTCAGCCCTGGGAGAGCCCACATCCAATGACTAGTCAATGGGAAATCATAAGTATCAATTTCCCTTCTCTCAATTGTAGTTGACTTTGCAGGACTAGCTCAGCTCCAGAGAGTCCCCAGGGGTTCAGCTAAAGCAAAAGGCACCTATATCTCAGTTCAGATCCTCCCTTCATCTGTTTGTGCTTTTCTCACTCTCTCAAAGGTGTTGTTACTGAAATCAATCCCCAGTAGACTTCCTCCATGCAAATTTCCATTTCAGAGTCTGTTGCCTGGGAAAACAGACCTATGACAACATCTCAGCTCTGCTTCAGTGGACTTGGATCTTGGAAGACTTTATCCATTTAGGAATCCTCAGCAGGTAGTTTATAAAAGTGATGATGGAAATTATAATAGCAATAATTCTGGAAAATATTTCAGCATTCACTATGAATTAGCACCATGTAACTTATTATTCTCAACCCTGTGAAATATTATAATCCCCATTTTTCAGGTGAAGAAACTAAGACTCAGAAAGTTCAATTAACTTGCGTGGGGACCTACAGCAAGAAAGTGGCTAGAAATCAGATGTGAACCCTTCCTTAGCACACACTGTGGTGATTTCACGAGTTTAACTCTACTAAGAACATAGCTTGTGGAGAGCTTCATCTCTCCTTTTGAAGGCACTAATGTGTTAGGAAACAGAGACCCTGCAGTGAGAAACCACCTTTAAGCAGATTCATGTCTTAGGGGAGGAGAGATGAGGGAAGAGTTTGAATCCACCCAGTAGTGCAGATGACATTTACTGATACAGGCTAAGTTCAGGGGTGGCATTTCCCTGGTCCCCCAGATTTTCATTGGAGAAGACTCATATGATTTGGGAGAATATTGCAGAATCATGACAAATAGCTAAAGTAAAGCCAGTTGAACACAGCTTCAGGCTGCCAGTAGCATGGCGTTGACCAGTTATATACAGATTCGGCTTTCCAAAGACAAAAGCCTTGGCATTTCTGAAGAACTTGGATTCCTTTCCAGTAACTAGTATCTGCTTTCTAAAATGGGGTGAGAGTGGAAGTGGGGAAAGAAAAAACAAGAGGGACAGGAAGCAAAGCAGGAATAGAATGGAACAGGAAGTTTTTTAGGGACGGATGGGATATGTAACAAATAGTATTTCTACTCCTACAATCGTATTTATTCATTACAAGGTTGATCATGAATTAATAACTTGGATTAAGCTCTGTAACGAATCCTCTCTGTCATTGCTTACAGAACTTGGTTTGAAGTTTCATTTTTACTGATCTAGTAAAAGCCATTTGTTATCAGGACTACAAAAATTACCTTGTCTGGCTGTTTTAATTCTCCCCTCACATTTAGTATTCTGGGAGGAAATGTTTTAAAAGTTTGAGGAAATCTTACATTTTTTTCTGGAGCTTAATTTTGAAAAGTTGTATCAGCAAGAAGGTCTTTCAAACATACTTGAATTGCAACAGGGTTAACATGCTAGAAGGTATAGAATAAGTAGAGGGGACCTCTCATGTATTAACTGTGCATGTTTTGTAGCCTGAAAGTGTCTGTTTATGTGACTTGCAGAGTACTTGAAAATCTCACTGTACCTTTGATTTTGAGAATAGAGTCAAAAGAAAAAAAGAAAGGAATAAATTTTTAGGATCTTTGGTTCTGGGGAGCTCAAAAAGAATAATTGTCATAGGGGATGAAGAGAAACTAAAGGAAAGCTGATTAGCCCCCATGAAAATGAAATTATATTTTAGAGATGGAAATATCTTTATGAACTCTTTTAAGGAACACGGCCAGCTTGTATCCATGCTGAAAGGTAACCATAAAATATCTTGCTTGTCTATTAGAACTGGTAGCTTTTTCTTCAGTCATTGTCATATGTCCAAAGGAAAGAAGGTTCATGCTGAGATACAAAGCATGAGTCAGGATATTAATAGTGCAGCAAACCCTGGCGTCCCATTCCATAAACAAACTGATCACATCTGAAATTTATGAGAAGAAAGAGAAACGCACTACCTTCTAATGGCCCCCCTGCCTGTCTAATTACTGCTTGGTTTTAGAGTCTGGAAATTAGCATGGATATAGGGTCATATCTCAAGGCAGAAGTATTATACTGCATCAGATATTCTTCATAGAGATATAAATAACAAAGTAAAATTCACCATGCTGGGCTCTGTTTAAATACTGAAAACTACACGAAAAGACTAACTTGGATATTACGTATGCCACAAAGCGTGGTTTCATAAATTGATTATTTTTACTTCTTCGACATGAGTCAAAGATGTGTCTCAATTTATTAATGAAATGTGCTGAAAACTACATGACGAGCACTATACTTAGTATTATAAGGAATGTAAAGCTTAATAAAATTTCATTCTGCATGTATTTATAGTTCAGTGACTTATGAAAATGTATTCAACTGAACTCTTTAAAAAGTTTCCATAAATGGGGAAACATCTGGGTTATTGCAGGAGGAGGATTGGGGTGGGGTGAGTGGGGGAGGATGTTGAAGGAGCTCGTGTTTTCTCAAATTATCTTCCTTTATCAAATTATCTTCCTTTATCTATATTCCCTTTCTAACCTATTTTAAAGTTTCTGAGGAAGTTTCTGTCCAATCAAAAGAGTTTTTTTACTTAAAAAAAAAGTATAAAAGTCAGTGATTGAGTTAGAAAAGAGTTGGATAAATTTCTATGGTTTATTCTTTCATTCAAATTTCTACAAATATTTACTGTCTACAGATATTAAAAGAATATAAGGGAATAATGAGAACAACTTCTTCATGACAGTTAATTTGACAACATACATGGAAATGTACAAATTCTCTGAAAAACCAAGTTATCAAAACTGACACAAGAAGAAATAGAAAATCCAAGGGTCCCTGTATTTCTCAAATAATTTGAATTTGTTATGAAATTTTTTCACACACAAAAATTTTCAGGCTTAAATATCTTTAGCAATGAATTCTGTTGAATATTTAAGGAAAATGTAATATCTATCACACAAAAAGCCTCAGAAAGTGGAGGACACCTTTCCCCTGAATCTCTGATGTCAAAACGTAGCAAATACATAAATACATTATAAGAATAGAAAATTACACACCAATACCCCTCATAAACATACACACAAAATCCTTTCTAAACTATGGCAGGTGAATCCAGAAATGTGTACAAAGAACAATATATCATAACCATGTAGAGTATTTCCCAGCAATACAAGGTTTCTCTATCAACTGGAAACCAATGTCATTTCCATATTAATAAATACAGTAAAAGCATTTGAAATCATTCAACATCTATTCATGACAATTCTTAACCAACTAGTAATAGAAGGAAATGTCTTTAAAATGATGAAGGATAGCTACGAAAAACCTAAAGCTAACTTATATTAAAGGCAAATCACTGAAAGCCTTTATTCAAAGACTAAAAACAAGGCTAACACTTCCACTCTCCCCACTATTCAGAATTGTACTAGGCATTGGAAAAACAGAGGAAAGGAGCTCTGAGTAAAATGAGCAAACACTGACCTCTCAAAAAGTTTATGTGCTTTGATATAATGAGCAATAAAATATGACTTTTAATAAAAGTCCTAGAACTTACCTAATTGTTTTAGTTAAGGCACCACCTGGATAGATTACATATTAGCATTTGACTTAAATGCAAATATGCCAACATGCTAATTTCCTGACCGCACCATTAGAAGCAGGAACTGAAAAATATTCAGTAGTTAGGATCTCTGGTATGATCACAAGCCTTCTAGGTCACCAAATTGTCCTTGCCATGCCATTGAATTTTTTTTAAAGCCTCTCTTTTTGTGAACCTACCGCTTTTTGAAACCATGTATTTCATATCTGAGAATAATAAAGTGCATGTCCATGCCAATTCTAAAAAGAACGGGAAGTCCGTTCAAAATGCAAACTTTTATAAAATATGCACATCCATGATGAGGCCTGTGTGAGGTGCAAAGCTCCAATTACCATACAGTACAATAAGCCTGCACTTAGCTCAGTTATACCTTCCCAGGCTGCACACGAAGGACTTTTGAAATCTAATTGGCAATGGAAGGCAGGATAAACGATGCACAACAAATTGAGTGTGAAACAATATTCATTTAGATCATCCCCATTCCACAAAAGGGCTGTTTGGGAAGTTTTTTTGAAAATACCTAGGGGTTTCAAGGCTTTCTTTAACTGATTCTTGATGCAGTCTCTTGCCTGACTTCTCTGGAAGCTGTTTGGTTATGATTTGATGCTTTTACTTAAAATGCCGCTCTGTGGAATATGCCTCTTTCATATCCTGAGAGCATGGCATTATAGTCAAGGCTGCACAGGAAGATGATAAGTTAGTCTTTTGCAAACTGAGGTCATTCAAATCAGATTATCTCATTAAGCTTGGATACAAATTACAGTGGGAGATCAGCAGATGCTTTGAAGCAAAACCTGTATTAGCTTTGTTCCATTTATCCAGAAACACTGCAGGAAAAAATCTGGTTTGATAGATGATCAATAGTAATTCCCATCTAGTGTTAAATATTATTGTTTAAAAAGTAATGTCCTTTAGGAAGAAATTCTATAGTCCTTGTACTCTGAATGGACTTGTTTTTATCCTCTGGATTTCAGACCACAAATTACTCATTTCAATTGTTTGTTTGCTTGATTCTTGTTCTTAAAGAACTTCAAGCACCTTAAAGAAACGGCATAGTTGTTCTTTTGCACAGTGGTCCTTACTAAAGGTCCTGCCTCATTGTATGCCCTGAATGTAATATTACAGAAAGAAAGAGACAGAGGGGAGGGAGGGAGCAAGGCAGGCAGGATGGAAAAGGGGAAAATTAAGGTTTAAGTAACTGGATTTGATAATAAAAATGTTTAGTTCAAAAAAGAGTCTAATAAAATTTTCTAAATTTGCCTTTTATGCCAATTACTTTGTAGCATGTATTAAAATGAACAATAACTTTCACCTTTGAGATCATTTCCATCATCATATAAGCATGTTATTATATGTGTCATATTAAAAAAGAAAACTCTTTTCCTCCCTCTCCCTTTCCTCTTCTCTATGTTATAGCATCAGAGAAGTTGTATGATTTCCCCAAAGGCCACATAAGAATCAAGGTGAAGACTAAACACAAGAACTGGGTCTCCTTGTCCCCAAGCTCTTTTATTATTCTAAAAATAGATGGAACAACACAGCAGGATATGACTATATGATAAGATTGTCCCTTTTCCACTCACCCTCACTTCTTTTTGCAAGGCTTATTTTGATCTCTCATCCTGGCCAGACTATAAATGCCAAAGTACTCCATTTTGAAATCCACAATTTTCTTCCTTCACTCCTGGCTTCCATGTGGTGAGCATTTCTGATTCGTCTACTATACTTCTCTAAAGGGAGAGGCCAGCCTTTCCCCCAGCCAGATGTGCCCAGTGTGCATATTTGGGTGTCAAGGGTCTTGGCTCTCCATGACAGAACAGAGCACCTGTTCCTAAGCTTGGCAATGGAGATACCTCTCAATTAGGTACCAAGCTCTAGCTCTTCTTCCATCTCCAAACCAATGCCTTGCACCTGCCCTTTCTTACAATTGAAAGAGACAACTGCCTCACTGACATCTGTTTACAAACTCTCCCATCACCTGGCCTCCATCCTCAGAGTCCCCACACTGGCATGTATCCATGGTGGTCTCCTCCAGCCTCTACGGGCATCTCCAGGGTGCTCATGCCTCCACTCCCAGGACCTTTCTACACCTCATCTCCTCTGAGCCCTGAGAGGCTATGCTCTCAGAGGTCACTGATACACCTTCAAACTGAGCTTCATTGTGCTAAGGGAGGGTTTGTCTCAGGAGGATTGAGGGTTTCCACATGCCTGCTTTGTATTCCTGAAAGCAAAGGTGTCTGTACTTAATTCATCACTTACTCTTCTATACATTCACCAAACATTGCTGAGTTAGCCAGGCACTATCAACACCCTTAAATGAGCTGGCCAGTTTCTCTCTTTCCCTTCTCTGAATCTTTTAAAAACAACACGTTTATTATGGCTTCAACCATCACTTGATGTTGCTTTGTCAAGGTTCATGATGACTTTCACTTTACAAAGCCCAATGGAAAATCTCGGTCTGTTTCCATTTTTTGACCTGTCAGCGTTATGTGATACAGCTAATAACTCTCTCTCAATATATTTTCATTTTGCTTCCAAGACACCATAATATTCTCTTGGTTTCCTTCCTACCTCACTCATCATTCCTGTCTGGATTCATTTGATGTCCTTTCTCTTCTACCCCGTCCCTTAATGTTGAGATACCTCCTATACCAGTCCTTGTCCTTATCTCAATTTTTACACCTTATTTTATGGCTCAGACCCAGTCTCGTGCATTTAGTGCTTCCTAATTGCTGACAACTCCCAGATGTATTCCCTCTCTGAAGAAGATGATGTCTGCACTGAAACCATATCCACTCAGGCTTTACTATTTTAGGATATCCCGAGAACTTCAATTGCATAAATGTGCATCTGTTCACCAAAGAAAGAAATTATCTCTGGCCTCTGACCGTGCTCTGTCTGCACAGTATAGCAGGTCAGAATTGCATCAACCAATTATGGACAGGAGTTGGCATATAAAGACCCAGCTCTCTCATCTTTAGGTTGGGTATACCTTCCCACTCTCACTTCCTTTCTAATGTTTCCTGGGTTCACCTCCCAAAATAAATCAAGTGCACTTGAATTCTCGTCTTAGGGTTTGTTTCTGGGATAAAAATAGACATTCTCAACTACAATCTCATATCACCAGCTGGTGACTTCACATCTCCATTTAGATGTCTGATAGGCACTTCAGATTTTACATGTCCAAAACTGAACGTTTGATCTCTGTCTCATGAAAAAGTATTAATTGTATTTGTACTTTTCGTCATCTCAGTTAATGAAATTCTTTGCAGTTGTGCAGCCTCCAGTCTCTAAACCGTTGCTGACTCATTTCTGTTTCTCATGGCTCAAAGCTTCCTACCTCATCTTGCTCTACCATGTATTTTTTCTGTAGCACTTATATAATATTACACAATCCACACATATACTATGTAGTTTTGTAATTTTCAATTCCACTCTGCTGGAATGTAAACTCACTGAAAGACTGGATCTTTGTTTTATTCATTGGAAATGACCTTACCTTTTATATGCCCTTAATTCAGCTTTTCTCCAATTGTCCTTATTTGAGGAATCGCAGATTTTTGAGAAGCGTAATTATGTAATTATTTATATAAAGATAATTGTGAATTTAGATTTAAAGTTGAAACAAAGCTAATAATCTTGGTGGCCAGGATCTCTAATAGTCACATAAAAGAAAATATCATTTTTATGGTAGTTGATATATATTTGATACTCTTAAAATATATATCTCCCGTTTATTAAATTGGAATCATGAATAGTGGAGTACGCTTGGTAAAAAGCTTAAGGCACAATATGAAATATTAACTAAAAAGTCACTTTCTAAATTTTCAAGAGAAAAATTCTGGAAAATTATCACCATTAGTTCAAAGAAAGAGTAAAAGCAGATCTCCCTTCTTTATTAACAAGAAAAGCCAAAGAAAAATATTTGGCATAAATCTCTGAAATTTTGTCTATTTCTTATAGGTACATAAGCCCACTTCCCTCTTTAAATACTGCAAATATTTGAAATGCCAAACTGGTACCTACTGTTTGCTTTTTTTGCTTGTTTATTTTGCTTGTTGGTGATTTCATATTAGGGCATAGTATTGCTTAACTTATTGGTAGGAAAAACAGATTCTATAAGGAATTGGCATGTAGGTTTAGTAAAAGCTTAAATATAGAGAATAAGGTATTGCCATTGTGTGTTATAAAAACAAAAATGATATAATCAATTCAACGAGACCTAGTTTTAAGATAAATAAGTGACAAATTAGGTAGCTTATTAGGTTTTATTTTGAGTGGCATTCAATGTCCCATTTACCCTCATAGGTCTCTCCAGTTGAGATTTTTTCCCCCCTTAATCAATGCCTCATCTGTAGAAGTCTCCTGTAATCATCTTTCCGAAATTCTCATTCAATCACTGTTCCTTCTCTACAGGATTCCCAACAAGGGCCACCCCATCCCTATGACAGCATATCTGGACGCTCAAAGATACACTTTTTTTGAAAGCAGTTAGTGCAAGCAGTATGGTGAAAGTGACTTGAGCTTTTTTTCACCCTACCTGTGTTTTATTACCCACATGGATCATTGAAAACTTTGGTTACCATGGAAAAAACAAAACAAAACATCACTAGCCATTAAAGTCATCTTCTGTGGTCCTTGCTTTTCTCAACCATGAAGTAAAAGCAACATTGTTCCACATAGGATGTTAGGAAAAATGCAACATTTGTTATATGTGCCTCATCCATGGAAGTTGTCCAATAAGTGGTAGATATCTTAATTACTCAGTTCTGCATCTCTCATAGCTATGCTTGTTGCACAGCTGAGAACATTTTCCTTTCATTAATAAGCCCTAGACCACAGGGTTTCTTGTTGCAAATCTACTTCCTACTTCAGAAAACCGCTGCCAAACTATTGTGTTTCTGCTTCCCAATTACTATGTAACTCATCACTGAATTTCCTTAATTTACCAACAACTATAAAGGTTTTAAGGTCTATCAGTAGCAATTATATAGCTCCTAGGGTTACTGTTTGTACAAATAATACATTTGTTTCTCTGTACTTAAACTGCAGGTCTAGCAAAAACTCTCGTTTTTAGTCAACTATTTCAAACCTTGAGACTCAAAAGGATAACTGAGGACTATTTTAGATGAACTTTATCTTGCATTCTTTTTAATAAAGGCTTTTACTGAGCAGAGTAAGAGGGCAAAAGTGATCATGAAATAGGATACTTACTAGTTTTCTTGTCCTTTATAAGCATTGATTAAAACAGGATCTTTACAAAGACACATACTTGATATTTTTTTAGTCTGAGTTATACTAGTAGAAATACTACAAGATTGTTTTCCTAATCTCATACCAAGCAGTTTTATTTTCACAAATTCATTGCTTCCTTGGTGCAAATTAATGAGATATTAGGTCAGATACAATGATTAATTTAAGAGGATTTCTTTTTCTATAAGAAGTTTTCAGGAAAATGTTGGCTCTTGTATATTTACCAACTATTATTTTCCTAGTTCTAGCTAACTGAAGTTTAGCTTGTGTGGCACTTATTAACAGCCTGAAGATTTGCTCCCAGTGTCAGATAAAAACTAAATTCCCTTCATCCATCATTAAAGATTCTTTATCAAGATGCTGCAGATGAATTAGTATAATAAGCCTTATCCAGTGTAGCCTTGCTGGATACCTTAGCTGTAATGAGTTCTCAAAATTAAAAAGCTTAGTGATGATAAGGAGAGAAATGTTCATTCTTTCTTCCCTTAGATCGCAGAAAAGAAAATCCAACAATCACCACCAGTCCAGAGAAACAAACATCCAAGAAGGAAATGCTTATACTGCAATTGGTGCAGCACTGTCAATCATGGGAGCAGTAACTATCACATGACGCTGATGAATCATACACCTCAATTTTTTATGGCTTGGTGCACACTAGGATGGGACATATTCATTTCTTCAGTTCTTTTGGAATGAGTGATGTTTAATAGTAATTTTTTTCAGTATCGATAATCCTTCTGAAACACCATTACAAAGAAATCTCTTTAGGTAGGTGTTGCTTCAATATTAAGTATTATAAAATGTTCAAAGCAACTTAATTTCCCAGGGGTCTCACACTGGAACTTATTTTGTGTACAGAGATAAAGGAATAGAGATTACATGACACTAATATAACTTCGAAAGCCATTGGCTGTCTTTCGACAAGTCTATTTCCCACCTGTGTGTGCACTGGGAGACCATGCACAATTTTGTCAAAGCCGGGATGCAGAACTCTG
The DNA here is from genome assembly GCF_030028045.1 of Hippopotamus amphibius kiboko. Classification (NCBI taxonomy): domain Eukaryota; kingdom Metazoa; phylum Chordata; class Mammalia; order Artiodactyla; family Hippopotamidae; genus Hippopotamus; species Hippopotamus amphibius. The sequence continues at coordinate 9,612,561 of NC_080194.1, forward strand.
AAGAGGGGAGAAAGAATGTCAGGGCAGAAACAGATGTCTGTAAGTCATTTCTTTTTGGTTACAGAACAAGGAGTTATTCGGATATTTTTCATCTTAATTCAGTGAAAAGAGCTAAAAAAATTTTCACATTTGCTTTGTTATTCTCTTTACCTGAAAAATTAATAAATCACATGTAATGTTCTAATTTTGCTCTTTTGATCCTAAAATACACTTGCTAGCCAAAATGAATTATAGAACTCTGATATCAATTCTATCTTTTACCTATTTTCAGAAGAAAAAAAAAATTGAGAATGTAGGAACGTGTGGAACTTTTGTAGAACATTTGATTATAATTATTTGTTTATAATTACACTCCACTCTAAACTGTATGTAAGAAGGAAGACACATATTAAGAAATATTTTTAAACACTTCCTTTAAAAAGTCCCTAAGAAATATATCTTCCCTGGAATAAATTAGTTACTACTTCATGCAGCATTACATTCAGAACTTCTTGGCAACGGAGGGGAAGTAAGACAGTTCTCACTGTCCAATGAAATGACTTCTGTACATTATTCTGGCACCAACATTTAAGTAAGTGTATTTATTCCCTGCATGAGACTTTGAGTAACACAGTGTATTTACTGTCAAAACATTATATCAAAGAATTTAAGTTCGGGGTTTTTTTTTTTTTCCTGCCTGATTCACACACTTTGTTTTACTTTCCAGTTTTATTGGGGTATAATTAAATGAAAATTGTATATATTTTAGGTGCACAGTGTGATAATTTATGATATGAAAATGTTCTGAAGTGACTGTCACAATCAAGTTGATTAACAAATCACCTCAGGTAGTAACCTTGTGTATGTGCATGTGTGTGGTGAGAATACTTAAGATCTACTCTGTTAGCAAATTTCAAGTACACAATACAGTATTATTAATTACAGTCACCATATTGTATATTACATCCCTGGAACTTATTCATCTTATAAATGAAAGTTTGTGTCCTTTGACTGACATCTCTTCACTTCCCTCCTCCTCTGGCCCCTAGCAGCAACCATTCTTCTCTCTGGTTCTGAGTTCTGCCTTTCTAGATTCAGTATAAAAGAGAAATCACACTATTTCTCTATATCTAACTTATTTTACTTAGCATAACGTCCTCGGGGTTCATTCATGTTTAAGCTCTGTTCTGATAATTAAAGTCTGAATTACAAATGACCTTTGCTCTCAGGGAATTAGGAATCTAAGAAGGAAGACAAAGATACCATGTTACTACAAGAAAAGCACAATGATAGAGGTATGCAAGGGGCATCATGGGATAGAGGATGGGGTGGGGGTGAGAGAAGTTCAGGAAGCTGGCCCTGAGATGATCAAATAGATATAATAGTTAGCCAGACAGAGCAACAATTGGTTAGGTGTTGGGGCAAGGGAGGGGTAGAAGCAGGGAGCTAGACAGGCTTGCCATGGGAAGAGACTGAACAAGAAAAGACTAGAGAGAAAGCACATTGTTTTAACCATTTGTATTTCCCTATCTGTGAACAGATATTTCTTCTTTCTTGCCCACTTTTCTTGTGATTGTTTGCCGTAGTTTGTGTTAAATTGTTGGAAGTCTTTTCCTGGAACTGAGCATACTCCATCTGTTACACATGTTATAAAGTTTCTCTTTCATACAGAAGTTTTGACTGATAAATTGATTCAAAATCTTTTTCATAATAGCTTTTTTTTCGTATTCAAAAAAATCTTCCTTTCCTCCAAATAATAAACATATACTGTTGTCATTATGCTTTATATTTTTATTTTTAGACATTTAATCAATTCTTGATAAAGGCTGAGAAAAAGTCTTGAAAGATATTGTTATGGGTTGAATTGTGTCCCCTATGAAAGGATATGTTGAAGTCCCAAACCCCCACACTGCAGAATGTGACTTCATTTAGAAATAGGGTTTTTGCAGATGTAATTAGTTAAGATGAGGTCTTATCTGGGTAGAGGGGGCCCCTAACCCAATAGGAATGATGTCATAAAAAGAAAGCCATGCAAAGAGATACGGACAAAGAGAACACGATTTGAAGACAGAATTGGAGCAATGCATCTATAAGCCAAGGAATGCCAAAGATTTCAAGCAAACACCAGAGGTTAGGTAGAGGCAAGGAAGGATTCTCCCCTATAAAGGGGAAAGTATGGCTCTGCTGCCAACTGATTTTGGACTTCCAGCCTCCAGAATTTGGAGGCAATAGATTTTTGCTGTTTTAAGTCACCGAGTTTTGGGTACTTTGTATGGCAGCCCTAGAAAATAAAGATTTATACCAAATCAATAATAGTGGTTAGAGGCAGAAGGAGGGAAGAGAGACTAGAACTGGGGGAAGATGGGCAGAGGAGATTGTAGGACTGGGTGTAATTGTGAACTATGCTATGTGATGGGGAATATGAAGAGAAATCACATATAGTTCAGTACTGCATAAAGTGTGAGTCATGGATTGTTACATGTTGACTTGGAAAAGCAGAAAGAGCACACAGAATGGGCAAATTTTATAATCAATTCAAAGCATCTGTTTTTGCTATTTTAAAATATTTTAAATTATTTATCAAAGTACACACACACAACACACACACACACCAGAGACAGGCTGTAATTCAATGGCAAAATACCTGTTCAGGAAATGATACTGTGTCAGATGGATAACTATAGACAAAAATAAAAGGAACAGGGGAGACGAATCAAGATGGCAGAGTAGGAAGATGTGCACTCACTCCCCCTTACAAGAGCACCAGAATTACAACTAACTGCTGAACAATCATCAACAGAAAGACGCTGGAACTCACCAAAAAAGACACCCCATGTCCAGAGACAAAGGAGAAGCCGCAGTGAGACGGTAGGAGGGGTGCAATCACGTTAAAATCAAATGCCATAAATACTGGGTGGGTGACTCACAAACTGGAGAACAGTTATACCACAGGAGTCCACCCACTAAAATGAGGGTTCTGAGTGCCACATAAGGCTTCCCAACCTGGGGGTCCAGCAACGGGAGGAGGAATCCCCAGAGAATCAGACTTTGAAAGCCAGGGGTATATGACTGCAGGACCTCCACAGGACTGGGGGAAACAGAGACTCCACTCTTGGAGGGCACACAAAAAAGTGTGCTCACCAGGACCCAGGGGGAAGGAGCAGTGACCCCATAGGAGACTGAACCAGACCTACCTGCTGGTGTTGGAGGGTTGCCTGCAGAGGTGGGGGGCAGCTGTGGCTCACCAAGGAGACAGGAGTACTGGTGGCAGGGGTTCTGGGAAGTGCTCATTGGCATGAGCCCTCCCAGAGTCCACAATTAGCTCCAACAAAGAGCCTGTAAGCTCCAGTGCTGGTTAGCCTCAGGCCAAACCATCACCAGGGTGGGAACACAGGCCCACCCATTGGCAGACAAGCAGATTAAAGTGTCACTGAGCTTTGACCACCAAATCGGATTAAAGTTTTACTGAGTTCCACCCACCCAGCCCAACCCACCATCAGTCCCTCTGATGAGGAAGCACCCACGAGCCTCCTAGATAGCTTCCTCCACAAGAGGGCAGACAGCAGTATCAAGAAGTATGAGCAGTATTTCATCTTGTGGAACTGAAAACCACAGCCACAGAAGAATAGAGAAAATGAAAAGGCAGAAGATTTTGTACCAAATGAAGGGACAAGATAAAACACCAGAAAAACAACTAAATGAAGAGGAGATAGGCACCCTTACAGAAAAAGAATTCAGAATAATGATGGTGAAGATGACCCAGGACTTTGAAAAAAGGCTGCATGCAAAGATCGAAAAGTTGCAAAAAAAGTTTACCAAAGACTTAGAAGAATTAAAGAACAAACAGAGATATGCAACACAATAATTGAAATGAAAAATACACTAGAAGGAACCAATAGCAGATTAACTGAGGCAGAAGGGCAAATAAGTGACCTGGAAGACAGAATGGTGATAATCACTGAAGCAGAAAAGACTAAAGAAAAAAGAATGAAAAGAACTGAAGACAGCCTAAGATACCTCTGGGACAATGATAAATGCACCAACATTCGCATTATAGGGGTCCAAGAAGGAGAAAAGAGAGAGAAAGGACCCGAGAAAATATTGGAAGAGATTATAGCTGAAAACTTCCCTAACATGGGAAAGGAAATAGCTACCCAAGTGCAGGAAGCACAGAGTGTCCCAGGAAGGATAAACCCAAGGAGAAACATGCCAAGACATATAGTAGTCAAACTGACAAAAATTAAAGAGAGAGAAAATTATTAAAAGCAACAAGGGAAAAATGACAACACACACGGGAACTCCTATAAGGTTCACAGCTGATTTCTCAGCAGAAACTCTGCAAGCCAGAAGGGAGTGGCATGATATATTTCAAGTGATGAAAGGGAAGAACCTACAACCAAGAATACTCTACCCAGCAAGGATCTCATTCAGATTCGACAGAGAAATCAAAAGCTTTACAGACAAGCAACAGCTAAGAGAATTCAGCACCACCAAACCAGCCCTACAACAAATGCTAAAGGAATTTCTCTACGTGGGAAACATAAGAGAAGAAAAGGACCTACAGAAACAACAACAAAACAATTTAGAAAATGGCAATAGGAACATACATATTGACAATTACCTTGAATGTAAATGGACTAAATGCACCAACCAAAAGACACAGACTGGCTGAATGGATACAAAAACAAGACCCATATATATGCTGTCTACAAGAGACCCACTTCAGACCTAGGGACACATACAGATGGAAAGTGAGGGGTTGGAAAAAGATATTCCATGTAAATGGAAATCAAAAGGAAGCTGGAGTAGCGATGCTCATATCAGATAAAATAGACTTTAAAATAAAAAATGTTACAAGAGACAAGAAAGGACATTACATAAAGATCAAGGGATCAATTCAAGAAGAGGAGATAACAATTATAAATATATATGCACCTAATATAGGAGCACCTCAATACATAAGGCAAATGCTAACAACTATGAAAAAGGAAATCGACAGTAACACAATAATCATGGGGGATGTTAACACCCCACTTACACCAATGGACAGATCATCCAGACAGAAAATTAATAAGGAAACACAAGCTTTAAATGACACAATAAACCAGCTTGATTTAATAGATATCTATAGGACATTACATCCAGAAACAGCAGGTTACATGTTCTTCCTAAGTGCACATGGAGCATTCTCCAGGATAGATCACATTTTGGGTCATAAATCAAGTGTTGGTAAAGTCAAGAAAATTGAAATCATATCAAGCATCTTTTCCAACCACAATGCTATGAGATTAGAAATCAATTACAGGAAAAAAACTGTGAAAAACACAAACACATGGAGGCTAAACAATACACTACTAAATAACCAAGAGATCACTGAAGAAATCAAAGAGGAAATCAAATATACCTAGAGACAAATTACAATGAAAACACAACGATCCAAAACCTATGGCATGCAGCAAAGTCAGTTCTAAGAGGGAAGTTTATAGCAATACAATCCTACCTCAAGAAACAAGAAAAATCCCAAATAAACAATCTAACCTTACATCTAAAGAAACTAGAGAAAGAAGAGCAAACAAAACCCAAAGTTAGTAGACAGAGAGAAATCATAAAGATCAGAGCAGAAATAAATGAAATAGAAACAAAGAAAACAATACCAAAAATCAATAAAACTAAAAGCTGTTTCTTTGAGAAGATAAATAAAATTGAGAAACCTCTAGCAAGACTCATCAAGAAAAGGAGGGAGAGGACTCAAATCAATAAAATCAGAAATGAAAGAAGTTACAACAGACACCACAGAAATAAAAAGCACCATAAGAGACTACTACAAGCAACTACATGCCAATAAAATGGACAACCTGGAAGAAATGGACAAATTCTTAGAAAGGTATAAACTTCCAAGACTGAATCGGGAAGAAATAGAAAATATGAACAGACTAATCACAAGTAATGAAATTGAAACTGTGATTAAAAATCTCCCAACAAACAAAAGTCAGAGACCAGATGGATTCACAGGTGAATTTTATCAAACATTTAGAGAAGAGCTCACACCCATCCTTCTCAAACTCTTCCAAAACATTGCAGAGGAAGGAACACTCCCAAACTCATTTCATGAGGCTGCCATCACCCTGATACCAAAACCAGACAAAGATACTACAACAAAAGAAAATTACAGACCAATATCACTGATGAATTTAGATGCAAAAATCGAAAACAAAATACTAGCCAACAGAATCCAACAACACATTAAAAGGACCACATACCATGATCAAGTGGGGTTTATCCCTGGAATGCAAGGATTATTCAATATATGCAAATCAATCAATGTGATACACCATATTAACAAACTGAAGGATAAAAACCACATGATCATCTCAATAGATGCAGAAAAAGCTTTTGACAAAATTCAACACCCATTTATGATAAAAACTCTCCAGAAGGTGGGCATAGAGGGAATCTACCTCAACATAATAAAGGCCATACACAACAAACCCACAGCAAACATCATTCTCAATGGTAAAAAACTGAAAGCATTCCCTCTAAGATCAGGAACAAGACAAGGATGTCCACTCTCTCCACTACTATTCAACATCGTTTTGGAAGTCCTTGCCACAGCAATCAGAGAGGAAAAAGAAATCAAAGGAATCCAAATTGGAAAAGAAGAAGTAAAACTGTCACTGTTTGCAGGTGACATGATACTATACATAGAAAATCCTAAAGATACCACCAGAAAACTACTTGAGCTAATCAGTGAATTTGGTAAAGTTGCAGGATTCAAAATTAACACACAGAAATCTCATGTATTTCTATACACTAACAATGAAAGATCAGAAAGAGAAATTAAGAAAACAATCCCATTCATCATTGCAACAAAAAGTATAAAATACCTAGGAATAAACCTAACTAAGGAGGTAAAAGACCTGTACTCAGAAAACTGTAAGACACTAATGAAAAATCAAAGACGACACAAACAGATGAAGAGATATACCGTGTTCTTGGATTGGAAGAATCAACATTGTGAAAATGACCCTACTACCCAAAGCAATATACAGATTCAGTGCAATCCTGATCAAATTACCAATAGCATTTTTCACAGAACTAGAACAAGAAATTTTACGATTTGTATGGAAACGCAAAAGACTCCGAATAGCCAAAGCAATCTTGAGAAGGAACAACGCAGTTGGTGAAATCAGTCTCCCTGACTTCAGGCTGTACTACAAGGCTACAGTGATCAAGACAGTATGGTACTGGCACAAAAACAGAAATATAGATCAATGGAACAGGATAGAAAGCCCAGAGATAAACTATGGTCAACTAATCTATGACAAAGGAGGCAAGATATACAATGGAGAAAAGGCAGCCTCTTCAATAAGTGGTGCTGAGAAAACTGGACAGCTACATGTAAAAGAATGAAATTAGAACGCTCCTTAACAGCATACACAAAAATAAACTCCAAATGGATTAAAGACCTAAATGTAAGGCCAGACTCTATAAAACTCCTAGAGGAAAACATAGGAAGAACACTCTTTGACGTAAATCACAGCAAGATCTTTTTTGATCCACCCTCTAGAGTAATGGAAGTAAAAGCAAAAATAAATAAGTGGGACCTAATGAAACTTCAAAGCTTTTGCACAGCAAAAGAAACTATAAGCAAGATGAAAAGACAACCCTCAGAATGGGAGAAAATATTTGCAAATGAATCAACAGACAAAGGATTAATCTCCAAAATATATAAACAGTTCATCCAGCTCAATATCAAAAGAACAGACAACCCAATCCAAAAATGGGCAGAAAACCTAAATAGGCATTTCTCCAAAGAAGACATACGGATGGCCAAGAGGCACATGAAAAGCTGCTCAACATCACTAATTATTAGAGAAATGCAAATCGAAACTACAATGAGGTATCACCTCACACTGGTGAGCATGGGTATCATCAGAAAATCTACCAACAGTCAATGCTGGAGAGGTTGTGGAGAAAAGGGATCCCTCTTACACTGTTGGTGGGAATGTAAATTGATACAGCCACTATGGAGAACAGTATGAAGATTCCTTGCAAAACTAAACATAGAGTTACCATATGACCCAGCAATCCCACTGTTGGGCATATACCCAGAGAACACCATAATTCAAAAAGACACATGCATGCCAGTGTTCATTGCAGCACTGTTTACAGTAGCCAGGACATGGAAGCAACCTAAATGTCCATCAACAGATGAATGGATAAAGAAGATGTGGTACATATATACAATGGAATATTACCCAGCTGTACAAAGCAATGAAACTGGGACATTTGTAGAGACATGGATGGACCTAGAGACTGTCATAGAGGGTGAAGTGAGTCAGAAAGAGAAAAACAAATATCGCATATTAACACATATATGCGGAATACAGAAAAGTGGTACAAATCAACTGGTTTGCAAGGCAGAAACAGAGACCCAGATGTAGAGAACAAACATATGGACACCAAGTGGGGAAAGCGGGGAGGGTTGGGGGGGAATGAATTGGGAGATTGGGATACCAAACTGTACACTGTAAATATATGCAGTTTATTGTATGTTAACTGTATCTCAATAAATGTTCTAAATAAATAAATAAATAAGTAAATAAATAAATGGAACAGGAGAGTTAATAGGCAAGACAGGAATTAGTTGAATATAGTATCTGGAATGCATCAAAAGTGTGTGTGTGTGTGTGTGTGTGTGTGTGTGTGTATGTGAGAGAGAGAGAGAGAGAGAGAGAGCAAAGAAGCAAAAGCTTGTCTGCTCAACACAGAAATGGGCAAAAACCTTGAATGTAGAGAATTCGAAGAGAATATCCAAATGATCAACAAAAATATAAAAGGTTCTCAATAATACTGCTTATCCAAGGAGTGCAAATTAAAGCCACCATGAAATATCACCAGACTGCCACTCAGTTGATTAACATTGAAAAATTAACACTGCCTAGTGTTGACAAAGATGGGGAACAACTGGACTCGTACATGCTGAGATGCTAGGTCCTAGTAGGGACTGTGGTTGAGAACTAAAATGACCGCAAACTCTTCCCATCCAATATGTGTGCCCTTTTGCAGTATCACCTTGAAGCTCTTCCAATTAAAAAAGGAGTTTATTTCTCCACTCCTTGACTTTTGTCATATGGAACATTTTATTTAAAAAAAATGACAAGCAGAGGCTTGAAAAAACACACATTGGGGCTAGCCCTGTTTTGCTGCTCCTAAGGAACTCTAACATTCACCATGTGATGAAGCACAGATTAGCCAAAGACAAAGTTCAGTCTTTAATGTCACTAGGGCCAACAACTAGTATCAACACCTGGACAGGTGAGTGAGGTCACCCTAGATAAACCAATCTCCCATCAATCTGCCAGATGACTGCAGCTACATGGGTAGGCACAGCAGGAAAGGCTAGCAAAAGAGTTCCCCTGATCAGATTGCTGATTCAAAGAATCATTAGCAATTAAATTGTTGTTGAGTCCTATTTTTGACATAATTTATATAGAAGAATTTAATTTATACAGGATATATGAATCAGGCTCTTATTTTACCAATAACAGTGCAGTTATCATAAAACCTTCTAAAATAAGCCAAGATTATTAAATAATGTACCTAAACATCTGATCCAGCCCTCACAGCTCATTTGTATTACAAGGGTCTTGTCGTGTGCTATGAAACATTAAGTTTGGGCTTGCAGTTACTGATTGAAAGGAACCTAATATTTAAAAAGAATACATTGAATTGCAGCACTATTTACAATAGCCAGGACATGGAAGCAACCTAAATGCCCATCAGCAAATGAATGGGTAAAGAAGATGTGTCATATATATACAATGGAATATTACTCAGCTATAAAAAGGAATGAGATGGAGCTCTATGTAATGAGGTGGATAGACCTAGAGTCTGTCATACAGAGTGAAGTAAGTCAGAAAGAGAAAGACAAATATTGTATGCTAACTCATATATACGGAATCTAAAAATGGTACTGATGAACTCAGTGACAAGAACAAGGACGCAGGTGCAGAGAATGGACTGGAGAACTCGAGGTTTGGGGGGGGTGGGGGGGTGAAGGGGAAGCTGCGACGAAGCGAGAGAGTAGCACAGACATTTATATACTACCAACTGTAAAAGATAGCCAGTGGGAAGTTGCTGTATAACAAAGGGAGTTCAGCTCGAGGATGGATGATGCCTTAGAGGACTGGGACAGGGAGGGTGGGGGGGGAGTCGAGGGAGGGAGGGGATACGGGGATATGTGTATAAATACAGATGATTGAACTTGGTGTACCTCAAAAACTGGTACAAGAGTGTAATGCAATTATATTCCAATAAAAAATAATAATAATGAAAAAAAAAGAAATAATGCGAAGGGAAAAAAAATGCAAGACCTTCACTGCCTTGATCCTTAACATATACCCAGACTGCCAGCCCCATATATAAATTATTCCCTGACTTCTGAGGGGAGGGGGGCACAGTTCTTGAGGTGCTAGCCTGCTGTGTCTTCCCTTCTGCCTGGCAGAAAAATAAAACCGTCTCTCTCTTCCTCCAAAAAAAAAAAAGAATACATTGAATAGGTTAATATGTGCATACTCTTTTCATTATAAAGTGAACAAGAAATGCACTCAACTCATACAAATTTTACTTACTGTCATGAAAGAAGAATAAAAATTCCACCTTGAGTTTGAAAACCAACCAGGACCTATCCATCCAGCTAAGGCAAATTTTACAGTCACGTTGCATTAAATTTCAATATAGCCATCAACACACGTATTCAAGTGTTTCTTAACAAAATGTAGGACTTTTGCCATTAGAACTAAACATACTGAGAAGATCAAGAATATCAAAGGGCAAATTATTTGAGATGATGTGTTCTTAGCGAATGTCACAACAGCTGCTAGAGCATCCTGGAACTGCTAGACCTTGATTCTAACAACGTTTCACTTCTGTACTTCTCCATGGACCCCAGATGGACTTGGATTAATACATTCATGTGTAAAGATGTTTCTTCAATAAAATGAACAGAAGCCAGTGGAAAAGATAATTCCCATAAATGTAAGTTATATAACTAGATAAACCTCTGTATAAAGCCAGTTGTTCAATATATTTTTAGAGCTTATTGAAATGTCTGCTTAGATTAGATCACTAAATAATGATATATTTCTTCTCCCTTCTTCCACTCTGGCTGCCTCTTTTTGACCCAAGTTCTATTTGGTCTTGTCTATAATACACAATGCTACCATATTACCTCCATTATATGAAATTCCTATTTTATTAAGACAGTGACTATTAAAGACGCTTAAAGTACCTTCATTTGCTTGTTTTATTGTATTTATTATGGCATTGTTCCTAAATTTCTTTATTTAACTAAACAAAAGGTTTAGGAATTAGGTATGACTTAGAACCATCCTGAGAATTGCCAAGTCACGTGGTGTTGCCAAACCTCCCTCGCTGAGCGTCTGGACATTTGGCTCCATTCGTTCAGGACCTCCAGCTCCATTTGTTCAAAATGAAGTTTATTATGTTTACCCATCCTTCCTCGTATCCCCATAGACTCCCACTGCTCTCACATGGGTAAGCTGCATTACCATTTACCCAGTTGCCCATGTGAGGACCTTGGGAGCCATTCTTAAATTCTATCAATACTTTTCTTTCCCTCTACCCCTGCATAAAATCAGTCACTGAAGTCCAGCTCCTCTGTCTCCTGAAGGTCTCTTTGAACCAGTCACTCAGTACCTGTAGCCTCTACTCCAGTGCAAAGTGATCATTCTTCTTCTGCTCTAATGTGTTTCAGCTGATCTCCTTTCCTTCACTCTTCGCTTCTGCAATCCACTATATCCAGAATGTTTCCCAAACACAAATCTGATTACATGACCCTCCTCCTTCAGCACCTTTCCAGTGACTTTCAGAGCCATTGCCTTTTGGGTTTAAGTTCAAATGACTTTAAAAAGCCTTTGTGATCTTGCCCCTGTTTCTATGTTCCCATCTTGCAGTCCTCCCCTCACATTCTATGATCTTCACTGAATTTCTCTCACTTTTTGACCATGCCCTGCTCTATCATGCATCCAGGGCTTCTCACATGTTTTTTCTTGTAGACATCTTCCTCTTTCCCCACATTAATTTGGCTGACATGTACATTCCATGACCGTCCCTTACACATATGGACACACGTACACATACTTATACAACCCACATGCTGTTCTCCATGAAGAAGTTTCCCTGTTCTGAGCTTCTGCAGCAGCCTCTACTACCTCTAGCATAGAACTTTCTGTGCTATGTTATAAATTTTTATTTTCTCCAATACACAGAAAGTTCCAAAAACTTAGAAATTGTATTTCCAGTTGTCTATTGAGTGCTTATAAAAGTGCCTGCTCCAGGGTAGCTATTCCAAAGATACACAATAAAAGAACAAACAGAGAAGAAGTGCATTAATACATCTCAAAGCCCATTTCAAGTTACAGATGGCTTAGGTAAGGTTTCACACAGTAAACTGAATAATGCAAAGATGTGTTTGCAAATTCCTAAACACGTTCGATATTTCTGACTTCCTAAAGAGACAGGTTTCTATATTGCTAATCAAAAAGCATCTCATTTGCTTCAGATACCACATTAAGTATTGGAAGAATTATATCTAGTGGTGAAATTTGGCCCTAATATAAAAATATCCTACTTGTTCTTGGCTGTGGGTTGCAGAGTTGCCTGTGAATAATGCTAATAGCTTATTTTCTCATTCAAGAACTCTGAGTTAGCTCTAATATCTTGGCAAATATTCATCTGAGATGATATATACCACAAAGTGCGGAAAACATAATTTGTGCCTAACTAAAAATTTTAAGACATGCTATCAGAAAGCCAATTTGTGTATGTTTGTAACCGAATATGATTCCTTTAGGATGTGTGAGTTTGAGAACTATGTTTATTTATGGGCCTGATAGACGTTCAAAGATTATTGTAAGCTCCTTGAAGAACAGGATAATGCTTTCATTATGGTCTCTTGGCAACCAGTAGGAAATCAATCAACACTGAGATAATGAAGGAGGAATAATGGCAATACAGAAACAGAAAGACATACACATATAGTGACAACTAAATCGGACACCATGATCTTAAACTCAAGATACCAGATTAAGAGTTGGCATTACTGATGTGAGTGCTCTTACCCATCTGAACTACTGGAATCCATCTAGGTTAAAATACTTTAGTCTAAACTTACTTCTAAAAAAACAAAATGGACTTTGATAAGTAGCTTCTTATTGTATGGAAATGTTATAGAGACTTAAGGTTTATTCCTTCTTCTGAACGCATAGAAGATGACATTTCCCTGAATTCGGGCATTCAGACTGGACTGTATATCTATTTCTAGTCAACTGTTTGTAAGACAATATAATGTGTGTAGCTTTCAGGTCAAATAATTTCAGCAAGGTACCCTCAAGCGCTTTTTCTCTCTCCTATATGAAGGAAGTCCCATTATCTAGATGGTACAGCTACATCACGGGTAGAGATTGTTAGTCTGTACTGCTGAGCAACATCATCGTGGACATTTGTCCGTACCTACAGGGCACTTTATTTTTTTATTGGAGTATAATTGCTTTACAATGTTGTGTTAGTTTCGGCTGTACAGCAAAGTGAATCAGCCACATGTATACATATATCACCTCTTCCTTGGATTTCCTTCCCATTTCGGTCAGGACAGAGCATTTACAGGGGACTTTAAAAGAAATAAACCTTTTGTTGTTTTAAGTCCAAGATTTGGGGATTCTTCATTACCACAGCATAAACTATCTCAGTTAATATCTTTGATAATAGAAAATATTTACAGTATTAAAATTATCCTAATGTATTAATAAACTCAACAAGGAAGAAAATTTTCAGAAACCAAAGTGCTTTAGTGTCACCTTTCTGAAACTACACTGTCTGAAGGTTTCTTGGTCTAAAAAAATATCTTCTTGAGAATAAAGTGACTCAATGTCTCTGTAAGTCGTTAATTACCTTGATATTTAACAGATGCAGTAGAGAAGTTAATATAGACAATGAATGTAGTCTTAAGCAGCTACCCTAGGGAAGTACAAAAATTGGTTGCTAGTAGAGGTGACCTTTAACAGAAGAATGGAATAGCACTGGTCACCTTAGGGATTTAATGTGGTTGTCTAAGAAGAGATTGCCTGTGGAAGGTGGCCTTTGGCAGCTGTTGCTGTGTTTGTGCTGCCAGTGGTTCGGCCAACACTGTGACTTTACGTTCCAAAAAAGTAGACCGAGATAAAATGAACTACTGTATTTTTTAATTAAATTAGAAAATGCTATTGTCAGTAGTTTAAAATCTCAGACTGATAGAAATCTTAAATATTTTTGTCCCAAATTAGGATACTATGACCCAAAGAATACCTTGTCAGAGGCAGATTCAAGACAAGAACCCAGGTCTCTAAATTCCCAGCCCAGTGTCCTTCCATGAATATCTGAGAACGACTAAGTTTTGATTTTTAAAAATGAGTCATAAAATTCTGGCCTTAATTTTTGCTTTTTGATTCACTTGGAAGAGGAAGCTGACCTGGCAAGAGGTAACTATCTCTCTCTTCCACCAACATTCTAACCAAGACTGAAAAAGCTGCATCATTCCTTGGTATAAACACAACAGGCTGATGGCTCTTGAGGAGATAATACATTAGGCCCCAAAGGGAATCGCAAATGCAAATACAAGACTGAAATTGTCTGCCTAACACACACTCATCCTTCACATCTCCAGCAAAATTAACATTGCCTCAAGAAATCCTTCCTCGGTCCTCCGTAGTACGTGGAGCTGGTTTCTTGGGCATGCAACCTATGTAGCTGCAAAGAGTCCTGTGCTTGGTCTGTCACTATCCTCAAATTCCTTTTTTTTTTTTTTTTGGTACTATTTGTGTGTATATTTTAAAAAGTAATTTTTTTAAATCTCTTGAGATAAATAGCTTTATTTTTTAAATTAATTTTTATTGGAGTATAGTTGATTTACAATGTTGTGTTCGTTTCTGCTATACAGCAAAGTGAATCAGTTATACATATACATATATACAGTCTTTTTTAGATTCTATTCCCAAATAGGTCATTACATAGTATCGAGTAGAGTTCCCTGTGCTATACAGTGGGTTCTTATTAGTTACCTGTTTTATATATAACAGTGTGTATGTATCAATCCCAATTTATCCCTCCTCTTACACCTTGGTAACCATAAGTTTATTTTCTACATCTGTGACTATTTCTGTTTTTGTTTTTAAATTTTTTTTTATTATTTTTAGTTATCTATTTTATACATATTAGCATATACATGTCAACCCCAATCTCCCAACTCATCCCACCACCTGCCGCACCCCCCACCACCGCTTTCCCGCCTTGGCTCAAATTCTTAGTTTTTGAACAAGGTGCCCTGCATTTTCACTTTGCATAGGTCTCTGCAAGTTCTATAGCCAGTCCTGATACTACGCTAATTCCCTCTGGTGTTTGCACTCATAACATCCTATATTTCTCCCTCATGGCAAATACTTACATAATCAAATACAGTCATGCTATCTCTTTTCATTCTTAGTAGTGTAAGTCCTACACAAACAGGAATCAGTTTTATTTTTTTCACTGTTTTTATCCATACTGCTTAGTGGAGTTGCTGGATTCAAACAGACGCTTTGATGACTAGATGGATAAGTCAATGAATTAATTAGTAATTTTGAATAAATGAATGAATAAAAGAAACTTAAGGAAAACTTTGGGTTTGAACAGAATGGTAGACAGCTGAAGTTCTTAAAGGAAAAATTAAAGTAGGTACATTAAAATACATTAAAATTAAAGTAGAGTGGGAGTAAAGTACAGCCAGTTCTGAAAGCTAAGTCAAGAATTTGACACTTGTTACATGAAGAAATACAGCAGTTGTCATTAGCTTTTGATAAACATGATAACATGTTTACTGCCTGTTTCCAGATTGAATTTTATATTCTTAACCACTATGCCACCTAGGAAGCCGTTGAATTTTATATTCTTAAACACTCTATTCCCTCTGCTTCCTTAGCAGTAATAAAATATCATGGCATATTTTAATGTATGGTAACATTCAATTACCATCAAATATGTTACATACTTTATGTGGTTTAATCCTCACAAAACCCTGCCATGCTGGTTCCCATTTTTCAGATAAAGAAATTGAGTGTCCAAAACCTAAAATAATTTTCTCAAGGTAATATCAAAAAAAAGGTACAGAATTTGAAAAGTTTCCTTGAGAAAAATTTTCAAACTCTTCCTACTATTTAAAGGTGCTTTCCTGGCTTAAGCATTTGCTTTTCAAGCAAGTATTTAGCTACTTTGTGTACACCAACATTGTGTGACTAGTGGAAGAAAATCAGATTGGTAGACTATGTTTACCACCAGCTACATGTTCTACTTAGGACATTTTCTAGGTGAACTACGTCTCAAAGAGCTGGGAAGCATGTCTTTTGAAACATTCACTTTCTGTCAGAGTCTTGGAAAAAGGTAAGAAATTGAGACTAATTTATCATCCAAAGGTATTCCAATTACAAATTCAATAACTTTTTAGAGAAAACTGAAGGAAAGAGAAAAGAGTTATGACTAGAGTAAAAGATTATGGCCAGATAAGCAAGAGAACTTATCTTTTCTAAGTACTGAAATACTTAAAGAAAATTGACCTCCAATTAAGTAAAGAAAATAAGACATAGCAGTTTTATTTGACCATAATTTCATCTAATTGAATCATATAATGAAATGTGCAGATCCCATCACATTGAGATAGCTCTTAGAAACAGAGAAATAGCTTCTGAGTAAATGTGCATGCTTACCTCTAACCAAAAGCCTTTTATTGATAGTTTCCTGTCATTATTACTATAATCAACCTTTAATTGAATTTTTATTATGCTGCCTTCACTCAGGGTCGACCCTAGTTACAGTCCTGCTACCAAGAAAACAGGAAGTCACCTGGGGTCCTCAATGGGTAGAAAAAAATCAACATGATGTGAAAGTTGGAAGAATAATCTAGTTCTCCTACAGAAATATAAAATTCTCATTTCATTCCATACAAAGTAAATCCAGCCTTATTAAAGGGGTATATTAAAAAAATGAAAACATGAAATTACTAGGTTAAGAGCATGGGTTTAAGAGTCAGAAAATTGGAGATTTCATTGCAGCTCCACTGTTTCACTAGCTGCATGATGTTGAATAACATTATTTCACATCTTTACCTCAATCTCTTCATCTGTAAAATGAGAATATATTTTACCAAGTTGTAAAGGACTAACGGAGATAACACATTAGTACTTTCCAGAGGCACATAGTAAGGGTACAGTAATATCAGCATCACTGTTGTATCAGTGTGGATCTCCTTGCACAGACCACTTTGTCAGTTATAATGTAGCACATTTAAATGGAAATTCTAGATGAGAAAAGCCATTGAGTTTGAATTTGTTGAAAACGTCATCTAAATAAATAAATAAAATCAATTTTTCTACATGGCATTAGTACATACATGCACGTGTTTTTTACTTTGTGACAGAATTTACATACAGTGACAATCAAATATTAAGTGCACAAATTGATGATTTTGACAAATGTATCAACCTACATAACCAACAAATTCTGTAAAGAGCACGTGGAATATTTCCGTCATCCCAGAAAGTTTCCTCATAGCCCTTCCTGTCAATCTCTACCCTCCAAATAAAAGCATTGTTTTTATTATCACAATGGCTTACCTTTGTGGCCATTACACAATGGCCTGCTCACAAATTGAATATAAATGGATTCACACATTATGTTCTCCTTTTTGAATGACCTCCTCTCCTCAATGTAATAGAGCCCCTCAGATACATCTCTGGAACATCTATCAGTAGTTTATCCTTTTCTGTTGTGTGTAGCGCTATTCCATTACATGAATGTACCACAATTTGTTTATTCATTCCCCTACTAATACTAATAGATTTTGTTTTTTCTTGTTTCTTTTCCTTGAATTCCCTAAACACACTTACAGTGGGTGTTGTAAATTCCAGGTCTTCTAATCCCATCAGATGGTCTATCTATATTGATAACTGTTTCTCTGTCGTATTTTCCTACCTCTTCACGTACTCACTTGCTTTTACTGTTGACTTGGATAATATAGATAACACATTGGGGGCATCTGTGTCATAATGGTCTTCATTCAAACCATGTTGTTTCAGTCAGACAGACGGTTACATTCCTAGCAAATCATTTTCATCCCTTCATGCTTTCGTTTTTCCTCAGCAATTATAGAAATTTCACATACAGAAAGCTTAAGAGTTGTACAGAGAAAACTCATGAACCGCCATCTAGATTCTAAAATTGTCAACACTTAGCTATATTCACTTGATTATACATCTTCATCTATTCATATATTTTGATGCTTTTCAAAGTGAGCTGCGAACATCACTACCCTTCACACCTATAGGGTTTAGCATGTCAGACTTTTTATTCTTTATTGATATGGATCTATATTGATTACATCCTTAGTCCAGAGAGCATAAGCCCCTACTCTAGACTCCTTGCTTTCAAAGTGGTAATTTTCTATCGCCTCAGTTGAATGTTTGAGGTTCTCCTCAAGAACCTGGCTGGGGGACTTCTCTGGTGGTGCAATGGTTAAGAATCCACCTGCCAATGCAGAGCACACAGGTTCAAACCCTGGTCCTGGAAGATCCCACATGCCACGGAGCAACTAAGCCTGCACACCACAACTACTGAGCCTGTACTCTAGAGCCCGTGAGCCACAACTACTGAGCCCATGTGCCACAACTACTGAAGCCCACTTGCCTAGTGCCCCGTGCTCAGCATGCAGCAACAAAAACCAAATGCAGCCAATAAATAAATGAATTAAAAAAAAAAAAGGATCTGGCTGGGATGTAATTCTAAGGTTTCCCAGCACTGTATGACCTCTGGTGTCTCTTTTCACATTCTTCATAGAGTCTTGCTCTGTGTATATTCAGCCCAGCCTAGTCCTCAAGTAATTCTCCCTCATGCAGACATCTGGGGGTCCTTCTCTACACAGCTCTCTTCTTTCTGTACAATGCTGACAAGTACCAGCTGCTTTACCACCCTAGAACTTACCACCCTTCGACTTTAAAGTAAACCCTGTGTTCTGCCTAGACTTCAACTCCCTGTGTCAATGGCTACAATAACACTGCCCAGAAGGACTTTCTGTGATGAAAATATTCTATATGTGCATCTGTTCAATATGGAAACTACTACCCATATATAGTTATTGAGCACAAGAAATGTGACTGAACTGGATTTATAATTTTAATTTTTATTAATTTTAACTTTAATTATCATATATGGTTAGTGGGTACCATATTGGACGGTGCTAGAAAATGTCCCCATGAGAGAAGAAGCAAATGTGGTGCTCATCCAGTATTTGCCTTCTCTCAAGATTCACATTTGTGGCCTGTTGGTCAACATCTGAAAAGAATTACCTTATTGTTTTGCTGCATTTTGTGGTTTTTTGGGTTTTTTTTAACTGGAAAAAAGACAAATCTAATATAGTTATTCAGTTACACTTGGGACTATACTGGCTTCTGTTTACCTGAAAAATATGAACTAATTCAGCTAAATATGCAGTTCTGATTGCCCAGTAAAAATAAATAGTAGAGAATGGAATGTCTCCATTAGAACTGTGCCAGGTCAGGTAACTTTACATGCATTCCTGTGACTTGTATTATTTGACTCCACACATGGTGCATTTTATCTTTTGCGTAGGGTCTGGGCAGCCTGATACTTCCTAGTGGCTCTAACTTAGCCTTAAAGAGTGAGTCCACAAAAATGGGATTAAAGTTGTATTCAAAGAACAAACAAAAGCAAAATAAAGACAAATGGCTACATCATCACTTGGTCTCAACAAAGGAGACCACAACTGCAGTCCAGGTCGAAGCTGGTTGCATGAGCTCCCTTTGTGCTTTTAGGTCCTGTGAGAACTTGAGGCAGGCCTTTCATGTCTGTGACCCTAGCTTCCAGCACAGAATATCGTCCATAAGTATATCAAGAAACATATGCTACATGAACAAGTGAAAAATACTCATTCCATCTGTGCCTGTAAGTAGACTGGTTAAGAAGGAACAGGAAGTGTTAATTTGAAGCCTTACTTTCTTCTCCAATTGGTGAGGATGGAAGAAAGTTCCAGAGCACCTTACGACTGGAGGCAGATCACAGGAATCACAAAAAATTGTTCTCAAGACTGAGTGCTCAAAATTTTGCCCACAGAGTGCCAGTCTTGACCTTTGACAGACACACAGAATTTCACACAGAGAATGCAACCTCTCATGCACTGGATGATAAAGATGTTGCTTTCACTTCAAAATGCAGCCTTCCCCAGAAAAAATCACTTTTAAGCCCAAAGATGTGGGTATATACCAGCGAAAGCTGGGTTCAAGCATCCAATTATTCTATTTTCCCATCCGTTTATGGTGTTGTTCATTAAGTTTGTCGTTTGGACAATAACCTAAACCCAGTGTGCCTGCACGGCATTAATGAAATGTTCTGTCCATTTTTTAACTCTTCTACTTAATTTTCTTTCCATTGCACATTTTGCTTAATTTAATTGGATGCATGGTTTTTTGTATAGGTCTCCACAAAATGACTGAGTCGCTCTGCAATTATAAGTAATCCTACAAAGAAATGAATCAAGACTCAATTATGGAGGGTGTTAAGGGAAAGCTACACTCACTGGGAATACACCTCTACCAGTTCAGTGTAACGTGAAGGAAGATGGGGACTCGATGTGAATTAGATTTCAACCGGCTCACATAGGGAAGCATTTTCCACACTTCACGCTACTTCCAAATGTAGCAAGCTATCTTAAAATATATACTTTTAATAAAAATATGCTTGTAATGCTGAAATTGTTTCTTTGTCAAAAAAGTCACTGCTATATTTGACTGCTTTATTACTTACAATCTGTTTTGTCATTTGTGTATTAAATTCACTGTTAATACTCAAAGTAATGAACATGTGCATAATTTTGTGCTATTTTCCATTCTTCCTACCAAGAATTTTTGGAACTAGTTCTACTTTAATTCTTCCGTATAAGTTGAAATGTCAGTTTTCAAATCGTAACTACCTAGAGAGCTCCCGTCTAGGATAAAGAAATTTCACAAACACCACACATTACTTTTTAGATTTAGTTTTAGTTTCCAACCTTCAAGCTCATGTATTTTTCTTTACTGTCACTTATAACTTCCTCTTGTACATTAATGTCTACTAATGCAGTAAGTTGCTAAATTTTCACTATAGCTGGAAGTTAGATTTTCCAAGCATACCTGATAAATAAGGTTTAGTATTTGAAGTGCTGATTCATGTGTTTTACTGTTAGGAGACTATCTCTGTAAATGTAGTAAATTCTGCAATGCCTAAATATTGGGCAAAAGAGCTTTCTAAGATGATTTAGAAAAATAACGGAAAATAGATCATAGCCACAATTAATCAATTAGTTCTTAGGGAGAGGAAGAGCAAAAGCAATCCCATCGAATCAGTGGCACCGATTGTGCTGGAGTTAATAGCTTAGACAAGCAAACTGACTTGGTTGTAGAAAATGAAAAGAATCGCATTTGACATCTAAAGATGTAGTTAACTTTATGAAGAGAGATTCAAGTGGACTATGAATGGTTATTGCTAATCCAAACACACTCTTTCCTGACATCCCCACTCCCTCAAGAATACAAGTACAAAATTAATGTGTTTAGGTAAGGGTGAAAAAGCATGGTTTTACATCTTGTCTTATTATCTCGCAGACACACTGACTTGATAACTCCTTACAAAAGAGCGTTCATACTTTTCTAGCCTGATTGCCCCTAAGACTGTATTCCTACTGGTGCTCTGATGAACTTCTCTTCAGCTTGGAGAAAAACAAATACAAGTAGTCTTTGAAGGAAGTAGGTCAACTGCTCATTAGCAAAAGTAGTATGAGGTATGTGGGATTCAATCAGGTTTTTTTCTTATTTTTCATATAATCCCCTGCTCATGTTTGCTACTAAATTTTAGAAAATGACTTTAGTTTGGCAACACTTTGTTCCCAGTCTGTAACTTCTTCCATTTTCACATATACCATTCCCCAAATACCTCTTCACATATAAGATGGATATTCTCTCATAGTAGTGGGGATGTTAAATTAGTTTACGAACTATCTTTGATGATTCTTTGTCTTGCCTGAGATTCTGCTCCCTACCCCTAACCTATTCAAGCCTACTTATCTCTTGTCCCATGTCTGTTGCACCATTTGAAATTAGGATAATTTGACAAGGTTTTTAAAAAATAGATAATACGTATTTTAACATTATACATATTTTTTAAATATAGAAAATAGAAGGAAACAAAACATCCAAGTACCAAAAGCCTTACGAGAGAACCCTCCAGCCCTTGTCTGCACATCCTGTTCTTCAAAAGGCAAATTTGATGAGAATGGCTATCTGTTGAGACCCCTCCATGGATTTCCATTGCCCATGGGACAAGTTGAACATTTCTTACTGTAGCAAACTAAGCTCTTCATAATCAGGCTCCTTCCAAATTATTTTATACAATCTCTAAATCCTAATGCAACGGTTCCCAAACTTGAGCACCTAAAATATCTACTTTCATGTGAATCTCCTTTGTTTTTATATAAAACCCTAGGCAGCATGCTCTGCTATTATGACTGCACAGGTCTAAAATAGGGCCCCCAATTTGCATTTTTAACATTCACTCTGGGAGATTCTGGTGCAAGTGGCTGCCAAGCCAGTCTAAGAATTCTCTCTCTCGGCATCTAGTCCTCACAATTGGTTCTATTTTACTACTCTGATTTCACACATGCTATTTCCTCTATAAGGAAAGCACTACTCAGCTTTTAAAAACATATTCCTAATAATCCTTCAAGACTAAAACATCAGCACTGATAAAATTTGCTTGAAGGTGGAAAGGAAAAAAAAAACTTTACAGATTTCTCTTGTCATATCAACCCACTCCTTTAAAAATCTAGAACAAAAACAAAGGGAATACTTCTTCTAAGAACATTAATTTTTTTTTAAATCATCTTTTCGAGTTTATACATCTCTTTTCTTAGAGGCCCCAATGCTGTAACAGGCACGGTAGAGAGAAAAATAGTAGAAAATAGTCATAGCCTTAAGGAACTCATTACCAAAGATTAAGACAAAGTATCCTAGATAATAGATGTACTTAGTTAATGCCTAAGCTTTATGTTATTCATCTATCTTAAGTCAGGGTTCTCTGGAGAAATACAACTAATAGGAAATATATATTATCTCTCATAATATGTGTATGAGAGAAAGAGCACCCCTGCAAGCACAATCAATGGGCCAAAGAGAAACTGATCCTTAAAAAAGGCAGAAAGCAATTATGGCAAATTTACCCAGACTACATCAGGGAAAACTGAAGATCAGGAGATGTCCACGGCAAAGCTTGGTAAGATAGAACATGAAAATTATACAAACATACTAGACCTGGATGTACAGATGAGAAATGGAGTTTGGTAAGGGTTGGTGAGGGAGGGAGGGAAAAAGAAAAAGAATGAGATCTTTTGCACATTGTTTAATCAGGTTTTTTTTTTTTTTTTATTGAGTTGTATGAGCTCTTTATATATTTTGGATATTAACCCCTTATCAGACATATCATTTGCAAATATTCTCTCCTGTTCAATAGGTTGTCTGTTTTGCTGATGGTTTCCTTTGCTTTGGAAAACTTTTACATTTAATTAGGTCCCCTTTGTTAATTTTTGCTTTTTGTTTCCCTTGCCTGAGGAGACAAATCCAAAAAAATATTAAGACATTTATGTCAGAAAGCATACTGCCTATGTTTTCTGAGTTTTATGGTTTCTAATGTCAGATTTATGTCTTTAATCCATTTTGAGCAGAATTTCTGAATAGATATTTTTCCAGAGAAGACATACAATTGGCCCACAGGCACATGAAAAGATGTTCAACATCACCAGTCATCAGGGAAATGCAAATCAAAACCACAATGAGATATCCCCTAACACCCATCAGAATGGCTATTATCAAAAAGACAAGAAGTAAGAAGTGTTGATGAGGATGCAGAGTAAAGAGTACCCTGGTAAACTGGTGGTGGGGGTGTTTGTTTATTCACTATGGAGAACAATACAGAGTTTTCTCAAAAAACTAAAAATAGAAATACGATATGACCCAGCAATTCCACTCCTGGGTATATACTTGAAGAAAATGAAAACAATAATTAGAAAAGTTATATGTATACCAATGTTTATAGCAGTATGATTTACAATAGTCAAGATATGGAAGCAGCCTAAGTGTCCATCAACAGATGAATGGATAAAAAAGATTTGATGTATAATAATATAACACACACACACACACACACACCTCTCTATGTGTATATAAAAAAATGAAATTTTACCATTTGCAACAATGTGGATGGACATGGAGGGTATTATGCTTAGTGAAGTCAGTCAGACAAAGACGAATATGCATGTTTTCACTTCTATGGGGGATCTAAATTTTTAAAAAAATGAATGAATATAACAAAACAGACACAGGCTCAGATACGGAAAAGAAACTAGTGGTTACCAGTGGGAAGAGGTCTGGACGAGGGGCAAGATAGGGGGAGGGAATTAAGAGATACAACAACTAGGTATAAAATAAGATAAGGGGTGTAATGTAGAGTACAGGGAATATAAAACCATTATTTTATAATAACTTTAAATGAAATATCTATAAAATTTTGAATTCACTTTGTTGTATACTTGAAACTAATAATACTGTAAATCAACTATACTTCAATACAAAAAGAACTCAAAAAAAGAATGAGGATGAGAAGGGAGACAAGAAAGGAGGGGAGATAGGAGGAGGAAAGAAAGGAGAGAGAGAAATATAATGTACAGAATATGGATAAAGACAGTTGAGGAAAAACATAGCCCAAGGGAAGGAAGTACATTTAAAATACTTAAAATTCTAGACCAACTTTAAAAGAATGAGACAAAGATTTTTTACGAAGTTTGAAAAGAGATCAAAGATGACTTGACTTCAACAACAGAGTTACACAAAAAGTCAGATGGGAAAGCTAAGGAAATGTTCAAAGTAACCCCATTACAGAATAAATAAGTAAAAGTTTCAGAGACTGCCATGTCTGAAAGTGGAATTAATGTTATAGATAAAAGGCTGAAATGAACACATATGCAGAGAAAAATGACACAGATTAGAACAATTAAAAAAACAATGATATAAATTGGGGATAAAGACCCATATGTGTATATACTGCAGGAAATTTCCCCTGAGATGAAAAATTTAGTGTGCACCTCATCAGAGCCTGTGATAACAACAACAAAAAGTTAGTAGTGAGCAGCAGAGGGAAATGCACCAGGTAAGTTATCACACTTCATGAATAAGGGACAAAATTCTCTAAGTATACAGACAAGGGAAGCAAATCACTAACAAGAGAAATCAGACTAGCCTCAGACTTCTCTACAACCTCATTCAATGATAGAAGATAAAGTTGTTATGTACACATTTCTGAAAGGAAAAAAAAAATCTCACCCAGGAATATCCTACCCATTCAAGCTGTCATTCAAATATAAAGACACTAGGCAGACATTTCAATCATACTAGAATGCTAGAAATATAGTACCCATGAATTCTTCTAGAAAAAAAAATGATGAAATCCAGCAAAAACCCAGCAAAGATCAATAAAAATAAAGAATGAAAATGCTTAATAGGAGTTGTGGTGAATATTAAATCTAGTAAATGTTTTGCTATGACTGAACATCTGGGGAGTTGTGGTTGCAGAGCAGATGGTAAATTTTATAAATTCTAACAGTTTAAATACTGTAACTAACAAACACTAGGATGATGTGAGGTGGAGAAGTAGAAGAAGGTCTAAGACTGCTATCACCTTTCCTTCAGAGTAGAGAATACACTAATGCTACCTAAAACTGAAAGATGTAGTTAAAAATCACATAGAGATTCCAACCACTTAATACTCTTTTTC
Organism: Hippopotamus amphibius kiboko; assembly: GCF_030028045.1. Taxonomy (NCBI): domain Eukaryota; kingdom Metazoa; phylum Chordata; class Mammalia; order Artiodactyla; family Hippopotamidae; genus Hippopotamus; species Hippopotamus amphibius. Next base: position 9,638,496 of record NC_080194.1, read on the forward strand.
TTAGTCATATAGAAAACTTACAGGAATCAATCTTTTTTTGGAAGGAAAAAAAATCTATTTCATCTTTTGTTTTTTTCTTTCATTTCAAATGCTTTTTTCTCTGCCGAATTCAAGTGAACAAACTTAATTTTAAAAAATATATCTGTGGGACTTCCCTGGTATTACAGTGGTTAAGAATCTGCCTTCCAATGCAGAGGACACGGGTTCGAGCCCTGGTCTGGGAAGATCTCACATGCTGTGGAGCAACTAAGCCCATGTACCACAACTACTGAGCCTGTGCTCTAGAGCCCATGAGCCACAACTATTGAGCCCATGTGCCACAACTACTGAAGGCCATGTGCCTAGAGCCCATGCTCCACAAGAGAAGCCACTGCAATAAGAAGCCTGTGCACCAAAACAAAGAGTAGCCCCCACTCACTGCAACTAGAGAATGCCCACGCACAACAAAGACCCAATGCAAAAAAAATAAGTAAAAATTAAAAAAAAAAATATATATATATATATATATATACACCTATCCCTACACATATCTGTTTCTATATGCATACATACAAGCAGATGTATCTGGAAGGATATAAATATACTAAGAGCAGTGGGGTTTTTGATAATTTGTTGCTTTACAATTTTGTGTATGGCTAGAATTCTCTTATGATCCTATGACATTTTGACAGAAAAAAGCAGAAAGCTTTAGTGACATATGAAATCAATTTGTAGTTTGGTGGAAATATTTCTAGTTTTTTTGTTTCCCAAGTATTATAGAAAGATTGGGAGAAAATGATAGCAGTTTGTTTCAGCATGGGAAATATTTGTCCTCCCTGTAGAATCTTCACTAGAACAAGTGAATGAAAGGCAGTGTGGAATGGTAGCAAAGAGTATTGAAGTGACAGCTTTGAGAAAGGGATACCTATCTAGAATTTTCAGCAATTAATTACCTGGCCACACTCAACAGTCCATTCACACTTTGGAGCCTGGAGATCATGGTTTTGGACATATAGTTTTGGATTAATAAATACCCACTGAGGTGTTCTGCACAATAAATTCTAAGGCTTTTTCTTCCAGACAGTGTATTGGGCAACAGTCAACTGAAGTCAATAAACATTTATTAAGAGCTGAACTCCATTCTAGGTGCTGTTTTTTCCTGAAAATGTGCACATATCAAAAGTGCAAATGTTCAAAGAAATTGCATGATTAGAAGCAGGTAGGAAGGGCTCCGTGCCATACGGAATAAAGAGCAATATGAAGGAACTTCCCTGGTGGCGCAGTGGTTAAGAATCTGCCTTCCAATGCAAGGCACATGGGTTCGAGCCCTGGTCCAGGAAGATCCCACATGCCGTGGAGCAAGTAAGCCCATGGGCCACAACTACTGAACCTGCGCTCTAGAGCCCATGAGCCACAACTGTTGAGCCCTTATACCACAACTACTGAAGCCCATGTGCCTAGAGCCTGTGCCCCACAACAAGAGAAACCACTGCAATGAGAAGCCTGCACGCAGCAATGAAGAGTAGCCCCCCATTTGCCACAACTAGAGGAAGCCCCTGCAAGCAATGAAGATCCAACACAGCTAATAAAAAATAAAAATTTTTTTAAAAAAAGAGCAGTATACAATCTCTATAAACTTTTTGCTTATTCATGATGTATTTCTAGCATTTCAAATAGTTTTAACTTTGTTTTTTTCATAACTGAATAAGACTGAGGCTAAAATCTACCACAATCGTGATGCCAAATGTTTTCATTCTTTATTTCTATCATACTATTAATATTAGCTGTTTGATTTTTTCCATTTCCCTCCCATTTTAATAAAACAAAGACAAGATTCAATAAACACAAAGTTTAAGCAACACAGCTGAAACAAAACAATTGATCCCACAGTTACTGACATCTTGCATGAGCCAATATATAAAAGTCAAATTAGAACCAAAAAAAGTTTCAATAAAGAATAGATTGTGCCAAGTGTACATAAGTCAAAAGTACAACATTCAAGGACCAACTCTAACCTAAAGAGCACCAGAAGGCTTTAAATATCCTTTAAATTTGTTGAAATAGGGACCTGGGAAATATGATCACCAAAGGCCAAAGAAGATTGAAATTTTCATGAATCATTACAGCTATGGAAAGGAGACTGTGAGTCAGATACAACCACTAAGCTAAAAGGTCGTGAGAAAACTCTCTAAACTCAATTTGAATTGAAGGGTATTACAGGGCTTTCCCTGTAACTGAAACACAGGAAAATTTAAATAAATTATTTAGACCCTGGAAAATAAGCCTATAGCAGTTGTAATAGCATGTATTCACTAGGAGATTTGACAAATATCTCCTCTTCACCTCTGTTGCCCCAGAACAATATCCCTGCCCCTCCCTCCAGGTAAACTTACAGAAAACCACAACTAACCATATCCCCAAGCTGTGTTCACAGCACAGAACAAGAGAGGCAAACCACAAGGAAACTGGTGCAAGCTGATTCAGCTCCAAAATTTGCGACAAAGTTGCCCTGCAGCTCCTTACCATCTCATCAGAATAGTAAGATCTCCCCTGCTCCGCTTTGATGGTTCAACCCGCTTCTGACCCAGATGCCAAAGGACCATACAAGGGCAGAAAAGCGGTGGCCTCCCAGTTCCAGGAAAACTATTCCCGGAAAACAAATGCATATGCCTCCCCCTCATTAACCTTGCCCTTCAAATCTTGCCTTAATCATCCCCACAGTGAGAAGTTGATTTGCAAACCAAGTTCCTGCTTCCCCATTCTCTGGCCATTGAATAAAGACTGTGCTGTTTGGTCTCAGCATCGATTTTGTTATTGGCTATAGGAATTCAGACAGAAAAAGAACTTTCCCAGCCAAGGCATGGGGCCTCGGCTGGGCTAAGGCCCAAGACGGGGTCCATATGACCAATTCAGTAACAATTCCACACAACTATCCTTTCTCTCAACGTGAGGGTGAACATTTGCAGAGAAACTTTATCACAAATGTTTCCTGTAGTGTTAATCAACTTGAAGAAACTGCCCTCTGTTTGGAATTTCACATGTGTAGAAATCATTATATCCCCAGAAGAGAGAAAGATAAGAAATAAGATTTCATATGAGCTGAATATTTTCATGCAAATATCTCTAGTAATATAACAGAAGGAAGAGAAAGTGGCAGAAATATGGTAAATACATAGAGGCAATGGTCTGGAAATAAAATGTTTGTCAAAAGCCAGTAGTATCCTGAAAATTCTTATTTCATGGCAAGAAATAGAAGGGAGATGAGGTGTTTATATACAGAATTTGGTAATTATTTGGTGCAATCAGGAGCTGCTTTAATATCAAATCATTTATGGTATTGCATTTGAAATATTTAACTGCCTAGGACTTATCAGAATACATTTTCTTTTGTAATGTGATTTATGGTTCCTGCTATGAATTCAGACCACTTGAGATTTAATCTTTGGGAAATCTTTGGGAATTTTAGGCCTTGGGAAAATTACTGAAAGCTCTGTGCCTCAATTTCTTCATTTGTATAAGGGGTATAACAACAGTGTCTTCCTCACATGGTGGGAAAGGTTAAGTGAAACAATAATTTAGCATTTAGAATGATGTGTAGCACACAAATATTTAATGACGATTAGCTATTTTAACAATTGGTTCATTATCTACAAACAATAGGGCCAACAGATATCTAGCACTTAAGTGCTAGACAGAGATCTAAGAGCTTTACATATACCAGCTCACTTAATCCTTCCATAGCCTATGGGATGGGACCTATTGTTTTCCCCATTTTACAGAAGAGGAAATCAGGGACAGAGCAGTTATGCAGATTGCCAAGACCCTGTATTTTTTTTGGCTCACAGGCTTAGTTGCTCCGCGGCATGTGGGATCTTCCTGGAGCAGGGATCGAACCCATGTCCTCTGCATTGGCAGGCGGATTCTTAACCACTGCGCCACCTAGGAAGCCCCCAAGACCCTGTATTCTTAATCACCTAATTCTCAATTTTGGCCACACCATTAGAATCACCTGAGGAGCTTTTAATATCCTGATTCTCAGGTTACTTGGTGCCCTAACCCAATTCAATCAGAATCTCTAAAATGCGCCTCAGTTTGAAAAACTCCCTGAATCACAGCATTAGGCTATACAGCCCTCCCTCAGTATCTGCAGGGGATTGATTCCAGCACCCCCACCACCTGCTGTGGATACCAAACTCCATGGATGCTCAAGTTCCTAACCTAAAATGGCATAGTATTTACATATAACCTACACAATCCTCCTGTACTTTATTTTTAGTGTGCCATAATTAATTTACAATATTAGTCATCTCTTAGTTATCTGCTGGGGATTGGTTCCACGAGTCCCCTGTATACCCAAATTCTCAGATGCTCAAGGAAATTTCCATCCAGGGTTGGTTGAATCTCAGGATGCAAAACCCATGAGTACAGAGGGCTGACTATATATTTATTGAAAAAACTTTGCTTATAAGTGGACCTATGCAGCTCAAATCCGTGTTAAGGTCAACTATGTATTAGTTGCAGGTGTACAACCTTGTGATGTAATATTTTTATATACTACAAAATCATCACCTTGATAAATCTAGTTACCATCTGTCACCATACAAAGTTATTACAATATTACCATCCCTATGCTGTATATTAGATCCCTGTGACTTACTTATACCCAATACAATAGAAAGCTATGTAAATAGCTGTAAATACAAAATAGCTGTAAATACAATGTAAATGATAGAATTAAACAAAACCTAAATCTAAAGAGGCATCATACCCTAAAAGTGGTATAAATCTGGAGAGAAAAATAAAAAAGAAACCCGTCTCAATAAAATACTAAGAAAATCTGATAAAATTTGGGGTATGAAGTGGGTTAATGAAAAGAAATTACTCAGGTTAAAAAAAAAATCACACTTGCAGGTTTATATTACTCAAAGATCAAACCCAAAATACATGATGTACATAAATAATTCTTGGGGCTAGAACATACCCTACCTTCAACAGTAAACATCTTAATACATGATCCAAAATACTGTCGTTAATTTGATAGGTTTCTGATGATTTACAATTCAAATTTTAACCTTTTCATAATTTTTAACAAAATAGTTCTCATCTAGTCTATGTGTCCTACTTAAATTTGACTTTTATAAAATGAAGATCAAAACAGCCTATGATAATCAATCCCATAAGAGAGAAAACAGAGATTCCTTTTCCCTCTCTTCTTACCAAGATGGATAAGGTTAAAGTGAACTTTTACAATCCCAAGAAGCTGTCCTTACCTGTTTATAACCTTCCTTTATCTTCTGTGTACTTCTACAAATATGCTAAAACATTATTGTATATGCTGCTAGAAAAGCTAGAGCATTTACAATGTAAGCTCATACTTTCACATAAATGAAGGATCTTTTTTTTATAATAGTACAGACGTAGGGTAAGAATATGTATTGTTTTGCAATTATTGCCAAAGCTCCTCCTAAGAGTTTAGTGCAAGGTAATAAAGAAGGAATAAACCACATTTTAAATGGAGAAGTATTTCTTTCAAGTTAAATTTTATATCCAAATGTCTCTCCTATTCCTTCTTGCCTCAGACCTTCCTAAATACCCAAGGACTCTTGTAATTAGGAGGAATCTTCATACAAACTTAAATCATAGATGCAATAATTCTGTGTTAGATCTACTTAATTTCATAAATTCTGCTTGCTGAAAGCCATGGATGGTTGGAGATAGAAATGAAATAGGTTACAGCTGCAAGGGTCCATTTAGTACCACCTGGTTTTCATTCAAAATACGTTGATTATCTAGTCCCTCACACCTGCTACACATCCTTGACGTCTCATGATTCCACCCTGAAAGTTATGGGAGAAAATGTCATTTCTGCCATCCTTTTCCTTGTCCCTTACGTCTTCCCTTAAGTTACATCCCGCACAGTGTTTTGGACACTACCTAATATCTAACTTCTGGAATTCCTTTTTTATTAAGATCTGTAACCTGAAATATTCTTTCGTCATCATCCTAAGAGGGTACTTGCTCATATGTAAGGTCACTGAAGGGATCAGCAGAAAGAAATTTTATCGGAACATCCCTTATCTGACTAAAGCAGAGAATCCTGAAAATGCAACCTAGCAGAACCCTACAGGGCCTTCCCTGAACAGGCCTTCCCTCATGTCCTCTGCTTTCGATCCTCTCTAAGGAACATATACAACAATATTTGATGCACATTTTCTGGGTTGTTTTACAGATGTGAAAACCCCCCACCAAATGGAAGATGTTAACTACTTGATAACCTTGAACAGGTAGCCCCAGGCCTCCTGGAGCCTAAAGACTGATAATGTTAACCCTTGTGACACTACCCTGTTATCTCCCCATCAGCCAGTCGGAGACTTGGACATGAACTGATCACATACCCTGTGACACCTCTCCCTCACCTGGCTTTTAAAAATGCTTTGCTGAAACCCTTCAGGGACCTTGGGTAGCTCATGCTCTAAAAAACCCCATCTCCTTGCATGGCCCTGCAATAAACTTTTCTCTGCCCCAAACTCCGACACTTCATTTCGGTTTGTTTGGCCTCGCTATACATCAGGCACATGAACTTGTGGTACCGAACATACAGCTGCCATTACAGCCACCCCCACCCCCAAGTTTCCTATTCTGGAGATTGACCCTCAACAGGAGAGGTGTAGATGTAGCGGCCATAAACCCCCCTCCACTACAGGGGAGCTTCCAGCCAGGAAGGAGACTGTTCCTTCCTTAGCATCAGGATGAAAAGGCCCAGTAGAACCTTTGGTACTTTCCCAGTGAAGTCCCAGTTATCACACCCCACCCTACCCCCACTTTGTTAAGCTGACAGATAAACCCTTACCTCTCCTCTGTCTATTCGGAGTTACTAACTACTGAGTACTCCCACATGGGTATTAAACTTTTCTGTTCATGTCTATTGTAATTCACAGGACTCCAACCACATGACCTAAATTGACAGAGGAAAAGTTATCCTTCTCAACATGACAGCCCCACACAGATTCTTGATACCTATACATGTTTCTGGAGAAAAGAAATCTGGGACAAGTAGATGATTTTTTCAGGGTTTTTCAAAATATCATAAGGAGTGTGTGAGTTCTCCCCAATACTTGAATTCTCTGTATTTTGGAAATATAGGCCATAGCTCTGCCTATGGTATTTTGATGTAACAAATCTTCGTAGGATTTTATATTTTTTCACGGCCTCAACTGACAATTGGTTAGAACTCACAATTGGTTTCAGCTACAAATCAATTAAGTTGCAAAGAACTAGAGAAGAGGTAGAAGAAACTGTTGTCAAACCCATGTACTTGCCTTGAGAAGGTAGAAACGTGCTCCTTAAATGTGTAGGGTTCACACATGATAGCCAATTGATGACACGTTTAAAACAGCCCAGATTCTAGCCTTGGCTAGCGATCATTTAGACTGAGTCATACAAAGTGATTTTTAGCCGATTAACATAACCAATTTAAGTAATTGTTACCAACATTATATGGTATGTTCCAAATATGGTGTAGGACTTACTAGCACTGAAAAAAGGCATTGTTTATCTGAAATTTAAATAAACTGGGAATCCTGTTTACAATCTAGCAGTTCTACTTTCTTGAGTTCTCTGGAGCATTACAAGGTAGAGATAGGGTTAAAAGTTACTACAGCACACTGTCTCCATCTGTTTATAATATCCTTTTATCTTATTGTGTTGTTCAGATGATTCCTCTTTTGGGACAAGAGAAAATAGCAGAGCATGAACAAACCTGGAGCATCAGACCTTTACTGGGGCAAAAATAAATCTCCGTAACCACATCATAAATCACTACTGAATGTAAACAAAGGAATTTTAAAGACTCAAAACACTAATTGAAGAGAAGCACAACCCCATCTCTAATATCTACATAACAGTCATTTAGCAAAGTTCTGAGGGAACGGGATACAGAACTTCCTTAAAAGAGTTACCTTTCTCTTTTCAGTATAAAAAAGGAAGGTTACGGGAGTGCTGTACCTTGCCACTCAAAGTGTGGTTCATCAAACGGCAAGAACAGCATCACCTGGGAGCTTGTTAGAAATGCACACTCTCAGATCAGGACACATCTCAATCCACCAAATTAAAATTGTTGTTATAACAAGATCTCCAAGTGCTTCACATACACATTAAAGTTTGGAAAGAACCGCTGTAGATAATGGGATTCTAAAAAGGGTAAATACGGGCATCCAGGGTCACTAAGAAGAAGAAAGATGACACAAAATAAAGTAGTAAAACCTTTCAAATGCAGATATTTTTCCCTTGGCCAATTTCTATAAGCAACAGGCAGCCCCTAGTTCCTGTGAACAGGTGAGTTGCTCAAGTGAAAGGTTTAATCTGTTCGAGCTGCTATAACAAAAATACCATAAATCAGCTGCATTAAACAACAAACATTTAATTCTCACATTTCTGGAGGCTGGGCAGTCCAAGATCAAGGCAACAAGGGCATTGCAGGTGTCTGGTGTGATCACTTTTCCTAGTTCAAAGACGGCAGGCTGTCTTTTCACTGCTTCCATCCATGGCAGAAAAAACAACTGAGCCTCCCAGAGTCTCTTTTATAAGGACACTACTTCTGCTCATGAGGGCTCTGCCCTCATGACCTCATCACCTCCTAGGGCCCCACCTGCAAACACCATCACATTGGGGGGTAGGTTTCAACATATGCATTTTGGGCAACAAAAACATTCTGAATCTAGCCATATCCCTTAATCCTCCAGACTCAACAAGCCTAACCAGGCGAATTAACTAAGGCCAACTCATTGCCATTTATGTGACTCTGAAAGAACCTGGGATATAACCCAGCACATTTAAAGAATAACATGGGGCACTTTCTAATCACATTTAAATCTTGTATAAACAAGCATACATGATTATTTCAGGTACATCAGCAAAATCTGCAGCCAGAATGCCAACTAAATCTTGTTTTCAGTACATACATATTGATAAAAATATGATCTTAACTACATTTATTTGAGAAATATCTCTACTGTTGTATATGATGGCCATAAGAATGCCAAGGACAAGTGTATGTTTAATACGGTTTCTAGTCTCATCATTTTAAAATTACCTTGGGGAACACTGACAGTCTTCCTACCAAGGACAAGAAATATCAATATGTACAGTATAATTAAATCATATTTTATTTAGATATATTCTTGTTCAGTGTTTTTACAGTGTTAACACAAATCTTTCCTAAGCGATTCTGACAACTTTCTAAGTTATAGCTCATCGTGAGTCCTGCCTAGCAAAGGAGGTACAATGATGCAGGGGAAAAAAAAAAGAAAAAAGGTTAATTAATTCAATATATTCAAATAACTGTCCCATTCATCAAAGGGGGAGGGAAAGATAGGGGAATTGGTTAGGTCAGTTGCAAAATGGAATTTTCTAATTAATTGATTTATAATGATTAATATGGCCGAACCTCTCCACTCATTGCTGTCAATCCAGGCAAAAGGGATAGTTAGAGTGTGATTGGATTAAAGCAATATATGCTCTGGAAAGCTGGTATTCCTGTGCTTTCTGGGGCAATACAAGTGTGTAACAAAACTGTCACAAGAAACATGCTTCTTTTCAATTTCAGCAGCAAGTGATAGGCATTTATCAAAGAAAATTGAACTGAGGCTGTTGCTGCAGAACCAGAGAGAAATTAGATTCAAATGATTTTCACCAAGTAGGCCAAAATCCTCTGATAAAAACAAACAAATCTATTATTGCTACCTCCCCTTGTTCCTTGCAAGCAAAACCAGGTCTTTAAAGAGCAGTTCCTTTCCATATGGCCACTGATGAGGGAAGAAGCTTCTCCCAGCGTGGGGAGTAAATGTCCAGATGTCTATGCCAATCAAGATAATTTATTTTCCCTTGCTGGTGACTGGTTTAGAAATGAGATATGTGACACCATTCTGAACCATGACTGGGATTCTGCTGAGAGCCTCTAGTTTTGTTTACTTTTAAATAGAGATATATAAAGACAGACTTCTATTCCTATCTCCAGATAAAAGTATCTGCACAAGATACTTGGAATTGCAGCAAGCCCTCTTAGGGCCATGAGACAAGCTAACCTAAGAAAACAAACCAATATTGTAAAGTTGGCAGAGAGAAAAACTGAAAAGCACCTGGGTCCCTGATTACATAACCAAGCCTATGAATAAATTAAATACAGAATCACTGAATTTGTTATATAAGATAACAAAGCTGTTTTGAGTTTGATTCCTTTTACTTGAAGCCAGACTTTCACAGGCACTGGAAAACCATTAGCCAGAGATTCTGTTATTCATATACCATCTATTTTAAAGAGACATCAGGTCTTTACACAGCCATGTTACTACTCACAAAATATGTCCATACTCAAACAAAGGGAAGAATATCTTGCAAACTTAAGGCATTATGTTATTTCTTTGTTATTTCATTCATTAACATTTCCTTCTATAATGTGTAGGCATGTACACACTATGCTACTTCAACTTATATATTTGTGACTTAACCAATAAGAATTTAAAATATCAAGAGGATTTTCACCTAATACACAATCTCCACTGAGGCTGACCCTCCTTGGTTTCCTGGTCATTGTGTATGATATTCCTTCAGATTGCCCATAACTATCATGAAGGACTGTATGTTGCAACTAAAAGTCTCAATTCAAATTGGCTAAAACAATAAAGAGAATTTACAGGCTCACAAAATCTAGGTGCTCTAATTACATCAGCCAGGAGCCTGCTTTTCCTCTGACTCTCTCTTCTGCCTTCTAAGGGCATTGACTTCAATCTCAAGCTCTGCAAACCTTTCTCGCTTTAGCCAAACCAGTATCAATACAGCCGTGCCCACTCTTGCTTCAGGAAACAAAAATGAATATGGCAGTTCTCAACCTCAAGTCCTAACCTCACAGCACCTAGAGGAAGAGAGGAAGCTCCTCTTTCTCAGAAGATTCAGCAAACATCTCACAACTCATTGGCTCTGATTTGTATATGGTAATTGGTTTGGTTAAGAAGAGGGAGCACATCAAATGGTTTAGGCTAGTCAAAGTCACTTCCTGGAACTGGAGTGAGGTTAATTCCACCTTAACAAATGGGTTGATGAGGAAAGGGAGATATTCAAAAGGAAAACCATGGTCCTAGAGAAGAATGGATGCTGGAAAGGCAAAAAAGTAAATATCCATTATACCATGGAGAAATTAGCATGGATTATTTAAAGAGACCATGAATGTAAATGAGTGAAATTTTATTTCAATTTGTTATTCTTAAATCTCACTTTTTTAATATATCTAATTCCTACCTAATGAGCTTAGGGATAAAGGTCACAGATTGGAACTATGGGGACTGGACAAATAACTACAGAAAAATCACATACACGACAGTACAACTCAAGTTCCAAGGCTTGTATTTAGCAGGTTGATTATTCATCGCATGTATTTTTATTTCCTTTCTAACATTAAGTTCCGTCTCCACAACACCCACAATATCTGTCACTTGTTTTCTTTTGAAAGCACCAAGAAAATAACACACAAAAGAAATTTCAAAGTTTAAATGTACTTTTATCTATGATTAAATCTTGTGCACAAACCTTCCCCACCCCTTTTTGTTTCTAACACCTCCACTTGGCTGATTACTGCTTGGCTGGGGGTAGAAAAAGGAGAGGAAATTTTAAATAGAAAGATTAGCTTTTAATGCCCACAATTTCCACATAGTAAATTTTCCTCTCACATTAAATACTTGCACAGTGTATTCAGCTATGCCCTATTTAGCACCACGTTATACAATTTTGAGCTAATTGTACGTTGTTTTCTATATAAGATTACCACTGTGTTATGTCATTCATCTTATCGTAAGTTTCTGCTCTTTGGAACAATGCAGAGTACAAAACAGCATAGACATGCAGGAGATGACTCTCATTTTCATTACTATACTTTAGTAGTTTTAATGAGGTAGGGCTTAGTAATTCATAATAAAGTTATGCAATTTTCAACACTGCAGTTTTAAAAGTGGCTTAGTATCTGCTCGATTTACCCAAAGGTATATCAAATATGCATCGCATTATAACCTTCAGATAAAAATTCTAACTATTCATACCAGTATCATGAGAAAATCATCATCTGATGCATTTACTAAGAATCATTAAGACCCAGTCAACACAGTCTATTGTAATGGAACTGTATTTCACTAATTGATCCATTCGGACGTCTATGCAAGCATTAAGCATATTCTAACTTAGGCACTATACATACAAAATGTAATAAGACACATCTTGCCTCTAAAGAGTTCACTCACTTAACTTGTCCACGCACTTAGGCCATTTATTAATTTAAGGTGAGTTTCTCAACTTCGCTGTACCTCAGTTTCTTCAGCTATTTAGTACAGATGATAACAGTAGCTACCTACCCTACCTTGTAGGCCTGTTGTGACACTGAAATAAGAAAATACACATAACATGCTAAGAACAGCTCTAGCAACCTCATATACACTCATTAAATATTAGCTGTTATTTTTAGTATAAGAGAAGAAAGATTACAAAATAATTACAAGTTCGATTCATTTGTTCAATATATTCTGAGTGCTATGTTCCAGTTTATGTAAGTTTCTGAGACTGGAGCAAAGAATAAGACAGCTACACTTTCTGCCTTCATAGGCATCCAATCTAACTTGGGTACAAGCAATCATAGTAATATTCAAAGGAAGTGTACAACTTGGAAGAGACAATGTAAAGTATCTAGTATATTCCACACCTTGTGCCAGAAACACGAGAGAAATAACCTCATTTTATTATTTTATGAGGCACAGCTCAAAGAGTGGCCCAACCTTACACATTTCATAAAGAGTAAAACCAAGATCCAAATACAGATCTATTTTCTAAACTCTCTTCTGTAAAGGCCTCTTAACTCACAGAAAGCAATGAGGGTAGTTGGGGGAGTCTTCATCAAGAAAATAAAGAGCTTTGAAAGATCGCTTTGAAAAATAAATTTGAAGTAACTAACTTACATTATGATTTCCCAGTGCGTGTTCTATGGAACATTATTTGCATAAGATATTGATATAGTCAGTCAACGCTGAGAAGATAGCAGTGGTGGTATAGGTTTTTAATCTCTTTGAATCTCATCATAAAATCAAGGCAACTAGGAAAAAACCAAAAACCCATAAAAAATTATATTAAAAACAAGGAGCAAAGTATCCACAGGACTTAGTGATACGAAGGGGTAAAAAACATCACCAACTATAATGCCTGTACGGTATCAGCATCCACGTGGGAGGAAACAGGGAGGAAACAGTCTGATGAACCAAAGCATCAGAAAACTTCAAAACTGTCAATCAAGTCTCAATGGCAGGCCAACCTTCTAAACTACGGAGTGGTTTTACATGCTCACAGGTGAGCAGAGGGAGTCCGTGGTAAAGTCTGAAGGGCTGAAGCAATCTGGGCCTTAAGCGCTCTCTAAACAAATCTGCCAAAGGCTCCAGGATAAACAGCAGCCACAGAGAAATTTTTTGGAAATTGATTTGAAATTGAACAAAACAGAGGCAACAGAAGAAGAGAGAATGTCCAGATAAAAATGGAGAAAAGAAGAAGGAAATTTTTCAAGTATGAGAACACGGTTTAAGACTTCGCAAAATAACAGAAGAGGTTAAAAACAGCTTTTATGACCAACTTCTCCCTTCTAAAAGAAACAGGATAAAAAATGTATTTGCAGTGAAATCTTTTTCAAAGATATTATAACAAAAGAGTATAAGGGTTAGAGTAACATCCCTGAAATTGTCATGGCAGCAAGATCTTCCTAGAAATTGATGAAACATGCAACCCAATATTTCCAAATATATATAAATAAAGAAAAACCATACAAGATATGGAAGTACAACATAAGATATAAATAATAAAAGTCAAAAATGGGGTTTAGAAATCAATAAAAAAACAGATTTTTTTAAAAAAAGAAGTCTAAACCAAAAGAACACAGAGCAAATGAACACACGCACACACAAAGGCTGCAAGAGAAACAGAAGCTGACAAAAAACTTTTTAAGTAAAAATATAAAATAAATTTAAATATTACTTTGAGAAAATGCCCAATATAATAAGTAGAAAGAGAAGGTTCAACATATGTATAAATTGGTGTTCCCAAAGAAGAAAACCCAAGCAAAACATCAGAACAAGTATTTACCTGCAATACATATATGAAACTACATATTGAAATATATTTGTATCTTATATATATTCTATTCATATATAATTTTATGAGTAGAATATATATTCATTTATATGAAACTACATACCTTCACATATATATGAAACTACATACAGAAAATAATGAATCATGGAATCTGTTATAGTTTCACATTGTTTAAAAAGGCAAATGGACTCATTACTTCCTCTGCCTTTGAACTAGGGAACTATAAAAATTTTAGTGTCTCTCTGGATTGTATGATAATGAAAATCATGTAACTGATTACTAATGGTCTTTAAAGTTGTAAGTATAAATTAAAGTAAGATTAGGTTCTCAATGTGCCTGATCTGACACAGCACACTGAATTCCTGCAACCTACCAACTTCACAACACTGGCACCTAAAATACTCTAGGTCCAGAACTCTCCAACCCTTATGTCATTCTATGCAGTGCTACCTAGCCGCCCTGAGCATTATTTCCCTCAATCTAACTCCCCTGGAAAGTGTTTTCTCCTACTTGGCCCCACCCTCCCCACCTGGCTAAGGCTTCTTTGACCTGGTTGCCCCAACTCTCTTCCTCCGGCATCCTTATCCTCTTGCTTACTCCATTTCTGGCAGCTCTACATAAAAACATGGCTTACCCCATTCCTGGAGCCCATGGGACCTTCACTGTAACAGTTCTCTGAGCTGGTTCTCCCTTGGGTAGGAGATTCTATCAGGCCCAAGCAGTTTACCCAGGAGGCAGACAGAATAGGAGTTGGTAAAGCTCCAAAATTCCACATCTTTCCAAAAGATCTAGGAGTGGTACAATTAAGAATTTGTCCTACATGTGAAATGCATTATTTGTGATTAAACTGCCATATGTTGTAGCTATTCATTACCCATGAGAAATTACATTTTTTTTTCCTTTAACTCCATTTGGGGGCTAATTTTAAGCTTGAACGGCTCACTCATCCTGAAGACCCTTATCCACATATGTAAACCATTATCCACAGAATATATACCATTTGGCAATATTTTTTTTCCCTTCATATCAAGTCTACATATCAACAGTCTTTATTATACAATGGTTCTGATAATTTTCTTTTAAATAAAATGAATTAGATATTGCCATGCTAAAAGTACAGTAAAAATGGTAAATTTGATTTACCATATGGCTGTGCAAACACTTGATGAGAAGGCCTTGAAATGTTTTTAAAGGGTGTTGATATCAAATCTTCTGAAAAAATATTTTCATCATTCTTTACCAAACAGCTAATAATATAGAGATATACTGTATAATGATGAAAAGAGCCCAGTTAATTTCTTATTTTTGCAGCTGCCTTAGAAATAAATGTCTGCTTCGGTGTTTTGATAAGCTGGACAGGTTACTGCACATCATTTCCAAAAAGCTCAAATTATAAGATCAACAATTTTCAATGGTTATTTTTGCTCTTGTTGGTCTGATTCAACTTGAGTGAGAAATACAGGGATATAATTTTTATCTACATATTTTCAAGGTAATTTCCAAGAGTGTTGACATAATCGTCACTTTGCCTAATTACCTTACGTTTTTTATATTTTCGAGTGACTGCAATCATATTTTTTTTAAAAAAAACAAGCCTTTTAGCCTGCTTGGAGAACTAAGTCCAAAACTATGAGACATGGGACTAGTGAAAGAGAAAACTAACATCAAATTACATCTAAAAACCTTTGGAGACAGTAATTAGCAGCAGAAAGACAGGAAGGGAACCCCAATTTATCCTGGTCAGTCTGCTGTAACTCTGCAGGACAAGTCTGAATAAACTCGAATTCTGTGAGTTCAAGGAGTTAAACAATTCTAATTCACGTTACATCTTCTGGTTCTGATGCTTCTGGTCCTATATAGAGTCTGAGAGAAAACTGCTGTCAAATGAAGCCCATTTGTGACTACCTCAAATAATGCTACTAACACTTCATCAGTGTTTACTATGTCTCAGGCACACTGTTAAGTGGTTGTTCACACATGCATGATAGTTAATCTGTGTGTCAACTTGGCCACGGCATCCAGAATTTTCGGTCAAGTATTATTCTGGATGTATCCATGAAGAGATTTTATATGAGATTTAACATTTAAATCAGTAGACTTCTGGTAAAACAGATGACCCTCCACAAGGTGAGTGGGCCTCATCTAATGAGTTGAAGAATTTAATAGAACCAAGACTGACCCCTCTGGGCAAGAAAGAATCCTGCCAGAGAACTGCCTTTAATCTACATATACCTCTTCTCTGGACATATAATATATAGCATATATACACTATATACCTGTTCTCTGGGTCTCCAGCCTGTCAGCCTACCCTGTAGATTTTGTTCTTGCCAAGACTACACAATCACATGAGCTAATTCCTCTCTCTCTCTCTCCACATATACACATCCTGTTGGTTCTGTTTCTTTAAAGAACCCTAACACAATGCAATATCTTACACAGTGCTCCAACAACTCTATAAAGTGAATGCTATTGATATTCTGGACTTACCAAAAGACTAACCAAATCAAAGTCACAGAGTTTCACACAGCCTGGCTTTGGCTGCTATACAATGATGTAAAATAAGCAAGTATGTATGTGAACATACGTGCACATGTGCATGCATGTATATATGCACGTTCATGTGTGTGTGTGCGCGAGCACTGGGAGAGTGGTAACCATAGAACAACTTAGATGAAGGCAATTTTTCTCTGCATATCTGTAGTGTCAACTCCTCATCTGAAACAGATTTTCCCTGTGGCATTTCTTAAGTGGTTGCCCGATGTTTTTAAAGTTAATATAAGCCTATCAGAAGGTCTGTCTCCAAATGAGAAAGTCCTGTCTTCTTGGATTTGGAGAGAAATTCTATGCTACTCTCACACTAATGAAAAAATTGTATTTTTAGAGGATATGCACAGGGTAAGCGTCAACCCCTTTTGGTTTGTATCCCACGGAGTAGGACTTAATATCTAATTCCTTCAGCATGCTGCTGACATGGAGCTGCTCTAATATCTACCATATTGTCTAATTATGGACTTAGAATTCTTCTTTCACACACATATACACACACATTGATTGACTGGTGCTTCAGGGGCGCAATTTGATCTTGAAACTCCCGTATTTACGTGGCAGATAGTGATTCATACACTTGCATGAAAGGAAGAACGAATTTCTTTCCCATGTCCATTTATTCCCACAAAGCAAACCTGGTCTTGGTCCAGAGGTATCAATGAGCTAATATACTTCCCAAAGTGCCCAACTCATGATTAACACAGTCAGGTCACAAAGGTACCACTTAGTAGCTCTGGAAGCAAGCCTAACCTAAGGCCAGGCACTGGTTCAGATGCCCCAGGAATTCGGTTGAACATCTTTTGCAGGAGCTCTGGGAAGCACGCTAAATCATACTCCTTATTGTTCCTGCCAACAGTGATGCCGAATGGGTTCCACAGTTGATCTAAAGCCTTTCCAGAGATACCTCCTGACATAACGCAAACACATTCTTATGCTTTAGAGTCAAGGAATGTCAGAGCAATAAGGATTAAGAGATCAGCATCTAATTTTACACGTATAGAGACTCAGTCTCAAAGAAGGGAAGGAACTTGTTCCAAGTGTACCAAATTGCTACTTGCGTGACCTATTTTCCTTTAAAATGTTTGGTTTTGTGTTATTTCCACTACTCCATGCTCCTCTTAATAAGGTGTGTTCGCCAGGAAATTTAGGCTATAACAAGTCCATCAAAATTGGAGATGTTGTCTTCTGTTTATTCCTTTATTACTTTTCCTGATATTTTCCCCCAAGAAATCATGATTTTCTTGCATTTAGGGATTCTGGGAGCAGCCTCCTCTGGGTGATCTTGAGTTTATCTGTTTTATTATTAGAAGTGGAAACATACTTTTCCCTGGTGTGGGAGGCAGAAAGGCTGCAGTCCCCAAAGCAAAGCCCAGGGCCTGGCACCTCTGCCTGGGCTGACAATTGATTTCACCTTTTGATGTCCTTGCTACAAACCCTACTGCTCATATTTTCCAAACTGCAGGGGGTTCTGCAATGTTTCTGCCACAGAAACATTTTGCCACAACAGCAAGATCCAAAACAAGCCGAAAGAGTGAAACTCAGCAGCCTGGAGCAAAGCCAGACAGTCCAAGGGGATTCAGAAGGATCCCAGGAAGAAGTAGCTCTTGGTGAGGTCAAAATGGACATCTTTCCCTGAGTTTCCATCTATTTCCCATCATTTATAGGATAGAATAGGAAAGATAGCTAGAATTTAGTGAGTGTTTCCTCTCTACTAGACACAGTTCTTGGTGCTTTGCATCTGTTACATCCCTTATGACTCTGTGAATGGATATTACTTAAGGCTTACAGATGAAGAAACTGAGATTCAACAGCCAGGTAGGAAGGGACAGAATCAGGAGCCTGACTCTGGAGTCCCATTCAACACTCCGCGCTTAAATGGCAGGTGCATTTCATGGGGGGTGTAAGGATGCTAATTAGAGAAAGCAATGAATGTCTAATTGGTAAATAAAACACACCTGGCTCTTCACAATGACTGCTACCCAGACTTTTCTGATTATTATTGATAAAATTGGAAACCAGAGACTTTTTTAATCCTAAGCCAAAAACAGAATAGTCAATTTATCAAGTTAAAAAACCAGTAATTCAATTAATTCATTTTTTAAAGATAAGCAAAACCTACTCATGGCACTAAAAGGAATGGAAGTTTACCTTGAAGAATTAATCATTTCCATCAAAACAGACAATTTTGTGGTTCAGTGTGGGCACCAGCACTCTCTTAGGAAACACAGCAGGGTTATCTGATACAATCAGCCTGAGTTTTCATAGCTTCCATGATAAAAAGGACTGAGGCCACAAGGATGCCTACATATCAGAGCAAAGATTGTTAAATCAGTAAGATGGTAAATGAACAGTTGAGGTCATGAATAAAAGAAACAAAATTAGATAGCAGAAACTGGTATGGACAAGAGTCTTGAGAGCATTTCTCTGAACAGGCAGGAATCTTGCAGTTTGAATTTGAAGGATCTACAGATCAAAATAACAAAAGTGAAATCTGGAAGGTCACTGGCATGTAAAAGAGATCTCGAGTCATAGAAACTGAAATGACATCAAGCAGGATTTCCATTAGTTATGTAAATGTGGACGTCTATACTGACAGCCTGATGGATGTAGGTTCAGAAGGGTAAACAAAACCCAATTCAAACATTGCCAGCTCAGAAACAATAACAGGTCTCAGTCAGGTAGCAAGAAGCATGGGACAAAGATGAATTATCTTATAAGAAACTGAACTCAAGAAATTCTGGTTTTGCTTATAAGGTAATTCACCAAGAAATTAAGTTCTAGTAAGCAGTAGTCAAAACATGGTATTCTGGTAGTCACTGTGAGAGCAAGTGAATCTAATCTACAACCGTCTGACCTGGAATGAGAACTAGCAATCTTAATACCAAGCTAAGTGCACCAGTTAAAACGGCTAGTCATCCCTAATGCAGGGCTTTCTCAACTTCTTAGCAAAATATTAGCAAAAAGATTAGAAAAAATCCACCACACAAGAAAACCAGGCTCCTGAAGGGGAGAATACTGTGAAGAAATGTAGGTTCAGTTAGGCTGTTGAGCAGTTAGGTCGTGAACAGAGAGAAGGGCAATTTCAACACCGTTTTATAATATGCCCAACAGCTTTGCCTAGACCTTTCCTAGCTTGATAATAAACTTCAAGAAATAAACAAACACCAACACTCAAGAAACAGAACACTGACTGTGATACAATGTGAAAAAATAGCCACAACCCTGGACTCCTCTCTGTATCCATGCCCTGTGCAACGTGACTTTGCCTGCCTGACATGAAGAGGTGGAGTCTCTTTTCCCTCCTTGAATCCGGCTGGCCTTGCTTCTCATTTTGGTCCATGAAATGCAGTGGAAGCAATGCCTGTGTTTGGTTCTAAGCCTAAGACTCAATAGTCCTAGCACACTTCTGCCTTCTCCTGGAATCTCACTCTGCTGTTCTGTGAACCAGCCCAGGCTAGCCTGAGGGTCATGAGAGATCATGTGGAGCAGAGATGAGCTGTCCACATAAAACTGTGCTGAACTAGCCAACCCTTAGCTGACTGCAACCTAATGAGTGAGCTCAGGCAATAAAGATCACCCTGCTAAGCCCAGCTCAAATTTTTGTCCTGCAGAATAGCAAGCCTCATAAATGTTGTTTTAAGCTACTAACTTTTGGGGTGGTTTGTTTCACAGTCTATCTGATACATAACCCAAAGGGTTTTTTTTTTTTTTAAACTAGGAATACAGATCCCTAATAAGAACTTATTACTGGAATCAGAAAATATTAGCAGATGTTTGGCAGGGCACTCTAAATAGAATACATCCACATCTTTATTTAGGAAGGGTGATGTTTTAATCTTCTTTGTACTAAAATCACTCATTCTTTTTTTTTTTCTTAGTAGATATTTGTGTTTATATGCTATGGAAGCCATCTCCTTACAAGGAAATCAGGATATAATAACAAGGTGAGACTTTAAAAAATTGCCAGAAAATTAAAATTCCCATAGCTGAATTAAATTGTGTATTGGATGCTAAAGAAAGCAGAACTGACCTTTAGAAAATAGATTCAGTGAAATGAAAGGCAAAATTGAGACATTCTACCAGGATGTGGAGGAAAAGAAACAAAAAGTAAAAAATAAACATTAAAATATCAAGAATTTTTGTTAAGATTCCAAAGCCACAATACCTGAAACTGTGAAAATAGAAATAGGAAAAGACGAATTGACCACTGGCACACACTGAGTCAAAACCACCCATCCCGCCTCCCTACACACGAATAAACACTTGAGTTTTTGCAGAGCTGGCTTTGCTAATCAGTAGATTAAGGCTAGAGATATGTTATGTTTGTCTAAGGATGAACATGTGATCACTTTTTAACAAAAGGCAAAAAATTATACACAAAACAGAAACTTTTTACGATACTAAAGGTAATGGTAAAGTTCTATTTCATAAACTGGATGGTAAGTACAAAAGTGTCCACTGAATTATTTTTCTGTTACCTTACATATATATTTTATCATTATCCTATCTAAGCCATTTTTAACAAACCACCTTTTATTTTATTTCTTTAGAACTTTTATTGAGATATAATTGACATATAATAAACTGCATATATTTAAAGTGTACGATTTGATTTTTTTTTCTTATTAGTAATGTATATATGGCAATCCCACTTTCCCAATTCATCCCACCCAACCCCCCCCCCACCCCTGCTTTCCCCACTTGGTGTCCATATGTTGGTTCTCTACATCTATGTCTCTAGAATTTATGCTAGACATTCTAGAATAAAAATATAATAAAATATCAAGTGTATACCTAGATTTTTTCAGACTTCTGCTTTTAATTTTTTAACTCTAAAAAGATCTATAAACTCATATGAAAATTAGAGATACTCTTAAAGATATTAGCTCTCATTCTGGTCTAAAGTTAGATACATCAATTTTGTTTTAAGTTTGTAATATATCCCAACCCTTAGAATCAGGTCTCACCATACTTTGGTATATTTACTAATGTGATTTAATATGGTATATTTAATGATATCATTGTGCCCAACCTGTAGTCCAGAAGTCATGAAATAGATCAGAGTAATAGGAGTTTAGTTTAAGTAACAAAACCTAGGTTTAATGAGGGGAGGGGATTTAGTCATCAAAATAAATACAATGGTCACAACTACTTTAAGTTATTGAGCATTTTTATGGATTTGGTATTGAACCTAGTGTGAATTTCTCAGCTAAGTAACACCTCTCATCAAGTGATGCTTGGATGCAGCTTATGCCTTCTTGAGTGAGACATCAGCATCCCTGATAATTGTGAACTGAACAGTCAAGTTACCTATTTATTTATCAGGCCATTACATTGAGTCAGGCGCTCTGGAGAGAAGGGGATATCCTTTGAGAAGGTTTGATAAAGCATCTCTGGAAAACAGTCACCTTATATGATGACCATTATGATTAAAGTTGCTCAGATCAGAAAAGGGGAATTTAATGAACAAGGTACAGGCAAGACCCCCTTGACTGCGTTTTATCCAGGTTTTGAGGATCTTGGAGAGGAGCCATAGACAGTATGCTTCTTCTCAGCCTGGATTTTGAACCCATGACATTTCAGAAAAAAGAATCACCATTTGTGGGGCAAAATATCTTTACTGATAGAAATTAAACTAGAGGTCCAAGCTTGCCAACTGCACATCATTCCAACTTCTCAGGAACAGACTAAATGGAAGGAAAGTGATTTTCCAAATTTTATTCTCTTAACTTGTTGAACTCAACCATTTAGCCTCTTTAGGGAATGATAATCCTCCTCTGGAGAGGAGAAGAGTAGCTGATTGAGACAGACTTGTTCCTACCTTCCTAAGGCTGCTGGTCACAAGAACAACCATGGCTCCTTTGGGTATCCCCAAGGACAATTGAGTTTTTGTCCCAGAGGACTGTATTTGCTGAGTTAGCATGGCCAGGATCTGATAAATGTCTGTAAATCCTCTATCTTGCTGAGCTTTGAGTGGCCCTGAATCTTTCCTGAAGCTTAAGGTATCCCATACCTCCTCGTACATGTGGAATCTAAAAAATACAACAAACTAGTGAATATAACAAAAAGAAACAGATTCACAGATATAGAGAACAAACTAGTGGTTTCCAGTGGGAAGAGGGAAGGTGGGAGGGGCAATATAGGCGTAGAGGATTAAGAGGTACAAACTCTTATGTGTAAAATAAGCTACAAGGATTTATTGTGCAACACAGGGAATATAGCCAATATTTTATAATAACTATAAACGGAGGATAACCTTTAAAATCAGGAATCACTATATTGTACCTGTAAAATATAATATTGTACATCAGCTATACTTCAACAAAATAATATTCTTTTTAAGTTATCGTCTGATCAGCTATCAAGGTTAAAATCCCTTAGGACAAAAATCCAAGTCCCTTTCCCAGCCTGCAAGAATTAAAAGTCAACTGCTTGACTGTAAAAACAAGCCTTGCTGACTAATGCAAGCTTCCACAAAGACTAAGTCCCCAAATAATGTCTAAGACCTAAATCTAGGGGACTCAGCCCTACCCCAAATCTCTATAGTACATATTTTGCTCCCCCAAATTCTTCTCCCCAATTATTTCCGAAAATTTGTGGCCTAATACACATTCTAACAATCTTAAATTAAATCAGTCCCTTTAAAACTACTTCCCACTTCCCTGCCACTCAACACTCCCTGTCCTCGGCCTAGAAACAAGATCTGTGTCTGTAAACAAGACATGGAGGAAAACATAGGAGAACAGATAATGCCCTGCCATTGCCCTGGCTCCAAACCAAGAATAGAGACAAGGGAGCAGGGCTATACATTTCTAATTTCTCTTTCCAAACTTAAATAAATCACCCCTATACATCCCTAGAGAGACACCAGACGGTGGAGGGAGGATAAATGTGCTACACTAACGGAAGGTCCTCCACCTGGAAGGAACCCTGGCCGTAGGGGTGTCCATTGCTACGAAGAGTTCTTGCATTCCTCCTCTTAAAATTTTATACTCTAAAATTACCAAACTGATTATAATTCCAGTTCCACATCATGTGGTTCATGCCTCTGTGACTCTGTCCGTGCTGTTTCCTCTTCTTTGCACGCCTTTCTCTCCCCCTCCCATCCGCCATTCCAACACTCACAGACCCACACCCCTCACTCTTCCATGGGTGAACTTACTCATTATTCAAGGCTTGCCTTACATGCCAACTTCCCTAAGAAGCCTCAACAGCCCTCCCAGTGTCCTTGAACTCTCAAAGCATTCTCATGGTTCTCTGGGCTGGTCTATTTCTAGGCAATGACCCAAAGAATTGAAAATATCTATTCATAGGTTTGTTCCTCTCTTAAAAGAGAAATGCTAATGAATGAATTAATATGGAAGGAAATAAAGTAAAAACATGCATGTTTATCACTTTCTATCTCACTAATCACATGCATGGAATAATTTTTAATGACACTGAAATGCCCTTAAAGTGTAACACAAATGAAAAAGTAGCAATAATTGTGCAATGGACAAGTACCATTTGTAATATCCTTGATAAAGAAGCCAAAACCTTAGATGTGTTTTACCCCCTGACATCATCTGATTCATTAGGTCATTTGGAAACGACAAAAACATGAACAAAACATTCTTATGACAATACCTGAAGAAAATAAACTTTATACTTATCAATACAAAGAAGTTTGGGCAAAAGTGAGGAGTACGGCTCGTAAGTATTCTTTAACTTAAAAAGCAACTGTTCTTTTTGAAATGTCATTGTTAAGCTAATTATTTTTACCTTACTATTTGTTTTAGTAATAGACTTTTGTTTTTTCACACCAAGCATTCATACTTATAAGCTATCTATTCTTTAAGAAAGAGTAAACTTTCTTTCTCAATGCATAGACTAGTTCTGTTTGTGAATTAAAAAAAAAAAAAGTACCCAGTTAGTATTCTAGAAACGCTAGTCTGTTCACACGCAGATGGTGAATCCTCAGCATGTATTATTTCATAGACACTATGATACATTACAGTATTTAGTGATCAACAAATACCTACATATACATTATCTCATTTGAGCCTTACAACAATTTCAGGTGGTCAGTATTAATATTTTGCCCATTTTTCAGATAAGGAAATTAAAGCAAGTGGCAAAATCTGGCCTCCAACCCAAGAAAGACTTTTACTCTAGTTCCAATAATATTTCTATTATGTTGCAGCTACACCTGGGCCCAACTCTAATAATATATACCAATGCAACAAACTCATTCACAGGATATATCACAACGCAAGATTCTAAGTACCCACAAAAAATTCATCATTTGTGATTGTTATTCATTTATATAACACACTTAATTAACACGTACAAATTCATTGTACGAATAAAACAAATTTATGTCTGAGGAAGGTTGAAGAAAATCACCAAAGACAATAATACACGGAGTTTTTACTTCAACTTATTTTTTACCTGCTTGATTATTTTCAATAACCTGGAAGCTATACGACTATTTATCTACTTACTAAATTTCATTTTTTTAAAAAGTACTGGAGTAGTTTAGCTTGTTTGATTTGAGTCTGTTTACTAATGAATTCATTTAATAGTTTCAACCATATGGAATTGCCAGCATTCAAATATTTTTGACTTACAAAAACAGTAATTTCATATGATTCAATTTAATGTTTGTGTAAATTGGGATAGAACAGCAATATTTTCTGTCTCTCCAGTCAGCAAACAGATTACATCAAATTTGATGAGATGCCATCCAGCCTAAGACAGACTGGCAATTTCCTGAAATAGCGTTTTAGTCATGAATCTCATATTTAGCATTATTTAATGCAGTTTCAAGGAAAATTTCTGAGCCTTTTTGGCATGGCTTTACCTATATTTTCCACCACAGAAACATGTGTGTTACAACAGAGATAGAACCACAAGTGTGTTAAATCTGTTACAAAAGAATATTTGGGAAGAGTTTCAGGTTATACCAGTTAATGGCAGTGACTTCGTAAATCAACTGGTTTCAACTTTTTGTGTATTTTATAGTCTCTGTGGTGGAATATAAAAATAAATACTTAAGGAAATTTGAGTACTGTGAAAGGAAAATCAAAACGGAATCAGTATTGCTAGGAAAGCTCTCTACAATGGAGCTTAGTAGCTACTGAGGAAGTGTGACCTATGCACATCTCAGCCCAGATGGAATCTGACCTTTTGACCACTTATTCTCCTACTCCAGATACTTATCCAACCCTTACCCTAAAACAACTCATGATTCTTTTAAGGACAGATAATCCCTGACTTGCATCAGAGTCAATCGTAATTCTCCCCGGGCAACTCCAACAACCTTGTGGCTTTTGCCTTTATAAGCCCCTGATTCCTTCTCTCCTGCAAACACTTTTTCAGTTTTGTGTCTCCTGGATTGCAATTCTTAAGACCCCAAATAAAGCTCTTTGTCCTTTGCAGCTTTGATACTGATTACTCCTGGACAGTACATGGCGTTGAGATCTAGGCATGCACTTTAATGAACTTCTTAAATTTTTCTGATACATGTCACAGGTTAGAAGCCACTGTAATAAACTCTAATTGAATGAGATAAATATTGAAAGTTATTCTTTCACATGGGCTGCCTAAGCCTGTAACTATAATCTGTAACTGTAATTTACGGGGAAAGCTGAGCAGCTACCTATCAGTACATACTGGATGGTTCACATAAGAGGACAAAATTCAGATAAAAACAGAGAATACCAGTTTATTACAAACCTATTTTTACATATTCAGATTTAGAGCCTTCAAAGCCAGAAACTCCAGCTAGAGGACAACAGAGCAACCAACATCACTGGCTTCCATTCAAAATGGGCGATCTCAAATATATCCTAATCTGCATCCCTGCTGAGGTCAACAAGACTTGAATTATTTACCTATGCTGCTGTAACAAACTACCACCAACTTAGTGGTTTAAAGCAATACAAATGTATTCTCTTTTGGTTTTGGTCAGATGTCTAAAAATCAAAATATTGGCAGGGCTACATTCCTTCTGAAGCTTCAGAAAAGAATCTTGTTTTGTTGTCTTTTCGAGCTTCTGGAGCTACATTCCTTGTATCTTTTGACTTACGTTCCCTTCTTCCACCTTCAAAATGATGGCAAATTTCAATTATGATGGAGTAATCTCACTACAGGCATACAAAATGGAGTCAGGCAGCCATTGAGGATCTGGTCTCAGACAAGTCTCTGCATCACTGAGAACTTGAACTTTCTTTGCATTGTACCAGACCCAAGGATATCACCAGCCATATTCACAACAATAGCTGCCGGTTGCAACCTTATGGTCTCAAGGTCTCCCCTTGTAACTATGCAACCATTTCAAACTCTTAACACTTCCTTCTTGCCAGCTCCAATCATAATTCTTAATAACTCAATGTAACTAACTGTAACCTTGCCATTTTTTGCCTTTACAAGCCTCCCCCATTTTGCAGTCCTCTGGAATGTAATTCAAGTGCTGCTTGAATCTGTGTCTCTCGGGCTGCAGTCCTAACAACCCCCAAATAAACACTATTTTAATTTCAGTCAGGTCTCTGTTTCTAAAATTTTAGTTGACAAAAGCCAGCAGTGTGGTCCCATACCCTTCTCCTCTTCTGTAGTTAAATCTGCCTTTCCTAAGAATACAATGCAATTTAGTACCCACCCAGATACTTTAGAATAATCTCCCCAACTGAATTTTTATTTCTAAGATTTTTAACTTAATCACATCTGCAAAGTCCTTTGTGTCATATGAGATAACATTCACAGTTTCCAGTGATTAGGTCATGGATATCTTTGATATTTGTGGATAGACAGATATCCCATATACCTATTCAGCCTACTGCTCTCGGCACAACTTTCCAAGCGACCGCTGACAAGGGAGGGAGGCTGGGCTGTGCTTTGAACCCTAATTTCCTGAGATGAAGTCTCTTTGAATTCTAAGTATGTGATTTTAGAACTCTAAATTCTCTCTCCTCTGAATTCTTCATTTTGCTGATTGTGAGACTGACATCTCCTAAGGGCTCACATAGGCATCTTCGGGAGCAGATCTTGCTGGTGAGAAAGGCAGGACTGGAGCCCATGCGTCCTGACGGCTACACCAGTGTCTATTCCATCACCATCCAATGACCTGATAAACTGATATTTACAAGGCAGCAGTGTGTAGAAAGTTCAATTCACTGAAACAACCCTGCTCTCTGCCAAGCATTGAGAAAGGGAAAGGGCTCCTGCTGCTTGCTCCAGACCTCGCTGAAAACTCTGGGGTCCTGGAACGGATAAGAGATTATCTAGGTTTTTAGGAAAGCTAATTAAATGATTAATTTCCTTAGTTGTAGTAATAGTTATTGCTCTAAATTTAGTCAAGAAATGGTCCTAAAGTCACTAACAGGTAGATATTTAGAGCTTTCTCATAAACTTACATTAACTCTTTTCCATACCTACTCTTAAAGCATGATTTGCTAAAGCAGAAAAAGGGGAGTTTGATGGCAGTTATGTTTACAAGCTGTTTTCTTACACATAAAGTATATATTATAAAAATCTAAAGACATAGAGGTAGCTACTATAAGGTTTAGAAAATGTGTGATATGGGAGAGAGTACAACCCTAGCTTTTGGAGTTAACATATGTCCTGGGTGGCCTGGGACAGTTCCAGTATGATCTGTTGCCATGGGTAAATATGAATAATGTCCATTTTCACTTTCAAAAGTGTCCCGATTTGCACAATAAATTATTTGATCATTTTACCTAGTACTTCTTTCACAGAACAATGTATTTACAGTATAAACAAGTAACAGAAACTCAGCTCAAACTACCTTAGAAATAAAAGGGGAATTCACTGGCTTATGTTAACTGAAATTTCCAAAGATAACTGGCTTCAGAAATTATATCTTAGAGCCCTGTGTCTTTTTCTATCTCAGGGAATTTACCTGCAGGTAGTAAGAACAATCACCTACAACAGCCCTTCCATCAGGCCCTACCAGCCTGGCCATCCCAGTGAAAGACACCATCATTTTCAAGGTTCTGGCAGAGTCTGGTTGGCCTGAACTGAGCATTGCACCCATTTCTAAACCCACCACAAGGTTCAGGAGGATCAAGTATTTTTATAGTGCAAGCCTGGGCTCTATGTCCATCCCTGTATCTGGGGCAGATTTTATGAAGTTAAAGGACTTCGCTCTCTTGAAACACACAGCATAACTTCCTCAAAGGAAAATCAGTTCTGTTATCAGAGGACTGGGGAAGGTAAGGCTCAATAAAACAGACATTCCCTACCCACAGGGACAATTCTTTGCCTAAATCGTTCAGAAGATGCATGAGAGGCTCCGTCTTTGCTACCGCAACATACCATTTGTCTTCTAGCTCAGCAATAGGCCCTCTATTTGTTTCAAAATTCATTATATCCATAATAACAAAAAGAAAATAGAAGGGAGAAATAGGCCTTAACCTGTTTGAATAGCCCTTTATTGCAGTGAAGCTTATTTTGGTTCACACTATCCCACGTGATCATTTATAATTGTAAGAACCAAGAGCACATGGAAAGGAAGCTGAGTCCAAATTCAAACATACAGAATCAGTGCAGATAATGTTTAGACAGGTTCTATTTATTTCTTTTTAAAGCCCTTTATTGGAATATAGTTGCTTTACACTCTTGTGCCAGTTTTTGCTGGACAGCAAAGTGAATCAGCTTTATTTATACATATATCCCCATATCCCCCCCTCCCATAACGCCTTCCCACCCTCCCTATCCCAGCCCTCTAAGTCATCACCCATCATCGAGTTGATCTCCCTGTGTTACGCAGCAGCTTCCCACTAGCTACCTATTTTATATTTGGTAGTGTATATATGTCTATGCTACTTTCTCACTTCATCCCAGCTTCCCCTTCACCCCCCACCCCGTGTCCTCAAGTCCATTCTCTACATCTGCATCTTTATTCTTGCCCTCTCACTGGGTTTATCAGTACCATTTTTTTAGATTCCATATATATGAGTTAGCATACGGTATTTGTTTTTTTGTTTGTTTGTTTTCTGGCTTTGCTCTGGATGACCAACTCTAGCTCCATCCACCTCACTACAAATAACTCAATTTCATTCCTTTTTATGGCTGAGTAATATTCCATTAGGTTCTATTTCAAATGAACTTTCCCCCCCACATCTTCCACCTGAGCATTATTCATGGCATGGGAGGGGCTGTGTGTCTGGAGCACAGGTGGACACTTGGCCACTGCAGTGTGAAGTTGCCCCGCGTGTCTACAGTGGCCTCATTGCCTTTGTTTTGTAGTTTGCCTGCCTGTGGAGGGAGGGATCAACCCCACACCCAAAATGATTCAAATGTTAAGACTGATCACATCATAGAGACCAAGAGAGTATAAAAAGATTTATTCCTCACATAATGGGATTTATTTTAAGTACAGAAGGGCAGGTACCCAAACTGGTCTGGAGCAGCTTGAAAAAAGGGAGAGGCAAGTGGCTTTGGTATTTATTGTGGTGAAGGCGTGGGACCAGGGGTGCCTGGCTCTTGGCCAGGGGCTTGTGTGATGTGATTCCCCTTTTCTATTGACTTGCTCAGATGTGGGGTGAAAGGGAAAAGTGGAGGGGTGGTGCCTCAAAGCTGCCAGCGGTCACACTTCAAAACTGAGGCAACGACTCTTTATCACAGCCTGTGTAAGAATCCCAGCCCCACCGCTTACTGGCTGCATGGCCTTGTTACGTGACAGCAAGTTTGTGGGTTCATTTGTATTTTAAATGAGGACCATGATGTTCACGCCATAGGATTGTTGTACTGTTTGAATTAGGTAGCGACAGAGAGCTCAAGACCATGCCTGAGTTATGATAAAAATATAATAACTGTTACTTCCCTTTCTTCCTGTGCTCCTTTAAACGTCTTCATGCTCTAAGTGCTAGAGTCTGAGGTCATTCTTGATCTTCTTTCACAGAGGATATAAATAAACATTCACTCATGAAATATATAATATAGAATACATACATAGATATGCTACACAGACAATCAAATACATGTCTACATATAAGATGAGAATCCCAAGGTAAAAGTGAGGATTAACCCAAGAGAATGAATGGCTAAAAGACAGAATTTAAGGTATCAGTAAAAAGGTCACAAACAACGAGCTGGTGGCAGGAGTGTCCCAGTAGCTCCAACTCAGCCCTCATAGACATTAGCCTATTCCATATACGCTAAGCTCACCGTATCACATTCATGGTGGCAAGGCAGACACACCTCTTCCTATGAAAAAGCTTGCAGATGGATGTAGGAGGGTCCCTCCAAGGATGTGACCAAGGTGGCCCTAATCTTTTAGCTTAACCAAACTTCACACAAGCTTCTTCCTGCCACTAAGCCCTTGACCTCCCTTTTCTTAAAGTACCCACTTTAGAAAATTTTAAATTCTTTCTCTGCTCTTTTGAAGTGTATGTAAATCTCTCCAAGCCTCTTTCCAGTTTTACAATTCTGAAAATGCTTTTCTCAAGGATGCAGAAATCATCTCTTTGAAATACAATCATCAGTGAAGACAGCACTCCTAGCTCCCAGTCTCCATAGGAGATGGGCCTCTTGTTTTGAGTTGTAAAGCTACCTCCTGTCATGAAGATAAGAGAAAGTTTGGGTTCCTAAGGATAAGGCCAACTAGCAAACACAGATGGCCTATGATCCCCTTCACCTCATCTCTTAAAAACTGTCCCGCATTTTGTTTAGGCAGAGTTGACCTCATATGGGTTCTGGTCTCTCGCTCCTGCTGCAGTGGTCTTGAATAAAGTTCTCTTTACCAGTTCAACTTTAACAGAATTCCATTTTGCATTGACAGGCACCTTTCTCATAGATCCAATCTTGCTGTTGCTTTGCTTTGCAGAAAATACATTCAAGCATGAAGTGGTGGGTTTTCCTCTCTCTCTCTCTCTCTGAATCTTGGGGCACCTGTGTGTGCTTGTGCATTTACCCAGAGACGGGGAAAGCCCATTCAGGCCATAGATGCACTCTGAATGACGCAGTCTGGATTGCTCAAGCTTCCTGAATAGGCTTTCTCTCACAAACGGTAGAAAATGACTTCCCCCACTTAACGGGCAAAAGTTGCAGTGCTGTTTACTTTGGTGTGAAGAGAAGAGTGTTGTGTTTCAAACTTAGCCAGCTCCTCTGGGAGGGTGGATGGCAGCACTCCTCAGACACAGGAAAGGGCCAGAACCTTCCTGGTATCTCACTGAATGTCCACGCTTCTGTTACAACTCAAATTCCAATCAGGGACAATAGGCCCCAGGAAGAAAGTGCCCCATTCCTTGTCTACTTTGACCTGCTGCTGTCACGCAGTGTGGAGATACCAACAGTTAAGGAGAACGACTGGAGCCTGAGAAATGCAGGGCGAGAGGAAGGAAAAAATATAGAGAGATGAGAATGAAGACGGCTCATGTAACCAAAAAGACAGGAAAACATCACAGGAGGCAACTTATTCCCAACACAGTCACCTCTGTTTACACTATGGTTTTGTGTATTTTACACAGTAGTTACGCTTCCATTCTCTGAAAATCTGTGCTGCGATTCACATTTATAGAGCATTATCTATCTATTCATCAACTGAATCCTATTCTAAGAGTTTCAGTATATAGCATACCCACAGACATTAATAAGAAGTATCAAAAAATAGTTGTGCCCCTAAATTATTAGACCCTTTAAAATCCACGTTAGGTAACTCAGCTTCCCTAAATCAAGGCCTATTACATGCAAGTAAGTGGAGCAGAAGAAAATAATAGGAAAGAGGAGAGCTAGGCCTCCATGCCAAGAGCAGAGGAGTGCCAGAAAGAAAAACGTGAAGGAGGGGATTCTCAATAATACCCAGGAATAGAGCTCCGGGCTAGAAGCTGCTCTGGAAAGATAAGAGCAATACGCAGTGAGAGGCCTCTCCAAAAACAAGGAGGAGAATCTGAGTGAGTTCAAAATATGTCTTCTCAGTAGTAAAGGGTATGTCAATTTAAATGTTAACTTGAATGTGAAAAGCATCTTCAAGGAAAATAGCTGGGAGAATGGTGACAGAACATATTTATTTACTGAAGTTTTTAAAAGAAATTTTACCTTTCTTTTTAAATATTTATCATATTTTATTTACATTTAATATATGTTAAGTAAGTTAATTCATTTTTATTATCGTAAATGAATGTTTACCATTTTCAACAATTCTAAAATTATTTTTATATAATTATACTAGGTCATCATTTTTTTAAGCCAAAAGATGTTGAGAATTAAAACAACATATTCCCATATGTAGCCTGAATACTGAGAAACAGAACGTTTTCCTCTCACTGAGCTGTCTATAT
The DNA here is from genome assembly GCF_030028045.1 of Hippopotamus amphibius kiboko. Lineage (NCBI taxonomy): Eukaryota > Metazoa > Chordata > Mammalia > Artiodactyla > Hippopotamidae > Hippopotamus > Hippopotamus amphibius. The sequence continues at coordinate 9,671,471 of NC_080194.1, forward strand.
TAACATGACTTTATAATTCCACTGCTTTCATTAGCATAACTTTACTATTCTATAAGTCTCTACCCAGGCAAATAACTTGATTGCTCACTATAGAGACATCCTGAAATACCTATCAACTCTCAACAGAATGCATGAATAGGCAGTGATGCCCTAAGATACTTCGGAATGTCTAGCTTTAAAATCCTTGTCTTGAAACTTCTACCAACTGTAAACTGTTATATCATTGTTCTCACCAAATTCTAATTAAGCCTTCCCCATCCCCCCACTGCTGACATCATCGAAAGATACACCTTAGCTTCTAATTATCAAAAAATTCCAACCCTCATTCTCCCCTCTGAGACAATGCCAAAGCTTTGGAAGTTGAGTTTTCTTTTACCAAGAAAAGCAATAAAGTCTGTTTTGCTTTATCAACAGGTGGTGACATTTGAGAAGATGATATTCAACTATGCCTATGCTTAAGTGACTAGACTTCTCATGCTATTAGTGAAGCCTTGAGCTCCAGAGCAGAGACAAACTGCAAATCAAAGGATCGGTTTCAATCTGGCCACCAGACTCTGCAGCCAAAGGAGACCTAAGTAGTGTTCTGATCAAGCCACTGTTTTTATCTTCCCAACATATTTTTTCCCTTCTTCTTATAATGAAAGCCTTTTTTTTTTTTTTTTGTGGGAAACCCATTCCATATAGTTTGGCTGAGTTTCTTCCTTCTGCCACTACTACACATATGCCATGTGATGCCAACCTGGCTTATCAGAGGACTGCATTCTCAAGAAACAACAATTAGACCCAAGATGACTCAGCCAGAGGCTCTGTCATGACTCTACCTATTTTGTAAAAGGGATACTGTCTTTTCTGGAATCTCAGGTTATATGGCTAATTCAAGTTTAGAGTTTCCACTGACCACCTCTGCTACCATATGGTGAGAGCTTTTTTGAGGAAAAAAAACCAAATAGCACAAAGATAAGAAGACCATAGGCATGATTGCTGATGACTTGTAAACTCCTGAATCTATCCATTACTGAAAATCCCCCTTGAATGTTTTGTGAAATGAAATCACCATTTAAAATTCCTATTAAATGACCGATAAATTCTTTTAGTTGAACTTAGTAAGGATGGGTTTCTAACATTCGTAATTGAGGTTCCTTCTGTCTTCAAGAACTACACTGCTGGACTGGTCCCACTGAGACAAAATGTGTAATCCCAGACCAGGGCTGTACATGTTGCCCTGAGTCACCACAAAGCTAACACAAGTTATTACATGAGCAGACCCAAGCGTTTCTGGTAACGTTGGCTTGGCTTCAATCACACCTGGAGGTTCTTGGGGCTGAGTACCAATCAGGATTCTAATGAACGTGTTCTTGTTGTTATGAGCAGGAAAACCTTGTCTCAAGTCATGCCACTGAAAGCTTTACCCACAGTTTGATGATATCTATGCTTGGTGGTTGCCTCCTTTGTATACGTGCTAAGTATTCTTTCTATTTAGGAATCGTGGTACCTGTGCTCCTCACCTTGTCTGAGAACACTAGATGCGCTATGCTGAGGAAATACATTTTGCTTTCCTTCCCTCTGTTATACTCAAATGTCTATAACTGTAAGATGTCTACAGGCTTTGGAACAGAACAAAAAGGAATAACCAGAAAACCATAAAACACAGTCATTTAGCTTCAGGGAAAGCAAAGCTAATCTTTGGCCAAATTTAGAGACCTGGAAAAGTGAAAATATTTATTCTGGACCCCAAATACACTTCACTCCAGTTTTGATTATGCACAGTACTTTTAGCAGTCCCCCGAATGATAACTTACTGAATTGGCTTCTGCAAGTTGCCTGGAATACAGCAATCATCGTCAAATAACAATTTGCCTTGGGACTTCCTAGGTGGTGCAGTGGGTAAGAATCTGCCTGCCAATGCAGGGGACATGGGTTCGATCCCTGCCCTAGGAAGATACCACATGCCGCGGAGCAACTAAACCCGTGCGCCACAACTGTTGAGCCCATGTGCTGCAACTACTGAAGCCCATGCACCTAGAGCCCGTGCTCTACAACAAGAGAAGCCACGGCAATGAGAAGCCTGTGCACCACAATGAAGAGTAGTCCCCACGTGCCACAACTAGAGAAAGCCCGTGTGCAGCAACGAAGACTCAACACAGCCAATAAAATAAATAAATAAATAAATTTATAAAAAAAAAAAACCGGCAAAAAACAATTTGCCTTTACTTCTCCTCAAATCTCCATAAAGTACAGTGTATCAGCATAAACTAGCTTATGCCATGGTAACAAATATCCCTAAATCTCAGGAGCTTACAACACACAGGTTCATTCCTTATTTAAAACGTCCCTTTTGGGGCATCTTAACTCTAGGACTGATACAGACAGAGCTGGAGCATCACAGGTTATTGTGGCAGAATTTGACAATGCACACACTGGCGACAAAAGCTGCCACTCACATTTTGTTACTCAAGCCTGACAGCAGTGGGGTGGGGCAACAGAATCCTTTCCCAGGAAGAGGCAGCAAATGTTTTGTAATAATAATCCGGCCTACTGCATATCTATTGCCAAATGGGAAATGGAATTTTTTAAAAAATCAGAGATACTGCTGGAAGTCCTTGTATATATCACCTAGTCTGAAAGTCATTTAAAAAACTGAACAAAGAACATGCTTTAAGGGAAGACATAGGTTCTAGATCTGATAAAAATCCATCAGAGATCTGTGACAAGCATGTTCATGCCTGTCTTAGGTGGGGAGATATTTGTCCATGTCCTGGTATCAATTGAACAATAGCAGAATATGTTACCCTAAAATATGCCACTTTGGCATTAGGATTACTCTGAGCTGAAGGTAATCAAGAAGAAATCGATACAAGAAAAGCTCCCTGCCTTGCCCTTATTTGCCTAACAGCAGAAGATAAATTTTCAAAGGTATCCTTCCTCCCTTCTCTACCAGGAAGAACAAAAGTTAATCACTAGAGACAACTTTAGCCCCTATCAGCTTGGAGAAAGCACTAGAGGAATCTATACAATAAACTTTACTAAGCCTTTATTTACCATCAGTTTACCTTTCCATAGTTTGTTGCCCTTACAAGCCTGAAACTGCTTTCCTTTGTTCTGTCATTTCTCCACAAATATATTGTTTTGTGTTGAAGATGCTATATAAGACAGAGTTCTAAGCCACTGCATTGAGTTACTCATTTGCCCCTGAAGAGCTCCCAAGTATGCAAGAGATATATAAGTTAATAAACTTCTGTTTGCTTTTCTCTTGTGTCAACTAAAAAAAATGCACAACGTGAGAGTTGCGAGTTGAGTTTATTTGCTGCAAAATGAGGACTGCAGCCAGGGAGACAGCATCGCAGATAGCTCTGAGAAACTGTTGCAAAGAGGCGGGCGGCGGCGGGGGGGGGGGGGGGGGGGGGGGGGTTGCTGGAAGATTAGTATATGTGTATTCTTGTTAAAGGAGGAGTACATGCAGTCAAATACATTTTTTGTAGGGGGTTTCTGCTAGTCGCAAGGAACAGACATCACCATGTAGGGATTTAGTGCTTTTCTAGATATGAGGAGATGCAAGGGTTGGACACATAAAATTAGCTCCTGAAAACATCTTACTATCTGAAGACCTGTTCCACCCATTTTCCAAAGCACAGAGTGCCTCATTCCTCGTCTCCACCCTGAATTCCCTTCAGGGGATGTGGAAGGTCAGCAGCTGCAGCAGCAGTGTGATTTGGTCCTTGTAGTAGAGGTAGATGGCAAGTGCCCATGGCAAGTGCCAATTTATAGTTGACACTTGTTAATCTGTTTTTTATTACAGGGCTCCCAGCCAAGAACTCAGAAGGGTAGAGGGAAAATTGTTTTTCCTCCCCTGCATAATCAATGGGAGGCAAGGAGAAAGATAGGTGCAATGTTATGAGTTTAGTGGTCCTGTCGCCTAGCAGGGAGGATCTGACCTGACAGGCAAGACATTCTGAAGAGTCCAGGAAACTCCTCCTATGCTCATGCTTACTTTGGTAAAGCACACAGCAGCAACCGTTTATTGGTTAAAAATGACACCATCGATAAAGTAAACAGAAAACTGCTGAATTACAAACACCTCCACTGACAATCTATTTAGCACTCTTTCCAGTACTTTCCTAATGCTGAGGAGTTGATGACTGCAGATGATAAAAAGGTTATTCTTTTTTTCAGTGCGTCATCAACACATGGTAGAAAAGATGACCATCTCGTTCCTTAATATCCTATAATACTGAAGGAGAAGACAGAAAATACCTCTTCTGTTTGCTGGTAGATTTTTTTGCAATAAGAAGAAATATCTAATTAGAACAAAACAATTGCATTCACCTAGCTGTAACATTCTTTTTTTTTTTTTTAATATTAGTACTAACTTTGTATGCTTTTACTTTGGTAATATGAAGAGAGCTTATAAAATAACCACGGGCTTCCTTCAGAAAGAAAATTAGTTCAGTTGTGAACACTATGGATTTAATTTATAAAATCCAAAGGAGGGAAAAGAATTCGAAAAACATTTGATCCAGTGTTTTTGATTCTCTTAATGGTTGAATTGATAACACTGTCAAACTAAATCCCTGGACAGAACCAGTCATTACGATGCCAAAACCCACTGATTCAGCAACCATGAAAAAGTGACAGCACTGATGTGGAGTGTTATTGGGTTGTTTGGTATATTTTGCAGCCAATCTGTTCACACACAGATTTCTATATACTCTTTTCCATAAAACTCACATCAGAATTTGACTTGGCATTTAATCTATTCCTCCTCTCAAACATGCCAGCTTTGTCTTAGGGAAATTAAATACAATGTTTTAGCGGGGGGAAAAATAAAAGAACCTACAATCACATTTTAATACATTGCTAGAGGAAAAGAGACGGGCCAAGGATCTCTAAGACACACTAGGGGCCATTAGTTTTACTTAGTGCAGAAGTACATTTTAGTTGTCCTTTTTGAAGGGACTGTGAATACAAGAATTTATTTGGAAAGGGTCAAATCAGCTGGAGCTGGATAAATATACTTGATATGCTAATTACTCTTACATAGCTCATCAGGCTGACAAACATCGTAAACAGGGGTAGCATGATGAATTACAAGCATCCAGTCACTGGGAAGCTGGCTAGATTAGCTTCACGGGCTTATTTAAATTGTGTTGCTCTGATAAAGTAAAAAGGAATAAGTGAATAAAAATTCTCCCCAGAAGCCATCATAAATAATTCACGCAAAATATTTTAAAAATGGGTACAAAGTTCAGTTTAAATTGGGCTCAATATTTTTCCCCATTATACCTGCTATTGCCCAAATTAGCCTGTATTCGGGGACCACTCTAGGTATGCTGAGGTCTGAAAGTCAGTAATATAGTGCCATTTCTGTTAATGAAAGCCACGTATTTCTTTTGGTTTCAAAACTTTATCATCAGTGAGGGTGGGAAGTCTAATTCTCTGCCTTCATTGTTGGAATGGAAATGGTGCTCTACTGAGGAAGCCCCCTGTTCCCAGCACATCCCTCCCTCCGTCCGCCTCCCCCAGTCCAAGTCTAATTTGATTGGCTGAATTGAAACCCTAGTTATGCTTGTCTCAGATTTAGAACTCAGTATACATTCCAACTTTTCTAAACCAGCCATGCATCGTCAAGCAAATCCCTTAAAACCGTCAAGGTCTCATTTCTTTCACACAAAGAAAGGAATGGTATCTTTCAATTTTGGTGATCTATAATTAATATTGTAAATAAAATGCAGATATCTTGGCAGACATAGTGAAGATAATTTATTGTAGACAGAATTACAATCTTGTTTTTGCACTGATAAAACCATAGTGTTTAGACAACTGTACTGGGAGGAAAAGCTTCTTCCTCTTTCAACTTGGACAGAAGTTGGGGTCTGAAAATTAAACAACATACGCAGATTAACAGGAGGAAAGACAAGGTTTATGTACACATGCATGGGGAGTTGTTTGTTATGAGCAACTTGTGGAATAGCCCTAAGTAAAGGTCTGTACAGATCAACTTAACAAAAGAGGGTCTTTAGAACTTCAAAGGGAGAATATGGAAGATTCTATTAGTTTTTTGGGGGGTACTAATGGAAATGGGCAGTTTATTTCCAAGGCAGCTGAATTTATAGGAAACTCCCTTGGAGGGGGGTTAATGGCAGTTGTATTTTCCAGAGGTTCTGCTTTAGTCAGGTAAGATTTCTTTCTCAATCTTCTAAGCTCAAATGTTTCCACTGTAAAATAATATTTATGCCAACTCTGAAGGTCTGAGTGCATTTTCACGGCTCTCTTTCTGCAGATTCCTAGAACCCTATCATGTCTTTATTTTCTTGTCCAGAAGGACAGTGACCATAAATGTGGTCTACTGCTGGAAGGAAGGTTAAAAAAAAAAGGACTTTTGCTCCCTTGGACTTTGATTTGCATTTAAAAGAGAGACCAACTAGGCTGTATATGAGATTTAAAGATAATTACACAGCATGTGGCTACATTAAGTTTGGAGAATTTGCTCTCAGTCACTTTCAGAAAAAGAAAAGGATGTCTAAGTTTTTAATTCAAAGTTGTATAGTCCTTACATAATTATTTGTCTGGAAAAAATTATACATAAATTGATTTTACACTTTTTATAGTACTTAAGTTGCATCAAGTTCATTTCTGTCAGTACTATTTTAGGTTTCATCCCTGTATCTGCAAAGTTGGTGATTTTGCTAATTTAGGTCACTGTAAAACTTAACAACAAAGCTTATTTTTTTCCATTCCATTTTCTATTCCTGTAGGTCACAGATGAAATTTTTACAGCCTTTAACATATAGTTCATTTGTTTTTTTCACTGACCAAGGTTACTACTATCTTTTTAATCAAATAGTGGATATATGACGCCACTTCAGTCTTGTGGAATGATACAGGAATCAGAGAAATTGACATAAAAATTTAGGTCTCACTTCAATATGCAATATAAAAAGCAAACTAAAATCATAAAATAATTAATTTTCTGGAATTTTGACCTTAAAATGACATTAATACCTCCTGAAATTATGTTTAGGGGTTAATATAGTCCTGAAGGGTAGCAGGATGTACCAAAACATGTCTCTTTGGCATGTTTATTTTGAGCTGATATTCTTAAGAAACTGCAGATACAGGAGAAGCTCTGAAAACAGAGTACAAGTTACTCTTTTGTAAGAAAAATTCACATTTATACAGGAAATCATTTGTAAGGGTGTCTCCTTCTCTAGAAGAGAAGGATGACTCTAAATCATAAAAATCTCTTATCAATGGAGAAGAAATAGACTGAAATCTGCATAACAGATCTTACCCTTGTGTACAGTGCTTTTTGTGGTAACCTCCCACAACTGCCCCTCACCTGACCCCAACATCTTTCTTTTATTTTGCAAGAGGTATTTAAGGTGGTGGCTTGGGCCAATCTTGGGGAGTTTTACTCAGTTTTCCTGGTATCTTCCATCTATGCTTGAGGTATACATGTTATTAAATTTCTGTTTGTTTTTCTCTTGTTAATCTGTCTTTTATTATAGAGGGATTTCAGCCAGAAAACCTAGAAGTGTAGAGGGAAAATTATTTTTTCTCTCTAGAGTCCTCTGATGGTTTCTCAAAATTGCTGCTAAGTTTTGATCCTACAGATTCAAAGAAATGTGGAATACAATATTCTAAACAATGGAACATTTTCCATGAGGTCATTGGTTCTCAACCCAGGGCAATTTTGGCCCCCCAAAATGATTAGTATCTGGAGACCTTTTTGGGTAGTACAGCTGGGGAGGTGCTACTGGAATGCTGTGAAACATCCTACAATGCACAGGACCACTCCCTACAACAAAGAATTATCTGGCACAAAGTGTCAAATCACAGATAAAGAAACCCAGTAATACCTTGAGAACATGAAGCTTGATCTACAGCCCCACACAAAATGAGTGCTGTTTTGAACTCTACCAAACTCTACCAACTGTTTTGAACTCTACCAAAAAATCTGTTCTGATAGATGCAAGTTATGAAGGCTTTGAGATGCAAAATTTTTTGGTTTTGGTTGTTTTCATTAAAAAAATAAAATCTTCTTTTGGGGTTAATCATATGGTTTCAACAGATGTGAGTTCATCTATACATTGAGCTAAAAGACCTATTTTTCCTCAGATGGTAATTTAAATCCTGGATATCCCATCTGTGATAAAAAGAAAATAATTAAAGCTGGAGTCTTAATCATGAAAAGTGCTTTGTTGATGTTACATCATTTATATCCATATAAAGCAAAAATTGATTCTTCAAGAGAGAAAAACAGCTAAGAGAACCAAATTTACACTACAAAGGCACACAAGAAATGTTGATAGGCTTCTGAAGATTCTAAAATCATGTTTCTGAATCAATAAACAATTCAGGGTATTAGCTGAATAACACCTCTGTCCAAAAAATATTTTAGAATTGATATATTCACCTTCAAACAAAAAGTATAAGGTATTATCTCTCAAACACACATCTAAAAATGTTACTCCTCCAGTATAAAAATCCATACCATCTCTCTGCCTGAAAGATCTTTTAAGAAACAATTTCAAATAACTTCTCCAGACTTAAATCTCTCTTTTTTTTCTTATCTATGATCTAATCACATTTTTTTTTTTCCTCTTCAGTCTATCACTGAGTGGTAGAACTTCTACTCATTTAGAGTTTTCAGCTAGAGCTGAGAATTCAATTGTCATAAGGCAAATTAAGAGGAGAAAAGCCTACATATTTATGTAATATAAGTTTTATATAACACAGGAACCCTCAGAAAGAATGAAGACCCAAAGAAATGGAAAAACTTAGATGCTTTTATATTAGGTTGAATGAAGAGAAATAATTGTGGTAAAGTAACTAAAGTATTTGGGGAGGCTAAAAGAAGGTAAGAATTATTTTAACAAGGTCTGTTTGTAGCGATTTCTCTGAGCTTCAATTTCCTGTCCCTGATGATAAGAATGTTACTTCTTTCCTGATATAAGGAGGATGTCTCCCTTAAAGGGGTTCTAGCTCCTACTTTCAGGAAGAAAAAGAGAATGGCCAGAGTGCTCTTCTTCTACCTGCTATTTTTGAAGTGCCTTTAGTTCAAAATAATTTTATGTCAAAGTAGCATATTTTGAGGTGACATATTCTGGTTTCTTTCATCATACCTTGTCACTTCCTTGTCTCATGCCCTGTCAAGATTTCCTGGCTTTATTGGTTTTAATCTAAACTACCTTCTTGTCCTAAATGATTTTGAATTCCATGTTTCTGCTCACACAGCCTCAGTTTCAGGACGTCTTCTAAAACTAATTCTTCTATTGAAACCATGTAGGACACTGTGGGGCCCTCCCAAGTACAAAAGCATTTCTGTGTCCCCTATTTCTTGCTTGTAGGAAAAAGGTTTTAGCTTCCTAGACTTTCTCTGAGTTCCACAGGGCAGATTCAAACAGTTACTAATCAGGGAAGTGAAGGAATTCAGAAACAAAGGGAAGGCATTCAAGAAACAGTAGTGCAGCGGTGGGGCAGGGTCCTGGTTCCTCTGGAAGGGGCACACATAACAATCTGATATGCATCTCTGAGCTCTTCTGGAACTAAGGCCCCACCTAGATGGAGGATGGTAACTTCATGCTCAGCACAAGCACGTGGACCCCAGACTGGTTGGAACCAGAAGACTGATGATTGAGATTCCTGGAACACCACCCTGTTACCTCACCACCAACCAATCGGAGGAAGGTCACACACCCTGCAGACCTCCCCCAGATTTTGCATATAAAAAGCCATCCATGGGGGAGTTTGGGGTTTTAGAGCACTATCTGCTCAGGACTCCTTGTCTGGCACCTTATGATAAAAGGCTTTACTTTCCTTCACCACAACCTGGTGTCAGTAGGTTGGCTTTACTGTATGCAGATGATCAGACCCAAACTTGGTTCAGTAACACTATTTCCATTCAAATGTACTGGGTCACACTTTCTTTGAATGTTGTAATCTGTCTCAGTTGAGACATCCTTACAAACTGGCAGTATAACTGTCAGTAACTACTTATACATATTTTCCTGTCTGATCCTATCTATTGTTGTATCCCTAACATGTAACTGCTACACACAGTAGATACCAAATACGCTATGTTTGCTGAATACATGAATTTACGAAGGAATGAACTTTTTGACAAGAATTTCAATGACTATAACTTAGTTTTCCTTAAGGTATTTTATAAACTTACTACACATGACTAGCTTATCACTTGGAGAGGGGGGATCATAAATGTTTTCAATTAATAAATATCCATTAATATGAATATATGATCACTAATGACAACAGTAATATACAATTGAGAATACAAGACATGTTCAACACTTGGTAATTATGAGAATGTAAAATAGGATCCCTGACTTTAAGACTCTAAGAGTCAAGTTTAAATACAAGGTAGGTACAGGATGGGAAATACAATTAAATGAGACAACCCCCAATGTTTGTCAATTTCTGACACAAATTAGTACTCAGTGAATATATTCTTAATAATAAGATGATGGTGGTAATGATCTTAAGTGTCCAATGGGTTGTAAAGACATCAAAATGCTCACAGGCATTCAGAAAGAAGATCACATAGGCAGGAGCAGTATGGCAAGGCTTCATAGTAAGAAAGATGAGATTTAGATCACTGTAAAATGGGGGGAAGAAATTACATGCAGGTAGTTGGCACATGAGCAAAGGCACATTAGTAATACATGCATTTGTGTTAGTTGAGCAAGAAAAACACCTTTGCCTAGGAAAGCAGTGATTTAAAATGGATAGAGAGAGATAGATAAGGTCAAGGTTGTAGGATATTTTTAATGCCTGGCTTCAAAATTTGATGTTCTGACTGTTATTGGGAATCATCAGAAGTTTATAAATAGGAAGGATGACATTGACAAGAATAGTACTTAGAATGAGCCTTGCAACAATGCCCTGGGAAAAGATGTTAGTTTGATGGGAGAATAGAAACAGGGAAATAGGCAGAAGTTTATTTATATATGAATTAAATAATATTGTACTGTTTGAACAAATATCACATGTTTTTGAAAATCACTCTAGAGAAAAATAAAATGTTATTATATCGTCATGTTCCCAAGAGAGTCTGTAATCTTTTTGAGGAGAGATTTAAATACAAGAAATAGGCCTAGAATGACAAAGAAGATAAAATAATGTCCTTAATTAAATGCCACTCATAATAAGTGAAACAAATCAGAGAAAGAGAACATGAGAGTCATTGGGCAAGACTTCATGAAAAGAGTGACATATGAAATTGTTCTGGAATAATGAGTAAGATCTCAGTAGCCAAAAAGGCGTAGGAAAAAAAAAGAAAAAGACATCTTGCTGGAGACACAGCATAAACAAAAGTGTGGAGATATGAGTGAATACAGCATGTGGTTGGGACAACAATTGTAAATAAAGAGTCGTCGATGAATCTACGCAGGGTTTAAGAGAAGGGGGGATAAATAAACAAGATCTAAGTAGATGTTCAGATGGAATCATAGATCAATATGTGTTCACTAATTATCTACTTAATTGCACGCATTGCTCTAATATTTTCAGATGTGGGTTTGTTTAATGCTCACAACAACCCTGTGAAGTAGGTATCACCCCCAACCTACAGATGAAGAAACTGAGGCTTATAAATCTTAACTTATAAAATAGGACATCAGTGAACATTTTTGAGCCCCTACTAATGTGCCTGAAGTGCCAGTTATTACACACACACACACACACAGAATTTAAGATAGAGTCAATATTGGAATTTAAATCCATCTCACTCTCATTACCCCATGCTGCCTCTCGCTATCTGACAACCTGAAGCCCAGAAGAGAATCTTTACAAGTGAGTGGCAGGTGGACACATGAGTATCACATCTTCAAGCTGGTTAATATATGTTTCCCAGGTTTCTGTTAACATAGTCATCCTTTTTATTACATTCTTTAAAAAAAAGTCTTTCTTAGTCATAAAATGCACTTTCTAAGACTGGAATTACAAATGGAACCATAAGCCAGTGCTTTGTAATTGAAATGAAATCGTTATTAGGCAGCACCAGCATCCTGTGTTAGACTCCTCCCGTAGAGGGTGGCTCAGACTCCGGAGCTGAGACTCATGAGAAAAAGCAAGCTAGTGGCGCTACCCTGTAGTGGTTACAGAAAGAAAAACCAACATAGAACATCATCTCGGAGCTAGCTGTAGAAAACCATGATGGGCTTAAATGAGATTTAAATTAATGGGCTACATGCTTGCGGTGACAATTTACAGACCTTTAAGCTAACAAGAAAATTAGGCTATGAGAAGAGCTGTGTCTAAAACATCCTACCAAAACACTGGCATGTCTCAATAGATACATACAGACCATTAGACAGATACATTGAGAGAGAGAGACAGAGACAGAGAGAGACAGAGAGAGAAACTGAAGGGTAGCAGAATATGCAACCCTGAAATATGCACCTTTGGTGGCACTTGAAAATATGTAAATATGCCATTTGAAAAACAGTAAATGTAGGAAGAGGCTTTCTCTGAGGTCTCCTTATCTACTTAAAGACAGGTCCTTCAAAAGGCACTCAGTTGTCTAAATCCCCTCCCAGATAGTCTCATCAACCAAGGAGAGGAGAGGAAAAACTGTCACCACACCCCAAAAAACCTTTGTCACAAACTATCATACCTCTCATCTATTCTTCTAAGGGCTCATTCATCCTTCCTAAAAATCATTTACTCTCCCCTAAAAAGCCTACACCACCCTCCCCTTTCCCTATTAAGATGGTGTTTAAGCCTGAATTCTAAGCCACCTTGCGGAGTGGCTAATTTTTTCCCCTGAGTATCTCCTATATTATATGAGGTATACATGTTAACTTCTGTTGGTTTTTCTCTTGTTAATCTGTCTTTTATTAATAGGATCTCATCTAAACTCTAAGAAGAATACAGGGAAAATTACTTTCCCTTCCCTACCATATCTGTATCTACACACACACACACACACACACACACACACACACACGAGTCCCTTGCTGCTAATTAAGCTGCAAAAATGATGCCTTACAGAGGATTATTTTTAAATGTATATACTACTTACTTTCAGTCAGGTCAGACACAACCATAGAATCTTAAGCAAAGGCTACACACAGTAAGATTATTTACTTATTTAACTCTTCATAGGGTTGTTAGAAAAAAAGAAACCGCAGGCCCAAAATGGTGTCATTCAGGCTATAGCCCAAGATACAAAACCTAGAATTTAACACCTGATTTAATTGCGGTTTCAGCCTCTTCCAAAAATGTAATCGTAATCAATCAGTCTGGAAATTTCTGGTCAAGCACCAGTAAAATATTCCATCCTGAGGGCCTTCTCCCCAGAGGAAGAATCAGCATAATAAAAATTTTGCCAAGTTCCCTTCCCCCAACAAAAGATGATGTCCTGGCTTAAAAATAACCCTTTCTTTTTTTTTTTAGATTCCATATATATAAGTTAGCATAGGGTATTTGTTTTTCTCTTTCTGACTTACTTTGCACTGTATGATAGACTCTAGATCTATCCACCTCATAAAGAACCCAGTGACAGGGCAAGAATAAAGATGCAGACGTAGAGAACAGACCTGGGGACACAGGGTTGGGCGGGGGGGGGGGGGGGGTGGACAATGGGGAAGCTGGGACGAAGTGAGAGAGTAACTTTGACATATACACACCATCAAATGTAAAATAGATAGCTCATGGGAAGTTCCTGCATAACAAAAGGAGACAAACTCAATGATGAATGATGACTTAGAGGGCCAGGATAGGGAGGGTGGGAGGGAGTCAAGGGAGGGTGGGGATATGTGTACAAGTACAGCTGATTCATTTTGGTGTACCTCAAAAACTGACACAGCAGTGTAAAGCAATTATATTCCAATAAAGAGCTTAAAAAAAATAACCCTTTATTTTCTTAATACCTTCTTGCCCCACCCACTTTCTTCCTATAAAAACCTCCCATTCTGTAAAAGCCCTCTGAGCACCCGTCTGTGTTAGATGGGGGATGCTGCCTGATTCATGAGTCTTTGAATAAAGCCAGTTAGAACTTCAAATTTACCTCGCTGAACTTTGGTTTTTTAACAGGATGTTTGCCGTTCAAAGTTAAGCGACGTAATGTAATGGAAAGAATATGGGAACTGGATTCTTAATGGGGTTCCAACAACCACTTATTACTTACAAATAATAATAACTTTAGCAAGTCACTTATGATCTCAACCTCAGTTGTGTAATCTGCAAAAATGACATAACTACTTGATTGCGTGGTTTTTATGAGAAATAATTAAAATCAAGTGAAGTGACTAGTTCTGTGTCTGCCATAGAAGGACAGTCAGTAAATACTAAGTCCTTTGAGCTCGTCTATGGTTGTCTTCTTTGAAATCCCTGAGAGGCAAACCCTGAGATAAGAATTTAAATGTAAGAAGTAATCTGGGAGTTGATGTCTAAAGACACAGGGACGGGGAGAAGAGAGGCAGGAAACAAGGCTAATAAAGAATGTGTTACCAAACCATTATTAGGCTTTGGGTAAATGAAGCTCAACCCCACTGTAGAAATTTGGGAGACAAAGTAGAACAGATCTTATAATTAACCAAAATGAGAAGCAAGGAAGCTGGCTTATTTATCCACTACTCCCCATCTGTCACGGGCTAAGTGATGCTCACTTGGGCATTAACTGTCTGGCATTTCTGGCTTGTCATTTGTACTGGCCCAGCATGCTACCAGAGAGTCACAGGTACTCACAGAGTTGAACTCCTTCAGAGTTGAGGGAGGAGAGAGCCAAGAGGATATTTAGAGCACCCACAGCATCTGCTAGAGAGATATAGAGAACAATATTTTTAAATGCCGCCCTTTCTAAGAAGTTGCCAAGATTCAGTCCTCAGCCCTTCCATTTGACTCCTCTAAATAGAGTGCCATACTTACAGCAACTGTAAAGGTGCTGTTCACTGATTATCCCAAGCTCCCAGGATGTGGTAGGCATTTAATAGGTATTTCCCTTCATTTTATAATATATAACATTTATTCTTCACTTATGAAGAATGGGGCACTGTGATAAGTGATATAGATACATGATTGATACATTGTTTTATTTGACGTTTATTATTTTCCCGTTATGTTCTTTTCATAGAGACGAAAAAAGGATGACACAGGTTAGAATATGTGCTCAGAGCCATGCAATAGACTGACGGCAAAGGCCTCGTGCTTGATTACCAGGAGACTGCCTTCCTCCCAACTCTCACACCCTTTCATGCCTTAAACAATCACCTTTGGTGGGTGACACCAAAATCTCTAGTCCTCCCCCTTTGGTTATCACACCATTCCCTCAAATCACACCTCTCTAAAGAGAAGCCCTTCCTCCACTATTTTCTTTTGTGAGCAAATTGTGTCCAAGGTATTAGGCTTAAACCTTCTGAGCCATCCCTGATGCTGTACTCCACCCCACCCCCAGCACAAGTGTAATAGTTTATGCGACCAGTCCTTTAATTCCTCTAATAGATTCTCTGCTGTGTACTAACCACTTAAATGACTTGGGTCTTATGAAGAATCCTCTTATGAAGATTTGTCTAAGTCCTGATGCTAATCTGGACATAAATATCATGAAGGAGATAACAGTTAAGAACCACACCTGAGGTAGATCAGTAATGATGTGTGAAAATGTGAGCTGACAGGGTTATAAAATTCTCTGCGGTCTTTTCTGCGACTCCTTTTTCTCTGCCTGCTAAGGGCTCCACTATTCCAGGGTGGGATTCCAACTTAAAGAGAATAATCTATTTGCCTATCAAGCTGTTAATCACACCCCCACCCCTCTCCCTTGGAATCAATGCTAGAAGAAACATTTTTCACTGAGCAGCAATGAGTGGCTGGAGGTTAGGTTATTCATTAGTACTTTAGGCCTGGCTAGAACTACCTTAGTTCTCAGGAAAGTTTGAGATGAAAATCTTTACTTTTTGCCTGTCTCTTAAATGTTGGAGGAACATAATATTTCAAGCACTGTGATAATTCAGTAACGAAGAAGTTTAAATCTGCAAAGCCCTTTATATCATAGACACACTGATATCTACAAAATAACGCTTCATCTCTCAAATGAGCATGGTGTCACCAGGATGAGGCTAGGGGCAGTAATACCATGTGTATTAGCTGAGTACTTACATTCACAAACAACAGCTATTTATTATTATCACCATGACATGGGATGGGTGGGTACAGAAGTAAACGTTCCCTGAGAGTGGAAGAGTAGGGGTTACAGAGTGATTTCATGTCATTGATGAAATCTGAAGCTCACATTAAAATTGTCCAGGGCAACTGTTGTCTCCCTTATCCATTCAGAAGTCATAGAATCAGAGACCACTAAACAAAGATTCTGCTAGACAAAGCAGGCCACGAATCTGCTGACCATGATAAAAGGTTCTGTCTAGAAATTTATGTTTTTTTTTAATCTGAAATAATGATTAAATAGCTTCAAATACAAGTAAGCATAAGATCTATTGAGAGAAGAGTAAGCAGAGCCATCCAACATTCAAATCCCTCAGATTCCAGTTGATTTTAACACATCTCAATTTTAGGAAAAACAAGAAAAGAAAAGAAATACAATATAACCCAGGCATTCATTTAAATAAGAGAGATGCCAGGCAAGCCTCAAAGCTCTGTCTTTTTTCAAATCATTTCCATTCAGTCCAAGTGAAACCAGGAAGTACTCAGGTCTGTAGACTACTAAACCCTACTGCAAAGCCTCTATTACCAGCACAACTTCATTCCTATTCCTCACCTTGGAAGCTATTCCACACTTTACTTTCCTTTTCAAACAATAGGAATAATTACACACCAAATGAAAGTTATAGGACAAAGATGACATACTCCCTTTTACTCACCAATGAAAATTTTAAAAGACTGACATTTTGTTACATTGACTTCAGATATTTTTAGGGAGATAAAATATTGATCCAGTTGAAGTCTCCTTCACAGATCCTTTCAATGCACCAACACTTTGGCTTGTGATGTTCTCAACCTTGAACACCATTTCTTTGTTCTTCACTTGGCCAACTCCTACTCATCTTTCAAATTTTAATTTAAGAGCTCACACCAGGTCTAGAAGCCCAAGTTCCACAATTAGTTATACAATTTCAAAACACGCTATACTCCTCAGAAGCACTTGGTGCAAGTTTAAGTAAGTAGTTTTAGTGGAATGACTTGGTTTCATGCCTTTCTTTCCTAAGCACTTCAGAGTTGTGTTTGTGTCTGTCTTTTCCACTGCCCAGCACATGGCTTGGCATGAAATTGAAATTCAGTAAATATTTGTTGAGTCAATGAAAGAAATAGCACTCAAAATGATGGTCCTATAGTGAATATAATGGGAAGTTTGTGTAACATCGTATACGAAAAGAAACCAACTGAACATGCTTTATGATTCTAAATACAGCTTCTACAAAACAGTGTACAGAAAATTCATTGTTCCTCACTTTTCCCCCACTACTTCTCTTTAGATTCATCATTGGGCGATACCCAAGATGCTTTACTTTTCAAACGAAAATAGGTTTCCTTTGTTATTTTTCAGTGCATTTTTCTAAATCAAATCAAGAGGAAAAATGAACTAGTACGTCAAATTCCATCCAGAGTGTGTTTTGTTCTATGGTATTTCTGGTCTGTAGCCTTTTGTCTTTTTCGTTCTTGCTATTGTACAGTTGTTGTCACAGAATAACATGATTTCTCTTGACAGTATTACTTGTCTACCTTTTACTACCTCAATATATACATTTGAATCTATGTTCGCACAGTTTAAAAACTCAGATATGTGAGAGAGGCAAAGAGAGATTGCCATGCATGGGGCTCTTTTTTTAGATATACAAGATTATAAGACACATTTTTATAAGTTCCCTCTCCACTTTTTCAAGGGAAATGTTCTGATCTCTAATCCATTTTATAGGGATAGTAGAAAAACTCAATCCCAAGCCCCATGGAATATTACTTCCTTGCCTACAGTGTTAGGGAAAAAAAGTCTCATTAAGAGATTCAGAATTTAGGCAGCTGAAAGAGTTAATAATTCGGTCAGTGGTTCTCTAATTTCATGTGTATCAGAATCCCCTGGGAGGCCTGTAAAACACAAATTGCTGGGCCCCACATTCAGAGTTTTTAATTCAGCACATCTGGTGTGGGGCCACAAAATTTGCATTTCTAGTAGGTTGTCAGGGCGTGGTAATGTTGATGGTCCCTTTATACACTTTGAAGGCAACTGAATTAGTTCACAAAGTAGATACTGTGAGAACAAACAAATTGTATATTAGAGATTTATGTTCTCAAAGAAAATGTCTTTGCAAAATGACAGGGATGACTGTTCCTGAGGAACTGCTCAGAGTATTCTGAACAGTATTCTGGCAGCCCTCCACTGAGGACTTAAGAAAATGTGTATCTCCTGTGCATCCCAGGGGAGTAGCTGTTAGTTATTAGACATAGCTTTGGAAAGTTCTTCTGCCATTTAACAGCCCTTTGAACTAGGACAAAATTTGTTTCCGCTTCTGTGCCTCAGTTTTTGAGGTATAAAATGGAGAGAAAATTTTATCTACCATACTGAACGATTATAAACATTCAAGAAAATAATATGGTAAACACCTTAGCATACTACATGGTGTATAGTAAATGAAAACAAATCTTGGTTTCCCTTCTTTTACTGAAAATTTATATTGTACAGTCTTTTGGACATGTATTTCAGCTTTTCTTTTGGAATCACTTAATAGAACAGTATTCCAAGAATGGGTCTACAGACTGGTAATCAACTTGAGCGGTCAAGAAAGGAGAGAGGCTTGAAGCCTCCTCATGAGAGTAGCCCCACTGAATCACGTAAGCACAAGAGGAAATTGTTTTTCAGCAGGAGGATGAGCAAAATTAGGGAGAATGCCATTCTTGGATTTAGATGTCATCATCACTCAAGAGAAAAAAAGGGCAATTAAACCAAGTAACGTCTCTTAAGTGCAGCAAAAAGGTTGCCTCTGTGGCTAGTAATATAAGTAGGTTAAATATTTATGTCAATATTTCCAGCTGTAGTCTCCATCATCTTATAAGAGATACATGTAACTGTGAAGAATTAAGCAAGGTACTGAAGAACAGTCTCTCTGTCTTCTAGAGGAAGATAGCTGGCCAGATAGATTCTGGTTTGCCTGGCCACCTTCTCTGTAAAGAGAATTTCTCTGTTTAATTTTGGAATCTCTTCATTAGGACTGGCTCTACATTGAATTAACTAAGAATAATTGTTTGTTTTTGTCTGTAGTCTAGAATCCTTGGCACAGGAAAACAATTCTTGAGATAATAGTTATATAATTTATTGAGCTTATACTAGCCTCAAAAAGAAAATCCTCATGAAAAGTTAAAACACACACACACACAAAACAAGATTCATTCATTGCAAAGTTAGAGTAAGATCTGATTACATTTTGAATTTTTAAAAATATTAATATAAAATCTACATTTAAAATTTCTTTGATGCCATCTGAGCCACGCCTTTTCTTTTGGAATATTTTAGTTATTTCTGAATTGACATGTCACATTGCAGTGAAGCCAGGACCTTACATTAACTTCATAAGAAAAGCTACCTCTGTCTTGAGGAGAGAAGTACCTCAATTAAATTAGAAAAAAAAAAAAGAAAATTAAGTTTCTAAGTTAATCAAAACTAAAAGAGGTAATAGAAGGTAATGAGAGTTGCTTAATAAGGATTTCAGGCTTATGTTATGGTCAGGGTAGGGATGGAATATGCCTGTGATTCTATAGACTTGAGTTCAAACTCCAGTTCTCAGTTTATTAACTGTGTAACTAGAGCGTGTACTTGACTGAGTCAACTTACTCATCGTCACAGTGATTTAGAGGAAACTTCAAATAAAATGACTTGCACATAGTACATTAACCATACTTTCCCCCTTTTTCCTACTGTTCTCAAAACTCCTGGAAGACTAAGCTAACTTTGAGATAAAATGATGGGGAAAAATTGCTCAGAGATTCACCACACATTCTCTGGCTAAGATATTTAGGTCGAATTTTGTCTATTTACACCAAACATAAGGTAATTTTTTAAACTCCCATTGAGATGAACATAAAATTGCATTTTCCCCATTTCCTTGGCAGTAAGTATCTATCTTTCCAATATCACTACTTCCCTGAAAATGACTGTCCTTCAGGAAAAACAAAACAAAACTAATATTTAAAAGCAATTAGAGACAGAAGGAGAGAAGTTTAAAAAAATAAAATGAAAAGGAAAATGAAAAGTCACTAATTATATCGGAGAGTGATTTGAAACTTCTTTAATCCTAATGGAGAAAGCTTCAGAGTAAATGAGAAGTTAAAATCTTATCTCTGCATCCTCTAGAGTGCTGGGAAACTTGCACATAAATTCCCAATCAATATTCAATAGGAGAGAAAAAAAGTAAATTATATTTTTCTTCCATCTAGAGATTGACTGGTTCATTTCTGGACTGCTATTCAAACTCACGTGATAAGATTTTTTTTTCTTTTTTGGAAGCTCAATGCATCAGCCATCCTAATAGTCTTTTTTTTTTTTCTTTTTAATATTTGATAGCACAGATTTAGATGAATAGGAGAAAAAATGAGACTGTCTTATCATTTATTACTGTCTAAATCAGTCATTTTACTTATCACCTAGATGACTACCCCAACAATAATATCTCATAATGCAATCCTACCAGCCTATCCAATCACTTTAATGAACTTCCACCAACTCTGAAAAATAAAATGCCCTTTATGACTAATTTAATGGTCAGAGATAAAGTTGTCTGGATTGCTCTTCTAAACTGCCTGCTCTGGCAGTTACCATCAGTTTCAACCCCCTTTGTATAATGAGAAAAAAATTGAATTAAACTTGAGAGCCTTGAGCCATTATAATGGTTAAATCATATTTCTCTATTTTTTTATGCCATGCATCTATATTTCTGCTATATAATAGAAAGGGAACTCAGGGAAGGGACAGCTAATAAATGAAGGAATATTGTGAGATAATAACTACAATTCTCTTTAAAGGTCATAAATAGATGAGGAAGTACAATGCTCTGTTAATATCACTTGTCATTTTATGACTGGGCATCACTTCCTTATAGAAATGTAACCCCAGATGGCACTTTTTCTTTCTCTCACACACACAAAAAAGCAGATTAACATCTGACAATATATTAATCTTGTGAAATGCCTTGCCTTGTAATGGATTTTTAAAAAGGAAAAAAATATTCTGAATGAGGAAAAATGTTCTCTTTCAAGATGCCAAAATTTATCTCACTTCTGTTTCTTTAGTTTTCTCTGGTTGTCCACTCTCTGAAAAATCTTTGTCATAAAACAGGGTTGAAACAATATCTTGCTCTTGCCTTTAGTATAAATAAGAGTCAAACTGATATACTAAATTTCTCAATTTAATAATATATAAGGAATATGATTAAATATTCTACAAAACATGTTTCTTTTCTGAATATTAGAATTTTGCTATTTGTATTATTTAATACAGCACATAATACATTATATTTACACATTAATAAGTAGTATAACTTATATCAACTGTATTTTTCATTATTATTAAACACAATTATTTTTATTGGGTAAATTATTTTTATTATGTAAAATAATGCTCCATGAACATTTTGGTAGATAGAATTTTATGGATATCAATAATTATGTCTTCTTGTGATTGTACTTTGACTACTGTAGTATGGCTCAGAGTAGACACCCAATCAAAACATATATAGTCTTATTGAATTGTAGGAATAATACATATTCTTGAGACAACAGTCAAAGAACTACCTGTGTCATACTTGGTGCAAAGCCCACCCCACAGATACTGCAAAGAACTATAAAGCCTTACTGAGAATGCTTAGGCATGCTTGAAATTTCATAGTGAGTTGATTTCTTTGATGTGCTCAATCTTCTATGTTTTGGTCACTAACTGATTTCCTGGCATATTCAGTTTACTTCTTGGTATTCATCTTGGTCCTCATTCACATCTGCCTTCTAAAGAATCACACCTAGCTTGAGAAGCTTCTTTCCTCCCTTTACCCATTTAAACCTTTTGAATACAATTGTCTATTTTCATCAGAGACGGATTCTATGCTTTATTAGCCAGTAAATACATATTTAATTAAGATGTTACCGTGTAACCAGCCTTGTGATGTGCATTATGAGAAAATACTAAATTAGCACAGTTCTGTGTGAGTTGAAGATATGGTGGTTTCTATTATTAAATAACTCCCGTTGTGTTAGGCAAACAGGAAGAGTTCAGGTTAAGAGACAGGACAACGAAGTGTAGGCAAAAGTAACTGGGAAATTTTCACTGAAGGACTGGGACTTGATATACGTTCTGAATAAGTGAAATTTGAAGGAATAAAGGGAGGACCATATCT
Source organism: Hippopotamus amphibius kiboko (assembly GCF_030028045.1). NCBI lineage: Eukaryota > Metazoa > Chordata > Mammalia > Artiodactyla > Hippopotamidae > Hippopotamus > Hippopotamus amphibius. The sequence continues at coordinate 9,693,814 of NC_080194.1, forward strand.
GGTTGAAGAAAAACATAAGGAAAGCCATCAGAAAAGACCATCCTCATAGACTTTCGGTACTCTGTTAGGGAGAAGGGGGTTATAGGAAGAAATATGTTCTAATGACTCTAATATGCCAAGGTAGGGTTTCTCATTTCTCCAAAGTTTCCATTTCATGGAAAACACAGAGAATGGCTTTTGTACAGCACAGTGGGTAAAGATGAGGATATAAATGGTGGGTCCCAGCTGCTCAGGCTCAGGCTGTCTGTCCTAAGGACAGCAGGGATAAATACTGTCAGCAAATCTGAATCCTCACACCAGGGGAAGCCTGTGTGAAAGCTTAGGATATGCTAAACAATCGAAGGTTGCCGCTAACTTGTGTGTTTCTGTTTTCAAGGTACAAACGTTAATAAAAAAAAAAGAATTTGGATAAATAAAATTGTAGCCCCAAAGGATGTCTCTGATAGCTGAGCAGAGAAGATTGGGGGACGGGGGGAGTTGTCAGTGTAGATTTTAGCAATATTCAAATCAAACATTGGTCTTGTTAATTTAGGAAAGAGGAGTCTTTTAAGACCCATAGCTTGTCTACATATAACCTGTCATATAATCAAATGGCTTTCTGTGTAGGTGGGCCAATGATATAGGCATGGATAAATTGAGTGATTGGTTAAATTGAGGAAAAAATTTGGAAGTAAAATATGTGCTCATGTCAGGATCATAAAAGGACCACCAAAGCTTAATCAATAGAATAAAGTCTATCCTTCCATTGCATCAAACCTAGCAAATTCTTTTTTTTTTTTTTTAAGTAAAACAACCACCATTTTATTATGCTCACAATTCTGGGTTGCAGACTGTGGTAGGGCATAGTAGGGATGTCTGGTCTCACTCCCACAATGATTGAGACTTCATCTGAGATGGATTGCAAAGCTGGGAATGGCTTCAATGACTCAAGTGGGGCCCTATGTCAGGGGCCTCAGTTTTAGCCTAGCAAATTCTTGAGTTGTGTGTGTCAATCCCAAAGAGAGTTCATAGTAAAGTTGAATGGGAATATGCAGAATCACATCCTAAGCCCTTATTTTAAATATGTGGAAAAAGAGAACCAGTGAAGTGAGGTGATCTATTCAAGGTACCTTAGTGAATTGAATGTCTAAGACAGGACTAGAACCCAAGTTTCTTTCTCCCAGCCCACAAGGCTCCTGACAGGATACCATACTGACTCAGTGGCAATTTTGTGTGACTATTAGAATATAATCTAGTCAGATCCCAAGAGTTTTGCCAAGCCACCACATTCCAAAGCTTCAGTTGAAGCCAGTGCCATTCCACTCCTCTATCTTTATCAGGTGCTATAAGAATGAATGCAAAATGTATTAGTTTGCTATCACTGTGTAACAAACCAGCCCAATATTAATAGCTAAAACAACAACTTATATTTAGCTCATGATTTTGTGAGTTAGCAGTTTGGATGGGGTTCAGGTGGGTGGCTTTCCCGATCCCAGTTGTACTCATTTATTGGTCTATGATCTGATACATGGTCAGCTGGAGGCTGGTTGGTCTAAGATGACTTCAACTCAGAAGGCTCATCTCTGTTCCACATGGTCTTTTGTCCTTCACCAGCCTAGACAAGACTTGATAACATGGTGACTGGGCAGAATTCAAAGAGAAAGTGCAGAGCATCAAAGACCTCTTGTGGCCTATACATATAATAAGGATAATATGATTTCCAACACATTTTATTGACCAAAGCAAGTCATAAGCTTGGCCCATATTCAAAGGATGGATAATAGATTCCATTGAGAGGAGCTGCAGGTCAGATATTAAGAATACGAATAGAGGAAGGGGAAAAATCAGGGCCTTTTTGTAAGTAACGTACCACAGAGAGAAGGGACTTTCTTCAATATTCTTTCTGCATTTACAATATAAGAAATAACTGGATTCGAAAGTTGAAGTTAGTGCTTTCAGTTTATGTTAACTTAAGTCTCTTGACAATAGGTTAAATGTCTTTAAATGTACATTCTGGGAGGGAGTGAGAGGGAGGAAAATCATTTCTGACAAAAAGATTTAGCAATATTAGTGATTGTGAATGGAAATTGAAGCTGGCAAATCGAGACATTATTAATAGAAGTAAAAATATCTGAGACTTCTTCCTCCATCTTTGCAGAATGCTTTTCAGTCTCCTTTGCTGATTTCTCTTCCTCCACCAGCCCTACAAATGAATGTTGGGCTGCCACAAGATTCTGTCCTTGGAATTTTTCTCCTTTCTCTCTATATTTTCAAACTAGATGTCATCAGTCCTGTCACCTTAAATATCACAAATACACTGATGGCTGTCAAATTAAATTTGTCAACCCACAGCTTTCCTCTAAAACCAGATTTATATGTGACTGTCTTCTCCACATTTTCCAATACTAACTTACTTACCATGCACTAAACTAATCTATAAAATTGATTCTTTGCACATAAATAAATAAATGATAAAATAAAAATTTTCAAGCTTTTTTCATGAAGATTAATCACTCAATGTTCAGGTAAAACCTATTTCCTAAATTCTTCATATTTGTCCATCAAAAATTTTCATGTCTATTTACTTCTAAAATACACCTCAAATCTGGTCACAGTTTACTAATACCCTGCTTAGTCCAATGACCATTTTCCATTATATCCCACAAGTCTCCTACTTTCTCCCTGTTTCTTACAGGCTATCCCCAAGAGCAGCCAGAAGAACCTTTTAAGAAAATACAGCAGACCATGTCATTGCCTTGCCTAAACCTCACCAGCAGTACCCCATTTTAGTTATATTAAAATTTAAACTCCTTACTTACTACAGCCTAGATGGTTTGATCTAACCCGGACACTGTCTACATTTCCAGCTTCATAGCTACTATCCCTCACAATGCTGCCTCCAGGCCCTTACACTTGCTGTTCCTTCCACTTAAAATTCTCTCTATCCACATTTCTGCATGGCTGCCTTCTCATCATCTCAACTCAAATGGAACCTCAGAGAGATCAAATCTAGCCACACTAAGCACAACCCCCCCACACCAGCCAATTACTCTACCATATACACTTTTATATTTTCCTTTTAGTAGCGAAAATAACTGAAATCTTTATTTCCTTTTTTGAATTTTATTGTCTATTTTTCTCCCCTGGAATATAACTTCATGATGACAGAAATGCTATTTTGTTCGCCTCTGTTCTCATAGGAGATGCTTGATAAATATTCATTAACCTCCAGTATTTTACAAAAATCTACTTATTCAAATATGTAGGGCAAACTCTCTTGAATGTTCCCATCCCCCCTCTGCCACTACCCTGCCCCAGACAGACTCAATGGGAATTTAATAATCCAAGGCTAACTCTTTTTCTTTTTGTTTTGTTTTGCAGAACACTTTAAAGAATGCTGGCTCTCAGGGCTCGAGTTCCTTGGGCTCTGAGTAACTTAAGGATAAATTTGAAGAATTTATGCCTAATCATTTATGATTAGTGCTTAATTCAAACTACATTTATATATTCCTAATTTCCAGTATAAAGACTTTTCTGAAACATCTGTTAAACTACTTTAGTGATTATCAAGTCTCAAAGTAAAAGAAGTAAATCTAAATGTGGAGAAAATATTAAATTTAAAGGTGGTGTCTTAAAGTGTCAAAATTATCTACTCTGGAGTTTGTTATTGTTGTTGTTGTTTTCAAACCAAGGCAGAAATTAAATCTTTTCACATCTCTTGGAATCACTAATCCTCCCTCCCTCCACTCAGTCCTTTTAAAATGACTATATGTGTTATAAAGACATGGGTTATCAACTCAACAACAAAACAACAACCCAATTGAAAAATGGGCAGAAGACCTAAATAGACATTTCCCAAAGACGACATGCAGATGGCCAATAGACCATGAAAGATGCTCAATATCACTGATTTTTGGAGAAATGCAAATCAAAACTGCAATGAAGTACTACCTCACATTGGTCAGAATGGCCATCATTAAAAACTCTATAAATAATGTGCAGGATGTGGAGAAAAGGGAACTCTCCTACACTGCTGGTGGGAATGTAAATCAGTGCAGCCACTATGGAAAACAGTATGGAGGTTCCTCAAAAAACTAAAAATACAATTGCCATATGATTCAGCAATTCCACTGCTGGGCATATATCTGAACAAAACTATAATTCAAAAAGATACATGCACCCCTATGTTCACAGAAGCCCTATTCACAATAGCCAAGACATGGAAACAATCTAAATGTCCATCAACAGATGAATGGATAAAAAAGATGTGGTACATATATACAATGGAATACTACTCAGCTATGAAAAAGAATGAAACAACGCCATTTGCAGCAACATGCATGGAACTAGAGATTATCATACTAAGTGAACAAAGTCAGGAAGAGAAAGACAAATACCGTATATCACTTATATGTGGAATCTAAAATATGACACAAATGAACCCATCTACGAAGCAGAAACAGACTCACAGACATAGAGAACAGACTTGTGGTTGTCAAAGAGGTTGGGGGAGGGAAGTACTGAGAGTTTGGGGTTAGCAGATGCAAACTATTATATATAGGATGGATAAACAAGGTCCTGCTGTATAGCACAGGGAACTATATTCAATAGCTTGAGATAAACCATAATGAAAAAGAGTATTTAAAAAATGTACATATGTGTATAACTGAATCACTTTGCTGGACAGCAGAAATTAACACAACATTGTAAATCAACTATACTTCAATCAATAAAAACAGACCTGGGTTATGAGTAAATATGCAGATATTTGGCAGAATGATTAGACAAATCTGTATGTCCAGCTAAATTAAATGCTCTTCTAAATTCATGTTATTTTGGTATTATGAACATCTGGTTTAAAATAACATTAGTGTCAATTTTTCTAGCACCCTGGAAGCAAACCTGAATGCTCAGAAAACCAAAGGGAAGGAACAAAAGTAAATAATCCAATGTGATGTCTTTTTTTAAACTCAAAATTGCCAAAATCCCACATAGCAGCTTTGTTTTGGACTGAATTTCATAGATTATAAAATTTTCAAATGGCAATTAACTTTAGCTAAATATTTCCATCTGCCTTAAATGTCTTGGACACTTTTTCTGAATATAAAATAAACCACTACAGGTATTAGCTAATTGCTTTCTTGTTCAGTGTGGCATGAAAAATTTAACACCCAAAATATTTTCTCCTCTATAAATTACTGAATAGAATAGTTTAGACAGTGCTATTATTTTTTTCATTTGAAAATTGATGCTGTATAGATAGGGACTGGGTTTGTTTTTTCTTGTAAACAGGTAAGAAAAATAGGTTTATAGTCGAGAGTGCCTGAATCTAAGTTAAAATACTTGTTACACTTGTAAAGACAAGAAATGGGGGAATGCTTTCTGTCTTGTGATTTTTTTTAGCCTCTGAGAGTTACTGCAAAATCTATAAAATAGTCTATATTTCCTCAAGCTTTGCTTTTATTATATGTGAAATATCATTACATCCCCCCCCCCCCTTTTAGATACAAAACCATGCTACACTTCTCTGATACAAGAAAAAAGAAATCTAGTAATATTGAACTTAGCTTCTGGGTTCACATTTCAGAGAGTTAACCAAATCTACTTTGTCAATAGGATGCCAATGTCCTTACCACCACGGTGAGCATATTAAAAAGGGCAATTCTGGAGAAAAGATGACAGTAAAAATTTAGCATAATCTTAAAAATGATACCAAAACAATTCTGAAAGAGAAAACAGGAAAGAGACAACCACATTTCAGAGAGTTAACCATATATATATATATGGTTTTATATATATATATATATATATATTTCTTCTATAAAAGGAAGGGAGGGAATTCTACACATGGCCATGTTACAGAAAATATATTACCTACATCCTTAAACACATCAACAACTGGACAAAAAATATTCATCAACTGCTCTCAGACATTGGACAATGGGCATAAGTGACTATGATACCTGGGAGAAGAATAATAGGATGAGTTCTACAATTTTTTCAGGTTATTATATGGCCTGAAGGCAGTTTCCAGGCTGTGGTGCAGTGAGATAGAACCCAAAGAAAATCCAGCAGTCTCATTGTATAGAAGAGACAGAGATAAGTGTTTATGGCTGTTGATGGAACTAGAATGAACAGGCAGCGTACTGGAGAAGAGAGAACTTCCCGGAGAACTCTACAGTTACACAGAGAGTCCCCACAAGTCTTCAGCTGAGTACTGATCTGCATATATGTGAGCTGAAACTAGCTGAGGCTAGGAAATGAACAAGGCAGAACAATTTTCAGAGTTTACTGTGTAAATAATTTGTATTTCTCCCAAGTCAGAGGGCAAAGGCTTACTATTATAGGTGGCATCAGGTAGAGGACTGCGGGGAGCTGCCCTGAACAGGGGTCCTGGTTTCCATAGTTGCCCCCAACAAGGGGCCCTGGTCTCCAGGACATAGCGCTGGGAGCTGCCTTACTTTAAGGGCTTGCCTAGGCTTGCCTGGGCAAGCATAGCTCTCTGTCCCGCCACCCCTGACCTTCTGGCTACGTGCCTTAAAGAATGCATCTGCTTCTGTGAAACGTGCTGTGTACTCAGTCTCCTTGATGTTTGTTCCTTAGGAATGTACTGTTTAAGCATATAGTTAGCGATGCATGCAATCATAAAGATTTACAATTGTCCCAAAGCAAATACAAGATAACAGGATGTTTTAGATTGTTGAGTTGAGCTTTATCTTAAAGAGTGACAGACATATGTCTTGCAAGAATCCTTTTTTTCTTTCTCCTCCTTGACAAAAATCATATATAAGCTTGTACTAAATAAAGTTCAGTATCAGTTGCCTGTGAGCTTCTGATCCTCTCGACCCCATCCTGTGTCTGTCTCTTTAATTTTCTTAGCCGCGTCGAGCTCATCGCCGGACCTGATCGACTTTGCCGGCTGGCCCCGGCAGAGGACTCAGAAGGTAGTGCTTTATTTTTGGAGTTTACAATTAGTCTTAGACTGAAACCTAGTCTGGACCTACCCTAAAAGATCTTTAAACCAGGGTTCCCTTACCCCCGGTAACAGTCGGTGGCCTGTTAGGAACCGGGCTGCATAGCAGGAGGTGAGCAGTGGACAAGTGAGCAAAGCTTCACCTGTATTTATAGCTGCTCCCCATCGCCCACATTATCACCCGAGCTCCACCTCCTGTCAGATTCACAGTGTCATTAGATTCTCATAAGAGTGCGAACCCTGCTGTGAATTGCACATGCAAGGGATCTAGGTGGTGTGCTCCTTATGAGAATCTAATGCCTGATGATTTGGGGTGGAGCTGAGGCAGTGATGCTAGCGCTGGGGAGCGGCTGCAAGTACAGATACCGTTAGCAGAGAGGTTCTACTGCACAGAGACCATAATAAATCAATTGCTAGCAGATTCATATCAAAATCCTATCAGTGAATGGCAAGTGACAAATTGCATCTGTGGCAGGCTTTACACTGGCAAGTGAGTTGACATACTTCAATTGTACAGCTGCATCTGGTGGCAGGCTTTAAGGCAGAATCCAACAGTTATTTTAGTCCACACATGGCCTGCCCATTATTTTATTTACCATCTCCACCCGTGTCTCTTTCCCACACTGCACACTTGTCTCAGTCACAGTTTTGGTAAGCCCACAAGCTAACCTAGCCAAAATGAGTAAAAAACAAACATCGCTGGAGAGCTTCTTCGGAAAGGGGGAAAGATCCAATGATGAGACAGCAGAAGACTCTAAGACTGCCAACAAAAAGAAAGCTACATTTAAGAGAAAATACCAAGAGTCCCACTTAAATTACGGGTTCATTGCAACAGGTGATTCACATTTTCCAAGCCTGCTTTGTATAATATGTGGTGAAGCCATGAAACATTCAAAACTGCTTTGCCACATAGAGACCAAGCACCCTGCATTAAAAGACAAGCCTTTGGAGTTTTTCAAAAGAAAAAAAAAAACATGAACATGAAGGACAGAAACAATTATTGAAGGCCACCACTTCATCAAATGTGTCTGCACTGAGAGCATCATTCTTAGTGGCTAAAAACATTGCTAAAGCTAAGACACTCTTTACTACTGGTGAAGAGTTGATCCTGCCTGTTGCTAAGGACATTTGTCGTGAACTTTTAGGAAAGCCTGCAGTTCAAAAGGTGGCGTGTGTTCCTGTTTTGGCTAGCACCATAACTAGATGAATTAATGAAAGAGCAGAGGATATTGAGGCACAACTGTTAGAAAGGATTAATGAGTCACTGTGGTTCGCAATCCAGGTTCACGAGTCTATCGATGTTGATAACAAGACAACAATGCTTGTTTTCGTGCAATATATTTTTCAGGAGGATGTGCATGAGGATATGTTATGTGCACTTTTGTTGCCAACCAACACCGCAGCTGCAGAACTATTCAAGTTTTTGAATAATTACATATCAGGAAAACTGAATGGGTCATTTTGTGTCAGTATATGCATGGACAGAGCCACTGCTGTGACTGGATGGCTTTCTGGTTTCACTACTCAGATCAAAGAGGTCACTTCTTAATGTGAGTCTTCGCACTGTGTCATCCATAGAGAAATGCTGGCTAGCCGAAAAATGTCACCTGGACTTAACAATGTTTTGCAGAATGTGATTAAAATTATAAACCACATTTAAGTACATGCCCTTGACTCACGTCTGTTCGTGCAGCTCTGTGAGGAGATGGACATAGAGCACACACGTCTTCTCTTATACACAAAAGTGAGATGGCTTTCTAAAGGTAGATCATTGGCCAGAGGTTCTGAGTTACGAGAACCACTCCAGAGATTTCTTTCAAAAAAACAGTTACCATGGGCAGCATATTTCAGTGACACAGAATGGGTCACAAGACTTGCTTACTTGTGTGACATATTCAACCTGCTTAACAAACTCAACCTGCCACTTCAGGGGAAAATGACAACTGTGTTCAAGTTGGCAGATAAAGTGACTGCACTCAAAGGCAAACTGCAATTACGGGGGCGACAAGTGAACACTGGGATTTTTGACATGTTTCAAATATTTGCAGAGATTTTGAAACAGACTTATCTAGGGCCTTCTTTCTCCCAGCTGATGCATGATCACTTATCTCAGCTTTCAAAAGAGTTTGAGCATTAGTTTCCACCCACAAAAGACCCCGAACTGGGAAGGAAAGGATCCACCACCCATTTGTGAATAAGCCAGGTGAATCCACTTTGTCTGTGCTAGAAGAGGATCAACTGCTTGAGATCGCAAATGATGGTGGCCTTAAAAGTGTGTTTGAGACAACTTCAAATCTCCATATGTTCTGGATTAAAGTCAAGGTGGAATATCCTGAGATTGCCACAAAAGCACTGAAAAGCCTGATTCCATTTCCAACATCTTATCTTTGTGAAGCAGGATTTTCTGCAGTGACAGCAACCAAAATGAGATTACAGAGTAGACTGGACATAAATCACACACTTCGGGTGTCACTGTCTCCCATCACCCCCAGATGGGACCATCTAGTTACAGGAAAACAACCTCAGGCCTCCCACTGATTCTGCATTATGGTGAGTTGTATAATTATTTCATTATATATTACAATGTAATAATAGAAATAAAGTGCACAATAACTGTAATGCACTTGAATCTTCCTGAAACCATCCTTCCCCACCCCCCACCCTATGGTCACTCTGGTATGTGGAAAAACTGTCTTCCATGAAACTGGTCCCCAGTGTCAAAAAGATTGGTGACTGCTGCTTTAAAGTCTCAAAAAGATCAAACTGAACTCAAGTAACTTAACTGTCTGCCAGGACAAAAGTCAAATACTATTGAAAAGAAAAAAACACAATTCAAATATTCAACAATGGAAAATTCACAATCTCCAGCATCTGACAAAATATTGTGATGCATGCAGAAAAGCTGGTTATTATTATCCATACAAGGAGAAATATGAGTCAATAAACACAGAGCCAGAAATGACAGAGAAAATGAAGTTATTAGATAAGGATATTAAAACTGCTTTTATAAATGTGCTCCATATGGTTTAGAAAGTAGAGAGAAACAGAAGTATGATGAGAGAAATGGGAAATACTTTTTAAAGACCCACTTGCACATCTAGAGACAAAAAATGCAATATACAAAATGAAAAACATAATGGATGAGATTAACAACAGATTAGATACAACAAAAGAGAACAACCAGTGTATACTTAAAGACACTGCAATAGAAACTTCTTCCAAAATTAAACATGGAGAGAAAATAGCCTAGAAGAGCATCAGTGACCTAAGGGACAATATCAAGCATTCCAACACACATGCAATTGGAGTGTCAGAAAGAGAAGAGAGGAAAAACAATAAACAAAGAATTGAAGGGAAAAAAAAAAAGGAAAAAGAAAAAGGAACCAAATATTTTGAAGAACATCAACAAAACCTAAAAAGAACACATGAAGAAAACCATGCCAAGGAAAAGCAAAGTCAAATTGTTGAAAAATAATGGAAAAGAGAAAAACTTAAAAGCACTTAGAAATAAAAGCCAGGAAAAATAAAACAATTTTTAAAAAACCATAGATTTTGAGTATTTATCAGAAGATTTGGAATAGTAATCACAGTTGCCTGTTGATTTCCATATAAATAAAAATTCTTGAAACAAATGAAGGGTAGCAGATTATGCCCCTCCAAAATATGCCACTTTTGATATAAGGGTTATTTGGAGCTAAAAGCAATTTAGAAGAAGCAGGGGTAAGGAAAGCTCTCTGTTCTCCCCTATTTGCCTAAAAGCATAACATAAATTTACAAGGTATCCCTCCTCCCCTCTCTACCAGGAAGAACAGTGGTTAATCCTTGGAGACAACTTTAGATCCTATTAGCCTGGAGAAATCACCAGAGCAATCTACATAACAAAACTTTACTAACTAGTCTTTATCTTTAGAAGCCTTAAATTGCTTTCCTTTGTCCTGTCATTCTCCATAAATTTATTGCTCTTTGTTAAAGGTGCTGTATAAGCCAGAATTCTAAGCCCCACGTTGAGTTACTCACTCTTCCCTGGATGTCTCCCATGTATACATGAGGTATACATATTAATAAATTGCTGTCTGTTTTTCTCATATCAATGTCTTTTATTATAGGAATCTTAGCCAAGAACTCAGAAGGGCAGAAGGAAAATTATTTTTCCTTACCTTACATATATTCGGCAAGGTTGAGGGATATTATAGAGAAGAGAGAGAAAACATATTTAGGGAGTGATGAGGGGGATTCGGAGAAGGTAAAAACTGTAGCACATCCCTTTATTTTCTAGTTCCCAATACTGTAGCATAGCTATAGGATTTTAGAGGTCAAAATTCCACAAAGGTTATCCAGTCCTATGTCCTTGATTTATAGACAAAGATGATAGCAGACAAGGGAGAAACTAAAATTCAACAGCTAGAAAATGACAGAGATAAAGTGGGAGCTCAGTTCCTTCTGAAACCAATTTTTCTTTATGTGGTTTCCTACTTTACAAGAATCATCTGAATGCTGTCAATTGAATACTTGCACAGACAAATAAAAAACCTTGACTCACCTCACACACATGCTAAAATTATTAGCTAAGGTGAACCAGACTGTTGCAGGACCCAGTGCTGAGGCCAGATAAGAATCATGGAATTGCAGATATATGTACAAAGTGTAGCCAATATTCAATCCAAGAATCATTCTGCTTATTGCACATAATTAGTACACAACACAGGTTAGTCTAAGGAGTAGAAATAGAATAAGGGGTAACAAACCACTCCAAGAAGTGGGAAGGAGGCATTGCAAAGAGGTCTCCAGTCCAGCAACAGGTCTCACAACAAGCATGATTGGGAAGTCAGTCACCTTCTGCTCCAACAGAGCCTCGGGCAGCGTCCCTCTGAAATAGCTCTCAGCAGCCTGGAGTTAGGTCCTCCAGTGAAGAGCCTTCAAGTCCCTGAGCTCAGTAGTCTCATTTTAACGAGTCTGCTAGTAGGGTGTAAGGTATGCCCAGGGGATCCTGTCTCTATCAGTTGCCCATCTGTTCCACTGAAGTCTTTCTGTGGATATTACCAAAAAAATTGCTTATCTAAAGTAACACTTTATCACACTAAAACACTGTCAGCCCTGTACCTGTTGCTTGAAAACAACTAGCATGGAAGTTCACATTGGCCACTGTAATTCCGAACATAGCTTAAGTCCCACGAGTTTCATACCAGATGAGTAGGAACCATGACACAAAATAAATCATGTCATAATACAGACACCTAAATATGAAAAGTAAAACAATTACACGTCTAGGAAAAAATAGGAGAACATCATTATGGCCTTGGGATAGGCAAGAATTTCTTGAACAGAACTAAGAACCACTACTGAAAAGAGTTGATAAATTGGCTTCAGTGAAAATAATTTCTGTTTATCAAAAGACACTACTGGGCTTCCTAGGTGGCGCAGTGGTTGAGAATCCGCCTGCCAACGCAGGGGACATGGATTTGATCCCTGCTCCAGGAAGATCCCACGTGCCATGGAGCAACTGAGCCCATGCGCCACAACTATGGAGCCCATGTGCTGCAACTGCTGAAGCCCACGTGCCTAGAGCCCATGCTCCACAACAAGAGAAGCCACGGCAATGAGGAGCCTGCACACCACAACAGGAGTAACCCCCACTCACTGCAACTAAAAAGAAAGCCCGCACACAGCAAAAAAGACCCAACACAGCCAATAAAATAAATAAATAAATAAATTTAAAAAAGAAAAAAAAAAAGACACTATGAACATCATGAAAAATGCAAGTCACACACTTAAATACTATGCTTGGAACACATTTCTGATAAAAGACCTGTATTCACAACATATACTGAATCCTACAAATTAATTCAAAAAAAAACTGGGAAAGAGACCAGAGAAGGCACCTCACAAAAAAGAGGGTATTAACTACATGGATAATGAAAAGGTACATCACTACTCATCAAGGAAGGACAGATTAAAGCCATGATGAGAAACATCTGCACAACTATCAGAATGTCTAAAATTGAAAGGATTCCCAAGGATCTGGACAACATGGAACACTCCTACCTTTTTACGGGCGTGTAAATTGGCACAAAACTTTGGAAAACTGTTTGCAGTTTCCACTAAAGCTAAGGACCTAGCAATTTTACTTCTGCTGATACAATCAAAAGAAATTAAAATAGTTTTTTAAAATCTTTATAGCAGTTTTAATCACAATAGCCCAGTCTGGCAACAAACCAAATGTTAACTCTAGAATAGATAAACGAAGTGTGGAACTTTCAAAAATTAGAGTATTATATCAATACATCAATGCGAAGGATCTCATTCCTGCTACACACCACAATGAATAAACCTCACAGACGTAATGTGCAACAAAAATCCAGAGTGCATGTTTTTGCACAGCCACAGTGAACAGCAATTCAGAATGACTCAGGCAAACTAAGTCTCTGGATTTCCTAGGACCCAGCAATTCTTCCCCGATGATCTGTCGCACTGAAATTCTCACAGGTGCATCAAGAAGTAAGTATGAGGATACTCACTGCAACATCACATATGGTGGCAAGGAGGAGGAGGCACCTGGGTTTTCTCTAGGAAAGTGATAGGTAAAATATAGTTCATGCCCAGACAGTCACAAAGTACAACAGATCAGAGTACACACAGCGAAATGAACAAATATTAAAAACATAACACTGAATTTAAAAAAGCGGGAAACGAAATGAGGTCAACACAATTCCTTTCTGCAAATTATATGCAATAAAGCAATAATGCATCTTGTCAGCATGCATAAAAGTATCTAGTAAACATATAAGAATGTTTGAGGGGAGGGGAATAGGACTGATCTAAGGTGTTAAGAACAAGAAACAGGCTTTGTATGGACCATTGATGATATTGGGCCTTGAGCTGAGGTGGGTGGTTGATTCAATGCTCTCCACCTGATGTTCACAGAAGAAAGAAAAAAAGGAAAAACAAAAAAAAAAAAAACCCCACTAATGCAGAGGGTAAGATCACAGAGGTGAAAAGTGTAACAGCCTTATGAACATCAAATGCACACGGCAGTGTGTTTTGTTTCATTTTTTAACATCCCTTTGCAAATAGGCTCTGAGATCCAGCAGTGAAAAATGAATGAGGTACTGTGAATAACATGCCATGTTGTAAAAATAAAGCTCTGTTTTACTTCTACTTTGATCTCTGGGGCAGAGTCACAATGTGAAGAGAAACATGACTCTCTCACTTGTCCAGAGCAAGCCTATATAAAATTCCCCATTTAGAATTGGAAGGGAACTCAGGTGTCATTTAGCTCAATCATCTCAATTCAGAACCACAGAAATAGCAGGGCACTATTCTTAAATGCCTTGCCTAAGATATACTATAGATGAGTAGAGTAATTGCACCTACAACCCCATTTTCTGCCTCTAGTCCATGCATGAGGTTCCTTTATTTGTTCCTCCTGAGATCATTGCCCATTTGAGGAGTATATCAGACTTAGGGGAGAACCACGGTGACAAAACACTCAGAGATCCATATAGAAATTACATCTCAGCTAACCTGAAGACTTTTAGAATGAGTTTTTCCAGGTGATTGATTTTTGGTTGCTTTTATTAAAAACACACATTCAGTTTCAACACTCACAAATGAGACTGTTTCGTAATAAGACTAATACTCCTTTTTGGCCTGGGTAAATCATTTGAAGAAAAAATGCAATTACACTCACTTGAATGAAATGGTTCTCATTTGGAACCTCAAGTTATTACTTGTGACCAGAGATGAAAAAGGTACAGAAGATTATGCATACTCAGTTCTTATCCCAGAGCTGTAACCTGAAAATTGTGCTTTTGGGTGTTTTTTTTTTTAATTATATGTCACTTTCTCCTAACACTTAAATATTAACAATAATCATAATAAAGCTAATTCAGTCATTGAAGGCTCTGTTAATTTAGGTCTATATCATGAAGATTTCAGAGTTACCATTTACAGTATTTTCTACTAGAACTGATAGAACGTATATTCATTTCTAGAAAATTTAATGGAAAGTGATGTTGTATTGCCTCCACGAGCATTTATTCCATATCTTCCTCATTGTGTAGCAACCACAGAATTTGCATGGGACTGACCTCATTCCTCCTCCACAGTTGCCTCTGAAGTAAACAGATCAGCATGATGCTTCTTTTGCCATCTTGAGTGGTCCGGGAGTGGGCAGAGCAACATCCAATCAACTCAACCCATTCAGTTCTGAATGTTCCTCTGACCACAGTGTCAGGCTCTGGTTGGTCAAATCAGATGGAAAATAAAACTATTTTTTATGATCAAGGCTAAGCTAAAATGCCTTGTTTGCTGTGTGGACTAGAACCACAGGTGATGTTGTGTTTCATGGAGCAAACCACACTAAGGTTGAGGATACACACAGAAGAGGAGGCAGAGCTGGGAGAATCTCAGAGGAACAGAACTGGTACCCTGATGCAACTATGCCAGAAAGCCCCTCTACTCTGAGATTTTTCTATTTCATGAGACAATACGCTGTTTTTATATTTAAGCTAATTTAAATTGGTTTGGTGGTTATGTGCAACTGAAAAGAGCTGAAATGAGACAACTTGTAATTTTACTATTCAGAGAGAATCACTGTTAGCAATTTGGTTAAGAAACTCTCAGTCTTGTGTGTTTGTATGTTTGAGTTAAAATATTATAAAACAAAGTTGGGAATTAATAATACATACAGTTTTGTAGGTTTTTATTTTAATGAGGATGGCATGAATACATTTGCATATCATTAAATTTCAATCACAATACTTTTTTCTTTAAGAACTTTTATTGAGATATAATTGACATATAATAAACTGCATATATTTAAAGTGTACAATTTATTTTTTTTTCTTATTAGTAATGTATATATGGCAATCCCAATCTCCCAACTCATTCCCCTCAACACCATCCCAACTTTCAAGATGGCAAAAGAAGCATCACACTGATCTGTTTACTTCAGAGACAACTGCGAAGGAAGAAGGAGGTCAATTCCATGCAAATTCTGTGGTTCCCCACTTGGTGTCCATACGTTTGTTCTCTACATCTGTGTCTCTATTTCTGCCCTGCAAACTGGTTGATTTATACCATTTTTCTATATTCCACATAAACATGTTAATATATATTTGGTTTTCTCTTTCTGACTCACTTCACTCTGTATGACAGTCTCTATATCCACCCATGTCTCTACAAATGTCCCAATTTCATTCCTTTTTACAGGTAAGTAATATTCCACTGTATATATTTACCACATCTTCTTTACCCATTCATCTGTTGATGGACATTTAGGTTGCTTCCATGTCCCGGCTATAGCAAATAGTGCTGCGATGAACATTGGAGTGCTTGTGTCTTTTTGAATTATGGTGTTCTCTGTAGTGGGATTGCTGGATCATGTGGTAACACTGTTTTTAGTTTTGCAAGGAACCTCCATACTGTTCTCCACAGTGGCTATATCAATTCACATTCCCACCAATAGTGCAAGAGTTCCCCTTTCTCCACACCCTCTTCAGCATTCACTGTTTGTAGATTTTCTGATGACGCCCATTCTAACCAGTGTGAGGTGATACCTCATTGTAGTTTTGATTTGCATTTCTCTAATAATCAGTGTCAATCGCAATACTTTTAATGACTTCATACTACTACACTATATTTTTACCATAATTTATTAAATCAAGACTTTATATTTGGACACTTAGGTTGCTTCCAATTTCTTGTCTAAACAGCAGTACAATGAATAACTTTGCACCTATATTTTCTGTCACAGACAGGCTTATTACTTTTGAATAAATATCAAGAAATGTGACATTATAGGGTCAAATGCTATACATGGGTCTAAAGATTTTAATATGCATTGCCAACGTGTCCTCTAAAAATTCAATTTCACTCTCAAAAAATGTGTAACAGTGCTCATTTCAATATTCCTCCATGATATAGTTCTCAGTAGTAAAATAAGGATACCAACTTCTTCAAGGTATGAAGACTATAATTGAACACATCATTATATATAACAATCAATATTGTTGATATTAATAATATCGTAGCTAAGAAAATATCACTATTTGAGTGATTTATTTTGTGCCAGGCTCTTTTAAGCCTTTCTCAATTTAATCCTCATAACTTCCCTGAGAGTTAGATATTATTAACTTCATTTTGAAAAGGAATATACAGATTTAGAGTACAAATAACTTTCCTGAGATAGCATAGCTAATACATTGCAAAAAAAACCCCTCAATTTTACTATAGCTCAACCCAACAATATTTGGAGAGCAGTAAAAATCAAAAGATACCCCACAGAAGTCCAGCCTGGATAAAAAATATGCTGACCATAAATTTTGTCATGGTTCAGTCTTGATATATTCATATTGTCATAGCATCTCATCCAAATTAACATTTGTGTAGCATTTTTCAATTTATTAAAAGATTATTGAAATAATTGCATTAAAATAAACCAGGATAATTATAGTAAACCTTAATATTCTACTTGCAGGCACCTAGTCATGTGTGAATCACATGTACAGCAAACATAGTTCTCACTTTAACACACGGTTAAATATGAAGAGAGACCAGATAACACATATCTCTTTCCCAAATCCTTTCCTGATAGAATTTAACATTCCTTTCAAGGAAAGCATACTAAGTACTCACTGATTAAGTGTGTTCAGATACAACAGTTAGAGTCAGATGGTGGTGAAAACAGTATTTGACATCCCTATTAGAAATTTGGTACACCAGACAGTTGTTCTTTGCGTTTTGCTTAGACATATCCATGGGGTAAGTGGGAAACATGGGACATTATAAGTTAGATATACAAGGAGTATGTGCTGGAAATACAGGATTATCTGCCCAACTGTAGATACCCTTTGTACAGTTCTGTCGTGTAGCATTAAACACTATATATTGAAGACTATTTTGTTTGACAATGTTTTCTGAGTTCACAATAAGCCCTTTCAGAAGCAATGAGCTAAAAAAATACTTATCAAATGAAAAACTAAAGACTAAATTTCATTCTTTGAGAAAGTTGATGATGATTTGCTTAGCTTGCATAAAATGGTTATCAACATTTACTCTCCAATACAGGAAGAACAGTGATTTCACTGACTGCATCTAAAAATAAAGACATGAATCTGCAGAAGAAACATCAGTGTCTACCTTAAAAGTTAATAGTAATTTTAAGAAAAATGTGCTCAAGGCAACAATTTAAAGTAGGCAGCCTCGGAAGATGCTACATGTCACCTTTGTGATGTGTGGCTTTTCATTTAGATCAAATAAGTCTTTGTTTAAATTCATCTTGCTAATTTTCAATTCCAAGATTTTTTATACACAGATAAAAAGTAGATCAATTGCTGTTACTAGTTAGCTCCATTAGCAGTAAATTCACTTTGTAAATAGGTCAATTATGTAAATTTTATTTCACTGTCTCAGATGCTTCAGAAAGAAATCAGTGAATTCTGATAATAGGTTTTTAAATCCAACTTATGAATCCAACATCAAACTCTTCAAAATTCATTCTGTTGAAGGCAAAAGATCTGCTATTGTTGTTGATGATTTTTAAAATGTAGTTAAAAAGTTTAACATTGAAGATAAAACTAATTTTGTAATATAAACACAAATTCTGCTGGAGCAGAGTCATGACAAAAACAGTATTATAACAAATTTAAATGTGACTAATTATAGTTTCTATAGAACAATAACTGAAAATGTATCTTCATCCCATACATACTATTCTTATGTGAACTTGACATTCCTTCTATGATGTGGTTGGAGTCTATGTCCCCTGCCTTAAATTTGGGCAAGCATCTGTCAATGCTCCATTGGAGTATCACAGGTGTCATTATGTGTCTTCCAAATCCTGGTGATCAAAATGCCATGCATTTCTGCTTAGCTCTCTTTTGACACTGCTCTTGTCATCTAGCTGCCATGCAGTAAGGAAATCCAAAAAAGCTCATTCAAGAAGACCATTTAATGAGGTGACGTACATGTTCCAGGCAATAGCTCAGCTGAGGTCCTGAGGTCCTGGTTGACAGTCAGCTTCATCCACTAGATATGTGAGTGAAGACTCCTCCAGATAATTCTAACCCCCAGTTGTTGAGTTACCTCAAATCTTCAGGTCTTCCTGGCTGAGACCCTAGACATTGTGGAGCAGAGACAAGCTATCCCTGCTATGCTCTGTTCTAATTCTTGACATAGAGAATCCATGAGCATAATAATATTGTTGCTTTATGCTGTGAAGTGTTTGGGTGATTTCCTATGCAGTAGCAGCTATCCAATACCTTAGGAAACCTATGAAAAAGAAATGTATTTGGAATTGATTATGATACACATCTAATTCAAGATAGTTTTTGCACAAGCTGTGATACTATACAAATTTAAATAGAAGATATAGCTGTCTAAAGTTTATAAATATTTTATGCATAAACTTTTAGAGTAGATGAAATATAAAATTTTGTGAGGGAGCAGAAATCTCTGGACTGCTCAACACCATTTTTTAATTGATTTTTTTTTTGGGGGGGGGGGTAAGAACAGAGAACTTTAACATGAGATTTACTCTTAAATTTTCAGTTAAGTATTCTTAACTATAGGCACACTGTTGTACAGCAGATCTCTAGAATTTAATCATTTTGCATTGTTGACATTTTATATCCATTGAACAGTAACTCTCCATTTCTTCCTCCCTCCAGTCCCAGGCAACTACTGTTCTACTCTCTGTTTCTATGAATTTGACTAGTTTAGATACCTCAATAAATAGAATCATTCAGTGATTGTCCATCTGTGGCTGTCTAATTTCACCAAGAATAACGTCCTCCAGCTTCACTCATGTTGTTGTATTAGGCAGGATTTCTTTTCTAGAGTTGAATAATACTCCTTATTATTTTCTTTATCCCGTCATCCATTGATAGGTTGTCTCCAAATCTTAGCTATCGTGAATACCAAATACCATGAATGAACATGGAAGGGCTAAAATCTCTTCAAGACATTGATTTCAATTCTTTTGGATATATATTCAAAAGAGGAATTGCTGGATCATATGGTAGTTCTATTTTTAATTTTTTTTAGGATTTATTTTTAATTTTTTAAGGAATTCCCATAGTGTTTTCTACAGTGGCTGCACCATTATACATGTCCACCAACAGTGTATAAGGGTTTGAATTTCTCCACATCTGAGACAGCACTTCTTATCTTGGGTTTTTTTGTTTTTGGATAATAACCATTCTAACAGATGTGAGGTGATAACTGATTATGGCTTTGATTTGCATTTCCCTGATGATTAGCGATATTAAGCATCTTTTCATGTAACAATTGGCCACTTGTATGCCTTCATTGGATAAATGTCTCTTTAAGTCTTGCCCATTTTAAAAATCAAATTATTATTATTATTATTATTGCTATCGGATTGTAGGAGTGCTTTATATAGTTTGGATATTAAGCCCTTATCAGATATATGATTTCCAGATATTTTCTCCCATTCTGTAGGTTGCTTTTTTATTCTGCTGTATAGAAGCATTTAGTTTAATGTAGTTTGACTTAACTACTTTCACTTTTGCTGCTTGTGCTTTTGGTGTCATATCCAAGAAATAATTGCCTAGATCAATGTTATAAAGCCATTTTTCCTGTTTTCTTCTAGACTTTTTATTTACGGTTTTAAGCCTTACTTTTATTTCTTTAATACATTTTGAGTCAATTTTGTCGATGGTAAAAAGGTCCAATTTCATTCTTTTCATACGTAGATATCCAGTTTTCCCAAAACCATTTTTTGTAGAGACTGGCTCTCCTCATTTTATATTTTTGTCAACCTTATTAAAGATCAGTTTATCTGACATGCATGGATTTATTTCTGGGTTCCCTATTCTGTTCCCTTTTCTAATTACTGTAGCTTTGTAATATATTTTGAACTTGGGAAGTGTGATGTCTCTAATTCTGATCTTTCTCAGGATTGCTTGGGCTATTCAGGATTGCTTGGGCTATTCAGGATTTATTGTGGTTCCATATGTCTTTTAGGATTGCTCTTGCTAACTCTGTAAAATGCCATTGGGATTTTTATGGGGATTACCTTGAATCTGTAGATTGCTTTGAGTACTATGGACATTTTTGCAATATTAAATTAGAAGATTGATCTTCCAATCTATGAACATAGGATGTCTTTCCATTTATTTATGTCTCCTTTAACTTCTTTTATCAATTTTATGTACTTTTCAATGTACAAGTCTTTCACCTCCTTGGTTAAATTCATCCTATTCTATTTGATGCTAGTGTAAATGAAATTGTTTATATAATTTCATCTGCAAACAAGATAATTTTACATCCCCCTTTCTGATTTGGATGCTTGTTCTTTTTATTGCTTAATTGCTCTGGCTGGGACTTCTAGTTCTTGTTGAACAAAACTGGTGAGAATAAACTTCCTTCCTTGTTCCTCGTCTTAGTGGAAAAGTTTTCAGTTTTTCAATATTGAGTATAATGTTAGCTGTGAGCTTGTCATACATGGCCTATTATGTTTTCAGTTTTTATAGTGAAAGGGTATTGAATTTTGTCAAATGCTTTTCCTCCATCTATTGAGATGATCAGATTTTTATCCTTTATCTTGTTAATGTGTTCTATTATATTACTTGATTTGCATATATTGAACCATTGAGGGATAAACTCCACTTTGTCATGGTGTATGATCCTTTTAAGAACTACTTTTGAAACTGGTCTAAATGTCCTATGCAGGGTGAAATTTTTTATAAAAGAGTTCCCTAAAATTAGGTTGCTTTTTGTTTAAAATCACTTGTATATCTTCAATCAAAGTATTTAAGAAGTGAAATACACACATACCCACACACACAACAATAGCTTTTGAAGCTTTAACAAATTGTAAATATTGAAAATCAAGATTGCTTCCAAATAGGAAGATGTATTTATCTCAAAGAAAAAGATGAATCTTAATATTAAAAAGTTTGGAAATAGTGTACAAATTTAATTTTTAAATTCTATAATTAAACTTTGGAATATTTTAAATTTGAGGAAAATATTTATATAGTGTCTACTTTGGTTGAAAGCATTTGCATATATGTCAATATGTTACCTTACACTTTATAAAGAATTTTATTTTATAAAATAATTTTAAATAATACTTTTACATCTACTAATATAAAAATACCAATTTGTTAGTCAGTAAATATCTCTGACTTTTGCCACTTAGCATAATGCCTTCAAGGTCCATACATGTTGTCATAAATGGTAGGATTTCCTTGTTTTTTATGGTTAAATAATACTCCACTGTAAATAAAGACTACAACTTATTTATCCACTCATTCATTGATAGACACTTAGGTTGCTTCCATGTCTTGGCTGCTATAATTAATGCTACTATGAACATGGAGATGCAAATATCTTTTTGAGTTAGTATTTTTGTTATCTTTCAGACTTGTGGTTATCAGAGGTGGAGGTTGTGGGGAGGAGGAATTAGAGGAAAGTGGTCAAGAGGTACAAAGTTCCACTTATAAGATAAATAAGTACTAGGAAAATAGTGTACAACACGACGACTATAGCTAACACTGCTGTAAGATATATAAGAAAACTGTTAAGAGAGTGAATCCTAAGAGTTCTCACCACAAAAAGAAATTTTTTTCCTTTATTCTTTTCTTCCTTTTTTAAAATTGTATCTATATGAAAAGATGGATGTTAGCTGAAGTTACCATGATAATCATTTCACAACATACGTAAATCAAATCACCATGCTGTATACCTTAAATTAATACAGTGATGTATGTCAATTACTTCTCAACGAAACTGGAAAAAATGAGTGATATGCAACATTCATATATATATGTTTATATATACACACACATATACACACATATATACATACATAATTATAATTACTTTTAGTATTCCCCTTTTATTTTCAGAAGCCTCCTACTTTGGACAATAAGTTATCTGACCACTCTAATATGAAGCGACCACTTCCAGTAATTCTGCAAAATTAAGCAGTCTGTAAAGCAGATAT
The DNA here is from genome assembly GCF_030028045.1 of Hippopotamus amphibius kiboko. Classification (NCBI taxonomy): domain Eukaryota; kingdom Metazoa; phylum Chordata; class Mammalia; order Artiodactyla; family Hippopotamidae; genus Hippopotamus; species Hippopotamus amphibius. The sequence goes on from NC_080194.1 coordinate 9,716,739, forward strand.
AATTTTCATAAGGTGGTAAGCCTTGGGAATCAAATCCTCTTTCAAGTCCAGGAACACAACTGAGAAAATAAATGGCTGCATGGCAGTTCCCCAGCCCTACAGATTGTAGGTCTGATCAGAAAGCTGACTGAGAAATTCGTTTCTTAAGTAGCAGCACTACGCAGAGTAGGGAACATGTTCAAGTGCTCAGTGGCAGATACCGGCTACGGTCAAGCTGGTAGGTGGAGACTGCTCTTTCCCCACGGTCCTGCCCTTACCCTAATAACTCCCCCATCTGCTTCTTACCCCTGGACTTCCAAACAGCACTGCAAGTGTTCTAGAAACTCAATTACCCTAATGGAATCAAATGACAGGAACTGGGTATTCTTTGAAGGAGGCCAAATGTTTTCAGCAGTGGTCAGCCCTACAAAATTAGAAAGGACTTTCATTTTCTTCTACATACTGTACCAAATTAGGGACCTTGTAATTTAAATTATGTTCCTTACAAACTACCTCATTTAAAACTTCACAAAGTCAGGTTGCCTGCGGAGCAGAGATGGTAATGAGCTAGTGTCTGCCAAAGTTAGGGCAATAATGATTTCAAGGTCATGGACTGGCAGAATGCTGAAGGAGAGATGACTGGCAAATATCAAAGGTGCAGAAGAAGAAAGCGTATTCCAAGGATTTGTTGAAATCGTGCCACTGCTAGAAGTTGCTTAAGTAAGTTTGAGAGAGTAAAATTAGCAGGGCTGTGAGCAGATGCTGCTTTGTACGTGAACATTTGTCTTTCTTCACTACTTCCTTGGGGTCACTAAAGAAATAGCCACATCTCACTGGGTATATACTGATGAAGCCCTCTTGTCTTTACTCCAGAGAGTAATAACATGTATCAATTTTTGTGTTGCCACATGTTTCTGATACCTACTTAGGAGCCAAGTGCTATTTGAGGTGTTGGGGATTCAGTAGAGAATAAAAAAAACAAAATTCTACTCTCATAGAGTTCATATTATGTTCGAAACTAGGCAGATACCTGAAACAAAGAGTGACATGCTATTTTGAAGGGATCAACAGAAAAGATGTTTGAGCAAGAGACCATAAGGAAGTGAAGTAGCCATTGCAAAGGCCTGTGAGCTACATGCTGAGGACAATGAGAGACTGAAAGGAGTACAATTTGTCCTGGAGTGGACTGGAGGGAAACAAGAGAGGCAGGAAATAAGGGAGAGACTTACCAGCTACCAGACCATCATGCAACACAGAGATCTAGTATCTGCTGGGCTAATATTTTAAAATATGGAAGTTAATATACAAAAGTATTGCTAAAGCCCTCACTGCCAGGGTGAAATCAGTATGTCAGATGTTCCACACACTTTCAATATGGTACTCATATGGTACCTATGCCTTTCTTGACTGTCTAATCTCCTTGGTCCTTAAACAGAGCTGCCTTCCCAGCATCTCCAGAAGTTGGCCAGGACTTTCTACCACCGAGCCACACAGTTCCTGTTTTCCTAGCTCATAGCAGGCCACCAGCTATGGGCTCCTCTCTCTTCGAAGAACCCCTTTGGACCCTGATTTGTAGCTTCACAAACACAACCCTATGACTTTTTTGGTTTCAGCCTGCCCACTCTCCTCTCATCTGAGTCCTAAACGTTTCCACACCTGCTCTTGCCTGTTAACTCCACCTCCTCCACAAACACACACACACAAACACAAACATGCATCAGTTTGCTCCAATAAAACTGGGGCTACGACTGGTTGTTGAAAGATTCACACAATCTTGATGGCAACATTGTAGACAGAACCCTATGAAGTAAGTTCTTAATTGATCTTTCCTGATGACCTATAGCAACATTTGAAAAACTCAGTGAAATCAAACATTACCTGGAGGAGGTTATTGTGTGTTGATTTCCATTTGACTGTTCCATAATTGAAAAAAGTTCTATGATATTCTTATTTCTAGTTTAGTTACACCAACTTATTCCCATGACAGCAAACACATATTAAAGAATTGTGTGTGCATGTGTGTCAGATTAATGAAAAAGAATCTTATGCTTCATCCTTGCCCACATTTTCCCCCTCAAAATATTTTTTGTTTACAGAGCTCTTGCAAAAATCCTATCACAGGAAAGTGGCCACTCAAAAGTCCTGTACCTAATAACAGATACGATATTTTACATGATGTCTAAGTCCTCTCTGTATCAGAAAGAAGTGGACAGCAATCCTGTAGAAGCAATAATGGTGCAGCAATTAAAATCAAGACAACTAGATATGACTAAGGAATTTTTCTTTCTAAGAAGAGGAAAATATGGAGGAGCTGGCAAATTCACACAGAAAATCATGGACTGAATTTCCAAAAGCCCAGGTCTCAATTCTTTGCAGAGGCTGTCAGAGTCTAGCATCTTCTTCTTTAAAGTTATTAATAAATACATCAAGCAGCACTTAGTTGCTTGCTCAACCCAGAGCATCTTTCCATTATTCTTCCTCCATTGAAACAGAACACACCGTTCTGGGAGATTAATGGATTATTTAATCTTTGACGAGATGTTCCTTTTTCACTGTTATTTCATTTCCAGACTACCTCATTTATGGGAGACCTAATCAAGATCCGAACAAAACAATAAGGAAAAAAAATATGCTAAAAAATTATCACCCACAATTTTATTAACCTTTTCTTTCCTAAAAATTCCCAAAGGTTAGAAAAATCACAAAGTTCAGGAACTACCATGTGGTTTAACTTTTATCAGATTACTTACTCTGAGGATTACAGTGTTGGATTTTTAAATGATGATGCTAATGTTTCTTAATTAAATACCTTCATCATTTTTAAAAGTCTTAAATGAAGAGCCTTGGTCTACAGTGCCTGAAATCTCTTTTAAAAAGAAGTGTTTTCATGTACAAGCCAGTAAATAAATAAGTGAATAACTCTCAACCATTTCTATATTAACACAGTTTCTTCACTGGCTCTGTAGTTCTGTAGCCCAGAAAAAAAAAAGCCACTGAGTTATACTGAGTTGATACGACTGTCTTCAACTTTTCTTAGACTTCTTCTAGTAAACTGTTATTTCCTATGACGTATCACCTGACTCATTTCCATTTCCTCTGTTAAAATAAATGTCCCTATAAGAAAATAACTTAGATCATCAATATCTGTTAAAAACAAAACAAAACAAACTCACTACTCTCTCTTCTACTCTTTTCCTTCCTTGCTTTAATTTTCTTTAATCCAACAACTAATTTCAGCTGGTTTCTGATGGTGACTATATGTGTAGTACTCTGAGACTTTGTGTTGGTAGAGAGAATAATATCAGCAATAAAATTAACTGAATGTTTTCAACAGAATCAAATTTCAGGATAAGATACAAATTTAATTATCCCTTGGAATGTGATTTTTAAAAACAGGTTTTGGTTGTAAAATCTTGCTATAAAAAAAATCTGTGATCTTCTCTAAGTGCTTAATCATTCCCAAGTAACTTCTGAATCCACTGTCACCTGAAAGAACAGATTACAATAGCACCAATAAGTGTCCTCTAAAACTCAAAAAATGTTTCTGAATGTGAGAGGTCGGCTGGCAGTGTTGCTCCTTTACATATATGGACCAATAGCAACTAAGCAGACAATGCCTCTGCCAGATTCTCCCAAGGGAAGGTATTTCATCTCAATTGAAATTATCTCTGAAGGAAGAGAGGGTTATTCTCAGGCCCAGCTTTCAACAGAATGACTGTTTTTTGAGATGCACTGGCTGCCCCCGAAATCACTGTGCCTAAGGAAAATGGAAATACATAAAAGTTACAAAAACACACTAAACAATGTAAAATTGCAGGTATTACCAGTTAGCTGTTAGGAAAGGCAAAAAATATACAGATAATACTAGTAATATAGTAGAAGCTCAAAAAATCTGAAACAAAAGTAACACTCGCTATTAACCAGTATTTTTCAGAATTAATTTTTCAGAAGAACCAGCCAGAACACCTGGAGATATTTGCATTAGAAATGTAGGTGGCAGCAGAGCTTGTAAATTAGAATTGAGATGAATGTATGCTGTCTCCTAAACCATATAAAACTCTGAGACTGGACAACCAGATTAAACAGCCCTTAATTTTAAATCTCATCATTCCTCCTCTCTCTCCCTTTCTTTCTCTTTCCCTCTCTCTGTTTTACATTTGAGCACACCCTTCTTGAATATCTCTCCTCTGCAAACATTATTATATGCTACATTTCTATTTTTCATTCTGTCACTTTAATCATTCTCTGCTATTTCCAAATGACTATAGGATATCTTGATTTGGATGTTTCAATAGTATCTAAAAACTCAGTATTTCTCACACTGAACCATTCTTTTCCACACAGCCGGCTCTTTCTTCTATGTTCTCCATTTCTATTGGTGGAGATGTGATATCCTTTTCAATTCTGTCTCTATGGTATCTTCTGGATTCCTTTTCTTCTATCTCATTCCACTCCTAACGTTACTATATCTTTTTCAGCACTCCCAAAATATTAGAATTGCCTTCTGCTCAGCATTGCCCTGGTCCTGTCTTTCCTCATTTTGGGAGTTCCATTTTACATACTGAAGCATTGCTAATTATTCTATATCTTACAATGGACCTTTAGTTTTCTTAAGGACAAAGCCCTAGCTTTGTTCAATGTCCCCCTTATTCTATGAAACAGGCTGATGGAGGCTTCCTCACTGCGAACATTGCAGGAACATGGGAGGGGAAGAAAACAAGACCTAAATGACCAATGCACTGTATAGGAGAACATCTCATGGCCACGCCCAAGTTCAAGGGAGTGAGGAGGCACAATTCGGCCATGTTTTTGGAAAGAGAACAGACTATTGGGTGGACTGTACTGAAGATTAGCATAGAACTGCTGTTCACACACTTTGACACCCAGACATGGTTGCTGGAGCCACTAAGGAGAATTACAGTTTGACTTGGTGTAGCTCTTCACCACTATTGATGAGGATTTTGCTCTTATTGCAAAGGAAACCATCTTTTGTAACTCTGTGGACATGGCTTTACTATAACGAATTGGGAGGGCCCTTAATAAATAAGAGAACTTACAATAGATCTGTGATCTGAAAGAAAAACAGCATCAACTAGCTAAGTATTTAATAGTTCATAATTAGAGAATGCTTAGTATGTGCAAAATACAAGACTTTGCATGTATTAACTTATGTAATTCTCCACAAAGAACAAATATTGTTATTAACATTTTACAGGGAAGAAAATAAAGGCACAAAAAAGCCAAATAACTCACCCAGGCTCACATAGCAAGTGTGTAACAGAGTAGGAATCAAAACCAGGATCTGATTCCAGAGTCAACCCTTTTAACCGTGGCAGCGCACTGCTTCAATGCGAATGATTTAGCAACTATATTTTAATGATTTATTAAGTTAATTATATGATATGCTTCCAAGAAAGAAAAAAAAAGTACATGTAAAAATCAAGGTTAAAATAAGAAGCGTTCATCAGTCTTCTTCAAATGCAGAAATACTGAGTTCTAAATGCCTTTATCCAAGAAATCTAACTATTCAGTTCTTTGAGACTATGATTTGCAACTAACACATCTTGGCATGGGCACCAGGCTGAAGTTCTCATCAAAAGCAGATAGCATGTATGGTATAACTGAGGCCTTTCAGAGTCTTGGGAACGAACTGGTTAATGTCTACCCTCAATATTGTATTCAGGTGAAAACTTCCTCCAAGCAAATGACAAAGATATCCAGGATCTCAGAGTCCTCAGCCAAACGCCTGAGTAAATTCAAAACTATTTTTTGGAAAACAAAAATTTTACCCACTGACACGCTGGCAGTCCTTCCTCCAAATAGGAGTTGAATGGGGCTCTGTCAAGATCAGAACATGAGCCATGTTCTGAATTTTCTGATGACAGTGCCAGGCTTTTTGCCTACATGTCGCCCATTTGAGGCATATGGACAGCACCTTAATTGACGACACGGATTATCTATACTGCGGCACTCCTGGGAGGATCCAGCCAAGAATTTACAGCCCAGCATCTGCAAAGAGCTCACCTGCCGTATTCTAAAGGACATAATAACAGCTCACTCATCTAGGTTCTTCATGTCCCATCCCTATATTAGATTGGCCCATGAGATAATAACTTTTGTTGCCTTTACTATCTTGAATTTTTATCTGAAAGCATTTTTAAAGTGTTTGTTGAGTTAAAGTCTAGATTTATGAACTTGGTTTTTATACAAGGTTCATAGAAAATAGTCACTAATTCACATTTCTCCAGCTCCTATTAATTTGTTGGCAAAGACTTCATGTTGTACAGGAATTCTTGTTTATAGATCCTTAATCTTCCTTTAAATTTTAAGTTTCCATTTGCTTTACCTGTCTTTGATACTTCACTATTGCTAGGGAAGCAAGTATATTTTGGAGCAAGGTGTGGTATACACTAATAAATTACTAATAGGTGGTTACCAGATGTCTTAATCTGAGCAGCTATAACCAGATACCACATACTGGGTAGATTTTTTTTTTAAATTTATTGGCTGCATTGGGTCTTCATTGCTGCATGTGAGCTTTCTCTAGTTGTGGAGAGCAGGGGCTACTCTTCCTTGGTACACAGGGTTCTCATTGTGGTGGCTTCTCTTGTTGTGGAGCACGGGCTTCAGTAGTTGCAGCGTGTGGGCTCAATAGTTGTGGCTTACAGGCTTAGTTGCTCTGTGGCATGTGGGATCTTCCCGGACCAGGGATTGAACCTATGTCCCCTGCATTGGCAGGTGGATTCTTAACCACTGTGCCACCAGGGAAGCCCAGACAGGGTAGCTTATAAACAACAGAAATTTATTTGTCACAGTTCTGGAGGCTGGACATCTGAGTTGAGGGTGTAAGTGTGACTGGGTGAGGACCTTCTTCCAGGTTGCAGACTTCTCCTTGTGGCCTCATATGGTGGAAGGCGCTAGGGAGCTCTGTGGCATCTCCTTTGTAAGAGCATTAATACCAGTCATGAGGGCTCCCAAAGGCCCCACCTTCTAACAGTATCACATTGGGCGTTAAGATTTGGGTATGAATTTTGGGGGGACACAGCACCTGCTACTTAGATCAAGGTGCTAATACATAAAGGTGCTAACACTTCAATTCAACAATATATTCAAGGGGATATAAACGAGCAAGCTTTTTGAAGAATGTATCCCCTTTTTACCCCCTCTAATCAGTCAGACATGATTAAATATTCTCTCAAGGCTAGGTGTGAAAAAAATTGATGTAGCTTGAGTGCTAAATATCATGTAAAAGAAAATTATGGTAATGACATTTGGGAGAAGAGGATAACCTATTCAATAATATGTAATCATGGCTACAGTACAAATCTTTCCCTAATGTTACAACACAAGTTTTGAAATCATATACGAATTTAGTTTAATGATTTTGCCATTTCACGGTGCCTTATTTACCTTTTAATTGTAGCTGTAAAATAACTCAGCATTTACATCTTTGCGCCTTGTGTTCTATGCTGAATTTTATGCATTAGTGAAAGAACTCCATTTACCAATCAAGACATCTAATTTAAAGCTTGCCTCACTTCCAATGCAGGAGAACAATAATAAATAATTTTAATGATAACATAAGACATGTTTAAAATATTTGACGGGTCATTTGTCTTGCCTGGACAGGATACAGAATTAGAAAAGAGAAATAATTCACATTTTAGTAATTAGGCCCTTCTAATGTCTTTCATTCTTTAGTCAAGCTATCACCCAATGAGTTGGAAATATTCGATGTCACTGCCTTTCAATACAACAAATATTTTCTGGCATTTCTCTGGCTTGAAAAAAAACTTGGGTTTCCATGGATGGCAGCTATACAGCTTCGAGTTGTTGAGCCTCATAGCAATAAGAAAAAGAAAAAAACTTCAGTTTTTTAGCCACTGGCCTTTTAACGTGAAACATAAAGGGAAACCAACGAATGCAGCATTGGTGCTTGACTGCTTTCCGCCTGAGCCTGATACAGCCTGAGTAACTGCTCCAGCGCAAAGGAACATACTTTCAAGACAATGCTCCTGGCAGGTTCATGCAGGAAGGACATGGAGGTTCAAGGGGAATAACACTCTCATGCCTTTTATTTAATTGGCTACAGCTTTCACCTGGGAGTAACTGGGCTCTGAGCTCATCTTCTGGTTCATTCTTGGAGAGCTCTCTGAAATACTCAATAAGTTCACCAAAAGTCACTTCAGTAGAAAAATAGAGACTTCCTGGGCTGGCTTGGAGTTGGTCATAAGCTCCAGAAAAAATAATTAAGTTGATTTAACGGATCCCACGAAATAGACGGATCCTGCTGGAATAACACAGTATGTATGGAATTAATGAGCTCTGTGAGGGCAGAAGCCAAGAGTCTTTGCTTCACCTTTGTATCTCTAACATTCACTATACTGTGGAGCCCATCATCAGTGATTTTTAGAAAAGTTTTTAGAAGTCAATTGAATTTGTTTGCATCTACAGACTATGCAATGAATTCCATTTATTGTCATAAGTATATTGTTCCGAATATTTATGGGATTAGTAATTACCTACAAAATGGCCAGAGGAACTTACTGAAAGGAAAGGTAAATTGTGGACTGTAGAGAGCTTCAGAGAATGAGCAGAAGCCAATAAACACCATACATGAGCCTACTGTATGCTGGAAATACACTGTAGAATTCCATATAGAAGGAATTTTGCAAACTCAACCACTGAAGTTTACAATCACATCAGACTAACTTTATACTCAATAGTGATAATCTCTTTCCAGAAATGCATCATACTACATTACATTACATTCATTTGAAAGTATCTGTAATTATGTTCATCTATTGTGGGTGTGTGTGATGCCTTAACATAAGTTTTGAACCAGGCCAGTAGCCAATTCCTAGGAAAAATTCACAGATCAACTCCCTCTCTTCCCGCCCAAAGAGATTTTAATTTCAGACCTAGAGAGTAGTGCGAGGGAGACATCTGTGTGTGTGTAATAATCTGTTTAGGAAGGTAGGCAGCTTAGAATTCCAAATGATTGAGTAATTTGGGGGTTCCATGAATTTCATCATCTGGCATGACAGACAATAATGAGTATCTCAGCCTGGGTTGCGGCGAGTGTAAAATGGCTAGCTAATTAATTTAAAAAATGGATGAACTATCTAGTGAACTGAATTAACACTATCAGAGAATTGTTATTGATGCATAGAACCAAGCTTTGAAAACTCAGGATACAGATGAGGGCCCTTGATGTATTCTACAACTAGAAATATTGTCAGAATGCCTGGTTCTCAGTTTCTCAATCAGTAGCATTTGATTACTCAGCATCCCAATTTAACTTTCGATTGAATATATCACTGCCACCCCACCCCCTTGCCCAGAGACACAAAATATTTCATGAGCCGCTGAGAAGAGAGTTGTTCAGTTCAACTTCCCTTTTCCAGAGCTCTTTAAAGCTAACTAACCATTGTAGAAACCTACGTTTACTATGATGTCACCCCAATATCTTTTCTAAAGAAATAAATATGCCCTTCCTTTCACTTTAATTCAACCAATCCTAAGTGCCAAGGCTGTCTAAACTATTGATCTGAGCATCAAAAGAAAATCTATTACCATTGAGTTTAAAATCACGTGAAGGGACACAGATAAAGTAAAAATTATAATAAAAGAAGCAAAACAGTACCTTAGGAGTTCAGAGAAAAAAAAGAGTATAAGTTCAGCATAGTGAAAACTCAGGAAGTTTCATCAAGAACTTAATAACTGAGATTGACCTTGAAGAAATGTAGGCTATATGCTGACCTTAAGCAGACATAGTGAACAGCTGAAATATGTATTATTTTCACTGATAATTCTTATCATGGGAGATCATGTTCAAGTATTCTGGCAACTTTTAATATTCTTTTAGATGCGCTTCAAATACTTCCCACAAACCCACAGTAGACAATAAAATTGGTATCTTTTACTGACAACTCTGTGTTGATTGATGGAGAGGATTCAAAACCCACTTATACTTGCTACAAAGAGCCTGTACCACAAAATTTATTTCAATCGGCTGACTGAAAGAAGTTGTCAGCCATGGAGTTTCCACAATACCTAACCAAGTGTGCTTCCTCCATTTCCCCTTAAAATATTGTACTTAAAATCCATGCAGGATCTGCCTCACCATGCACTATGTCCTTCAGTAAGCACATAAGACACAATCCCTCCATAATGTAAAAGGCCAAAAGCTCTTCCTTGGAAGGAGATTCTCAATGTGTTAGAGAAGGTAATATGAGAAAGGAGATCTAGGCTCTAATTCTTAATCAGCCATTAACCAGGTAACTGTCCAACTCAAAGATTTGCAATAATTAGTAAATGTAACTTTAAAAAGAAGTGCATTAAAGGATCAAAAATAATATAAAGTAGGAGGAAGATCAAGATGGCGGAGTAGGAGGACTTGCGCTCACTCCCTCCTGCAAGAGCACCAGGAATTACAACTAACTGCTGAACAATCATCGACAGAAAGACACTGGAACTCACCAAAAAAGACACCCCACATCCAGAGACAAAGGAGAAGCTGCAATGAGATGGTAGGAGGGGCGCAATCATGTTAAATCAAATCCCATACATGCTGGGTGGGTGACTCACACGCTGGAGAACAGTCATACTGCAGAAGTCCATCCGCTAAAGTGAGGGTTGTGAGCCCCACATCAGGCTTCCCAACCTGGAGGTCCAGCAACGGGAGGAGGAATCCCCAAAGAATCAGACTTTGAAAGCCAGCGGCATTTGATTGCAGGACCTCCGCAGGACTGGGGGAAACAGAGACTCCACTCTTGGAGGGCACACAAAAAAGTATGTTCACCAGGACCCAGGGGGAAGGAGCAGTGACCCCATAGGAGACTGAACCAGTCCTGCCTGCTGGTTTCGGAGGGTTGCCTGCAGAGGTGAGGGACAGCTGTGGCTCACCGAGGAGACAGGGGCACTGGCAGCAGGGGTTCTGGGAATTGCTCATTGGTGTGAGCCCTCCCAGAGTCTGCCATTAGCCCCACCAAAGAGCCTGTAAGCTCCAGTGATGGGTAGCCTCAGGCCAAACAATCAACAAGGTAGGAACACAGCCCCACCCATTCACAGACAAGCAGATTAAAGTTTTACTGAGCTCCACCCACCAAATCTGATTAAAGTCTTACTAAGCTCCACCCACCCAGCCTTAGTCCCCACCATCAGTCCCTCCCATCAGGAAGCACCCACAAGCCTCCTAGACAGCTTCCTCCACAAAAGGGCAGACAGCAGCATCAAGCACTATGAGCAATATTTCGTCTTGTGGAACTGAAAACCACAGCCACAGAAAGACAGAGAAAATGAAAAAGCAGAGGACTTTGTACCGGATGAAGGGACAGGATAAAACCCCAGAAAAACAACTAAATGAAGAGGAGATAGGCACCCTTACAGAAAATGAATTCAGAATAATGATGGTAAAGATGATCCAGGACTTTGAAAAAAGACTGGATGCAAAGATCGAAAAGTTTACCAAAGACCTAGAAGAATTAAAGAACAAACAGAGATATGCAACACAATAACTGAAATGAAAAATACACTAGAAGGAACCAATAGCAGATTAACTGAGGCAGAAGGGCGAATAAGTGAGCTGGAAGACAAAATGGTGATAATTACAGATGCATAAAAGAATAAAGAAAAAAGAATGAAAAGAACTGAAGACAGCCTAAGAGACCTCTGGGACAACATTAAATGCACCAACATTCGCATTATAGGGATCCCAGAAGGAGAAGAGAGAGAGAAAGGACCTGAGAAAATATTGGAAGAGATTATAGCTGAAAACTTCCCTAACATGGGAAAGGAAATAGCTACCCAAGTCCAGGAAGTGCAGAGAGTCCCAGGCAAGGTAAACCCAAGGAGAAACACACCAAGACATATAGTAGTCAAACTGACAAAAATTAAAGACAGAGAAAATTATTAAAAGAAAAAAGGGAAGAACAACAAATAACACACAAGGGAACTCTCATCAGGTTAACAACTGATTTCTCAGCAGAAACTCTGCAAGCCAGAAGGGAGTGGCACGATATATTTCAAGTGATGAAAGGGAAGAACCTACAACCAAGAATACTCTACCCAGCAAGGATCTCATTCAGATTCGACAGAGAAATCAAAAGCTTTACAGACAAGCAACAGCTAAGAGAATTCAGCACCACCAAACCAGCCCTACCACAAATGCTAAAGGAACTTCTCTAAGCAGGAAACATAAGAGAAGAAAAGGACCTACAGAAACAACAACAAAACAATTTAGAAAATGGTAATAGGAACACACATGTCGATAATTATCTTGAATGTAAATGGACTAAATGCACCACCCAGAAGACACAGACTGGCTGAATGGATACAAAAACAAGACCCATATATATGCTGTCCCCAAGAGACCCACTTCAGACCTAGGGACACATACAGACTGAAAGTGAGGGGATGGAAAAAGATATTTCATGCAAATGAAAATCAAAAGAAAGCTGGAGTAGCAAGACAGATAAAATAGACTTTAAAATAAAAAATGTTACAAGAGACAAGAAAGGACATTACATAAAGATCAAGGGATCCATCCAAGAAGAGGAGATAACAATTATAAATATATATGCACCCAATATAGGAGCACCTCAATACATAAGGCACATGCTAACAACTATGAAAGAGGTAATTCAAGGCAGAAATAGAGACACAGATGTAGAGAACAAACATATGGACACCAAGCAGGGAAAGCGGGGAAGGCTGGGGGGGAATAAACAGGGAGATTGGGATACAAAATTGTACACTCTAAATATATGCTGTTTATTGTCTGTTAACTATCTCAATAAAAGTTCTTAAAGAAGAAATAATATGAAGTACTCAAGAATAAATCTTACAAATGTGGAAAACCCTTATAGAGAAAAAATTGTAAAATTTGTTATTTAATGTCAGAAAAGATTGTCTATATAGAGAGCTACATCAGATTCAGAGATGAATGCTAAATCTGTTAAAATTATTATATATATACAATTTTAATAAAAATCATAATAAAATTCTCAGTAACACAGCATGACATAGTAAGCATAAAGGCAATTCATATAGAACAAGAGTGAAAATTAACCATGGCAATTTTCAACAACAATAACAAACAGAATAAAAGATTGACTATAAATATTTACTGATACAAATAGAATTGTGTCAACACAGGGAGAGATCATCTAACCAATGGAATAAAATAGAGACCCATCTATATGGAGACCTGGTTAATGCAATCACACTACAAAAAAAAATAGTAAAGAACAGACTACAGTAAATGAAGCTGCAAAAAACAGCTATTAATATGTTTACAAAAATGTACATTCTCTCATATCATACACAAAAATAAATCATGGATAGATTAAAGACCTAAATACAAGAGCAAAACTATAAAACTTTAGAATAAAGGAGAAAATGCAAATCATAATGGAAAAGACTGATAATTCTGACTACATCAAAATTTAAAATCTCTGTATAACAAAAGATCCCACTGAAAAATAAAGACAAGTGAAAGACTTTGAGAAGATACCTAAGATGTATATTGCACACAAATCTTAGAAGAATATAGAAAATATTCCACAAAACAGTAAAATAAAGACAAAGGCACAACAGAAAAATGCAAAAATATATAAGGAAACACAAATAACCAAGAAACTTGACAATATGTTTAAATGCATTATTGATTCAGGAAATGCAAATTAAAGATGAAACACCTTTCATAACCAAAAGTGACCAGAGTGATTGATCAATTTGTCTAAAGAGACCAAAAATTAACAAAGATATATAGCTGGTGGGAATTGGTACAACTCTTTAGAAAGCAATTTGGCAATACTTAGTAAAAATGAAGATGTATGTGTTTTCAGGTCAACAGTTCTGCTAGATTTCTGTCCTAGAGAAACTGCTGCCCATGTACACAAAGTGTCATGTCCGTAGATGTTACTGCAGCATGGTTAGTAATAAGAAAAAGCTGAAAATAACTTGTCCCTCAGAGAAATAGGAAAACCTTGGGTATGTATGTATGTCAGCGTGTGTATGTGTTTGTCTTATATTATGGTTAAAAGCAATGAAGCTTATTTACATGTTAAAACACAGAAACTTACAAGAACATAGTGCTGAACATGTAAGACAAGTCGCAAATGGATATATTCAAGAATTACTAAATACCTGCTACGTTCTAGCACTTCTCTATGGCTTATAACACATGAATGAGCAAACCACTGAATCTTAGTGAATCTTACATTTTCTAGCAGAATGGTAAGAATATTTTAGTCTCTGAATATTAACTGAAGGTACACTGTCAATACAGTAATATTCACAGTGTACCTTCTTTTAAAGCAATTACATATATATTTAATTCATTTTGTATTCTGTAAAGGCCTACTTAGTCACTGGTCCAAAGAGAGAAGTGTGTGTAACATCATCCTTGAGTACACAGTTGACGGAATAGTCTTGCAGAACTTCCTGGCTGGAGACGAACATCAATATTTGCAATTGTAGATTTTGGATTTAGATGTTTCAGATATTTCTCATTTGTAATGAAGTTCCGCTTGAAAGTGTGCCCTGTGCCAACATGTCATTTTTAAAGTACCAGGATAATGCCTATTTTACCCAAATTCAGTCATATAGCTTTCTCCCAATATCAGCATTTAACTAGTGGGTGTTTCTAACATTTTTTAGCTCAATGAAGCTTTATCTAGCCTTCTATCATTTTTAATCAGATTACTATCATGTTATTTTCCTGTGGTACATAATGTGATATCAACGTGTGTAAAATTTTAAGAACCTGAAAAGCATATATTGATTATGAATATCTACATTTGTTTTGAGTTCAAAGATATGCATGGAAAATATACACACCAAATTCTGGAAAGGTTTCCTCTGGACAGGAGGGAAAAGGATAAAGTAGGTGGGACCTTAAAAATATTCAATATAGTTTACTTACTTATAAAATAAGAAATATCTGAAGTGGGGCTTCCCTGGTGGCATAGTGGTTAAGAATTCACCTGCCAATGCAGGGGACACAGGTTCGAGCCCTGGTCTGGGTAGATCACACATGCCATAGAACTACTAAGCCAGTGCACCGCAAATACTGAGCCTCCACGCCACAACTACTGAAGCCTGTGTGCCTAGAGCCCGTGCTCTGTAACTAGAGAAGCCACCACAATGAGAAGCCCTTGCAATGCAAATAAGAGTAGCCCTCACTCTCCACAACTAGAGAAAGCCCACGTGCAGCAGGGAAGACCCATTGCAGCCAATAAATAAATAATTTATAACAAAATATCTGAAACAATATAGTAAAATGTTAACATTTTAAAAAATCTGGATGCTGGGTTCATGGGTGTCTGCTATATTTTCTGAATTTTTCTGCATATTTGAAATATATGTAATGCAAAATCAAAGTAAATGTTTTATTTTAAAATGTTTTACTTGAAGAGGCAAATAATTACCATTATTTCTAAGTTTTCACACCACAAAATATGCATCTGGAATGTATGTAAACAGAGTGTATAGCACCAAACACATTTTCTTTCTAAAAAATAATTTGATTTAGCATACTAAAGAAGCATTAACATTTCTAAGGATGTGACTGTATATGAAAGTCACTTGATAACAACTACATAAAATACTTGTCATCTTTCTCTGTTGATTCAGATAATCTGATGGACTCTAGCATGACCTCCTATTAGTAGACAGTTGCATTAATCATTACTCTGCTGATGAGTTTTTCATGATAATAATTCCAGATTTCTAATTGATTTCAATTTCTCAATATCAGTATTTCCATCCAGTGAAATGATCTTTCTTTATCTGGCTAAAGATATCATGAACCCTCCTGCACTGTTGGTGGCAATGTAAATTGGCACAGCCACTATGGGGAACAGTATGGAGGTTCCTTAAAAAACTACAAACAGAACTACCATATGACCCAGCAATCCCACTACTGGGCACATACCCTGAGAAAACCATAATCCAAAAAGAAACATGTACCATAATGTTCATTGCAGCACTATTTACAATAGCCAGGACATGGAAGCAACCTAAATGCCCATCAGCAGATGAATGGATAAAGAAGATGTGGCACATATATACAATGGAATATTATTCAGCCATAAAAAGGAATGAAATTGAGTTGTTTGTAGTGAGGTAGATGGACCTAGAGTCTGTCATACAGAGTGAAGTAAGCCAGAAAGAGAAAAACAAATACTGTATGCTAACTCATATATATGGAATCTAAAAAAATGGTACTGATGAACCAAGTGACAGGGCAAGAATAAAGATGCAGATGTAGAGAATGGACTTGAGGACACAGGGTGGGGGGCAAAGGGGAAGCCGGGATGAAGTGAGAGAGTAGTACTGACATATATACACTACCAAATGTAAAATAGAGGGCTAGTGGGAAGCTGCTGCATAGCTCAGGGAGATCAACTCGATGATTGGTGATGACTTAGAGGGGTGGGATAGGGAGAGTGGGAAGGAGTCGTGGGAGGGAGGGGATATGGGGATAAATACAGCTGATTCACTTTGTTGTACAGCAAAAACTGGCACAACAGTATAAAGCAATTATACTCCAATAAAGAGCTTAAAAAAAAGATATCATGACACCTTTATCATAGATGATTAATAGATGGGCACAAAAATAAACAAAAATATAGGGACCTGACCATCACCAGTGGTTCCATCTGTCACTAATCATATCTCTGCCTAGGAATTTAATATTATCTGAGCTTGCTCAGAGTCCAGTTAAATTAGTCAAAAGCCGAGTTGATGAGAAGACTGCAGGGTTTAAGACAGAGTACAGTGTTTGGGGGTAAGTGATATTTTACTAGAAAGTGACCCATCCCTATCAACCTATTTCTACTTGCCTCAATAGCTGAGCCAAGAGATATTTTTGCATTTGGCTTCTTTACTTAGATTAATGCTTTTAAAATTCATCTGTTTTAGCATGCATCAGCTTTTCATTCCTTTTTATTGCTAAGTAGCATTCCATTGTATAGATATACCACATTTCATTTATACTTTCAGCAGTTCATGGACATATAGATTATTTCCCCCTTTTGGCTACTATGAACAACGCTGCTATGAGCATTCACATCTAAGTCTTCTCTGTGGACATGTGTTTTCATTTCCCTCGGGTAGATACCTCCAAGTGGAACTGCTTCATCAGGTGATAATCTATGTTTAAATTTTTAAGAAACTTCTAAACTGTGTTCCAAAGTGATGGCATCATTTTACATTCCCACTAGCGATCTATGAGGGTTTCAGTTTTTCTATATCTACATCATCATTTACTGAATGTCATTTTTTCAGCCACAACATTATTTTGGGGTAGTTGGTTACACGGCAATATTTTACAAAAGTAACTTTATTATTTATTTTTCCTCCTCATCACTGGAATCTAAGTTTCAAAAAAGCATGAACCTTCATCAGCATTGTTCAGCCATCTAACACCTAGAAAGTTGCACATTAAAGATGCCACGAATATCTAAGGATTGAATCCTCAAAACAACCACATTAAGTAGGCACAGTTACCCAACAATGCTAAGTGATTTCTAAGTTGACTGGTTTCCCCCTCCCCCTTCTTAAAATTCAAAGTAGTAAATAAGTTTTGGGAAGTTGTATTGCAAGTCATCATCAAGCAAGTTATAAATATATATATATATATAACAAATTTACATAAATTTAGAGTAACAGGAGTCATAAATGCATAAATATTCTATATACATATATAAACACATGCATATATACATATATACCAATATAAATGCATATATACATATATAAACATACACACACACAAACACACACACATATATATATACACATATATAAATTTCCAGACAATCTATTGCCTATAAAGGTCCTAAGCATAAGGCAAACACAATTCATAGAAAAGTGAGACACATTGAAATATCAAGTGCCAAAAGAAATTCACAATAGCTAATGACTGTCTGTCTCTGATCCATCTGTAGTGCCCTGTGGAAGAAACATGTAAGAAAAAAAATCCTCTAGAAAAGTCTCAGGAAACCTCAGCCAATCAGGTCTCTGCTGATAGCTCAGTGGGTATACGTAACCAGAGGTCCAGGGGGACATGTATTTAAAAGCATTATAACCTGTGACCCTGTGATACCCAGAAATCTACTCCCAGGAGCACTTTCCCTCATAATGGGGGAAAAGAGAAAAGGCTGGATGCCCAGAGGCAGATAGAAATCATTTATGTAAAACATTTTCCTAAGGAAATGTGTAAACTGAATTATAAGCTCATATTTTTTAGGAAAATGGCAGCTATTCCATCTATTATTTTTTAATTGGTCTGTTTTTAAATTAAGAGAGGTAGAGAGAGGTAATTAGAAGTGATATTAAAATAATCAAAACATAAAGAAAAATTGAATGTCCCTACCTTGGGCTTACTGGAAAGGTCACTACAATAAATTTAGAATAACAGAACAAGAGGAAGTCATAAAAGTTATTTTAGTAAACCTCCTACCTTTAAGGAGAATTTAATCTAAACTGTTCTGTAAAGAAAATTATTTATCATGGTCTTAACATTTTTCCAGAGAATATTATCAATATTCATTGGCAATATAATCTATAACTCTGTAACTTTCTGCAAAACATCAAGTGAAGAAAAATAGCTCAGATAATTCATCATCTTAGTGAAATTATCCTCAGGAGCAGTCTTCAAAATTCCAGTTTAATCAGATTATTACTGTAATGCATTTGTATGAATTTTTTTCTTGATGTGTCCCTTAAAACTGAAGGACAGCAGAATATGCTACTCCTAAACCTTCCAATTTGGCATAGGATTATTTTGAGTTGAAGGCAATGAGAAGAAGCAGCTATAAGAAAAGCTCCCTAGGGACTTCCTAGGTGGTGCAGGCCTAGGTGGTGCAGTGGTTAAGAATCCACCTGCCAATGCAGGGGACACAGGTTCGATCCCTGCTCCAGGAAGATCCTGCATGCCGCAGAGCAACTAAGCCTGTATGCCACAACTATTGAGCCCATGAGCCACAGCTACTGAAGCCTGCCTGCCTAGAGCCTATACTCCGAAACAAGAGAAGCCACAGCAATGAGGAGCCTGCACACCACAACGACGAGTAGCCCATAGGCCCTGCTCATGGCAACTAGACAAAGCCCGTGTGCAGTAATGAAGACCCAACACAGCCAATAAATAAATAAATAAAAGAAGAAAAGAAAAGCTCTCTGCCTCCCCCATTTGCCTGAAAGCAGAACATAAATTAACGAAGGTGTCCTTCCTCTCCTCTCTCAGGAAAAACAAAAATTAATCAACAGAGACAACTTAGATCCCATCAGCCTGGAGATGGCACAAGACAAATCGAAACAACAGACTTTACTTACTTGCCTTTATCTCCACCCTTGAAAGCCTAGAACTGCATTCTTTTGTCCTGTTGTTGTTCCACAAATTTATTGTTCTTTGTTGAAGATGCTATATAAGCTGGAGTTCTATGCTACCACTCTGAGTTACTGGATATCTCCCATATATACATGAGGAACACATGTTAATAAAGTTCTGTTTGTTTTTCTCTTGTTAATCTGTCTTTTATTTCATGATCCTCAAACAAGAACTCCAAAAGGCAGAAGGAGAATTGTTTTTCCTCCCCTACAATTTAGTAACTCAATAAAGAAGACCAGAGGGACCCAAAAAAGTATCTACTAGCTAAAAAAAATCTTTCCTTTGGTAGAAGTTCACTAAGCAAAACGGACAGAAAATGAATTTCCATAAGTGGAATAGCAGTTATCTGTAAGAATTTCATCAAAATGTGAATGCAGTAAGCTATTGGGATATTAGAATGGAACTAAAATACAGTAGTAGTAAAAATAGACAACAACAAAACTGTCAGGTACCGCTCAAGCTCTCATTTGATTAAAATATAACTTTGAGAAATATCTCACATTTTAAGGAAAGTGTACAAATTCATATTCAGCTCCATCTGACTTGAAAACCTATATTCTTAACCACTGGCTGCTGTGGAACATAGCCACTGAGTTGAAGCAATACTTTAACAACCACAACTGACTCAATTGCATATTGATCAGTAAGAGGACTCAGACTACTAGAGAGTGAGTCATCAGCACAGAAAAATATGATGACTCATAGGGTTTGCTATGAAAATCACTTTTCTAGCCTAAAAAGTATATACAATTGAGGATTTTAGAACTTTAATCTCTAAAAGGGGAATAAGCATAGAGATAGGCAGAATGAAAACATAGGAAGAAACAAAAAAATCAATAAGACTAAACAAGAGAGTAATAATCATTAGTATTTATTTTTCCCTTTATATTCTGGCAGACTGCCTACACTTGTTATCTCTAATCCACATCAGGAACTTTCAAAGTAGAATTTTCTGCTTAGGTTGGGTTCCCAGAAGTAAACATTGAGATGAGGATTTGTATACAAATGATTTCTTAAGGAATTGCTCTCAGAAACCAGGGAGGGAGGAGAAAAAGCAGGACACGGATATGAAGAAACCAACCAAAAAAAAAAAAAAAACCAACCATAGGCATGATCTCAGGCCAAGTCCCTCAGACTCACAGGGGAACTTGGGAGAGTAAGTTACACTTCAGGTGTATGCCCCCAAGAACAAAGAAGCTGGTCTTGCACACTCTTGCACACATCAGTCACAACTACAGGGAAACAGGAGGTCTAGGGGAAGCCCTGAAAGTATCTGTTATAGCATCTCACCCTTATTTCATAGATGAGAGAGGAAATGGAAACTCACGATGCTTAGTACCTTTGGCCAAGGCCTGAGACCCTGACCCAGGGGTACTTGACTCCAAAGTCAAAGTTTTTTCCAACACTCTATACTCTCCTTTAACTCTTCCTTCACCTGAGCTGTTTGCCATTCCTGTTTTCTGTTACTCGGGCATTTTCTGCTACTCTCTGTAAATGGTAGCAAAGGGTAGCAAAGGTTATACTGATGGATTCCACAAAACCCTCCTGATAATCGTCTGGCTTTGCCTGTGCCAACCTTTGCTGAGATCAGCAGTTTCTGCCATCCAGTGCTTCAGGAACACAGTGTTACATTAACCAGAAGAGCTTGGAGGCTCCAGTTGGCTCCACAGAGTGTTGTATAATAGAATATGCCATTACTGATAGTTTTAGCCTTAAAGAGCCCGAAAGATTATATGGAAAAGAGTGGCACAGGGAGAAAAGTGCAGTCTTAGAAGCTGGGTGTGTAAACTGAAGAGCTGAATTTTGGAAAATACAACACATTTGGGAATATTATGGCAAAATACCCAGAAAAACAGAATTTTTTCTGCTTTTAAGCTTAGCTTTTGGTTCCATTCACACCAAGCCAAAACCTGAGACTTGATCAAAGCTGATTTCATTCTTTTGCCACCAGTGCTCACCAGGATTGGGCAGGTTTCTTCGTTTCTAGATTTCCTATGGTTATGTCTCCATTTAAATCCTTTTTCTCTAGGCAATTTGGACACATCTGCACATTTATTAATATCTTCATAAATGTAAAACCTAGGGCCCTATTTATCTAGTCATTGAAAGTCTATAAAACAGTAATGTGGAGTGTAAAATATTCAGTAATTCTAAAGGGAAGAAAATTCTATATTTGACCTTATTTCCATTGGTCCATTCATCAATGACTCAAACATATGATCAGCTTGATCACCCTACATAAATAAGGGCTAAGTCTCAGATGAGGGATTAAACTAAAATTACTTTAAAAGCAAGCATATCCAAGTCAATGTTTTATAAAACCTTGACTTGGATCATAATTTGCTTGTCATCTTTTTCATAAAGGAAGATTTACACATCCTACGATAGCACTAACCTTTTCAAAGAACAAGTGCACTCCATATATTTAAGTAATTATGAATTACAACCCCTAAATTATGATATCTAAAAAAAAATCAGAGAACATGTGGGAAAATAGGAGAACTCAAATGATAATAGAAAGTGACTTTATTCCATTTTCAAACCTTTTGTATTTAACTCAGTAATATTACCACATCTGGTACTTTTGGTTAAGTGATTCTAATTTCCTTCTCCTTTGCAGATCATAAGTGGGTGTATAAACAAATTAATTAATTCAAAGTTATTTCCTGAGTACCTACTGTCTGCCAAATGTGCAGTGCTTTGGATGCATTAATATTGTTTTGGAGATTAGGAGGGAAGGCACACTGTATTCCATAATAACTCCCACTCAGTCAATCATTCAACAAACATCCACCAGCTATCACCTCCAATACTGGGACAGAGAGGAGAAAAAGAATCACTGCCTTTCCTCTGAGAGCACAGGAGAGAGGGAAGGAGGTGAACCCCTGTAAGTGTAATACAGTGCAGAAGGCACTGTGATAGAAGCGGTAGTCCTGGAACAGAGGAAGGATGAATGCTACTCAGTGATCCAACAGCTGGGTCTTGAAGGACAGAGTGTGGCAGTGTGAAGGGCAGATGTAGAACATGGTTCCTTACACATTCAAGTTAGAGGAAAGAGCATGTGTAAAAATATGGAAGTGCAAAAATGTAACTGCGAGTGGTTTAGCTGGAGCGTGGTGTTGAACATGTCCTGTCATGCTATAGAGTTTAGACTCCATCCTACGAGGAACTGGGAACTATTATAGGGTTTCAAGCAGCAGATTTCTTTTATAGTTCCATCTGCAATTTTAAAAGATCATTCTGAAAGCTTAATGGAGGATGGGACTGGAGAGATGGAGAAGAGATTGTGAGTCAGAGAGACAAGTTAGGAGCCAAAATGTAATGAAAACCTAAACTAAGAACAAAAATAATAAGATAGCAAGTATCGCCTTAGTATTTCGTATATGCCAAACTCCACACAAAGCATTTGAATAAATTATCTCACAGCTTTTTTTGCATCAACCATACTCCTCTTCCCCTAAAGTTTACATCTTCAACATTTGCATTTTATAGATGGAAATGCAATCTAAGGAGGTTAAGAAAACTGAACAAAGACTCACAGCTTATAACTGGTAGAGCCAAGAGTCAAGCCCCGGGAAACATTTGAGAGATTATTGTGAATAACCAATTAGATGAAGGAGATGAGAAGGAGGAGCTACAGAGAGTAGTCCACAACTGGTCCCTTCCCTTTTCCCTATTGTATTGATAAGAAGAATACTGGGGCTTGTGGGGGAGGGTAGCCATTATTACACATACAAAGGTGATCTACAACCTGACAGTAGTTATGACTTTCCTCAGATACCTTATATGATCAGGAAGGAACAACAGCTATACCCAGACTGTGAATTTCTAAGTGTCAGAATCTGTGGGAAACCTGTGCCTGTCTTGGCAGATAACTCCTAACTTTCTCAAAAAAGTATCCTCATTCTGGAAGAAGCAGCAAGAGATCATGTAAAAATTCTTCCACAGATGCACTGAATCTGTAGACCCAATGAGAGATTCCTACCATTATTTGAAAAACTGACAGGTAAAAATTGTTTCAGCAAATTGAGGATGCCGTGCACCCATGATTGGAAAGGCTTATATTTCACATCCTTCATACAATTTATACCCCCACACTCTTTACAGAATTAAAAGCTAAGTAAAGAAGGAACATGTGGTATAAATTAGGGAAAAGCAATGGTGTCATCACAGTGAATAAATTTAAACCCTGTAGCAGGAGCATGTACATTCCATATGTTTTATGTCCATATATACTATGCTACTGTGGGGGCTTCTGTGTCTACATATTTTTTAAGAAATCATTTTTGTAAGAGTTGAGAATGTGCGATCAATTGGAAAATGCTATTGAGGTCAATTCAATTCACAGGCTGAAGGAAAATTAAAACACAAATGGATAGTTAGAACACTTGCCTCTGTAAACCCATGTCATCTATGTAAAAACTGTTAAAATTTCACTCATAAACCTAGCCTTAATCCACAGATATGTTCCTCTACTGATCTAGTAAGAAATTATTTTTACATAATAAAATTAATTTTTAAAAGTCTTATTCTTTCCAAACCACCACCGCTATGTTCCTTCAGGGAAATTGCTTACAGAGTCACAAAATGTTAGAATTATAAGGGACCAGAGAAACATCCTTCATATCATTTCCAAATTAAGTTACATGAAAAGGCTCATCAAGATTTTTTTTTCCATGAATAAGGGATGCTCTTGTCAAATGTTTGGGAAATTGGGTTATACTAAGAGCAACATATTTCTTTACCAAAACTATGTTAAGCTATGTTTTAATATGCTAATTAATTTCCAAGAGGATTCTAATATAGTCAGAGGTTTTTTTCTAAATTTATTTTATCATGGAACTTTTAATTCTAGGAATAATGATCAATATCAGTGTTTCCGAGAGCACAGTTCAGATACCTAATTTAATTTCATTTCCTCATTTTACCCATAACACTGAGGTATGGAAAGGGTAAGTGAAGCTTCTCAGGGTCATCAAATTCAATAGTGACAGAGCCAGGTCAAGAAATCTGTTTTCTAAATACTTCATCCAACTCTTATTCGCTTTGCTTTGTTTCATCTTTCAGATGTTTATCATTTGCATTATTTTTCCTTGGTTACATTATGCAGGCATTAAAATGACGAGGGTTGAGTTAGCCATCAGTACAATGAGAAAACACTAACAAAGGCTGCTACAATTGAGTGCCCACCACGTGCCAGATAAAATCCCAGGATTCTAGCTTCCTGGTTTTCTCACAGTAACACTGCAAACTATTGATGTGCATATTATTCTCTCCATTTTATAGTTGAGGAAAGTGCTTCAGAGACATTTGTAACTGGTCAATAGCTTAAAGGTCTGGCTGACTCAAATCCCCTGCTTTTTGCACCTGACCACTCCACCCTTCATGTCAGAAAAAATAATGCTCTTCAAATCACTCATCATGAAGCTAGTTCTGACTAAATTCTGCAGAAGTAAAAAGTGGGTGTGCTCTCTGAAAGAGCCCTTCTCTCTTTCACTGCAGATACCTGAATCCATCAAATATTGACTTTTCCACATTATGAAAAACCCTCTACATTGGACCACTTTTGTCCTCTATTAGATTTCTGGTTTTGAAACCTAATGGTGCAAGATACTTTGCAATTGAAAATGTTAAAAATGATCATTGAACCATAGTCTAATCATTACATTCTATAAAAAGTAGCCAAGATATTCTAGGTAAAATTTCAGCTACAGCTACTGAAAGTGACTTTAGCTAAAGTAAGTAAAGTAACTGAAATATAGTCTAATCAACACACAAAAAGAGTATATTAGAGTTTTAACAGTGAGAGCCAGTTTGATTTAGTTCTACCTTAGATGAAGAATCCACTGATCCAAGATTTCCTAATGGAGTCATATTAATTCACCATGATTCCTCCAAATAGCATATAACCTATAAGAACCACAGCATTAGAACTGAATATATTATAATCCAGGTCAAAACAAAACTCTTGCTTATCTACCTACATTATAAGAAAGTAACAAATTTAGATCACACACTACAACCAACAAAATAATATTAGTAGCAATGGCTTTCAAAAGTTAGCTAGTTAAGGCACAAAAACATTTAAAATATTTATCCATCAGTCTGCTTTGAAATCAGACAAAAAAATAAAGAGAAAGAAATGGCTCGTCTCTTTCTTCACTGATGAATATCAAAGAGAAGAATGCTGAGGTCTTGAAACATCTATTAGACACTAAACAGATGTAATTTGCTGACTCTTGCTATTTTGTTTCCAAGTTGTAGCTTTATTAATAATAAGCCTGATCCCAGCAGCAAGGGCATGGATGTGACTGACACCAATAATAATAAAAAATCCTATCCATTGAGGTTAGTTAACTCTTCTTGCTTGTGGCAGCTTGAGGAGATCCCCTGACAATGATTCATGGCTTGAAGCTCAGAACCATCTGCTTTCTTGGACAGTTCCTTAGCCAAGGTGAAGAGGGGAGTTTTCACAGCTGTATTCCTTTTCCTTCTAAAGTCTACGGAAAAGCATCCAACAAACCACAAAAACCTGGCACTAATTTGAATATGGCAGACATTATCCTCCATATGTTCTTGTTTCAATGGACTCTTTTTACAGTAACTATCTCATTTGATGCAATTTCTTTCCCCTCTTCATGTTGTGAAGTATCCATTTTTCTCACTCTATAAACTTCCTAATATTCTTTGCATTCTGGGCAGTTCAGTTGTGTCCATATCTATTTTAATGCAAAGTTCTTTTCTTACTGATAAAATTTTAGGGTTTAACTGAATCTCAAGTTAAGTCACTTATTTTATATTTAAGGAAACCAAGGCAAGATGTTTAGTTGATCACCCAAAAGTCACATAGCTTATCAATGAAAGAATTAGGACTTGACCAATTGTTACCTAAAAGTCTGCCCAGAATTTGCTATTCTATCCAAGAGATATTTCAGTGTCTCTGCCATTCTTAGATTGCTTAATGAGGAATAGTTTTTGAATTTATTACCTAACAAATCATAGGAAATATGTCAGATGAACCAAATAATTTGAATTTTTATCAAATATGAAAAGAAATATATGCAATCAAAAAGGTCATTTTTTCTTTCTTACATAGAAAAGGAAACTTTTAAAATTAAACCTTAGTTTTACGTAGCTTCACCTCATTTCAAAATGTGATTCCAAATAAGTTCTAAGAAAACCTAGCATATGTAAATTAGACGGTTATATCATAGAGACAAGTTTATTGCTATCTACAGATACCAAGTAAACAATTACAGGATTCAAATCCCTGTGACTAGACAGTGCGCACATGGTTAAATCTCAGTCATTTAGGTATAAGGAGGTAGAGGATACATCACTTTTGAGAGAGTGGGTATGGGGCTACTGTTAGCACATATGGAGAAGATTAAGCAACAAAATCATTCTCACGAGCCATATATAAGAAACTATAACTACCAAGGGTATGCCTTCCTCATGATGCAGGTAAGTTCAAAAGGTCTGCTGAATGCTTTGCCTTGGCTCAAAAGTGATACACTCGCTCTCTTCTTCCACATTCCATCGACCAAAGTAAGTCCCTAGCCAAGACGAGTATCAGTGGGGTGAATTGAACCATGAGAAAAAAGAAAGAATCATGATTAAATAATTCACCCCATAACTTGTGCAGGGACAACAGCTGTTTTAGTGGAATGGTGGAAGCAAGTGCCATATTTGAGTGTGTTTTAGAAAGAATGGAAGGAGAGAAAGTAGAAAATGTTTTCAAGGAGTTTGTCCTAAAAGACAGCAAAAAATGAGGGAAGGAGCAGGAAGAAGTAGTAGTTTTGTTTGGAGGAGTGTCATTGTTTTATAAAGTGGAAGAAAGATCAGCTGCTTCTACACTGATGGAAATAATCCTAAAGACAGAGAAAACTAATTATTTAGGAGAGATGATGCAGGAATTTCCTGTGTAATATTCTTGACTAAACGAGAAAGTAAAAGGACTGGCAGGAAAGAGACAGGCTAGCCATAGAAGAAAGGATGGGGATTTTATCTATGATAGGAAGAACAAAATATGTTTCAGTTGATTCAAAAATGATGGTGAAAACTTATGAAAGTTCTCTTCCAATTGCTTCCATTTTCTCAATGAAATAGAAGCCAAGGTCATTAGCTGAAAATAATTATAAGATACAAAATGTTGAAAGTTTGAGCAGGCAAGAAAGGATACAAAATTTTCATCATAAAGAATTGGCAAATGAAGGAATAGAGAAATATAATAGGATTGTCAATGTCTTTTGAAAATGAAGAATTATAAAGAACCTAAATATGCACCTAAAAGTTATTGTTGAAATAAAAATTACGAGGGGTTTTGGCTCTAACATGTAAAGAATTTGGAAGTTGTCACTCCCAGCCTCAAGACAAGAAATGATTGCACAAACTGAAATTCAACAACATTTCTTGGACTCATCAGAGAACTGAGGTCATAGGGAAAATTGAACCCTAGTATCTCGAGAGACAGGTAAATACAGAGAATCATAGTATTCTATAAACAAAGTGTTCATAAACCTTAAACCAGAGCTATATAGTGACAGGAACATTTAAATGGTAATTTTGACAAATTGCTAGAAGTTGAGCATAGACTACTTTGAGAATGAGAACTCTTAGGGGCTAGTATTACAGATTCCCATACATTCAGAGGTTTTTACCTCCAGGAACCCCATAGTTTCTCACAGTAAAATGTGAATAAAAATTCCCTTGTGTTTATGGCATGGGAAAGAGAAAAGTGATCATTTTGATATATGTCCAGAGCATTCACTATAATAAAGCCCTACTCTCCAAAGTAAGAGATTTTACAAAATCCTTCTGTAATCTGAGGAAATGGACATTATTCAGCTCCACTCGCCCCTAGCCTTCTTGTCTCACTTAAGGGGGAAGAAAAAGTTAAGAAACACTTGTGAAGGTCACAGCCCAGGGACACAAACCCATTAGAAGACTGAGGTTTAATTACAATTTTACATAATTCTTTTCCTCCTGCAATCTTACCCCAACACCAGCTGATTGTCAGTATAATAACAGCAGAATATAGCTGAATGAGCTAAATACATACTTTACTTAAGAAGGGGTTCTTAGGGAAACCCAAAGGCAGCATGTCAAAGAAAACAATGACACTAGAGGAAACAGAAGCATTTAGCTTTGGTTTACAGCTTCTGCTGTAAACATTTGTTACAACTTCCAGCCATATTGATACAAAACTTCACACTAAAGGCCTATTTACCAGAGATCCTATTACCCAATACATCATATCCAGCTTTCAACAAAAAATTACAAGACATGGTAAAATACAGTCTGAGGAAACGAAGTATGCATCAGAAACAGTCTCAGATATGATACAGATTTTGGAATCATTAAATAGGGAATTTTAAATAACAATGATTAATATGGTAAGAGCTCTCATGGAAAAAGTAGACAATATGCAAGACAGATGAGTAATATACGCAAAGAGATAGAAACTCCAAGAATCAACAGAAATGTGCAAATCAAAAAGACTGCAACACAGATGAAGAATATCCTTAATGGGCTCATCAGTACACGGCACATGACCAAAGAATCAGTGAGCTTGAAGATTCATCAATAGAAACTTTCTAACTGAAATGCAAAGAGAAAAAAGAATGAAACAGAACATCAAAGAGCTATGAAAAAAATAAAATGGAGTAACTAACATATACCAATTGGAATACCAGAAGGGAAGAATTGATTTAATAAATAAATTTTTATCAAATAAATTATAATACACTGGATGATTATAGAATATAAGTAAGTTAAAAAAATGGCTATACTTCCTTTTGTTCAATGCCTGGATAATATTCCACTGTATGTATATACCACAATTTATTTATCCAGTCATTAATTGTTGAACATTTGAATTGTTCCTATCCTTTGGCTATTGTAAATAATGCTGCAATAAATAAACAGTTGTATATGTATTTGTTTGAACACCTGTTTTCAACTCTTTGGGATATATATGTACGTCATGAAAAAAATTGTAAATAATCTGTTATGAGGTAGTTGCACCTGCACTTGAAGC
The DNA here is from genome assembly GCF_030028045.1 of Hippopotamus amphibius kiboko. Taxonomy (NCBI): domain Eukaryota; kingdom Metazoa; phylum Chordata; class Mammalia; order Artiodactyla; family Hippopotamidae; genus Hippopotamus; species Hippopotamus amphibius. The sequence continues at coordinate 9,746,156 of NC_080194.1, forward strand.
AGTGTAGTATTATTTGAAAATGAACTTAGATTAGCTGTGAATGTATGTTGCAAACTCTACTGCAATCATTAAAACAATTTTTAAATGAAGTGTATTGATATGGTAAGAGAGGAGAGACAATGGAATCCTATAAAATCCTATGCTTAGTCCAAATTAGAGATGACAGAAAAATAAGGGACGATTATAAAAACAAAAAGAAGAAGAGGGTGAGGAGAAGAGAAAAGAAGCAAAGAACAAGTGCAAAGTATAGAAAAACAATAACAAACATGGTAGATATTAATCCAACTACATCAATAACAAATTTAAGTATGAATGGTCTAAATACACCTATTAAAAGATGGGCTGTTAAAGAATGGGTTAAAAAAAATGACTCAACTACATGTCTTTAAATATACATTCATAGATAGGTGAAAAGTAAAAGGAAGCGTTGACAGTTCCTCAAAAAATTAAACATACAATCACAATATGACCCAGCAATTCTACTGTCTTGGTCCATTAGGGTGGTTATAACTGAATGCCACAGACAAACAAGAGAAATTTATTGCACACATTTCTGGAGGTTGGGAAGTCCAAGATCAAGGTGTTAGCAGATTCAAGTGTCTGGTGAGGGCCTACTCCCTGGTTTACAGATGGGTCTTTTTGCTGTGTCCTCAAATGGTTGAAGGAACAAGGGAGCTCTCTGAGGCCTTTTTTCCCAGGGCGCTAATCCCATTTATGAGGACTCTGCCATTATGATCTAATTACCTCCCAAAGGTCCCACCTGCAAATACCATCACATTGGAGATTGGATCTCAACATGAATTTTGGGAGGACATAAACATTCAGTCTGTAAAACACTCCTAATTATACACCCCAAAGAATTGAAAACAGGTTCTCAAATACATGTACAAGCATGTTCACAGCAGCACTACTCACAATAGTCAAAAGGTAGAAAGAATCCAAATGTTCGTGGATGAACTGTAATATATACATAAAGCTGAATATCATTCAGCCATAGAAAGGAATGAAGAACTCATGTGGGCTACAATGTGGAAGAATCTCAAAAACATGCAATGTGAAAGAAGCTGGAGACAAAAGGTCATAGATATTATAATTCCATTTATCCAAAATAGGTAAATCTGTAAATACAGAAAACAGATTGGTGGTTGCCAGGGGACAGGGATACAGGGATAATGATGGAGTAACTGCTTAACAGATGGGGTTTCCTTTGTGGTGATGAAAACATTTTGGAATTAGATAGTGGTGGTTGCACAATACCGTGACTGTACTAAATGCCACTAAATTGTTCATATTAAAATGGTTAACTGTATCTTATGTGAATTGCACTTCGATTCTTAAAAAGACATTTGAAAAAAAAAAAGTAAAGGAATGGAGAAAGGTGTACCTTGCTAAAACTGATCAAAAGAAAGTTTGAAAGGCTCTATTAATTTCAAAGTGGACTGCAGAGAAGAAAAGTGTTCAGGGTTAAAGAGAGGCATTACGTAACAATAAAGCTGTCAATTCTCCCAGAAAACTCGACAATCTAATGTGTATACACCTAACAACAGAGTGTCAAAATGCATGAGGTGAAAACTGATAGAACTTCAAGGAGAAAGAGACAAATTCACTGCTATCGTTGGGGATTTTAACACCACTTCTTTCTTTCTTTCTTTTTTTTAGTAATTAATAGAGGCAGCGAGCAGAAAATCAGTAAGGATGTAGCTGAATGAACAGCACCATCAATCAATTTGATCTAATTGACATTTACAAAATATTTCAGGTTTTATAATATGAATACTTTTGTAATTTGAATACAGCAGAAGGAAGGAAGGGTGGGAAGAAGGAAAAAAGAAATCATTTCAAGGCTCATGACACCATTTCTGGCATTTTTATATTAACATTTAAAGTGTCGACTCTTCCAGAGTTATTCCCGAGATCCACAATGTGAAACAGAGATAATAACACCTATATTAGACAGAACTGATTTTTCCAGTCTTCTTGTTTCCAGGGGAAGCTTACACTTCCTTAAAGAAACTATTAATATAATACTTTCAGATTTTCTCTCCACACCTTACTCTCCTCATCAAAGAGGAGTGACTTACTGATTCCTTGGGAAAAGACTTGATCAAAGACCCCTCAGAGTCTCAGCAGTCTTCTCCTTCCTCATATGGTCAGTGCCTGCTCCTTGGGTATAAGGTTATTACGCTTCTTTCTCCATTCCTGTTTGGTAAATCTAATTATTTAATAGTGTTAGGAAACTCATTTGATCACAGGTCGATGTCAGGAGGCCTGATTCAGCTCTATTGATAATAAAAATTATTTCAATGTCCTTCAATCTGTTAACTGTATATGTACCAAAAGGCTCAGAGCTCTTGGGTAAGAATGGTGTGATTTACTGGACCCTCAAACCTCCAACAGCTATCCAATAGGGTTGTAAGGAGAGTGAAATCAGATGATATTTATAAAATGCCAGGCAAGAATTTGAGCTGCAAATTGAGAAAATGCTGTGTTGAAGTGAATTCTGTAACTAATAAACAAGGCTATTGCCTGAGGATGACACCTTATTTGCTAGTATTTTCAGCTCTCCAGAGTCATCTCTTAAGGATGCTGAGGATGTACCCTTAAATTAACACATTTCAAGTCACAGATAGAGACTACTTAACCTGAAGTAAATACCCCGTAGGAAAAAAAAAAAAGTTTCGTTTTGTTTCACTTACTGGTTTAAGGGAGGAGTAAAAAAGAAAACTTCATTTATTGTACCTGCCATCTTCTAAAACAAAGGTCTCCCTCAGTTGCTACTTGTTTGATGAGCTATCCTTTGTGTAAGAAGAAATGGATAACCTCCACTGTGTTTATAAGCCTCAGAGTGAAAGGTACATTGAGGATTGAGATAGTGCCTGAGGAAATTGTCCACAGTAATACATGAAAGGTATCCATGAAATTTCAAGTTCATTGTTGGTGGGACTCCTCAAAAGACCACCAGAGAAACCCATTCATGAAGCACAGTTTTATTGGCCTCATTGTAAAAGAAAAGCAATGGAAAGAATCTTAGAAGTTTTTCCCAAAGAAGATATTAGTAAGTGATATTTATATGGTTTCAGGTCGTGAGCCAGATAATTTTAGGTGAGTTGTTCAAGGAGGAAAATGTTGAGCTTGGGTAGAGTTGATGACTGAATAGTTTGGACTGATGAGCACATCCAGGTGAGGTTGCTGAGTGAGTCTTGTTAAGTAAAGTATTCTACTTCGTTCAAGTTCTTATCTTCCAGGTGCAAGCACTTCCTGCAGGAAGTAACTAAGATTTTTTTTTTTCCCTGTCTGGTCCCAGTATTGTTTTGCATGGGGAAGAAAAAGTATGTCTGAACTCACTGTGGTTTAACACATGGCTTAATGTAGGAGATGTTCTTGGCTCCTGTACGCTGCAGGTAGGATAGGTAGTCAGATGAAGTGGAAAGAAACGAAGGATAAAATTTTAAGGCAAACTAGACTCCCCAAATGGGGCAGCTTCATGGGCAGTTCCTACCCACCCCAAAGTTCCCCAAGGGGGCATATCATGCCATCTATTCATGAAAGGCATGTGACAGGCTGCATGTTGATTTCCAAATGTATCTAGGTCCTAACCCCTGGAACCTTTAAATGTTACCTAACATATGAAAAGAGACTTTGCAAATGTGATTAAATTGAGAATCTTGAGGAGGGGCGATTTTCCTGGATTATCTGAGTGGGTTCTAGATGTAATCACATGTGTCCCTTTAAGAGGGAGGAAGAGGGAGATTGACTAGAAAGACAGAAGGCATGTGATAAGTGAAGCAAGATGTGATGTGGATGGTTTTGAAGATAAAGAAAGGACCATGAGCCAGCTTGCAGCTCTAGAAGGTAGAAAAGGCAAGGAAACTGATTCTCCCCTAGAGCCTCTGGACGGAGCACAGTCCAGCTGACCCCTTGATTGTGACCCAGTGAAACTGATCTTGAACTTCTGACCTCCAGATTAAGAGCATAAATGTTTGTTATTTAATGCTACCAAGTTTGTGGTAATTTCCTATAGCAGCAACAGGAAACAAGTATGGAACCCACAGTTGATAGGTGAACCGAGAATAAGGAAGACTCTACACGCCAATCCGAGTCACATGGTCAGCTCTTTCTCCACCAGCCCACCTCACCACCCACTGCTTCCTATTCTCTCGGCTCAGAATGGGGACTTGAGAAGAGACATGTAAAAAACATAGATTTTTTTTTTTTTTTAGGAATCCAATAAGCCTCAAAGTTTGTTCAATCAAATAGTTGGCTAATATAAAAGAACTCAGTTAACTGACTGGCTTACTGAAACACCACACTCTTTTATTAGTAGGGGTAACCAACAGAGGCAATGTCAGAGAATTTTTGGCCTGTTACCTCCAGGAAAGTGGGATGCAAGATAACTAGTCCTATAAGCCTCATTCCCTGGGGCTAGTTTTAAACTTCAGTGCCTGAATAGGACATCTGCTTATATAATAAACATTATGCAGGAATTCATTTTTAGGGGCAAATATAGAATTTTTTTCAGAATTTATGCCCTATTATGCCCTACTCCTGCTCCTTTTTCATTGTTTTTGGAGGCAACTCCTTTCCTCTCAGAGATCCATTTCAAAAAAAAGTGGAAAAATTGAAACAAAACAAACATCTTTCCCTTATATTCCTTACATTAAAAAGTTGAGATTTTCCTCTAACAATCACCTATTCTTAAAAATCAATCCACTTAATATAATAAAGTAATTTTTTCCTCACATTTATGATGCCAACAACCCAATCTGGTGATATGCTGGAAGACTAGCTCTCTGGAAAAATGGAGGAGGAGGAGGAAGAGGAAGATCTCTGATTTATAGCGATTTCTAGTTTCCATACTGGTGTAAATATTCCTCCCATAGCCAATTTCAACTTATTAATAGTTTAAAAGCCAGCTCATGAAATTCCTGAATATTTATCAGCCAGCCCTTATCGGCCAGTCAGTTCTAGCACAGCACTGCAAAATGTTAAACTACATGTAATTATTAATGGTACTAAGATTGGTCTCTCTCCGTTGCTTTTTGAATATCAGAAGACAAAAAATAAATATGAGAAAAAAATTATTAAACGATGAAATGCATCTTTATTTTTGGTTTAATGTTTTCCAATACAAATAGAAAAGGAGAGAGCAGAGGTAAGATACCAGATTAAGTCCCTGAATAAAACTTGAGAGTGAAAGAACAACATTAATTACCCTAATTAGACTAATCTCTGTCTATGATCCAAGAACCTAATGCATCACCTATCCTAACAAGAAATTAAAGAACTAGAAGAGAGAATGAAATATAAATAATTGATAAGAGCTGATGAAGTTGGGTCCTAATTCATCACACAGAGAAAAAAAACAAAGTCCTCTTAAGGTACAACTCAGATGAAATTCAGATGGTACAAGCTGCTGTTTAAACTATTTCATTTTTTAGTACTAAGAGTTTCTAATTCTCCTTGAAAAATCCTATAGCTACCTTGGATAGAATCAAATCCTTCTCCTCCAAGGATGGCAATTAAGAGAAAATCTTCAGATGGCAAGGGGCAGCTAGATCTTACAGTCCCTACCCTTGCCTAGGGAAAATATTGTATCTCTGGTGTTCATCTTTTAGTGCATTAACTGATCCTTTCCCTAAATCTCATAGTTGGCTGAGCTTTTGCATTTAAACCAGACTTTACTAATGATTTAGGCTAATGGAGACAATTCCAGAAAGGAAAATACACCTAACTGATCTACAACAAGACGGTGCTTCTCCCAGGAGTCTGCTTTAGCCCAGCCCACTCTCATAAGGCCCAGTTTACAGCAAACTCTATACGGCAGAGACCATCTTTCTCCCACCACCGGAGCTCATTCTTGAACATACCATAAATCCTTAGAATCCAAATCTGAGAAAGGATGGCTCTCAAAGCACTCCTCTCTCTTGTTTGAGACTTTCCTTCCAAATCTGTATTTTCTATTGTAGGATCTGCCTCTTCCCAAGATGACTGACATCAGAAATATCTCCTTCTTTCTGGCAAGACTTACCCTTATCCACAGGGGTGTGGCTCAGACTGGGTTTTCTACCATAGCAACCACATCAGAAAGCTGTAAGATGTTACTTTACTGCGCATCTCAATGATTGTATCAATAATTTTGACATCCTCTTTGTTCCTTGTGGCTACTTCCTTTTGGAGATTCCTGCCCTCGTTTTGGATTATCTCCAAATACTTTAAAATACACTTGTTTAAGGTGGTCTCTAAGAAACCTTTCTCACCCAGCTGACTGGGGAAAATAGGATAATACCTTGGTAATATTACTGTGGAAGAAGACTAAAGTTCTATTAGTAGTATTGAAAGCCAGAAACAGAAATGGGGGAGGTGGAGGGCTTCTGGAAAGATTCATAGAAAGCTCTGCATTCTCAATTTATATTTCAAGGAGAAAATGACTTGGAAATTGGTTTAGGGTGGAGGAAGAGGATTATGGATTCAGTTTGGTTTTTTAAAAAATTATAAGCTCCTTGGGGATGCTCTTCTCCTGAAGTAATACTAAGTAAGTGAGTTTGATCCTAGTTTTCTCTGATTCCTCATAAATTGTAAAATATCAATTCTGACTTCAACTACAGAAACAGCATTAGAATCACACCATGAAGAAATTTACAGAAGGATGGAAGAAGCATAAGGACCATAAATAAAAATTAAGTTTTTTCAAAGCTAAGGGGGAAAAAACTAATGCCAGGCCAAGGAAGATGAATAACATATAAACTCAGAAACTCCCATGGTAAATTAAGGGGTAAAATGACTATTCCAATACAGGCATCATTTCTTATATTTGCCTTGTAGGACAGAGTGGAGAAACAGCTTACCTCATTGATATGAAACTGCTCAGAATCTCAGGGGCCACGGCCAAAAGGAATATTTTTATGGAATGTAAAAATCCTCACTGCCTACACTTCAAGACTACAATTGCACTTGGCATCACCTACTGCCAATTTGCATGGAAATCTACTCCTCTGCTGTTGAAAAAGAAGTCCTGTTTATTTTCCATCTGTATCTGGGCTATCTCCTTGCAGTCAATCAAATTAAAATAAGTATATTGGCCACAATCCAAAACTATATGACTTTTAAATGTTTTTGCAATATGGTGACATGCAATACTTGGTAAGCTCTTAGTGACAGCATTCCCAAGGAACTTTGTTAGACAATCCCGATGGTCTCACTGCTATTTAAAATCAACATCTGCTTTTATACAGATACCTAAAACCTGTCTTTTTATCATTAAAACCTCCTTCAGACATTAAATGCATTGATTTATACAATACATCTGTTGTTGGACTGACCTCACAGTAAGTGCTGACTAAATGCCAGCACCTCTTATGTGGACTTGGGGAGTAGATGCTGGGATGTCTTGGGATAAATGATGTGCTGAGGCAAGAATCCTAAACTTTTCAAATAAAGTTCATTTTACTCTATGTTTCTTCCGAGGGAAGTTACAAGGGAAAATATCTTGGCAGAACTGAGCAGTGATATACTTGCATTTCCTAATAGCAGTTCTAGAACATTAGGTACGTAGTCTCATGCTCATTATGAGAACAACCTCCTGTAATCTTTCATCTGCCTCAGAAACCCGCACTAGGGCGATGGCTGAAGAACGTAATGCTGAATCCTTTTGGCCAGTGAAACTCATTCTCACAGCTCTTAAATATTCGTTTTACACTCTATAGTTAAAAACCAAAGTTACAGTTTGATTTGAATGTTAACAGAAAGCTCTGTGAGTGTACGTGCATGTGTTTTAGATGGATACATAGAGACAGATAGTTAGATATATGATTGATAGATACATACATATATAGGCAGGCAGTGATTTATCAGAGCAACCTTACAAGATTATCTGACCCAGCACCATGCCTTTGAATTGGCTAGATATTATTATCACCTGTTTTCATAGTTGAACCACCTAAAATTTATAGATTTTCAGTGTTTGCTCAAGGTAATGATGCTAGTAGTGAGCTGTAGAGGAGCAGTAGGAATCCAGATCCCCTGCTTCTTGATACAGTTTGACATAATTTGTTTCCATAATTAATACATTTTATTTTCTGTGTTTTAAACATTTAAAAAAATTTTTAAATGTTACATGTACAGAAAAGTTGCAAAATAGTACAAAGAGTTGCCATGTACTCTTCACTGCACTTCCCGTTATGTTAACATCTTACATGACCATCACACAATAATCAAAACTAAGAATTAGCATTGGAGCAATTCTATGAAATAAACTACAGATATCACCAACTTTCCACTAATGTCTTTTTCTGCTCCAGGATCTAACCAAGATTCCACACTGTATTTGGTTTTCACGTCTAGGTTTTTTGTTTTTTTTTTTTCAGTTATGTGACTGATACTTTATTTGATATATAAACATGTTATGTATAGATGTTTTTAATTGGAGTATAGTTGATTTATAATATTATACTAGTTTCAGGTGTATAACATAGTGATTCAATATTTTTATAGATTATACTCAATTTTAAGTTATTATGAAATATTGCTTATATTCCCTCTCCTGGGTCTTTTCAATCTGTGTGATGCCAGAACGACTTGGTAAAGGAAATTTGATATCTTGCAAGGAATGATTATCCAATGTAGTGCCCCAAGATAAACAAAGTATCAATTAGTGAAAATATCTTGGAGCCTTCATACTCATTTCCATTTTATGCTTCATAATGGCCATTATATATATATTTTCTTTCTATATTGTAAAGTGGGACTATGAAATTTACTTGTCCCTTTTCCTTCCATAATTTATCCATTTTTACAACTGTGAATGTAAGATTCAGAAGCTCTGTCTGTATGTCAAAAGAAGGAGCAGAATGCACAACATAATAAAGAAAAAAAAAGTTGATCATTTACTATCCACGTGACTGTAGGAAAATCACTTAAGCTCTCTGGATTTCCATTTCTTCGTCTGTAAAGCTGAAAGCAGTAATGCCTACTTCTCAGGGTTATTTTAAGGACTGAATGTAAAGCTCCAAGCCCAGTGTTTAGAATATGATTAAGCTCCCCCTCCCACCCAGGGGATATACGACAGGGTCTAGAGACATTTTTGGCTGTCACAACTTTGAGGAGGTGCTACTGGCATCGGGTTAGATAGAGACCAGGGATGATGCTGTACATCCCACAATGCACAGGTCAGTCCTCCAGATCAAATGATTATACAGCCCCAAATTTCTGTAGTGTCGAGGTTGAGAAACTGTGTTCTAAATGATGAGATCCATTTTTGTCATCCTGATCCTGGAACACAGGCAAATTGAAATTCATAGTGGAGCAAAACAGATTTCATAAAGTCCAAACCTTTCAAACATCGATGAACCAAAGGTTTATCTTTACCTTTAAAAGTGAAGTAAAGAATGGAAGCCAGGGACTTCCCTGGTGGCACAGTGGTTAAGAATCCACCTGCCAATGCAGGGGACACAGTTTCGATCCCTGGTCTGGGAAGATCCCACATGCCTTGGAACAGCTAAGCCCATGTGCCACAACTACTGAGTCTCTCTAGAGCCCGCACGCCACAACTACTGAGCCCTCATGCCACAACTGCTGAAGCCTGCACACCTAGAGCCTGTGCTCCACAACAAGAGAAGCCACCACAATGAGAAGCCTGCACACCACAAATAAGAGTAGCCCCTGCTCTTGGCAACTAGAGAAAGCCTACCCACAGCAACAAAGACCCAATGCAGCCAATTAATTAATTTAATTAATTAAAAAAAAAAAGAATGGAAGCTAAAAATGCCACCTCTGGAAACCAAGGTCTTAACAGTCAATATTGCTCTGTCATATGTGTCTTCCTCCCCTGGCTTTACCTGATCTGAGACCACAACCCAAAAAAAATGAATGAAAACTACACATACTAACATTTCCTTAAATTAAGGGCAGGAAATGTTTGCTTTCAATCTCAACTGCATCAGAGAGCTGAGGGTAGAGTTTGGCCAACACTTTCATACTTCCATCATACTTTTCATTTAAGAAACTCAACACTATTATTACCTTTGCCAGCTACCTTTCTTCAGGAATATCTGTTTGGAGCTCAATTCAGTTTTCTCCTTGTTAAAAAGATACATCCTTTCAACTCTCTGGAAAAGAGATAACAAACAGGAGATTTGGTAATCAGAACAGAAGAGCAGTTTCCTCAGATTTAACAAAAGTGAAAGATGAAATATTTTCTATGATTATTTTTGAGTATAAAAGAACATCATGGGGAATGGGATCATAAAGAAGGCTATTTACCTTATTTTCACTGCAGAATCATGTGGCAGCCCAAACACTGCAGTGAATATTAAACCTGACAAATTGGGTTGTAACCAGGTGCTGGGTACCTTCAAATAACTTAAATATATAAAGCTATTTGTCTTTGTATTCCCTGGATGGCAAGGGAAGCTTATAACACTGTAACATCCAAAAACAGATAATCTTGCTTCTTCAAGGGAGCTGGCAAGAGAGGATCTTGAATATAAGTCAAAACCTCTGATAGTAATATAATAACAGTAATAACAGCAACTAATAAAAGTAATGACAGTACTAAGAATTTTTGAGAATTAAACATGTATCGGGCACGAGGCTCAGGACTTTGCAGACCTTACCCCATTCCATGTGAATAGTAACGGGCTCAGTTACTTACAAGCTATCACTATCTGCAATTTAACAACAAGGAAACTGAGGCACAATATGTCACCGTGCTAAAAACGGTAGATTCAGGACTCGAAACCATATCTATTTGTCATTAGTATACCATATTGTACACTTGGGATTAAAACCTGTGAGCAATCAAACCGCATTTATCTTTATTTTATCAATTTGAACAAAGCAAGAAAAAGGTTGGGGCTAAGATTATTTGTGCTAAGCGAACTATTGAACACTTGCTCATAAGGAGCACAAGGTAATTTAGTCACTCTTTCAACAAACATTTTCAAGTACAAGGCACTGTCTTGGAAATAGATACAAAGATAAATCAAATAACAGATTATGATGTCAAAGAATTTAGAGTGTCGTATGAGATATTAAAAAAAGAGATGTTTCAGGAAGTTGAAGAAAGGGATGTTCCCTCTTTTAAAGCAGCATGCGTACTGCCTAGAACTGCGTGTGGTTCATAATAAGAAATGAACGAATGACTACATGTATAAAGAAATGAGGGATCAAAGCCGGCATTCAAAACGGCCCTCGCTACACAGCTAGGATTCATGTGCAAAGATGGAGAGATGAAAACATTCAGACAGAACTAATAAAAGGAATTCATAGTATAAACAATACTGAATTTATTAATCAATTGTGTATAAATGAAAGAAAACAATATTTCTCCATACAAAAATAGACCTTTTTGGAGAATTTTCAAACAATAGAGTAAGATATGAAGAAACTGAAAAAGTCACAGGGGCCCATCTGTGAGTAATAAGTGTACCGGTATGTCTGAGCTAATCAATTTTCCTCATCCAGTGTCCATTTATTAAAAATTCGGCACAATTTTGTTGCTCTGTTATCACTATGTTTTTCTAGGGAGACGCTCATGTTTATTATGTAGATAAGAACAAAGATATTTGTTGGATCACAGACCGTACAATAAACTACTAAAACAAACAAAAAAAATGAAAGAGCCAATGTTTGGGAAAAAGTTATGTTGGGCCTTGGATGAAAAAAACTATATTTAATTTTTCATCATTTGCTTATGAACTAAAAAAATGGCTTCAAAAACTAGATCTCTGGCTGTGGTTAATCTGCATTCTGCCATTTCTATTTTAAACACAGACTTATCAGAAAAACAATTTTCTTGTCCTTCATATAAAAATAGGGATGCCGGGAAAAAAAAAAAAGTCACATGCCTTAAACTCTTAATATGTTACCTGTTTCAAAAAATATGGGTCTAGGACGTGCCTGGTGGCACAGTGGTTAAGAATCTGCCTGCCAGTGCAAGGGACACAGCTTCCATCCCTGGTCCCTGAAGATCCCACATGCCGTGGAGCAGCTAAGCCCGTGCGCCACAACTACTGTGCCTGTGTTCTAGAGCCACGAGCCACAACTACTGAGCCCGTGCACTACAAATACTGAAGCCTGTGCTCCACAACGAGAAGCCATCTCACTGGAAAGCCTGCACACCACAGTGAAGAGTAGCCCCTGCTTGCCTAACTAGGGAAAGCCCGCACAGAGCAACAAAGACCCAATGCAGACAAAAATAAATAAAATTAATTAAAGTATATATGTATATGGGTCTATGTTTTATCCTGCTCATCCACACTCAGTTTCAACTTCAACCCGCTTTGATAGAGACACAAGGATTTAGCGCTTTACTAATTGGATTATGCTTTTTCAGTGACGCTTATACTCAAAATGAGACTCTCAAATCTGTCTAAATTTTTAAATTGAAAAGTTACGGCCTAAAATATTTTCAAACAAAACTGAAAGGGCAATAATGCAGGCAGAGATTACAGTTACGGCTGTGCAAAACACCAGCTGGTTGACCTATTTGCATGTGGCAAATTTAATATCTTGACCACAACTGTCAAATTGGTCTGGGGGGTTGGTTCCGGGATAAACACACACTCTGCATCCACAGGGCCTGCCCAGTGCCATGAGTTTCTTCAGCAAGCATATGAAACGCAATGCCTTCTTGCCCTTCTGGGGACATTCAACAGGATCGACCGTCACTTTTAGTGTTTACAGTGTCACCCCAGTCAAGAAGCCGATGTGACACATGAAACTTAACTAAGATGAAATTCCATCAGACTCACACTGCCCGCAATTGTCATATTCCACTGATGAAACCCACTGACGATAAGATGCCGAACAGAGAAGCATGTGTGACTTTACTACCAACGCATCTAAACCCATATCCAATCAGAACATCCATGTGTAGCGTTTCTTGAGCTCCACATCCTCTCTCTGCCCCTGTTTTCCTAATGCCCTGAAGACCTAAGAACAGACGCTGAAGTTATATACAAGCCAATTGAAAGCTGTACTATAAATTGTATTAAAATAAATAGAATTCATGGCTAAAATTAAACAGCCTATGGCAAGGCTCTTGTGTAAATAAAACCATTGTTCCTTTGTATATTAAGATTGTATTTATTAAACACACAAAAAAAGAATGAACACAAATTGCATGAAAAAGGCAACTCATTTAGGACAAAATGATGATGTGTAATAAAAAGATTTATTGTGTGACTAAAATGAAAATTAAATTCCTGTTAAAATATTTATGTAGATGTGGCTGAAACATTCTGCTGAGAGATAAATCAGAGAGGCCTCTGGCATTTCACAGAGATAATTCCTCTATTCTTCTGCTGCAAATTTAGAGCTTACAAGATGCTAATGGCATTGCGGTTTCCAGGACAGTCTCTGCAGACTACTTTCGCTCAGCAGGTGGTAAGAATTTGCATCCATATTTCAAATATACTTCTATCTCATTACTGGTTTCTTATTTCTTTGTGATTTATATCTCTATAAAATCCCAGCTAGTGCAATGGGGAATGGGATTTCAAAAAGGCAAATTCTGCATAATAGAGACATTTATCACTTTCTTCCTTCTTTATTTTTTTTCCCTCATCTCCTGGGAGAAGGGGAGAATGACACGTAGCACTTAAAGTGGGGGGTGTACTTTTCTTAAAATAATGCCATTTGAAAGCTTTCAAAATTAGGAACATTGCTCTAAATGACACTTTCTATTAAGTGGCTGTATTATTTGCATCGTTGCCTATATTCAGCTGAACTGTGATCTTTCAGTAATATATGTACCTGCAGAAAGTAAACTCACTCGGTAGCTATTAATTTGTAAGAGTCTTAATCATTTAAAATTCGGAAAGTGCTTTTTGTAATAAGTCTGAACATAACGAATCTATTTGGTATTCATGCAGGTGTCACAGCAGTTTTGGAGCTGTTACGCTATAATCCCGCGCTACTTAATAGATATTAGGGTGGTAGCAGTTGTGTCACTGTAGATAAGACTCCTTTACAGTTCCCATGTCAAATTCACCTCTTACTGGTGTTTAGAATTTAGCTAAAGTAAAATTACACGCTTGTGGAAGCTGACAGTTTCAGGGATTTAGAGGCATTTTCTGGGGGCAAGAAAGAGCAAGTGGTAGTGATATAAAAGGCAGCAGGGAGGTATGTAGGCAAGGGAGTTGAATATTACCAAGATGAAACTTAGATATGTACATTTTTAATTTGTATGGTAAATTAAAGAAGGTAAATCCATGTATTTCCTTCCAGATCTTCTCTTTTCAGTATTCCATTCCAGAAGAGAAATTAAAACAGTGAAATTTTATAGGCCATGTGCTATCATATTTAAAAAATTCATTGATATTTTAAATAATTTTCTCAGTTAAATTCAAAACATTTTGTCATATGACTAAAAATATAATTGTTACACTTAATGAACACTTATTATGTACTTAGCAATTCAGAATTCTTTTAAACTGGGTATAACAAAAAACTGAAATTAAGGGCAGCCACACACTATGGGGCAGGGTCACGTAGGCATAAGTGATATACACATCTAAAACAACATTTAGTTAAAAGCCAATCGGAAGCCAATGTTTCGAGCAATACATTTCCACTTAAATTTGACTACATGAAAATTTGCATGAAAGACTGAACAAATGTATTAGTTCACATAATTAACACATTCAGAGAAGATATTTGGTCCTATAATTCAACAACATTTCCAAAGAATGAACTGTATCCTTTCTCTGCCACTGTTTCTCAGGATGTTGGCTTCCTTGCACGATGGCTGCCAGCAGTGACTAAGCTTCCTCATACATATCTAGCAGAGGTAAAGGGTATCTCTTTGGGGAGTTCATTCCGAAGAGTAAGAAATCATTCCTCAAGCCTACAGGAAAGGTCCCCTGTGTCTCATTGTCCAAAACTGAGTTAAGTGCCATTTTTAAATCAATATCTTTATCTAGAAAAATGGGGTGCTCTGAGTAGCTTAAACTAACCAGGGCCAAATTCTGACCCTGGAAATAGGTGTCAAATCTATCAAAGCAGCATGGCTGGGAAATCCATGGAGGCCTTGTTAGGAGTGGGAATGCAGGAAATGGATGCAGGTGAGGCTACGAACCGTGTGTGTGCTCTGGACACCAGGCATTTCAAATTCGCGATTTCCTTTATTCACCAGAGCAATCCTACGTGCTGAACATTGACGCCTCCAAATTTCTAAGGCATAAAGAAATCAAAAAACATTTCAAAACTCACTCTGATATTAAGAATAGAAGAAGGCTCAAAACAGGTTGTTTAATATCCAGATACTTTGATTTAACCGTCTTGTTAATTGTGAGTTTTCATGGCCTGATCATGCTTCTTTGTGCCAGAAACTTTATAACTGAAATTAGAAATAACAAAGAAGACAGAGGAATCATTTATTTATCCATTTAGGAAATAATTATCTAGGTTTAGGTGTGGAAGCAGAAAGAGGTTTTGCTTTTTAGCTTTTTTTTTTTCCCTTTATTTCTTTGTTTCTATGTAAAAGACACTTTTCACACAGACACTGAAAATAAGCTTCAGTGCTGCCTTCTGTCCTCCTCAGATGCAGGGGGAATAACGTGAAGGACCCTTGACTACAATATAAACTCCATGGAGGCAGGAATTTCTGTCTGTATTTTGCCTCTTATCTATGTACTCCTAGTTCTAAGAACAATGCCCAAGACAAAGTAGGCACTCGATAAATGTGTGTTAAATGAATAAATGAAAGAGAATGAATGAATGAAAAGAGAGCAGTTAAAAGTCATGATCTCTTATGATTCTAGATCAAATTTGATGATCACTGAGGGTTGAGAAAGGAGGTCATGGGACTGAAATTTTTCAATAGCCTTCAAAGTCTTTCTTTGTCCAACTGGAGGAACAAGACTTCGGTCAATGGGTCTCAGCAGGTACAACCAAAGAAGCCCAGACCAGCTGTGTGTTCTGTAGCCTTGAGCTGTTCAAGACATTCAGCCCTCTGTCCCCCTACTCTAAGCCAGCAAGAGTACAGTCTTGACTCCGATCAGGGAGAGCCACATTTAGAACCCAGACCTCCTGGGGACAGTAAGGACAACTACACACTACGGGGCAGGGTCCCATAGGCGTGGGTGATACATACATTTTAAAATACATATAGTTAAAATCTAATCAGAAGCCAACGTTTTGAGCAAAACATTTCCACTTAATTTTGATTTCTTGAACTGGCTTTATATTTTAAGGCTCAAGGCTTTATTTCTCTAAGAGACCGTCTAGGACTAAAGAAAAATTAGTTTCAGGATGGTTTATACTTGAGGAGGTCTCGATCCATTGATTTCCTGGGGATATACACACCAAAATAGATCTGTTTCAGAAAATCTCTTCCAGGCATGCAACCCAGTTAAATTTGGGTCTCACAGTCCTTCCTTAAACATAATCACATTTTAAAAGTGCAGTCCCACAATCAAAGGTAGTCGAAAGCATCTCAGTATAGAAAGAGAAATATTCACTTCCCAGAAGCCCCCTGTGTGTTCTTAATTGATTATAACTTCTCTAAAAATAACTACTATCCTGAAATTTATGGTAATCAATAACTTTTCTTTATAGTTTTAAACCTATGTATATGTTTCTAAAACAGCAGTTCATTTTTTGCCTATGGCGAACTGCACACATGTACATATCTATCTTATTGTATACATTCTTCAGTGTTTTGCTTCTTTCTTTCAGATATTGATATGGACATATGGATGTACAGATTTGTATATGATTCATCCATGGTATGGTATATAAAACTATAGTTCATTCATTTTCATTTTTATTATTTGTGTATGCATTTGATTGCCTGATTTTACCATGATTTATTCATACATTCTACTATTGATGGATACTTAGATTTATTTAGATTTTTCCAGTATGGAGCTCTTACAAATAACACTGCTATGAACATTCTCATACATGATCCTGATGCAAATATACACCTTTCTTTAAGGAATATAATTAGTATTAGAATTGATGGAACATAAATATATTTCTCTTCAACTTGAGTAGATGTTGCACATCAGTTTCTCTGTAAGACAG
Organism: Hippopotamus amphibius kiboko; assembly: GCF_030028045.1. Classification (NCBI taxonomy): domain Eukaryota; kingdom Metazoa; phylum Chordata; class Mammalia; order Artiodactyla; family Hippopotamidae; genus Hippopotamus; species Hippopotamus amphibius. The sequence goes on from NC_080194.1 coordinate 9,763,184, forward strand.
ACTCTGCAGAGATTTACATGCAGGAAGTTGACTGTGGAGGGCTTGCACACTCAAAATCCATGGAAGACATGAAGGAAGCAAGATTGAGCAAAATAAGCCTAAAGTCAACACCACAGAGATCCCTGAAGCTATAAGAGTGCTTCAGGATTATTGAAACTTGAAAAATAAGGCTCGGCCATTGTAAACCTTCATTGATCAGCCATTAGATTCAGGCTCCCCCAGGAAGGAGGAGTGACATTGTATGAAAAGTCTCTCTTCACCTGATGCAACTCCTGGAAAGCATTGAGGGCTGGGGAATACCCTCCACTACCACTTCCAGCAGCTGGGAAAATAAGTCTTTCAGTCCAGAATGGGGATCTGGGTGAGCAGCAGTGTCCAGCCAGAAAACCAATCGGCTTTCCAAAGTGGCCATCAATTCAACTCTTTACTACATCTCTTAAAATGTCAAAGGGAAGGAAACAGCTTCTTAAGGCAAACATCTTACATTTCCTCTTCACCTTCCACTGTTACCAGCCATGTAGAGAGTGGAGGTACTTTCCCCAAACACTCTCTCTTCCACTTAACAAACCAAATGAGGTCTTTTTAAAATTTTTTTAGCTCTTTATTGGAATATAATTGCTTTACACCCTTCACCAGTTTTTGAGGTACACCAAAGTCAATCAACTGTATTTATATGTATATCCCCATATCCCCTCCCTCCCGCGACTCCCCCCTTACCCTCCCTGTCCCGGGCCTCTAAGGCATCAACCATCATCGAGTTGATCTCCCTTTGTTATACAGCAACTTCCCACTGGCTATCTATTTTACAGTTGGTAGTATATATATGTCTATGCTACTCTCTCACTTCGCCCCAACTTCCCCTTCACCCCCTGCCCCCCCAACCTCATGACCTCCAGTCCATTGTCTGCAACTGCATCCTTATTCTTCTCTTGTCATTGGGTTCATCAGTACCATTTTTTTTTTTTTTTTTTTTTAAGATTCTGTGTATATGAGTTAGCATACAATATCTGTTTTTCTCTTTCTGGCTTATTTCACTCTGTATGACAGACTCTAGGCCTATCCACCTCATTACATATAGCTCCATTTCATTCCTTTTTATAGTTGAGTAACATTCCATTGTATATATGTGCCACACCTTCTTTATCCATTCATCTGTTGATGGGCATTTAGGTTGCTTCCATGTCCTGGCTATTGTAAATAGTGCTGCAATGAACATTATGGTACAAGTTTCCTTTTGGATTATGGTTTTCTCTGGGTATATGCCCAGGAGTGGGATTACTGGATCATATGGTAGTTCTATTTGCAGTTTTTTAAGGAACCTCCAAACTGTTTTCCATAGTGACTGTACCAGCTTACATTCCCACCAACAGTGCAGGAGAGTTCCCTTTTCTCCACACCCTCTCCAACATTTGTTGTTTCCAGATTTTTTGATGGCCATTCTGACCGGTGAGAGGTGATACCTCATTGTGGCTGTGACTTGCATTTCTCTAATGATTAGTGATATTGAGCATCTTTTCATGTATTTGTTGGCCATCTGTATGTCTTTTTTGCAGAAATATCTATTTAGGTCTTCTGCCCATTTTTGGTTTGGGTTATTTGCTTTTTTGGTATGAAGCTGCATGAGCTGCTTGTATATTTTGGAGATTAATCCTTTGTCTGTTGCTTCGTTGGCAAGTATTTTCTCCCATTCCGAGGGCTGCTTTCTTGTCTTGTTTATGGTTTCTTTCTCTGTGCAAAAGCTTTTAAGTTTCATGAGGTCCCATTTGTTTATTCTTGATTTTATTTCCATTATGCTAGGAGGTGGGTCAAAAAGGATCTCGCTTTGATGGATGTCATAGTGTGTTCTGCCTATGTTTTCCTCTAGGAGTTTTATAGTGTCTGGCCTTACATTGAGGTCTTTAATCCATTTGGAGTTTATTTTTGTGTATGGTGCTGGGAAATGTTCTAATTTCATTCTTTTACATGGTGCTGTCCAATTTTCCCAGCACCACTTATTGAAGAGGCTGTCTTTTTTCCATTGTATTTTCTTGCCTCCTTTGTCAAAGATAAGGTGCTTGGGCTTACCTCTGAGTTCTCTATTCTGTTGCATTGATCTTCCTTTCTTTATTTGTGCCAGTACCATACTGTCTTGATCACTGTGGCCTTGTAGTATAGTTTGAAGTCAGGAAGCCTGATTCCACAAACTCCATTTTTCCTTCTCAAGATTGCTTTGGCTATTCGGGGTCTTTTGCGTTTCCATACAAATTGTAAGATTTATTGTTCTAGCTCTGTGAAAAAGGTCATTGGTAATTTGATAGGGATTGTGTTGAATCTATAAATTGCTTTGGGTACTACAGACATTTTCACTATGTTGATTCTTCCAATCCAAGAACATGGTATGGCCCTCCATCTGTTTGTGTCGTCTTTGATTTCTTTCATCAGTGTCTTAAAGTTTTCTGCATACAGCTCTTTTGCCTCCTTAGGCAGGTTTATTCCTAGGTATTTTATTCTTTTTGTTGCAATGGTGAATGGGAGTTTCCTTAATTTCTCTTTCTGCTCTTTCGTTGTTAGTGTTTAGGAATGCAAGAGATTTCTGCGCATTAATTTTGTATCCTGCTACTTACTAAATTCATCGATTAGTGCTAGCAGTTTTCTGGTAGAGTCTTTAGGGTTTTCTATGTATGATATCATGTCATCTGCAAAGAGTGACAATTTTACTTCTTCTTTTCCAATTTGGATTCCTTTAATTTCATTTTCTTCTCTGATTGCTATGGCTAAAGCTTCCAAAACTATGTTGAATAGTAATGGTGAGAGTGGACACCCTTGTCTTGTTCCTGTTCTTAGATGGAATTCTTTCAGTTTTTCCCCATTGAGAACGATGTTGGCTTTTGGTTTGTCATATATGGCTTTTATCAGGTTGAGGTAATTTCCTTCTATGTCCATTTTCTGGAGAGTTTTTTTTATCATAAATGGATGTTGAATTTTGTCAAAAGCTTTTTCTGCATCTATTGAGATTATCAAATGAGGTCTTTTATGAAAGAACAAGAGGAGCACAGAGTTTAAGAGGAGTGATAGAGCACTTCTGATACATGGAGAGATGTGGAGTAGTTTTCTCCACTAACAGAGAGGTTTGGTGAGTAGTAAGGGAGTTTACCAGGAGTTGGGCCCAAGAGGTAGAAGACCCACTAGCAAAGACCTAGTGACATCACTGTGAGTAGCATTATTTTAGTACCTGCTATCTCTCTGTGCTCAGTCACTGTTTACCAACCCCTCCCTTAGCTTTTACTCAAGGGCAAACTTCCAACCATATGAGTCTAGAGCCTGTTACAGATATCTCCCCATCAGCTTTCAGCATCTCACTTGTTGATAACCCAGCCGGAGCGAGGTATGTTTGTGCTAGATTTAGTTCTGATTTCCCCTTCACACCTGTCTTCACAAGAAAATGATTTGGCACCTGAATACTTTGTAGAGTAATAGCAGGAAAGCCCTGGCATTTGGGAAGAGGAAACTGATCTTAACAAGTTAAAAAAGCTTTGAACTGTGAAAGTAATGAATGACACTCCTCTTTACAACATTATTTTATACTTTGGTGCCTTCTAAATTTAGGTTTCATGTCCTAACCTAAGCATTACTTTGATGTCAGCAGTAAGCCTTATTTACCTCTCGCAAGGACAAAGAGAATTATGCAAGTGCATGGTCACTGTCATGCTGTAAAAGCAATCAGACAGCTCTGATTTTTGAGTGTGATGTTTTTAAATATATGTATCAAAGTGTCTCTTTCTAAGTAATCTGTTAATTAAGGGATTCTGTACCTCTGACATGCCCATAAGTTTTCCACAAGGCATGCAGGAAACTGATATTCATTTCTTCACTTTCTTCCCCAATTAAGAAAGAGCAAGTGAGTTCAGATGACTTGTCTAGGGTCACAGAGCAAGTCAGTGCCGAGAACCTGAGTCTATTAATTTCAGTCGAGCAGGACGTATTGGGCATTGCTAGGAAGCTTTGCTCACTCTGTGACCACAGAGAAGACAGAAGTCAGATATTTGCTACCAAAATGTTCTCAGGGTGAGACCCACTGACCTACAGAGGATTGATTGAGACTTCAGCATTGCCAAGCCCAATGCAGGTAGCTCACTAGTAAATTAAACCTTGGCTTATGGTTTGTCCTTCAATTCTCAGTAATGTCTTATGATGAATCAGGAAGACAGCATGTTTTCACATACAGTAAGTGACTAGCACAAATATTTCATTAGTCCATATTTTGTTCAGTTCCCACAGCCAAGAAGTGGGCTGAAAGTTATCTCCATAATGTATTTTATAAATCATGTAAATGCCTACAATCTACATTCACATAACTCTGAAGGCTTTGCAGATCCTGTTTGAAATTGATTTACCTAAGAACTCCAGAAGTAAGTGGGGTGTTTTTTACTGATCAAGAAGAAATGGATAAACACAGTTGTGTGGCAAACAATTCCATCAAAATGTAAGGATATGGAATAAAACAATGACAGTCCACCCTCACCTCTCTATAATTATACCCCCTAGAAGTAACTACTTCAATCAAGGTGGCATGTCATTTTGCTATGAATTTTCATAAATTCATGTATGTGTGTGTGTACATAACATGTGAGTGTGTGTACGTATGTGTGTATGTACATGTACATTATTTAAAAATAAGAGTACACTATACTTATTTCTCAGCAACTTCTTCCTTCGGGCATCCTTATTTTCATATAAGAGAACTCTATCTTTTCTGTGCTTAGATCAAAAAAAAAATTTTAGGTCATGCTTGACTCTTCTCATACTCACACTGGTCTATCATCAAATCATATTGATTCTACCTTCAGTACATTCCCAGAAGTCATCCCCATGCTGTATATCACTATTGTATTTTATCTGAATTATTGCAGTAGACTCTTAAATCCTGTTCAGCTACCTCCCTTACTGCCTTCAGACAGTTGTCAGTACAGCAATATAAGAGATTCTATTATAAGGTAAAGTAGAGCCTGCCATTCTTTTTGCTCAGTATTCCCAAGTGGCTTCACACCTCACTTCAAGTAAAAGCTAAAGAGTCCTGATCAGGAGCTACAAGACCCTACACGACAGGACACTCTCCCCATTACTTCCACGCCCTCATCTCCTGCTCTTTCCTCACTCTACTCTAGTCTCAAATTCTCCTTTATGTTCCTCCAACACATGAGACACAAGCCCACCTGCGAGCCTTTGTCCTTGTGCCCTCCTGCAAGGATACCTCTCTATTCACTAGTCACTATCACAAGGAAGCCTTCTCTGGCGTCCATATCCAAAATCTCAATGTTTGCTATGTGTCACAGCCTATTCCATACTTCTTCTTATTTCTCCTTAGCATGTTTCACTATCTAATCTATTATAGTTTTGCTTTATTTTATTATGTTTCCTTCAGGAGGGCATAAGCTATGATAACAGAATAGTTTTTTTCACTACTGTAGCATTAGTGCCTAGCAGCTACATTCAATATTTGAATGAATAAACAATAAAGTTAATAAATAAACCAGATTTTCTTTTCACTTCATTACTTTATGTCTTTCTATGACATTCTATATAAACTTTCTATGGCTGCATGATGTAGGCATGCCATTTTTAATTAATAATATCCTTACTTATGAACTTTTGTTTCCAATTTTTTATAGTGCGAATAATAATAAGCATCTTTACATACATCCTTCTGCCACACACAATTGTATGCCCTCTATGCATGTTTCACAGAGAAAGAACAGACACCCACAGACACCACAAGGGCTGCTTACAATCAAGAAGTGAGAAAGTGGCAGAGCTTCTACCTTGTTTCCAGACCCTGACCTAATACTTGCTTTTTTTATCTGGAGCTGCATTTCACCATTTATGTTCATTCTGAGGATTTCTAATTCCATACTCTTAAAATTTTATTTTAAAAATGGATCATTGCAGCTTTTATTGATGACTTAGTGGCAAGACTTGACAAAAGCAAAGAGAAAAAGGAAGAGAAGATCAACAATGGAGCCAGTAATGACAAGCAAGAAGCAAGAGGAGAAATTGATGTAAAATAGGATTCACGAACTCAGAAAAGAATGAGAAGTGCTCAATACTTCACAGAATGTGGAAGCACAATGGATGTGTAAGAATCACACAGACAGCGAGTGGCTATAAAATTGACTTCCTCAATTACATACTTTTATTCATCTTGATGAAACTGTCTTATTAACCCTCAAGATCTAGAGACATTTGTCAGTCTGAAAGGTACCAAACATTTGTTCATCTTCCTAGTAACACCAAAATTTCCCTATGAAAAACCATGTCTACCCCATTGTGTACAGTGTAGGTAGAATGGGAAATGCAGGTTTCTGATACAGGTGCCTTGTTTTCCTTGCAGTTGTGAGAAAAGTCTGATTTTTCTTCTCACCTCAAAGGAAAAGCACATCCACTTAGTCAATGAAGCATGCTATTCTTTGAGCCTCAAGCAAATAAAGCAAGAAAAAAAGAAACATAGTATTTATTCGCAGCAGACTGTTGCAGCTATGAGATGCTGCTGAGAGAACTACTCTCTAGATTTATGGAATTATTCTGACCTTTCATCATTTTACAAGCCCAAGCACTATCTCTTTTATGTAATTATCCTACTGCTTCTTTCTGGAATATTTTTTGTTGTTAAATTATCCAGTGTTGGTTTCCACTTCTCAAAACCAAGAAATTCTAAAAGCACCAGAAATTTGATAAAAGATGAGTTGATCACTTACTTTGGTAAGTCTCAGGAGAAGATGCTAAATTATATGTCCAATATGGTATCCACTAACCACGTGATAAATTTGAATTTAATTTTAAATAATCATTTTGGATAGGATGAGTATTTTAACAATATTAATTCTTCCAATCCATGAACATAGGACATCTTTCCATTTATTTGTGTCTTCTTCAATTTTTACAAATATTTTATAGTTTCCACATACAGGTCTTTCACCTCCTTGGTTAAATTTATTCCTATTTCATTGTTATTGATGCTAATATAAATGGGATTTCTTAATTTCTCTTTCAGATAGTTTGTAGTTAGTATATAGAAATGTTACTGATTTGGGTATGTTGATTTTTCTCTTTCAACTTTACTGAATCTGTTTATTAGTTCTAACTCTTGATGGAGTCTTTAGGGATAGGGATACATACACACACACACACACACACACATACATACATATCTCATCTATATATATGATCATGTCATCTGCAGAGATAATGGTTACTTCTTCCTTTCTGATTTGAATTCCTTTTATTTATTTTTCCCTAATTGCTCTGGCTGGGATTTCCGATATCATATTGACTAGAAGTGGCATACTCGTCTTGTTCCTGATGTTAAAGGAAAAGCTTTCGATAGGTTCAATGCAATCCCTATCAAAACCCCAATGGAGGGCTTCCTAGGTGGTGCAGTGGTTAAGAATCCACCTGCTGATGCAGGGGACACGGGTTCAATCCCCGCTCCAGGAAGATCCCACATGCCGCGGGACAACTAAGCCCAAGTGCCACAACTATTGAGCCCATGTGCTGCAACTACTGAAGCTCACATGCCTAGAGCCTGTGCTCCACAACAAGAGAAGCCACGGCAATGAGGAGCCTACGCACCACAATGAAGAGTAGCCCCCACTCACCGCAACTAAAGAAAGCCCACGCACAGCAAAAAAGACCCACCACAGCCAATAAAATGAAGATAAATAAATTAATTAATTTAAAAAAAAACCAATGGAATTTTTCACAGAAATAGAAAAACAATTCTAAAATTTATATAGAACTGCCCAAAACATCCAATAGCCAATGCAAAAGAAGAACAAAACTAGAGGCAACACATTGCCTGATTTTAAAATATACTACTACAGTATATAGTAATCAAAACATTATAATACCAGCATAAAAACACATAGACCAATGAAACAGAATATAGAGAAGAAATAAATACATGCATATAGGGTCAACTGATTTTCAACAAAGATGCCAAGAATACACAATGAAGAAAGGATAAAATTCTCAGTAAATTATACAAAAACTGGATATACAAATGCAGAAGAGTTAAACTGGACTGTGCTCTCACACCATATACAAAAATCAGGCAGTATCAATTCAAGATGGCTACATAGCAAATTTCTGAACTCCTCCCTCCCACAAACACACCAAATCTACAGCTACATACAGAACAATTCCTTCTGAAAGAAGTCCAGAAACTAGCTGAGCAACTTGTACATATCAAGCAAATAAGGAAAAAACCATATTGAAACAGGAGAGGCTGAGACACAATCTTGCCATAAACCCTGCCACAGCACAATGTCACACAACTAAAAGAGAACTCAAAACATCCAGCTTCTCCTTGAAGAGTGAAGGATTTAGCCCCCACATATTGAATCTTGACTTTTAAGAGTTCCACCTGAGAGATGGGCTCCCTAAACATCTAGCTCTGAAAGCCAACGAGGCTTGCACCCATGAGACCCACAAGGCTATAGTGACTAAGAAACAGTTCACATAGAAACATACAACATACGAGACTTATTGACAAAGAAATGGAAATTTTGAACAGAACAATTAGTAAGGAGGTTGAATCAATAATCAAAAATCTCCCAACAAACAAAAGTTAGGACTAGATGTCTTCACTGGCAAATTCTACCAAACATTCAAAGAGGAATTAATATCAATCTTTCTCAAACTCTTCCAAACACACTTTACAAGACTGACATTACCTTGAAACCAAAACCAGACAAAGACAACACAAAAAATTATAGGAAAATATTGCTGATGGACACAGATGCAAAAATCATCACCAAAATATTAGCAAACTAAATTGAACAATACATTAAAAGGATCATATACCATAATCAAATAAGATTTATTTCCGGGAGGCAAGGGTGGTTCAATATCCACAAATCAATCAATGTGATATACCATATTAACAAAATGAAGGGTACAAATCATAGGGTCATCTAAATAGATGCAGAAAAAGCAGCTGACAAAACTTCAGCATCCATTTATGATAAAAACTCTCAACAGTCTGGGTATAGAGGAACGTATCTCAACATAACAAATGGTATATATGACAAGCCCGTGGCCAACAGAACACTCAACAGTCAGAAGCTGAAAACTTTTCCTCTAAGATCAGGAACAAGATACAATGCTCACTCTCAACACTTTTATTCAACATAATAGTGGATGCCCTAGCCAAGGAAATAGTCAAAAAATAAATAAAAGGCATCCAAATCAGAAAAGAAGAAGAAAAACTATCTCTACTGCAGATGACATTATATTATATATAGAAAGACACAAAAAAGACTATTAGAACTAATCAATGGATAGAGTAAAATGGTAAGTTACAAAATCGATATACAAATTTCACGTTGTGTTTCTATACACGAAGAACAAACTATCAGAAAGAGAAATTAAGAAAATAATCTAATGTACAATTATATCCAAAAAGGTAAAATATTTAGGAATACATTTAACAAAGGAAGTGAAAGACTCGTCAACTGAAAGCTATAAGACGCTGGTAAAAGAAACTGAATAAGATACAAACAAATGGAAAGAGATTCTGTGCTCATGGATCGGAGGAACTGATATTGTGCATACTACCCAAAGCAATCTATAGATGCAGTGCAATTCCTATCAAAATTCCAGTGGTATCTTACACAGAAATAGTACAAACAATCCTAAATTTCATATGGAATCACAGAAGATCTCAAATAATCAAAGCATTCTTGAGAAAGAAGAATACAGCTGGAGGCATTACACTTCCTGATTTCAAACTATATTACAAATCTATAGAAAGCAAATAGTATTGTACTGCAATAAAAATAGAAACATAGATCAATGGAATAGAAATAAACCCATGCATATATGGTCAATTAATTTACATCACAGTAACTAAGAATATACAAAGGGAAAAGGATTGTCCCTTCAATAAAGAGGGTTGGGAAACGTGGACAGGCACATGCAGAAGAATCGAACTAGACCACTGTCTCACACCATACACAAAAATCTGCTAAATATGGATTAATGATTTGATTGTAAGACCTGAAGCCATAAAACTTCTGGAAGAAAATATGGGAGTTAAGGTCCTTGATGGTAGTGCTGGCAATGATTCCTTTGGATATGGCACTAAAAGCAAAAGTGATAAAAGCGAAAATAAACAGTGGGACCACATCAAACTAAAAATCCCTGTATAGCAAAGAAAGCCACCAACAAAATGAAAAGGCAACCTATGGAACTGAAGAAAGTATTTGCAAATCATATACCTGATAAGGAGTTGATATCCAAAATATATAAAGAACTCATAGAACTCAATAGGAAAAAAAACCCAGACAATTCAATTTAAAAATAGGCAGATTACCTGAATAGATATTTTTCCAAAGACAAGAAAATGGCCAAGAGATACATGAAAAGGTACCCAACATGACGAATCATCAGGGAAATGCAAATCAAAACCTCAATGAGATATCACTCACATCTGTTAGAATGGCTATTACCAAACAGACAAGAAACAAGGTTGGTGAGGGTGTAGAGAAAAAAGAACTTTTTTATACTTTGAGAGTGGCTATGTAAATTGGTACTGCCATTATGAGAAACAGAATGAACCTTCCTCAAAAAACTTAAAATAGAACTACCATATGATCCAGCAATCCCACTTCTGGGTATACAACCAAAGGAAATGAAATCAATATTTAGAAGAGATATCTGAACCCCCATATTCATTGAAGTATTATTCACAAAGGCCAGGATATGGAGATGACATAAGTGTCAGTCTATGGATGAATGGATAAAGAAAATGTGATTGAGATATAGATATCCATATCTAAGTAAAATGTGATCTAGATATCTATATTTACAGAGGAACATTATTCAGTCTTAAAAAAAAAGAAGGAAAACTCGTCTTCTGTAAATCTGTAACAGCATGGATGAATGTGGAGGACGTCATGCTAAGTGAAAGAAGCCAGTCAAAGGAAGATAAACACTGTATGATTCCACTTACACGAGTAATCTAAAAAAAGTAGAATTCCTAGAAGCCGAGAGTGGAATAACGGGTGCCGTGGGGCTGGGGAGGGGAATGGAGAGAGGCTGGTCAAAGCATGCAAGGTTTCAGTTACGCAGGATGAGTAAGTTCTGGAGATATAATGGTCAACGTGGCGTCTATAGCTAATGAAACTGCATTGTAACTTGAAAATTGCTAAGAGAGCAGATCTTAAGTATTCATACATACACACACACACACACACACACACACAAATGGTAGCTATCTGAAGTGACAGATATGTTAATTAGCTTGACGCAATCACTTCACAATGCATATGTGTATCCAAACAACGTTGTGCACTTTTTCCCCCAATTTTATTTTATTTATTTTTTATTTAATTTTTATTTTTATTTAATTTTTCTTTTATTTAATTTTTATTATATTTTGGGGGGTACACCAAGTTCAATCATCTGTTTTTATACACATATCCCCATATTCCCTCCCTCCCTCAAACCCCCCCCACCCTCCCTCGAGTCCCCCCCACCCTCCCCGTCCCAGTCCTCTAAGGCATCTTCCACTTTAAATACATATAACTTTTATTTGTCAACTATACTTCAATAAAGCTAAGGAAAATTTAAGTTGAACTCAATTAAAATGACATACAAACAAAAAGTCAGTCCCTCAGCTGCCCTGGATACATTTTAAGTGCTCAATAGCCATATGTGACTAGCAGCTAACATGTTGGATAGCACAGACAGAACATTTCCATCATCACGGAAGGTTATATTGGATAGTGCTGCTCTAAAATGCCCACGATCCATGATGGAAAATGAGAAGCAGGATCAAGAAATCCTCAGAGAAAAATAAAAATTGGCTTGTGAGCATAGTATCTCTCGTTTCCAAGACTTGCTAACTATGATGAAATCTTTGGTATAAATAGTATGTGTCTATTACGGCACCTGGTACACGGTAATGCTCAATCACTATGCACTGAATTAATTAACAGCTGTTGTGTCAGAGCTGCCTGAGCTGTGATGATTAATAAACCTTCAATCTTTGCTGTTTCTGACTCTTTTGTTATTTACCTTCCCCCGGTCACTGGGAAGAAATTAAGGAAACAGATAAGACCTCTTAGGTTTCTGTTACAGGAAAAAACCTGAAATGGGATTATAAATACGAGTGCTTTGAAGAGCATAATCCTCTAAAGTAGCACAGCTTATAATATGTTCCACAGATGCTAGAAGGTGTTAATTTATTCTTAATAGTGATAAGTTAGGGAAACAAAGTCAGCGTTAAACAGATGGAGGAGGATAATATTTTGGAGATACGAACCAGGATCTTTTTCTCCAGACCTTTGGCTTTCTTCTGCTCTCTCCTGCACTGCTCCAATGAAAGCCGCTGTTCTTTTCTGTGTGCAGCGCCTTAGGGTGCGATGAGGAAAGGAGAGAAAATAGCTGCCATCCTACAGCTAGCATCCAAAAGTCTAAGTCCTTAGGGTAAAGACAGGACTGGAGGCAGAGACAAATGATTTGGGGGAAATAACAGCAGCAAAAGCAGTGCCTAAAATCCTCCCTCCACCCACTCAAAAACAACAACAACATGATTTTCTGGACTGGGGGAAAGAGAAGGTCAAAAAAGAAAAATAATTTGGTTAGAGCACAGGCATTGGTAGCTTGCGGAAAGAGGGACTCGAAGCCTCACTGGGGAAAGCACAATCCCTGTAGACAAAATGTATAGTTTGCATAGTAAGTCTGTCCCTATAGAGAATTGCTTAGACAGCCTAAGAGAGCTCTCTGTCCCAGAGCAGCAAAATGGCATCAGCCAGACTCAGCCTAGAGGGGCAAGAGGGAGCAGGGAACCCAAAAGGGCCAAGCAGACAGGAGGAAACACGTGTCTGCCTTGACTGGAATGCGCAGGGCTAGGCAGAACGAAGGACAAGTCAGAGGACACTTGGCAGGAACAGATTTCTAATACAGCAGCTTGCCCTACCCTTGGGGCAAAAGGACTCTCGAATGAAGCAGAGCCCCGTGCTGGGTGTCACTGTGCAACGAAGGGCTTGGGAAGACATCACTTGCCGCAAACTGGAACTAACAGGTATTTGGCAGCTGCAGGAAACAAGTGATTTCCTCATTTGTGTCAGCACAGCGTGGAGACTTGTGCTTAGGCAAGCACAGCTGGATGCAACATGGGTCACAATCCTGCAGGGGGATCCTGAGCTGGCGGCTGAGCCTGTTTGTAGAACTTTCACGTTGAGTAGCCTTGCAGTTTGTGTGCCATCGGCTTAGGGAAGAGTCATGAGAGTGTGGTTTCCTTGGAGCATCTTGGAACACACTCATAAAAATGCTTGTTCCATCAAAGCGTTTTCCCCTATCAACTAACTTATCAGTGAAACACAGTTTTAAGTGGACTGGAGGCCAAAAGTAGAGAGGAGTGGTTTTGGAACATGGGCCACTGCTGCAAGTATGGGCCATGCAGGCCACTACATCAGTGCAGTACCAAGCTGTCAGAGCAGGGCTTGATGCTTCTTAGATCCAGCGCATGTGGGAATAAATTAGCCCAGAATAAGGGTGGAACAGGAGAATAGGACAAAAAGGGGAAAAAAAGAAGGAAACAGGAGAGGGAAGTGAGGGAATGAGGGAATGAGGTTCTAAAGGAATTCAGAACCATAAAGATTTTGACAGATACCTGTGCTCTGATCAACAAGCTGGAAAACAGAGCTAAATTTTAATTTTTAAAATAATTACATACTTAATATACAAGCAGCTCATGCAGCTTCATACCAAAAAAGCAAATAACCCAATCCACAAATGGGCAGAAGACCTAAATAGACATTTCTCCAAAGAAGACATGCAGATGGCCAACAAACACATGAAAAGATGCTCAACATCACTAATCATCAGAGAAATGCAAGTCAAAGCCACAATGAGGTATCATCTCACACCGATCAGAATGGTCATCATCACAAAATCTGGAAACAACAAATGTTGGAGAGGGTGTGGAGAAAAGGGAACTCTCCTGCACTGTTGGTGGGACTGTAACTTGGCACAGCCACTATGGAAAACAATTTGGAGGTTCCTTAAAAAACTACAAATAGAACTACCATATGATCCAGTAATCCCACTTCTGGGCATATACCCAAAGAAAACCATAATCCCAAAAGAAACATGTACCATAATGTTCATTGCAGCACTATTTACAATAGCCAGGACATGGAAGCAACCGAAATGCCCATCAACAAATGAATGGATAAAGAAGATGTGGCATATATATATACAATGGAATATTACTCAGCTATAAAAAGGGATGAGATGGAGCTATATGTCATGAGGTGGATAGACCTAGAGTCTGTCATACAGAGTGAAGTAAGTCAGAAAGAGAAAGACAAATATTGTATGCTAACTCACATATACGGAATCTAAAAATGGGACTGATGAACTCAGTGACAAGAACAAGGACGCAGATGCAGAGAATGGACTGAAGAACTTGAGGTTTGGGGGGGGCGGGGGGTGAAGGGGAAGCTGAGACGAAGTGAGAGAGTAGCACAGACATATATATAGTACCAATAGATAGCCAGCGGGAAGTTGTTGTTTAACAAAGGGAGTCCAACTTGAGGATGGAAGATGCCTTAGAGGACTGGGACGGGGAGGGTGGGGGGCACTCGAGGGAGGGTGGGGGGGGAGTTGAGGGAGGGAGGAAATATGGGGATATGTGTATAAAAACAGATGATTGAACTTGGTGTACCCCCCAAAAAAATCAAATAAATTAAAAAAATAAAAAATAAATAATTACATACTTAATATAAATAAGAGAAACAATTCATGCTTCCAGAAGTCATTACATAATAGAATGTTATTAAAATTAAAGCCATCATTTAAGATGATGTTTAAAAAAAATCTTATAGTAACATGGAAATTGTTATATTAAAAAATAAAGTAGGTGTAAGATAGGCATACTATGATCACAGTTTATATAAAATTATTATATGTATACATATATATGAAGAATAAAAGAGAATATATTGGAAATTGATGTGCTATCTCTGAGTAGGGCTAGTGTTTTAATCTTTCTACACTTCTACAGGTTCCTAATTTTTTATAATAATTAGAAATTATTTTTATAATACAAAAATGAACTTTACTTAAAATACTACCTGCACCTTTAATGGTTTTAGAATTAGAATATTAATTAAGTAAAACTTAACTAGGTCTGACATGATTAAAGTTTAATTTTTGAATAATGAATTACTATCCAGGTTATATAATATTAATTACATTCATTTCATTTGCTTTTTCATTTGGCCATTCATTTCTCACTTATTCTTTCATTCAACTACTTATTTTTAAGAATGCTTCATGACAGAGGTCAGCAAACTATAGCTCAAGGACCAAACCCAGCACACCATCTGGTTTTGTATGGCTCGCTAACTGAAAATGGTTTTAAAATTTCTACAGTTGAAAAAAAGTCAAAAGAAAAATAACACTTTGTGATACATGAAAGTTATGTGAAATTCAAATTGCCTCTCCAGGTCACGGTTTCCTCATCTCTAAAAGGCAGTGGTTGGTTGAAAATACTTTTTTTGTTGGTTTCTCTCTCTTGATCCCAGTTTAAGAGAACATGAGGGCACAAATGCAGACAAGCACAAGGGAGTTTTAGGATTAACTGCATTGCTTAGAATGGTAACAGCTTCCATGGCCATCTCAAGGGAAATAAAATATTATATCCTTAATTCAAAACTCCACCCCTGAAATCATCTACCTAGTGATCTGATAAATTCCACTCCTGAATTGATACAACTGAATTGATATAATTGATATAACTCCACCCTTGAAATCATCTACCTAATGATCTCATACAATTGCTGTACCAAATCAAATCAAATCAAATCAAATCAGGAGCATAACTGAAGGTATCTTTATCACTTTCAGACATGGTGCCCCCAAATCTTAATGAACCCGCCTATAGGTACATTTATTTCAGAACTTTAAATATCTAGAAACAGACTAGGCTAATGACCCTTCATGCAAATCCCCTATTCTCAGCTATTTAGAACAATGACTAAGAATAAATGCCTCCAGCTGCCTAAAATATTAAGAAGGTTTTCTGATGTGTTTCAATGACTAAATTGAAACTTAAAAACAAGATTTTATGACAGTTTCTGTAGTTTCTTTCTAACAGTATTATCTGTAATAGTACATTGGGACAGTGATGAAAGGAAATCTTAGATGACAAAATTGAATGCTAAAAGGAATTTGATATGTTGGTGGTGATGCCGGCTAACACAATTGCATTTATTAGAGATATGTATGGAAATATGCATTTAGTTCTAAATAATCAACCTTAAGGTCAGGTAGAAAGCACTTACCTTAATAGTGGTCCTTAGGGAAAAAAAGACATACATTTCAGGAACATCAAGTCAAATATGTGTCAACTGTTATAGTTCCTTGCATTATACTAGAAGGGAGGATAGCAGGTGGTCCCTAACAGTGACAGCTTCTAAGACACTCCATCAGGGCAGTCACACAGGGCTGGCATTTGGAGTCTTGATTTAATGTCCTCCTGAAATGCTTAATAAGTGCTGATCAAGGGGCCTTGCATGTTAATTTTGCACTAGGTCCCACTAATTATGTAACTGGTCCTGGTCCCCACTCTCATCAAGCTTAAGTCCTAGGACTGTATTAATAGGAGCTTAGTGTCTAGAATGTCGGAGTTTATAAATCCATGTGCTGGTTATTCTCTATTTGCCCCACTTCCTATCTAAACCCATTCTTACCTAACCTGACCTGTGCCCTAGAAGGCTATGGTTGGCGGGGGGGTGGGGTGGAATATATATTTGAGAAAATACTGAATACACAGTTTTGTATTTCTTATTCAGCATTGTATCATGGACATTTCTACACATATTTAAGTGTTCTTTAGAACATGATTCTTTAACGAGTATATAAAATTTTAAATGATGGAAGAAGTATAATTTATTTAATCACATCCCTATAGCTGGGCACTCAAGATGTTTTCAATACTTTTCAACTGTAAATATGAATATACTTGTTTATAAGCTTTTCCTCTGATTTTTTAATTTAAAATTCCTACAATTGAAATTACGGGGTCAAATAGTATGAAATTTTAAGACAATTATTACACATTGCAAAATCCAGAAAATCCATAACTATTTCACTCCCACTTAGGGGACAACTTCACCAACACTGTTTATCAGTGATTATCAATTGATTAATGAAAAAGTGGCATTTCTTGTTCTAAATTGCATTTATTTGAGTGATATTAACATTAAACATTTTATATGTATATTGGTCATGTGGATTTCATTCTCTTTGAACTATCTGCTTATGTAATTTATCTATTTTTCTATGGAGACAGTAGCACTTTGTTTTGTACAAGCTTTTATATGTGAGTATGTAATGATTTATCTATCATATTCGTTTCAGGTTATCACTTTTAGATAATCCTTTAGGTAATATGTAATCCAAAAGATAGTGATTTTTCTACAGTGGAAACATAATTCTTTGAATAAATGGAACCAGATAGAATCATTTTAAAATCGTTCCTTTTTAAATCTCCTCCCTTGCTTAGTCCCTTCTTGACATTCAGAAAAAGGAGAATAAAGAAAACATTACATATCATGGACATGGCCAGGAAGCAAAGAAATACTCATTTAAATAGGAAGCGTTGTTTGAGGAGAGTGTAGGTGGAGTTCTCTTTCTCTTCCTAAAAGAGCAACTTCATTGTGATACATCCATTGTTCGCTGCAGACCATCCTGATCTCCGTACTAACTCTCTCTCAAACTTGCATCTTTGCCTTTCAGGAATGCTCAAACACTGTTAAATTCCAAACGCTTAACTCTGGCTAAAAATCAAGATCAGAGAAACTGTACTTAAATCTATGTAATTTTCTCCACCCTCTAACCTGAACTGCCAATCTTTTTAAAGTGAGAGCCTCCCAAGATGGGGCAGGGGGAGGGGCAGGGTCCTAAGTCAGTGAAGGAAAGCCTTACCAGGTCCCCATCTGACCATTGTCCAACATCTTGTTTTGTGTATGTACTCACGGGGGATCTCTGGAAGATATTGCGAAATAAAAAAATGATTAGTCCCACAGGACAGTTAATCTAATTAATGAAATGGCCTATGGTCCAGTTTGAACAATAGGAAGATTATATAAGCATATAAAAAAGCATCCTGAAAAAAAAACACTTTTTTTTTTTTGGCCACTTAAAGAGAAGTAATGATTAATAAGAAAAAAAAAATCAAATTGTACACTTTAAATATATACAGTTTATTGTATATCAATTGTATCTCAATAAAAGTTCTTAAAGAAAAAAACCTGAATAAAACGCTAAAGAAGAGAGAGCAAAAAAAAAAGAGAAGTAATATTTTAAGGCAATACAATTGACTACCAAAAAAAAAAATTCTGGTTGACATGGCCTCTAACCACAAATAAAACCTAGTGGTTTTTTTAGGGATAGGGGTCACAGGAGAAGGAGGGGACTGGACAAAGATGGCAAGGTGTTTAATTTCCCTAAATACCAATCCCTTGGTTTGCCAAATAGGATCAGTCAAAAGTTTGGCAGCATGTTCGAAATCATTTCAAATACATCTACATCTCACCCATCTTTTCAGGGCAAATTTATTTGTGTAACCAATTACCCTTTACACTGTAAGAGCAAAGAAAAGATTATTTTATTCATAAGAAACCTCTCTTAATTCTGAGAATTAAGATTTTTTAAGCTGAATGCATAAATTGATATAGTTCAGTTAATGGAAAATTTCCTGCTTTTTTCACTTTATGGTGGAATATACAAGAGTTCATAGGCAATAATGCCTATCTTCTAATTAATACTGGTGGCTAGTTGATTACAAGTTATATAAGATACCCATACTATATAAAGAGATCACAAAAGCTAATAATCTTCTAATACTGGTAATTCAGACACCCCTGTAGTCTGATATATTATGGGAAATCATAGAATAATAGTATTTAGCAGCTGATTGTGACCTTAGCAATCATCTGTTGCAATTACCGCAAGAAACAAATGAGAAGAAACTATGACCCAAATATGTTCAATGACTAGGTCATGGTCATGTAGCTAATTAGCAGCAAAGACTGAAACTGAACTTGAGTCTCCTAATAACATACCCAGTGTCCTCTCCACTGTACCTGCTGGCAAACCTCCACAGAGGAGAATAAGTCAAAATTTATCCATATATTTAAGATCTATTTTGGTAGAATAAGAAAGTCATTCTAATGTTAAGCAGAAAAAAGAATGGAGAAAAGTATGAATATGCAGTATAATCTCAACAGGAAAATCAGTACATAACATAATAATAGTAGTCATTTTTAGATGGGATGATGAGAGGTATTTTTTACTATCTTCTTTATAATTTTCTGTGTTTTCTACACTTTATAACCATAATATAATATTAATTATACACATAAACATTCTCATTATATATTTGAAGAGAGGAATATACATTATATATTAAAGGGTGAATATTATACAACATACTATTGTATAAGATATATATTATTATAAGATATATAATATACACATGCAATTAATTATAATATACTTATATTCTTATATTTTAGGAAACTTTTATCAGTCTTTCCTAAAATATTATCAGCTTAACACAAGTTCATTACGATGACACTCATAAAAAGATCTCAGTTGCGAAATCAGCTCTGGAAATACTGCATACTCAATCTCCGATTTACTGATTCACAATTTATACTAGCATATTAATATTTTCACAACACACTGCAGTAAAGAAAGCAACTTAAGTTTGTGCAAGCCATCACTTCCTACTTGTTTGACCACAGCACTGTTAAGAGGTATATGGTACACTTACTAAATCAGGTTTCACAGAACACACTTGGGGAAACCTTACATCTCTTTAAAATTCCAAATCATCCAAGTAGGTTCCTCTATTTTGTAACTGATGCTGTATTTGTTACAAGGACAACTTAGTATTCCATTAAACACCATAATTACAAAGACAAAAAAAAATAAAATTCCAAATCATCCACTCACAGGAAGGTCAATAAAGCCTCATAACTGAGCATTGCTTACAAATATTTTTATGGTATACATATAAAATGAACTGTAGGTTTAAAATTTTTAAACAATAGACCTACATATAAAAGGTTTCTTTTTTAACCTGTGAGTAGGTAGTGAATTAGGCAACAAGAAGTTGATTTCTATGAGTTATTACTGCAAGTTTTCACATGGTTTTGCTCATTGATTTTAATGTTCAAGATGATTAATTTTAATTTTTCTTCTGCCCCAAGGCTTTCTTACAAAAAATCAATAATATTATAATTAAGAACATCAATTGAAGTTGGCCAGAGTCATGCCACTTTCTTTATCTTGGTCCAGACTCCAGTGCTTAAAGAGGGATTAGTTCAATGACTTTATTTTCATACCCAGGGCCTCAATCCAACATGCCAACTTCACAAATCCATATGACTAACCTGCAACATAACTTGAATATGTATTTCCTTCATGTCTCTTCCTTCTAAAAATTCATCCCATACCTAAACTATTTCCTCTCAAATGTTTCCATTGGCCTCAACTACGAGGGTGAGTCAAAAATTATCCACACTCCGGCTGTAGAATTTATTTTAATTAACTCTTAGAAAAGACAAATACATCATTTTTTGACATAATCTCCTTGCTTTTCAATACACTTTGTCCATCTGTCAACAAACTTGTGTATTGCCTCATTAAAAAATGTTTAAGGCTAAGCTGCGACCCACAAATGTACTGCTGTCTTCACTTCTTCATCAGAAGTGAATCTTTGTCCCCATAGGGCTGCTTTCAGGGGACCAAACAGGTGAAAGTCTGATGGAGCAAGATTAGGACTATAGGGAGGATGCTTTAACACCTCAAAACGAAGTTTTTGCAGAGTGTCAACAATGTGGGCAGAAGCGTGCAGATGTGCATTGTCTTGCAAGATCACCCTTGAATAGCAGTCCTCTGCATTTAATCCAAAGTTTAGGCTTCAATACAAACTTTTCAAAACCTAAGTCTGTCGTGGATTATTTCATAGGCATAGCCATGGCTGATTGACAAGTGATTTGCGACATAATTCACTGTCACTCATCCACTTGACAGAATCATTTCACCTGTACTCTCAATGCTGTCATCAGCCGTGGACGGATGTCTGGCTCCTTCTTGATGGCTAATGCTTGTGCAAACTTCTTTGAACTTCTCTATCCATTAATACACACTTCTTTGTGACAAAACACCTTCTCCATACTGCACACAAAGTCTTCGATAAATAACAGCACCAGGTACACCCTTGGACCACAAAAAACAAATCACTGCATGGTGCTCTTCTTTCGTGCAAATCACTAGTGGGGCATCCATTTTTGCTCCCACTGCACTTACAAATGAACTGATGTAACACATTCACACCTTCACAGCAGTGACTGGGGAGACAGTAGCCTTGAACAGAAAGTGCTGATGAGACAGTGCGGCCAACAGAAGTTTTCATATAACCAGTGTGGATAATTTTTGACTCACCCTTGTATTTATGTTTCGTACCCTCTTTACGTCTCAATTTTTTTTCATCTATAAAATAGGAAGAAGAATGGCTTCCACCATCAGATTATGCACAAATTAAATAAGATACTATACAACATATGCTTAGAACAGCCCCTGACACATAGTACATTTTCACAAGTAGTATGTGCTAGGTATTAATCTGAAACGGGTTACAGTTTTTTCTCTCCCTTTGTTCTTGTCATCCGAAATACTATCTTCTCTCAGTTAGGCAACATAAAAAATTATAGTGTCATCTTTGCTTTTTTTATCTTCTCAACTTTACAAACCACACACACATTATACAAAATTTACCTTCACCATTCCCACACTACACACACACACCAAAAAACATGCATCCTATGCAATCTATCTTAAAGTCCTTTTAGTCCTTCCTTTGAAATCACTGTTAAATGTATCCTTTTAATTCCATCTTGTATTCTCACCATTATAGCAGGGTTCATTCCCTCACATCTGAACTATGACGTACAAGTATAATAACAGAATACCTGGTTTCTGTACTTGAAAATGATTTCTTCCCCAATCTATCCTGTAAGCAATACACTATATGCTCTAAAATTTTATTTTGATCCAGCAGTTCTCAGCTCACAAACTATCACTAACTTCCTATCCCTTACAGGATAAAATCTGAACTCCAAAGACCATTCCAAGCATTCTATAGATGTTCTACTACACACTCCCAAATGAAATCTCCACTCCAACTTTCATTTATGCGATACCACTGGTGTGAAATAATCAGATTCCTTTTCTCTGTCTTTCCAAATGGGACAGACATTAAAGACTCAGTTCAAATCACATTTCTTTATAAATCCTCCCTGAATCCTTTCATTTCGATATAAACCTTTTACCATCTTCTGAATCTCTGATAATTCCTTCCAGTGACCTATTTAACATATATTGCATGCTTTGGGAAAAGAGGCCTATTCTATTTTAAATGTATATAATGAATTTCCACATGCTTGGCAGAATTGTGCAGGAGAAGCATATCCACATCCAGGCTAAGTGTCTCTTCCTATAAGAATAAAGCACTGCCCCTTCCATACTGGAAGCAGTCCTATGTAATCCATCTGCCACCAGTCAGCTGGCTCATCTACCCATGCAAAGGTGCCATACTGGGGACTCAGGGCTGGTAAATGCTGCAGGAAAATTAGGTACTTGGCAATGGCTGTAGCCACTTACCTTGGCAGGAGGAAGTCCATCTTGCTGGGCCCATGCATAACCTCTATCCCTGCTATCATGGCCACTCTGTCCATGAGCCCATTGGACAATGACAGGAATCAGGAAAGAGACTGACTGGTATCCATAGAACAGGTCATCCAACCCATTTGCTTCATAACATTATCCATTACTGAGGTCACTCATTGGTGAACATTCACACGGGACACAAGCATTTCAAATATCTTCATATATTTACCCAATCTGAGTGGTCTCTTCACATACCTCTTCCTCAGACCTCCTTGTCACCAATTTTCCAATCATATTGTTTACGAGACCCTGACCATCCAGTCAAATGATTGGCTACAGCTCATGAATTGGTATAGACTCTACCTTCGGCTATTTCTCCTTCCAGGAAAAATAAACCACCAGGTGAACTGCTTGAAGGTAAGCCCACTGCGAGGATTTCTCTTCACCACTGTACTTCAGGGATGCCCCAGGATGGGGCTGTAGTTCTGCAGTCGTCCACTTTCAGGGGGTGCCTATACGTGGTGCAGAACCATCCCTAAACCAGGCCTGGATTTTCTCTTCCTAATTCAATTGGTCATAGTGAATTCCTTATGAGGTGAAAGGTGTAGGCCGGGAAAGAGAAGGCATTGTAGCAGGAGCTATGGGTATTTAAGCCACTTACGCAACTTACTTGTACCTTCAGAGCCTGCTTGAACCCTATTTCATGTATATCATCTCCATTTGATAATGGAGTATTGTTATATAAGCTCAAATATATAGCTTGATGAGTCAGCCAATACCCAGCGCAAGATAAGTAGCTCGGGTCACATGCTAACTTGATAGGTGAGCAAGTCTTATATGATAAATCCATTCTAACATTTCAATCTTCCTTTGAATAATAAGCCTTTGGATACCTTCCTCTGCTATATACCAAGGCAGTTAATCATTCTCTGAGCCTTTTTCCCAGACTTCCCCGAAAGGACCTACAGTGAGAGCTGCTACCATGGAACTAAGATCCCTAAATTCAATGGGAATAATGGAATCCCAGAGTGAGAGGGAAGAAGCAGAGACCCAACATCTCCAAAGACAAGGTGGGCGTGGTTACTCAAATAGAGCACAGGGTCAAAGCAGTAATCAGAATGGTGTGGCTCACAGAGACCTACGGGATTGGCTAGTAATAATAATGTCACTGAGACGAAGTGAGAGAGTAGCACAGACATATATATAGTACCAACTGTTAAATAGATAGCCAGTGGGAAGTTGTTGTATAACAAAGGGAGTCCAACTCGAGGATGGAAGACGCCTTAGAGGACTGGGATGGGGGGGGGGGACTCGAGGGAGGGTTGGGGGGGAGTCGAGGGAGGGAGGGAATATGGGGATATGTGTATAAAAACAGATGATTGAACTTGGTGTACCCCCCAAAAAAATAATAAATAAAAAAAATTCTTTTCCCATTTAGGTTGTTACATAATATTGAGCACAGGGAATTCTGCTCAATATTGTGTAACAACCCAAATGGGAAAAGAATTTGAAAAATAATAGATACACGTATATGTATAACTGAATCAGTTTGCTGTACACCTGAAACTAATACAACATTGTTAATCAACTATACTCCAATATAAAATAAAAAGTTAAAAAAAAATCCACAACATTCCAAGAAAACCAATGAGAATTGGGGAAGATGTACACAAATTTGCAAGGTATAGAGTTTGTATGAGCTGAAGAAAAAAGTAACCCTTATACCCCCCATGCCTCAAAAAAAGAAAGAAAGAAATCTACAGGCAGTCTACTAAATTCTTGCTTGTTTTACATAAGCAGTGCTCTAGGTCTGCTGAAGTCTAACTTGAATTACCAAAGAGTCATGACTCCTCAATCCAGTCCCAGACTTGGACCAGTTTACAACCCACAACTCCTTGAATGAAGGGGAGGCTGGGTCCTTTTGAGGAAGGACCCTATGACACTACCAAAAGGAGACCCGGGGCCAGGAAAAGCTGAGGTAGTTCGCACACAATATCCTCTACAGCAGGGGTCCCCAAACCCCTGGGCCATGGACCACTACTGGTCCCTGGCCAGTGAGGAACCAGGCTGCACAGCAGGAAGTGAGTGGCAGGCAAGCAAGCGAAGCTTCATCTGTATTTGCGGCGGCTCCCCATTGCTCACGCTACAATCTGAGCTCTGCCTCCTGTCAGCATTATGGTGAGTTGTGTAATTATTTCATTATAGAATACAATGTAACAATAATAGCAATAAAGTACACAATAAATGTAATGCATTTGAATCATCCTGAAACCATCCCCCCAGCCCCCCACCCCCAGTCCACGGAAAAATTGTCTTCCACGAAACTGGTCCCTGGTGACAAAAAGGTTGGGGACCGCTGGTCTACAGTGCTGAAACATTGACTCCATGATCTCTGCTTAATGAGCCACATCAAAAAATTCTGCCTGGTACAATTTTATATTCCTTCCACCATAGCTCTACGCCCTTAAGATCCATTCCCACATATATCCCCTAGATTTCACCTATATAAACTGGAAAAATCATGTAATTATTTTGGTGTAGAGTGAACTTCTTCACAGATCACATTTTGCCCTTCGCCCTTTCAGGCCTGCTGAGGCTTGAGTCTACTTACAGAGCTAGAAGCAAAGAGACATGACAGGTATAGACCCTGAGGAGAATCAGCAGTGCTTTGTAAGGCAACCACTTAAGCGGGGACTATGGCAGATTTTTCAGTCAAAGCAGGGCTAACCTCCTCAAGCAGACGTGGAGCAACTAGCCAATTCCATGAATCTCCTTAGTTTGACAAAAAAGTTCTAAGGCAGAGAACACATGGCTGCCCAGAATCTCACTTTCCACAGATATTTGACTAGGAGTATCCAATAACAATGCTCTTCATTTCTGTTCCCACATCTGCCATGGAGTACCAATACTCTCTTTACCACTAGAAATAGAATCATTCGTGTCCTGAGATCTAATCCGATCACAGAATCAATTCCAGAAAGCCCAGAACCAATTCAGAAAACATGAATACATTCAGAAAACTCACCTTTAGGGTTCTGTTCCTCTAAAATAACTTCTAGTGCCAAAATCTGCTTCAGTTACGATTCAACCAGAGAAGCAGAACCAGTAGGAATATATACGTATTGAGATTTACGAGGAATGGGCTTAAAGGATTGTTAGGAGCTAACTCAGCAAGTCTGAAGTCCATAGGAAAGATCACCAGGAAGGTCAGGCTGGAACTGTCAGGCAAGGACTGCTATCCACAGATGGAATTTCTTTATCAAGGAAGCCTCACTTCCACTTTTAAGGTCATCCAACTGATTGGATCAGGCCCACTCAGTTTATCTAGGACAGCCTCCCCTACTTAACTGTAATTGATTATTGACTTTAATCACACCTACAAAATACCTTCACAGCAACACTAGCTTAGAATTTATATTTAATTGACTAATGGGAGGGGGGCTGTAGCAAAATTGAGGGAGGAACTGAATAGAAAAAAAGGTTCAGAGATTGGTTTCTAGACATGCTAAGTTTGAGACGCCTATTAGAAACCCAAGTGAATATATTAAGCAGGTAGTTGGATATATATGTCTTGATTTAAAGGAACTGAAGAAATACTCTTGAGAGCCATCAGCTGTTTAAAACCATGAGACTGGATGAGATCACTGAGGGAGCGAGCCCTGGGGCATGTTATTGCTCACAGGTTTGAGACATGGATAATGAATCTACAAAGAAGACTGAGAAAGAAACCCCAGTTGAAGCAAATAAAGGAAAATGTAGCATCCTGGAGTCCAGTGAAGAAAGTATCCTAAGAAGGAATAAATGCTTAAATACATCCAAAACGGCAGACTGTTCAGATGAAACGAGGAATGATGTTTGGGTATTGAATTTAAAAATGTAAGTGCTATCTGGTGAAAAGAGCTCACGTTAAAGATGTGATGGGGTTAGTTCTGTTAGACTCGTGATAGGCAATCTCATCAAGGCTATGAATGTTAGGGCATTGGCAGTAGGCTGGGATGGGGGAGGCTAAGATCTGAGATGCCACTTCTGCTAATGGTCAGGTAGAGAGAGGGATAATCTTATCATGAAAACATGGAACTTGGGGACTCCTTTTGAACTCCAGTTGAAGCCTGTGGGCCAGGGAAAGCCAAGGTGATTTATACTTGATAGCCTCTAAAATGCTAAATGGCCTATATGTATTTCTAATAGAGAAATAACACTCAATTGAAATTGTTTTAATCATTATTCAGTGGAACTATTACTTTTAATAATTCCATACCCATCTTAAAAAAATTATAGAAATTCTTGGGTACTACTACACCAAACATCAATTATCATGTTGTAGAGTGCCTCTAAAATAATTTTCTTTTTTACTAAAAAAACCTAATAGCTCAGCAATAGAAATTCTGTATTTATTCTATATGTACTCACAAGTGAAAATAGTGCTGTGAACTTTGTTATTACCTAGCTTAATACAATGTTTCAAGATAACAAACCCATCCAGGGCCTGGCACACAGAATTGAATAGGAGTACAAGATAAAGGCAAATTGTGTGTGGGGGTGCATGTGTGTATGTGGGTGTGTGCGCTCACACGGTGCACTTTTTTCTTCCTTAGAATTAGGTGTTAATTCAAGCACAGATAATTCAAAGTATAAAAAGCCTTGAAATAATTTGGAGAAAAGATAAGATGTCCTGAATTTTCGCTAAGACTTTAGACTTGAATGTCTTCTAAGAATCATATTATTTTTTTATTTCAGGTTAAACTTCTTGCAAAATGAAACTGCCTATTCAACACAATTAAGAAAAGTAAACAAATCTGAGATGGCGCCAGAAAACTTATTTTGAGCTGAAAGGGTGATTTATATTCTACTTTGACTAGTGTATTGTTATCAGCTGAGCCAGGAAACGATCCATGTTTCCTAAGGGAGCCCTGGGTCTGCTGCCTCCCTGGCCTGAAATGACACCAGCAATGCCGTCACAGTCTCCAAAGACTAGAGACTCCAAAAATGAGACTGGTTTAGAGATTACTAAGGTTAGGAACCACAGAGTAAGAAATCTGTCACTTTCTCTCCTCATCTGCACACGAGGACATTTACACCCTCTTATGTGCACACGCACACACAGATACATGAATGGACCAGTCGACCTTCCCTACTAGCCTGTGAGGCACCGTGAACTGCCAAGCTGGTGTCCTCTTGCTCCTCATTTGGTTTCGATCTGATGACTAATCATTCTCTTCACCCCTCTGCATGCACCTTCAACTCCTCTGCCCCTCTCATTTCAACACAAATTCTTAGCAAAGCAACAACCTTGGCTAATCCCTGCCTACTCCCTAACCTCACCCATGAAGCTGAGTGAGGCTCTGGAAATGAGGCTGGGGAAGCACTCCACCGCACGTGCTGGTTTTGCTTTAATTCCATGACCGTGAACTTCAGCAGGGCACTCGATGCTGCCAAGTAATTACAGTTGGCCCTCCGTGTCTACGGGTTTCACAACCAACTGCAGACCAGAAAAAAAAAATACACACACATACACACACACACATATATATGTATATATACATATATATTTAATTTCAGAAGGTTCCATGTTAATAATTTTTTAATTTTATTAAAGTATAGTTGATATACAACCTGTGTTGCTTTCTGCTGTAAAGCAAAGTGACTCAGTTATTCATATATATATTTCTTTTTCATATTCTTTTCCATTATGGTTTATCTCAGGGTACTGAATCTAGTTCCCTGTGCTCTACAGCAGCACCTTGTTGCTAATTTATCCTAGATATAATAGTTTGCATCTGCTAGCCCCAACATTCCCACTCCATCCCTCCCCCACTACTCCACCCCTTGGCAACCACACATCTCTTCCCTAGGTGAATCTGTTTCTGCTTCGTAATTAAGTTCATTTGTGTCATATTTTAGATTCCACATACAAGTGATAGCATATGGTATTTGTCTTTCTCTTTTTGACTTAGTTCGCTTAGAATGATAATCTCTAGGTCCATCCATCCAGAAAGTTCCATAAAGCAAAACTTGAATTTGCTGCTGGGCACTGGCAATTATTTATATAGCATTTACATTGTATTTACAACTATTTGCATAGTATTTATATCGTATTAGGTATTATAAGTAATCTAGAGATGATTTAAAGTATACAGAAAGACGTGTAGGTTATGCGTAAATGCATAAGGGACTTGAGCTTGAGCATCTGTGGATTTTGACATCCATGGGAGTCCTGGAACCAACCCCCCGAAGATACCCAGGGACAACTGTACACTATTTTCCCCTAGTCCAATCACTTTCTCACTCTCCTGTGTAATACATTCTCCTCTTTCTTCTAACCCTCAACACGTCCTCTCTCAGCATCCTTCTCAGCTGATAACCTTGCTTCCCACTAGACTGGAAAAAAAGAAATCCATCAGAACAACACTTTCACATACTCCCACCACTACCTCTAAACACCTGCCAGCATCTGCACTCCCACAGGTTATCCCCCGACCCAACCCCGCAGATGAACCATCCATGCTCCTACTTAAAGTTGATGCCTCCACTTATGTACAAGCTCCCACTTACTTGCTCACTCACTCAAGGACATCTCTTCAGCAATTCTCCTGGTCTCTCCTTTATCATCAGATTTTCACAGTCTACTGGATCATTCCCATCCACATACAAACGTGCTCTAATTTCTCCTGTCTTAATTTTCTCTGTACCTCACAAGCTACTGAGCCACTTCCTAGCAACCCTTCAGGAAGCATTGAAGGATATCTCTTCAATATTTGAAGGGCAATGTCTATACTTGCCCTTCCAATAACTACTCTCCCTTTCACTCTTCAGCCCGGTCAATTTCAGTTTTCACCCCATCACTGCACTGAAAATGCTGAGTCAAATCCCCAGGGGCCTCCCCGTGCATCAGCAGCACTTGACACAGTCTCTCGTTCCCTCTTACTTGATGTACATTCTTCAGAAACGAGACCTGGCACGTACTAAGTGCTCCGTATGTGTTGCTCAATTAAGCTCACATGACAATAAGGAAAGAGCTTTCCTGCTCTTTCCCTCTCTCCCAGGAGATCGCTCCTTTCTCTGGACCATTTCTGTCCAGAGATGAAACTGCCCGTTTTATTCATGCATCCCACTTACCATGCTTTTATTATTTATCTGTCTGCCTTCTCCTCAGACGGTGAGCCCCTCCAGGACAGGACCTGCATCCCATTGCAACTTGGACCTCAACACAGGGCCTGGCTGGCACCCCTGTGCGTTCAATTAATCTTTGTGAAACCACAATTTTTAAGAAGCAATTTTTTTTCCTTTTAGAAACATGATAGGTACATAATAGAAAGTCGGCAAAATTCAAAAGAGTGGAGGAAAGGATGAAAAACCCATAACCCCATTTTCAAAAAGATCAGCATTTTGGTGTCTACCCTTCCAATTGTTTTTTCATGCAAATATTTGAATGTTTGCTTAAAAAAAAAGTTTTTGTTTAGTAAAATCATACATATACCCCCTTTTGTACCCTGATCCTTAGGCTTATTACAACCAGCACAAACGGGGAAGGTTTATACTTTTAAATGGATACATTGTATTTCATCAACTGAGTAAAACAGAAGGCTCCTCCACTGCTATGGCTGAATATTTGGATTATTTACAGTTTGTTTTAAAAGAACTTTTAAAGGGCTCCACTCAAGCTATTCAACATAGATAAGCACACTTCTTGACTACGATGGACTAAACTAGGGAGCTGCCAACTTCCAGTTAATAGATGGCACTCTCCCAGTCTCACCGGGAGAGAATATGGATTTAATTGCCAAATGAATGGAAGGAGGAGATGCCCCCTCCTTCAAACAAAAAGTTTTACTTTAAAACTATAGAGGCTGTTTTCATATAAAAACTTCCACATTTCTTTTAGTAAATTTCCATCTGCCATCCAAAAATATCTTATAATTGCAAAGGTGCAGGTTGCTTTACATATTAAGAAAATATGCTTCTTGGGACATTATTTGCCGTCTGCCAGGTCTTTCTGTGCCAGCAGGAGTAAGTGACTTGTGACCTTTACTTTTTGACCCAGGGGTCATATTCATAACAGATTCAGACTCTTGGGGTAGCTGTTAACTGAAGTTTCTGCAGAAATACTGCTGACAAACCCAGTGCCCGAGGCTGTTGCATCTGTGGGCCTGGGCAGGAAGGAGAGAGCTCAGTGGCATTTCTTTCTTCTTCTTTGCTACCCTTGGGTTCTTCTATCCTATTAATTCTGCAACTGGAAGTTCAATTCAAAGTGCAAATTCAATATTATATTGTGGTACTTTTGCTTATTTTAACATTCCTACAGAAACATTTAGTAAAAACTGAACATACAATTACATTTCTCTTAACCCTGCCAAAAATCATTGATCAAATTAGCTAATACAATAAAAATGTGAATTACTGGATTGAAAACAAACAAATCGGTTTCGTTCTAAATCACTGGAACGTGTACCATGAGTTAAACATGGAAAAAATTGTTCTGATCTCCTGGAAATGAGACATGCATACTACTTTATCCTCACTTTCAGGGTAACTGGTAAGAGCTGATAATCTAATTTATGCCTGGAGATGAAAGAAAGGTAATCCAAGTTTAAAAGACTTTTGACACAAAATTCAAAACAGCTACAAAACTGTAGGTGTTAGGCGATGAAGGTTGTACTCTTTCCAAATGTCTTATCCTTATTTTTCTTTGTATGTGATTATTTAATAGTAATAGCTACACTTAGTTAAAACTTTCTGTATGCCTAGCCCCATGATCACTACCTTAAAAACATCAGGTAATTAATTTTCCTAATAACACCTTGAGGTAGGCATTACCCATTCTACAGATCAAAACAATTAAGACAAAGAATTTAATCTGCCCCATGTTACAGTGAGTGAAATAAATTCATATTTTACAAGAAAAATTTAAACATAAAAATTCTTCTGTGCCCTTTGGCCTCCTCTCTTCCCCACTGTGCATTGTGTATCCGCCTTATGCATCGACCAGACCTCCCCCATCAGCAGGAATACCTGCTCAACCATAAAGAGCAACATTCTCCCAGTATCAACAAAACCACTCCTTAAAAGATAACATTCCTTCTTGATCTCATATGGGGTTACATGATTCACCATCATGACACTCAGATCTTGATTATGTAAACTGTCAATAATATGTCATTTGATGTACAGCCCTGTCTCAAGAAACTTATATAAACTGTGTCTTGACTTCCAATGGGTAGAACAGTTCTCAGAGCGTTCTGAGATGCTCTTCCTGGGTTATAGCCCTCAAATTTGTCTCAAATAAAATTTTCCATTTCTTTCTTAGATGGTCTGATTAATTTTTCATCAACAATAGGAGCCCAGGTAACGAGCCACAGTGCTCTGCTCCTTGCTTCTGAGTCCCTCCGTCTCTTGTTCTATCCTTATGTGCTTTTTCCCTGAACATGTATCTCTTCATAACATGTTGTAGCTTTTCCTTCCCTTTTATGCTTCCTTTTTTTCTTGTTCCTTAAACTGATCATAAAATAGAACAAAAATCTATCTTACTTGTAATTTTTATTTGTGTGAGTTTTATGTTTTATAGTCTAAGTTTAAGCATGTGACCGAAATGTTTTAGAATACTTTTAAGACTTGAAACAACACAGCTTCCACCTGACACTCTTAGGTGAGCCAGACAGGCTAGAGGGGATGGAGGAGGAAACCACCATTACCCTACATGCCATAATACTCTGGTCAAGTGTTTCCCTTGAGGACTAGGTCTTTGCTGTGGAAAACACTCTGGGATTATTTCAAAATAATTCATCTTTGCCTTCCCCTTCCCCTGCCAGAGCGACTAAGGGATCTCTCTCATATTCACCATGAGATCCTGCTGGGGTTCCTTGAGGTAAAGCGCACGAAAATGTGCCCCTTTCCAATACTGAGGCCCCAGAGGTTTCTCCCTATCACGTGAGTCCACGTTCAGCCTCCAGCAATTCCTCAGGAGTATCATTTATATGTTTCTATCAGTTTCTGTTTGGCAGCTTCTGCTCCAAGGAATCAGATCTCAGCTACGACTCTCTGGATTCATGGGTTTCTTTAGGATTTGGGGTGGTGGAGTGTTCTCTAATGGGTCCACAAAAGCGGTTGATTTTCAGTTTGTCCAGCTTTTTCTTGTAGGAAGGATGAGAGGAATGGCTTCTAGCTCCTTACGTGTTGGAACTAAAACCAAAGCCCTCCACTTAGATTTTTAAAAAGGGTCTTTAATTTTACTCAACTGAACTTTTTTCCAATTGAGATACTGATTAACAGAAGAAAAAATTATTTTTTATTCTTGCTCCATTTAGCTATTGTTTGAAATACGACTAATACTCAGAAATGTTTCACAAATAAATGAAGCTTCCAGAGAGCATAGCACCTAAGTCATCTGGAATCCATGAGCCATTAAATAATTTTCATATCTTTTATGGAGGAAATACATGTAAACAATCATTGCATTAAATCTCTCGTATTCTCATGGCTTTATATTCTTTGGCTGATAGAGGCATTTAGATTCATTTTATTGGAAACTACAATACTAGTCTCTCTTAAATAATCCCCAAAGCTATATATATATCCCTCCATCAACAATCCATTTTGGGGATATTTATTTTTTTCATTTCCAAGCTGACAAAAAATTTGAGAATCTGCTAATTTCCTGAATTTCCTTATAGACAATTTCTGTTTAAGAACACAGTTACTTAGGGAAACAGTAGTCCAGACTACATTCTGATCAACAATGATGACTTAACTGAAAAAGTAAAAGTTATGGGAATTTTATAGGAAAGTTGTTGTAAACTTGCCATGGTTTAAAGAAGGATGGAGAAGGCTTTGCAGAAATAGATGTTTATACGGAACTAGAGAAAAATAAATTGTAAAAGCTTTAGAGAATG
The DNA here is from genome assembly GCF_030028045.1 of Hippopotamus amphibius kiboko. Lineage (NCBI taxonomy): Eukaryota > Metazoa > Chordata > Mammalia > Artiodactyla > Hippopotamidae > Hippopotamus > Hippopotamus amphibius. The sequence continues at coordinate 9,796,798 of NC_080194.1, forward strand.
AGTGGGCTAGATTACATGGCACAGTATTCAAGAGGGGGTTGATGGCTTTATAGAATTGAGATACTCTAAGAAGACAAATGACCAGTTTAGAAAATGGTCACCAGAACTGTGAAAAGACCTGACTTCATTTTATGAAAGCATTTAAGGAACAGAGACAGCTTAGTCTAGAGAAGAGAAACTCAAGTAACAGAAGAGTCGTCTTCAACTATTAAGGCACTGAAAGATTGAGATGCACAAGAGAGCTTCAGCACACTTAGTATGACCCCAAGTGGTAGCAACAGTATCAATACTTAGAAGTTATGGGAAGATGTGAAGAACATCTTAATAATCATGAAAGTTCAAAGACGGAATGGGTTATCTCTAGATGTAATGAATGCCTATCAAGAGATATTAAAATCAAGGCAAATAATTATATGTTTAATTGCATTTTAAGTGACTTTAAATCCTTCCTGAAAAAGTAAGGCAAAGTACTGATAAATATAATTTTGTCTAATGAGTAGTACGTTGCCTAGAACATGGTAGGTGCTAAAATTACATTTGTTGAACCAATTCAATTAATAGACAGATGACCACTTGAGGAAGGGAAGCAAAGTTGCAGAGTGGATTGGAGCTTTGGAAGAATGGTTGGACTGATGAACTTCCAAGTCCCTCTGACTAAAAGATTCCATGATTGTGTTTATTTAGGTAAACAGTCTTTAAGTAATAAAGTTCAGTGGCTACGCTGTATTTTTGTATAAGACTTTTAGAGTTAACAAAACTCTTTTACAGGTATATCCTACTTTATCCCCATATTAGCTCTCTAAAGCACAGAAGGAGAGGCAGGTGAGGTCAGACCATTGAGTGTTTTGTCAATGTTACATCTGGTAAACAGCAGAGGCAAGATTCCAACCTGTGGTTCAAACGATATTCAACTTCCTCTTTATCAGGTAAAATAATTTCAGTTTCATCAGCCCTTCCTCAAGGGTCCTTGTTTTAAATCCATCCCACAGTTACCTTAAAGAGCATACTTAGCCAACTATGGAGAGTAGAAAGTATAATACTTTTCAGATTTTTCATTTCAGTTGTACTGATCATCTCAGCTGCACTGATTATTGATTTTGTCATGTGATTATATATTTTCCATGGACATGGTGCTCTGAATAATTAAAAGAGTTGGTAAAACTTGTCGAAAATGTGTATGTGTCTGATGGGGTTAGGCCTTTTACCTGCATTATCTGAGTTTATCCTCATACAGTCGTATGAGAAAGGTACCATTATTATCCTAATTTTACCACTGAAGCCAATAAAATAGAGGGTAATTTGCACAAAATTACACAATTAAATGTCAGAGCAGGGATTTCAACTCAGGCAGTGTGACCCTAGAAATTGTGCAAAAAACTTTTTCCCCCCAGGTTTATTGAGATATAATTGACATATTACATTGTGTGAGCTTAAGGTGTACAACACGTTGATTTGATAAACTTACATATCGCAAAATGATTACCACCATAGCTTTAGCTAATACCTGCGTCACATCACATAATTACTATTTCTTTTTTTGTGGTGAGAACATTGAAGATCTACTTTCTTAGCAACTTCCAAGTATATAATATGGTATTATTAACTTTAATCACTATGCTGTACATTGGATTCCCAGAACTTATTCATCTTAAGTTTGTACTGTTTCACCAACATCTAGAAACTGTGCTCTTAAACCCTACATTATTTTAAGCTGCTGTGACAATCTCTCCCAAATCTCCCATCAAATAAGTCACTGATTAACTGAAACACTAAGTCTCCAGGTCTTAAGTGTGGGCCTAGTGTAATTACCGCACATGTACTGGACAGGATATGGACAGTAGAATCACTGTCTGGTTCTATTTCTCGCTGCTTCAATTTTGATTTCTTTTCCCTAGCTTTTCAAAACATGGAACAGACAACAAACATTGCAAAAGTAACATGCAAATTCAATCTGCCTAGTTCATTTAGGTATTGGGTATTATCCCGTGAGCCCTTCTGGGTCTTGGAACCAACTCTAGTTAATGGAGGCAGTGTCACTGGCATATTATCACATCATATATATTAGAACAGCAACGAGTAACATGGGGAAAATAGCAGGTGTCCAATAACATCTCGGAAAACGTAGCTTTCTGATGTTCCATTGCACCTGAACTAAAGAAATCCTTCTAAAGTTAAAAATTCTAGAAGGAAAATATTGTCTGCATGTATCCTCTAATGAAAACAGTGCTGACACTATTTTACCTTGCCTTAAAGAGCGTCCTCCCTCCCAATATGTATTTCTAGGTAATGGCCTTGCCAGAGGTCTTTGAAGAAAGCATATGAGCTTATAAATGCAAAATAAAGTTATACACTAAAATTTTAGCTGCTGTTATTTCTGGCTTGTGAAATTGTGTTTTTTATTTTCTTCTTAATACTCCTCTGTATGTTTTAAGTTTGTTAGTGATTCTACATTACTCTTGTAGTCACATATACAAATTTTTTTAAAACAAGAAAGTGCTTACCCTAACCATGCATTGAATTGTGCAAACCTGTAAAAGAAGAATATTCAAGACTAAAAATGGTAGAATAAAATACATAATGAGAGCACAGCATGGATTTAGGCGCTACTAGGATCTAAAGATAAAAAGAAGAAGGCATCGTAGAGTACGTCTCTACTCTACATAGTCTCTATTCTGAAAAAAACAAGCCTAATAATTCTCATTCAATTTTCCTCCTACCATTTCATCCATTGCTATTAATATCACACCATTCGCTAATTTGCCAATCTCTAAGCTACAATCATTTCTGGTATTTCTTTCAACACTTTCCACAAGTGCAATCAGGGATCATATTCTACCTTTATAATTGTCCAAATACTCCTTCTCTACTTTATTCCTAGTTCCCTAGTACCCCATTAATTATGGCTGCAATTTTCTAGTCATAGAATATTTTAACTAAAAAATAACTAAGGTAATTTTAAATATCCATTCTAATATCTTTCTGGGAAAAGTAGAACTCACCAAAATTAATCTTCTTGACTCCAACTAATAAGTGAAAATACCACACCTTGAACAATTTCTCGTGACTCCAGATTTAGTGGTCTCTTTACCACACTGTAATATTTAGTATATAGAATAATTATAGATTATTTACAGTTTTGCTGTGTTATGCTCGTAAGATACTATTTTTTCAAAGCATACCCTATGTTTTTCTGCTTTTATCGTTTCCTCAGGCTGTTCAATTGGAATATCTTTAGTCACATTATCTTCAATTGTACAGATATGACTCAACCTTCAAGATTCAGACTAAATAACACCTCATCCTTGGAGCTGCCATTGATTTTTTTCCTAGCTGGAAATAAGTTATTTTCTGAACTTTCATAACAATTTCCCTTACCTATTTTACAGCACTTTTAAGATCCTACCTGGTTCAAGGTATTTTTGTATCTCTTCTATCAGTATTCTTTTATGTGTTTTGATGCTAGATCTGTATCTTACTAACCTTATATCTTCCAAGGTCCCTCATAAAAGGAGAAGCATTATAAAGCCAGATAGTTCTGTTTTAAAGCTTAAAACAAGTGTGAACCACTTAGTTTAAGGGTCCTACAGTTTAAAATAATTGTCAGAAACATCTTTATCCTGATTATTCTCAGTTAGGTGAAATAAATGCCAAACAAACACTTGGAGACATATGACAAAAGTGAGGAAATCAAAAGAGAAAGAGAGGTGCCAAGGATGAGTAGGGGTGGCTTGTTAACACTGACTGTCACTCAGTAATACCTGAGTCACACCTTCTCTGAAATTCCACAGGCAACACACCAGCCTTTATTCTCTCCTGCTGTGACTGACAATTCTTCAGATTCTCCAGCTTCCATCCATACACATGAATCCAAATATGACTCCTGCTGCTGCTCCTTGTCCTATAGCTTAAAGCATCACTGATTATAACTTAGGGTCACCCGGGCACTATTGCAGGGCTCCTCGGGAACAAATTCCACAAGTGACAGATGTTAGCTATAGTCTGCACCTTTCAGGGATGGAAATAGACCTGTGAGGTCACCACTGCAGCAGCACATACACTAATTTTACAGGACAGTTCCCCCCGCCCCACTCCCCCGCCTTGAAATAAGCAAGTGGGAGAATATTTTTTATTTCAGAGAAATTACACAGAGAAGATTTTATGTAACAGACGGAGAACTCAGCTCAAGTTATTCTTATCAAAACCTCCAATGGAATCTACCTATATAAACACCAGGAGAGCTGAAGAGTATCCGCTGGAAACCCGGAGAGCTATCACATGCAAAACTCTGAAAATGTGCTGGACTTGTTACAGGGAAGTTCAGTAGGAATGAAAATTCTGAATATATTCTTCACATGCTATTTATCTATGCTAAAAATAGATTTTAACATAAGTATCTAGATTGCAGCAAGTATCTAGATGGAGAGAGAAAGTCTAATACAGGCTGCATGAATCTGCCATTTTGGTGAAATGGGAAGTACTGACAGTGCTCAGACTTGGTTGTTCCCTAGGGATTATATTTATAATCTACCACCTACCTACCATGCAGATTCCATGAAGAATCTATCCAAGGGTCTGGCATGGGCTCTCGAAGCCCCTTTAAGGAGCCATAAAGGATAAGGTGTTTCTTTTCTCTCCACACATCTTCTCATTGAGATTTGTTCACAGATGAGTTCAAGAAATGACAAAGCAGAATTATTTAACTATAAAATTTCTTCCAAATAAAATATGTTCTAAACATGTGGGGGTAGAAAAACCCTAATTCTTTGTATAGAAGGTTTTGCAGTTCAAGATAGTCCTCTGATTTGAAATGTATGTGAAAAAACAACTCCAAAATCTAAATTGGCCTTCCCTTCCCATGCCAGGATGAATGTAGTCTTTGGCAAGGAAGAAATTTTAAGTTTGGATTTCATCTTTTTCTGTTAATCACAATGCCCCTTCCATCTCTTAGTTTTCATCCTAGCAGACAACTTTGCTACTGGAAGTTTCTGTGGGCAGCTGGAAGTAGGAACCTAGAGAAGCAGGCTCCAGAGTATCTTAGTGAGCAAACTCTGATTGCTCCACAAAAGTCAGGCTCAGTAACAGGAAATGAAAATCCAGCTTTGTGGCAAGATGACACTGAAGGTGCTGAAGATTTTAAAGCTTGTGGGATAATTTAATTTAAAATGGTAATGAAAAATCTACAAACAAATTCTGGAGAGGACGTGGAGAAAAGGGAACCCTCTTGCACTGTTGGTGGGAATGGAAATTGATACAATCACTACAGATAACAGTATGGAGGTTCCTTAAAAAACTAAAAATAGAAATACCATATGACCCAGCAACCCCACTACTGGGCATATACCCAGAGAAAACCATAATTCAAAAAGACACATGCTATTTGTCATTAAGGAAATAAAGTTTTGTTGAACTATAAAAAAAAAAGACACATGCACCCCAACGTTTATTGCAGCACTATTTACAATAGCCAGGACATGGAAGCAACCTAAATGTCCATCAACAGAGGAATGGATAAAGACGATGTGGTACATATATATATATAATGGAATATTACTCAACCATTAAAATGAACAAAATTGAGTCATTTGTGGAGACATGGATGGACCTAGAGAGTGTCACACAGAGTGATGTAAGTCAGAAAGAAAAAAACAAATATTGTATACTAATGCATATATGTGGAATCTAAAAAGAATGGTATAGATGATCTTATCTGCAAAGCAGAAGTAGAGACACAGATGTAGAGAACAATTGTATGTATATCAAGGGGGAGAGGGGGTGAGGTGAATTGGGAGATGGAGATTGACATATATGTACTATTGATACTATGTATAAAATACATAACTAATGAGAACCTACTGTATAGCACAGGGAACTCTACTCAGTGCTCTGCAGTGACCTAAATGGGAAGGAAATCCAAAAAAGAGGGGATAGAATCTGTTGTACAGAGTGAAGTAAGCCAGAAAGAGAAAAACAAATATCATATGCTAACGCATATATATGAAATCTAAAAAAAGGTACTGATGAACACAGTGGCAAGAGAATAAAGACGCAGATGTAGAGAACAGACTTGGAGACACGGGGAGTGGGGGGAAGGGAGGGCACATAGTGATTCAGAACTTAGTGTGGACACCCTATCAGCATCATGTGTTATAGCCCAGAACTCCTGGGCTCAAGAAATCCTCCTGCCTCAACCTCTCAGGTAGCTGGAACTACCAGCAGCTACCACCTAGAAAAGGAAAAATTACGGAAAAAGTACCAAAATCAATGATTCCAAGGGATGGGATGGGATGGAAGAAAGAATGAATAGGCAGATCAAAGAGGATTTTTAGGGCAGTGAGAATACTCTTGTATGATGCTGTAATGATGGATAAATGTCATTATACACTTGCCCAAATCCATAGAATGAACGTGCAGCTCCAAGAGTGGACCCTCATGTAAACAACGGAATTTAGGTGATAATAATGTGTCCGTGTAGGTTCACTGCAGAGGGAAGTGTTGATAATGGGGGAGGCTATACATGTGCCTGGGGAGGAGCTTATGGGAAATAGCTATTCTTCTCTCAATTTTGCTGTGAACCTGAAACTGTTCTAAAAACAAAATAGTTTTAAAAACTCAAAGATTAGGGACTTCCCTGTTGGCGCAGTAGTTAAGAATCTGTCTGCCAATGCAAGGGACACAGGTTAGATCCCTGATCTCGGGAGATCCTACGTGCCTTGGAGCAACTAAGCCCATGCACCATAACTACTGAATCCATGTGCCACAACTACTGAAGCCTGCAAGCCTAGAGCCCATGCTCTGCAACAAGAGAGGCCACCGCAATGAGAAGCCCCCACACCACAATGAAGGGTAGCCCCCGCTAACCACAACTAGAGAAAGCCCACGCACAGCAACAAAGACCCACTGTAGCAAAAAAAAAAAAAAAAAAGTCAAAGATTAAAAATCATTATAGTGCCAAACTAGTGCAAAGATACTAAATTTTATTATACAATGCTAGAAATATGTTTTTATGTCTAAATATATGTAATTATTAGATATATACATAATGGATCTTTAAAACCTATAACTCAATTTGTGCTTAATATTTTTGAAGAAAACATTAAATATTAAAAAAAAGGTGATATTACTTCACATTCATTGCATTGGGAAAAAAAATAAGTCTGTTGACACCAATGCTGACTAAGATGATGGAAGGCAAGAACTCATATGTTTCTAATGGGGGAATAATTTTAGAAAGTAAGTTGGAAATAGCTAGTGAACTTGAAGTATATAAGGTGTGACTCAGCACTTCTCCTTCTACAAATTTACCCTAAGGAAACATTCACACATTTTCAGAAGGAGATATGTACAGAAAAGATCATCACAGAGCTGTTTGTAATTGTTAAAAAAAAAGTGAATGGCCACACAACCCCTCTGAGCAAAATCAAATACCTTAGTAATCAAGAAGGAGAAAATAAAATCATGGGTAGGCCAATAACAATGTCTGATGCAAAATGTGCTCATAAAATTATAAATTTGTGTGTTCAAAATTGTATATAAATTATATCATTCTGAATGTATCTTTTGAAACATGCTTTGCCACTCAACATTATGTTTTTAAGATTTCTCTATGTTTATCCATGGAAATGTAGCTCATTTATTTTCACTGTTGATGATATTCCACAAAGCCATTACAACAAATTTTGACTTCTATTCGAGGAGTTAGCATTCTGTACCTTTAAAATCATAGAATTAGAAAAGAATAATGATGATAATAAAATAACCACAATAATCACTGCCATTTATTAAGCCTTCACTACATGCCTGGCATTATGCTAACCGTCCTACACCATTTCATTTAATCCTCGGGACCCCCCTACACAGTATTATCAATCTCATTTCACAGATGACAGTACGAATCCTGCAGGGATAGGACACTTGACAAAGGTCACACATTAACACCTTAAAGAGACAGAACTTAAATATAGTCCTGGTTCCAGAACCTGCACTGGTAACTAACAAACCATCCCAGGAGTGCATTTCCCTTCTTGACAGCAAGATATTTTCACATAAGCTTTTAAGTTATTTTTAAAGACCTCCAGGAAACTGCAATCTCAAAGATAAACAAAATCTATATTTTAAACCAGTCATGATTTTTATACTGTGACGATTCATTAACTCCCCTCTCCTAGTTATTCTTCTCAGCATATTTGAGATAATCCGTTATGCTGAGCAGGCAACTTTTGCACTTTCTCTTTTTATCTCACCCCTGGCAAGCATTTTATAGAGAGAAGTTTGATTAAAAACACATCTATATGCTGACCATTAATTCTGTAAAAGACTGCATGTTAAGAATCTCAGCTGGCAAAGCAAAGGATCCGCCACCATCAGGGATGGCTGCTGATGGAAGAAGAGGTCTTTGGAGCTTGGCTCTCTTCCTGAAGCCTCTGTCATAACTCCTGTTTCCTGCTTTCTTTCTATTAAACTGAACAGCCTTGGGATTGTATCCGGTTTCAAATGACTCCCTCCATTCAAAGATGTTAACTACTATCAGCCGTGCTAAACTCCAACACCCTGTGACTCTCTGCACTTGGTGGATGGAACCAGGGTAATATTCAGTTTCAAGCTAAACTAATCAGATTCTGGCTCCTCTGAATTCAGAAATTCTAAAGAGAAGAGAGTCAGAGACTGATAGATGTTAGTAGCTGAGTCACTTTAAACAATCTAGTTGAAACAAATTAGGAAGAAAGGCCTCTCAAATTCATACTGTTGAGGTATAGGATCCAATCTGGTTTTGGTCCTTTCTGAGACACTGGGTCAATTTTTCCCTATACGTATTTAATCTAAGTGAAACAATCCCTAATCCTTCCTTTCTATCCTTCACCTATCTATCTTCAAAAGCACTAGACAATGACTAAAAACATTTTGATATACATTATCTTGACTGATCCTTACAACAAGTCAAGGAGGTTGGAACACTGGATGGGTTATACAGATTATATAGATGAGTAACCTGAGGTTGGAGAGGTCCCCCTTTCACAGAGGGGAAGCAGGAATCTGGTTAAAAATTCACTGCGGAAAATCTGCAGACAGGATGTTGGCTATTCTTACAAAGAATCAAGCTTAACACTTCCTGTTCTGCTAGCAATGCTATAGCAAAGATTTATGTTTCTTTGGGTCCACTGAAAATTCTTCTACTAAATATCGAGAGACCTGGCTTTAATAATAGGCACTTAGTAATTATCAGATTTTATTATCATTACATAATCTTCTCTCTATTCTCTTTGTATCAAAGTGAAACCTCACGCTTCCTTCCAACCCCTGTCTGCCAAGGCTTGTATTTAGCTTTCATGACTGTGCTTGGAAAAACATGTTGGATACAGGAGAGAGAATGGCTCTCCCTATTACCACTTACTACCTTCCAGACTCCTTCAGTCCTACAGTTGAGAAGGGATAGCTGGGTCAATAGGAATCAGTTCTCTAATAAGAGTTTCCAGATATCCAGTAGAATCTAAATGTCAAAAGAGCAACATTTTTTTCTTCTTTTCCATCCAATGCTCTACTCCCAGTCCCTAGAATATTACCTGACACATAATAGGAGTCAATAAATAGTCACCGACTCAATAAGTGAATTCTATGTATTGCTGAACTGAGCAAAAGCAGAACAAAACTTGCAAGGAGGTCAGGATTAGAATACGCATTTGTTACTAAATATTTCTGTTGTCCTAAGCAAGTAATTGAACCTCACTGAGCTCTGATATCAAAATGGAAAAAAAGGCCATCTAATTAACAGGAACATTGTGTGTGTTAAATAAAATATGGGGATGTGCCTACTGTACAGTGTGTGTTCAACTGTGTTGAATGAATGGATAGATGAATACACAAATAAATGGTTTATTATTTATCTCAGTTTAATCACTCAGAACCAAAATTTTATTTCATAATGATAGAGATGTAAAATAGAAATTATGACCTTAATTGCAAACTTCTATGGGCCAGAGCTAATTACATATTTCTCCCTTCACAATGTCTCACTGGCTATCCCAATAAAACTCAAAGTCCTTAGACCTGGTTCTTATAGTACCTGAGACCCTACACTGAGTTGCACCCAACTACTCCCAGGTACCAAAATGCATACTATGCTGTCTCATGTTTCTCTGCTTAAAATACCTTCTGCACACCTCTTCCTCAAGCATCTACTTTTTAAAGACTAAGCCTGTGTGTCACCTCCTCCAGGAAGCCTTCTCAGATTGTTCCTTCTAGCCTAGACTATGTATCTTCTTTCCTGTACATATAGTGTCCCTATCTCCATCATTATATTTGCTAACTATAATGGGAAAGGGAGAGAGGGAGAGGGAGACAGAGGGAGAGAGGAGGAGGAGAGAGAGAGCTATTTACTCTTAGAATATTACAACAAAATCAAACATTATATTTTTTTCCTTTTCTCTCCAATGAGACTGAGTTCATTGAGCCCAAAGACTATACATTATTCAACCTTGAATTCGAAGGACTTACTATCTATCCAAAAAATGGTAGATAGGCGCTATGTAAAATTTACTGAAAGGAGAAAAAAATGAAACATTTCTATTTAACAAACAAAATTGTATAGGCCAAGTGATGGACTACATGCTAGATATACAGAAATGAACAATGCAGATATATGCCCCTTAATCTCATGGAGGACATAAATAATAAACAGAAGCTGAATGTGATGGTTTGCTTGAAAGGGGAGGGACAGGGTACTATGGCAACGACTAACCAAGGAAATTTACTTAATCTGTGGAAGTGATTCTCCAATATCATAGCTCAAAACAACTGCCAGTGACATTTGCTCAAAATGTAGATGCCTGGACCCTACCTTCTTACTCTGGAGAGAAGCCCTGAAAGCTAAATTTGAATACACACAATACAGATGATCTGAAAAACACACTTGAAAAAACTCTAACATGGGGCCAGAGTTTCCTCGCCAAGGAAGGTAATTTTAATTTGAGATTTGAATGGTGAGTGTGATTTAGCCAAGCTGGTAAGGATAAGCAATGAACTAGGAGTTTCTGGCAGAGGAAAGACAGGAGAAATAATCATAATGTCCCTAATAAGAAGCTCAGATGATAAGTGAGGGGCTAGAAGAGAATGAATAGGTCATATGAAAGGTCTGAGAGGCGGTGTTAAAAATATAGAAGATTAACCTAAAGGCAATAGAAAATCATAGAAAGGCTTGAAACATGATAGCCTCTCTGTGACTCAGCTACTTCATTTGTAATTACACCACCATCGTAGATTCTTTGTAAGAATTACATGGGAGCAATGCCTGGCACAGAGTAAGTATTTAATAAATGTTACATATTATCATGATGATGCTGTTTACATTTGGATCAATTAAAAAATCTCAGATAAAGGTGAGGATGGGGTTCAAATTAAATGAAATGCTGAATAAATTATATGGCTAAACAACTTAGTGAGTCTGGAGAAAGTAGGGGCATAGGACAGTAGTGCGAATGCCAAGAAAATAAGCATCATTTAAAGAAACAGAAGATCTCATAGGATAAGCAGAAGTTTCTCAGGCCACGAATTCTTGAGAGCAAGACACAGGACCAGAAATGATTTACTACTAAAACTGGCACGGTAGGCATTTTTTAATTAGTAGAATTAGGAGAGTACTTAAAGCTGGCTTTGTGAGAAGAGTTTAATTACTGTCTTCGAAACTACAACCCATAAGTCAGTAAGAGGCAGCTCAGCAAGAATGTGGCTCTAAGTCTAAGCCTAATTCTCGGTTAGGTTGAGTTCAACCATTACAATGCTGGCTGATCCTTGAATATGTCCTGTGATTTCTCATCATCACTTTTCCTCAGATGAATCCCAGAAGAATGCACCTTAAGATCGCTGGCTACTTGCATCTCCCCACTTGTCATCCCATCTTCCTGTCTTCCAAGTGCTCAGTTTATACGCCAAGTGAGCAAAATCAGCTCCAAGGGAGCCGCCTCCAGCCTTTGGCAGCTCCTCACTGAAAGCATCTTAAAACGCTCCCTTCCAGGTGGCAGCCAGAGAGTCTTAGCTTGGAGAAAGCTGGCCTATTGGCATGACTTTTGTGCATCAGAAAAAAAAAAAAAAAATGGGTGATACATTCCATGTTTCCTCTCTTCAGTTATATCAATGGTTATTACCATGGCTATTATCTGGAGGGGTTTGGTTTGGTTGTGTCTTTTGTTTTAAGATGACAATATTCCAACCATAAGAGAATCCAGAGATTCCAGATAAGAATGAGAGTATAGAGGTTCTTATTTCATAATTATGGAGTCTGGGCCAAGATCTATTTTTGAAAGTTGGCCAGATGTTTGCTAATATCCAGCCAGGGTTACAACCACTGAATTATGTAAAGTTTGCTTAAGGCTGTCTTGGTTGCAAGTGCCGAAATGCACTCAAAGCGGGAAATCGACGCAGAGGTTCTCAAAGTGCTCAAACAGGTGCTCAAGCAGGTGACATTAATGAGTAAGGCAGATATCCTCTGGGGGCTCTATAGAAAGCTGGGGAGTGTGAAAAGCCAGGCAGTGCAAGACCCACCCAGAAGGGTCAGCGCTTACTCAGCTACAGCCAATTGTTAGGATGTGGAAATGCTTGCCCAGGGTTGTCAGATCTTATTTTTCAAGAGCAACTAAAACTCTGGAATTTTGTGTTATGTAAAAATCTCGGCATGTAAATGTTAAGAAAGAATTTTTTAAATGTCTCACGGGATTTATACTGTAACGTAACACTTAACAAAGTCCTGATTCCAAAGCGACTCTGATAGGCCCCCTCGCATCAGGCATCCAGCCTTGGTCTTGTTGATTATGACCAATGGGTAATGTCTCTTAATAAATGGCTACCACTCCTCTTGGGGACCAAATGGGCAAGCAGTTTGCAGACAAATAGGAGAGGAGCTAAATTACTCAAGTGTTCCTATTATAAACAGTCCGAAAAGACGGAACGTTGAGACTAGTCTGGTGTCTTTCCTAAGCCAGAAAGCTAGAGCTCAGTGAATGAAAGGGACAGAAAGGGAGACTGTGACTCATTAGAGTTCCCCACAAATAGAGTAGGCGTCCTCAGAAGGGGCTGAGTTTTCCGTCACTATAGCATTCAAACAGCGGTTGAAGGATCACCTAACGGAGGTGTCCTCATATGTGCCCATCCGATGAGCAGTACTGTCCCTCTCACTCCAATATTCTATGAATATATATCCCCTCTGCCTGATCAGACTATGAACATTCCTGACTCCCAGTCTTGTGGAATTGAATGTCTGCTACGAGAAGGTACAGGTGAATTTTTTCAATCACAAGAGACTTACAGTAGAGGTAATCATAAGTAAAGAAGCCTGTAGGAATATCTTCCAATAAACACAGGAGAAAACTTGCTTTCAGTATAAGAGGCTTCCCATTTTATCATGTGTTAATGTTTCCTTAACACTTCCTTTTAAATCCTGGCAATTGCTATCACCGGAGGAGATTATGAATCTCTTTAACAGAGAATCCTTGTCTCCATCCAGGCCTTTCTACAGGATGCATGAGAAAAAGGAAGGGTCACCCCTGTCCAGTCTGCCAGATTATACATCAGGATGGAAAGGGGCTCTCTTTGCAGAGAAAAAGATAACCAAGAGCTCTTTGCAACAGAAAGAATAATTTCCTGACTCCATGAGGATTAAGCTGGTTGCAAAGTTTCCAGAAGAGATGCAGCCGACCAAATATGTCTGGAGCTCCGAGAATAACATCATAATTAAATTTATAATAGTGCTAATGATTGACTGCCTTCACACATTATCTTATTGAACATGTGCCCCAGACCTTGAGGGTAAGCATTATCACCCCTAGTCTATACTCGAGTAAAAGGAAGCTTAGAGAGACCCTAAGGTAAGAGTGGTTTGAGATCAGAGACCTGGGTTTGTGTCCTGATTCTCCCAGTTAATAGCTACATGATATGATATGATATATGATCTGATATAGTTTGATACATGATATGATATTTCTTAACCTCTCTAATCCTTAGACCCTCATTAGTAAGAAGGTAATAATGGTTTTGACTGAAAAGGAATTCTGTGAGCAGTGAATTAAGTAAGATTATCTTGGCACAAAGAAAACTCTTGATAAATATTAGCTGCGGCCGTAACTGCCAGTAAATGGCAAAACAAACTCTTAACTGATGCCCAAATCAATTGTCTTGGCTATTAGTCTCCTTCACTATGGTTTCAGACTCTGTCAGAATAACTTCCCTACAGGGAAATATGCCGCTTGTGTTATTGGTTTGATCTGAATCGCTTCAACTTAATCAGTGGACCACATAGCTCTATCTTTGGGACTGATTATTTCTATTTATCTAGAGGACTTTGATACAAGTCTTGGCCACTGACTCATAAATGGTTTGATCTCATCTCTGCCCTACATGTACCTCCCAGGTATATCAGGTGTCTCTCACCATCATGATGCTGTGCAACACAACCACAAAAGATCTGTCTACAATCATAAATATTGTTTATGCCCACAAGGCTATGAGTTAGCTGCATGTTTCTGCTGTTATGGGCCAAAGCTGTCTGGATCGCCCATGAGTCTGGTCAGCTGGCATATCGTCTGGGGCCTGGCTAATCTAGAATGGCTTTACCTGGAATGTCTCTTCTCCAGATGGACTCTAATCATTAAAAGGGCAGCCCGGGCTTGACTTCATGCAGAGCCAGGGATGCAAAAAAGAACCTCTTGAGACCTAAGTTCAGGCCTGAAACATTAATTTCACCTGCATTCTATTGACCAAATAAGTCATCAGGCCAGACAAATTTTGGGGAGTGGGCAACTAGGTTCTATCCTTTGATGAGAGTGTCTGTTGAGTCACATTGCAAAAGACATTACAGGAATGGTGCCACTTAGGAAATCCACTACCCTGCTCCATCAGTGCTTGGGGTTGTCATTTAAGCGGCCAGACCTTTCTCCCAAATGGGAAGAGAAGGCAGTGAATCTATAATGGCTTGGTAGGAGATACTGGAAATATTTTCCATCATGAATTTCAAAATCATATATGCAACGGATTTTTTTTATACTCCTGTTTCAAAGGTATTTGCTCTTCTGAAAGAAATATCAAGTTATACTTTGATAGTCAGTACCAGGAAAACTAGTGAGTACCAAATATCACTACAAGGATCACCTTTAATATGGGGAGAATGGGAGAGGGTCATAATGGCTTTGGGCCTTTTAAAATTCTACCAGTGGGACTTCCCTGGTGGCGCAGTGGTTAGAAATCCACCTGCCAATGCAGGGGACATGGGTTTGAGCCTGGTCCGCGAAGATCCCACATGCCTCGGAGCAACTAAGCCCATGTGCCACAACTACTGAGCCTGAACTCTAGAGCCCACAAGCCACAACTACTGAGCCCACATGCCACAACTACTGAAGCCCACGTGCCTGGAGCCTGTGCTCCACAACAAGAGAAGCCACTGCAATGAGAGGCCCGCACACCACGACAAAGAGTAGCCCCTGCTCACCACAACTAGAGAAAGCCCTCACAAAGCAACAAAGACCCAATGCAGCCAAAAATAAATAAATAAATAAATAAATATAATTTATATATAAAAAAATTTTATCAGTAATGAGGAATTTTCCCTTGAAGCAAGAAGATCAATATTTCCATTAATTTGGGAGCTTCCTTCTCATTCAATTTCTTAGTCACCTGGTCCAGGAAGAATCAGAATGCCATTGGCCTATGATTTCTAGGAACAATTAATACAAATCTATCGGTTTAGGATTATTTGGGGTCAAACACCAATCTCATGCCAACATACTCAACATAAAATAACTCTGTTATATATCAATCCAAAACTTGAAATAAATTCGTTATGAAAATTTAGTAGCTTAAACTTTGACTCTGAAATATGGTGTCCACATGAAAATTCTCTAATTTCTCAGTTTCCCAGGCTAAAAATTCATAAAACACACAATCTTAGCTGTAGAACAAAATCTGCCTTTAATTTACTAGGGGACATCAGAAATTATTCAACTCTTCTTAAAGGCTTTTTTTACACCAGTACAAAGTTCAGTTCTATTTAGCAAGTACAGTATTAATAATACAGCTTAATAAAGGCTGTGTAGAAAAAGATGTACTATCTACCCCTAAGAAATCAAAAGTCCCAAAGATTTTATTTTCTCATAATTTATCACAGCTACTCTTCTATCTCTGTCTCCATTAATTCATATCCTAGCTGTCTTTCACTGGAGAATGACGAGATACCCCTGTTTTTTCTGCCTCCAGTCATGCCTCTTTACCATCCATCCTCCATACTGCTGATGGAGTGATCTTAGAAAACACAAATCTCACGTAGAAAACAACGATAGCCTCCTATTGCCCACAGATTATGTCCAAGCTTCTCTCTATATTGAACAAAGCCTTCCACAATTTACCCCCGTCCGATCTTATTCTTAGTTCACCTGACTCCCATCCCATTTCCCAATCCACAGATTTCTTTATTCAAAATGACTTGTCCTTCCCAGACCAACACATAAAGAAAATGTGGTGTATATATATATATACACACACAATGGAATATTAGCCATAAAAAGGAACAAAATTGGGTCATTTGCAGAGGCATGGATGGACCTAGAGACTGTCCTACAGAGTGAAGTAAGCCAGAAAGAGAAAAACAAATATCATATATTAACACATATATGTGGAATCTAGAAAAATGGTACAGATGAACCAGTTTGCAAGGCAGAAATAGAGACACAGATGTAGAGAAAAAATGTATGGACACCAAGGAGGGGAAGGACGGGTGGGGTGAATCAGGAGATTGGGATTGACATATATACACTAATACGCATAAAACAGATAACTAATGAGAACCTGCTGTAGAGCACAGGGAACTCCACTTCGCTGTACAGTAGAAACTAACACAATAGTGTAAAACAACTATACCCCAATAAAAAAAATTTAAAAACAAAAAAACTATTTGTCCTTCCTTGAACGCATGTCTGCACCAGAGCTTTTCTTATGTTTAAAACCCTCTGCCTGGAATTCCTCTCCCTGTTATCACTCCCCTTCCTCCTTACTTCTGTCCATTCTCTACCACCTAATAACTCAAAACACCTCCTTGTGTCTCCCTAGAGGCTCGCCTTTTAGGTCTCTCTTCTTCCCAGGTCCTCCTTTGTATACCCAACGTGTTCTGTTCACATTCCTATCACAACATTTATATCTGGCTGTGCTTCTTCCCTTGCCCTAGTCAATTGTAAGTAGGATTTCATTCATTCTTACATCCTGTGTTTCATTCATTCCAGGATATGGAATACGTACCCTAGGAATGTTTCTTCAATTAATGCATGTGTAAATGAGTGAATAAATGAATACATGTTGTGACAATGAGACTTGTAAGGATATTGTCTTAAATATGTTGCACGTGTCCTGTATATTAAGTATCAAATAGGTTGTTCGGACAGTAAGATGGGGAAGGTTTCAGATGAAGGGAAGGAGGCTCTGGGTTAGGTAAAGGATATACGACTTGAATTAGGTCTTGAAAAGTAAATAGGCATTCATATATAGGAAGAGAACTGGGAAGAAAACTCAGGTAGAAGAGAAAGAGTAAGAGAAAACAGGGGGAGGGGTGAAAATGCCAGCCTTCTACCTGTGGACTTCCTGTGGGACGCCAGTGACACATAAATGGGAAAAGTTCAAGTGAGGTTTTGTATATTGAGCTTCTGTAAATTGAAAATTATATACACATATATATTCATATATATGAATAAGCCACCCCATACTCTATTTTGGTTTAATTTTACTACTTTGTTCCTTGCTACATGCTGTATCTCTTTCATACTGGCTGGCATTAAGAACCAAGAAGGCCTCCAGATTACAGCCTTTGGAATTTAATGAGAAAGGAAGAAATTGATAACATTATTCCATTCTCCTTAAGCTCCTTTACTTCTAGGGGATTAACGTGGAGGGAGGCCATTTGGTATTCCTCTTGGATTGTTAGCCACCAAATGAGATATCAGGCTGCTAATGGCTTTTACACTCTCCCTCAGATAGCCTGTACATCTCTGACCTTTCAAAGTTTGGCAACATAAGATGTTTTTTCTTTCCCTCAGGGTTAGTGAAACTCTCAAAGACAAGTAAGAGAAAGGGAAAGTCAAATGTTTGCCTAAAAAAAGAAGCCGATCACAAAAGATCATGGATGGATCGGAATAGGACAAATCTATCTCAACTACTGGAAAAGCAAGTATTTTCTCAAATGACTGCAAGTCCATTTTATAATTTGCAAAGCCGTGGAAACATGATCTATGTATCACTTGGTAGCTATCTATTAATGAATGATGTATTTCAGTAAAACATGGAATGCAAGGACTGAGAAAATGGAGGGTTTTGAGTAATAACATCTTCTGATTACTGTTTCACTCAGGGCAATCAAAGTCTTTCTTTTCAATCATTTTGAAAAGTACTGTAAACTTCATTAGTATATAAAACAAATAACTCATTCACTGAATGAGTACTATTTTTTAATTTCTAAAGAAAATAGAATAACTTTTTATTTTGGTTGATGAGTTGGGATTTTATTAGTATATTTGGGGATGATGTTCTGAAGAATAGATACCATTCTCCGTAATTACACACATATAGCAAATAAAGAGATGGAAGCTTACAGAGTCTTCCTGATTTGGAGGGAGGCAGGGGGAACCACAAAACTGTGTGCTTAAAACTACAACTACCACTAAATCCGTGACATCATTTAGAGCCAAACCCATATATTGAAGATTTGGGTTGGATGAATTTTGAGGTACTTGAGATTGAACTGAATTAAGAGAAAGGTAGGAGGGGAACATGATAGGTCCTGCAACCTGCCAAGTAAACATCAGTGTCCTTCCAGTGTGGCTCCCATAAAAAGCACAACTAAAAGTGAACAGGAACTCTCTAGGGCTATCTTTCAGAAGGAAATATAACCAGTCATCTAAATGGTAATGTTCACTAATATTTAAACAGAAATTTGATTTTCTTTTGATACAGTCTTAAACCACTTAGGAATGCAGGTAACTGCAGTAACACAGAGCCATCCACTTTGGAATGTTTATATGGGAAAGTTCATTTTCTCCTTCAGATGAGACTTTTCTACGTTAAGTGTATGGGTCTGAGATTCACAGGATGCTGAGGCAGAAATAAGGACTCTAACTCAGATGTTTGCTTCTTAAATTCTCATAAGAGATTAGAATCGGGAACAACTAAATCAAGTTATATACGTATCTGTGGAAGACTGTATCTACCCAAAATGGCTCCAATAACATCTCCCATCCCACAGCCTCTTCTTACAATGTGACCTTGACACTCAACGTCTAGTGGCAGGGTCTAGAGCCCCTCCCCTTGAAACTAAGCAAACTTTTGCAGCTGCCTCTTAGGTCCCAGCCAACAGCCCAAACCACCTGAGTAAAGATATCTCTGGATGATTCCAGATCCCAGCCTTTGAGCCACTCCCAGTCTCTGAGTCATCCCAACTGAATCCTAAGACTTCACGGAAGAAAGACAATCTGTCATCACTGTACCCTGTTTAAATTCCTGACCCATAGATTCTGTGGCCATTAACAAAACGGCTGGTTCCCCTGTTAAATTGGGGGTGTTTTTTTTAATTCAGCTATTGATAACTAATAACCAGAATAACTTCAAATCTTAATCTCACTCTTTCATTTACTCCTTTTATAATTATGTATTGAATAACTACCACAGACCAGGTATGGTGCTAGACATTGGAGATGAAGGAGCTCAAAAAGACAGAGGTGATGCATGCTGTTATCAAGGTTACATGCTAATTGGGGGGAGACAGATACAAACAAGATAATTATAGGCTGGATATGGGCAATTAAGGAAATAAACAGTCTGAGGAATTAGAGAATAATGTCATAGTAGGTGGGATACTTGGATAGAGGTCTTTGAGAAGGTAGTATTTCAGCTGGGACCTTGAATCTGTTTTAGGCTAGGCCTTGTTTTACACGTATGGAATATGTGGCCCATAGTAGGTGGGAACAAGGACAGGATACAGGTCTCCAGTTCCTGTTTAAATGTTTTCTTCTGGTCCAGCCTCTTCTAGAGAAGGGAACACTAATCTATAAAGAGATCTTTGTTTTTTCATGAAAGAAAATATGGAAGCATCCAGTCCATTCAAATTATTTTCTTTGTGGCAAGGCTTCCAAAACTATTTGGGAAGGGGAATAGTAGGAATGATAGTTCACCTTTACTGAGTAATAATTCAGCTCCAAGCATTGTGATAGATAGCTTCTATTGCTCAATGACAGTACTTCAAAGAAATATTGCAAATGTGAGTTATTGGAGACAAAAGCACAGCCATGCTGAAGGAAGGGTCTGCAAAATGAAGGAAAATCTGAAAGATCTGCATAGAGAACCAACAGAAACCATTACAATCCACCTCTTCCAACACTCAAGTGGGTTTTCTTCAAGATGGTAGTGGGCCATAGTTTCTAGGGAAAAACTGAGCATAGGAGAGTGAGTGATATGAACTACAGTCTCCTCTGCTGCATTTAATTCTGAGGCTTTAATGGACATCCAGCATCTTCCTCTTCTACATCCATTTGGGATTCTCCCCATTCTTGACTAACCCTTGTGCTGGTCTGGCTTGTTTGACCTGTGGAATAACCCAGATATTCATCCCTGAGGGGTGGGAGCCCCTGACTGCTATGCATTTATCAGGATGTGGTTGCAACGGTAACTCATTCAGGGATAAAACTGGGCAGGAGGAATGAGGAATGAAAGATACTTCGGTTCAATGTTTTCAAACTATTACCCTCATTATACTATTAAATTCCTAGCAATGAAGTGAAGTTGGGCAAAAATTCAGAAGTATTCCTGTTTGCCTCTACAACTTTCATTATTAAGCTTCTATAACGTTACCATACATTGTCATATGTAAGGGGATAAGAACTGTTCTGCTTATTGCCCAAGGGGAAGATACAGGGAACAGGCTTCAGCTCAATAAGCAGTAAGTCCTGTCTAAAAGTCAGAGCTTTATAAATCTTGAAATAAATTGACACAAGAAGATATGAATTCTTTATTGCCTTCTATTAATGCATCTCGGGAGAAATCATTGGGAGGAAACCCCCTTAAAGGACTTCTAACCCATGAGTCCAAGATTTTAAAAATTACTACTTCATTTAACTTCATGTGCAAAATCAGAAAAAGCTAGATAGATGGAAGCAAAATAAATGTGACATTTCTATCTGGGGCCCCAAACCAGAAAAACAACAACCAAAAAAAACCCCAGCAACAATGAAAAATGAAAACAAAAACAAAATAACATGAGGAACTGATCAGAAAATGGAGTTAAGGAAAAAGAGATTTAAGCTTGTTAAATTTCTGATTCGGGTGTCTTTCTTTTACTAACCCAGAAACCTTGACACCTAGTGTAATAGGACATTATATAAGATAATCAAGTACATAAGGATCATAAGCTATAAGATAACTAACTTTAAAAATAATATTAAAGAACCAGCAAATATCTACTTTAAAGAATAGTTTTGTATGAAGCACTGGGTTTTGTATGAAGCCACAAACATCCCCTAAACACTCTGTCGAAGGTTTGATTGGCCCCGTACAAACACTTCTCATTGAATAGAGTGAAACATGAGTTCCTAGAAAACGGAAAAGACACCAAGGTGCATGGCAGAAATGGACTGGAAGACAAAAATAAAGTACAAACACTGCCACTCTGTAGTTATTTGAACTTACACTAACATCTGACCTCTCGGGATTTAGACAATACAATCTCCAGCTTCTCCGCGCAAACTTTAATGTTCTGTGCTTCAAAGTACAGCTTCAGATCAGTCCTGTGATATAATGTAGTTCCGGAAATCTACATCTGAGCTGTCAGTTCATGAAAAGAACATATATAATTATAAAATGAACAGTCTTAAGTTTCTAGGCTACCTCATTCTGGAGAATTCTGCCCTACTTTTAGCATAGAAGGAGAAATTTCATAAGAATTCTTATGCTTTAAATTTTTTTACAGTTCTGTCATCATAACAAGCATGCATTTTACTCATGCCTATAGAACCCTCACTTATTCTAGCATGTGAGGAAATTCCAATTGTTCTAATTGTTGGGAAATCATAGTAATTCCCTCTACTTATTTTGTCCTCCTCAATTCCTTAAACTCTTTTTTTGTAAATATACAAAGTAGAAAAGACCACATTTGATAGTACTCCAATCTACATCAAGCTCAAATCTTCTTAGTACAAAAAGACTTGGTCAGTTTTTGAATACAGGCAAACAGGTTAATGACCATTCAGATTCACCAGCCGCCAGGTACAAAAGAAAAACAAGGTACTTCCTAATGTTTTGACTTTTAGGATATTGTCTCTGGGATTAGTGTATACACTCTACCCTTTATTATCTTCAACTGGCTAACTCCTGCTTATTGCAAAGATTTCAGCTTCGATATCAATTCTTGCAGGAAGTCAAGGCACCCGTTGTTTAACCCAGTGGTTCTCAAATGGGTGCAGTTTTGCTCCTCCCCCACACGTGGCAGTGCCTACAGGCATTTTTGGTTGTCACAACCTGGGGGAAGCTTGCTACCGGCATCTAGTGGGTAGAAGCCAGGGATGCTAGTAAACATCTTACAATGCACAGGAGAGCTCCCACAACAAAGAATTGTCTGTCTGAAATGTCAGTGGGGCAGATATTAAGAAACTCCAATTTAAGCTGTCATAGCATGTGTCACACTGTACTGTATTTGCAGGGTTTATGCACCTGAGAACAAGAGCATGCCTTCATTTCCACCGCATGTTCCTTGCGTACCTGGGACTCACTAGGCAGATGGTAAAAACAAAATGATTGGCTGGCTGAATTAATAAAGGAAATTACTAATAACATACAAAGACTCAAGAATAAGACCATAGCATATTTATTGTTAATATTTTTTTCGATTGCCTAGTTAAAATGTTTATGGTTTACAAAGCACTTTAAAACCATGATCCAACAACTCAGCTAGCCAAGTAGAGCATAAATTATTAACTCCATTTTTTACAAAGAAGCCACCAATTCTCAGAGAAGTTAAGAGGCTTGCAAAAGTAAATGACAGATAATCTAGCACTGGAGGTATCTTAAAAAGGCCTTATTGATTTGTAACAAAATTTTAAGCACTTAGAAATAATCAGTTGGTTGCAGGGTGGATGTTACACTGTCCCTTTTATATTGCCAAACAAAAGTTGTAGCTTTGGGCCACCAGAACCCAATAAACACTCAACTTCAGCTAACAAAAGCAGCCAAGTGCCGCTGACTCTTAGAAGGGTTGACCTAATAAAAGAGTGCAATAATGGGATAATGTGTCACTTAGCAATTCCCTTATAGGTAGCACAAAGGCACCAGCGACACATCCTAGGGAATGATGAAAGTAAACTGCTCCTTGTTAAATCTCGAATCAGCCAGATTGCCTGCATGTTTAGAACACAGAATATGTAGAAGGTAGTTTTCCAAAGGAAACTACCTGGATTTGAAACTCTGCTCTGCATACTTATTTGCTGTATTTCTTTAGGCAAATATCTTAATATCAATGGATATGCCTCAGTTTCCTCAACTGTAAAGTGAGGATTATAATAATAATCACTTCATAGAAGAGTTGAGGGGGTGGAATGTGTTCATACACATGAGGCACTTGGTGCCTGAAATGAAGCGTGTCCGGTAAGTTTTACCTGTCTATCTACATACCTATCCATCTATCCATCCAGCCATCATCTATCCATCCATCTAATTTGATGCAAGTGCTATCTCGTTGAAGTTTACCATAGAGTAAAAGACCCCATACTCTGAGGGAATTTCTCTATGGGTGTGACATCCATCAATCCATCTGTCTGCCTATCGATATCATTGATCAGTCTTATCTATCTATCTACCTATCTAATCTATCATTCATCATTTCTGTACGCTTTCCCACCTAAAGAATTTTCCCTGGAGATAAATAAGCCACATCAACATGCTATGTGTCTCATACACACCAAATGTCTAAGTGAAAACGTACATAACTACGCTGACTCGTGTAGTGAACACATGCATTTCTTGGTTGCCCAGCATTCTATTCTACTTAACTTCTTTGGTAACAAAGCAATTTCTTTGAGGGGAAATCGTCTTACTCGAGAATGCTATGAGAATCTTTCATATTTCAATTTATTTTTGTAACTTTTTTACAAAGCAAACTATTACTTTGGCAGAAAAAAAGATCAATGTTACTCATACTCAAATAATGTAAAGAGTCTTTTTAAAAGAAATTGCCATTGACTCCTTGTCTAGCCTTGACCCATATTATTATGTTAATTACCGTGTTGTGTAAATGTATAGAAACATAAAATAAAGCTAGGCATTAAGTCATTAGGCTAAATAAACTGAATGTAAAACTAAAAATGGGATAACATTTTATTTTAATGACGGTGAAAAATTGGTAGTGTTGGGTTTAGTAGCAGGTGGCAAAAAAGTGAGCTGCGCCACCCAGAGTTCCCTTCAAGGAAGGATGTGCTGACCAGCTGTGAGGACTGCAGGCTTCCGCTGTCACCTTCTTCAAGGTCTGCCTCAGCTGCAGCCTCCTGGCCCAAGGTCCGGCCTTTCCTGGAGCAGCCTGCATCTGGCAACTGGGCAAGGTGGGGGTATAAAGGTTGATGGGGGGACAGCTCTGACAAGCAACGCTCACCCCAGAGCTCCCTGCCAGGTTGGCTGAGGTACTATTGGTCTGCATCAGAGTTTAACTCCTTCATTCTGCCCAGACCTGTCCCTCTGTTCCTTTCTTCTACAGATACCGATCTCAAATCACGTCTTAAAAATGCCAAGCTCTCTGCTTCCAGAGAATTTGATCGACAACCCAATAAAAAGAAAAGAGCCTGTGCTTCTACAGTTTTAGTCTGATAACAACAAACAGCACAAGACAGTATTACCAGCCTCAGGCCTGTGCTTGTCCATCTTCAACTGGGGCCACGAATGAGGGCACCTTGTGTGTTTAAGAACACAGTTCTTTATTTCCATTACTCAGCAAGCTATACAGCTATACCTAGGAATTAGAAGCTCCAGCAGCTCATCTTCCCATTATGCAGAACAGAAAATCTTTAATGAAATACCCTACAAAAGAAGAGTCCGGGCAACTGAAAACTCTGTAAAGCATAAACAACTATGGGCTGACAATATTGCACTGAACAGGCAGTCATGTCAATGAGGCGTTGGACCAGCTACCAATTATTTCATAAAACATTGCACACAACATGGACGATAATTCTGAAACACACCTCACAGGATAATTATTTAAGGCTGTTCAAAACATGTTTACTCCAAATTGGCATTTATTTCTTTAACAATGATGATACATTCAGAAGGAGTTTGCAAAACCTGGCATAAATAGATAGGCTGAAAGACACTGTGCCATGTACCAGAGTCCAATGGTCAAAAGCTTTTAAGAGAGTAAACGCAAATTAAAAAAAAAATTCTTTTCTTTTGCTAAACAAGCCATTTCTCCTATTTAATCATCTCTTCAATTTACTGACTCATCAAA
The DNA here is from genome assembly GCF_030028045.1 of Hippopotamus amphibius kiboko. NCBI lineage: Eukaryota > Metazoa > Chordata > Mammalia > Artiodactyla > Hippopotamidae > Hippopotamus > Hippopotamus amphibius. The sequence goes on from NC_080194.1 coordinate 9,822,290, forward strand.
TACTTAGGTGTCATCTACTTTATATCTTGAGCTGCTGGGATTAAAAGAACGAATCCTGTGGTCAATCCTGAGAAGCGTACCCCCTGCTAGAGCCTGACGTGATTGACATGCATTTCAAGGCAGGCATGAAGAGTTGCCCCTGTCTCTCTCCCCAACTCATCCCCTACCCACTTCCCTTTTCTCCAGCCATCCTGAACTGTTTTCTTTTCCTCAACTCTCCAAATCCATCGCTAGTAGAGGCCATTTGCCCCTGCTGTCTTCTCTTTCTACACCTGCACTCTCCAGTAGGGTAGCCCCTAGCCACGCGTGGTGAGTGAGTACCTGAAATGTGGTTACTCTAAATTGAAATGTGTTAAGTGTGAAATAAGCACTTGATTTTGAAGACTTTGTACGAAAGAATAATGTAAAATGCACCACGAATAATTTGTGAAGATAGTTATGTGATGAAATAATATTTTGGAAATATTGGGTTCTATAAAATACACTATTAAAATTAACTTTATGTTTCTTTTTTTAATGTGCCTACTAGAAAAATTAAAATTACTTATGTAGCTCACACTATATTTCTATAGGACAGCTCTGGTCTAGAACATTCTGACATGTTCATGCTTTCTTCTTGGCATTCTGGTGTCAGCTCATTGCTTTCGCCTCCAAGAGGTTTTTCCTGACCACCATTCTAAAGAAGACATACCACCCTCACATACTCAGTCACTCTCACATTACCCCATTTAATCTTATTTTAGTAAAAACTTATATAACATGAAATCTACCCCAACAAAGTTTTAAGCATATAGTACCATGTTGTTACCATATGCAGATTTTTATACAGTAAATCTCCAGAACTTTATCTTACATGACTGAAACTCTGTATCCATTCAACAATTGCTCATTTCTCCCTACCCCCAAACTTCGGCAACCAACATTCGACTCTCTGCTTCTATGGGTGTGACTTAGTTACCTCACATTAGTGGAATCATGCAGTATTTGCCTTTCTGTGACTGGCTTGTTTCACTCAGCATAATATCCTCAAGGTTCATCCATGCCATAGCACGACAGGATTTCCTTCTTTTTTAAAGCTGAATAACATTCTTTTGTATGTATATACCACATTTTCTTATCCATTCATTCATCAATGGAACTTAGTTTATTTACACATCTTGACTATTGTGAATAACACTACAGTAAACAGCCACTACAGAAAACATTGTAAAGCAGCTCCAAGAAGTTAAAACTAGAACTACCACATGATTCAGCAATCCCACTTCAAGGTATTTATACAAAAGAGTGGAGATCAGGATCTTAAAAAGATACACACTCCTGTGTCCATTTAGTTTCCTTTTTAGCACTCGTTACTATCTGAAATTACCCTATTGACTTGTTTATTTACTTTTTTAATCATCTCTATTAGAATACAAGCCCCATGACAGCAAAACACTAATATATCGTTATCACTCAATCTACAGCTCTAATACAATGTCTCCACTTAGTAAGTGTTCAATAAATAATTATTGAACAAGTGAATGAAGAGGCAACACACACCTAGGTAACAGAGCAGCCAAGTCTGCCTGGGAAGTCAGAAGAGGGGGCACTTGAGCTTTAGGGTATTTGGTTAGGTTCTCTAGAAAGAGTAGTTTCAACCCATCCTTCTATCTAGCCAACCAACTTTTTATCCATCTTTCCACCATTGACTCATTTACTCAACAGACATTTTCTTTACCAATTCTATGTTGCAGGCAGTGTGCTAATGCAGAGAAACACAATAGTGAATACAATTAAACCAGGGTCCTAACATTACGTAGCTTACAATCTAGAAAGAAGACCAAATAGCGTGAATATTTATTTAATTACATTAATTATAGTTTTATTACAATTACTTATAGTTTTGCTAAGTTCTAGGGAGGGCAATTTGTCTAGGGGCTCAGAAGAGGTTTATATAGGTGAGCAATATTTATGCTAAGACCTGAAGGATAGATAGGAGTTCGCATGAGCAGAGCCCTAGAGAGACAAGGCAGAATGGGAAGTTCAGAGAAATCCAAGTAATTCAGTTCTTCTGGGGCATAAAGTATGTATGTGAGACAGACAGATTGGCCAGTAGAAATGCATAATTTTATAGAAACTATATTTATGCTAAATACATATATATTGATGTAGAATGAATAATTCAGCAATAGTTCTAAATTTTGAAGGCAATGACACATAGCACCTTAAATGGAAATTTAATCACCTTTTAAATCTGATTAAATAATCAAAATTTATTTCTATAAAATTTGCAAAATATCACTAAAAGGAACTTAAAATTATCCCTGATATTACTTTCTAAAGATAAGCACCATTAATATTTTGGTTTACCTGCCCTGAGTGTTTTTTCTATATGTACATATACATATTTTTTTTACAAAAAAGGTAAAGTGTAACAATTCTTATGTTCTTATAGGTACCTTTAAAAGAATAGTAGACCAAGACTCCAGAAGTAACTAATACTTATTTTCCTAGAAACATAAATAAAGACATTTTAGAATCTGTTTTTAAGTACCAAACTCTTCCCTAAAATTTAGAAAGTAAAATCAGTAGTTTTTACAACATTCCCTCAAAACCGGTAGTATCACAGGAAGTCTTTGATTTAAAACCAAGGGAAAATGTCGTTCCTTCTCTCAAATATATGGCCAGACACCTATTAGAATATTAGGAAGTCTTACTGTAAATAATTAAACATAAGCTGCCAATGCCCCTAGTAAAATACATGAACCAAATATATTTATGGGATGCAGTACCTAAGCTGATTATCATGTGCTTATTCCCTTACCTAATCAAGACTGGTTTGTAATTCAGAACAAATGTCACAATCTTTAGAGCAAAGAAAAATTAATGAGCACAAATAGTCTATAACTCTAACTTAAAAAAATTAAACCAGGCCAATCAAAGTATTTTCAGTCAAATCATAAACCCCTAAAAAATGAACACTTGGGATCCAAAATAAGGCTCTCAATAATTTTCTATATTTTTCTATATTTTATCCCACCCAAATGGGCAAAGATACAGTCTGTGACCCCCAACTTTTTTTCCGTGTTGACTATAGTATTTCTCATTGTGGCCATTAAATGGATTAATAGCCCCCATTTTTCACCCATCCTGTATTCAAGCACTTTCCCATACGACTTTGCAATGCTCTCCTACTTTGAGTGAGATGTTCTGCCCCATCCCTTGACTCTGACTCAGCCATGTCAACAAGCAAATGTGAATCAAACAGGGGCTTGGAAAAATGCTTGCATGTTTTAGTTTCTTCTGTTGCTTCTCTGTGATTGCCACGAACACGTGCTTGAGGTAGCTTGCTTCAGTCATGAATAGTTCCAACCATCCAAGCCAAAACTATCCTAGATCAGCCAATAGCCCATTGATGCCAGGTGGGCAAGTAAACCCAGCCCAGACTCAAAGAATGGCCAAGACATGTAACCTCCAGACATGTAAGCAAAATAAATGGTTCGGGGAGATCATGGAAAACACATCATTATTAAGGTAATAGAGGACTGACACAGCAGCCACTCTCTAAAATAACAAATATCTTCATTAGTAGCATTATTTTCACTTCTGAGAAGAAGTCAGAGTGTATTGGAAAAGGCAATAAATAACTATGACTTTTCCTTCTTTCTTTCTAATCAAATTTTCTTCAAAGAAACAACTCAGTTGTGGATTATAATCAATCTATGGTAAACCTTTTCTAATGGTTATCATTCATAGTATTTTGACAGTTTCTAAATTTCCATGATAAGTGTATAAGAAGAGAGAAAGAGTTAATTATTCCTATCAGAAGGATAAAGTTACTTTTAGAAGCTGCTGCTCTTCTAAGTTAATTTTCTTTAAAATTAAGAGCAACATTCTGGTCATCAATTTGAAGTTAGGATTTCAAATACATGCAACGAAGACAAGCTTAGAATACATTTTTTAACAAATTCAAAGACATTCTCAAAAGTATTATACCACTACTTACACCATTAAAATCTGTGGGGACAGTGAAGAATCTAAGTAGAATCAACATTATGAGGGCTCTAACAAGATGAATTTTATCAGGAGTAAATGTCATATTTTGTGCTTAGGACTAATGAATCACTTGTACTCGTAAGTATGGTATGGGAGAGATGTAACTTAGCATACCAATTATACTGAAAACTCAATTATAGTTAATAACACAAAAAGCATGAGGGAATAAATGTGATTAACTGGAATTGAAGTTCCAACATTGCTGGGAAAAGGAAAAATTACTAATTTATATTTGACTATGTAAGATGCATGTTCTAATATAGCCACTAAGTATAAGTTAAAGAATTTATAACTAATATGCTAATAAAGGGAAAATATGGAATTAAATACATCTGATTAGTCCACAAGGAGACAAGAATGGAAAGAAAAAACATAGTGGGAAAGAAATAGAAAACAAGTATTAAATATTAACATAAAAACCCAAATATGTTAATGACTGCATTACACATAAGAAAACAAAATTCTCTAGTTAAAAGGCAAAGACTGGCAGACTGGATTAAAAAAAAATGATTTGCAAAATCACACCCTAAATATATGGACATAGAAAAGAATTAGGGTAGATGAAGATACACCAGACAACTCCACCCAGAAAATAGCTCATGCAGCAAAAGTAATACCAAACAAAGTGGATTATAAGGCAAGAATCATTTCTAGATATAAAGGCAACGGGTTGGAGGGAGGGAAAAGATGTTCACAATGGCAAAATAATCAATCCACCATGAAGATATACTGGCAAAAATATACGCAGCAAATAGCAGAATTCAAATTCAAAATACACAAATGAAAACTGAGTGAAATAAAAGGACATATATAATAGAGAAAATTAACAAAGCCAACTATGGTTCTATGTAAAACCTAGTAAAAATGATTAACTGTTAACAAGACAAATGAAAAAGCATAAATTATTAATATCAGGAATGAAAAGAAGGTCATTGCTTCAGATCTACACAAACCAAAAAGAAAATTAAAACATATAATAAACAACCTTATTAAGATATCCATATAGTTTGTACATTTCCCCTCATATTTTACTTCAACAAAAAGTTTACTTTCAAGAATGCAAGAAAATATTTAATTTGTTATGATGCTCAAACAGCACATTTCTTCCCTACTAAACCCTTGATTTCTCAAAGGCAGGTAGAGTACATTATTTTTTATTACTATCTACAAGAAGGCAGGGAAAATATATCCTTATTTTTAAAAATTCTACTCTCTACATTTGTAGATGACATGAAGTAATTTTACAAGGGCATTTTTCACAGAATTAGAAAAAAAATGTTCCTAAAATTTGTATGGAACCACAAAAGATCCCAAATAGCCAAAGCAATCTTGAAAAACAAAGCTAGAGGCATCACACATCCTGCTTTCAAATTATATCACAATTTTATAGTAATCAAAATCTCATGGTATTGGCATAAAAAACAGACACATAGATCAATGGAACAGAACAGAAAGCCCAGAAATGAAACCATGCATATATAGTCAATTAATTTATGACAAAGGAGCCAAGAATATACAATGGGGAAGGAATAGTGTCTCAACAGATGAAGTTGGAAAAGCTGGACAGCCACAGGCAAAAGAATGAAACTGAACCCCTTCTAACACCACACAGAAAAATCAACTCAAAATAGATTATGAACTGAAATATAAGACCTCAAACCACAGAACTCCTAAAAGAAAACAGGGAGTAAGTTCCTTCATGTCGGTCTTGGCAATAATTTGCTGAATGGACACCAAAGCAAAGGCAACAAAAGAAAAAAATCAACAAGTGGAGCTACACATCAAACTACAACAAGTTTCTGTATAGCACAAGAAACCATCGACAAAATGAAAAGACAATGGGAAAACAAAACAGTAAGGGAGAAAATATTTGCTAATCATAAATCTAAGGGTTTAATATCCAAAATATACATAAAGAAGTCATACAACTTAGTAACAAAAATTAAACAATCCAATTTTTAAAATGAGCAAAGGAACTGAATAGACATTTTTCCAAAGATGACATACAAATGATCAACAGGTGCATGAAAATGTGCTCAGCATCACTAATCATCAGGGAAATGGGAACCAAAGCCATGATGTCACCTCACACCTGTTAAGATGGCTATTATCAAAAAGATAAGAGATTAGTGTTTGTGAGGATGTGGACAGAAGGTAACACTTGTGCACTGTTGGTGAGAATGTAAATTGGTGCAGCCACTATGGAAAACAGTATGGAGGTCCTTCAAAAAATTAAACACAGAACTACCATATGATCCAGCAGCTCCAATTTGGGGAATTCATCTAAAGAAAACAAAATCACTTTCTTGAAAAGATATCTCTACCCACCCACCCCCCCGCCCCGTGTTTATTGCAGCATTATTCACAATAGTGAAGGCATGGAGACAATCTGATGTCCACTGACAAATGGATAAATAAAATGTGATATGAAAATATTTTTATACATATATATATAGCACATACATGATATATCACATGCATACATATACGCAGTGAAATAGTATTCCACATAAAAATGAAGGAAACCCTGCCATTTGCAATAACAGGGATGGACCTTGAGGATATCATGCCAAGTGAAATAAGTCAGACAGAGAAAGACAAACACGGTATGATCTGACTTATTTGTTGAATCTTAAAAAATCAAACTTATAGGCTACAGAGAATAGACTGGTCTTTACCACAGGCAGGGAGTAGGCAATAGGTGAAATTGATAAAGGTGGTCAAAAAGTACAGACTTCCAGTTATAAGATAAATAAATCTTAGGGATGTAACATACAGTATGGTGACTACAGTTAACAATACTCTACTGTATAATTAAATGTTGGTAAGAGAGTAGATCTTAAAAGTTCTCAACACAAGAAATTATAACTATGTATGGTGATGGATGGTAACTAAACTTACTGTGCTAATCATTTCTCAATATGTACATATATCAAATCATTACGTTGTACACCTAAAACTAATACAATGTTATATGTCAATTAGATCTCAATGTGAAGAATAAATATAAAAAACACTTGAAAAATTCTAACTAGATAAAGACTAAATGTCAACTTTTCTCAATATGCATAACATAGAATGCACACTTATTTTAGCTCTATAAATTCTTATTCATTCAGATTCCAGTTAAGCTCACTCACATGGGAAGTCTCCGTAAGCAAAGCAGTATGAATCAGAAAGTAGTCACTGGATAATCAGTGGCTAGAAGAAAACTGAACTGCAGAGAGAGAAGTCAAGACTTAAAACATAATGTTGCAAAAATATTCTTTCGGTTGATTACAATTTTCAACATATGTTCAACAAACATTTATTTCAAATGAGAATAATGTACATCGTTTCACTCATCACTGAATCCCGTCTCTATCATAGCCCATGGTACAGCACTTGTATTCAACAAATAGTTCTTAAATAATAAATGTCTTGTTTTGTGTATCTCCACTTTTATGTTAATTTCTAACATGGAACATCACTGCATGCATGATAATATTTAGTTTGAAAACTATAGATTGAAATATTTTACTATTCACACCTTTGTATACTTCTTATTCCTTTATGCAAAAATACACATCTGTTTCCCTAATGGCACCTAAGAAACTCCTGAATCTATTAAATGATTAAATTATCTGGGAAAGAACTAAGACTATATTCTGGGACTATATCCACATCCAGGATTGAATTGATTTATCAATCCAACCGTATATAGTATTCGTGGAGGTAGTGAGACTTCCAAAGCTAAAAATAAATTTGGATAAACTTACTTTTTATAAAATTTCAAAAATTATATGGCTAATGTATACCTTCAAAGAAAGTTTGCCATCACTGTGAGCAAAAGTAATAATACAGCAACTAAATTATTTTTAAATAAATGTATGGGCTTAATTTCTGTTCCCAGAAAGAAACATAACACAATTCTGACTTTCTAAGGAAGAATTATGATAAAATATGATTTAATATATCCTATAAATATTTATATATTATATTTACATATATATGTATGTGTGTGTGTGTGTGTGTGTGTATATATAGAGAGAGAGAGAGAGAGTGTGAGAGCGCCAGACACACAAATATATGTCTTAAGCAAAGCTAATGTATGGACAAAAATTAAAATTAATTTACAAAACAAGTTAGCGGTTGACTGTTTATGCTTCTAAGATTTACTACAATGTTCATTTAAATAAGCGGTAATCCCAGGTCACTTAAATGTAACACTCACTCATTTGCTTCAGAGTCAGCTTTTCCAGAATTACTCTTCCATCACCAGAAGTAAGCAGGAAGTACGGAAGAACAGGAAGTAAAAAAACATCAATTTCTCTAAGTTCTTGAATTTCATTATTATTATATAGTTCCCTGAGAACAGATCCTGTGTCTCATTCACTTAATACTCTTTAACACGTTTGACACACAGTAGGACCTTAAAAGTTACCTGTCAGAGTCAGGGAATTTTATGTCTGTGAGTTGCCTTGTAGCTGTTGTGAAATAAGGCTTTAAAATCTGTGCTATTCCTTTTTTATACCACCTGCAATTCAGCAGAGACATCCTTTGCCTCGGGAAGAATGAGGATTGTGAAAGGGGAAAAGCCGAGCGAGAGAAACTGTCACTATTCAGTATCTGACTTCCAAAATAGTCACTGGAAGCCTGTTTCAAAGACAATACTCTTGAAAGCCAAAGCGTTTAAGTGAGAACTGAAATGTTAAAGAGGTTGAGAAAAAAAAAAAAAATCTGAAAAGGGATTTTGTGTCCAAAAGGAAAGCCCTACAGAAGCACAGCATAAAATTTATTCACAAGGAACGGATCAGAAGAAACATAGATGAAAAGCTAAAGGACCCCACCCAAATCGGAAAATTAAGATGGCTGTGTCCAGGAGTAGAGGAAGGGAGGACCCTCAGAGGACAGCCAGGAGGACATGGAGGGGTATGTGTAGGATCTCCTACTGACCCTGTGCTGAGCCTTGAGAGGACCAAGGCCACACCCACAGGCCACTCTTTGTCATTCCAGTCAATGCCCACTTAGCCTGGCTTAGTTCTCCCTATAATGGTAGTGTTCCTTTTCTTTGCCAAAGGGTAAGAGCATCTCATCCACAGCTGCAGGAACACTGCACATCCACTGCCCGGCAGAAGTGGTGGTCAACTACTACTGGTTCGACACCTCGGGAGTCTCCCGGGCTGAAATTCGAAACTGGCCCCATGCACAGAAGGCAATGAGAGACGGAAGAAAGAAGCAGACCACTTCAGGCTGGAAGGCAGCAGATCTAATACGGATGGAATTTACCTAGGAGGCTTGCCTTGGGCAGCTGCAAAAGGAGTAGATCCTTTGCCCTGACCCAAAAGAATCTTAAAAGTTTCTATAGAGGCCTTAACGGGGTTCAGTCACATACACAGTCCAGATGGTCTCAACAACACCTTGGTCTCTCAAGGCTGTATCCTTGAAACAGCTTCTCTAGGGTGGGAACGATGGACAGAACATACATTCCAAGGACAGGGAAGGGGATAAGGAGCCTCCCATCACCTGGGTCCAGCTCACCGGGCAGCAGGAGGTCACATCCTCCCCACGACCTCCTCCAACGAAGATGCAAAATTTTGCTCAGCCTGCAAAATAATCTAAACTTACAATGCCCTCTTCCATGGTCCGAGTTACCCTAAGCCTGTAAAACAGACAGAGGCACTCTGAATTCTCAGGAGGAGCAGTGTGAACCACAAAGCATCGAGCACCTGTGCTTGGCTGGGACTGATCAGAACCAGTTTGAGATTCTTCCTCACTCCAAACCAGGACAGGGTGAAGCTGCCCCACACCACACTGTTATTTGAATATGGACATTGCCAAGTCTGGAAGCTTATAATTCTTGAAGATCTACAAGTCTATCACGTTTCATATAAAATTGTAATGTAAGAGCAGTAAAAATACTTTTTCTTTAAAAAAAAAAAAATCAATACCATGGACAGAGGGGAAATTCTAAATAATAAAAAGGTCTCATAAGTTAAGAGAATTTATGTCAGAACTGGTCATATTATCAGAGATCATCTCATGCACCAACTTTACAAATTAGGAAATGAAAGCCTGGAGAGGGTAATCAATTTGCCTAACGTCTAGTGGAAAAAGTAAGACAGACTCAAGAATCCACTCCTCCCTGCCACTTGTTACCTGGATTTCAAAAACTCTGCTTTGTTTCTTCGCATCTTGCTTAATTCTCAGCCATGTAGACAGTTCAAGTGCAGTCTTTGCATATCATGTTAACCTTAATTTGCTACATAAAGATAAAACCTAGTACCAAGTTCTTTTGAGCTTAATCGGTAAGACTTTTCTTTTGCAAAACAATCTCTATCCCTGTTCCCTTCTGGGGTGACATTTCCTTTGGTTTCCCATAAGTAACCTCCTTTTAACTCTAATTTCCATTTGCTTTCTATTATGATTCCATGTGAGGTCACTCCATTACCCCATCTGTCTTTAATTAACCTGTAGGCTATTTCCCAGGAAATTATTCAGAAGGATTTAACAACTTTAATTTCTAACAGTGGCATACTAGGATTGAACTGATATATCCTGAACATAATCAACTTGCCTCATGACATATAGATATGCATATGCCATTTTATAATTTATAAAGTGACTTTGTGTGCATTAATTCTTCTTCACAAATATGTAGGTATATTTGTTACTTAATTTTTAAAATACAGCAATACAGACAGCACCTAGAGCTCAGAAGACGAGCCTGTAATCCAGGTCTCTCTGATTCAAAATTCCACATTCTTCTTACTAGGTCATATCTTCTTCAGAAAAATTGCTAGATTTGGCCCATCTGTCTCTGGAGAATTAAAATGTACAGAAGCTGAATAAATTCATGTGTATGCTTCTAATCTGGGGCAGTGAGCAGCCCCAATCATAATGCTGGCCCGCTAATTTGGATTAGAAACAGGACAGGTGGCCACATCTGGTGGCCAACATTAAACCATCTCTGTCATCAGCAGAAACAGCAACAAACAAGTGGCTAGGAAAGCACTGAGGTCGGATCGCAAAGAGATGACCAGGCATCGCATGTGAGTAGGTAAGGACTGGAGAGGAAGCTTCAAGGCAGGTCACTCCCAGTGATGGAAGTTTGTGGGGAGAACTGAAGCAGAGCCACTGCATACCTGGGGATGGCCCTTAGCAAGACATGGCCCTGATGTGCCTGTCATCTCCTCCTCGCCTCCTCAATTGGCTCAGAATGGATCTGAATAGGAAATAGTCCTTGCTCCTTAAGACAGGAAATGATCCTGAGAACGTGAAGGAACTGCATTTGCTGGCCTAAACAGTGACCTCAGAGAGATGGAGCAGGAATTGGCTCCTGCCTTGCACACGTGCTCCCCGACACACGGCCGTCTCTGAACTTACCCACTGTGTGACTGTCTCACACAGGACGGAATTCAGAAAACCCATCCAGAAAAAAATAAGAGGGCACTTTTTCTCTCCTACTGTCCCACCATCTCTCTCTGCTCCTTTCCAAAAAGGAAGCACAATCAGAAAGTTAAAAACTGCTTCCAAATAGGTGCATTCTAATTAAATGGCGTCTGCCACCATTAGGGTGGATGCATTTGAGTTTCCCACTGGAACAGCCTGAGAAAGAAACCACACATTTTCTAAGGCTGTGCAATACACGGTTCTCATTCTGGATTTTACGTTTTTCTTAGACCATAAGATCAAAGTGGCGTTATTATACACCCTCCATGCATCATGCATATAAACAAATCAAAAAGAGAAAATATTTTTTCCCTCAAGAAATTTTAAGGAAATCTGTAATTAAATCTAAGATCCATTTCCTCCGTCTTTGAATTAGTGACTGGGCTCCCCCAACTGGAGTACTTCGCAGTACTGCAAGGCATCCTTGACAGCCGTCATGATTTAAAGGAATGCTTGTGAAGAAGGTGTTTGATTTTTCTTTATAATCTTCATAAGCAAAATGACCTCATGAGGGAATTTCAAGGCTCTACATGTTCCCACTCTTATTCTTTGATTTACTGTATCCTTTAATAATTATTTTCTGAGCATCGCTACATACTAGGACCTATGCTAAACTCAGTAAGAGCACCTATGGAAATTTTTGCAATTCTACACATGTAATCATGAACAAGACTTTGAGAAATTAAAGATCCCCAAGGAGGGACTCTGAGGACTTCACCCTGAGAACAACAATTGAGCTAAATACAAGTGTAGTTACAAACTAATTACCAAACTGAAACTAATTACAAATGTGTAGTCTGAGCAAGAAAAAGCTAAGAGATTACCTGTAACTGTCTTCACACATCAAAAGGGCTTAGACTTATCTTGCATTACTCTACAGCAGGGTTTCCCAACCTTGGCACTGTTCATGGGCTGCGTAGTTTTTTATTGTCCTATGCATTATAAGATGTTTAGCATTATCGCTGACCCATCAGATGACAGATTTGAGAAATTCCAAATGTCTTCAGATTTTGCCAAATGTCCCCTGGGGGTGGGGGGGAGGGTGAAATATGATCCACATTGAAAACCGTTGCTCTGGAGTCTAGAGTGGTGGTTTCCGAAGGGATTTCCAGAGAGGGTATTCAATTAGCAGGACTCTAGGTGCCCTCTTACCAAAGTGGCTCCATTCTTATATATTTTCACATGGGATGGGACATGCTACAGAGAACTTGTACTCAGGTCAATTTCAGGAAAAAAAAAGTTCAAAACCCAATGTTTGGGCAGAAATGGAACTGTGAGGTTCATGTTGTATCATGCTACCTTTCCCTGAAGGAATTCGACAGAAGGGTGGTAACCCCAGTAGCAGAATCTGTGAAAAGATTCTAGGCAACAAGTAAGTGGTGAGAGGTGTCATTTCTAAGGTCTCCATAATTGTGATTTCTTGCCATGATTACATATGGTTGTGTAATCCAGACACAGAAATGGTGGCCACACAGAATATCATTAACTAATTAGCTACAAATTTGATCAGCTGTTCCCTTTAAGAATTTGAAGACATTTATGACCATAATTTAAATTGTACCACTTATTTTTGCACCGATCATCCAAAAAGCCTAATCCTTTTTAGAATCTATGATTAAAACCCATCTGCCTTCTTTTCATGTTATCCAAAATAGTGAAAACTATTTTATACTTTTTTTTTTCGGCTGCCTCAGAATTTCTACTGGAATTACAGAAAGAACAAAACTGTGCTCACTCACCACTCAATGGTAATTGTTTTGGGCCATCAGTGTGCACATGGCTTAGTTAGAGTATGTTTTAATATCTTATTATGCTAATGGTACTATGATTTCAGAACATTAAGTTAGATACGATCATACACCTTCCAATGAAGAAATATCTTTGTCCATTTCACAACACCCTGCCTTTTACCCAGAGAATGAATCTATTTTTTTGGAAAACCTCCCTAATCCAAAAGGTATTTCTAAGAGGTGAGGTGTTGGTCACCATTTCCCAGCATTTCCCCAGAGCAGAAAAGTCAGAGAGACACAAAAGTGTAGGGTCACCTCTAGGCTCTGTGTTATTTTGAATCTTGAGCACAGTTTAAAGGGCTTTTCCAAACAGCCTAAAAAGATGCCATGTTAAACTGGTAATTAGAAAGTTATCTGCATACCAGTATTTTTTTTTGATTAATTTTAAACCCCAGAGGGATTTGAATGCTTGAGTAGCCCCATTACTGAGTTTTTTAAGATGCTTTGGTTATTAGATAATTTTTTTAAATTAAAAAGACAGTGGAGAGCTCCCCTGATCAGATCTATATTAGTTCTCCAGATTATTTCTAAGCCTCGAAGGTTCCTTGCTTAGGCTGGCTTTCCTAGAGACAAAAATGGCCCTTCCGTAGAAAGTACAGATCAAGTCCATATGCCTCCTTTGAAGTCTGACCTCTGGTTCCCATCCTGAACCCACAGGATATATGTGAGTCACTACCAAAAATGTTAACCCCAGTGGTTTATTTAATAAGGGCTTATTCATTTCCAAGATAGTTATTACACTGAGAATGCCTACATTAAACTTAATGCCTTACAAAATGGGTTTTGGATATTAAAAACACTGGATTGAAATTAAAAGAAAATTAAAGTCACAGCACCTTGAAATTCATTCCCTTTCTGTCATCAATGAGTTGTGTGATTTTGAACAAGTCAAGCCCTCCTCCTAGAATTCAGTCTTTTCACCTTAACATTATTTGATAGTTCTTATTTTTAAATAAAGTTATAGAATTCCATATTCTATAGGCAAACTAGGAAGTAGAACATCTTGTACTTTTTAAAAATAAGTACCACAATTATATCTCCATTCTGGAAATATTTGCTATGGTTCATTCACTTAACTCACGTGTTCTTCCTTTGACTCAAGATAGAGAAGAAACATTTGAAACAAAAAAAAAAAGTCAAGAAAAAAATTTTCCACTGTGTTCCAAATTAGTTTATTGTTATTTGCCTTACTTTGTTAGATTACAGTTTTAGATAAAGAAGCCTGTGTTTATTGGATACTTTCCACTCTGGCTAGGCTATATAGATGGACTCTCTCCAGTGGATTCAGACCAATCTGTTCAGGCCAAGAAAAACACCCTGCCCTTATTCCTAAGGACTTCCTGAGTAACCGTGGTGGGTTGAACAAATTAATTTATACCTTCACTCACTACTACAGTAAAAACAAATTTTCTTATACAGGACAATTATGCATTTAGCATAATTTAACTTTTCAGATATGGTTATCAAGGGGTGGAATTCACACACTCTTGCTTCTGTATCCTTGGAAAAATGTTGCTGAATGCCTAAGGTAAAAACAAACTCACCCTCAGATAAAAGTAATAGAAGTTTGAATAAAACAAAGTGACAGCAAGTTCACCAAAATAGATGTTGTAGCTGCTATATAACTGTTCCAGCTCCACAAAATGCTCACTAGTTTTTGTCTTTACCCTAAACTCAGCTATGCTTTTTCATAGGTGTAGGGGAAAAAACTTCAGACTTAGCAAGGTTTGATTAAAAAAACATACAACAAAAAAACCCCAACAAAACAAGGCTTGAGTAGGAAAGATGCTTGCAGTGTTCTGACTCACTCTATAAGATAACTGCTCATTCCACAGTCGCATTCCTCCTACCAAACCTAAAATGTAAGGTCAGCTTCAAAGCTTGAAAGGGCAGGACATGATAATTAACACTGAGTAATGTTGCATGCATATGTCTAACCACTTTTCATGTATTATACCATTTAATCTTAACGACAACTGTGAAGGTTCATTTTATGTGTCAACTTGATGGGCTGAGGCATTCCCAGATGTCTCATAAAACATTATTTCTAGGTGTGTCTGTGAAAGTGTCTCCAGAAGGGATTAGCGCTTGAATCATGCACTCAGTAAAGAAGATCACTTTCACCAATGTGGGCAGCATCCAATCTAAATGGAGCAAAAAGATGGAGGAAGGGCAAATTGCCCTCTCTGCTTGAGCTGAGACATTGATTTTCTCTTGCCCTTAGACATTGGCACACCTGGTTCTTGGGCTTTGGGACTCAGACCAGGACTTACACTACCAGCTCCCCAATTTTCAGGCCTTTGGACATGGACTGAATTACACCACTGGTTTTCCTGGTGCTCCAGCTTGCAAATGGCAGATCTCAGATCACGGGACTTCTTGGCCTCCATAACCACGTGACCCAATTGCTATAATAAATCTCTTTTATATGTGTGTTTATATACCCTATTAGTTCTGTTTCTCTGGAGATCTCTGACTAATACAATAATCTTATAAAGTAAAATCAATCATTATCTCCAATTTACAAGTGAAGAAACACAGGCACATATAGGTTCAGTAATATGCCTTTGGTTAGTGTCACAAAAAAAGCAAGGATTCAAGTTCAGACAGTCTAACACATTAGTCCTCAATCCTAGCAAGTAACTATAATAACAAAACAACAACAACTAATATTACTACTATCATTGCATGTCTATTGCATGACATTCACTAGGCTATATCCTTTCTCACTTTCTCCTTAGGGAATAAGGGTTAGTACTCCTATTATAAGATTCTAAGAGGTTAGCTAAATAGCCTTGTGTTCACAGAGCTTGTAAATGAGAGAGCGTGAGTCTAAGCCGCTGCTTTTAAAGTACGGTCTGCCCTGTTTTATGAGGATATGAAGAGTGCCCTATTCCGTAGTTGTGAGAAAACCCAAGGATGCTGAATAAAGTTCCAGGTGGCTAAGAGCTAATCAACGAACAGGATATGAACAGACAGCATACACTAATACAGAAGAAAGAAAAGCTAAAGTGGAGATAGAAATTGACTTTATAGTTGAGACATTCACTACCGTTTTTAGACACAAGTACCACCCATTTCCAGCCAAGCCTCACTCCACATGCCAAGAGGACCTGACCACCAAAAGCCCATGGTCCTCTCTTCTAGACCATGTTTTAGTTTTCCAGGACTTCAGAATTTCATACCCAAATGGTCCTGAGCCCTAGATCCAACCTCCCAGGACCAGCCACACCAGTGATGTGTCCACACAAAGATGTTGTCTGGGGCAGTGGTTTAAGGGGTGTAAATGGAGCTTGGATATGCAAGCTGAGGTATCTGTCTGAAGTTGGAAAGAGAGATATCAATCAACGGGCCAGGGGCTGGGGTACTCACACCATCAGCACAGGACTACGATACATCCAAGAATGTATAACTTCCAGGATAATATAAAGTCATACTTGTCAAGGAAAGGATAGAGCACATTTTATGTTTGTAAGTCTGATTTATAACTTTTAAAGACCTAGGTCCTTTAGTGTTCCATTTGCACTCCTGCCCTGAATCCCAAAATGCCAAGGGCAGGCCTGGGCCAGCTCATTTCTTTCTTATCCTCTCCCCTCCCACCAGAGGCGAATATGCTGCAATGAGCTTGCTCTACTATTCAACTGGTAGTGGTTAGCCAACTTTGTCTGTGGCTCCACTGAGGAAACTTTCCAGAGAGACGTGTTAAATTTAGCTAAAGATGACTTCCTATAGCCTCACTCCTCAGTCTCTGCTGAGGACAAGGAGAAAAAAAAAAAAAAATCACCTGATATTATGTAGGAATTGCTATTTACATAACACTTTGGTGTTTACTTCATTGGAAACAGCTGTTTCATCGATTTATTTCGATGTTCATTAGCTTGACACATAAGATTATGGTGTGCTGTCTATATGGTGCCAGAACAACCAGATGATTTAATCAAGTTCAGTCCAACAAACAATTTACTTTGAAAGAGAAATTAGTCCATTTTGTTTGTCTGCTTGTTTTTTTTTAATTGTCTTTTTAACTATCAATTCTACTAAATCAACAGGGAAATCAGTCACCCCCACCCCATCCTTTCCACTCCAGCCAATACAATTTCATGTAGAAACAATAAAAAAAAAAAAAAATCCAGGCACAAAATCAGGCTATTGGTAAATCAATTTGGTTTCAGTACTTATTTTCATTAAGCATCTAAGCACGTATTCCATAATGATGAGACATCTGCATGGGAATGCTACCCAGCATGGGTCAGAACGCCAAAGATGATGGACACACGAGATGGACTGGAATAGACACCCACTCTAGGAAGGAGTCTTTGATGGAAGTGGCTAGGCTAGACTTACCAAGTCATGGTGACTGCAGTCACCTCTCTGACATGTGTGGGTTCACAAAATCTAAAATACCTCCATACTGCATTCCTACAAGCTTCCAGCATTCCTTCACTAGCAAAGCATAGGGAGAGGTTAAATAAATGTGACCTTCCAAAGATCTGCACCATCATTTGGTGCCCAGGGATCAATTGCCTCAACCCATTTCCTGCTTGAAAAGAAGGGGCAGGATGTCTTGTCGCAGGAGATATAAAAATAGACTTTGAAACCCAGAATCCAGTTGCTTAACACTGTGTGAGATTCCCATCTCTGACAACCACACTGCAGCATATTTATAAATTGAGCATCTAACTGAAACCCATGTGAGAATATACCTGATTCATTTTCCGTGGGTGGCTGCCAGAAGCAATACAGAGCGATAGGAAATCATTAAAGAGGTAGCCTCAGCAGCCTTGGAGAAACTGCCTACTGATTTGGGGAGGGCACATTAGAGAAGTGATGCTCTTCCATTTAAAGACAGAAACTCCTCTGGCCATAAAAGGCAAGTTACTTCCCAATCTAATCTGCACGTCACTTGGGTCATAGTACAAATTTGGAAGGCCGGATGCAAGGCGTGAATTTTACTGATCATTTCCCCTTCCCAAACAGCATGATCTCCCAGGACTGCTTTGTTAGAACACAGTAGATCACAGCTTGTGGTAGGTAAGGCAAAAGCCCAAGCTAAACAATTTCATTAGGCACATGCTGACTTCGCCCAGATTGTTTCCTTCGGGTCCTGGATCCTACATGGAATTGAATCATCCTCTATCATAATTACCAGAAGCATTGGAAGCAGCTGTTGCCTCCTCCCCACTGCTAGTACCGGACAGCAGACAGCCTCAGGGTCCCATCATCTGACAATGATATGCTTCCTTGCAGTGCGCACAGCCTAAGCCAGGAGCTATTACCTGTCCACTCGCTGCTGGATATGGTGTGGAAACGTCTCTCCACATCAACAGAGCATCACAAAGACAGGAACTCTACTCCCACTAAACACAAAAGAGTTACAAACACTAAGTGTCACTGAGACATGAACTACAGAATACTATTGTACTTCAATAAAGAGCTTAAAAAATAAAATAAAATGATTACCATAATGCTGAGTATATAAGGCAAAAAAAAAAAAAGAATACTATTGTCAGTATTAGTCATCAGTTATTTATCCCCACTGTGTGCTAGACACCAAGCTAACTTCCATATACACGATTTCACTTCATCCACTAAAACATCTCTGGGATTAAAAAGTTATACAGTCAACCATCAGAGCAGAAGGGAAAGGTAAAACTGACCCTCATCTTTGCACAGTCTATGAAAATATGCAGGAGGGTGAAGACATGGAGCCACTGACTCAGACGTTGTATACCCAGGGGGATTAATCTCAGGCACTCACTAAACACCTGTGATCACCTACTACGTGCTAGGCTCTACCCTAGATGCTGGGGACACAATCAAAGACAGGGACACAGGCTTTACGCTAGAGGAATATGAAGGGGGTGGCTTTTTAAACAGTGTTTTGAGAAAGAGGAGGGATACTGCTTGGTATAGAAGGTGAGGAGGATGAAGGGGCTAGCGAGGCATTGCAGCAGCTCCGGGGTGAGGAATTCAGTCCAGAGATGACACTTGCCCTGAGTGGGGAGGGGAGGGGAGGAGGGGAAGGGGGAAGGGAGGCAGGAGAACTGAGGTTTTATAAACGTGTGCTTCCACAGACCCGCGTTAGCAGAGAATCCGGAGCTAGCTCTTCCAAGATTTGTGCCCCATGATTGCTGTAGGATGTAAACACCAACTACTCCTGATGGGTCTTAATGTGTTGGAGGGCAAACGACAACGTGAGCATCTGATAAACTATGCACGTAAAGACACATGTATACACACACACACCTTTATATAAATTCTCTGAAATGTATCCATGTTCTAAGATCTCTAAGACTAGAGAATTGAGCTGGGACAAATATGTCCTCAAAGGGGTTGAGAAGAGCCCAAGTACAAGAAGATGTGAAATGCATGGAGACAGCCCCAGTCCCAAGGATCTTAGTATTGGTGGGTATTCGTTATATACAGTAGATAATTCAGAGAGTATTATTAGCCAGCATCCTTCAGGAATAAAGGAGATATCCAGAAATGACCTACTGATCAAAGAGGAGAGAGAAGCCTTGGAACAGCTTGAAGAGTGGCAGCATAAAGAGTTGTCAGAAACCAGATCTTACTAGTTAAGGAAGCCCTGTATGCTTTCTACCATGACGTGAGTCACAGTGGAGGCAACCAAGAGCATCAGTCTTTATTTACAAACATCTGGCAGAAAGGCTGAGTTGGAAAGCTCTTTTACTGTACTCTCATTGTATAAGGTAGGAAGGAATGTCAGAAGACCTGGAGGAACTGGAGTCTTGGAATCTTGGCAGCTAAGTCAGCTATGCATGTCCTAAAAGGAACCCACCCATCAGTTCCTACTAGAGGGTGTTGGCCAGGAGTAAACAACAAACACAATCCGATTTAGTCCTTATGAAAGCCAGAGTGATATTATTACCATAATCTTAATGACGAGAAAGTAGCCTGCCTAAGGCTGTACAGCTAGAAAATGACATGCTGAGTAAACCCAGGTCCCCACATCTCCAGAACCTGTTTTCTCAATTACTGCACTCGACTGTCTCCCAGGCAAAGGATTCCAGGCAAGTGAAAAATTACATGGAAAAGGTGGGACCAGAATCTTACTCGGAAAACATCTGCTATCTTCAGTCTTTGCTTCTCCGTGGAATAGACGTGCTGGGGGAATTTTCCGTGCTCCAGTTACCCCTGTCTGCCTTGCCACCAACTTGCCCCCTGGTATTACAAAGCACGCTAGAATGCTACCTTACCCGGGACTACTTTGTCCCTGCTGAATGTTCTTTCTTTTTCTTTGCAAGGAATGCTTATCATTAATGCAGAAATTCAATTACTGTTTGCATTTATTTATTCATTTGCTCGATGCATGGCACGCCCCATTCAGCGCTTCGCCGGGAGTGAAGCCACCGTATCTGACAGCGGGAGACCTTTGCATGTTCAGCCCAGACATAAACTAAGCGGACTCGGGCTCAACCCTCTTGCATTACCGCCTCCAGCACGCGGTGCTAATCACGTGACCTGTTCTTTCCACCTACGCGGTGATCAGTGGTGACAACAGATACCTTGGCTGCAGGAGCGGAGGCTGGAGCAGGAAACTTCCTCCCAGAGGCTACTTTGCATATTTGGCAGATGAAACAGAACCGGCCTCGCCCAGCACTGGACTGGCAGAGTCCCTGGGAGAAGGTGAGTCTCTGCCCGGCGAGGCTGATGGGAAGTGGATTGTTTTATTTCCAAAGAACGGGGTGAGAACGAATTGGGAGACTGGAATACCAAACTGTACACTCTAAATATATGCAGTTTATTGTAAAAAATAAAAAAAATAAAAAGTTAAAATAAAACAAACAAACAAAACAAAGAACGGGGTGACACAGTCATTCTCTCACAAGTTAGGCCAAAAATAAGAGAAGAATCCTGATTTTGTCTCAGTTGCCTTCACGTTTATTGAGGACCTTCCTTGTGTACCGGACTCTCTTTGCAAATTCTTACCGGAGCACAGGGAACATTCCTGTCTGAATTCCTGGCACAAATAGACTGCAGAATATACTGAGCCATCAGGAGCAGGCAATTAATTAGTATCAGACACAGCAGTCTGGGGTTGGCAGAGGTGGCACCCAGAGCCATTTACGTGCAACTAGTACCGTGAGGAGGGAGAAAAGAACCGTAAATCATAGTCAGACATACCCGGGTTCAAATATCCGCTCTGCCACTTACTTGCTGTGAGACTTTCAGCAAGTCACTTATTTTTCTCTTAGGAACTGGTGATGAAATTACTCTGGACAGAGTGTGTGAGGATTTGAGATGGGCATGGGCACGCCCTCAATTATTCATTGTGATGAAGATGATATTCCACGAGGAACCATCTAAGAGCCACTACGGAAAGGAGACATAAATCTGAGGTCTAGGAGATGAACCAGAAATGCGAACCAAAGACTGTAAATCAATGGGTAAAAAAAGGAATACACCAACAACGATTCACAGAAAGAAAGGGAAGCGCAGTTCATTTCATTCACCGCTCATGATGTGGCTTATTTTAAAAGAGTCTGGTTGCCTTCTGGAGCCACTGGTGTTCTGGCTCTCTACTAAGATGTCACCAATGAATTCTGACCACTCGGAGCCCTGCCAGCTCACCGCGGCCCTGGCGGTAGCTGGATGGTTGGTCTTTCTCCTCCTCTTGAAAACAGAAGCGCTTTATTACTCTCAAACTGGGAAAAGTAAGAGGCGCAGTAAGGACGCCTCTTTTCTCATGGAATTTTCCTGCTAAGTTTCTGAGGTTCTAGCCATGGTTTTAAATGATGCCTACTCTAATTGGACTTGATATTTTCCACAATCCTTTCTGGGTCAAAATATGTAACTTTATGCTCCAATGCATAACTCTTAGTTGTGTCTAAGTCAAAGGCTTTTTTCCTTCTTCCTATTTATATCTGTACAAGAACTTGGCTGTAGTTTAACTCCTATTACATGGCAATCTTTGTTTGTACCTCTGTCCATCCACATGACTGTTAATTCCTTGAGGGCAGAAACTGGATTGTATTTCCTGAAGACCTAGTCTGCCTTTTAGGAAAAAAATAGTTGTGCAATAATGTGATTACTATTATATGATTGGAGGTCATGAACCAACACATGGCAATGTTGCAAACAGCAAAATTTATGTCCCGGTTTCCTTTTCAAGCAAAGTATCTAAAATTACATTGGGAAAAAGGCACTCTCTAGGTTATATTAGTGTGAAAATGTTACCAACTTGGTCGTCATTATCAAGTGAAGCTTTGAGAATTAAAACTGTGCTTGCAAGAAGATAAAAGCTGTAGTTTTTACAAGCAGAGTTTTACAATATGTTTACATTGGAATCATTCACATGAATTACCTAGAAATATCTGAACCGAACACTACACATCAAGAATTCCCTTCTAAAATGATATTTTGGGAGGTGCAGTTTCTCTTACTAGTCCCACTGGTAAGTAACAACTCAATCTCCAGCTAACCTCTATAATTCCAATCTGTTGTAAGGCTACACATTGCACCCCTAACCAAAGTCAGTCACCTTACGATTATATATCAATCAATCACAAGGTGAATTAATAGCAGTGATAATAGCTGTCATTTATTACGTGAATATGAGCCATATATTCATTACTTGACATGGATTATCTCTTCAAAACTACCCTCTGAAAGAACATTACCGATATTCCCTTTTGTAGCTAAAAAAACTGAAACCCAAAGAGGCCATGTCACTGATCTAAGAGGCACGTGGATGTATTCATCCCAAGTCATCCACCACATCTGGGGTGGAGAAGAAAGATTTGGAGGGCATGCCTGTGTGACAGTGGGCTAGTGACCACCTTCATTTATTTTACAGAAACTCTCAGCTATGCTTTGATATCACTTTGTTATGATCATCTATCTTGGAATTTGCATAGCCTATAAGAAACAACCCTCAGTTAGAAGCAAAGAAATGCTGCATTTTAATATGAAGCAGTGGCACATTGTTAGTTACCATTGTGTTTGTCTGTGAACACTGTAAGGAACCAAGTTTCATAATTTCCAAATTTCCCAGAAAGACTACAAGAGAAATACACTGGAGAGAAACACAGTGTAAAAACACAGAAGTCTCCAGACTACTTTGCAGAGGCACTACTCTTGGACAATCAGGGAAGGAAAGTTGAAGTGAAAAGAAAGCGATACTTTATACCTAGTCCATCTACTTTTACGTCTATGAGAAGAATAATTATTTCTAAATTTGTGCATTACAGTTGCAAAAACTTAAAGTGATCGTCTTTGAAACTCAGTGAAGTTGGCTGTTGCTCTGAGAATGATGATGGTTGGACCTGGTTGCAGGAATCCTATCTTTGTATAGAAAGGTGACACTGATGGCCCACAATTCTCGATCTATCAACAATTCCTAAGAGATTGCCTGGCACCTACAACTGCGAGAAGAAACCTGGAACTAATGGATTGAACCTGAAAACGTGGCTTAATTCACCCAATCTCTGATAATACAGTTTCAAGAAATAAATGTGGCCGAGTGGAAGAGAAGGAGGGAGGGAAATCAAATCAGCTGTATAGGAAAAATGTATTTCTTTGCATTATCACCCTTGCAAAATGCCTTATTCTAACTTGCCCTTATGGGCATACCCTGTTTTATTGTATTTCGCTTTATTGTATTTTGCAGATATTGCCTTTTTCACAAACTGAATTGTCGCAACCCAGCATTGAACATTCTATCCATGCCATTTTTCCAACAGCATTTGCTCACTTCATGTTTCTATGTCACATTTGGGTAATTCTCGCAATATTTCAAACTTTTTCATTATTATTGTATTTGTCATGGGGATCTGTGATCTTTGATATCACTACTGTAATTGCTTTGGGGCACCACGAACCACGCCCACTCAAGATGGTAAGCTTAATGGCTAAATGATGTGTGTGTGTGTTCTGACTGCTCCACTGACTGGCAATTCCCCCATCTCTCTCCCTCTTCTCAGGCCTCCCTTTCTCTGAGACACAACAATATTGAAATTAAGCCAATTAATAACCCTACAATAACCTCTAAGTGTTCAAGTGAAGGGAAGCTTCTCCCATCTCTCACTTTAAATCAAAAGCTAGACATGATTAAGCTTAGTGAAGAAGGCAGGTTAAAAGCCAGCACAGGCTGAAAGCTAGACCTCTTGCACCAAACCGTTAGCCAAATTGTGAATGCAAAGGAAAAGTTCTTAAAAAAAATTAAAAGTGGTTCTCCAGTGAACACACAAATGATATCCATTCCTCAGTCCATGGATCAAGGAGTCATTTTGACCTTCAAGTTTTATTATGTAAGAAATACATTTCATAAGGTTATAGCTGCCATAGATAGTGATTCCTCTGATGGATCTGGGCAAAGTCAATTGAAAACCTTCTGTAAAGGATTCACCATTCTACATACCATTAAGAACATTCGTGATTCATGGGAAGAGGTCCAAATATCAACATTAACAGGCGTTTGGAAAACCAGAGTCCAACCCTCATGAATGATTTTAAGGGCTCAAGCCTTCAGTGAAGGAAGTAATTGCAGATGGAGATAGCAAGAGAACTAGAATTAGAAGTGGAGGCTGAAGATGTGACTGAATTGCTGCAAAGTCACAATAAAACTTGAACGGATGAGGAGTTGGTTCTTATGGATGAGCAAGAAAGCGGTTTCTTGAGATGGAATCCACTCCTGAAGATGCTGTTAAGAGTGTTGAACAGACAACAAAACATTGAGAATATTACATAAACTTAGTTGATAAAGCAGCGGGTGTGAGAATTTTTAAAGAAGTTCTACTGTGGGTAAAATGCTGTCAAACAACGTTGCCTGCTACAGAGAAATCTTTTGTGAAAGGAAGAGTCAATCAAATTTCATTGCAGCAAAATTCACTGTTGTCTTATTTCAAGAAATTGCCACAGCCACCCCAACCTTCAGCAACCACCACCCTGATCAGGCAGCAGCCAGCGACATCGAGGCCAGACGCTCCACCAGCAAAAAGACCGCAACTCACTGAAGGCTCAGATGATGGTTAGCACATTTTAGCAATAAAGTATTTGTAAATTAAGGTATGTACATTGCTTTTCTTAGATATAACACTATGGCACACTTAATAGACCACAGTATAGTGTAAACATAACATTTATATGCACTGGGAAGCCCCAAAATTCATGTGACTCATTTTACTGTGGTATTTGCTTGCTTGCAGTGATCTGGAACTGGACCAGCAATATCTCCGAGGTATGCCTGTAATTTTTCTGCAAGTATTCATAATCAACTTGAAAAAAGTAACAGAGAAAATGATCTGAGAAACCCTAGAACATAAAGTAACCCGAAATTCCGTCCCTAATTTAAGAGCCCAAATCTGACTTAACCTAGCTCACAATATAAGATACTTAGAGCAAATGTTTCTCTCACCTTTTAGATAAGCAGTCATCTCACACCACCAATTAGTACCTCTCCTTCTGCCTCCCTGACTTGGTAGACCCTGCTCCTTGCCTTCCTGACAGTGTCTCCCAATCTTAGATTATTTCTTTGGGCTCGCTTGATTTCTTTAATCTCTAGTCCACTCACAGGGATAGGATATAATGAAATTAAAACAAACAAGCAACTAAAAGTGATGTAGATGCCCAATGTCAAAATAAGCCCAGGAGGCAATCAATGAGTTGTGTGATGTCAAAGTCATTAGCTGGGTATCAGAAGGGCAGATGTTAAAATTTCGGTGGGGTGCATAGCACTGAAAGGCCAAACCAGGGAATAAGAGACAACAGAAAATGTTAACCCAAGGAGGAGATTCTGGCAATACGAAGATTTTGCCAACTGGTGCTTAATTAATAACAATAATAACATTAACACAAACCTATTAGGTGCCAGACACTTAAGTTTTTCATATAGTTATGTGATTTAATCCCTTCATTAGCTCTATGAGAGAGGAATTATTATCTTAATTTTACACATGAGGAAACTGAAACTCAGAGAGATAGAGAAACTTGTCCAAGGTCACACAGCCATTAAATGATAAGGACAGAACTCAATCCCCATTGTTAGACTCGAAAGCCTATTATTGTTAACACCATACGAATCCCTTTTTTACATTTTATACCACTAAGCATCATGTGTGTCCTTTTAAAGATGTATCAGTGCATTTTTCAGACAATGTTACAGTCCACCTTAAAGGTTCAAACCCTTTGGCTTCTGTGGCCTCTTGGTCCAGCTCCCTCCAACCAACCTGTTGCTTTAGCAACTGTATTTCTTGGCTTTCAGTTCTTTATTCAGAGGCTAAACCCAAATCCACATCCACATTAGCCCATGCCATTTGTTTAGTGCTGTGGGTCATTCCCTTTTCTCATTTCCTGGCTCCCTTCAGAATCTTTATAGTGTGTTATTTCTGGACCAGTTGCTCAATGTGACAGTGTGTAAAGACTCAGAGCATCTGCCAGCTTCCTGCCAGATGGCTGAACTCTAGTGAATGGCCACTGACCTATGGACTACGCCGAGTGCTTTTCTGCTTAATGCAGAAACTTGCAGAATGCCTCATGGTGCATTACTGGGATTCGAATAATCTCCAGGAGATGCTAAAATCTCAATAATAATGTCCCAGTACTCCGAGTGCTTCCTATGTGTCAAGCACAGCTTCAAGCACTTTAGAAGCATCATTTAATAATGTCCATAACAACCAACCAGGACCGACTGTATAGCACAGGGAACTCTGCTCAATATTACGTAACAACTTAAATGGGAAAAGAATTTGAAAAAGAATAGATATGTGTGTATGTATAAGTGAATCGCTTTGTTGTACAGCTGAAACTAACACAGCTTTGTTAATCAACTACACTCCAATATAAAATAAAAAATTTAAAAAGGTTTATAACAACTGAAGGACGTGGGTATTATTGCTAGCCTCATTTTACAAGTGAGGAAACTGAGGACTAGAGAAATTAAGTTACCCAAGTACACAAAGCTGGAAAATAATAGAGCAGAGTTCTTGACTGTTCCCTGCACCACGTTCAGGTAAGGCAATTTGGGATATATTCGTTCTGCAAAAGGCAGCTAAGACCCAAAGCATCAATCAGGAGGAGTAAAAGGCCCCTTATGGAAGCCTTGTTGATGATGGGTCATTAATAACGGGAAATAAAATAGTAACAACTAGCTCATACTGAGCTCCTTCTTTGTGCTATTTAAATACATCCAGTCACAAAATCTCACAATAACCCTATGAGGGTCCTCTTAATATTAACTCCAGTTAAAAGAAGAAACCTAGATTTTGAAACTGGTATGTTCTGCAAGGACACAGCTGGTAAAAAGCCAAGACTGTATCAGCTAGTTACTACCACAGTAATGCTGTGGAGCAAACCACACCACAACTTACTTGCTTAAAACAATCATCATTTACTTAGCTCACATTTTTCAAAGAGACACTTTGGCTTGATTTGACTGGGCAATTCCTCTGTTCTTCCTGGGATTCCTCATGCATCTGAGGTCAGCTGTGGGGCAAGCAGATAGTTTTCTGATTTTGCTTGGGCTCTGTCATCTCTGTAACTCAGCTGGAACAATTGAGCTGACTCAGCTCTGTTTACATGACAGAAGCAAAGTCTCTAAAGATCATACAGATATATGCAAGGCCTCTTGAGTGCTATGCTTGGAAACGACACACCATGCTTTCTACCACTTTCTGTTAATCAAAGCAAGTCACAATGCCAGCTCAGATTCAGGGGTTGGAAAATAGATGGGAAGGGCTGCAAAATCATACTGCAAAGAGCACAGGTCTATGAAAGCAAGAACAATCACTGCCATTTTTGTAATCATGTACTACAAAGCAGAATTCAAACCCAGTTCTAACTCCAGAGTCCTCATTGCTATAAACTACCTCCGATACAAAATTCAAGTCTGCACACCCTTAAATAGAGCATTCAGGAAGTTCATTTATATTTCTTTCCTCTCAATATTTTAAATATTCCACTCCACCCTCTTTTTGCTTACCTGTTTTCTAAGGAGAAGTCACATGTAATTCTTATCTTTGCTTCTCTATAGATAAGGTGCTCCCCCCCAACCCCAGCTTCTTTCAAGGTCTTTGATTTTCTGAACTTGAATATGGTATGCCTGGGTGTAATTTGTTGGGATTTGTTTTGTTGTTGTCGTTTGTTTTTGTTTGGCATTTATCCTGCTTGGTGTTCTCTGAGATTCCAGAATCTGCGGCTTGGTGTCTGACACTAATTTGGGAACATTTTCAGTCATTATTACATCAAATATTTCTTTTCTTTTTTCTTCTCCTTCTGGTATTTCCATCACATATGTTACACCTTTTGTAGTTGTCTTACAGTTCTTGGATATTCTGTTCCATTTTTTTCAGTCCCTTTTTTTTTTTCTTTGCTAAAAAGCAACTAAAAAGTTTTGCAAGTTTCTATTGACAAATCTTCAAGCATATTCTCACCTAAGCCATGACCAGTCTACCAATGATTCCATCAAAAAGCATTTTCATTTTTATTTCAGTATTTTTGATCTGTAGCATTTTTTATTGCATAAACTGTAATCACAAGTTTATTAGTAAAAAGAATTTTATGACAGTTATTCAATTAAAGCATTTCTTTTTGATTCTTAGAATTTCCATCTCTCTACTTACATGATCTACCTGTCCTTGCATGTTGTCTGCTTTTTCCATTGGAGCCCTTAGCATATTAATCATAGTTATCTTAAATTCCCAGTCTCATAATTCCAACATCCCTGCCATATCTGAGTCTGGTTCTGATGTTTGCTCTGTCTCTTCAAACCATGTTTTTGCCTTTCAGTATGCCTTATCATTTTTGATTGAAAGCAGGACATGACAGAATGGGTTTTTTAAAACAGAAAAATGAAAACAAAGCAAAAAACAACTCCAGTAAATAGAGCTTTAGTGATGCAGTCGCAGCAAGGTATGGGGCAGAGGGGGGGCGGGGGGGGGAGACAGAGAGGGGGAGCATTACATCTGTCTTTGAACCCTGGGGTTGTGCACTTTACAAGTACTTCTGAATTTCACGTCCCCTATTAGATGGGACAGGATGGCAAAGGGGGAGGTGGGAAATTTCTTCCCCAGGTCAGTTAGGCTCTGATAGAATCCCAATAGTTTAGGTTTCTGGTACAATAGTTTCTCTTGAGGGCAGGCTTTGTTAAGAAGAACAGAATTCTCTGGCATGTTTCAAAATGGTTCCCTTTCCTCTCCCTCTACCAGAAGTACAAGGGAATTTTCCTCCAATATTCACTATGAAATACTAGTAGAGCTCCTAGCAGTAAAACTCACAGAAGTGTGTAGACTCTCCTCCGACTGTATTCCTCATGGAGTTCTTAACTCTCAAACTTCCACGCTGAGCTGCTAGCAATTTGTCAATTATAGCTTAGGTTCTCCTAACCCACACTATTAACAGTTCCTGAAGAAGTTTCTGCTCTTGGGTTTCTATCTGTTAAGTTACAATCCTCTGTACTGTCCATCTCTCCAATTTTAGGGGCACTGGCTTGTCTTGTGACCTCACATCTCTGAAAGATCTATGAAGATTTGTTGAGTTTTCAGTTCATTCAGCTTTTTTTTTACTTATTAGAACAGAGTGATGACTCCCAAGCTCTTTACATGCCTGTCTGACCAGAAAACAGAAGTCCTGGATCAGAAACTCAAAGTTATCTTTTCAATTATGTTTCTAGTATATACAAGTACCTAGTGAGCTGGATTTACCTTACAGTTGACTTGTTAGAGGACCCAGAGGAAAGGGGGATGTGAGGGGTATGAAGATGATGGCAACTTCGAGGGGGAAAGATTTCAGGTTTGCTGGAATGAATCTGAAAGTGTTTCCTATAGACTTTGTATGCTTTCTGGAGCAATCACCTGGCTCTAGAGAGAGTTTAATGAGACTAAAGGTAACTTATCCTAAAGGGGACTTTTTTTTTTTTTGGCTGTGTTGGGTCTTCATTGCTTCACACAGGCTTTCTCTAGTTGTGGTGAGCGGAGGCTACTCTGGCTTCTCACTGTGGTGGTTTCTCTTGTTGCAGAGCATGGGCTCTAGAGTGCAGGCTCAGTAGTTGTGGCACACGGGGCTTAGTTGCTCCGTGGCATGTGGGATCTTCCCAGACCAGGGATTGAACCCATGTCCCCTGCATCGGCAGGTGGATTCTTAATCATTGCACCACCAGGGAAATCCCTGCAGATTTATTTTGGATCATAGTGGGACTAAAATAGTATATTCAGTAAGGACCCAAGAAAACCAACATTTCTCGAGGCTTACACAAAGAAGTAGCAAAAATCTCAAGGGGGTTCCAGTTTCCTGCCCCTATCTCATCCTCTATCTGTGCCAAGCATTGAGCTAGATTCTTCACATTGTACTCATCATTTTAACTTACCTTTCATGTTCATAAAGAGCCACACTTAGACAAGAGACGGCCCAAGAACCCAACTGACCGACCGATATTTGGGTTTCAACACGGTTAAATCCTCCAACCTTCCAATGACTTTAAACTTGGACCATCTGTTGCTTGGGTATCACCCAGAAATATTTCCTCAGCCTTTTCATAAAAAGGAGAAGGAAAGCAGCAAGCTAATTTTTAGTTCATTTCCATTTTACTCTTTTTTTCTTTATTATTAATTATGGTTTTACTGCAGAATTCTCCAAAGGGGAAGTCAGGCTATGATAAAGCGATGTCTTAAAATTCAAATAATGAAAATGTAACCAATGAAGGAGATGCAGAAGTCAGCTATCCAAGGAAATAGCCTACTTCACATCTAAGTTTGCTTTTCTCTTACATTTGTGCAAAGTCTCCTTTAGCTGACATATTTTCATTCAAGGAAAGGAACATTTGTTTCTGGTGATTTTCTTATTCCTGAAGGAAAAGAAAATTCTGAAGTGAAGGATATCCTGAGGAAACAGTTTGGCAAGTGATATGATATTTTCCTGTTCTCATTTAATATCATAATGGAATAAATATGGGTGACATGGAACAAAGTGAAAAAAAAAGATTCTTAGAATAATGGAAAGTGAAATCAGAATAGTTCCTGAGAGATCACCTTGTCCAAATGCCTTATTTTTTTTTTTAATGAGATCTGAGACCCAGAGAAGTAAACTTCATTGCCCAAAATAACCTAGATGGTTAGTGGCAGAACTGAAGCTAGAATCAAAGTTTAAAACTCCCTGTTCAGTGTCCTTTCTAATCAGGTCTCAAAGAATCTTCTACCAAAGTCTGCCTCTATCTGTCCATGATCTTCTATTCTCTTCTGCCAAGCCACAGAAGGGCCTACTTCCACCCTCTATCAAAGCTTTGTGAGGCTTTGGTACATGCTGTCACCTAAAGAGGGACATGATAAAATTCAGGGTATGTTGAACTTCAATGGAAAAGATTTCTTATCTTCAGTAACCTGTAAGTGAGACTGAGCATTTTCTTCAACTACAAATGTAGGCAACAAACCACAGTTGTATTAGTGATTCCTGCAACTTTGTCACCATGGAAATCAGATGTTTTCACATTCTTCTACAGTTTTTATACATTTTGAAACATCATTTATGTTCATGTTTTGAAACTGTGATAGATATTAATATTTAATGTCTTCATAAAAAGGCACATGAATTGCCATTTCATAAATGTGCTTTTAAATATTTGGTCATTGGTTTCCTTAGCAACCGTATATAATTTATTTTATGGCAAGCCTCGAACAGGCAATTATGTGAAAGTTGTACAGTCCTCCCTCAAAGGTCTTCTGATACCTACAAACACTTCTAGAACTAGCTACATCTGACTTAAAAGTGGCCCTATAACCCCATGACAGGCAAAAACACCTTAAAATGTATCTGCAACTGGGGAATACACCAATGTGTTAGCTCCTGAGACAAAAATCATTATGAGTAATTAAGAAGTCTACTTGAATTAATTAACCAGATATAGCAACAAGGCTTGAATGTTAGGGTGACGAGCTGGGCTTTCAGGTTCAAATTCAGACTGTGCTTGTCAACTTCTCTTGGTCAACCCTTCCTGCCACCCTTCCCCAACTCCCTCTACCTTATGATGAAATACATCAGTGAAATCACTGAATCCCTGGGCACCAAATAGTTCTGCTGTGAACACCATTGTAAAAGCTGGATCCCAGAGGAAAAAAGGGTTTCCCAGTGGTGCAGTGGACATCAGCAGCAGTGTGAGCTGAAGCCTTGAGCAACCCAGAGGTGGGCAAGCCAAACGGGAACAGAAACAGTGTGGGTGGTGGACCACAATTAGCAGACTATCAATTAACAATTCAGCAGGAAAAATGCAGCAGCTGCAATTATCACAGCAGGCACCATGTCACACACTGCAGAGTGCACTGGTTAGGAAGTTAGATACAGCTCCCAGAGTGTCTAGATTTGAATTGATTCAGCCTCTAAGATAATTTAGGCAAGTTACTTCACCTTTCTGTGCTGTAAATTATGAATAATAGCTGTACCTACTTCATAGGGTTTTGTGAGACCAAAATGAATACATTTGAGGAAAGTGTAAATATTGGGTTGGCCCACTGTAAGCACTCAATAAGTGTTAGATATTAGTTGTAGCAATCGCTCTGAATATATACCCAGGACAACTGAGCTCTCCATCATACTGTAGAACGAACTCTTTGAACTCAAACTGTTGTTGGCATTAGAAGCATATGAAGATTACATATGTAAGATCCCTTGGAATCCTTGGGGATTTTTGAAGGATGTATTTCCTGGAAATAATTTGACTCTTTTGAAATATCAGAATTGAGGGTATTATCAGAAAGGTGCAACATGACACAGCAATTAACCCTTCATAATGATTCTGTTATTGTAACCCTTAAGATTAAAAAAAAAAGGTAATTATGTGTACAAAAAGAATATTTACCAAGTTCCTGAGTTACCTTCAATTTTAAAAACTAAATTTTAGTATCCTAAGTCATATATAGTATCTCAGTCACTCATCCGACAAGAAAGCACCTAGTACCAGGTGTGATCCATTGTAAGAATGCAGTAAATGCCTTTGAATAAATGAAACATAAGTTCAAGAGAGAGCTTTCCGCTGTGAAAGGTAAGCCTTATACCTTTCAATACTTATACAACATCTTACAATGCTTATGAAAGCTAGATTATATTTCAGTTTTAATGCTATCAATGTCCTGATACAATATACATTCCAATATGTTGAAAATATATGCATTTGTCCAAGGTGTAAATAAACATGCTGTTTATTAATTTGCTAATTCTTCTTCCCTGCTGACGTTATCGCTGGGGCACTGCTCAGGGCCCAGATTTTTATTCTAACCTGCACTGTCATATAGCTTTCGTCATGATATTCTATGGATCAGTTTCTCTAGAAATAATAACCTACTAATTACATGCAAGGAGAACATGCACTCACACTCCTTCCCCCCTCACCCAATTCCCGTGGTAAATTCCGTTTCTTGTCTATGCAAGAGTGCCAACAGCAAGTCTAAACCAATTTATTATTCACTTCTTGATTAGATATCCCAGGAGATCCTAGTGTTTACAAATGTCCAGGATTATAAATGGGAGGCTTACTCTCCTCGGCTGCTGGGATGCCTGATTGACTGGAAGATTAGTGGCTTTCATTTCTAAAGTGTTTGTGTGGTCAAGGCAAAGTTGCAGCATCCCTGGGAGAGTCATCATCTATAATACGCAGTCTGGAATGTTCCCCTAGTCTGCTCCCTTGCTCTATGTTTGCCCATAACTATCCTCTCCCATTGAGGGGTTGGTAGTCCTATCCCACTTCACCGACTCAGCACAAACTAGATGCAGCTGAAACTCCACGTTCCTAGAGAACAACTGGAGCAAACATCTTATCGCTTAGGCTCCGTGCTGCTTGAAGGATGTGCAAGTCTTTGTAACCTTGATTAGTGATGGCAGGTGGAATGGGTTTAACCTACACGTTCAGGGTTCAGTCCCCCCACCTTTTGATAATTCTTCAATTTGGAGGGAGCGGGATGAGGACAGCTCTGGCTATTATCTCCCGATAGAGTATAGACCCAACAAGGGCTTCAGGAATAAAACGGGCTAGCACTCGTTTGAGAGTATTTTGTTGTTTCTGGTTTCAAGTTCACATTCTGATCCCAATAAACAAACACCACCTATGTGCCACCCGCCAAGGCGCTCATAGACCCAAGATTGGTAACGAACCCCAAAGATACACCCTTGGGGGCACACAGAATGCCAGACATTCTCAACATTTAGGATTTTTAGGGGTTTTATTGAGGACATTGTCAAGCAGGGGTTGTGTCCCAACTTTTTATGTGTTTTAGCGTCTCCATTATCCATTTGGCTGAAACACTTAGATATTAAATATGGAAAGGACATAGGCTGGGGAAGTATGGTTTTACCAATATCCTGACCAAATAGAACCTTGACAGGGGTAGACATCAGTGTGTTTTCGTTTGTTTACTTTAAATCTGAGGATCCGACAACAGGGAGAGGACAAAGTTTCAGTTTAGTCGAGGGAAAGACAGGACAGGTGATCAGCCTAAATGATAGGTTACACCTGAGATCAGTGAAGTAAGGGATGGTCGAAAAACTGGCCAGCACAACCAAGGGGTCAGCATGATCACGTACAGAAAGAGGCTTTGGATGACAGATCTATCACTAGAGAGATTACCTACTTTTGCCAAAGTAGGATAAATCTAGTCACCAAGTTGTCCTTGCAAGCCTAGGCGTTAGAAACAAAGGACTAACAAAGGAAAAGATCATTCTTGTAACCTAGGAAGTTACTAAAATTGCCTTCTGAAGAGCTTGACTTTACCAAAGCCACTGCTACAGCAAACCCACTCACCTTGATTTCTTTCTTACAGCTTCTGGAAAGCAACTTAAGATCTGTCTGGGTTCACCTGGCCCCTGGGAGAAGTTAGTGTCAGGGTCTGGAACCAACCCAGGTTTGGATGATCTTGGTCCCGGTATCTGTGCAAAATGGTTTCCATCTCCTGTCTATTTGTCATAAGGTCCATTCCATCAAGGATAGAGCCAGTCTTCTGGATGTTTATTCTCCAAGATTTCAGTCTAGAGGGTCATGGTCTCATCCTTTAAAAGCTTCATTCAAAGTATTTTGCTGTGAGTCCTAAGTTAGGGATCCAGATGCGGTAGAAGCCAGCCAATCTCAGGAACCCCCACAGTTGTCTTGGTGGGAACTGCAACTCTGGCTACAGCTTCCCTGGCTTCAGGGAGCAGCTCCCCATCCTTGAATTCAAAACCCCAAAGATATTTAAAATAGGGCTAAAAAAATCTTCCTTCTTCCTGCATGTGCTCCAGAGCCAGAGCGTACCTGACCCCAAGAAGTGGAGTATAAGTACACAAACCCCAAGTCTGCCCCTGGAAAGCCAGGGGCTTGGGGTATTTATGGGATCAGGAATAAAAAGGCACAGCATCCCAAGGTGTGGGCAGCATGGGCAGCATGGGCGACATGGGGAATACTGATTGGGAAAAGGTGCGGGAATTGTCCTTGTGCGCAAGCGTAACTAGGCTACAAGCCTCCACACGTTCACAAGGTCAAGAGCGGACACTCACGCAGGCCCAGCTGAGGAATCGGTAGTCCTATCCCATCTCATCGGCTCAGCCCAAATTAAACACAGCTGACTCTAAGTTCCTGGAAAACAACTCCAGCAAATATCTTACTGTTTAGGCAGGCTCCCTGCTGTTTGGAGGATGCCTAAGTCTTAAAATGACCTTGATTAGTGACAGCAGGTGAAATGGATTTGACTCATTACCCACGGTTTCAATTTAAGAATCAAACTGGGAAACGTGGCTGTGATCCTTGACTTATAAGGAGGTCCTAAAAACAAGACTGATCACTGGAATAAAGCCGGCCAGAAGATGTTTGATTCCTCATAATTATTTTTTTCCTTTGAATTATTTTTAATAGTATTTTTTATTGAAGTGTACTTGATTTACAAAGTTGTGTTAGTTTCAGGTATACAGCAAAGCAATTCAGATTCATATATATATATATTCTTTTTCAGATTCTTTTCCCTTGTAGGTTATTAAAAAATATTGAGTGTAGTTCTCTGTGCTATACAATAGGTCCTTGTTGTTCCTGAATTTTATATATAGTAGTGTGTATCTGTTAATCTCAAACGCCTCATTTATTCCTCTCCCCTTTTCCCCTCTGGTAACCATAAGTTTGTTTTCTATGTGGGTCTACTTCTATTTTGTGTAAAAGTTCCTTTGTATCATTTTTTTTTAAGATTCCACATATAAACGATATCATATAATATTTGTCTTTTTCTGTCTGGCTTAGTTCACTTGGTATGATAATTTCTAGGTCCATCCATGGTGCTAAAAATGGCATTATTTCATTCTTTTTTATGGTTGAATAATATTCATTGTATAAATATACCATATCTGCTGGTGGGCGGGGCCATGTCAAGGGGTGTGTCTAGAGGTGGCTGTGGGCTCAGGAAGTCTTTAGTCAGCCTGTCTGCTGATGGACAGGGCTGTGTTCCCACCCTGTTGGTTATTTAGCCTGTGCTGTCCCAGCACTGGAGCCTACAGGCTGTTGGATGGGGCCGGGTCTTGGTGCTAATTACCCAGGCAAAATGTCTGCCAGAATTCCAGGGTCAAGTTCTATTGTCCAATTTGCTGCCCAAGTGTTTCAAGGCTGTTCTCCAGGGGAAAGCCTCAGGGAACAGGTGTGATGCTCTCCTGGGATAAATTTCCCACACTTGGCAGCTGCCTGTCTAGCTGGCTGCAACCTGGGACCCTGGCAGAGGTGGAACTGGAGTCCCAGGGTCCCTCCCTGGAACCCCATGAGGCCACCCCCGCCTTTCAGGTTCCTGGCAGGTTCTAGACTTGTGGCCCCAGCTTGCACAGAGCATTCCCCCATTGTGGCCTCGGCACAGCCTTTGGGCCAGGGACTGGTTCCCTGTACCTGGCCGGGCACAGCATTATGAGGACCGTGGTTGGCTGTGAAGGTGGCGATAAATCTGGCACAAGGAGCTTCAACTCTCTTTCTGTATAGAGATGCGTACCTGTACAAATATCCTGTTTCCCCATCATACTTGTCTTTCCTGGAAGGTAGCCTTGCTACATGGGGATCACAGTCTTTCATGTTGAAAGTATGCTGTCAGGAGTGCAAGTAACTGATAGTAACCACTTGGCTAGGCCTGTGGTATTTTTCTTTCAATTTTCCTTTTAGGATTCCACATACATAATATTTTAAGCACAAATATCCTTACTAGCTTCTTCCAATAGAAAACAATAGCAACATTCTTTTGAGTCCTTACCATGTGTTAGACACAATAAGTGAGGTGCTGTTACTATCCCCATTTTACAGATGAGGAAACTGAGTCTTAGAGAGATTAAGCTACTTGCCTGAGGACAGGTTCCTATTAAGTTGCCAAGTCAGGATTCAGTCTGAACAGCTGCTCCTAATTCCTACTCAGTGAAAAAGGGGAATACAGTTTAACACAGTTCTCTGGTTTTCACGAGAAGGAACTGTCCCTAAATACTACTAAACTCTGAGAACACTCTTATTTCTCTGTACAAGTGTGGTATGACTGCTTGGTGGTGATAGTCATTGGTCTATGTTTCTCTAATGAGTGAATCTGATCTATTAAATGGCTTGAGTATGGAGGACTTAGTCTCTTTATCCTCCCTTCTTCACCTGGACTGGAGGAAGGCAGTATCTTGTGTCTCCAAAATTCAGCGTTGCTTCGGATGGGCAAATTCAGAAACACAGGGTAGATCTCAGCAAACTAATTGTAGCTCAAACTAAGACAAAACCTCCAACCTAACGACTATGGAGAATCAGAGGATAGCTTGGTCTTCCATTCTCCTGACTCCTTTCTCTTGTTTTTCTATTGATTCAGAAATCAGTCCAGGAGATACATGCTATTTTGTCATCTATTGCTGTATAACAAATCACTCTAGAATCTGGTAGCTTAAGATAAAAACAATCGTGTTTTTGGCTCATAAATTTACAATGTGGGCAGAGTTTGGCAGGGTGGGCTCCTCATGACCCCATGAAGCATCAGCAGCCCAACTGGTCTGGGTGATATGTTCCAAGATGGCTCACTTACGTGGCTCTAAGTTGCTGGGGATGTCAGCTGGGAGTTCATCTGGGGCTGTTGGCCAGGGGCCACTCCCTGGTGCTGGTTGGGCTTCCTCACAGCATGATGGCTGAGTTTCAAAAGCGTGTGTTCAAAGAGGCCCAGATGGAAGCTGTAAGAGTTCTTATCAACCAGCCTGAAAAGTCCCAGAATATTCCTCTACAGCATTCTAATCCAACAAATCTCCAAGGCGAGCCCAGATTCAAGAGGAGAAATGTCATCTTTCAACAGAAGAAGTAAAATAATTTGCACTCATTGTTAATTTATCATAGATGCTATTGATTGAACTTCCACTAGAAGTGCAATGCCCTGAAAGGTAAAACTATATAAAGAGTAAAACATGAAACACATAAGAAAACAGAAATCCTACTCCAGCTTGCTAGTTTTTCTGAAAAGTCTAAGAACAGACCAAAAATATAAAAAGTCTATTTCTAAATCCCAATAATCTTCAGCTTTATAGATGCTAATTCATGAAAGAATCCAGCAACTAAGAAGAATTAAATGTTCCAGGGTCTCATCAGATATCAATATAAAACTGATTTTCTGTCGTTAAACTATTTATTGCCTAATTTCCAATGTCTAAATTGTTCCTAAGCAGAACTGTAACCAGAATGATCTAAAAATTGTTTCTCATCTGCTTAGTATTTTTCCATTCATTTACTGTTCTTCCCAAAATCCAATAAGGAGAAGAAAAAAAATGACACCCTAAACTTGAAGATGCCATTTCAATTACTTAAATTGAAGAGGCTGAACCAGGTAATCAAAAGATTCTCTGAACATCTGCTTTCTTACAACTTCAGCTAACTCCAGCATTATTATCCAAAATTTTCACCAGACATTAAACAGAATTAGAAAGAAAAGGTCATGCCTTCCCAATGTGGGACAGGTAGAGACTTGGAGTTACTACTACTATTTGTCTATTTGTTATTAGAAACATTCACTACCATTGTAGAGGTGTGTATGTGTGGTTTATAAAGGTTATAAGTAGTTGAAGATCTAGTGGGTCTTCTTTTAATAGATTTGTGAGAGAGTCAAGGTGAGGTCACTATCTCAAAGATTTCTTTTGATATGGGAAAGAAAAAAATGTGGGTGCTTGTTCTTTAACTTTGTAAAGTGCAGGAACACAAAACTTGACCATGTGAAGTTTATGTAGTCACTAGAGGAAGGTTCTGTTCAATGTCAGCTTTTTAATAGCAGAAAGGAAATATTTGTCCAAGGGGAAATCACAAGATCTGTTTGGGAGCTCTAAGGCCATCTGGGAGACATCTCACAAATTCTTTACTACTTAAAAAGGTTAGGACTCAAAGGTCTCAGTCCTTTTCCCACTTTTATTATGGATGCAATTTTTATTTAAAAGAAATTTAGTATTCATCAACTGCCAACTATACCAACTAAGAACCAAGAAAAAGAAAAATATTGTGACACTTTACTGTTTATTTCATTTAAAAGCAGAATTAGCAATATACAGAATACGGGAGGGAGGGAGGGGAAGAGGGAGGATGGAAGGGAGGGAGGCAGAGAGGGAGGGAGGAAAGAAGTAAGCAAAGCTTATCAGAGGCCAAGCTCAGTGAAAGCTATGGCAAATTAAAGATAGCTTCAAAATCTTTGACTTTCTCCTCCATTAACACATGGGGCCTACATCCTTTCCCTTGAGTGTGGACCGGCC
Organism: Hippopotamus amphibius kiboko; assembly: GCF_030028045.1. Classification (NCBI taxonomy): domain Eukaryota; kingdom Metazoa; phylum Chordata; class Mammalia; order Artiodactyla; family Hippopotamidae; genus Hippopotamus; species Hippopotamus amphibius. The sequence goes on from NC_080194.1 coordinate 9,862,216, forward strand.
CGCAAACACTTCGAGCAACTGAGTATGATGGAAGTGGTGCTCTGCCAGTTCTAGGACTATTCTTTGAAAGAACTGGCAGCTTCCCCTTTTTCCCTCTTGGAGTCCTGAGGTGCCATGAAAGAAGTCCAGGCCAGTCTTCAGGAGAGAGAGGTCATGTAGAGGGGCACCGAGGCGCCCAATATGTAAGTGAAGAAGCCATCCTGGGGACTTCCCTGGTGGTCCAGTGGTAAAGAATCCATCTTCCAATGAAGGGGATGCAGGTTCCATCCATGGCCAGGGAACGAAGATCTCACATGCCGCGGGGCAACTAAGCCCACATACCAGAACTACTGAGCTCACGTGCCTCAGCGAGAGCCCACGTGCCACAAACTACAGAGCCCACACACTCTGCAACCACGTACAGCAACTAAAGAGAGAATCCACACGCACAACTAGAGAGAAGCCCGCACACCACAATGAAGACCCTCAATGAAAAGATCCCACATGCCTCAACAAAGGTCCCGTGTGCCGCAACTAAGACCTGACACAGCCAAAAAAATAAAGAAAAAAAAATTTTTTAAAAAAAGGAAGGCATCGTGGCTGTCCAGCCCCATCAGCCTGCAGAAGATTCCAGCCCCAGCTGTGCTCTGACCCATGAGAGGTGATGAGCAGGAACTGTCCAGCTTAGTCTATTCAATCCACAGAACCATGAGAGATAATAACAAATTATTGCTGACACCACTAAAATTTAAGGTAGTTTGGTACCCAGCAGTGGATAAGCATCTTGTGGGGAGAGAGAGGAGATTGTTTCAAGAGTGAAGTAGAGTGAAGATGCAGGCTGGCCTTGACCAAATGTAACATCAAGGTCATCTGAAGCCTTTATGTCTTGGATCTTCCTTCTAACTGCTGGATTCTAGTCTGAGATGCTTTGAGTAGATCTTCTTTAATTGTGCAGTGCAGAGAGAGGACCCAACCAACCAACCAACCAACTGTCCGCAAGAACCTGTGACCACCAACAGTGAATCACATTTCCCTGCCTTCATTTGGTGAGGCCAAAATGGTTTGGAGATTTTTTCCCCCTGATATTTCCCTATAAAAGTCTAGTGTGCTCCTGCAAATACACTCATTAGAGTCTCAGGATTCAATTTACGTAATTGAGGCAGCCCAGCTAATTTTAGGAAAATTACAACTTTGTGGAAAATAACTGTTATACAGTAATTATGGCGAAGATGTTCTGCTTTGTGTCAGACACAATGAAATCAGTAGGTTTAAAAATTAAGAACAAGCGCCTCTAAGCTCTCAATGTCATTTTAAAAGTGAGAGAGAGCTGTTAAGAAACAGCTTTGCATGTTAATCACAGAGCTCGGGAACATTCTGTGTTAAGATATATGATTTTTCAACCTTGTTAAAAGAAATATTGAAAGAGGGAAATTGATTTTTTTTCCCCAGAAAATTTGCCTGTCATACTCCAAGATAAGTTACTGTTATGTGTGTCCATTAAATAAGTTTATTATATGAAAAGTCACACTCTAGGAAAAAAAGTTCAGTCAGCATTGACTTCAGCTAGGATTTATACTATCTCTTAATTCAGGGAATCAAGGTTAGCTAAGCTGATTCTCATTAATGTGCAATTGAACTAGTTATGAAATGAAGAGCATATGGAATAGTAACAAATTATAACTGCATTTGGGAAATTGTGTTGATCACCTCAGAGAGGGATTCTTGGAAATACTATGTTCACGGAAAGAGTAAATAAATGTACTGCTATTTTTAACTTAAATGATCGATATATGACAGTTATGAGAAGAGCCTCTTTGTGTGATTATTATATGCCAACATTGGTGAGTTTGTCGTGTGTTTTTCTCTATTTTGCATTAAATGTGTACATTCTTTCCTGTTTCCAACAAAATAAATAAATAAATAAACAAACTGCTGTAATATGTGCTGAATGGTAAATTAGCATGCAATATTTGGTAGAAGGAATCAGTGAGAGAATGATATAATTTTTTAAAGTACCCCATTTATCCTAAAAGTTTTCAAGCTTTTCCCAAGAAGCGCTGTGTTCCACTGAGATATTTGGGGCTGGAGGAAGAGAGAAAAGAAGTCTGAATGGATGCAGTCAAGCAGCTCCATATCAATCCATCACTCTTCTCTGATGGAACCACAGCTCCGCCTTTATGTGTTTTCTGTACTGAGATGATGATAAAATCGCATTTGAGAAACTAGCTCAGAGCCTAAATAGGCTCCTAGGTGAGTCCTCTCAGAAACTGACCTGGAAGTGATTCCTGAAAAGCACCAGCACAGCAGTGGCAAAGTAAGAGGATGGAGGTAAAGAATTGCTATCTTAAGAAAGTACATTTGGAAGAATTTAGCCTGAACCGATAAGCTTCCAAATGCAAAATCTTGAGTGTGGAGGAAACCCCTGATTTGAGTTTCAGACCTTAAAGATAACACATTTTTGGGGGGGGGAGGCATTCTGATGAAGTTTCTGGAGTTTATTCAGGAGGACTAGGCTCATAAACTACCTATTTGGTTAATTCACTCCAAGTTGAGTTTACTATTAGCTAAAGCCAAACATAATCTCAAATGATATATATCTTTTCACTTGACAACAAAAAACTTTAGTTCAATGATGTGCTTATTTAGAGCTATAATTAATTACAGAAGCCAAACTGCAATAGAAACTGAAGAAATATATCTCTTCAAAAATACAGCTATACATTTCCAACTTCTTTGAGCCTCTATTCTCATCTTTAAAGCCTTTACAGTAGTATCTATTATAGAATCCTTGCAAAGCTGAGATAAGATGATGCATGCAAAATGTTTAGCACAATGCTTCGATGTATGTGTTCAGTGTGATAGCTTTTATCATTATCATTATTAATAATCACCATTATTATAAAAGAATAGAGGAACTGGAGAAAATTGAGCATTAAATGATGATGTAATTTACCCATTTATAAGCACCCCTCAATGGTTAAAAATTAATACTATTCTTGATAAAAATAGTTCATAAAATACTATCTTACAGAAATGTACACATTTAGTTTTTGTTCAATTATACTAGATTCGCATTTTCCTTATTCTTTGACATTTTACTTAACCCATGACTGCCACTATCTCTTATCCCTAAGAGGGATACCTAAGAAGGTGAAAAGTCTAAATCAGCAGTCCTCATCGATGAATAATAGAAAGACTATCTAGTCCAGGGATGCTCAGTCTGACCTAAATTTCAGGAAGTCCATAAGAATATAAAATTATGGAAAAAATTTGTGTGAAAGTTTATTTACCTGTAAAAAGTGGGTCATTATTGGAGGATCTATGACTCTCAAAAAAGTTAAGAACCATCAATCCCATCCCACTCTGACTGTACAGTTGAAGAAATAGGACAAAAAATTGGAGTCGCTTCTTCAAGGTCACATACTTAGCTAGTGATAGAATTTTGAGTAGAACTAAAGATTTTCTTATTTCTGGTCCTTGATGATCTGGGCAGAGATCCTGAAGACACTAGATAGAGGATGGGCAAGGAAAACATGGCAGATCCCAACAGAGATGGACCTTGTCAAAGTCACTTGATAGCATAATGGCTTGTTGTCCACATATGGAAGCGGTCAACCCCAGACCAGATTTCAATTCCATCACTTTGTTAACTGAATTTGGGCATGTTACTTAATTTATATGGGCCTATATTGCCTCACCTATAATATGGTTATAAAAATTCCTTACAGTCAGGATTTGGTGAGAAATAAATGAAATAATATGTAAAAAGCAACCAGAACAATGCTTGGTAAGTGATAAACAGAAGTTATTATTGTGGTTGTTTTACCTCATCTTCCTTTTCTGAAAAGTTTCCTTTGCCCCAGCCAACACAGGTCCTCCAAATTCCTTCTATTCTTTCTTCCCGCTAACATGTACTGTGGGGTTATAATTCAATGAGTATTTGTACAACAATGTTTAAAAGACGGATACCCTCTCTTGAAGATCTCCTTTTAACTCATGAACAATACCCCAAGCCAAGGTATAAAGCCAGGGATGGAACTTCAGCTTCAACAATCTGATGGGAAAGAAATTTATTTATTTTTCAATGGACAAGGGGAATTCCTAAGCTTCCCTTCCAGAAATCACACCTGTCAGTGGATACCTTCTCCCACTACTTGACGTGCCCATGTGCCCAGTGATAAGTAAAAAGAAGCAGAGTATCCCTGGCCAAAAGTCTTTTCCTGAAATCCCCTTAAAAAACAGGAAGGCTCTGAGCCAGGCTGATGAAGTCCATGCCACAGCAGATGTGACACGTACCTGAATCCTCCCAGCCTAAATAATTCAATACCGTAGTAAAACAGCAATTCCCTCAGTCAATGCTGAATGCCATAGTTATTTGCTCATTGCTAAATATTACCATCTCAAAGAATCAGCAGGTGATTTGTCCTCCATAGGCTTGACATCCCTGCCCAGTTTGTCTACCAACTGAGATCTCTGCTGGTTTTATAATTCCAACCATATTTATTTTAGCCTTTTTTGCAAATTAATTTTATCTGTCTTTTAGAATTCAAATATAACTGCTGGTATTGGGACATAAACTGAAAGATTCTTTTTTTTTACCCTCTCCTTGGTTGCAGTGTGTGTCTGATGTACAGGTATTCTTTACTATGTAATTCAGTGAACAATATGCAAAAGCCACACAGATTATATGAGGGTTCCTGAAAATGAGTAGCAGATAATCAGCTCCTTTTTACAAAAATTCTTATTATGTATGCAGTGTGTTCTTACTCACTGATCCTTCTCAACTCATGGGGCCCGAGTGAGTACAACCTTATAGCATAAGGTTTTAGGCCTTTATACATAGCTTACCTCTTGCTGATGCTTTTTGAATATAAGTAGAGCCAGGAGCTAAGGGGAAGAGGGAGGAGATAGGGATTGCTAAGTACTCTTTCTGGATAAAGTATGAATAGAACTAAAGTGCTATAGTTGCATACAAATCCTTATGTTCACCCCTCAAGCATTAAACTGTCTGATTTCCTATCTATCCAAGGTTGATTAGTGTTAGGAGACTTCTTCCGGTATAATTCAATTGCCAGCTTCAAATGCCTGGGTTATCTAAACTAATATTGCACTAGCACTGCTGTCCTCATGAAAAAAAAAATGAGCCTTACTCTCCTCCCTAGGGTGGCAAAGTACTGGGAAGAAGAAGCAGCAGAAATGGCGTTATTCATGGTGTTATTTCTACCTTTAAAAGAGAGATTGTCGATTGCACTGCTTAATGGTCTCTAAAGCGAGTATCTGCTGTTTATCACTTTTTAATACATCTGATATATTGGGTACTTTAAATAACAGGCACATTCGCATAACGATCTATCAGACAGTGAGTATACATGCAAACTAATTTTCTCATTAAAGTACAATCACAAGGAAAAGAAAACATGATCTATTGGGGCAAACACACATGCTCTGTTTCCTAACAATCTCTTAACCAGACATGGTAAATGATACTCACAGCCCGCAAACTTGAGTCACGGCAAGATTCTACTAGTTTTTAAAGTTTAAAACTTGGCCAGTACTTTATCAGTTTTAAAAAGAAAATAAAGTACTGATGGGCATTTCCTCAACCTCTCTGTCACTGACCTCAATCCAGTGCATCTCTTATGGCAGAAGAGGCATTCTTAATTCCCAGGTTAACCTGGGAAACACCTCCCAAACCTGCCCACGTTATCCTGGGTCCCCACTGTTACAACATCAACAGTGTATTCTCTGCTCATTCCTACATCTCAACCTATGCGAGGATTCAGGTTTCCCATGTCCCTTAACTAAAAAACCTTTACCCTTCTCCCTCTCACTCCTCTTCACTGCCACATTTCAGTGATTCATCTCTAAATCCAAATGGTTGTGCCAGGACTTGGCAGTCCAGTGGTTAAGACTCTGCTTCCACTGCAGGGGGTGCGCGTTTGATCCCTGGTCTAGGAACTAAGATCCTACATGCCGTGCAACGTGGCCAAACAAACAACAAATGGTTGTGTCATTTCACGTCTCCTGTATCTCTAATGTCCTTCCCAGCAATGTCCACACATTTTTTAAAAACAAATATCATATATATATGTGTGGAATCTGGAAAAATGGTACAGATGAACCTGTTTGCAAGGCAGAAAGAGAGACACAAATGTAGAGAACAGATGTATGGTCACCAAGGGGGGTAAGGGGGGAGGTGGGATGCATTGGGAGATTGGGATTGGGATTGACATACATACACTAATATGTATAAAATAGATAACTAATGAGAACCTGCTGTATAGCACAGGGAACTCTACTTCACTTTGCTGTACAGTGGAAACTAACACGGCATTGTAAAACAGCTACGCACCGATAAAAAATTTATTTTGAATTTTTAAAAAGCTGCAGTTGAAGCATCCCCTCACTTACATACTACACACTCACTGTCTGACTTAGCAGGCCCTGACCCATCCCTCTGTGTCACCACTGTGCTCGGGTAGTGTCCTCATTTTAGCATCACACTGCACATCAAAGGACTGTGACAGCAACTGCTATCTCCTAAAATCCATTTCCCTCTTTTTTCTCTTTTCTTTCCTGCAGAAATATAACTTGTGGAGCTCAAAAGAAGAGAAGATAGTATTACATCTATCTACAGTGAATAAGTGAAGAGAAATAGATCTAAGAATAACATCCTTTAATAAATTAGAGGTGAAAAGAACAAGTTCTGCATCTTTTGGAACTAAAGAGTGAGGGGATACTCCTGGAAGGCTAAGACAATGAGAAGAGGGTGAATTGGGGAAGTAATTCAGAGATTAAGGAAAGATTATTTTTTTCACACTTGAAAGGAAATTAATTATATTAATAAATTCCAGGATATCTAACCTCCCTTGTATTCCCAGATGTGACTGACTTCAGTAAATATATTCCTTTAAAAGTAAGTGGCTGTAATTTGTGCTGTCTTTTCTTTAGAATTTTTACTGCAGCATCCTAAGTGAGATTACCCTTTGTTTTGCTATTTTTGTTACATTCTAGCTTGTGTTCGGCTTCTTTCATAAAATATGTTGTTTGAAGTCTTCCTCATTTGTCTGTGTTCTGGAATGGTTTAAATTTTTGTCCTTCAATGACAATGAACTTGTCTATGCAGTTGTTTGAGATTGTCATCTTTGGAGAGGTTTTTTAAATCTCTTCTTCCTTTTAGGATTATTGATCTATTCAGAGTTTTGACGCTTCCTTGAATCAAGTTTGAGAAATTTTATTATCCCAGAAATTCATCATATGTGTAAAGACTTGCAAATTTATTAACAAATGGCGTATGTAAACATAAAATCAATTGTAAAAATGTTTAATTTCCTGCTATTTATAATTATAGCCCACGATGAAGCTTAGTGGTGGGTATTTTTGTTTTCTCATTATTTTATCTCCTTTCCATTCTGGCCACATGATAATCTTTCAGCCTTGTTATTCCAGCTTCCTCTTTACCTGATGAGTTCCTCCACTTCCTTCAGAGTTCAGCCCAATAGTCCCTTCCCTAGATTTCATGAGCTCTCTAATTCGTTCAGTTCCTCCTGTTTGGCACTATAATATCACATATCAATTAAAATATTACTTTTAGTTGTGATTATTTGATTACTTGTGGCTTCACTACAGAGACTATATCACATACTGTTCTTTTCTAGGTAACTTTTTTTTTTCTGGATAGCTGCTTACTGTGATGTTTTTCATCAATACAGGTTTAAATTTTTATTAATACATATTTAAAGGTCAGTTTCTTTTCACAGTTTTGACTGGAAGATGGTGAGCCATTTGACATCCACAAGCATGGTTATTTTTTTTCTTTCAATTAAAAAAATATTTAATATTATACCTTTAAGTATTTTTCATTCATTTGTTCTTTCCTCTATATACAGAACACCAATTAGCTATTAAAGCATTCTTATTCTCTTTCATTGATTTCCACACTGCAAGAGCGCTTTTCAATTTTATCAGCTGAGTCAACAATCTGCTTTTCCACAGCATCACTTCTGCTATTTGCCGCCTCAGAGTGAATTCTAACTCTGCCATTTTATTTTTACTTCTTTTTACAATCCTTACTTATATAATACATCTCCTTTTTATCAGCTCATGTTATTACCCTTTATCTTTTTATAGATGGTTCTCTTTTTCAACATGACCATTCTGTCTTGTCCTCTTTTAAGTTGCTAGCTTAAAAAGATTTTTCTAGATCTTAGATAATGTACAGAGGTACAATTTTACTCTGAAGCTTCTGAAACACGCTTTTTCTTGTTTCTCAAAGGCTATGTAACAAAACCTAACATTCTTTGTAATAGCCTCATAATATTCCATGGTATGGATGTGTCATATTGTAATCTCTGCTTTAAATTATTTTACTCATGCATTTCAGGTCATCTATAGGCTTGTTTGGTGTTGGTTTGGTTTGGTTTGGTTTGGTTTGGGCTTTTTTGCCCCTTCAAACAATGTTGTAATAAAACTCCTTGCACATAACACTCTACAAGATAGAATACATCCTATCCTTTTCCTTTCCCTATTTTGACAGTTTAAAAGTGCCTTCTCCATTGTGTGGTTGTGTTTTGCAACAGGTCTAAACACCTTTTCATGTGTTTACTTGGCAGTTTTCATTTATTTTCTTTATTTTTCTTCAGATATTTATAGGAATTATCTACACATTAGAAATATTAACTCCTTGTTTGTTACAAATAATGCAAATATTTTCTCCAGCCTATAAATGGTTTCAATTCCTTATTATGTTATTTTCCAATACGAAAATTTTTTTTAATACATAGTCAAATCTGCCAGTCCTTTTCTGTGTAGTTCTGGGTTTCCCAATTTATTCAGAATCTCTCTCTCACCCTAAGTTTATAAAACATTTTCCTAAAGTGTCGAATGATTTTATTGTCTTACTTTTTACACTTGGTTCTTTAATCAATCTGGAATATATTTAAAATAAGCTATGAGTTAGAAATCCAACATTGTTCTTCTAGATAAATAGCCAATTATACCAATACCACTTATTATGTCAACTATCATCTTGGACTGAATTTAAAAGGCATCCTTGTCATATATTAAGGCCTCTTCCTGTTTAGATCTATTCCCAGACTCCCTTTTCTGTTCCAATGATCTATTCTTCCTTTCTTATCCAACCATTATACTACTTTGATTTTAGGCAATTATGCAAAAAATTAGCATATTATATTTTTGACATTTATATTTTCATATGAATTTTAAAATGGTGTTTTCCAGTTTGAAAACAATTATTTTGTTTGACATTGCATTAACAATGTGTAATTTGAGAATAAATTACAATTTCATGATATTTTATTTTCCTATCTGGGAATGACTCCCCAAGATTTATTTTTTTGTAGAGTCAAATATATTTTTAAAATATTGATTGCACCAAACACATAGTTTTGTAACTTGTTTTTTTCATTAAACAGCATATTATAAATACTTTTCATGTCATTGAATATTTTTAAACAACTATACAGGCTTCAGGGTATTAAAATATCAGGGTATGTTCTCACTGATATAAAAGACTGTTGAATCTCTAGGTTTTCATTTTGTTTTTATAAATAGCATTATATATTTTTTGCTATTATAGCTAACATTGCACATTGAACAAACTTACAGATAAATCTCTGCTCGCGTCTATGATTTATTTCCATAACAAAAAGCAATTCATGTTCAACACAGAAGCCATGAAAGGCACAGAAAATCCCAATGGAAGAAAAAAAACCTCCAAAGTGGGAACCCATCTTCTAAAGATAATTGCGTAATGAGGACTCGTTGTATGTCTTTTTAGTATTCTCTTCTTCCTCTCTCCATATGTGTGTGTGTTGAGTTATAAAAACAAGTATTTAATTGCATACAGGATGGCTCCTTTTAAAAATTGTTTTTACCATTTTATTGTGAATGTGTTAATTTGTTTCCCATTTGGATTTTATGTCTGCTTTAATGTTCATGTCTTATGTGCCCCCCAAATTCTCTCAGCCCCAACTGTCCCCAACACTTAACACCCCGCTCAGTTTCAGCCACTGCACTGGTAAATGACTCTATGGGGATCAACTGGCCACAAGCCCAGAAAGTCTCTGGCTCCTCTCACCATTTCCAAACTTGGATAAAACACACCCAGTACATGAATTCTGACTTCCCTATTGGCTGAAGGAAGCGCTAAGGACACAACCCAGAAGTTTAAGAAGGTTAACCCCCTGAGCCATTGCTTTGACCATTTGTAAAAGGGAGACTGATTGGGGTCAAGAGAGAAATTCTCAAGTCTGAAGGCAAGCCATGGCTAGTGCAGTAACGTCACTTTGCATTTGCTTCTTATCCTTCTTTGCCTCTCTCTTTTTTGCCTCAGGCTTGCTGCCCTGGAAGTATACCTTCCAGTAAGTATTAACACTTGAACCTGGTCTCAGGCTCTCTTTCTATGGCCCCAGGCAGAGCACCAGGATAATATTGTATCATAAGGATATTATAACAGTAATTAATCTTCCATTGATAAAAATTCAGGTGTTTCCAAATATTGCTTATTACAAATAATGGTGTTATAATATACTTACACAATATATTTACACATACCTCTGATTATTTTCTAAGGATAAATTTATAGGCGTAAAATTTCTGGAAAGTGGTATAAACATTTTTAAGGGTAAAGGAACTTTTAAAAAGTCACATTTAAGTTCTTTAACTCTAGACTGTATGAGTCAGCAAGGAAATTAGTTGGGAATTACTGTATACACAATTTGAAATGGGAGTCTTTCAGTTTAATGTGCTAAAATTTAGCTACTATACAGTCAGTTCTGAGATCAGCCTCTAGATCCTGCCTCATTAAGAAATGGGAAATGAGTTGTAATGTCTGTAAGAGTCTCCAATGTGTTCAGTGGGGTTTCTTCATTTTCCAGATAGCCCATATCTTATTCGTACAGGTATACTTTCTTCTTCTTTCAGGAATCTTGTTTTCTTTAAGCATGTTGTTTTTGCCTATGTACTTGTTTCATTTATACTTCTGAATCTTTTTGGAATTTCTTCATAAAATAACAGCAAATGGGTTTTGTTTCTTTCCAATATACACAGAAAAATCCTAGATGTTACCCTACTGAGTTCATAGGGATATCTGTGTGATATTGAAGCTCATTATTTCTCCATAACTCCATTCTAAGAGGGCACAGAGTGATTACAAGGGTCCAAGAATTTACATGTGCTCTCAGCACTGAATCAATTATAGACTGAATCAGTAATCCACATATGCTATTTGGCGCCATTCTGATACGTATTATCTCAAAAGATGGTTACTGAAAGTATCATCATGCCAGGAAGGTATATGAAGTTTCAGAAGTTTGAATATCCTCATATATGAAAACAAGAAACCACTATTCTAACTCTAGCCCTGGGTTCCATGCTTGCAAGACTGCACCTGTGACCAGCATCCTGCATTTTGCGGCAATGGGGGGAGAAGTTTTTAAACTTTTTTTATCAGAATATCTGCTTTCTCCTGGAATTCAAACCTGAAGAGCACATGCCCCAAAGCACTTTACTAGTGCATATCTATCCTGCATACCCCAAGTACTATTTAGTGGTTCTAAGTTGAGCTCCAAAGTCAAAATCCTTGTGTTCAAATTCTGGCCCCATCACTATGTGGCTTTGGCAAATTGCCTAGCATTGCTATTTTTTTTAATCTTCTTTTCTATAAAATTGGGATAATAGCCATATCTATTTCACTGAATTCATATGAGAATTGAATGTGTTAATATATGTGACTCAGAAGAGTCACTGTTATGTGGTATGCATAGATTAAAATAAAAACTACAGTAAAAATAAAAATAAATTATTATTTAATAACTTCATGCCCAATATCATATTGATAACCTGGATAACATTGACTTAAATTATGTGGCCTTTTACCTCCTGCCATATTTCAAAAGACTTCAAAGGAAAAAGATAAGAGAGGAAAAGCATTCATACTAATTCAGTACCTAATATGTTCCAAACATCCCTCTATTGCTCAGGGCTCTTCCTAAGTCTGTTAATTTTGACTATGCCACATGGTATCATATTATTATATATTTAGGAAAATGCATCCATATTCCATGTTATCTCATTTTTTGGCATTTAAAAGTTTGATAGGACTTTTATAACTGTGGCCTTAAAATGAATCTCAATTTCAATTTTCTAGTTTTTCAATTTATAACTTAAAGAGAAAAAATATTTTACATCTCAATCATCTTAAAGGGCCCTTACAAATTGTGTATGTTGTAGGCACTCTACCTGCAGTATCTAATAGATAATTTGGGCCTTTTTTACACATCTCATCTTTATAGCCAAAATAAAAATGTCTGTTCCATTGATGAAGAAACTGAGGCTTAGAGAGTTTAGGAGTCTTTACCAACGTCACTGTGGGAAAGCATTGAACCTAGAGCTGGCCAAAATCAGAAGCACTTTCTCCATCTCATGTGGCCTCCAGAGTTCCCATCTTTCTCAGCTCTATTTTGGCCCCTAGAACTAAACGCAGAGACCTCAGGTTCCTCCTCGCCAAGAATGCAGCACCGAAACAGAACACTCCAGTTCTAAATCCTTTTTGGCAGAAAGCCCAGATTTCTGGAGCTTCATTTATTCTCTTGTCAGGCTGGCCATCAAGAATTAAAACTCCATGACTTCATGTGGCTGAAGCCCAAAACGCTTAACATTTCATTTTATCTTTAGTTTCAACACCCTTGTTTCTGTTCTTAACAGTTAGATGTGTGTTTTACGTCCTGTCCTTTAAGTTTTAAATCCGTATTTCCTCTTGATATCTTTCCCAGCTATTGGTCAGCCAGGCAATGAGAAATAGCCATATCTCTAATTTGTTCGAAACAAATTCTGAAATCTGAGTCTATGGCTTGGAAATTGCACAGATAAAAGTCACGTATTATCAGTATCAAAATACATCCTGGTGAAATGTGTGGCACCTAGATCTTGGTTGTCTGCCAACTTTTTCTAATGTACTAAAAAACTATGTCTCTTAGCTCTATAAAATGTTTAACCCTGGAAAGAATATTTGTATTATATGCGCATGAGGCTCTGGGTGATCCATAATTTCATAGATGCAACCTGATCTTAGCCATCAAAGATGCTAGATAAGTCTAGTATATGATAACTAATATTTATCAAGGACTTTACAACGCCAAGCATAATTCAAAGTATTTCACATGTCTAACGCATTTGGTCCTCTCAACAAAACTAGGAAATCTAATCCCCATGTTAGAAGGGAAACTGAGGCATAGAGGGATGAAGTAAGTTATTTAAAGTCCCAGAGCTAGTGGGTGGTAAAGCAGAAATGTGAACCCAGGAAGTCCAGCACCAGCACTCACAGCCTTAATCCCTAGGAGTAGTACCTGCCCCATCCAGAAGGAGATTTTAAGGGAGGAAAGACTTATGTGAAAGACACGATGATATAATGATGGAGGGGGAAATAGCGAGGAAAGCATTTCTTCTGCTGCCATCCAAGTCTCTGGACTCATTTCTGAATCTACAGCAAAAATTGTAGGAACATTCTCCTGAGGGATTCAGTGTGACTTCAGAGATAAATTATTCTTTTTGAAGGCAGAAGAAGAGATAGAGAAGAAGACATTTCTCCAGTTAGGGGCAGAAAATAAATGATGACATTTGGTGGCAAATGGAGCACTGGGACACAGAATCCTTTGTAGAGATGTTGGTATTTTCATAAATATACCATGAGCAATGGCAGCCCTGGTCATGATCAACTGACTTCTAGAGACAGTGCATCAAATTTGGGTATCAGAGCAAGAGAAGAATTAAGTATCCTATGCTACCTGGAGACCAGAGCCACCAGACTGATGTGAGCACAGTATAAACCATGACTTGAACAGGAGGTGCCATGTGAGCCATTATGGGCTTGAGTCAGTGAACTTTAGATTATTATCCCTATGTAATCCATATATAAACAAAGGCTTCGGAAAACTCAGAATACTAATAAATAACTTTACTTATATCACACAATTAGGGACAATTTTACCAGAGCAAAAATATAAATTTATAGCCATCAGCATACTATATTAAAAAGTATAGCCAAAATTAAGATTTAGAAATAAGGATAGTGGTTGTCTTCATATGTTTCCATTTTTTTCATTTTTGTTTTGTCTCTTAATAAGTGTTTTGCCATTAACTAGGGCTTCTTAGAAGACACCAAAGGATTAAGAAAATTAGGAGTATAAAAACACTGAAGGAAAAAGGATGGACCAATTCCTAGAATGCTGGGATGACTCAGTGTATCAACTGAGAACCACTATTTTAGAATATCTAAAGTTGGGGAGGGAGGCGATTTTTGTTAGTTTCCTGGTTCAGACCTTAGAATGATTTCTATACCAACTTATCAAATTCCTGCAAGGAATACATGAAAGATCAGTTAAGAAATGGTTGAAAAATGTGAACCATAGTACAAATGCTAAGCATTAAATTATAGTATGACAGAAAAGTTAGAAAGGAAAGGAAAGAGTATCCATGTATCCTATTAACTGAGCACATTTGAGAGGCATGGGCAGGAGAAACAAGATCAGCAACTAGACATCAAATTCTCCTAGACATATGACACAATTTATTGGTCTTATACACAGACCCAAAGGCAAAGTGAATCATTAGAGTTACAGTTTCACCATAAGAAATTATAGTAGGTCCATCTGTGAAATCAGTACAAAAAGAGCAAAAGAAACAGTAGATATAACATCAAAACTTTTGTAAAAATCCTTAGTAATTGAATCCTGATAATTACTATGTCTCAAGATATGCTTTGCATCTTGCAGGATATTTTATCTGGAGATCCTGATGATAAAGGCAAATGGCTCTTCTCTCACCCCTTCCACCATAATCATAATTCAAAATTGGACAAGAGCAGTCCAATATCGTCATGTTGCGTGCTAGACTTTCTTGGAAAGATTATTTTTATGGAAGAATTGGATACATTAAAAATAATATCTATGTACATATAAAAGGGAGGAATGAAATCTAGAGATGAATAAAAGTTTAATTAATGAGAGCAAAAGATGGCTTAAAAACCAATAAGTACAGAATGCCTTTGGAAATTTGATTTAAAACAGAAAAGAAATAAATATTAATAACAGTTAATAAAAAGGAAAGACAAGATACAAATAGAATTATTTTAATTAGGAGTAAATGCTATGTAAAAAAAAGTATACCAATAAATTTGAAAATCTAGTTAAAGTGGATAATTTTCAAGGAAAATTTAATTTAACAATATTTACTCAAAAAAACAACAAGTGAAAAAATAACCATGGTAGAAATTTAAAATATAGTCCAAGTTATTTAGTTTAATAAGAAGGCAGATAATGACAATTTTATAACCAACACTTTTGTTATAAAATCTATTCTCAAGAACACATAACGTGATGGAAACCCTCTGTACTAGTTTTCTATTACTTTGTGATAAATTGCCGTAAATTCAGCAGCTGAAAACCACACAAATTTATTATCTCCAAGTTTCCATGGGTTAGGAGTCTGGGCATGGATTAGCTGGGTCTCCTGCTCAAGGGTTCATCAGGATGAAATCAAAGTGTCAGTTGGGGTGTAATCTCATCTGAAGATCAGAGTCTTCTTCCAAGCTCACTGATTGTTGACAGAATCTACTTCCTTCATAGTAGGACTGAGGTCCCCACTTCTTAGCTGGCTGTCAGCTGGGAACTGTTCTCAAATCCTAGAGGTCATTTGTCATTCTCTGCCATGTTTGACCACTCCACAACAAAGTACTTTGCTGATTAAGGCTAACAAGAGACTCTCTCACTTAAATCTCTCCATTAAGGAAAAGCTTTGACTTTCTTTTACAGGGTTAATTGGATGAAGTAAAACTCACCCAGAACATTCTCCTTTGACTAATCTAGTCAGCCAATTAGAGACTGTTATTGCATCTAAAAAATTCCTTTACCTTTGCATATAATGTAACCTAATCACAGAAATGATATTAATTATATCCATAGCCCCATCCACATTCAAAGGGAGAGTATTACACAGGAGCACGTACACAAAGAAGTGGGACTCTCTGGGTACATCTTATAGTTTTTCCTATCAAAACCTCTTAATTTACACTGTAAGCATAGTGTAACACTGACACCAAAGTTAAATAAGAGGGGAGACATCAAAAATATGGTGGAATAGGAAGCCTTGGACTCTTGTTCTCCCCAAAGACACACTGATTCAATAACAATACATAGATCAATGCCCTTGGTGAGAAATCCAGAAACTAGTTGAGAGGCCCTTGCACCTTGGACAAAAGTGAAACCAGCTACATCAAGATCAATAGGAAAATTTGAGATGTGCTCTTGCCATAATTCTCACCCAGGCACAGCACCATATAGTCAGGAGGAAACTCTCAGCTTCTCACTGGAAAGGGAAAGAGTTGGACAATTCCAAATTCTTCTATGAGCTTCTATAGGGACTGGTATCTGCCTCACTTGTCTCAAAGTGTTGAAATAAAAGGATGCTAATTAACATTGTAAAAACATATGAATGTGTAAAACAAGGGTAAAGGTAAATGGATAAAGTCAGATTATTTAATATTATAATGGTGCTTTATAATTCATTTACAACTCTAGTTTTAAAGCTAAAAACAAACCTATTAGAATAACTATAACCACAATAACTTTTTATTGGATACTCAATACAAAAATAATGTAAGGTGTAATGTCAATAACAGAAATGTGAGGGGGAGAGAAATAAAAATATAAAGTGTCTGTATGCCATTGAAGTTAAGTTATTATCAGCCTAAAAATATGATGTTATAACTATTATATATTTTATATAAGCCTCATGGTAACCATAAAGCAAAAACCTGTAGTAGAAACACGAACATTATGATAAAGAGTCAAAGCACACCAGCACAGTAAGTCATCAGATTACAAAGGAAAATAGCAACAGAGGGATCGAGAAACAAAATATCTATAAAACAGTCCGAAAAAATAAACAAAATGCTAATAGTAAGTCCTTGCCTATCAATAACTCCTTTTAAAGTAAATGGATTAAATTCTCTAATCAAAAGACAGAATGGCTGGATGAATTAAAAAACAAGATCCAATGATATGCCACCTACAAGAGACTCACTTTAGCTCTAAGAATACTCATAGTCAAGAAGAAAAGGATAGAAGAAGCTATTTCAAGTAAATGGTAACCAAAAGAAAGCAGGAGCGGCTACAACTATATCAGAAAAAAGAAGGTCATTATATAATGATAAAAGGGTCAACTTACCAAGAAGATATAATAAGTGTAAATATTTATGCACCCAACATTGGAGCACATAAATATATAAAGCAAATACCAAAAGAACTAGAAGGAGAAATAAACAATACAATAATAATAGGGGATTTAATACCGCACTCTCAAAACTGGATAGATCACACAGAGAATCAATAAGGGCATGTTGGACTTGAGCTATATTTTAGACCAAATAGACCTAAAAGACATATAAGAACATTCCATTCAACAGCAAAAGAATGCACATTCTTCTCAAACACATCAGGAACACCATCCAGGAGAGATCATATGTTAGGCCACAAAACAAATATCAACAAATTCAATGAGAAAGAAATGATATCAGGAACATTTTCTGAGCAATTTGGTATGAAACTAGAAATCAATGAAAGGGAGAAAGATAGAAAATTCACAAATACTTGAAAATTAAACAACACACTCCTGAACAATACAAGTAGAGAATAGAAAAACAATATAAAATACTTTAAAAACTGAGTTAGTTCTTTGAAAAGACAAAATTCACAATTTTTTAACTAGAATAAACAAGGAAAAAAGAGAAAAGTCTCAAATAAAATGATAAATGAAAGTGGAGACATTACAAGTAATACCACAGAAATACAAAAGATTGTAAGAGACTACTATCAACAACTAAATGACAACAAATTGGACAACCTAAAGGAAGTGGATAAATTCCTAGAAACATACAACTTATCATGACTGATTGTTAAGAAATTAAAAACCTGAACAGACCAATAACAAGTAAGGAGACTGAATCAATAATCAATAACCTAACAAAGGAAAGCCCAGGGCCAGTTGGTTTCATAGGCAAATTCTATCAAACATTTAAAGTAGAACTAATACCAATCCTTCTCAAACTCTTCCAAAGAAACTGAGGAGGAGGGTACACTTCCAAATTCATTTTTCAAAGACAGTTACCCTGATACCAAAGCCAGATAAGGACACTACAAGAAAAGACTACCAGTCAAAAATGAATATCAATGCAAAAATTCTTATCAAAATACTACCAAGTCAAATTCAACCTTACATTAAAAGAACTATACACCATGATTAAGTGGGGTTTATCCCTGAGATGTAAGGATGATTCAACATACACAAATCAATAAATGTTATACACCACATTAATGGAATGAAAGATAAAAATCATATAATGATCTCAATAGAAGCAGGAAAAGTATTTTCCAAATTCAACATATTTTCATAATAAAAACTCTTGACAAATTGAATATAGAAGGAAAACACCCCAATATAATAAAAGCCATATATGAGAAGGCTACAGCTAGTATCACCCTCAGTGGTGAAAGGTTGAAACCTTTCCCTCTAAGATCAGGAACAAGAAGAATCTGCCCATTCTCACCAGTCCCATTACATAGTACCTGAGATCCCACCCAGAGCAATCAGACAATAAAAGGAAATTAAAGGCATCCAAGTCAGAAAGGAAGAATTAAAACTCTCTGCAAAGAACATGATCTTATATATAGAAAACCCTAAAGATATCACCAAGAAACAGAATTAATAAACAAATTCAGTAAAGTTGCAGGATACAAAAATCAACATATAAAAATCAGTTGCGGGCTTCCTAGGTGGCGCAGTGGTTGAGAATCTGCCTGCCAATGCAGAGGACACGGGTTCGATCCCTGCTCCAGGAAGATCCCACATGCCACGGAGCAACTAAGCCTGTGCGCCACAACTACTGAGCCTGAGCTTTAGAGCCCGTGAGCCACAACTATTGAGCCCATGTGCTGCAACTACTGAAGCCCACGCGCCTAGAGCTCGTGCTTCGCAACGAGAAGCCACGGCAATGAAGAGCCCGCACACCACAATGAAGAGTAGCCCCAACTCACTGCAACTACAAAAAAAGAAAGCCCATGCACAGCAAAAAAGACCAAACACAGCCAATAAAATAAAATAAATTTATAAAAAAAAAAATCAGTTGCATTTCTATACACTAACAACAAACTTTCTGAAAAAGAAATAAAGAATACTCTTTACAATAGCATCAAAAATAACAAAATGCTTTGGAATAAATTTAAGCAAGGAGGTAAAAGATTTATATACTGAAAAGTAGAAGACGAATAAAAGAAATTGAAGAAGACACAAGTAAGGGGAAAGATATCACTTATTCATGGATTGGAATAATGTCCATTCTACCCAAAGCAATCTACAGATTTAATGCAATCTCTGTCAAGATTCCAATGGCATTTTTTACACACAAAAAAGCAATCTCAAATTCATACAGAACCATAAAAGACTGACTATTCACAGTAATCTTGAGGGAAAAAGTACAAAGCTAGAGACATCACACTACCCTGGTTTTAAACTATATTATAAAACCAAAGTAATCAAAAGAGTATAATACTGGCATGAAAACGGGCACATAGACCAATGGAACAGAATAGAGAGCTCAGAAATAAACCCATGTATATATGGTCAACTAATATTTGACAGGGAGCCAATGGGAAGAGGATAACCTCTTCAACAAATAGTGTTGGGAAAACTGGATATTCACATGCAAAAGAATGAAACTGAACCCCATCTTACACAACACTCACAAAAATTGACTCAAAATGAATTAAAGACTTAAACGTAAAACCTAAAACCATAAAACTCCTAGAAGAAAACACAGAGAAGTAACTCCTGGACACTGGTCTTGGCAATGATTTTTTGGTTATGACACCAAAAGTGCAAGCAATAAAAGAAAAAAACAAAATTGTACCATATCAAACTAAAAAGCTTCTGCATAGCAAAGGAAATCATCAACAAAATGAAAAGATAATCTGTAAAATGAGAGAAAATATTTGCAAACCATATATCTAATAAGATGTTAATATACAAAGTATATAAGGAACTCATACAACTCAACAGCAAAAAACAAACAAACAAACAAATAATCCAATTTAAAAATGGACAGAGAAACTGAATAGATATGTTTCCAATACAAATGGCCAATAGGTACATGAAAAGGTGCTCAACATCACTAACCATCAGGTAAATGCAAATCAAAACCACAGTTAGATATTACCTCACATCTGTTAGAAAGGTTGTTATCAAAAATATAAGAGAGAATAAGTACCGGAGAGTGTGTGAAGAAAAGGGGACCCTCGTGCAGTGTTGGTGAGAATACAAACTGGTGCAGCCACCATGGAAAACAGTAAAGCGGTAATTCAAAAAATTAAAAATAGAACTACCATATGATCTATAAATTCCACTTCCAGGTATATATATGAAGGAAATGAAATTACTATCTCAAAGAGTTATCTACATACCTATGTTCATTGTTGCATTATTTACAATAGCCAAGACATGGAAATAAGTGTCCATGTCTTGGCTAATGAATGGATTTTTAAAAGGTCTATCTATCTATCTATCTATCTATCTATCTATCTATCTATCTATCAATTTACCTACACACACACACACAATGGTATATTATTCAGCCATAAAAGTGAAGGAAATTCTGTCATTTGCCACAACATGAATGGACCTCAAAGGCATTATGCTAAGTGAAATAGATAGAGAAAGACAAATACTGTATGATCTCACTTACATGTATAATCTAAAAAACTAAACTCATAAAAACAGAGCAAATTGGTGGTTGCCAAGGACAGGGGAATAGAAGAAATGGGTGAAGATGATCAAAGAGTACAAATTTTCAGTTATAGAATGAATAAGTTCTGGAGATATCATGTGTAGCATGCTGACTACACTTAATATACAATTAACATAATACTGTACTGTATACTTAAAAGTTACTAAAAGAATAAATCATAAAATTTCTCACCATACACACAAAAAATTATAATTATATGAGGTAATGAATATGCTAACTAACATCATATGGCAATAATTCTCAATATATACATATAATAAATCATCACATTGTACACCTTAAACTTCTACAATGTTATATGTAAATTAAATCTCAATAAAACTGGAAAAAAAATCTTAAAGGATGAAAAGGCAACCTACAGAATGAGAGAAAATATCTGCAAACCATATGACTGATAAGAGGTTAATATCCAAAATATATTAGGAACTCATACAATTAAATAGGAAAAAATAAATAAATAAAATAACCTAATTAAAAAGTGGGCAAAGGACTTGAACAGATATTTCTCCAAAGAAGACATACAAATGGCCAATAAGTTATAAAAAGATGGTGAATATCACGAACCATCAGGGAAGTGCAAATCAAAATGTCAATAAGATACCACTTCACACCTATGAGGATGGCTATTACAAAAAAATAAATAAATAAAAGATGATGAGGGTTGGTGAAGATGTGGAGAAATTGGAATCCTTATACACTGTTGGTGAGAATCCAATATTGTGCGGCAGCTATGAAAATAATATAGAGATTCCTCAAAAAAATTAAAACAGAACTAACATACAATCCAGCAATTTCATTTCTAGGTATATATCTAAAAGAATTTAAAACATGATCTTTAAGAGCTATTGGCACTCCCGTGTCCTTTGCAATATTATTCACGATAGCCAAGATATGGAAACAACCTGTGTCCGTTAATGGATGAATGGATAAAGAAACTATGGTACACTTACAATGGAATGTTATTCAGTCCTAAAAAAGAAGAAAATCCTGCCATATGAAACAACATGGATGAATCTGGAGGACATAATGTTCACGGAAATAAGTCCATCACAGAAGGACAAGTAGTACATGATTCCACTTATACGAGGTACCTAAAATAAACAATCTCGTAGAAGCAGAGAGTAGAATGGTGGTGACCAGGTGCTGGGGGAGAGAGAAATGGTGCTCTGTGTTTCAATGGATATAGTTTCAGTTATGCAAGACTACAAGATGAGTAAGTTCTAGAGATTCACTGTACAACACAGTGCCTATAGTTAACAATACTGTACTGTACGCTTAAAAAAATATGTCAAGATGATAGATTACATGTTAAGTGTTCTTACCACAAAAACAAACACAAAAATGAACAGGCACAAGGAAACTTTTGGCAGTGACAGATATGTTTATAACCTTAACTGTGGTGATGGTTTGTGAGTGTGTATGTATATGTCCAAATTCAGAAAGTTGTATACACTGAATATGTGTAGTTTTTTGTGTATAAATTATACCTCAATAACTGTGTTAAATAAATAAATAAATAAATAAATAAATGTCAAATAATTAATAAATCTCTAGCAATATTTGTCAAGAGAAAATACTATGAGGCAAAAACAAGCAGACATACAAAAGTATATAGAAACCCAAAGAGAACACAGAATACTAGAATAACTGTCTGAATAGCTATATACTGATAAATTTAAAATATTTACACTGGTTCATGAAATAGACAAAGTCCTTGAAAATATAATTTCAAAAATTGACTCAATAAGAGCTAGAAAACACAAATAGCCCTAAACCATTAATATCCAACATATACAAACAACTCAAACAACTCAACACCAAAAACAAACAGCCAGATTAAAAAATGGGCAGAAGAACTGAACAGACATTTTTCAAAGAGGAAATGCAGATGGCCAATAGGCACACGAAAAGGTGTTCAACACTGCGAATCATCAGGGGAATGCAAACCAAAACCACAATGAGTTATCACCTCACACCTGTCAGAATAGCTGACATCAAAAAGAACACAAATAACAAATATCAGTGAGGATGTGGAGAAAAGGGAAACTTCATACACTGTTGGTGGGAATGTAAACTGATGCAGTCACTGTGGAAAACAGTATGGAGGTTTCTCAAAAATCTAAAAATAGAATGACCATACGACCCAGCAATTCCACTTCTGGGTACATATCCAAAAGAAAAACAAATACACTAATTCAAAAAGATATATGCACTCCAATGTTCACAGCAACGTTATTCACAATTGCCAAGATATGGAAGCAACCTAAGTAGCCATCAACAAATGAATGGATAAAGATGATGCTGTATATATACACACAATGGAATACTACTCAACTATAAAAAAGAATGAAATTTTGCCATTTGCAGCAATGTGGATGAACTTGGAGGGTATTATGCTAAGTGAAATAAGTCAGACAAAGAAAAATACTGTATGATATCACTTATATGTGTAATCTAAAAAGTACAACAAACTAGTGAACGTAACAAAAAAGAAGCTGACACAGATATAGAGAACAGACTGGTGGTTACCAGTGAGGAGCGGGGTTAGGAGAATGTAGGGGTCGGGGAATGGGAAGTACAAACTGTTGGGTGTAAGATAGGCTCAAGGATGTATTGTACAACACGGGGAATATAGCCAATATTTGTAATAACTCTAAATGGAGTGTAACCTATAAAAATTGTATAAAATTTTTAATAACCATTAAGAAATTAAATCAGTATTTTAAAATACTATATCCAGATGGTTTCACAAGGCAATTCTACTATTTATAGGACATCTAACACTGATTTTTTTTTCTTTTATTTATTTAACACAGTACTCAGCAGGTTCTGGTCACTTTTCTGAGTGCTTTTCAAATCACGACTTCTTATAGCCTTTATTAAATCTTCATAACAATCCTGTAAGGTAGGTATTACAATTATCCACAATTTATAAATGAGAAGATTTAGACACCGATAAGCTAAGGAGTTTTCTCAAGGTCATACAGTTATTAAATGACACAGATGGACACAGAACCAGGTAATCTTGCTCCAAAGATTAAGCTCTTCACCACCATACTGTCTTCTTGCTAAGAAAATCATCAAATTTCATATAAAGACATACACCAGAAAAGTTCAGTACAGAATTTTTACACTAGTAAAACATAGGATACAAGCGAAATTGGTAATCATAGGAGAACAGTTAAACAAATTACAAACTATATGATGAATTACTATTCAATTATTTTAAATCTTTTTAAAGAGTACTTAATGAAATAGAAAACACATTGTGTTAAAGAAAAGAATCAAGATGTAAAATTTTAAATTTTTAGTCATTTATATAATTATAAATTCAGACATCCATGTATATAAATATTTTTAAATTAGGAAAGAATATTTGCCATAATACTAAAAGAATTATCTTTGGAGGACAGAAATATGAACTTTAAAGATTTTCTTAGTTATATTTTTCTGAATTTTTCCATATACTGCCTACACACTTTTAAAATTAGTAGTTTGTGGAAGTATTCTGAAGGCTTTGTAGTAGATAATAACTTCATATTCTTTTTATTAATCTCAAATCCCCAGCCTAGCACTTGTTCTACTGGAAATACAGGGTTGAGAAGAATGTTGTTTTATTAACTATGGTCTAGAACTGAGATGTTATTTATTTTATTCATTCTAGTTCTAAACAATAAATAGACTCAAAACAAAATCAAAAAGTGAACTATATATTTTTAAAATAACATTCTCTCCTAAGCAACCCCAATTCCGATGAAAAGTTGAATATATATAGTGTTAAGTTAGCAGACACTACTTCTCATTAAAGAATCTCTTAGTCTTGTCAATAAAATAAATTAAGTACATGAGACTAGCTGGTTGAACAAATATGAATCTGTAACTTTTAAACACTATAATTCCAAATGATAGATGTAGAAGGTATTAGAGAAATAGATTATCATCATTAGAACACACAATGCTAATCGCTGCAGACAAAATCTTCTAATGGATGAGAAACTTTAAAGATAAATAGGATATTTGCATGGTTTAAAAGTACCTCCCCCAAAATACTTATTGTGGGTGGTTTAACATATGTCCGCAATTTGATAATATTCCTTCCATAAGGTGGGGCTTAATTCCTCTTTCCCTGAGTGTGAACTTATTGTGAACTTAGTGATTCCTTATAATATATGGAGTATGGAAAAGGGAAAAGTGATAACTTAAAAACAGAGAAACCTAGCACCACTTTAACCAAGTGACCTAATAAGCCATGTTGATATCGTATATCTTGTGATGTGATGGGTTGAGAAGGGCACATGATCTCTGTGATATTCTTGCCAGATTCCATAACCCCTGGCTAATCATGAAAAAAATATCAGACAAAACCACACTGAGGGATATTTTACAAAATACCTAACCAGTATTCTTCAATGTTGTCAAGCTCATGGGAAAACAAGGAAAGACTGAGGAAGTGTCATAGACTACAGGAAACCAAGGAGACATAACTAAATGTCCTGGAATGCATCTTGGATTAGAAGTAGCACATTCATGAGAAAACTGATGACATCTTAATAAAGTCTGTAGTTTGTTGATGGATTATTCCAATGTTAATTTCTCAGTTTTGATAAATGTATCATGAGTATGTAGAATAAGCTGGTAGAGTGTATATGGGAACTCCCTGTTCTACCTTTGAAATTCTTCTATAAATCTAAAATTATTTCATTTAAATAAGTTAAAAAACTTCAACCAGTAATGTAGAATATACTCTACACCTAAATAAAGGGTAACTCTGCTCACATAGCTGCTCGTGCCATAAATGTGGACACCAAGATAATTTCCTCTGCCTTATCACTAGTCTCCTGCTGATTCTACCTTCAAAATAAAACCTCCGGGCTTTCCTGATGGCACAGTAGTTAAGAATCCGCCTGCCAATGCAGGGGACGTGGGTTCGATCCCTGGTCCGGGAAGAGCCCACATACCTCAGAGCAGCTAAGCCCGTGTGCCACAACTGCTGAAGCCCCCATGCCTAGAGCCCGTGCTCCACAACAAGAGAAGCCACTGCACTGAGAAGCCTACACACCACAACAAAGAGTAGCCCCCATTCACCACAACTAGAGAAAATCTGCACACAGCAACAAAGATCCAACGCAACCAAAAATAAATTTATAAATAAATAAAAAATAAGTAAATCCTCAACTTTTCTCTATCTCTACTGCTATCATCCCAATCTAATGCTCCATCATTTCTCTTCAGAATTACTACAATAGTCTTCTAATTCTCCCAGTTCTCACCTGCCCTCCTCCCCAGTCCTTTCTCTATATAACAGCTGGAGTGATCTTTATAAAGCACATATCTGTATGCCACTAATCTGTGTGAAGCCACAACCATTGCTCTTGGGATAGGGTTCAGTGTCTTAGCATGATCTGTAAGATTCTGCCTAAGTCTGTCTTCCTCTCAGTTTCATCTTGGACCATTCTTCCTCTCCTTTAAAGCTCTTGACCACACCATTCTCCAGCCAGCTTGACTAAAGCTTATTCCTCACTTCAGGCATTTTTAGATGCTTTTCCCTCTACCTGGATTCCCTTCTATTATCCTCCTCACTTTCCTTGCCTTGCTAACTCCTTATCCTTCATGTCTCTGTTCAAATGTAACTTCATCAGGGAGGTCTTTAATGATGGCACCCCCATCTCTGACCTTCTAGACCAACTGATGACCATCTGCTACTATATGCCTTTGCCAGCTATAATTTCACAGACAAGTCTCTTAAATTTTCTCTGCCTCAGTTTCCTAATCTCCAAAACAGGAACCTTATAAAGTTAGTCAAACAACAAGTAACATGTACGGATCACTTAGGATGTGCCAGGCACTTGATTTACACATTCACAACAGCCCTGTCCTAGTCGATGAATGACTGCTTTGTAATCGGCAGCCAGCTGGTCCCTTCTTGGGATGCAAAACACACCTGGGGAGCTTCACTCGACTCACATCACCTTGGACAGCTGCACCTGAAACACTCTTAAATGAATCTCTGTAGTCATGTCCCTTCAGGGCTAAACTTGAGAGGCTCATAGACATGGGGACTAGAGCTACTTGAGGAACGGGACACTTTCTCATGTTCACTGTTTTATGCTGACCACAGTGAGTGGATCTGTGAGTGAATCATTCAGCGTTCTTTATTTCCAGGAGTATTATATCACACCTTGTCCCATCTTATTTTGTAGCCAGCTCGCCTGATGTCTTCTCCAGGGTGTTCTGCTGTATCTCACTCGGAAGTGGCAGAACCACTTCCTCTGTGGCTGCATCCTTTTATCTGTCAGAGGTTTGCTCCCAACTATCTGTTCTTTCTCTCAGCTCTGCTCTAAGCACTTACCTAGTCCTCCTTTAGAAGTCTTTTCCCTCCCCCTTTGTGTCCTCTGTTCCTGGACAGACATTTGTCTCAGGTCTTGTATTCTACCTCTTCGTACCCACTTTGACATTTCTTGAAGATCTTTTTTGTATTATTCTGGTAAGACTCTCTTACTCTGTCCCATCTGGTCTCCTCTCTCTGTTAATTTCTCTTAATGAAACTTGACATGGGACAGTCTGTGCTTAACAAAAATCTGTTTGTTCCCCTACATTTCCCAGCCTCCCTAGCGGTTAGGCTGTGCAGACATGATTAGTTCTGGTCAATGAATTATGAGGAGAAAGGACATGTGTTACTTCCGGGCTAAGTCCTTAAGAGTTGATGTGTTTCTCGCCTCTCTCTCCCCGTCTCGCTCTCCTGCTCTTGTTTACCTCTATCTCCACCTCTAGTGCTCTGCCCCGGCCCCAGAAATCTTGGGCGCCAAGTATTCCAGACTTCATACCTACAAGATGGAGAAGGACCATCAAAACCATATACAATTTTGAGTGAAAAAAAACTACATTGTGCTAAGTCAATGAGATTTTTGTGTTTTCTCCGTTTCACTAAGAATTATTAATTACACTGTCTAGAGTAGCCTTCTTTGCCGCTTTTACCCTAGAAAGACTGTGACAAAGCTTTGTTCCTATAAATCTACGCTATCCCATTTTTCTCAAAAGGAACTACCTTCCCCCACCTGCTTTTCGGTATACTTCCTATTCACCCTAAACTACCCTCTTTAATTTCCTTTATCTTTAGTGTTTACCACTATTATAACTGATAATCTGAAAAGAGAGTCCCTCTTACTGTGATATCTGGGCCAGGTTCTCTAGAAAACAAAGAACAATAGCTTAAAACTACCTACGAATGCTTTATCAGGAGCAGCAATTCAAGAGCAGCAAGTTGGAGGGAAAAGAGAAGCAAGGCAGAAACAGAGGGAATCAATGACCCGATGGCCCATGGCTTAGCTGGCCTTCACCAGGATATCACAGCCAATTTCTCAGTCATGTCGGGCTGCATGGAATCACTGTGCATGGAAACAACCTGAACGGGCATGAAGGGCACAGAATCTATCTGCCAGCTGGTTCCTGTCAAAGTTTGCCCCGTATTTTCAGGTTGTGTAAACTGACTGCCCTAGGCCAGTTCTTATGCCCCAACATTTGGAGTTTTATCTGAGGCCAGAAGTGGTGGAAGACACCGTGGCTTCTGGGGTCCGGTCAATGCGTATAAGCTGTCAAAGTTTACATGATCCCTGCCATGGCAGAGATTGTGCTGGAGCCTGGTTCTCACCCTGTAAGATATCAAGGGTGCTAGATGAGGAGGAAACTACAGCAACGGTGGCCAGGGCTCTCCACCTGACAAGGAGCCAAGACCCAGGCAACAGGTAGGGCTGAGCAAACGTGGAGAGGAAAATAAACTGGGTCTGGTACAGCTGACATGACTGTTTGGTCCCAACTGAGGTGCCATATACTTTCTCAATAATTTATTAGTCTCTATACCTATGGTTGCTAAAGCCTCAGCTACTGAGGGCTTCACTATATATGAAAATCCAAATGCCAAATGACAGGAAGGTCAAGTTGAAAAATTACAAGTGACCAGTGCAAAAACAAGTGCCGCCATGTAACGAATACCCTTTAAAGCACATTTATTCCAGATGCTCATTCGTCTGTACTTGAAACAAAATGCAAGAGCCACAAAGCCAGCTGGAAAAGCTCTTTGCAAAATGTATATCCTCAATGATATGTAATCCGGCAAACATTTGCATAAATACAAAATCTCCAATGCAAATAGAGGGACATTTCAATTACCCCCTGGAGATGGCTAACAGTCAGTTACAACTTAGACATGACATTTCATTCGAAATTATCACTGCTCATGAGTGCTGAGGAGCAGGAAAGCCCCAGCCAGAGATTCAGGAAGCCCCAGAGACACAAGAAGCTCACAATTATGCCAAACACCCCAGCCCTGCAACTGAAATGCCCTTCATGACAGGGTCGTTTTTTGTTTTTTTCATGGACTGATATCTATATTTGGCAATACCTATCTGTGTGAAAGAACATTTTCAAAGATGAAATACA
Organism: Hippopotamus amphibius kiboko; assembly: GCF_030028045.1. Taxonomy (NCBI): domain Eukaryota; kingdom Metazoa; phylum Chordata; class Mammalia; order Artiodactyla; family Hippopotamidae; genus Hippopotamus; species Hippopotamus amphibius. The sequence goes on from NC_080194.1 coordinate 9,891,506, forward strand.
TAAAATTTCATTACAGATTAACATTAACTGAGAAGCATTTGCCATCGATTTTCTACAACTCGACAAAGACAGAATTCACGTGTCATGCATTCATCTGTTTAAAGTGTACAATCCAACGCTTTTCAGTATATTTGCAGAGTTGTGCAACCATTAGTAGCTTTAAACCATCTCTATCCAAGTGGCAGAGACAGACAGAGAAAGGGAAAATCTGCTTGAGCAATTCATTCAGCTGCCACTGTAGGCCATGTCCCATGTTTCTCTGTGGACCAGGGCAGTGAATTGGGGGAGATGTGGGATTTACTCCTCAGACTCCTGATTTAAAAATAGAAGGAAAGGCCTGGGCCCCTGCATGCCTCCCACTCTCACCCAGCAGGATGGTGATTAGCTGTGCTTTCTCTGAGCCATTCCCTTTTAATATCTTTATTGGCCATTTTCCACATCCGAGCCTGGAGCCAGGCTATGAGATATTGTTTGTGTGGGGTATGGGAGCCGTTGCAAGGTCTGCTGTCATAGTGAGCTCAGGACCTTTAGAGGCGCCTGGTGTGATTTTAGCTGTGAAAAGCATCTCAGTGGCGTGACAGACAGCAGAAGCTGTTATCAGTTTGGATTTGGTGGCATTCCACTCCAGCTTTGGGACCTCTGACAACACAAGATATCTGTGTTCTCAGGGCATTTTCTGATGCCACAGAGGGGAAAAGGTGCCAATGGGTCCATCCTAAGCTTGGGTGGGGGAAGCAGATGCATAGGGGGCCATGAAGTCTTCCCTGTTCTGGGAATGCTGATTCAAAAACCAATTGTCTGCATAAAACTAGAATGTGGTCACCACTTCCTATTTCAGTGTAAGTTTGGTTGTCAGGGAACAAAAAGTATTTGTGACCTATATGACCTTGGGCAAGTTACTCAGTATCTCTGGGGCTCAGTTTCCTTAACCATAAAACAGGTTGAATAATAATTCTTACCTCACAAGATTGTTATTAAGATAAGTGAGTTACTGTTTACAAAGTACTTGCGTATAGTAAGTGCCATTTAAGAGTTTGATAAACAAACGAAAGAGTGGATGAACAGAGGAGATCTGTGCCTCCTCCCCATTCCAAGGAAAATAAATATCTCCACCTGCACCATAAACCCTCAATCTTCTCGCCCTCCACACTGGCCCTATTCTAATACGGATCCTTTAATTTACCTAAATGAAAGAATCATTTTGCCCCAGAGTTGACAGCATTGCTGTGCCATGACTTGAGTATGTAGTGATCTAACAGGCATTCTGTCCCCACCTCCAACACCTGTCTTTTACTTAAGACTAGGTCCACATGATGCTGTCCTCCATGTTCAAACCTAGAGAATCTCTGGAAACACTCATTTCCTTAACAGATAGTCATTTAGATAATTCTAATTTCAAAGCAAACTGCAGACTTGGTAATTAACAAAGCACGATTGAATGAGTGAAAGCATTCTTTGACTTTGAGTTCGAATTCTCCTGACTGGGATTCTGCTCTACTTTGGAATCGGCATGCCCACTTTACACAACTTTATAATAATTAACCACCCCCTCATCACCTCCCACCATCATCGTCCACCCCCACTCCCATCCCAGGTTTTATGCGTTTCATGTGCTTGAGAATTTGTCCACAATCATACTTGGCAGAGTGAGGCCAACAGAACAAGACGTCCTGCTCCACCTCACCAACTTTTGTCATGTTACCAGAGCTGTCTTTAATGCTCTACATGAGGATGGAGTGGTAACTGAGAGAAGACATATTTTTTTATCAAAAGAACAGTTATGGGTAATTCTATAGCTTATTGCAAGAGGCCTCTCTTTTGTGAAGCAAAATAAATCACTCCTTCCTTTGTGGTCAACATAGTCCATTGTTTACACATTCATCACAATAGTTAAATTTCCTATGAGAGGTATGATTGTATCTTATTCAATATTGCATTAAATACAGTTAACATTGCTTCATACTCAAATACTTGTTTGATGTATAGCCAGATAATGAGAGAAAATTATCTAACATATTTTCAAAAATTTATCTTTCTCTTTAGGTTTGATTTGTCAGAAATAATCCCTAGGCTTAAAATTGCTGTGTTCATTTTGTTAAACTGTGATGACAATGACATATTAATTTAAGGACCCTACTTCCTGGACAGGCTCACAAAAACATTTTATTGAAGGGCAGAATAGGAATTTGAAGTGAGAAATACCTGGGTTCCTACCCCCAGCGCCACTATTTATTAGCTGTGTGAACCTGGAGAAGTTATTTCATCCTTCTGCTCTTTGCTTTATTTGTCTTTAACACGGAGGTAAAGGTGGTAACTCTTCCAGGGGTCAGTAGGGAATATAAAAGAAGACAACAGATTCAACAAATGATGCTGGGACAACTGGTCATCAGCAAGCAAAAAAGAAAAAAACTAATCTAGACACAGACCTTAAACCTGCACAAAAATTAACTCAAAATGGATCACAGACCTAAAAGTAAAACATCATAGAAGATAACAAAGGAGAGGTCACAGATGACTGTATGGCAATGACTGTAGATATGACAGCAAAGACACAATCCACGAAGGAAATAATTGACAAGCTGGACTTCATTAAAATTAAAAATTTCTGCTCTGTGAAAGACAATGTAAAGAGAATGAGAAGATAAGCCAGGCTGGTGGAACATATGTTCAAAAGACACATATGACAAAGGACTGTTAGCCAAAATATTAAAACACGATGAGAAACAAGCTGGATAAAAAGTGGGTTAAAAAGATTTGAACAGACATTAAACCAAAGAAGGTATACAAATGGGAAATAAGTATATGAAATCATGCTCCACATCATATGTTAGGGAACTACAAATTAAAACAGTAAGATACCACTAATTACCTATTAGAATGGCCGAAACCAAGAACAGTGACACCACCAAATGCTGGCAAGCGTGTAGCGCCAAAGAAACTCTCATTCACTGCTGGTGGGAATGCACAATGACACAGCCACTTTGGAACACAGTTTAGTGGTTTCACACCAAACTAAACATGACTCTCACCGTACCATCCAGTAAATGCACTCTGAGGTATTTACCCAAGGTACTAAAAACTTAGATTCCCCACAGAAACCTACACATGGATGATACCGCTTTATTCAAAATTGCCAAAACTTGGAAGCAACCAAGATTTATTTCAGTAGGTAAATAGATAAACTGTGGTATATCAAAGAATGAAATATTATTGAGAGCTAAGAAGAAATGAGCTATCAAGCCATGAAAAGACATGGAGGGGCCTTAAATGCATATTTACTAAGTGAAAAAAGCCAAGCTGGAAGTCTACATACCTTAAGACTCCAACTTTATGACATTCTGGAAAAAGGCAAAATTATGGAGACAGGAAAAAGATCAGTGATTGCCAGGAGTCAGGGAAGAGGATGGATGGGCAGAACACAGGTTTTTTAGAGCAGCGGAACTATTCTATATGCTACTACAATGGTAGATACATGTCATTATACATTTGTCCAAACCCACAGAATGTACAACAGCAAGAGCCAATCCTAATGTAAACTGTGGACTTTGGGTGATGATGATGGATCAGTGCAGGTCCATGGATTGCAACAAACGTGCCGCTGCTGTGAGGAATGTTAATAACGGGGGAAGTTGTTCCTGTTTGGGGCTATAGACAGTATGCAGGAACTCACAGTACTATCTGCTCAATTTTGCTGTGAATCTGAAACTGCTATTAAAAATAGGTTATTAATTAAAATAAAAACAGGCAACACAGGTAAAACACAGGGAGCTTGGGGAACATGGTAGACAATACGTAGTAGCTGCTTGTATTTTATTTATTAATAATATTGTTTTACAAAAGTCTCAAAAGTACTATGGGTTTTCAGGGCCGAAGGTGATATAAGTTGTGCCAAAGTCCACAACTAAAACTACTTCAAACAGCTACCAGACTTCTGTCGGCTTTCGAGATACTTGCCCCTGCCCCCTCAGCCCCACTCAGTGTGATCAACCCCTCGGGCTACTAATTAAATTCTTTCCTCTGTTTAAAACTTGCATATGGTAAAAACTGAACCAGAGTATAAATGGAAAGTATAAATTGAAAAACAAAAGTTCTCCCTATACATTCTTAGTCCAATTCTCCAGTATCATATACTAACACTTTCTTGTGGCCTTCTATTAAAGCAAAGGAAATAGAAAACCATAAAATAGCATTTATTTTATTTTTTTTTATTATTATTTTTTGGGGGGTACACCAAGTTCAATCATCTGTTTTTATACACATATCCCCATATTTCCTCCCTCCCTCAACTCCCCCCCCACCCTCCCCGTCCCAGTCCTCTAAGGCATCTTCCATCCTCGAGTTGGACTCCCTTTGTTATACAACAACTTCCCACTGGCTATCTACTTAACAGTTGGTACTATATATATACGTCTGTGCTACTCTCTCGCTTTGTCTCAGCTTCCCCTTCACCTGCCGCCTCCCCCAAACCTCGAGTTCTCCAGTCCATTCTCTGCATCTGCATCCTTGTTCTTGTCTTGTCACTGAGTTCATCAGTCCCATTTTTAGATTCCGTATATGTGAGTTAGCATACAATATTTGTCTTTCTCTTTCTGACGTACTTCACTCTGTATGACAGACTCTAGGTCTATCCACCTCATTTATTTTATACATCTATTTTACTTACAGGTGGGACTACTAAATGTACTATTTTCACCCTTTTCTAGTCTAATAATATACCTTGAGACTTTTCCAAATCAGCACATAGAAATCTTCACAAAAGCACCTCTCACTGATTTGTAACTAAACTCCCAAACTATCAATATTTTCTTGAAGCACTTTCTTTGAATGCTTGAGAAAGGAAGGAAGAGGATCTGAACTCCTCAGAGAGCAATATTCCTTGTCATTACTATTACTCCTTCAAGGTTATCAGAATGATTACAGTCAGAAATTAGATTTCCCAACTACATAGGATTCTCAACAAAGACAGTATTCACGTGTTTTGAATTAACAGACGTAAAAAATCTATATGCTTAGTGAAATAAATCAAAGACAAATATTGTATGATAGCACTTATATGTGGACTCTAAAAAATACAACAAACTAGTGAATATAAGAAAAAAAGAAGCAGACTCACAGATACAGAGAACAAACTAATGGTTACCAGTGGAAGGGGTGGAAGGGAAATACAGGGGTAGAGGATTAAGAAGTACAAATTATAAGGTATAAAATAAACTACAGGGTTATATTGTACAACACTGGGAATATGGCCAATATTTTATAATAACTATAAGTGGAGTATAACCTTTAAAAATTGTGAATCATTATATTGTACACCTGTAACTTATACAATATTGTACAGTAACTATACTTCAATAAAAAAGTGAGAAAGCTAAAAAAATTACTAAGAATTTTTAAATACTTTAAATTACTAAGAACTTTTAAATTATTTTAAAATAAGTATTGGGCACTGCAAAGACTTGAGAATTTCTGAGGCCAAAATACCCACACATATGCACGACTGCCTTGCTAATATGACAATGACAGCAAACAACTGAATCCTAATATTATATACCAGGCACCAAAATTTAATTGACATGCAAAAGCCACTGGCAGAATTAATAATTATCATAAAAAAACCATGAACAACTGATTCTAATGACCAGATAAGGAACTTATTCCCAGCCACCCACTGCGAGAAACTAATCTTCCTCCATGTCCTAATCTACAGACACACACAGTCTAGGCTGAAATAAGCTCTTAATAATGAATAATCTCACTATGAATACAATTCTGCTGAGCAGAAAATGGAGGATTATAGAACATTTCAGAAAGAATTCATTTTCTCTTTTTCTCACTTCCTCACCCTTTCAGTTAATTTTCTCTAAATACTGTTGCTGCCACCTTAAGGTATAAGAGGATGTGTACACAAGTGTAAAAAAGTATTCAATACTGCCCCAAAGAAAATGCATGTGGGAGGGCCATTAGAGCACAGAAAGAAAAGCACAGAGGACTCACTGATATTTATATTAATAATCCTTAAAGAAATCCATCTGCTAATGCTGGGTTCATCCATCCTGGAGTCGAAGGGTAAAGTGGCAAATATAGACCAGGCATTCATAATTTACACAAATGAGGCTGTGCACACTTACACACACACACACATACAGTGCACTCTTCAGTCTCAGTAATGAATGTTCTAATAATTCTGAATATTCCCTGCTAGAACACAGACAGTAAAAAGCACAGATTTTCTTGTATTGTTAAGGGATATCTCAGCTAGATTAAGCAATCTGATCAGAAACTTTGAGACAAAGTCTAGGAAATCATGGCTGTGGGCCCATAATGCTGCCCTTGAGCTAACTGACCTGCTACAGAAGAAGGAAAGAAGGGAAGAGAAGAAAAGGAGGAGGGGACAAAAGAAAGGGAATGACATAAAGTCATTCATTAATTAGTTCATTCATTAATATTATTGGGCACCTATAATGTGTCAGGCACTGTGCTAGTAGCTAGGAACAAAAGGTGACGGTCTCTGCCATCGAGAAGCTCAAAATCGTAAGAAATGACAGCCAAGCAATGAGCGATTTTTCCCAGCCAGACATGGAGGAAGCTCCTGCATCTCTCTCTGGTTTCTACTATACTAGGTACAGTGCCTGTGATGGTGTGGTAATGGAAAGAACACAGGCTGGGGGGGTGCAAAGACCTGGGTTTGAAATCTGCTCTCCATCCTTACTGTCTCATCTTGGCCAAGTCTTTGAACTTGTCTGAGCTATAGTTTCAGCTTTTGTAAAATGGGAATCAAAATCTACTTAGTAGTACTGTCCTGAGGATGAGTAACTATAAGGAGGCACCAGGAGGCTTCTAGAACGAGCTCTTTGGTCTTTGTTGCCCTCATTTGTCTGTGTCCCCAGTGGCCTGCCCCCTCTCTGTAGCCACAGCTTCACAAGCGTCACCCTGGAACCCACCATACCACCGGGAAAGGAATCCTGGATCTCAGAGCCAGGTCCAAGGCCAAACCTGCCCAAGGTAAGCACTCTGTTTACCTCAGTCTCTCCCAGAAGCACAAGCCTGGATGATCATCCACTATCACCAGATTCTCGTCCCCTTTACTGCTCTGTACTTTTCCTAATTAGGCTCAACCTCCCACACTTTTCCTCTCTCCCACACCCACGGTGCCCTCGGGGATAGGCCACCTGTATTCAGCAAAGATCCCTACACCCACTAGTTCTTCTCGGTTTGCTCCTTCATCTCCATGAACAGCTGTCCCCATGAACAGTGCTTCCCAAGCATCTTTCTCAGTTTTTCTCCTATCTTCCTTGTTCCTAAGGGTCACCTCCTGATTTCAGACACATATTTTATTGACTCTGATGTCCTAGCCTTTTCAACTCACTTGCTCAAATACCCACACTGAACAATTCCTCAATCTTATTGATCCTGGTACATTGTCATAACCAATCAGTCTCTTCCTACTTTCACTTTCCTCCTTATTCAACTGTGAATACATGCTTTGTCATTTTAATCACTCTATTGCAATAATATAATCACTCTTACAGTTTTCATCCCTTTCCTTCAGTCATATTTCCATAGAAAATTCCAGACTTGCATGTTAAACCCTACTGTTCACAATCTCTATACCTGTATCTGAACAGACTGACATTTGACGGAGAAAAGCAAACATCTGCACTGATTGATGTCACCACCGAGAAGGTGGATTCATTTCTCAAATGACCTCACTTTCCCACTGGGTGAGATGTCCACCTCTTCTTACCATCACCATTGGGCACAAATACCTCCCAACTGAACCTTCACTTGACCAGAGTGATCTTTAAAAAAAAATGAACCAAACCAAATCATTCTCTTATTTAACCTTTGATAATTTCCCATTATAGCTGGAATAAAACCCAAACTCATCGCCTCTAAGTCCCATCTGCCTTTTCATCCTCATACCCTTCCACTCTATCTCATTCATCTCCCGTTATACTACCCATCTGTCAGTTCCTTAAACATGCCTCGCAATTTCCTGCTTCAGGCCCAAGCATGTGTTATTCCATTCGCCTGGAGAGCTTCTCCATGTGTTTTCACAGAGCCACCTCCTCCCGTCATTAGATGTAACTCACAGGTCACCATCTCGGGACCTGTGCAAGTCATGCTCTCTGATGCTGCTCCTTCCACTGTTGTTCTGTCCCAACACTCTGATTTCTTCGTAGAATATCTCACTAGGTCAAGTGTACTTTATTTGTTAATATGTTTATTTTCAGTCTCCCTCACCTCTCTGTAAACTCCGTAATGGCAGGTCCATATGGTGGTCTTGTCATTATTGGCAGCCAGTAGCTACTCAATACATATTTATTCTATTGAATGAATGAATGCTGAGTAAGAAAGGAGTGTCTTCAAAGAGAAAATGAATCAATTTCACAAATTCACTAATGTGATTATTGAAAACAAAGTTTGTTTCTGTCTCAAATCTCTTTCAGAAAAAGGCAGAGCATAAGTATGCACTCAGTGCTTCTTAAACATCTCTTTTTTTAAATTTTTTTATTTTTTGGCTGCGTTGGGTCTTCGTTGCTGTGTGCGGGCTTTCTCTAGTTGTGGTGAGCCGGGGCTACTCTTTATTGCGGTGCACAGTCTTCTCATTGCGGTGGCTTCCCTTGTTGTAGAGCATGGGCTCTAGGTGCACAGGCTTCAGTAGTTGTGCCTTGTGGGCTCTAGAGCGCAGGCTCAGTAGTTGTGGCGCACGGGGCTTAGCTGCTCTGTGGCATGTGGGATCTTCCGGGGCCAGGGATCAAACCCGTGTCCCCTGCATTGGCAGGCAGATTCTCAACAATTGCACCACCAGGGAGGCCCAAACATTTCAACTAAAGTATCCAGAAAGGGATAAATATGTACACCTGAGAGGCTATGGCCATAAACAGCTGGAGTTTATGCTTGCCATGCTAATCCTTCAAATGATATTCTCAATTATCCATATTTAAAGTCAATGACCCACAAACAGCAAGTGTGGCATACTGTTGAGAGTTCCCTCCTGCCCACAGCAATAAACCTCAACTAGAGAAGCACAGATAAATATCCAGTGTATATGTTCACACCTCTTTTTTATTTAATTTAACCCACTTTTCTCTGAATCAGTGTCTAATGCATAATAAATGGCCTGCCCATATATTCTTTTTGGAAACTTCAGCTCATGCCCAGCCCCTGCTGAAGGGGCACCCCGATGGCTGTGCTTCCTATCACAAGATCTTTCTCCCTTTAGTTGAAGTTAATTGGTCAGGGCATGGACCTCTGACACACAGAACCATCTGGAAGCTAGGCTAAGCCAATCAGATCCATTCTCTCCTCGTGGTAGCCACACGGCTCCGAGAAGTTGTAGAGGATGAAGGCTGAGTCTGTGCCTTAGAAATTCATGGCCACCTCCATGGCCACCCACAGTTACGCAGTGAGTAGAAAGCCAGGGAAAGTGAGCCTGCTGAGAGAAACAGGAGATGAACAGATGCATAAAATGAAAGCAGCCACAAGACAGACAGGCACAGGAGAGATGAGAGACAGGCGAAGCCTCGCTTTTCAGGCTGGTCGCCATGGATCCCAGCTGTTCTTCATTCCTAAATTGTCTGCATTCCCTAATACTGTTTCTGTGCCACTATTTGTTGTTGCCTTTCAATACACCTGTTTTTAAACTCCTCTGAGTTTCTGTTTCTTGGTATTTAAAAACTCTCACTAACATCTCTACCAAAATTTAAAAATTAGAGGTGGCTTCCTTTTCAAAAAATCTGTGCTGAAAAACCTCTTATTTTGAGGTCCTATAGACATACCTTTGTCCTTTGAAAATAAATGTTTCTCTGCTTCTGCTGGGAGCCACCAGGACCCATGATTCATGGCCAAGTCACAACAGATCCCAAGACCCATGGATTATGGAAGTGCAGTGGAGTGAATGTTTGTGTCCCCAAATTTATGTGCTGAAATCCCAGCCTCCAATGTGATGGTATTTGGAGGTAAGGCCTTTGGGAGATAATTAGGTCATGGGGTTGGAGCCCTCGTGAATGGAATTAGTGCCCTATAAGAAGAGACTAGAGAGTTGGCTAGCTCTCTTGCCATCATATGAGGGTATGAGTGGAAATGAGGAGTCAGCAGCCGGCTGCCCCGAAGAGAGCACCTCACCAGAACCCAACCATGCTCACACCTGATCTCAGACTTCCAACCTCCAGAACTGTGAGAAATACACTTCTGTAATTTATAAGCCACTCAGTCTATAGTACTTTGTTATAGCAGCCTGAACAGACAAAGGCAGGGAGGAACCAGGGGTGGCAAAGTAGACCAGCGTCTTGTCCAATTTCCCCAGCTGCTGGGCATGACCTTCCAGACCATGCCTAGCAGAATTAAAGGGTTGGATTTACTCCCAGAAAGTGCTGTAGAGCAAGAAGCAGTACCTGAGAAAGGAATGTAGGCATTTGATATTAGCAACAATGAATTGTGAAACTTAAAAAAGAACTTCTAAATTATCAATATACACATTTTTTTAATTTGACAAACATGCTGAAGGAAAGATGTGTCATTTTTCTAACTATGGAAAATATTGTAAAATTGTCACATAAAGAAGTGATGAAAAATATGCAGCCAAAATATATGCAAAAATACTTATTACAGAGATATATTAGGCAGATGCATATTATTAACAGTAATTAGAGTGTATATTTTTTAATTTCATGAAACTGATGGCATTTGTCAGCTTTTTAAAAATTTTTAAATGTATAAGTTATGGTTTCTCATTTTAAATAAATTCACTTTTGCATCTTATTTTATATTCATAACTTGGTATTATTTTTCTCAATGATGATTTCCAAAGCTGCTCAGGTTTCAGACCCCATAACACCCAAATCCACCCATGACCATATGTCACGTATTAGGAAACTGAGGCTTAGAGAAGTTAGTAACGTAGCTTCAGGCAGGAGAGCTGAAAGAGGAGCAAGGATTTAAACTAAGGATGTCTGGACCACTCTGTGTTACATCCTTTTCTGATCTGTCATAAGATTTGACTCCAACTATAATTACTGATATACATTTTGAATGAGTTTAAAGTTTTTACACCCCACCCTTGTCTCCCTGATCAGAGCCTGAGTCTCTCAGGGTTGGGACTACAATGTATCCTTACTTACATCCACAGCAATTACTTCAGTAACAGGCAGTAAATTGCTCGTTAAAAGTTTGATCAGCGGATGAATCCATAGGTGAATGAATGAATGAATAAATGAATGAAACTTTTTTTTTTTAATTCCCGTTTTTCAGGTGTCATACTGATTCAGAGGAAGGTCAGACAGTAACTGGCCACCTAAAGAAAGAAACACGTAAATCTCTGGACCTGTGACTCCCAACCTTAGCTTGAGGGCCCTCAAAGAGTCAGGACATTACTGCAGAAGCTTCCTATATATGCTACACCATTTGTAAATAAATCAGTGCATTATGCCCCTTCCATGAAGGTGGGTAAATTTTTCTGAAATAAAAAGATTTCATTACATATGGAACAAGCTGGGAACTACTAATTCTCACTAAAACCCAACACTTTTTCCTGTCACTTAGAACTGGAGAGTCAGAGTGAGATACAATAGTTTTGGAGTCCAGGGAAAGGAGATTGACACAAAAGGTCAAGAAATGTAGACATTCTGGGACCAATAGTAGAAGCTGTTTCCTCAGAGAGAAAAGAAAATTGGTCTCAAAATGGGAGGAAGCTTAGGCATAGCAGGAGCCAGTGGACAAAACAGACAGAAGGTACAGAATATGAGATAATACCTAGAAACATGTTTTAAAGTGGTTGAAAGTGCTATTAAATTTTGTATACCACTATCATCCATGCCTAACCCCTCCAAGTCCTATCTCTTAGCAGCCTTTGCTGTGTCCAGAAGTACTTGTCATGTGAACAGGCAGCCAATGGCACCACTCCTTTCCAAGTACAGTTGGTCTTTTGATTCCATTGGTTCCATATCTGGGAAGTCAACCAACCATGGATGGATCCCTGGATGCGGAATTCATGGATATGGAAGCCCTACTGTTCTCCGCCCCTTTATACAGGGGACTTGAGCATCCTCGTACTTTGCTATCTGTGGGGGCTCTGGAACCAGTCCATTGGGGATACCAAGGGATGACTGCAGCCACAACTCCCCAGGACCCTTCTTTCAGGCTCACTGGAAGGCATGTGAGACTGGAAGTTTGAATCAGCCAAACACAGGGCAGGAGAACCAAGTTTGGCAGCACAGCGAAGAGAAACCAAAGGAGAGGAAACCAGGTTTCTGGCACTGGTTCCCAGGCTGGCTATCTTCCTGCATCAACTAGCATTAAAATCAATCAGGGTGGAAAACTGTCAGCCCAGCATGACATTTCAGCTGTATTCCCTACCGCTTCCTGTGTGTGTGTTTTTATGTGGGGAAAATACATAGAAATATGGTTACCTTGTGGTTCTTTTTGACTTGGCATTTGAGGGATTTTTCCAAGTAATGAAAAAGCCTGGCCACCTGGGGGCAAAGATATTCACTCAGTGAGCAGGAAAAAATATTGCTAAGAGAAAAATGAATTGCGAGCTCCCTAAGAAAGTACCTACTACTGGAGACAATTTCTCTCCTAGAATTACACAAAGCTCAGAGTATAAAGCCCTAGAGGAGCTGTGGGCCTGGGAGCCCTAGAAGATACAGGCAAAGCCGTTTGAGAACTAGGTGAACAGAATCCTCAAGCCTGTCCAGGCCCAGGCACATAGCAGGACGCATATGGGTTGAACTGTGACCTCCCCTCTCCCCAAAAATATGTATATGTTGAAGCCCTAACCCCCTCTACCTAAGAATATGACCATACTTCGAAAGAAGATCATTGCAGATGTAACTAGTTAAGATGAGGTCAGATTGGATCCAGTGAGCCCCTAATGAAGACACAGAGATGCACAAGGTGGACATCATGTGACAAGGAAGGCAGAGACTGGAGTTACACAGCCACAAGCCAAAGAACGCCAAAGACTGCCGGCAAACCACCCGAAACTAGAAAAAGGCTAGGAAGGATTTCCTATATGGCCCTGCCAACATCTTCATTCTGACTTTCAGCCTCCAGAACTGTGAGGCAATAAGTTTCTGTTGTTTCAAGTCACTCAGTTTGTGGTGCTTTGTTCTGGCAGCCCTACGAAACGAATACACTTGGGTAAGATAATATGACCCTAAATGTCCTGGGCCAGATGAAGGGGTTGGGAAAGGAAATATCCAGCTGGAAGAATGCTGTTTGCTCACTTTAGACTGGGAGGAAGCGAGGAAGTATCGTGTGTGTGTGTGTGTGTGTGTGTGTGTGTGTGTGTACATGAATAATATATGTGTCTGTGTATATAATTTTAAGAAGGAAGACCAAAACCCATCACAAGTAGAAAGTATTTTCTACCAATCAAAATTGTCTATATAACCAAATGGCAATCATGTTTCAAAGAATCAAAAGTTAAATAAAATTAGAGAACAATGAAATGTTCCCAAGGGCAATTATATTTCAAGTCATTTCAAGGCAATTTAGTATTGTAGGACCATGAACCTGAGCAAGTATGATTAAACAGTATATTATCAGTGGGCTAAGGTGTCAGTAAATGAAGAATACTAGTAATTATGGGCTTTAGATTTAGAAGACCCAGTTTCAAATCCTCACTAAACCAATGACTGATTTGTAACCTCAGGGAAATTGTAAACTCCCTATAACAGTTACCTATAGTCAAAATGATAACGTGTAAACAACTGTCATCTATTCTTGCTCATGTGTCTGAGAGTTACCTAGGAGTTCACTGATCTAGACCAGGTGGGTCCGGGGTCGGCATCAAGCTGCAAGTGGGAATCACATTGTCTCCATGTGACTCTCATCCTTCACAGACAAGCAGGCTAGTAGGAGCCTGTTCTTTCGCGAATGGCAGAAGTACACGTATGACAGACCTTCTTTGGCCTTGGTTCACAACTGGCACGCTGACACTTTCGCTAACATTCTTGGGCTACCTCAAGTCAAATGGCGAAGGCCAACACCAAAGGGTCAGGGAAATGTACACTGTCTCTAATTGGAGAGTGGAGATGGAATATTTGCTACATAATTTAAATTATTGCACACCCTGAATATGTTTCCTTACCGGTAAACTGGAGATAATAATAGTACCTAATTCATAGAGTTGTTGTATTGTTTCATTTAAAAATTGGAAGATTTCACATAATGACCCAGATTTCCTCTTTAAAGTTAAAAAAAAAAAAAATCCACTATACTGGGTCCATAGTTCCACCTGGCAATAATTGGCTGGAGATTAAGTGAGTTTTGCCTGACTTTGGAAGGCTTTGGTAAGTTCTGCATCCAGTCCAGCAATTCATACATTTAAGTTGCCTACTTAGCACCTATAATCCTATAAGTTTGGGGCCTCTGCTGTACACCAACCTGGGAGTGTACAGAGTGTGGCTATGCTACATTCCTCTCTTGAATGTTTCCCTAAAGAACCTCATAGGTGAACTTAACTCTGTGAGGCCAGAACAAATGACAGGAAAGAAATTCAAGAGAGAATTCTCCACGGACTTTTTCCTCCCACTGGGCTCCCAACTTACACATTTGGGAATAATATTTTGTAACATGGATAAAAAAAAGTTTGGATCCAATAAATCTTTTGTATTCAATTGTCACAATTACATTTAAAATTTTAAATGCATTGCTTCTAGGGAATCTCTAGTTAATTACTGTGTACCTTGGCTTTCTCTTCCCAAACTGGATTTCTGATGCTGTGACCTGAAAAGTCAATACAATCTGAAAGTTGAATTCTAGTCACCAAATTTAGCTGCACATTAGAAAAAACAAACAAAGGGATTTTCAGGACTCCACCCCTGCCAAATCTCCTAGGACGATATACTAGAAATCTGACCTTTTTTTTTTTTTTCCTGGTGATTGTGATGAGCAGGTACATTTAACAACTACAGATGAAGGTCATCCCAGGGAAAACTGTGATGGAGAAAAGGGCTCAGAGAAAAAAACAAAGGGTCTCAGTCTCTCTGCGAGTATCACAGGTAAGCACGCACTGCTTGGTCTGCCTTACAGTGGAGGTCACCTTATCAAATTTTTTATCTTGAAAAGAGTAGGCAAACAGCATGTTTTCTCATTTGCACAAAACTCTGGGTCAAATGTACTCCTTTGTATAGCCTGGGTGCAATTTCTTAAAAACTAAATGAAAGCTAAGTGATTAATTTCCAAACTGTTTTTCTCTGCTAGGAGAATTACCCAAAGGCAGCTATGTTGTGAGATCTTCTGTCAGCCAAATAGGAGTGAATTACCCATGATAAGATCACAGGCCTGGCAATGTATGCTCTTTGTACATTCAGCAAAGCTTTCTGCCTGGATCTTCATTATTTAATAGTCACGAGTCCATGAAACCATGATTGCCGGGGTGTTTGGCCTGAGATTTGCATTTCTCACTAGGAAGGCAGCATTCAAATTCTATTTTCGTAATCTAACACCTATGAACAAGTTATATGGCAAAGACTTCAACTCTGAAAAGTCAATATTACTTTGTAAAAGTAATATCAAAAGTTATTTTAATAGCACAGATCCTGCTCCCTTATCTGCAATTCTAAAACTTTTCTAAAAAGTTTCCAAAATTGAACTTTTTTATAACTCATTTGGCAGCAAAACCTAACCTAAACTGAACTTATTTTGTGTGGCAAAACCTGACCTGAACTGATATGAGACTACTTATAGGTTCTGCATGTCCCACTTAATATAAATATTCACATATTTCGCTAAAGAATTATTGATGTGTTTGATTCTGGGGTGTTTCTCCAGATTCCACTGGGGGTGGCACATGCAGTGTACACATGGTATTACCTTTATAACATCTGAAAATTTTAAAGTCCCTGAATACATCTGGCTCCAACAATTTCAGATAAGATGGAGGACCGGAGTTATTGAAGTACTTTTTATTTACTTTCATAAAGTCATCTTACCTTTTCAGAATTGAGGTCTCGCATGTCAATTTGGGCTCATGTAGTCAGGAACAATATCTGCCACTTGCTCTTCGGTGATGAAGAGGCAAACAAATTCATTTTCTTTTTTTTGCAGGTGTGGAAATATTTAATAGCAGACAAAATAGAATTCAATGTGAAAAGCATTGTGAGACAAAGGCGATTTTCAAAAATTGATAAAAGAACATTCCACTATAAATCATGAATCTATGCATCTAACAATAGCTTCAAAATACATGAAAAAGTACTCTGATAAATGCAAAGAGAAACTGATAAGTCCACAATTACAGAGAGACACTTTCAACATACTTCCAGAAAGTGGTAAATCAAGTAGACAAAAATAATAGTTAACACTTACTGGGCACTTCTTATGTGAGTGGCACTGAACTATGCTTTTTCCTGCATTATCTAAGGCTACAGAAAAGGTTAGTAGTAATTTGACGAGTCATATACATATACCACATACATGTACCATAAACACCTTTGTACCTGATAAACACAGAATAAACATTTTTTCAGACATTCATTAGATATTCATTAAACACTACACATTACGCATCTGCCCCAAATACCCACCACTGCCACTGAGCTCAACATGTCTGGCAAGACATCAATGAATGAATGTTATCACTGATTCGGCAACAGCTTTTATGAAGACAAATTTGGCATGATGAATCAAGTATCCACACTCCTTGACGTAGTAACTATCTTTCTGATATTTATATCTTAAATAAATAATACAAATATGGGGAAGAATATTAGAAACTTGAATGTCAAAATGAAAGGGAATGATTAAGCACTGTAGAACCATTCAATAGAATATTATTCTGCCATTAAAATGACATTTAATATAATAACAGAAGATGCTTGTTAACCCCAATCTTCTTTAATGGGCATATATTACTTTAACTTTCACTTTAGGAAGCATTTTGCTTTGCATCCCTTTTTGTAATTTTCTGTTTATAATTAGTATCTGCTAATGTTATATCAACCTACACATTATTTTGCAAAAGAGAACAGAGAAGCCCCAATTCAGCAGAAGTTCTTGGAGTCCATGGCCATGATGGCTGCTGTTCTGCCAGTTATATATAACAAATTCATTTTCAAGGTCATAAACCTTAATTGAGTACCTACTACGTGTAACGAACTTGGGTCCTTAAACTACATTGTTAGAAATGAGAAAACTGAGGCTTGGTGAGGTCCTGTGACTTGCCCAAGGTCATGCAGTAGATAAGGGATGGAGGCTAGATTTCAAAGCTAGGTCACCTAATGGTAATTTTTGAGATCATTAAGGCAGTGGGCCTATAATTAGACAATCTTCACGGTACCCAGAAATGCTAGAGGCAGGGGAGTGTGGATTTCCATGTTCCCCCTTCACTTACTCTCTATCTAATCATGTTCCCCATATTATATGTAGTCATCCTCCATCTAAATACCATCATTTCATTTCCAACCCTCTTCTCTCCACATTCCTGGTCAAGTATTTTGCAAGAAAATAATAATAGATTGATGAAAGCCGAAGAACTTCACTGAGCTTGTGCAACTTGCCATCAGGCACTCTTGCCTTCTTCCTCACTTTAATGGAAGAAAATTTAAAATTCAAATGACAAACCTACAGATGTACTTGGAGGTGACAATCAAACCAGATCATAGCCCAGTGAGCTGCAAAACGCTTTCCCCAAACCCACTGCTCCCAATTCTACTAACCCATTACTAGAAAGAAAAACTTCCACCTCAATCAATTTGTGACCTCTTTTGGGTTACTGTGGACTGAACTGTGTCCCCCAAAATTCACATGTTAAAGCCTTAACCCCCCAAATGCATTGGCATTTGGAAATGGGTCCTTTGGGAGATAATTGGTTTTGGAGAAGTCACGAGGGTGGGGCCTTCATGATGGTATTAATGCCCTTAAGAGACAACAAAGACCTCACTCCCTCTCTCCCTCTCTGCCATGTAAGAACACATGAGAAGGTGCCCATCTCCAAGCCAGGAAGAGAGCTTTCACCAGAACCTGACCATTTTGGCACCCTAATCTCAGGCTTCCAGCCTAAACAGCTGTGAGAAAATAAATTTATATTGTTTAAGCCACCTGCTCTGTGGTATTTTGTTACGACAGCCCAAGACATTCGGGATGTCATAAGGCAGAAATATATCGGTCTCATTAGAATCCCTTAGATATCAACAACAGGAAATATTGCATGGGTACATAGCTCTCTAAAATGAAAACAATTATTAAGATAGCAATAGTCATCGAGTGACTACAATATACCAAGTAAGTCACATTATGTCTAATTTCCACACTAATCGTATGTTCCATTCTTGTAATGCTGTGACTGCAGATGCTTGAAAAGGCTGTCCAGTAGCAACAAGCAAGTCAGTGTGTAGTGGGGATTCAACCCAGGTTTGTTTGACTTCAAAGCCCACGCTCTCTCCCCCTACCAAGTTTACCTTTCTATAAAAGAAGAAACACACACAATAGGCTTTAACAGAAGTCAGAGGCAGCCTCTACTATAAGCACAAAAAAAGTTGCTTAACCAGCATGATAAAGGATTCTACTTAGCCTAAAATATCTCCATTACTTATGCCTGAAATTCCACCATCATTAATTCACTTAACACATTAAATGCTGTCAGTTATTAGCATCTCTTTCAACTTGCAGAAACTCACCTTGAAATTATACATGAAGCTCCAACGACTCGGAGTCCAATGTGTTTATCTGCTCTGTTCAACCAGCAAATATTAAAAACCTGTTATAGACAAAGGATTGTGCTCAACTTGCTGGAAATGCAAAGATAACGTTAAGACTTTCTTTTTCAGTACCTCCCAATGTAGAGCTAGCAGCCTGTGAGTGGAGAGAGGCAGCATTTATAATGTTTAAACGTACTAAGTGTGTTCAAGTAAATTACATTCCTTCGAAAAGGCAGTACTGACAAGTGGTTAAGAGAATGTCCTCTTCAATCAGGACCCCATCCACATGTGAGCATGAAACATGTTCACTTTCATTATTTGAGTTTATTGTTACATGCATGTTCTTTTGAAAAAAATTTAAAAAGTGAAAAAAACTAGTTAAAGAAACTGGTTAACTGAATCCGAATCTGAATTGAATCTGAATGTCTCTAAGTTGATATTGCTGATTTCAACACAAAATCTTTCTGATTTGCTTTGCCCAGTACCTACCAAGAAGACAGAGCTTTGTATTTCCCCTCATGCATTTATTCACTTAATTCTGTGTTCTACAGACCTTTCTGAGCAGCTAGTATGTGTCAGGACATATATTAGGCACTTAGTAATATTCAAGGATGATTCAAATAAATAATGTAACAGATACCCAAACAGGTGCTACTAGGTTAGAGGTCGGATATGAGGGAAGAAGTATATCAAGTTAGAATGAGATCAGACCATTCTCCCTGCCTGCCTGTGATGGACCCCAAACCCAGCTGGCATCTGGGTGACCCCACCCCCAATGTGTCAACACACAGAGAGTCACGCAGCCAAAATACTATCAGAACACACACATCACACAGCCCCCCGGCTCTCATCTTACAGCCATCTAGGGAAGATAAGCTTAGGAATGTGATAAGTCTAGATGACAATGGAAGAGGTGTCCTGGGTGTACTGTTAAGACAATGTTCTCTCTGGGAGCTGCAGGGGGTAGAGGTAGTCACAGGCTGATGCAGGCAGGGAAGGGTTTTTCCATTACGAACCAGATACTCAGGTTTACCCAGACATTTGCCTCCATCACTGGAGCAGGACTGCTGAGGTTTAGTTTTCATTTTCCTCGGTGCTATTCTCCTGATGCTTATTACAAGTCAAGTGGCAATATAGCACTGTCCTCAAGGAGAAATATTCTCTCATTTTGACTGTCATGTCAGAGTGAAGGCAGAGGAAGGAAGCTATTTGTTGTTCATGGTGTAAATTTCTTCTCACTTCCTCCAGGGCCAAGTCAAAAACAAGACCATGGAATTTCCAAATGCTGGGCACAGCTGGGAAAGGAAGGCAGTGTTTTCTGGACAAGCAGTCCACTACCCAGCAATTAATTTCTAAATCCGTCATTTAATTATTAGCCCAAAAGGACACTGAAAATGAACACCACTGCTCCATTTACATATTTAATCAGATTAGCCTGCTGACTTTCAGATCCTGGCAATTAACTGGTCTCCTTTTTCAATACTTAAATGATTAATCCCTCATATTTGGGTGCCTGTGTTCGCTCCCTGATATTTTATGTTGGAAAATTAATTGTTCTATTTCAGCATCATTATATGGGCAGGCTAATGCAAACAACTTACCTCTTGCTGTCCTAAATAATAATGACTTTATGAAGAAGCTGTGTAAGATTCTAGCTAATGAGATATATGTTTATAACTATAAACCTCCTATTTTCCTCTTAAATATGAAATCAATTAAGTGAAATCAAATGAACCTGCTGCCTTTACAGTTGTTTAAGGTCAACAAAGAAGGTATTCTTCCAGTTGAATCTAATATTTGCTCATTTGTTAGCTAATTAAAACCAACATTTCCCACAACCCCCAGATGAGGTTCTACATTTTCTAGCACTGCCTAAAAAGAGGTACAAGTTTAAACTTGGACAGGCTAAGTTTGAGATGCAAAGGCTAAGTAACTATACTGGTAACACAACCAAGCAGGCTTAATGTCATCATATTGTAAAATATCCCCTACTCTTAACAAAAACCTCCAAAATTTCTCCAAACCTTTCTGAAATGATCCTGAATCGATTCACCTTGAAAGATATAAGGTCACCCAACAACCAGAAGGGACCAGGAATGTGCACAGAGTAGGTGGTTCACTTAATGGTGTGACTGGAGAATTATAAAAGACAGAAAAACAGTATTGAATTGTGGTTTATGAGAACAGTCTCTGGAGTAGGAGGGAGCTCGCTGTGTGTCCCAGTTGTGTGTGACTTCAAGCAGGGTCCTAACCTTCCCTAAAACACAGGTTCCTCAGCCTCTAAATGGAGCTAGTCATGGCACCCACCTCAGAAGGTATGGCCAGAAGGAGTAAATGAGGAAATGCAAGTAAGAAACTTAGCCTAGCGCCTGGCGCACAGAAAGAGCAAAAGAAATGTTAGTGGTTATTTGAATACCTCATTGTTAACTGCATAGCGCACTGTCCTGAGGCCTAAAATGATGGTGGCCTTTATTAGATTTTTAAATTTCCAAACCTTATTAAGACTCAGAAGGCAGAGTAGATAGCAATGGTTTTAGTACCAGGTCAACACTCAAAAACTATGTCATTTGGAACTCATTCTAATTCCATCATGAAATATGAGTACGTTAGCTCGTTCTCACATTCAAAAGAATCCATTTTACTGACCAGGTGATTCTCGTTAATTTGTACCCAACCTAGAAGCATGGGACTTTGAGCACACACATTTGATGGGATATATTGGACCTTGAACCTGGGGGAATCTTCATGATTCTCCAAAGAACCGAAGTTCAAATCCCTTGACCTGGAGCCCACAGGTACCACTTCAGCAGAGAACAAACCACCTGTAAGTTTCCAAATTTAGTCATTCCACTTAACAAGCATGTGTTGAGGGCCTACTTTATGCCAGGAGCTGCAATTTTTCTCCTCTTCCTTCTGAAGCTCCAAAAAGCTCAACCCTGTACTAATCAAGCAGAAGAAATTATCTGAATCTTTCTCAAAATCTCTAGTGCCAAGTGTCTGGTGCCCTCAGCAGCTGGAACAAATTAGAGCCAGGACACAGGCTTTGAAGGTTTTGGAAGTTCAAAAAAACTCTATTTTAAAGAAAATTCTCTTTCCTTTTCTGATTTTTAAAGCAATTTGTGCTTCTGTATTTTTGAGACAATACAAAAAGGCAAAAGTAAGAAATAAAAATCTCCCATCATCATCCCCCCTAGAGATTATCACTGATATATATTCTATAGATTTTTGTAAGCAAATATATCCATATAAGAAAACATACATACACATAACTATGAACACATACACACAAAAGACACATACATGTGAACTGCTCTGCATCCTGATTATTTTCACTAAATAGAAAATGTATGTCCTTCCCTGTTAATAAAAAAGGATTTAAACCTGCCTTATCACTTTCAACGGTTCCATTGTTTTCCACCTTATAGAGGTGCCTTATTATATTTACCAACCCCTCTCACTGGACAGTGAAGTCGTTTTCTTTCTTTTTTTTTTCATTTATTCATTTACTAACTCAGTACCTAAGTACAGAGCACCTGCAGTGTGCCTGGACGGTTTCAGAAACTGGAGCTACAGCCATGAACAACAGAAGCAGAATTTCTGTCCCTGTCAATCTTATGGTCTAGAGGGGAAGGGAGTTAATGAAATAAAGCTGGATTAGAGGATAGAGAAGGACAAGAGGTGACTCTGATAGTCAGGAGATACACACATATTTTATATACACTTCTTTCGGCATTTGTCCAGGAACACAAATTTGATGGACTTATTTTTTAAATAAAATTATGATTTATATCCTACTCTCTAATTGCTAGTCTGAATAAGATGGTCCCGACATTTATAAAATGCCTTCCAGGTGGACTCTCTTTGCCCATGCCCTAGAAACCTCTCTGGGTCTGGTAAAAATCAAGGCAAGTGAGTTTTCCTCACCCCCTGGCTCCTTGCTGAGTGCACAGAATGTTAGTCTCTGAGCCATCAGCCAGAGGCATCACCACTCATTCTAGAGGAGTTTTTGCTGTTCTAGTTTTCACGGGCATTTTTCTCTTCAAAGTAAAATGTTCCATAAGCAGCAAACTTATCGCATCTTACTGCGCACACACTCCTATTAATGAGCTGTGGAGGTGGTGGTTGTGGTTAATATCTGAGAGCCACCCACCTAGTGTCCTTGTAAAATATTTGTTTTCCTTTTCTTCCTAGTGGAGAGTGGTAGAGGGCTGCCTCTATACTTCATCAGCTCGGACAGGTTTCTGAAAAACCAAGCCGCTCAGGATTTTGTGTGTTGTCAGAATCTACAGTGAGTTCAAAGATGAGTCATGTTGCTGAAGATCAGCAAGGATGTGAGAAGAAAAATCCTCTCTTAGCTTGGATCTAACGGTTCTATAACAAACTGTCACTACGCGCTGCTTCCAAAGGGCCATCAACCAGCAGAAATGGCAGAGGGACCTTTAAACAGCGCCTGAAAACCTGAGCATCTGTGATGGGACCAAACAGCAGCTAATATTTATTGAGGGTCACCTGTGTGCCTGGCACTGTGCCAGTGTCATGTGTGTGGAAACTCACAACATCGTTTGGAGGTAGGCACTCTGATTAGCTTCTTTTTAGAGATTAGCAAACAAAAGCGCAAAGAAGTTAAGTTATTCGCCCATGTGGTGGAGCCAGTCATCAATTCAGGCAGCCTGGTCCTACAGCTGTGCTCTTAAATACACATATGTGCTTGCACACACACCACACACACACACACACTCCCCACACCACACCCAACACATATGTATCTCACCCCACATTCACACACCACAGCATACCCACCCTACTCACCATACACACGTACCCCATGAATCTCACACACCACACTCACCACACGCCACATACACACACTCTGTATACACACGCACCTACCCCATGCATCCTATACACATATAGTAGGAACACACCACACCACACACACATACATCCCCACACACACATATATATCACATAAGCATACACACATACCACACACATGCCCCTTCTGTGTACAAGCATGCCACACAGATATACATCTCACACATGCACATACCACACGCACACGCTCCTACATACATGCTCTATCCTTCCCCAGACTGAGACAATAGCTAAGTAGGAAACACCAAAAGTAAGCCGTTTATAAGAAAATTGTAAGATATGCTATGGTCTATTTCCCCTGCTATGTGGTGGAGGCGGTAGCATAGATGCTTCACAGGGTTGCTTTGGGAAGTGTCTGTGATGTATGGGTGAAGGCTTGGTGACATGTCAAGGGTGCTCTACCAAGATTCTATGTGCTGCTGAAGAGGTCGGATAAGTTTTGGGTTCAGAAGAGTAAGTGGCAGCCACATCCCTCTGCTCAGGTGACCAACAGCTCACGGCGTGTCCACAGAGCCACTTCCCTGGGACTAGAAATGTGGTCCTAACTCTTCAGCTTGCCATTCAGCTATTCCATTTCCCTGAGACTCTCCCACACAAATGCCCTCAGCAGGCAGACTGAAGGACGTTTGCTCCTTTGTGCACTCCTGCCCCTTCCTGACCCTCTGATTGTTTTTCTGCTTAAACCCAAACCATCCATCCTGACCCGGCTCAGTCCATCCAGTACCATCAAGGTGTCTCTGACCCTGCATCCACCACCAACCTCTCCATCCTCTAAACTTCGACAGCATGTATTGTCTGTACCACCTGCTTGGCATTTTGATACATGTCTTACCACATTGTTAGCTATGTCAAAAGATAAAAAATGCTGTATTATATTCTAGTTGCCCGGCGACCCTCTATGCATTCATTATTCAGTGGCTGTCATTGCTTTAGAGGGATGGCAAAACAGCATTTATTGGCTTTGAAGTTCAAAATAGGGCTTTGAAACTTGGAAATAAATGGAATCTTAAAAGAAAGGTGTTTTTGATTTGTGAGAAACTGGCTTTTTGAGAGAGAAAAGGTTTGTTAAATTCTAAAACCTTGCCATGAGCTGTTAAGAACTAAGACCTAGGAGATATAAAAAGTTTGTTTGATAAGCACGGCTTTAAGATGAATGTATAGCAACTTAAAAGCAGGTTTTCCCCTCCAAAACAAGGTAAGTTGCAATGGCTGAAGAAGGAGGGAAAACTAGAGAGACATGAAAGCTTAAGCAACAGAGTGATGTTACCGCACCCGGCAGCTTCCACCCTGGGTCTTGACAGGACACCCAGAGAAGTTTGGAGACTAGATTGTAGTTATGGTCCACTTTCCAGAGACAGAAATCTTACACAGCAGAAGGTATGGGAGCATTAGTGTCAACATGTTAGTGCAGCATGTCTACCACAAGAAGGATTAGGGTCCTTCCCCATAAGCCTCCTAAAGGTTCATAGCAAGTATGTGTGCTGGTAAATAGTTAACAACAAGCTCTCTTGAAAATAAAAATCTCTGATTTTAGGGTGTGGTAGACAGAATGACAGCCCTCCAAAGTAATGTCCTAATCCCCAGAACCTGTGAAGATGTTACCTTAGATGGCAAAAGGAACTTTGCAGATGTGATTAATTCAAGGACGGGAGATGATGACCTTGGATTATCCAGGAGAGAGAGAGAGAATGTCAGAAAAAAGAATAAATTTCTATTGGTTTACACCACTTCATTTGTGGTACTTTGTTACAGAATCAATGGGGAACTAATACGTAGAGTTTTCAAATAGTGTCACAACATCCCCAAAGTTAATTTCAGGCTACCAAGGCAATGTTACTGAACACAAGATGGGAAAAGATGCGTACAAGCAGCCCTTGTGAGTCGGATCCAGACTGACTCCAGCACACCACCTGCATCTGGAATTTCCCATCTCAAAAAGTTCAGAAGGGGCAAAGAGGGACTGTCAGACTGATGGGATCCTACAGTCATGATGAGAGAGAACATCAGCAAATACAGTATGGAGCCCCAAAGATGGTAGCCATGCACAGGATTAGAGGCCAACACCCAAAGATCAGGTAGCTAAACCCCAGCTAGCACTGATGGAGGGCAGAGGATGGCCACAGGCCAGGCAGATACTTCCTGCTTCCTCTCCCATGCCCAGAGGCTGTGCCATTCCACCAGCATCTGGGAGAAAAAGAAGGGGTGAGCAAAAACACTGAAATGACTGATTTCAAGTCTTAAATTGACCCAATTTAAATCCTGATTTGACTAATACGACTTGATTACCTAGAAGTGACACAATTATTTCCTGATGCCAAAGAGAGTGCGGGTGGGGCTCAAAACAGAATTTAGATTCAGTTTTGTGATCTGAAAAACTGATACCAATTGTTCGAATTATTGCTTCCAAATAATTCACAAACACCTTACAAAAATGCAACAGGTCTATCTATCCACACACCATTGAATTTTAAAGGGCATTTCAACCCAGGCTGATAGGAAGCATATGGGAAGCAGCTGCATGGTGTTCAAGTGGCTAAACTCCTCAGATGCACCTTGGAATCACACAAGGAACTTTACAATGTAGCGATGCCTAAGTCCTGCACCTGGAAGATTCTGATTTAATTAGTCTGGAGTGTAGCCTGAGCACTGGGATTTTTAAAAGTTCCCTGCAAAAGATGCCAGTGTGCAGCTAAAGCTGAAATCTACTGCTCAAACATACCACTCTTCCTGAAGACACTTCTGGAATTGAATTAACCCAGGTTTAGACACTGACTACATGTTTCCAGTATGACTTCACTTTTTGCACCTCAGTTTCCTCACTTGTAAATGGGCTAATGATATTTAAGAGTATTAAAAAGATAATGTGATTCAGAGCCTTGCACAGGGTACATATTCATTTTTGCTAGTTAAAGGCTACCATTCTATGACACTTTGTCAGAGACTGCCTATGAGTCCTCTTTCTCCATTGGATATTGCTGTTTATATAGAATCAACAGAGACTTCCCATACCCCTAGAATATAAATATTAAAGCACAAATCTTTCTTCTTATATAATTATCCCATTTGGAAAATAAACAGTACAAATGCAACTCCACAGCTGACTTATGAATCAAAGAGGAAAGCACCTCCTGCATAGAAAACCACATCAAAAAGCCCCTAAGCTTCACTCTCATTATGGACCAAATGAGGTTTTTCCAAGGTAGAGGTGATAATGTGTTCTCAGGTTTCTGAATATCAAATATACGAAGGCACTTAGGGACCTCCCAAACATATATTTCAAGGATAAAAATCTTTTCATCTTCAAAGAATCCACTTACTATTCAACAAAGATGATTACAAAATAAGACAAATGGAATTATTCTGCCTCAGAGGTGCTATATAAAAAATACACATGTATATATACAAAAGTAGTTGAGAAAGATTAAAAGTTTGTATAACTGAAAGAAGATATGGTACAAAAGTATAAATGAAGTCTCCAGAGATGATCTTTGCTACTGTTTCTCACTAACAAAAGTATGAATAAGGTGGGGGTAAAATTAAAGAGGCACGTCTACAAAAATAGTGCAATGATTAAAAGCAAAGTTTCTAGAATCAGATCCTCCAGGTTCTGTTCTAAATCTGTCCCTTACATAACCTCTCTGTGCTTTGGTTTTCTCATGAGTAAAATTAAGATGGATAAAATCAAGTTGCTATTGGGAGGATCTTAAAGATACTAGAAGGAAAGTACTTAGTAAGGTATTTGGTACCTAGCAAATAATAAGTATTGGGTACTATTGTTATTACAACAGTAATACAGTTAGTACTGTATTACTGTACAATAATACAGTACTTCCAATAAAGTATCCCATAGCCATAGGTGGCTATTTGAATTTAGTACCTAGATTTTAAAAACCTAAACATTGAAAATTCAATTCCTCACTTACCCTAGCCATATTTCAAGGCCTCAGCGGACACATGTGGCTAGTGGTCACCAGAATGACAGAAAAATATTTCCAACATCAGAGATATTAAAGTTTCTACTTCAAGAGACAAATAGCAAGTTCTGGAGCCTCTCTTATTTGGTTGAAGGTAAAAGAGGTCTCTCCCTTTCCTCTTCCACTGGGTAGGGAAAAGCATAAGGCAGTGACATCCCTCTCCCAAGAAATCCTCTGCCCTCCTCACATCTTAGATGCTCTCTGTATGGATGCTGGGCTGCTGCTGAATGAAGTTGTTTCACAGTCACCTAGTAAGACCTGCTAAGTGGCCTTGCACTTGACTTAGGATATAGGGGCACTTTGCAACTATGACATCATTGGCAGGATTTATGGCCTTTGTCATAATTTTCACTTTGTCAGCTTGTCCCTTCCTGCTGATCAATGTTGGTACCCCTTTCAGTCTCCCTGAAACTTCTAACTGGCTGATACTGATATTATGTGAACTAGAAAGCCAGATAACCAAAATTACTACATAAGAGTAAGGCTCTAGAAAGGGCTTTTGTCCTTTGCAAGAATATCAATGCACAAACACTTAAAGACTTTTTGTTTTACTTCCTTCCTGGTCCCTGTCTGTTCTCTGGAGAGCTGAGAGGGCCACATCCCCACCTTATGAGAAAAGCTCCATTGGTAATATCAGAGAGTAATAAGGACATATGAAGTGATTCTTTGAAAAAAAGTATAAGAAATAGAAAAATAGCAGAAGGGTACAAAGAAATATCTCCAACTAGCAAGTCTCTGAGGAGGGCAAATTTAGGCAAACGGCCAATTCTATTCAGTCACAAGCAAATGATATCAAATCATTCATGGATCAGCAAAATCCATTCTTCAACTACAAAGCATAAAAAATTCACTTTATATATCTCCTTCTGTATATTTAATCATATAGGTGTTTTTAATGTGTAACCCAATACTTTTTAAACTGTGTCTATACACATATGCCAACAAGAGGAAGAGAGGTGTTACTTGTGTGAACAAAAAATATGTATTTCTTTCTAAACTGATTTAACTATAAGAGTGCAGGAGAAATCAATGAATCCAGGCCAGGTGTCAGCTGATTTTGCATTGTTGAGTATCATTCACCAAATGCATCCTAGTGGCACAAAGAACCTGACTCCATTAGAGCAATAATGACCCCTTATTTGCCGGTAAAGCCAAGTTTAGGATGAAAGACCTGGAGTCAGATTACCTGGACTCAAATCCTGGTCTCACCACTCATTATCAATTTGACTTTTAGGCAAGTGCCTAAGTTTTCTAATCTATAAAATGGAGTTATTAATAGTGTTGCCTAGTAAAATTTTCTCTTATAACACTTTTATTGAGTTATAAGTCACACACCATAAAACTCACCCTTTTAAAGTGTAAAAATCAGTGGTTTTTAGCATATTCACAGATTGTGCAATTATCACCACTATCTAATTTTAGCCCATTTTATCATGCCACAAAGAAACCTCATATCTGCTCACAGTCGCTTTGCTTATTCCCCTCACCCTGTCACTGGTAACTAATAATCTCCTTTTTGTCTGCATGCATTTGCCTGTTCTGGACATTTCATATAAATAGAATCATGCAATACATAGTCTTTTGTGACTGTTTCCTTTCACTTAGCATAATGTCCTCAAAGTCCATCTATGTTGCAGAATGTAGCAATACTTCATTCCTTTTTATTGTCAAACAACATTCCATTGTATGGATATGTTATATTTTATTCATCCATTCATCGGTTGATAGTCATCTGGGTTGCTTCTATAGCTTGGATATTGCTAATAATGCTATGATGAACATTTTGGTACTAGTTTTTGTGTGAACATAGATTTTTATTTCTCTTGAATGTTTATCAAAGAGTAGGATTTCTGGGGTGTATGGTTTTGATTTGTATTTCCCTAATGATTAATGATGTGGAAGATCTTTTCATGCACTTTTTAGTCACTCACATATATTCTTTGGAGAAATGTCTTTTCAAACCCTTTGCCCATTTTTAATTAGGATATTTGTGTTTTAACTGTTGAGATATAAGATACTTTATGTACTCTGAATACAAGTCCCACACCAGATATAAAACTTGCAAATATTTTCTCCCATTCTGAGGATTGTCTTTTCACTTTTCTGATCTTGGCCTTTGAAACACAATGTTTTTATTTTAATGACATGTGTTTTATCTATCTTTTTCTTTTGTTGCTTGTGATTTTGGTGTCATAGCTGAAAAACCATTGCCTAATCCAAGGTCATAAAGATTTACACCTATATTTTCTTCTAAGAGTTTCACAGTTGTAGCTCTTACATTTAGGTCTGTTACCCATTTTGAGTTAATTTTCGTATGTGGTGTAAGGTAGGAATCCAAATCTTTTTGTATGTGGATATGCAATTGTCTTAGCAAAAATTCTTAGGAAGACTATTATTTCCCCATGAATTGTGTTGGCACTCTTGAGATTCAATTGACCATTAGTATAAGAGTTAATTTCTGGATTCTCAATTCTACTCCATTGATGCCTGTATCATTCCTTATGCCAGTACCACACTATCTTAATTACTTAGCTTTGTAGTAACTTCTGAGATTGGGAAGTGTGAGCCACCTTTGTTCTCTTTCAAGGTTTTGGATATTTGAATCCCTTGCATTTCCATATCAATCTTAAGATCACTTTGTCAATGTCTGCAAAACAGACAGGTAAGATATTGGTCAGCATTGTGTTGAAGTTGTTTTTCAAATGCTTTGTAAGAAGCTGATTGATATGGGAAAGAGAGCAGTGGTCTGGAACTTAAGAGATGTAGGTTCTCACCCTTTGAAAATCATTTCCATTCCCAGGACTTCAATTTCTTCATCTGTAAAATATGGAAGTTAGGTTATGTTGATTTGGAAGATCCCATCAAATTCAAGACTCTAGGGTTCTCTATCTATTTCAAGTATGAGAATAATCTTAGCAGTTTGGTAAAAATAACTTAAGGCTTTTAAACAAATCAACCATTTTAACCTATCAACATTCCTGGACACTTGGCAAATACAATAACTCTGGGGGTAGAAAAGATCGTAGTTTGGAGGGATTCATTTTTCTGCTGAATTAAATGTAAGCCATTATCAACCAAACAGCTTCTTAAAAACTGCAGTTATTAATGGGCTCTTATGCTGTTGTTTGCATGAATGTAGGTGTTGTTAAAACTATGTTTGGTGTAGAGCCATTTAAAATAAAACCTGGCAGTATGTTAAATATCTATAATTTCATCAAGCAGAACACAAACACCAAAGGGAACATATGCCAATTACTGTTTTCATGAATATAGATTATTTAATCCTTAAATTTTAAATATATAAGTATTTAATATATTATATAATCCATTTTCCCCTAAATTGTAAGGTGACACTCATAATAATGAACATCTGGCAAGTACTCCTATTTTTCACATTTTTATTTTCAAAAGTAAACTCTAGCACTAGCTGGCTAAGTATATTGGATTCTCATGTTCAAGTTTTCCAAAGGTCTAAACATCCATCAAGCAGGTACCATGTACCATATACAGGCACGGAAGACACAAAGATAAATAACATATAGTCCTTATTCTCAGAATTCACCATCTAATGTAATTGAGGAGTCAGATATGTAAGAAGAGAACCATAGTACAATGTGAGAAGTGTTATAAAAGCAGTATAAAAAATGTTCCAAGGATACAGAGGAGATATAGAGGCTGTAGGCGGGTTAGGTGGATATGGGAAACAATGATAAATGAGGCAAGACTTCAGAGCTGAAGACATATCCTTACTGACGTGGGACATGGGAAAACAAGAAGAATTGTGGATAACTCCAACCTGTCTAGCTTCAGTAACTTAATGGATAGTGATGAAAATTTAGACAAGTTATTCTCTTTTATTCTTTTCCTTTTTTGTTGTTTTTTTGTTTTGTTTTTTGGTTTTTTTAAGTTTTTTTTTATATGGACCATTTTTAAAGTCTTTTTTCAATTTGTTACAGTATTGCTTCTGTTTTATGTTTCGTTTTTTTGGCCATGAGGCATGTGGGATCTTAGCTCCCCAACCAGGGTTTGAACCTGCGCCCCCTGCAACGGAAGGTGAAATTTTAACACTGGACCACTAGGAAAGTCCCTAGACAAGTTACTCTTATCTACAAACAAGTTTTCATGATGTCAATGAAATTGAACTCCAGATAACAAAAAGCCCAAACTATGTTGCCTCCTCCCTCACCCCAAAACTAAAAGCAAAATTCCAAAGTACAACTCTGACTTTTCTGTATTTCATCTCAACAATTAAGCCATCACACAGCTATCTAAATACAAAGCCTCACCAAAATTCAAACAAGAATCAAGAATGAAAGTTAGTCATCCTTAATGATATAATGTTAATTTCTCTAATATAAATTGTCATTTCTGCCTCATCCCACCATGATAGATTTTTGATATATAAGTAAAAATGACATTGCATAAAATACAATATCAAACCAACAATTGTCACTTTCTCTGAAAAGTATCTGAGCTAGAATGGCTACACTAATATCAGACAAAATAGATTTTAAAACAAAAAATTGTTAAAGATAAGGAGAATTCTATAATTATAAAAGGGTAATTCCATCAGGAAAACACAACAACATATATGCACCTAACAACAGAGACACAAAATACACGAAGCAAAAACTGACAGAACTGAAGAGACAAATGGATGATTCAATAAACTTAGCTGGAGAGTTCAAAACTCCACTTCCAATGATGAAGAGGACAATAGAAGATCAACAAAGAAAGGGGGGACTCAAGCAATGTGTTCATGTAATCAAATATTTTCATAAAATTTGGAAAGATATATTTTAAGTGAAAATAATTTAAGATCATTGTCTCTTTGCACTCTGACTTCTTTCTCTCACATTCCCCTTCATGCTGGGTGGCAATGGAGTAACTACATTTTGAGAACCTAAGGAAGAGTTAAATTTAAGATACATTTTGTTTGAGTGGAACATATTTATGTGGCTTACAGCTATCACTAGTTTCCTGGGTTAGGAATGGCTTTCAGGAATATTCCCACTGTGCACTGTGCCAGTTCACCCAGCATCACAAACACAAAGGTACAGGGGCAGAGGTGATATTGAAAGTGAATCTGGGAGAAAAAGATGGCGGCGAAGTAGAGAGACGTGGAGTGCATCCCTCTCCACCGATGCATTGGGAATGCACAGAAGGACGCAGTCATTCCCACAGAGAACCAGCTGAACACCAGCAGACGGCCTCGGACACCAGAAAGGGCAGCGGGGAGCCCGACATAGCCGGTAGGGAGGCATCTACAAGGGCTCAAAGAGGGTGAAGCAGCGGAGCTGTGGCAGACGGGAGGGAGTGAGAAACATACGGAGGGTCCGCAGCGCAGCTCAGCGTTCCCGGACCGAGACATCGATCCGCGGCTGAACGGAGGGTCCAGGAGCGGGAGCGTGGGAACCGGAGAGCTGGTTCAGGGGGAGAAACATTGTTGCCGGTAGGGTGACGGACCGAGAGGACAGGAGGGAGGAGGTCCGCGGAGAGGAGTGCCGATCCCTGAGAGCTGCCCGGCCATGATGGCGGCTGGAGGCTGCAGGCTCCCGGGCGGGGGGGAGGAGCCGCGCGCATAGCCTCTCCCTCTCTTTCGGTGCCTCTGCAACAGGCAGCGGAGAGAGGCCCTGCGGGGCCACATAAGGCGCTCAGGGATAACAAGCACCCTCAGGCGCTCGGGCGGGGCTAGATTAAAACTCCTTGCAATGCCAGCAGCAGGGAGGCTGCCGAGAGAAAAAAAAAAAAAAAAACCAGCATCAAAAAGAAAAAACCCTGAGAGAGGCCCAACTCTAAGACTTTCTGTGTACGCCTGAGCCAACAGCGCCCTCTGCAACAGGCACCTCCAAGCCTGACTGAAGCAACAGTGCGCCACTGCTCACTCCCTCCCAGGAGAAGGAGCCACTATTGCACCCTCTCCCTCCCCACACACCGAGGCTTACAGACGAACAATAAAGGAACCTCTGCTGGTCACAAAAAAAAACCCAAGGCAAGGAGAAGGACACTTACAGCTGAGACGCTAAGGAAACAGAAATAGTAGTATCAATACCTATTGAACTGGTCCATTCGGGGATCAGTTCTGGATTTTTTTTTTTTTTCTTTTTTTCCTTTCTCTCTTTTTTTTTTTTTTTTTTTTTTTTGATTTATTAAATACGATCTTAGCCCTAAGGGATCTACAAGTTTTACAACATAATTTTTTAAGGATATTTTTTACTCTTTTTTTTTTTTTTTTTTGCCTTTTAAAATACTTCTATATCTAGCTAAGTTTTTGGTAGTACGGACAAAATATCTTTCATACTTTCCTTTCATCCCTTTCTTTTATACACTTCTATCCCTTTCTTTTTCTTTGCATATTTCCAACCACATTACGCTCTTCTGTTCCCCTTTCTTCCAGCCATTTTAAGTGTATTTTATCTTAACATACTTATAAGCAACACTATCGGTCTGCTCAGACTCCTTGCTCTATTCTCCAGATGATGCACTGCCTTGGTATTAATATTAGGCTTTTGTCTTTATCTTAGTTCTTAGTACAGTTGTCTAATTACATTCTGAGAATCTCCATTCTCTCTGGTGGTACTCCAGCTCATTTCTATATTTGATCCTAGCTTACAAAATCTCCCTGGATTGATGTTTGTATGTGTAGGGTGTTATTTGTTGTTTGTTTGCTTTTGCTTTTGTCTCTGATTTGTTCTGTTTCAGTTGTCAATTTCTGCTGGGTTTCTCTCTGAATATCTGATAGCACACTGGGGTTCTGTCAGGTCTTTCTAGAGCCTTATGTCCTAACGGATTCAATAATTGTGTGTCTTATACATGTATGTGTTTCCTAGACTGAATATTCGTCTAATCCAATACTTGGACATTAGTCTGAGGCTTGGACAGTCTTCTATAAACACCTCTATCACCAGGACAAGCAACCCCAAAAGCTTGGACAACCATGAGGAAACAAACAAACACCATGCAGGCAAAGGAGCAGGAAAAAAACCCACAAGACCAAATAAATGAGGAGGAAATAGGAAAAATGCCTGAAAAAGAATTTAGAGTAATGATAGTAAAAATGATACAAAATCTCGATAACAAATTAGAGAAAGTACAAGAAACAGTTCATAAGAACTCAGAAAAACAAACAGCAATGGATAACAAAATAACTGAAATTAAAAATACTCTAGATGCTCTAACCAGCAGAATGACTGAGGCAGAAGAACGAATAAGTGAGTTGGAAGATAGAATGGGAGAAATAAACGCCACAGAGCAGGAAAAAGATAAAAAAATAAAAAGACTAGAAGACAGCCTCAGAGACCTCAGTGATAACCTTAAACGTACCAACATTCGAATTATAGGCATCCCAGAAGAAGAAGAAAACAAGAAAGGGTCTGAGAAAATATTTGAAGAGGTTCTAGTGGAAAACTTCCCCAACATGGGAAAGGAAATAATGAACCAAGTCCAAGAAGCACAAAGAGTCCCATACAGAATAAACCCAAGGAGAAATACACCAAGACACATATTAATCAAACTAACGACAATTCAACACAAAGAAAAAATATTAAAAGCAGCAAGAGAAAAGCAACAAACAACATATAAGGGAAAACCCATCAGGATAACAGCTGACCTTTCTACAGAAACTCTGCAGGCCAGAAGGGAATGGCAGGATATACTGAAAGTCCTGAAAGAGAGAAACCTACAGCCAAGAATACTTTACCCAGCAAGAATCTCATTCAGATTTGAGGGAGAAATCAAAAGCTTTCCAGACAAGCAAAAGTTAAGAGAATTCAGCACCACCAAACCAGCCTTACAACAAGTGCTAAAGGAACTTCTCTAAGTAGCAAACACAAGAAAAGGAAAACACCTACAAATACAAACCCAAAACAATTAAGAAAATGGTAATTGGAACACACATGTCAATAATCACTTTAAATGTAAATGGATTAAATGCTCCAACCAAAAGACACAGACTGGCTGAATGGATACAAAAACAAGACCCTTCTATATGCTGCCTACAAGAAACCCACTTCAGACCAAGGGATACATATAGACTGAAAGTGAAGGGATGGAAAAAGATATTCCATGCCAATGGAAGTCAAAAGAAAGCTGGAGTAGCAATACTCATATCAGACACATTAGACTTGAAAGTAAAGACTATTAAAAGAGACAAGGAAGGGCACTACATAATGATCAAGGGATCCATCCAAGAAGAACATATCACAATGGTAAATATCTATGCCCCCAATATAGGAGCACCTCAATACATAAGGCAAATGCTAACAGCTATAAAAGGGGACATCGACAGTAACACAATTATAGTGGGAGACTTGAACACCCCACTTACATCAATGGACAGATCATCCAAATAGAAAATCAATAAAGACACACAAGCTTTAAATGACACATTAGACCATCTCGACTTAATTGATATTTATAGGACATTCCATCCAAAAACGACAGACTACACGTTCTTCTCAAGTGCACACGGAACATTTTCCAGG
The DNA here is from genome assembly GCF_030028045.1 of Hippopotamus amphibius kiboko. Taxonomy (NCBI): domain Eukaryota; kingdom Metazoa; phylum Chordata; class Mammalia; order Artiodactyla; family Hippopotamidae; genus Hippopotamus; species Hippopotamus amphibius. The sequence goes on from NC_080194.1 coordinate 9,927,485, forward strand.
ATAGATCACATCTTGGGTCACAAATCAAACCTCAGCAAATTCAAGAAAATTGAAATCATATCAAGCATCTTCTCAGACCACAATGCCAGGAGACTAGATATCAATTACAGGAAAAAAACTGCAAAAAATACAAACACATGGAGGCTAAACAATTCACTATTAAACAACCAAGGAATCACTAAAGAAATCAAAGAGGAAATCAAAAAGTATCTAGAAACAAATGACAACGAAAACACAACAACCCAAAACCTATGGGACGCAGCAAAAGCAGTTCTAAGAGGGAAGTTTATAGCAATACAGTCCTACCTTAAGAAACAAGAAAATGATCGAATAAACAACCTAACCTTACACCTCAAACAACTAGAGAAAGAAGAACAAAGAAACCCCAAAGTGAGCAGAAGGAAAGAAATCGTAAATATCAGAGCAGAAATAAATGAAAAAGAAAGGAAAGAAACCATAAGAAAAATAAATAAAACTGAAAGCTGGTTCTTTGAGAAGATTAACAAAATTGATAAACCATTAGCCAGACTCATCAAGAAAAAAAGGGAGAAGATGCAAATCAACAGAATTAGAAATGAAAAAGGAGAAGTCACAACGGACACCTCAGAAATACAAAACATCATGAGAGACTACTACAAGCAACTATATGCCAATCAATTGGATAACCTGGAAGAAATGGATACATTCTTAGAAAAATACAATCTTCCAAGACTGAACCAGGAAGAAATAGAAACCATGAACAGACCAATCACAAGTACAGAAATTGAGGCAGTGATTAAAAATCTCCCAACACACAAAAGCCCAGGACCAGATGGATTCACAGGCGAATTCTATCAAACATTTCGAGAAGAGTTAACACCTATCCTTCTCAAACTCTTCCAAAATATTGCAGAAGGCGGAGCACTCCCAAACTCATTCTATGAGGCTACCATCACCCTGATACCAAAACCAGGCAAAGATGTCACAAAAAAAGAAAACTACAGACCAATATCACTGATGAATAGAGATGCAAAAATCCTCAACAAAATACTAGCTAACAGACTGCAACAGCACATTAAAAAAATCATACACCACAATCAAGTGGGGTTTATCCCTGGGATGCAAGGATTCTTCAATATACGCAAATCAATCAACGTGATACATCATATCAACAAATTGAAGGATAAAAACCATATGATCATTTCAATAGATGCAGAAAAAGCTTTTGACAAAGTTCAACATCCATTTATGATAAAAGCTCTCCAGAAAATGGGCATAGAAGGAAATTACCTCAACATAATCAAAGCCATATATGACAAACCAAAAGCCAACATTGTTCTCAATGGAGAAAAACTGGAAGAATTCCCTCTAAGAACAGGAACAAGACAAGGGTGTCCACTCTCACCACTGTTATTCAACATAGTTTTGGAAGTGTTAGCCACAGCAATCAGAGAAGAAAAAGAAATTAAAGGAATCCAAATTGGAAAAGAAGAAGTAAAATTATCACTCTTTGCAGATGACATGATACTATATATAGAAAACCCTAAAGACTCTACCAGAAAACTGCTAGCACTCATTGATGAGTTTAGTAAAGTAGCAGGATACAAAATTAATGCACAGAAATCTCTTGCATTCCTATACACTAACAACGGAAGAGCAGAAAGAGAAATTAAGGAAACTCTCCCATTCACCATTGCAACCAAAAGAATAAAATACCTAGGAATAAACCTGCCTAAGGAGGCAAAAGATCTGTATGCAGAAAACTTTAAGACATTGATGAAAGAAATCAAAGATGACACAGACAGATGGAGGGATATACCATGTTCCTGGATTGGAAGAATCAACATCGTGAAAATGACTGTACTACCCAAAGCAATTTACAGATTTAATGCAATCCCGATCAGATTACCAATGGCATTTTTCACAGAACTAGAGCAAGAAATCTTACGATTTGTATGGAAACGCAAAAGACCCCGAATAGCCAAAGCAATCTTGAGAAGGAAAAATGGAGTTGGTGGAATCAGGCTTCCTGACTTCAAACTATACTACAAGGCCATAGTGATCAAGACAGTATGGTACTGGCACAAAAATAGAAAGGAAGATCAATGGAACAGAATAGAGAACTCAGAAGTAAGCCCAAACACATATGGGCACCTTATCTTTGACAAAGGAGGCACGAGTATACAATGGAAAAAAGACAGCCTCTTCAATAAGTGGTGCTGGGAAAATTGGACAGCAACATGTAAAAGAATGAAATTAGAACACTTCCTAACACCATACACAAAAATAAACTCCAAATGGATTAAAGACCTACATGTAAGGCCAGACACTATCAAACTCCTAGAGGAAAACATAGGCAGAACACTCTTTGACATCCATCAAAGCAACATCCTTTTTGACCCACCTCCTAGAATCATGGAAATAAAATCAAGAATAAACGAATGGGACCTCATGAAACTTAAAAGCTTTTGCACAGCAAAAGAAACCATAAACAAGACTAAAAGGCAACCCTCAGAATGGGAAAAAATAATTGCCTATGAAACAACGGACAAAGGATTAACCTCCAAAATATACAAGCAGCTCATGCAGCTTCATACCAAAAAAGCAAATAACCCAATCCACAAATGGGCAGAAGACCTAAATAGACATTTCTCCAAAGAAGACATACAGATGGCCAACAAACACATGAAAAGATGCTCAACATCACTCATCATCAGAGAAATGCAAGTCAAAGCCACAATGAGGTATCACCTCACACCAATCAGAATGGCCATCATCACAAAGTCTGGAAACAACAAATGTTGGAGAGGGTGTGGAGAAAAGGGAACTCTCCTGCACTGTTGGTGGGACTGTAAATTGGTACAGCCACTATGGAAAACAATTTGGAGGTTCCTTAAAAAACTACAAATAGAACTACCATATGATCCAGTAATCCCACTCCTGGGCATATACCCAAAGAAAACCATAATCCCAAAAGAAACTTGTACCATAATGTTTATTGCAGCACTCTTTACAATAGCCAGGACATGGAAGCAACCTAAATGCCCATCAACAAATGAATGGATACAGAAGATGTGGCATATATATACAATGGAATATTACTCAGCTATAAAAAGGGATGAGATGGAGCTATATGTAATGAGGTGGATAGAACTACAATCTGTCATACAGAGTGAAGTAAGTCAGAAAGAGAAAGACAAATATTGTATGCTAACTCACATATACGGAATCTAAAAATGGTACTGATGAACTCAGTGACAAGAACAGGGAAGCAGATACAGAGAATGGACTGGAGAACTCGAGGTATGGGAGGGGGCGGGGGGTGAAGGGGAAACTGAGACGAAGCGAGAGAGTAGCACAGACATATATATACTACCAAGTGTAAAATAGTCAGTGGGAAGTTGCTGTATAACAAAGGGAGTCCAACTCGAGGATGGAAGATGCCTTAGAGGACTGGGGCAGGGAGGGTGGGGGGGAATCGAGGGGGGGGGGCGTCAAGGAAGGGAGGGAATATGGGGATATGTGTATAAAAACAGTTGATTGAACCTGGTGTACCCCCAAAAAAATAAAATAAAATAATTAAAAAAAAAAAAAAAAAAAAAAAGAAAGTGAATCTGTGCTATAGCACCTGGCACCAGAACTATGTACATAGTGGATGAGAAACCAGGTTTGAAATGGGAAAGCCAGTACTAGTCTGTGGAAAATTCTTCAAATCATCAAAATTGTAAAGTTGTAAGCAGAGGAAACAGGGAAGTCCTCTCCTTTCAGGGAAATATTTAATAATGTGACATTTGCAATTATAAAAGTACCATACTTTATTTTTTTCCTTTTTGGTTGGAAGCATGGAAAATAGAATTTATCAGAATTCCTTTTTTTTAGGTTTTTAGGGCACAGACTTATAAATGGTGAGTGAATCTGTGAGGTAAGTCATATACATGCATCACTACTACTAATAATAAAATACAAATTTCAATCAACCATGTTAAGACAAAGTATTACAAATATCATATTTTCACATGAAGAAGTGCTCACTGTATAAGTCAAAAAACATACATGAAAAAACATATTATGTCTTAGCCCACTCATGCCACAACCAAACACTATAGGCTAGGTGGCTTAAACAACAGAAATTTATTTCTCACAGTTCTGGAGTCTGGGAATTCCAAAATCAAAGTTCCGACAATAGTTTGTAGGCAGTTGCCATCTCACTGTGTGCTCACATGACCTATTCTTTGTGCACGTGCTGGGGAGAGATCATGAGCTCCCTAATGTCTCTTCTTAAAGGGGACTAGCCCCACTATGAGGACTCCACCCTCATGGCCTCATTTAACCCTAATTACCTCCCAAAGTCTCCATCTCAAATACCATCACATTGGGAGTGTTCAGGCTTCAACATATGAATTTGCAGGGGGTGGGGGAACACAAACATCAAATGTGTTTACAATAATTAAATTATTATGTACTTAATGATATTTGTGATATTTGACGGCTCTTTAATACTTGCAATTTATTGTGATTTATTTTCTCTTTCCAAACGTACATTCAATTTCACACAATTTTTTTTTTATAATTTTGTATTCTTTCTCTCAAAGATTATACCGGCCAAACAAAATCTGGACCCTCTCTTGCCCTTAACATCACCTTCCCATATCCTATATCCTACAGTTCTTTCATATCTAAAGCTGCCCATCTTAAACACAACATCAATCTTCCTGTTGAGCCAACCCTGCATTTCTATCTATTCTCAAGATTCTAAATTAAAAATTTCAAGAACAAGTCTGATAGAAGTAACCTAAGTGTCCACTGACAGATGAATGGATAATGAAGATGTGGTACATACATACAATGGAATATTACTCAGCCTTAAAAAGAATGAAATAATGCTATTTGCAATAACATAGATGGATCTAGAGATTATCATATTAAGTGAAGTAAGCTGGATAGAGAAAGACAAATATCATATGATATCACTTATATGTGGAATCTAAAAAGAGAAAAAATGATACAAATGAACTTATTTACAAAACAGAAATAGACTTACAGACAGAAAACAAACTTATGGTTACCAAAGGGGAAAAGGAGGGGAGGGATAAATTAGGAGTTTGGGATTAACATATACACACTACTATATATAAAATAAACAACAAGGACCTACTGTACAGCACAGAGAACTACACTCAGTATTTTTAATAACCCATAATGGAAAAGAATCTGAAAAAGAATGTATGTATATATAACTGAGTCACTTTGCTGTACACCTGAAACATTGTAAATCCACTCTACTTCAAGAAAAAAAATAAATAAATAAAAACAAATCAATTTCAAAACCAAGAACAAGTCTGGTAAAAGCAAAAAGAAGTTGAGTAAGCAAACACTATCGCTCTTAGGGAGTGATAAGGAGGATATATTAAGAGCATTTATTTGTTATTTGAAATATACAACGTACTCCACCAAAAGTTTGCAAATGGTTGAGTTACAGTCACCATATTTTACCCAGTACCACTATTTCCTCCAACCCTCAGGCCCTGTGGCTGAGTTCAGCTTACTTTCACTCAGGGTTGATTCTTTCCCACTGGTCCTACAGTCCACCATGGCAACATGGCTTTCTTCAGGCATCCTTCAGTCAATGAGTCACACCTGCGTGGGTCTGCATTCCAGGTATTGACCTTGCTTGAATTAGTATTTTCCAAAAAGTCTCCTTAGCTCCAAAGTGAATCAGTCAATATCAATAAATTCAAAGAGGGTATGGGAACCAGCCTCGCGCTCCCAAGTTACAAACATAACACACAGAGAGAACACAGCTCCTTTGGACATCACCAGGTCTCACTACTATCAGTGAAGAGAATGTCCATGTAAACACCAAGTGTGAAGCTTTATTCTCTCCTTGAGAGGCAAAGGCAGAAAGATTCCTTAGCAAATGCTCCTGTTGTGGTGTACAAATGATATTGATCTCTGTAGTTGGCACTAAAAGCTGGAGCTGGTATACTGCATTTTTTAAACTTGCATCTCTAAATCCAAGCTGGCAGTTTGGTGTCAAATACAGCAGAAGCCTATTCCATAGATATATCACCTAACAGATGAAGAAAAATCCTGATTTATAGGAATCTAGGTAACCACGGCTCTCAGTGCACTGGAATATTTTGCTTCTTACTCTCTTTTCAGATAAATCTAATCACCAAAAATCTCCAAGACAATAAAACAAACAAAAAAACCCAAAAGTCTTGAGTGTGTAGCTAGCAACCCCCCAAAGGTGATCCCGTTGTTTTTGGATCATTGATTATCTATCTCAATATTCTACCCTTTATGCAACTGCACAATGTCCTATAACATCTTGCCATCAGAGTTCACTATTTTTAACAATGCTCTATTGCTTAAGGCAGGAAAATGAATGTGAACTTCTTAAAAGGAATTTCAGCAAGGGCTGAAGTGGAAACGATTACTTAACTTAACCCTCCATGGACCAGATAATCCAATTAGCAAGCATCCATGTCCCCACCAGTCTTTTCATTCCTCTGCCTCTGAGGCACATTTCTGCCCTCAAGCTTCTGTAATCATAATTTTAGTTTTACATGGCAAAGTTACCAATATTTGAAGTCTGCTCTGAAACCAAATTGAAGTCTTGAGATTTGGACAATAATAAACAGGGTTTATATTATTATTACTGTGTAAATATTGTTCACAGTAGAGCCAAGAAGTATTCTCTGGTTATATTTTCTTTCTTATGCTGCCTCTTATTTATCTTGATATTTCTATCAACCTTTATTATTTTCTTGCATTGTTTACCTTTATTGAATTCCTAATTTCTTTCATTTCTCTGGGATAATATCAAATCTCTTAAATACCCACTTAGAGTTTCTCGTTTTCTTACTCTACTTGGACTTTTATAAGTTTGCCGCATGATTACCAGGCTTAACTTCGCTTTATTATTTTCCCAAACCATTCTTTCTTCTTAGATCCTAAATCTGCATGATTCTTGGCTTACATCGTCATTTTTCTAAGATGTATATATAACTGGTATCCTTAAAAGTACTGTGTGTTGATAAGAACGTAAACTGGTACAGTCACTATGGAAAAGAGTATGGAGGTACCTCAAAATATTAAAAGCAGAATTATTGTATGGTCCAGCAATCCCATGTCTGGATATATATCCAAAGGAAGTGAAATCAGTATCTCAAAGAGATATCTGCACTCCATGCTCATTGCAGCATTATTCACAATAGCCAAGATATGGAAACAACCTAACTGTCCATCAGTGGATGAATGATTATTCAGCCATGAGAAAGAGGTGAATTATCAGAAAGTTAACATGCTTGTGTAACTGCCACCTAGAGCAACAGATAAAACATTACAGCACCCTAGAAGTCCCCTACTGCTCCTCCCCAACACTAACCTTCCCTCTTCACCAAAAGTAATTACTTTCTGACTTCTAGCATCAGAGACAAGTAGTTTTGTCTGCTTTTGAATTATAAAGGACTCATTCATGATTTGTTTTCACATCTAGCTTCTTTCACTCAACACTACATTTGTGACAGTCATGTTGTAGCATCTAGCAACATGATTCATCACCATCATGTGTCATTATAAATTCTATACCATTAGATGAATATATTACATATCCATACTACTCTTAATAAACATTTGGATCTCTGGTTTGGTGCTATTAATAACAATATTAACGTGAATATTCTTATATAGATTCTTTGGTGTACATATGTATGCATTTCTGTTGAGTATATCCCTAGCAGTGGAAGTGATTGGTTATAGAGTATATGAATGTTAAACTTGATTAGCTACTGGCAAAGAGTCCTGAAAGTGATTATAGCAATTTACCCTCTCACCAGCAGTAGATGACAGTGCCAGCTGCTTTACTTCATTACCAACACTGAGTATAATTAGTCTTTCTAAATTTATTCTTTTTGGTGAGATTTCTTAAAGTGAAGCCCACCTCATATGCTTCTCACCCATTTGTACATAAAAACATAGTTATGCTTATAAAAGCATAAATATGTGAGGGTTACTGAAGTGGAATTTCAGTGCATGTTTATTAGTTGCAAAGCCCTCTACCTCTTGATTCTTCATTAAACTCCATCTACTTCCACCTTAGAGTATCGTAGTAACATAGAGCAAAATTAAGACTGGTCAGCTCAAGGAACCTGAGATTTTGAGGCCATGTAATGCCCAATGGAACCCCATGGAGATAGACGTATATTGTCTTTCAGGCTTGACTGTCACCTAGTCAACCCACATCCCATCATGAGAAGCATTAGAGGAGTATTTTGATGTTAGCTTTCTTAGGGTGTATATTCTTTCAGACTCACAACTATTTTAACACAAGATTTTACAAGTCTCTAACCATTCCTTATTTTTCAATATTCACACAACTTATATTCAACATTGTGTTTTTGAAGATCTTAGGTCACTTAAATTTTACATCCTAGAAAGTGAACACTAAAGTACTATCAAAGAGTCATGAAACACTGTTGATCAAATAATTCAAGGTGTGGCAAAAGAATTATAATTCAACTAGCTAGGAAAAGAGAAAGCTTTTTAAAACTATCAGATAAACATGGAGCCAGTCAGGATCTTTTTCTATTGATAAATATCAATTCTCTAATAGAGACAATAAAGAAAAGAATAGAGTGGTTTATAAAATTTTTTTGAATAGTTCATTCTGAATCTATTTAAATTTTAAGACTTCTTGTGGTTAATAGCAGACCTATAACATGAATACGTACAATGCATGAAAGGACCATAAGTCTTAAAAGAATCATTTCACTGATGGACAAAATGATGGGCTGTACTTGATGAGAAAGACAAAATAGAAATTTTCTTTCTAATATAATACTGATGCTTATTTATTTCCATACTGGGCAATATCACTCTAAAATCTAAACTGACAAACATGCAAACCCAATGGTATGTGAATTTATCTCTATGGTCATTATTTTCATGTTCACTGTACTATACAGATGTACAAAGTGTTGTGATGTAATTTCTCTCATTTGACTCTAAAAGCAATCTGTATGGAATATGTTCACATTAATCTTGTTTTATAAAATTAAAAGGTTCAGAAAGGTTAAATGAAAAGTCAAAGCTATGCATATTATAATTGCAGTAGGTGAAACTAAAGCCAAGTTTCTCTTCTCAAGTTTAAGCATTCTTTCTATTGAGCAATGTCAGCTTTCTATTGATAGACAAAAGCCAGTGACTATTAGCCTTATGAGTACGGACTTCAGTTGCTGAGTTTACAAAGAGATTTGACATGATTTACAAAATATTTGATCCAGGTTTCTTTTTTTCTATCTCTGTTCTCTGTATTCAAGACAGCAATAGAAATAAAATGACAGATGAGTGAGAAAGTAACTCCATGCCCACTTCATTTTCTCCAACTACTAAAACTAGAACAGGTGAATTTAATGGTAAGCAAATGGGGGTAAGAGGTAGAGCCTCGGGCATGACTGTGACTTGACAAATCACCTGAAGAGGAAATAAACAATACAGCCAACCAATGGTTGGGATTCAAAGGTCATCAAGAGACAGCTAGAGAACTGAACTGAAGTTCTGAATGGACCCGTTTTAGATTTTGTATAAGCAGACTAGATTGAATACATTGGGCAATGCTTATGTAACCTGTCATGCCAGCCATCATTGCAATTTAAATTCTACAGGGAGCGGTAGACTCTTTAACGTGACAGGACAATGGACATGAAATACTTTCCTTCTGAATTCTCCATTATATTCCCACTGCTGGTTTGTAGTTTGGCACATTACTTCGTGTGACCTCTGCAGGGACTAATGTCCCTTTCAACTCACCACACACACTGAATAATTCCCCTGTGCCAAAACCTTTCAGGAAGATAAAGAAATTGTTGCAAATAATTTAATTCCCTTTCTCTCTCTCTCCCTCTCTCTCTTTCACACACACACACATACACACACACACACACACACACACACACACACACACACAGGCTTTTGCTCAATGAATACTTGTCCAGTGGAGAGAAGGTAACAAGAGAAATGGTATATGCTGAAATATATTTATTGATATTCAATTAAATGAAAGAAAACTAGATGCAGTCTAGCTGAGCATACTATTTTAAAAGACTGACTTCTTTCCAAAGGTTTGTCCACATAAATTGTCAAGCTTGGTGGACATAATCAACTTTCCAATTTCAATAAAAATAAGCACAGCTGATTCTGTTTTGACAACTTATCAATAAATAATGTTCTTGTAAAAACTTCTGCAGTTGGTAAAATAGATACAAGACTTCAAACTCCTGAAATATTTGCTCCCTTCTTAATCCTTTCATCATTTTTTTCACCACTGTGATGGCAGAGACCATATCTATCTTATTCAAAATTGTAATCCCTGTGGTTAGTACATGGTAAATAGTCACAAGGAAGGAATAAGGACAGTACATCCATGTCCATAGGGGGTGTGTATGTGTGTGTGAGACACATTTCAAAGATTTTCCATACCTTCTACTACTTTTCATATCTTCCTATACTATTTAATCAACTATAGAATCCAATCAATAATATAACATCTTCATGAAGGCAATTTATAACAGTTTATGAAAAATTCAATGTAACAAGCAAATTATGTAGTATGACATTTGTTTCTGTTGTATAAAGGTGATCTTAGCCATTTAATGCCAATTTCTTTAACTCTGCTTCTCCCCACATCAACATTTCTCTGTATCTCTACTACTATCCCTTTCTCTTTCTTCAGCATCAGAGAGAACAATGATGCAAATTTTTTCCAAGGCAGATCTCTTCACTTCACCTCCTAAAGCTCACCCCTGAGACTTAATTTCATCAATAGACCCCCTCTTTTGCCAGACTTTTGGTCTTTTGTTCTTCACTCTGGATTTTTCCTTTGCATACTTCTTCATCGGTATTGGTTTAAATTCAGAGTTACAGTTGGATCCAAAAATACAGTCTCAATAGTCAATCTCTCTCTCTCTCTTCTCTGTATGTGTTTTTTTGTGTTCTCATTGCTTCTGGGTCTTTCCTTTTCAGACATTCTCATGGTCTTTTGTACTATTAATATCAGAGAGGAAAAAAAAATCCTCTTTCCTAATTACTGCAGAAAAAGTCCCAGGGAGAGCTCTTAATTTCCTGGCTGGAGTCATGTGCTTCTCTCTGAACCAATACCTTTGGCCAAAAGACAGAATGCTCTAAGGAACTAGGCCTGAGCCACATGGAGATCCTGGAGTAGTAAAAAAGAGAGAAGAGGGAATTATCTACTGCCATACCACATGGGCAGAGGCCAAAAGAGAGGTAAAATCTGCCAAAAAAAAAAAAAAATTATGAAGCACAGAAAAAAAGTAACAGCCATACAAGTGCAAATTTAATTAACTCTCTCCACATAAGACATTTTTTTCTTCAACAGTGCTTTCCTTTTAGGATAACAGCCTCTCTTTTTATAGCTCCAAGTTTCCAAATGAAGAATGTGGACTCCACTTCCCATGCATCATCCACTCCCTTCTTTGCCCTTGAAAACTGACCTTTAAAGTCCAACATTGATGTTGCCCTCTCAAAAGTCACTAATGGTGGTTTCTGCTTTCTCCTCACCTACTACCTCTCTACAGCATTTGGCACAGCTTATCATTCCCTTTGTAAGATTTTTCCCTCCTAAAATTTCCATGACACTCAAATAGCCACCTCCATTTACCCCTAGTCTTCTGTTGGCCCTCAGGTGGGTATGAGGGAACTGCATCACATTTTCCCTGCCTTTGGACTCAAACTGAAATATTGGCCCTTCTTAGATATCAAGCCTGCCAGCATCTGGACTGGAACTACACCATCAGATTTCCTGGATCTACAGCCTGTCAACTGCAGAACTTGGGACTCACCAGCCTCCATAATGGGGTAACCCAATTCCTTATAATAAATACATCTCTCTTTCCCTCTCCCCCTCCCTCCCCACCCTGTATATATTTAAAGAGAGAACTGGGCAGAACCTCTTATATGCAGATTTTTTCAATAGTAAATACTACAGTACTACACAGTGTGTGGTTGGTTGAATCCACGGATGTGAAGATGTGGAACGGTGGATATGGAGGAACTGCAGATATGAAGGAAGCATGTATGCAGAGAGCCAATTATAAGTTATATGCACGTTTTTGACTGAGTAGAGGGTTAGCACCCCTATCCCCTGCATTGTTCAACGGTCAACTATATATGGAAAAAGAATATATATTCTTTTCTCTGGAAAACCATAACTAATACATACAGGCTTAGCACAGGTTGGATGAAACACAGTGAAAGACAGCATTAATAATGCAAACCAAAACACAGGAGTAAAAAAACAAAATTTTTAATATAAAAATCCATGCAGACATGTAATACATGTAAAAGATCTAACATACAATTAGTTAGATTCCAAGAAACAAAAGACAAGGACACCAAAACAGAAGCACCATTTGAAAAATTAATGATCAAGAATTTTTGAAATTTGATGAAAGATATTAAAACAGAGATGAAGAAGCTCAGTGAATCTAAAGCAGGATGAATCACACCTGGGCACATAAGAGTCTAATTGTCGAAAACAAACAAAACAAACAAATTAAAAAACATGAAGAGAAAAATCTTAGAATCAGCCAGAGGGAGCAAAGAAACATTTTCCTCAGAGAAGCAGCAACAAAAATGACAGCTGACTTCTCAACAGAAACTATGTTTGCCAAAAGAGATTGTAATAGCTTTTTTTAAGTGCTAAAAGGAAAAACAAACCAAAACCAAACCAAAACAAAAACTGCTAACACTAGAATTCTATACTTGGTAAAAATATTTTTTTAAATGAAGGCAAAAGAAAGATATTCTCAGACAGGCATGAAGGAATTTACTGGAACAAGCTTACTGTAGGAAATACTAAAGGAATTTCCTCAAGTGAAAAGAAAAGAAAAGTGCAGATAAAATCATAGAAGTCCAAGAAAGGATAAACAGCATGAAAAAAGGTAAATATAGGGGAATATAAAAGATTACTGACTGCTTAAGGCAATAATAATGACAACATTTTGTGAAGTTTGTAACTTATATAGAAGTAAACTATACAACAAAAATAGCAAATAAAAAGTGAGTTATTAAAAATAACTAAATCATAATCATTGTAATTGAGATCAAGTAAGCAAATTTTTTTCTCCAAAAAGCCTACTCCAAAATATCCCTATCTGTACTCTCCGCAGCCAAGCTTTTCTGATTGATCATCATTTTGGACATTGTTTTTAATCTTTGGCTTCTTTTTATATAGCCTTTCTAAAATGAAATAAAAGCATAAATTAAATTTATCCTAGGAATAAGTATTACCATCAGAAATCTATATTTTAGGTTGCACATTTTTAATGCCCTGCTTCCCCTATTAAGGCATAACTTTTGCTGGATTCCAACTGACATGCACTATAAGAAAGAGCCCACTAGACTCTGTTATTGAGAATATAGTTCACAACAAACCCCTATTTCTCTCAGGAACAGTCTTCCAAAGTGTTGTTTTGTTTTTATTTGACCAACAATGTGAATTATGTATCTCATCATGTTAACTTTGCTTTATTTACCAGAAAGCTCTGAGATACACTTGCAGTTCTTTTCTAGACAATGTAGAAATATGTATATACACGCTATTTATGTGCTACATTCACCCTTAATTATATTTAAGTTTTCCCCATGTTTAATTTCCCTTCACTAATATTTTCTCCTTCACTTTCATATGCAATCCTAGTAACTTGGGTGTTTTTGTATGTCACCTCAAATCCTTTTTAGAACAAGGGAAGAAATAAGTACATATGTACATATATACACATAACATGCACATGTATTTATTCATTCTGGGTTCTTTTCAAACATTTTCTCATTAAATCATCAGAAGCAAAAAAGGAAACACTTATTCTATCCATTTCACATATGAGAAGACAGAATCAATGACTCTCCCCAAATCACACACTACATAGCGAAGCCAGAATTCTCCCCTTTGCTCTAAAACCTGTGATGTTTCTTTTATGCTGTCTATGTCTCTCATTTGCCAATTGTACCATTCATTTACTCATTCATTGGATGCCTCCTTATTGACTACATGCTATGTGCCAGACTGGTGATACAGACTGAATAAACCAAAGTGTCACCTCTCATGCAGCTTCCAGCCTCTGTCCTATGACAGTAGGGTACTTTTATAGGAATATCTGGTAAATTAGATTGTAAGTGCTTAAGACAATGACACTGTTGTAAACAACTCTGTATGATCCCCCACATGCATCCCACACTATCACAGGTCCTCCATGAGCTGTAGCCACTGTGCTTCCCTCATTGCCCCAGCCACCTTTAGAGTAAATATACTCACAAGAACAATGAGGATGGCGATTAGCAGGAGGTTTTTCTAAGTAATCCCAAAAATTACTAGAATAATAGCAGGATGTTATGAAGCAACAATGAATTTTAGTTTCATACAATGCAAGGGAAAAAAAGACACAAAGCCTAACTGAATTATGTCGAATTACACTGAACAAAAGGTAATTTTAGAACCAACCTGTCAACTATGTCAATCTGCTGTGGCTTTTGGGAGTCTAGATTCCCTTTATAACTCAATGTCTTGTAATTACCTCTTGGGAAGGACTGCGAATATGCCCTGAACAATGGCTGAGTATGGGTTTGAGTGCTTAATGGGATGCTGTCAGCAAAGAGAAATGGTCTCATTTCAGCCCATTACTCAAACTCTGCATACCAAACCTTCATTTCTGAATGTAACACTTGGCTAAGGGACACACAATAATTTACTAAACAAAGGGCCTTCTGAAGTTATATAAGAAGAGAAACTGGAGGTTTTTCTCAGGGATCAAGGAACAATACCTATAATTCACAGGTGTGTGCTTTGCCATGGAGAGTCCAAAGCCAGTGGAGTTGAGCCCTTCAACACAGGAGCCCTCACACACGTTGTCCTTTGTAGGACCCTTTTCATCATCCCTCAAGGTGTGAGGATTCATCATTTCAGGGAGACAGGTGGGTTCTTTGAGCATCAGAGGACGTCTCTTTTCCTGGATGGAAAGGGATAATTTTCTCAGGCTCGCAGGCATTAAGGATGCAGAGATTCTACTCTCCCGTTCTCAGAATCCACCTTCTTGTCCCTCAAAGCACAGGGAGAGAGAGTCAGCTTCATGTAAAAAGCGACTGCTTTTGTATCAGATACCGTGGCTTAAACCTTCCCAGCCTCCACGTTCACATCTCCAATATGGGGATATTAGTAAAACCTTCTTCACAGGGGCTGCGTGGGGATCAAAGAAGATCTCCTCTGTAGGCTGTCTGCCAGGAATAGGTGTTCAAAAACAATCGTTCTATGTTCTTTCTCTTCTAGCTCTGAGAAGCTGCTCCAAAGAGGTAGGAGGGGGAAGATCAGTATAGATGTGATTTTGGTAAAGGGGGAGTACATGCACTCAAGCACATATTTTTGCAGAAGGTTCTGCTAGACTCGTGAAGGTTACTGCTAGTCATGAAGAACAGACATCACCATGAAGGATTTTAGTGCTCTTCTAGATACGAGGAGATGCAAGAATTGGGCTCATAAAATCTTCTCCTGAAAATCTCTAACTATCTGAAGACCTGTTCTGCCAGTTTTTCCCAGCGCACAGAGTGCCTCATTCCTGATCTCCACCTTGAACTTCCTTTAGGGAGGGTCAAAGTCAGCAGCTACAGCAGCATATGATTTAATCCTTGTAGAGGTAGATGGCAAGTGCCGGTTTGTAGGCGACACCTGTTAACAAGGAAATATGGAAACAGGGGACTGTGTGGCATAAGGCAGACCCCGCTGGGGTAGACAGTTTGAGGGACAAAACTCTACGTTAACAAAGAAAGAAAAAAATTATGTTCCTACCTTAAAGGACAAGTCTGGGGATAAAATGACAGGTTACATGGTAAAGCGCAGGATTAAACTAGAGAGTCCTAAGTCAATGGACATAGTGGCGCTCTCTTAGCTACTGGCATAATCCACCAAATACATGGTTTGGGGGATTTTCTGGCCACTCTTTTGGGGAAGATTATTATATATCAGGAATTGTGTTGATGTTATTCCCACATCACCTCACCTTTTTTCTTCATGACAAGATCCTCAGAAGTGAACATTATCACACCCACTTAGTAAAAGAAACTGCAGCCTGCTACACTCAATAATGTGCTGATGTTCCCACAAGCAGTAAAGGGCAGAGCCTGAAGTCTACCCCCTCCTTCTCTGAGTTTCTATCTCCATTGCCCCACACAGTCTCCCAGGTACAGAGAAGACAAGCATAGCAGTAAAATTTGGGGAGAGTTTCAACTAAGTCTTAACCCAAAAGAAAACTTCCTGCACTAACAAATCTAGTCATTCAGACCAGACCCAATAGCTCAGAACTATCTGTGAGCCCCCTGAGGAAAGTTCGATGTGCACCTTCCACAGTGAGAGGGAACGTTCTGTTTGGAATCCTGATGTCAGAGCTCACTGGTCATCACTGACCCAGAAGGTCATTGTTCTCCCTCTTCAGAGGCTTCAGGGAGTCCTACCCTCTCCCCAGCCTTTGCCCCTCTCAGTCCCCCTACAGAAGCCCCCCAGGGTTCTAGACTTACTGCAGTGTCTCAAGGTAGCGAGAAAATCTTGCCCAAGAATCTACCCAAGGAATCTATGAGGATGGAGGGAACTTAGGCATCTGGGGAAAACTCTGGAGGCCCACTGGCTACAAAACACACAATAAGCAGAAATGAATGACTGGGGTCACAGACAATTTAATTACTTCTTGCTGCATTAAATGACTATTGAAAGAACTTAGCCCTTCATGGAACTTCCTAGGAAAGCAAAACCAAAAGCATTCTTACACTATTTTTGATTTTGCTAATCCCAGTTAACTGAAGTCACTCCAGTCTCTTCATTTCCCTTCCTACCTGCCCCTTGTCCTTCTGCAAAGAGCAAACAGATGTGTCCCAGGACACAGCACCAAGTCTGCAAGATGACTGTGGCTTCACTCCTCAGTGAGACTGTCAAGATGACATAGTGAATACAAAGTGAAAGGGAAAAATACAAAATCTACATTGTTTTGCACAAAAACAAACTGGTGCTTAATCTAATGCAAACATAATTACTTTTACTTAAACAAAAGCGGGGAAACAAAAGGAAAAAAACTTGATGTTTACAGCATGGGCTGTCTGCTCAGACATGAACAATTATGTGGACATCAGATAGCCATCACATTCCTTCTCTCAGCTGCTGCTCTTTGGAAACAAGACTGAAAAGCATTTAAAGAAACAGAAACAGGAGCTCTGAGTCCTAGCTATTCTTTTCTTCAACAGTTCCCATTTTATGTTCTCGTCCTTGTTCACTTCTTTAGGTTGAATATTAATAGAAGGTTGGCACTTTGGGAAAAGGTATTAAGTTGGGTGTCAGGAAGAGGAACACTTAACATTTTTTTCTGTTGACCTTTACATGGATTTGATCCCTTTGGTAGTTCCAAACCGAGAATGAGTCAAAAGGGATAGTACTTGATTCGTTAAACAGATATTTAAAGGCATCCTACTCTGTGACAGGTACTGTACTGGCGTAAGCAATTCAGAAAGGAGGACTGTCCTAGAAAGTCTGGTGGAAAGAAGAAATGTGGAACAAATAATTATGTGAATAAGCACAGAAAAGTACATGTTGCTCTGAGAGTATGTAACAGAGAAGCCTAGCAGGGTAGAGAAGAAGCGGGGTCAGGAATTGCCCTTCACGAATTCCTGGAGGCTCCAAGGAAGATTCCACTTCCAAGCTTATTCAGGTTTTGAATAGGATTCAGTGTCTTGCAGAGCACTGACACATGGGTCCCTTCAGGTTTAAAGCAACAATAGCACATGGGATCCTCATATTTCAAATCTCTGAATTCCCCTTCCAGCACTATCCTGAGAAAGAGCTCTGCTTCAAAAGTCTCATGTGATTACATTTTGGCTCCCCAGGATAATCCAAGATGAACTGCTGTTTTAAGGTCAGCTGACTATTAGTCTGATTTATATCTACAAAGAGCCTTGTACCCTATAACAGAGCAAATTCACAGATGTAACACCAGGGGGCAGAGTTCACTTGCACTAAAATTCAGCTTGACGTGAAGTATTTACAATGCTATGTGATGAAACCTCTAAAACACACACACACTAACAGATTTCTGCTGCTGCTTCCCAAGAAAAGGGTATATGGGAACCAAAATTTTGTCCTTTTAAGTTTCAATCTCACGATTGTAACTTCTCCCCTCCCTCCCAGCATCCTTCTTGAACCCTGGCTCAGCTGCTTTAGAGCTGTGTGACTTCAGACAGGTGACTTGAATTCTCTGAGCCTCAGTCTTCCTACCTATAAATGGGGATGATAAGAGTAGCACGAACTCAAAGGGTTGTTTCAAAGGCTAAATATAAGAAGTTAGGATAACATCTGGTAGCTATTAAAGTTTCAACCAGTGCACA
Source organism: Hippopotamus amphibius kiboko (assembly GCF_030028045.1). Classification (NCBI taxonomy): domain Eukaryota; kingdom Metazoa; phylum Chordata; class Mammalia; order Artiodactyla; family Hippopotamidae; genus Hippopotamus; species Hippopotamus amphibius. Next base: position 9,945,899 of record NC_080194.1, read on the forward strand.
CAGAACTAGAATCAGAAGTGGCAGAGTCAAGAGCCTTGGTCCAGAGCTCACACACTGAACCCTGATTGCCATCTGTGTGTCTACTCTTCCATTCTCTGACTAGAAGTTAGCTAGACCCCTGCTCAGCCTTGTGTTTTTTTTTTAAGAACTTTTATTGAGATACAGTTAACATACAAAAAACTGCATATATTTAGAGTGTACAATTTGGTATCCCAATCTCCCAATTCATTCCCCCCCAACCCTTCCTGCTTTCCCCTTTTGATGTCCATATGTTTGTTCTCTACATCGGTGTCTCTAATTCTGCCTTGCAAACTGGTTGATTTGTACCATTTCTCTGTATTCTGCACATATGTGTTAATATACGATATTTGGTTTTCTCTTTCTGACTCACTTCACTCTGTATGACAGTCTCTAGGTCCATCCATGTCTATAAAAATGTCCCAGTTTCATTGCTTTTTACAGCTGAGTAATATTCCATTGTATATATGGACCACATCTTCTTTATCCATTCAACTGTTGATGGACATTTAGGTTGCTTCCATGTACTGGCTATTGTAAATAGTGCTGCAGTGAACACTGGAGTGCATGTGTCTTTTTGAATTATGGTGTTGTCTGGGTATACGCCCAGTAGTGGGATTGCTGGATCATATAGTAGTTCTATTTTTAGTTTTGCAAGGAACCTCCATACTGTTCTCCATAGTGGCTGTATCAATTTACATTCCCACCAGCAGTGCAAGAGCATTCCCTTTTCTCCATACCCTCTCCAGCATTTACTGTTTGTAGATTTTCTGATGATGCCCATTCTAACCTGTGTGAGGTGATACCTCATTGTAGTTTTGCTTTGCATTTCTCTAATAATTAGTGATGTTGAGCAGCTTTTCATGTGCCTCTTGGCCATCCATATGTCTTCTTTGGAGAAATGCCTATTTAGGTCTTCTGCCCATTTTTTGATTGGGTTGTTTGTTTTTTTGATATTGAGCTGCATGAACTGTTCATATCTTTTGGAGATTAATCCTTTTTCTGTTGATTCATTTGCAAATATTTTCCCCCATTCTGAGGGTTGTCTTTTCATCTTGCTTATAGTTTCCTTTGCTGTGCAGAAGCTTTGAAGTTTTATTAGGTCCCACTTATCTATTTTTGTTTTTATTTCCGTTACTCTAGGGGGTGGATCAAAAAAGACTTTGCTGTGATTTACGTCGAAGAGTGTTCTTCCTATGTTTTCCTCTAGGAGTTTTATAGTATCTGGCCTTACATTTAGGTCTTTAATCCATTTTGAGTTTATTTTTGTGTATGGTGTTAGGGAGTATTCTAATTTCATTCTTTTTACATGTAGCTGTCCAGTTTTCCCAGCACCACTTATTAAAGAGGCTGCCTTTTTTCCATTATATATTCTTGCCTCCTTTGTCATAGATTAGTTGACCACAGTTTATCTCTGGACTTTCTATCCTGTTCAATTGATCTATATTTCTGTTTTTGTGCCAGTACCATACTGTCTTGATCACTGTAGCCTTGTAGTATAGTTTGAAGTCAGGAAGCCTGATTCCCCCAACTCCGTCTTTCCTTATCAAGATTGCTTTGGCTATTAGCGGTCTTTCGCGTTTCCATACAAATGATAAAATTTCTTGTTCTAGTTTTCTGAAAAATGCCATTGGTAATTTGATAGGGATTGCGTTGAATCTGTAGCTTGCTTTGGGTAGTATAGTCATTTTCACTACGTTGATTCTTCCAATCCAAGAACATGGTATGTCCCTCCATCTGTTTGTGTCATCTTTGATTTCTTTCATTAGCGTCTTATAGTTTTCTGAGTACAGGTTTTTCACCTCCTTAGTTTGGTTTATTCCTAGGTATTTTATTCTTTTTGTTGCAGTGGTGAATGGGATTGTTTCCTTAATTTCTCTTTCTGATCTTTCATTGTTAGTGTATAGAAATGCAAGAGATTTCTGTGTGTTAATTTTGTATCCTGCAACCTTACCAAATTCATTGATTAGCTCAAGTACTTTTCTGGCAGCATCTTTAGGATTTTCTATGTATAGTATCATGTTATCTGTGAAGAGTGACAGTTGTACTTCTTCTTTCCCAATTTGGATTCCTTTCATTACTTTTTCTCCTCTGATTGTTGTGGCAAGGACTTCCAAAATTACGCTGAATAGTAGTGGAGAGAGTGGACATCCTTGTCTTGTTCCTTGTCTTGGTCTTAGAGGGAATGCTTCCAGTTTTTCACCATTGAGAAGGATGTTTGCTGTGGGTTTGTTGTGTATGGCCTTTATTATGTTGATGTAGGTTCCCTCTATGCACACCTTCTGGAGAGTTTTTATCATAAATGGTGTTGAATTTTGCCAAAAGCTTTTTCTGCATCCATTGAGATGATCATGTGGTTTTTTCCCTTCAATTTGTTAATATGATGTATCACACTGATTGATTTGCATATATTGAAGAATCCTTGCATTCCAGGGATAAACCCCACTTGATCATGGTGTATGATCCTTTTAATTTGTTGTTGGATTCTGTTGGCTAGTACTTTGTTGATGATTTTTGCATCTAAATTCATCAGTGATATTGGTTTGTAATTTTCTTTTTTTGTAGTATTTTCGTGTGGTTTTGGTATCAGGGTGATGGCAGCCTCATAAAATGAGTTTGGGAGTGTTCCTTCCTCTGCAATGTTTTGGAAGAGCTTGAGAAGGAAGGGTGTTAGCTCTTCTCTAAATATTTGATAAAATTCACTTGTGACTCCATCTGGTCCGGACTCTTGTTTGTTGGGAGATTTTTAATCACAGTTTCAATTTCATTACTTGTGATTGGTCTGTTCATATTTTCTATTTCTTCCTGATTCAGTCTCAGAAGTTTATACCTTTCTAAGAATCTGTCCATTTCATCCAGGTTGTCTATTTTATTGGCATATAGTTGCTTGTAGTAGTCTCTTATGGTGTTTTTTATTTCTGCAGTGTCCATTGTAACTTCTCCTGTTTCATTTCTAATTTTATTGATTTGAGTCCTCTCCCTCTTTTTCTTGATGAGTCTTGCTAGAGGTTTATCACTTTTATTTATCTCCTGAAAGAATCAGCTCTTAGTTTTATTGATTTTTTGCTATTGTTTCCTTTGTTTCTATTTCATTTATTTCTGCTTTCATCTTTATGATTTCCCTCCATCTACTAACTTTGGGTTTTGTTTGCTCTTCTTTCTCTAGTTTCTTTAGGTGTAAGGTTAGGTTGTTTATTTGGGATTTTTCTTGTTTCTTGAGGTAGGAATGTATTGCTATAAAATTCCCTCTTAGGACTGCCTTTGCTGAATCCCATAGGTTTGGATTGTTGTGTTTTCATTGTCATTTGTCTCTAGGTATTTTTTGATTTCTTCTTTGATTTCTTCAGTGATCTCTTGGTTATTTAGCAGTGTATTGTTTAGCCTCCATGTGTTTGTGTTTTTTAGTTTTTTTCCTGTAATTGATTTCTAATCGCATAGTGTTGTGGTCAGAAAAGATGCTTGATATAGTTTCAATTATCTTAAATTTAGCAAGGCTTGATTTATGACCCAAAATATGATCTATCCTGGAGAATGTTCCATGTGCACTTGGGAAGAACATGTAATCTGCTGTTTCTGGATGTAATGTCCTATAGATATCTATTAAATCAAGCTGGTTTATTGTGTCATTTAAAGCTTGTGTTTCCTTATTAATTTTCTGTCTGGATGATCTGTCCATTGGTGTAAGTAGGGTGTTAAAGTCCCCCACTATGATTGTGTTCCTGTCGATTTCCTCTTTCATAGTTGTTAACATTTGCCTTATGTATTGGGGTGCCCCTATATTGGGTGCATATATATTATAATTGTTATCTCCTCTTCTTGGATTGATCCCTCAATCTTTATGTAGTGTCCTTTCTTGTCTCTTGTAACATTTTTTATATTACAGTCTATTTTATCTGATGTGAGTATCACTACTCCAGCATTCTTTTGATATCCATTTGCATGGAGTATCTTTTTCCATCCCCTCACTTGCAGTCTGTATGTGTCCCTAGGTCTGAAGTGGGTCTCTTGTAGATAGCACACATATGGATCATGTTTTTGTATCCATTCAACCAGTCTGTGTCTTTTGGTTGGTGCATTTAGTCCATTTACATTCAAGGTAATTATCAATATGCATGTTCCTATTACCATTTTCTCAGTTGTTCTGTTTTTGTTTTTGTTTTTGTAGGTCCTTTTCTTCTCTTACATTTCCCGCTTAGAGAAACATTTGTTGTAGGGCTGGTTTGGTGGTGCTGTTGCTTGTCTGTAAAGCTTTTGATTTCTCCATCAAATCTGAATGAGATCCTTGCTGGGTAGAGTATTCTTGGTTGTAGGTTCTTCCCTTTCATCACTTGAAATATATCATGCTACTCCCTTCTGGCTTGCAAAGTTTCTGCTGAGAAATCAGCTGTCATCCTTATGGGAGTTCCCTTGTATGTTATTTGTCATTTTTCCCTTGCTGCTTTTAATAACTTTTCTCTGTCTTTAATTTTTGTCAATTTGACTACTATATGTCTTGGCATGTTTCTCCTTGGGTTTATCCTGCCTGGGACTTTGTTATTCCTGGACTTGGGTGGCTATTTCCTTTCCCATGTTAGGGAAGTTTTCAACTAGAATCTCTTCCAATATTTTCTTGGGTCCTTTCTCTCTCTCGTCTCCTTCTGGGACCCCTATAATGCGAATGCTGGTGCGTTTAACATTGTCTCAGGGGTCTCTTAGGCTGTCTTCAGTTCTTTTCATTCTTTTTTCTTTATTCTTTTCTGCATCAGTGATTATCACCATTCTGTCTTCCAGGTCACTTATTCGCTCTTCTGCCTCAGTTAATCAGCTGTTGGTTCCTTCTAGTGTATTGTTCATTTCAGTTATTGTGTTGCCTATCTCTGTTTGTTTGCTCTTTAATTCTTCTAGATCTTTGGTAAACTTTTCTTGCAACTTTTCGATCTTTGCATCTAGTCTTTTCTCAAAGTCTTGGATCATCTTCACCATCATTATTCTGAATTCTTTTTCTGGAAGGGTGCCTATCTCCTCTTCATTTAGTTGTTTTCCTGGGGTTTTATCTTGTCCCTTCCTCAGGTACAAAGTCTTTTGCCTTTTCATTTTCTCTATCTTTCTCTGGCTGTGGTTTTCAGTTCCACAGGATGAAATACTACTGATACTGCTTGATACTGCTGTCTGCCCTCTTGTGGAGGAAGCTATCTAGGAGGCTTGTGCATGCTTCCTGATGGGAGGGACTGATGGTGGGTAGGGCTGACTGGGCGGAGCTCAGTAAGACTTTAATCTGCTTTTCTGCCAATGGATGGGGTTGTGTTCCCACCTTGTTGATTGTTTGGCCTGAGGCTACCCAGCACTGGAGGTTACAGGCTCTTTGGTGTGGCTAATGGTGGACTCTGGGAGGGCTCATGCCAATGAGCACTTCCCAGAACCCCTGCCACCAGTGTCCCTGTCTCCCTGGTGAGCCACAGCTGCCCCCCACCTCTGCAGGCAACCCTCCAACACCAGCAGGTAGGTCTGGTTCAGTCTCCTATGGGGTCACTGCTCCTTGCCCCTGGGTCCTGGCGAGCACACTATTTTTTGTGTGCCATCTAAGAGTGAAGTCTCTGTTTCCCTAGTCCTGTGGAGGTCATGTAATCAAATCCTGCTGGCTTTCAAAGTCTGATTCTCTGGGGATTCCTCTTCCCGTTGCTGGATCCCCAGGTTGGGAAGCCTGACATGGGGCTCAGAACCCTCACTTTAGTGGGTGGACTCCTGCAGGATAACTGTTCTCCAATTTGTGAGTCACCCACCCAGCATTTATGGCATTTGATTTCAACATGATTGCGCCCCTCCTACCGTCTCATTGCCGCTTCTCCTTTGTCTCTGGATGTGGGGTGTCTTTTTTGGTGAGTTCCAGTGTCTTTCTGTTGATGACTGTTCAGCAGTTAGTTGTAATTCTGGTGCTCTTGCAAGAGGGACTGAGCGCACATCCTCCTACTCCACCATCTTGAACTGTCTTCCCCAGCCTTGCTTTTTATCATTGTCTTGTTTCCCATTTCACACACTCTTCCTTTTAGTGACCATATTCTTAAGATCCCCTTCCCAGTGACTCTATCACAACTCAACACACTGACTCCACTCCCCACAAACTATTTTCCAGGCTCCGAACTCTGGATTGAAAGTGGACCTTGATCTTTGTTGGCCCGTGTTGTACATGTCCTTAATTCCTCTTCCAGCAGATGCCAACCCACCCCTCCTTTGGTAACAAATGGTGGAAAAGATTAATGAAGAGAAGTGGAATCTTCATCTCCAAAGATCCTCGAAACCAGTCCAAAGCAGCAACAATCCCAACAGGAAGGTCAGAAGCTGGAAACTGTTAGGAAATCTCAGGAGAATATTTTTTTTTCTAGGCATTCTTGACATTTTATTTTTTAATCAATATTTATTGGCGCATAGCTGCTTTCCAATGTTGTGTTAGTTTCTACTGTACAGCAAAGTAAATCAGCTATACATATACACATATCCCCTCTTTTTTGGATTTCCTTCCCATTTAGGTCACCACAGAGCACTGAGTAGAGTTCCCTGAGCTATACAGTAGGTTCTCATTAGTTATCTATTTTATACATAGTTATCTAAGCAGCTAAGCTTAGAGAAACAGCAGATGCAAATCAGGAATAATCATTGGCCACCCAGAGACAAACATCTGTAAAACATTTTTTTTCTTGTTAGAGTAATCGAAAGAATGAAAAGTTAGCCTGCATCTGGCTTGTCTGCAATAACGTGACCCAACAGAAGGCTTTCCTGGCTCAGACCAATGCGTGGTTGCTCTCCAGTGGCCTAGGAACTATGAATATCAATTACAGTCATCAATTCTCTCTGTATTAAAATGCAGGCTATCCTGCAGAGGACTGGGCTTAAAATGCATTGTCACTACCTCAATTCAGCCCAGGATTAAGCTGGTTGAGTGCAAGTGGATTTGAATATTTCTTTCCAGATGAGTTGAAAGCAAGCTCTGCAACCAACCACACACATGTTACTGAGATAAATGCAAAATCCCACACTACTTTCTTTCATGTAGTCAATAGCCAAAATCAGGTAAGGAAATAGTCTCTTTAGACAGGTTCATATTTTTTCAAGGCAGGCCTATTTTCAGCCATTTCCAGTTCAGACCCTCCTGAACCAGGATTCAAGACAAGAAATTCTCTTGTATGTTCTGACCCATCTTACTTTGGCCAATCTCAGTTCAATGACTGAGACCGAGTACAATGGTGTGTCTACTTTCAATTTTGTGACACTCTTGCTTCTTCTGAGAGTCCATTGATAATCAACAGAAATGTAAAATTCTCCTTCTTCTTCCCCTTCCCAAGCCATCAAAGTAACTGATGAGTTTCTATGGTGAACTGAACTCTTACAGGACTGGGAGACTCCCTGATCTCCTGGGACTGTTATATCAATTCATGCTGAATACTTCAATTCAGAGCAGCAGTTTTGTGGAAGCTTGCATGAAATCCAGACTGTGTAACTGCTCTGCTCAACAACTTTACCTGCTGGATGCCTCTCCAGAGTTGCAGGGAGAGGACCTGGGATTCCAAAGGCATCTCTGTATTGTTGTTAGCTAAGATTTAAGCAAAGCAACCAGACTGCATAAAGAAAAAAGGACCAGAAATCTAGTATTCGCCCATTGCTTTGAAGGTACTAGACTTTGGGCCGTACCAAATTATACAGCTTCTACAGAGGTAAGAATTGAGAAAGTTAGGATCATTTTGTAGAACACAAAAGATGAAGGTTAATCAGAAGTGTCACTGGAATATTCAAAAACCTTGGACATCTCAGAAAAAGTAAGGATCAGCAAAACCAGAGAAACAAAATCTAGGGACATGGGATTTTTACATTGTTTTTTTGTTAATGTGGCAAAATTTATTTTGCCTAAGTTAAGAGTAGTAGTAATGCTCTGCAGAACTAGAAGGGGCATTTATCTTAAAATGATTAATTTTTTTCTTCCTTCCTGATGAAAAGCAATGTTTCATTTTATATTGAAATTATGATCCATTGAACATTAGTCATAATTCACTATTTAAAATGTACATTTCAGTAATGAGAAACAATTCACTAGGCTTATAAGAAATCCAAAATTTCCAATGGAAGAAATTTCCCTTTTAATTATGGTAGATGTTTCTCTATCCAGACATGTAAAGTACTTTCCAAAGATTCCTTGAATTTTTTTTTTTATTTAGAACTGTTTCAGATTTACAAAATTATAGTGAATTTAGGAAGAGAGTTCCCATATATGCCACACCCAGTTTCCCATATTACCGACATCTTAGATTAGTATGGTAGGTTTGTTATAATTAATGAGCAAATATTAATAACATCATTATTAAATAAAGTGCATATTTTATTCAAATTCTTCAGCTTTTTCCCCCTAATCTCCTTTTTCTGTTCTAGGACCCTATTTAGGAAATCACTTTTCACTTAGTTGCCATGTCTTTGCTGTGATAATTTCTCACTTTCCTTATTTTTGACGACCTTGACAGTTTGAGGAGTACAAGCCCAATATTTTATAGACTGTCCCTCAATTTGGATTTTTCTAATGCTTTTCTCATGATCAGAATGGGTTAGAGTGTTTTAGGAGGAAGACCACAGAGGCGGAATGCCATTCTCACCATGTCACATTAAAAGTACATATAATTAATGCTGTTTTTCCTCTATTACCCTGGTTGAAGTAGTGTTTGTCAGGGTCCTCCACTGAAAGCTACTGTATCTTTTCCCCTTTGCACGCTGTGCTGTTTGGAAGCAAGTCACCATGAGCAGCCCACCTTTAGGAGCGTGGAATAATGTTCCACCTCCTTCACGGCAGAATACCTATGCAAATTACCTGGGATTTTTCCCTATAGGAAATTTGTCTGTTCTCTCCCCCTTTGCCTGCTTATTCATTTATTTCTATTAGTGTAGATTCACGGACATTTATTTTATTCTTCGAGTTATAGTCCAGCACTAATACGTTTATTCTGTGGGTCAAATTTCTCCAGCTTTGACCTCTGCGTGCTTTTTCAAAAAGTTGCCTCCTGTGTCTCTTTGACATACTCCCATCATTGTGGGATCGTTTTTGTTTGTTGCTTTGAGCACTTCTTTAATTTCTAGCATGAGAAGATGCTCCAGGCAGATCTTGTATATTTCCCACTCTGGTCCTAAAATCAGCCGTTTCTCCAAGGAGCTCTGATTCTTTTTATTAGAGAAGGATATATTTTTTAACTTGAAGAAGGGCCCCTAAGGAAGAACAAATGAAAGCATAATTCAAGTCAGTTGGGATTGACATGTAAAAAAAATTTTATATTTTAAAACTTCTTCAGAATGTTCAAAAGATATGAATTTGATCCTCACAGCCACCCTAAGCAGATAGTATTACTCTACTTTGCCAATGAAGAAATTGAGGCCTTGAGACTTTCTGTGAACCTTTTTTTTAGTTTGAACTAAACATCCCAATTTTTCACTACCCAATAACCAAAGAAATTCAGATTCTAGTTCAAGACTCAAAAATCAGTCAATTTTCATCCTTGACTTCTTTTATAAATGCTAAAAACATCCACCTGAAAAAATAGGTAGGAGCATTAATGTGGAAGTGAATTTGAAAATTTGAATATACTGTGTTATTAGCCAAGTTGAAATGTATAAAATCAACTGCCCTGAATCCTGCAAAATGAAATAAATTATTTCTATCCAATGTCAGAGTAAAAGCAAGAGCTCAGGGAAGAGAAACATCAAAGCTCTTCCATGTCTTAGTGTGTTCTATAACGCGAACAAAGGACCACCAAAAGAGAAGGAAAATGTAAAAACTACCCAAATAAGCCATGGAGTCTCAAAGTGCTTCTTATTTATTAAATTTCCTCTTTGATTTAAACCCCATATGAAGTCACATAGTCACTCTCTCCTTGATGTTCCCATTTATGTATCAGTCCTTAACCACAGACTTCAAATTCTTACCAAGTACCATGATGGGCACTACCCAAATGCTTAGAGAGTGAATGAATCCCCATCCACACCCCATCAGAGGATCAAAGACTTTCCTAATTAGCCCATCCCAAATTAATGACCTCTTTTCAACAACTGCAGTAGTTATGCTGGAAATGCTCATTTGATATTCCTAACATAGTGCTTTATATTGTCATTTTATCATGTGTATGTACCTTATTTCCCCATGAGATTGCAAGTTACTTGAGGGCTAACATTAGAATCTAAAGCCTCCTTACCCATAGAAGGAGGATGATTGTATCTACCCTACAAGGCTGTCATGAGATGATGCTTGTGAAATATTGATACACAGCAGAGTGATTAACAAAGATAAATTGGCTAGTGCCTTTCATTTCCTCTCCGTTTTTACTTTTTTGTATTCCTCACTGTCCCATTATACTGTCTTGCACATGGTAGAGGCTGAATAAATGTATGCTGAGGCACTAGGAGTGCTTCAAGTTCAAGGAAAAGTTAATGTTGGCCAAAGATTAAAGGGCAAGGCCTAGGCATCAGTGGTTTACTTGAGGAAGCAGGAGTTCTATTCTTGACATTGGCTTCAGCAAAGACATTGAATAGTGTGCTGTCATTACTCAAAATGTTTTAAAACAAACTGTAAATGCATAATAGTAATATGGTGTCTTTAAAGTCATCAGAAAGATAGACAGCATTTTTGGTAATAGATGTTCAGGGAAGGAGGCTGGAATTCTGTCCAAATAGAAATGGAAACGCTGCTTCCACTCAAGGTTAGAATGGTTAGGGTTATCAAGTAGAGCTTGGATTTTATTTGACAAGCAAGGATGGTAAGGGATACTTGCAGCTTATAGATCAGTACATGGTGCTGAAAAGTGCTTACATTATATACTATAGCATAGAGCTCTCTCTCCTCATTTCATCTCCACGTTATCTACCTCACTGAGTAAAGCCTCTTGCTCAGTGGTTTTTGATGAGTGATCCCAGCACTGAAGAAAACAGTGGGTCTGCATAGATAATTAGGACTTCATAACAAGAACTGAGGAATCACAATCAAATTTACTCCATCAATATATTGCCAATTTTGTATTCCCCAAAACCTACTACAAATAAATGAGAGGATAAAGGCACTCTTATAAACATATAAATGACAATCTCGGAAAAATCATGCTATTTATTTCTAAAAGAACCCTACCTGGCAAAGTCATTGTTGAGGTTTAAGATAAAAAGGTTGAGGGCCACTGTTCCAGAAGACACCAAGAGAGGAGAAATAATGAAGAGGAAAAGTGATATCAGAAGAAAAGTTAAAATGAAAGCAAATGCACAGAATCTGTGAGATGTATTTAAATCTCAGAACCAAACTAGCTCTCCAGGGGAAGCCGCTTTTCATCTTCTGAGTTGACACAAGCCTTTTGAAACCTCTGTGGCTTTGACCTTCCATTATTGGTGAACACGGCCACCTGCCTTCACCCCTCATCCGAGCCTCTCAGTTGCGGTGCCAGGGACGATGCCCTCGGCCACTCTGCAATCGCGTGAGGCTTTTACTGGTCTCACTTCAAAACCGGCCAGATTGTGAGATGTGAGTCTTGCAAGAAGAGGCTTTTCTCTCAGCACCAGCGTTTTTGGTGAGAGATGTAATACATCAAAGCGGAGAAGAGATGCAATCATGCAGGGGATGATTTCAAAAACTGTAATGAACCATTTAAAATAAACTCATTTGAAGGTAATTTAACAACACCACTTTTACAATTAAAAATACTATTTTAGCCTGCAAGTGCAGAACATTAGTCCAATGTCAAGATGGAAAATGAAGTGAAACTGAGGGATTTTTCAAACATGAATGCCATCTCGGTAATTTCTCATCACTCCATGGTGTTCTGAGGCAGCCTAATGAAAGAATGAATTGATTTAAACAACATTTTGTTAGAGCAATGGGGTTTGAGGAATTAAATTAACTTGATGGTTAGTTATAAGAGCCAGGGCTGGAATTGGTGCAGATTGTTACTAAAATTAATTTCTATCCTCTCCTAAGTTTTGTTTGGGTATTTTTTTCCTCTTTATTCCTAAAATATCAACCAAGGGCTTCAGCAATTAGCAGAATACTTCATCAGTCCTCTTCGATGTATTACCATTTGCTCAAAGATGTACATGTGAAGGCAAAATTATACTCTCTGGGAAAACAAACTGGACTCCAACTTCTGCCCCCAGGAACTGCAGTAGCTGCTGAGTCTTCCTTTGAAGGGTCACAGGAATGACATGTTGGCATGTGGACTAAGCCAAGACATCAATTTTCAGTCTTTTCCTTCACCATGAAACAGATGACAAATCACATTCACATAACACAACCATGGCTGTACCAGGTTATAGATCTTAACATTGCTAAGACAGCCTGTAGGTTACAGGCAATTCTCAATGCACAGGCGTCTGCATACAAGTTTCTCTCTCACTCAAGAAAGTGTATCAGAATGCTAGTAAGTGGGAATGACATTACTATAGACATCACCTTATATAAGCGCAAAATATTAAAAAGTAGGTCATAAAATTTGTACCTTAATGGTTACAAAAAAGAAAATGGGTTAAAAAATAATAGATATTAACATGTCAGATAACATCTCATTGACATGCACATTTTCTGCTGCAAAGTATTGCTCTTTTTATAAGTTTAACTCTAGCTTTTTAATACTAGCCTCAGAAGAGAATGCTAAAATCAGATGCTCTTTTAATAAAAACATTTTGTTTTGTTTTGTTTTTAAGCTCTTTATTGGAATATAATTGCTTTACACTCTTTGTACCAGCTTTTGAGGTACACCAAAGTGAATCAGCTGTATTTTTACATATATTCCCATATCCCCTCCCTCCCGCAACTCCCTCCCACCCTCCCTGTCCTGGCCCTCTAAGGCATCGCACATCCTCGAGTTGATCTCCCTTTGTTATACAGCACCTTCCCACTGGCTGTCTGTTTTACAGTTGGTAGTGTATATATGTCTATGCTACTCTCTCACTTCGTCCTAGCTTGCGCTTTGCCCCCGCCCCCCCCAACCTCGTGTCCTCCAGTCCATTCTCTGCATCTGCATCCTTATTCTTGCCCTGTCACTGGGTTCATCAGTAGCATTTTTTTTTCAGATTCCATATATATGAGTTAGCATACGGTATTCGTTGGTAACAATGTTTACCGTGATTGTGCAGTACTGAACTTGCATTCTACACAAACTTTCCAAGATAATATTCCCCATTTTAAGGAGAAACAAACTAGGGCTCAGAGTCGCTCAAGATTCAACAACTGGAAAATGATAACTAGGACTTGATCAAATGTCTATGTCCACTGTGACTTGGTAGTCAAATGTCACCCATGTCCAAGGTCCCATGAAAGAAAAAAAATCGAGATATGAATATGGTGTTTTCATTTTTTTTTTTTTCTCTCATGCAAGACTTCATGATCCAAAGCACAGTTCTCTTTCAAAGAGCTCTTTGGGAGGCTACGCACGTGCTCCCACCAGAATGCATTTGCTCAACGCTTGCCTCTAGAAAGAAGACCTTTCCATCCAATTTACAAGTCACATGTGAAAATGTCTCATTTCCTTCAATCTTTTTATGACTATACAAAGGTAATTTTAAAGTAGTATCTCCATCTTACTCACCCACGTAATCTCTGTAGAAGTGTTTCCATGAGGACTTACAACATGTTTCTAGCAAAGATGATATCTTTAAAATATGTACATCACATCTGAGGAGACTATTTTGAAGGGCACAACAGATGTTCAAAATTTTAAATTCTAATATATCTATGTTTTATAGTCTTTGCTTTTCGAGCAGTTTGCAGTTTGCAGAAATATTGAGTAGGCGGTACAGAAAATTCCCATACACCACCTTTTCCCAGCACACAGCTTCCCTTTTATCAACAGCTGCATTAGTGCTGCACATTTGTTACAACTGTTGAACCAATATTGATACATTATCATTAAACAAAGTCATAGTTTACATTAGGGTTCACTATATTGTACAGTTCTGTGGATTTTGACAAATGTATAGTGTCATGTATTTGTTAAAATATGATAGAGAATAATTTCACTACCCTAAAAATTCCCTGTGCTCCAGCTATTCATCCCTCCCTCCCTGCCCCCAAGCTGCTGGCAACTACTCAGCATTTTACTGTCTCCACAGTTTTGCCTTTTCCACAATGTCATATAGTTGAGATCACAGAGAAGGCTTTTCAGACTGGTTTCTTTCACTTAGCAACACTCATTTGAGTTTACTCCATGTCTTTTCATGGCTTTAGTATATTTATTTTTAATTCAGCAACATGTTAAAAGATAAAGTACAAAGATATCTATCCTCCATCTTATGTCTACGTTTCAAAAAGGGGGGAGGGGGGTAGGGAAAAAGACTGGAAGGTGGTTGGCTAAAATGCATTAGGATGGTGGGATCATGGTATGTAGTTTATTTCGTTATTTCCAGATTTTGGTTTTTGAAATTTTATAAAGAGATATTTCTTGAAATATTGTTCAAAAAAGCAAAGAATAAAATCAATCATATCGCTTTATTATTCTTTTCCATTTGTTTGACATTCTAGTTAAAGACTTTTCTCTCCCACTCCTTTCCCTATGCCTTTTTCTTTTATCTTTTTTTTTTTTTTTTTTGAGCTGAGAGTTAAAACTCTACGCCTCCTTTGACTGAGATGGGAAGGCAAGAAGGAGAAGAATACAAAAAAGGCAAAGGAAAGAATATTTGGGAAGAGTTGACAATATTTCAGATAAGGCTGTGAGTATTCACATACCACTTGCGGATTTATAAACACTTATGGCTGAAGAACACAAACTTCATGGCAACGAATTAAAAGTAACTTAGTCCTGCAGCAGCTCCTATTCCAGGAAAATCACACCTCTCAGCCCAAATCAGGTGAAGCGAGGTTCTCATTACAGCTGCTGTGCACTGAGCCCTTTCTTAACCTCAGACACCACATCAAGCACTTTGCATCTAATCGTCCTCCAAGCACTCTTATGAGACAGACATTTGACAAATGAGGCTGAACAAGAATGCCGGGTTCAAAACCAAATCTAATTCAAGAACCTGCTGGCATCTACCAAATACTGCCATGGGTTCCAGTGTGTAAAATCCATTAACATTCTTGTTCTCAATTTTCTCTTCTCCTCTATCGCCAAGAGTTATCACGGAAGAAAGCAGGGAGGGTACCTGGGCTGAAGACCAACATTTAGACCCTGCCCGGAGGTTTCCCTTGCTAAATGGGAGAATTAAGTAATTAATATACTTTAAGAAGCCTTTGGATGGAGATCCTTCAGAGTTAAGGTTTCCTTCCTGGTACAGCGTGAAGGGGTTTGAGGACAATTAAAACCTCAGCTCCAACTCTCCATTTCCCATGTGACTGCTCTTATCTTCAATGGCTTCATCTATAAATTGGGGATCAAGTAAAAGGATTCCTGAACAAGACCCCATTCAACCAGTCCTTCAGGCAGAGACAGACATGTTTAAACTCAGAACATTTGGCCCCAAGCGGCGTTCCTGCCTTGGTTTCTGACTTCACCACCTGGTGGAGTGACTTTAAGCAAACTTCTTAACCTCTGGGTCTCTATCGCCTCCGACACATAACGTGGATAATAATACAGCCTGGCCCTGGAAGCTGTTATGAGGATTAAGATGAGTAACTACATAGTAAGAGTAATAAGTTATTATGCTTCAGGTTGGTTTTCATGAGGCTATTTATCCAAGGATTTGGGAGAGGAGGATTTTAAAATCAACACAGTAATCTAAGCAACTCAGAGGCTGTGCCTGTGATACGAGTGCAGGTCATTCTACTCAATTGCTGGCACAGCAGCAAGGATAGGAGAGGTGCAGGCAAGAACCAGGCGTTCTAGAGTGAAGAAGGCCAAGGTCACAGTGAGAAGGAGAGTTGCCTTGAGAGTGCATACTCTAAGCTGCATAGTTTAGCAGGGGCTGATTGCTAAAAAGGGCCCTGGCTTTGGCATAAGATAACCCTTGGATCAAATCCTGGTCTCACCACTTAGCTGTGAATTCTTGAGAAATTTATTGAAAGTTTCTGAGCCTCTGATTCCTCATCTACAAGACAGGAATAATAAGCGTCCCCCCCACCCCACCCCTCGGTGGAGTTGTTTCGAGGATCAAATTAAGAGAACACATGTAAATCACCTAGAAAATGACTGGCTGGCCTAGTGTAGGCATTTATTAGTTTTTTCGCCTCTTTGCAGGGGCTAACTGTGTCAAGAGGAAAAGATAAAAGACCTGCAAAACTCTACAAATCATCCCTGACAGGTAAAATAATGTCACCACATTCTATCTTTTCTGCTCACATTGGGAGTAACCTCAAGGCACGTATTTTAGAAACACGCAGCAAGGAATCGGCTAACCATTTACTCTGACCCTCTGTGGTCGCTCTTGTACCACTGTATCAATCAGTCTTCTCGGTCTTTTCTAATCGGGATATGCTTTTTCTCAACAGATTTCCATCACCCCGCTTTTTCTGCACCATCTCTAAGTCAGGGGACCCAGAGAACAGGGACGTTCTGAATTTTGGTTTTCATTTATGGAACCAACACTCCAGCAACCCTCCTTTCCACACCAGGGGAAAACTTACCCTTGACTCAAGAAACTCAGTTCAACTCTTATTAAACTAACATGTTAATTGAACCCAGTATTTTCTTTTCTCTTCTTTTCTTTTTAATTTATTTTGGCTGCATTGGGTCTTCATTGGGTCTTCATTGCTGCATGTGGGTTTTCTCTAGTTGCAGCGAGCGGGGGCTACTCTTTGCTGCAGTGCATGGGCTTCTCATTGTGGTGCCTTCTCTTATTGCAGAGCACAGGCTCTAGGCACACGGGCTTCAGTAGTTGCGGCGTGTGGGCTCAGTAGTTGTGGCTCATGGGCTCTAGAGCACAGGCTCAGTAGTTGTGGCGCACAGGCTTAGTTGCTTCGCTGCATGTGGGATATTCCTGGACCAGGGCTCTAACCCATGGTCCCTGCATTGGCAGGCAGATTCTTAATCACTGCGCCACCA
The DNA here is from genome assembly GCF_030028045.1 of Hippopotamus amphibius kiboko. NCBI lineage: Eukaryota > Metazoa > Chordata > Mammalia > Artiodactyla > Hippopotamidae > Hippopotamus > Hippopotamus amphibius. The sequence continues at coordinate 9,962,869 of NC_080194.1, forward strand.
GGAAAGTCTGGAACCCAGTTTTTCAATACTTAATTTGAAGCTGAAGGTGAAAGCAATCCCATGTCTGTGAGAATCGTCCGGTGGCAGCCTTCCAGCTGAAGCCCTGACCCATCTACTTGGATTCCTGCTCAGGTCGTCTGCATCTGGGTAACAAGGTCTAGCTGTGAATGGTAACCAGTGGTTGGGTGAGAATGACACTTTCACACATTTTTCTCAGTCTCTTCTTTCAAAATTGTGTCCTGAATTCACTTCCTTCATATTGGGTCAGAATCTCTTGATCCAAGACCAGTTTCCCCACCTGTTGCCAAGAACAGCTCTCTTTCCTCCTTCACATTAACATTTTCTTGGGGAATTCTTAATAGACTAAACTTGAGTTTCTCCCAAACTCCTAAAGTAAGCTATTCAACCTCACACCCATTAGGATGGATACTATCAAAAAAAAAAATTAAAGATAGAATTACCATATGATCCAGCAATTTCATTTCTGGATATATACCTAAAAGAACTTAAAGCAGGATCTTGAAGAGATGTTTGTACACCCCTATTCATTACAGCACTACTCACAATGGCCAAAAGATAGAAGCCATCCAAGTGTCCATCGTGGATGAATGAATTTTTAAAATGTGGTACATACATACAATGGAATATTATTCAGTATCAAAAGGAAAGAAATTCCAACACATGCTACTACATGGAAGAAACTTGAGGACATTATAAGTTACATAAGTCCGTCACAAAAAGACAAAAACTGTATGATTCCACTTATATAGGGTACCTAGAGTAGTCAAATTCATAGAGTCAGAAAGTGGTTTCCTGGGACTAGGGAGAGAAGGGAGTGAGGGATTGTCATTTCCTGGATAATTTTAGTTTTTCAGGATGACAATAGTTCTGGAAGTTGTAAAACAGTGTTAATATACTTAATATTATTGAGCTGTGCACTTAAACATGGTTCAGATGGTAAATCTCACATGTATTTTACCACAATAAAATATGTAAATTTTTTAAAAGTAATCTATTCAACTTACCAGCTGATAACCTTTCCCCTGAGCTAACCAGAGGTACTGCAGCCCCACCAAAGTGTAACTTGGTCTACTGCTCACTCTGAGGGCACTCCCACCAGGCCAGGTAGCTGGAACCACAGTGAGTTTGACCCTCGAGAAATAAAGTGCCACTGAAGATAGCATAAAAATTGTGGAAGAATGCATGCTATTGGTGAGGTTAAAGAATGTTAAAGAATGAGAGTCAGAAACCTTAAAAACAAACAAACAAAAAGAACAGTGAGTACTCACAAAAGAAATTCAGGGAGAATGAAGAAGGGCTTTGCAAGACACACTGAGAGAGAGAGAGGCTCAAGGGAAAATGAGCTTCCTAATGAAGGAGGAGGCATGCTCATTTAATTATGCCTTTGAAATATTGACCTCATTCCTTAAAGCTATCACAACCCTGAAGAGGAAGAAAAGACATTTGTACAAGTTAGAAGTAATGGAGCCTGAGAGGAACCAGCCGTCCATCAAGACCAATAAAGGGGATGTTTAGAGAACTGAAAAAATGCTCATCAACAGGTCCCAGGACCTTACTCACAGGCACTTTATTGAATTAGCACTTAGAAAGTCTCTTCTGAAAAGCAATATAAACATCTTCAGAAAGATCAGGGGAATAGCAAGGCAAAGGGCACAACCTAAATTATAAAGACCCTTGAAATTGCAGACTTCGAAGTACGGTGGCTCTGATAATAGAGGTGAAGTATATACACATCAAAACCCTTATTAAAATAAATACTACACTGACCTACAAGGTTTTTTTTAATCCAATTCATAAAAGAAGAATGTTCATTGTTGGAACTCTTATTAAATCCCCTCTTATATATTACATACATTAACCAAACAATTGGGCCCAAGTCACTTTTCGAGTTTAATTTTTTTTTTAGTTCAGTTCTCTCCTTTCCATGTTTTAAAGAGTTTTTTGGAAGACTGAATGCATGGAAAGTATGGAAACTGCTGAGCAAAGTACCCAGTGTGCCAGAAACAAGAATCCCTATTGATCATCATTATTATTCTGTTTAGAACTGATCAAGTGTCCCCACCTCCTCCTCACATCCTCACTTCCTGCTGCCACCTTTGCTCTTTGAGTCCGCCGCTCTGAAATGCTGCTGTGCTCACCTGGCATGGTAGCTGAGTGGGCCTAGGATGAATGGCCTCTAAAGGCACAGGTTCAAATCCCAGCTTCTCCGCTTGCTAGTTGTGTGGCGTGGGCAAGTCATTTGACTTCTTTGTGTCTCTGCTTTCTCAACTACAAAATGGGGAAAATGAGACCTATCTTTCAAGGTAACTGCGAGAACAATGAGATTACCTACATAAAGGACTTAGCATAGCAGACTCATACAAGCACTCATGACAGGGTAGTTATTATTGTTATTATAATAACAATATTATTCCTCGATCTTACAAAAGCGAGGCTCTTCTTTTGTGAAACGAGGCTGGCCTAGGTGTACTCAGAGTAAGGGGGTAACTTGAAGGAGCAAAGCTACACCCTCTGGCCTACTACCTTTGCTGAAATCTCCCCTAGGAATTTACGCCTTCTTTTCCAAACTAGAAGTAGAAGTAAACGTTATTTTTTAAAATAGAAAATGCGGGGGTGGTGAGTCATTCATAATTTAGAATCAAATAGTTTAAATTCAAATGTTTTGCTCCTAACAGCTATTAAAATCAGTGCAGAGAAAAGGTAGATTTCAATGAGGGAGGAAAAAGGCATCATGAAAGATGAGGTGGCTGCCTTTGAAACAGGCTCAGCTCTGAGTATGCAGTAGAGGATTCCCAAGAGCATAGAGCAGCACGGGGTAGAACACGAGGAAAGGGAGACACCAGAGGAAAACAACAGGGGTCCCCACTCATTTCTCCATCCACACATCCACTTTGTCAACCGTGTATTATTTAGCATCTACTCCGTGCAACGTCTAAGGGCCTAACAACAGACATAAAGAGACACCATTCCTGTGTTCGGGGAGTCCCCAGTGTAGGGTGGGTAAACAAGCTGGTAATCAACCCAGGGCAGGGCATAAGTGCTGTAATCTCAGAGCATATTCACTGTCCTGTCCACACAGAGTGACTGGGTGACGATGAGGGGAACGGAGGAAGGCCCAGGATAAAGTCCGCGAGTGGGTCCTGGAAAAAGTGTGCCATGCGCCATCTCCCTCCTTTCTCAATGGAGGAGAAACTGGAAGGGGCCTATTTCAGGCGGTGGGAAGGAAGGCATAAAAAAGCAGGGCCTGTTGGAGACCCACAGGTAATTCTGTAGGATTCTAGCACCGCCCAGTGAAGACAGAGAGGGAAGGGGGAGGAAAAGCACACCAAACAGACAGCAGCCAAATTGGACCCATGGAATGATTTTTAAGCAAAGAAGTGGCACCACTGTATTTGCCTTTTAGAAAGAATAGTCTAAATGTCTTGTAAAGTCCTGGCTAAAGGGAGTCATCAAGAATGTTAAATCAAGATGTTAAAGTGCATCAAGAAATGCCGCCAACCCGAACTAAGGCAGTGGTAGTGGTAACGGAAAATAGATACATTAACAGGAACTAGAACTGATAGAATGTGCCAAATAGCTTATTTGCGGAAAGAGTGTAGAATGACACTGAGGGTTCTGATTTGGGAAACTGAATGGATGATGGTGACCCCGACGTCAGAAAGGCTGAAGGAGGACGGGCGCCAGAGGGCAAGTCTCACAGGTGTGCAAAGAGCCAGCTTCCCAGAGGAAAAGCAACTGCTCAGTTCATCTGAAAGAACGCTGGGGAAGAAAGCTATGATGACTGCAAAAGATTATTTTTATTATTTTCATTGGACATATTAATAATGTGAATACAATTCATTAGTTCAGCTGCTTCCTTTAACTGAAAATTGACAGTGCAGCCCAGAAACAGCATCCACAAGAGCTCCATAAACTTTAATGAGCTTCAAAAAATAGTTAAGTAAGTGTCAATTCCTCTCAGCAGCTGGAACACTCCCTCCTAGGGCTGCTAACCATTCATAAGATATTTCTGCGGGTAGACCCAGGGAAGTTGAGCCGGGAGAAGGCCCTTCTCAGATTATCCAGGCGCGTACTCTGCCCCTAATGTTGGCCAGAACCTAAAAGAAGTCTGAACGGGACTTCCCTGGTGGCGCAGTGGTTAAGAATTTGCCTGCCAATGCAGGGGACATGGGTTCCATCGCTGGTCTGGGAAGATCCCACATGCCATGGAGAGACTAGGCCCGTGAGCCACAACTACTGAGCCCACGCACCGCAACTACTGAAACCTGTGTGCCTAGAGCCCGTGCTCCACAACAAGAAAAGCGACCATCGCAATAAGAAGCCCGTGCACCACTATGAAGAGGAGCCCCCTCTCTCTGCAACTAGAGGAAGCCCTCGCGCAACAACAAAGACCCAATGCAGCCAATAAATTAAAAATAAAATTTAAAAAAAAATGTTAAGTCAGAAGGTATTAATGCCATATCTCAGACCAAGAAACCCTCTATAATGGGAAGCAAACAATCAAGAATACCATGAAAAGACCCCTAAGATCTTTGGGGATTTACAGAAAAAGCCCAGAATTTCTATACGCCATAACATTAACCGGTAGTTCCAAGGCTGTGATTTCACAAGCACCCAGGCTATCTTCCAACCATTTCCCACACAACTGTCTGACCTCCATGTAATTATCTAGCAAAACAAAAACAAAAAGAGTAAGAAGCTACATTTATTGAAGGTTTACTATGTCCACATATGTATGTTAAATCTTAATATCTACTATCACAATTAATCTTCATAACCACCTCCCTGTGAAGGGAATATATTATTGCCATTCCCATTCTCCTCAAAAGATGAGGAAACCAAGTCTCAAAGAAAAGCAATCTCCTCATAGTTTCACTGTGGCACAGCCAAGATTCAAGCAGGATCTCTTTGCCTCCAAAACCAGTTCTCTTAAACATTCTGTTAGAACATCTTTATACCTATATCATTCCAGGCCATTTTTAAGTTTGTCAGGAAAACTCTAACATAGGTGCCAACGTTGCTCAGAAACTCTAATAAATCTGGTTCAACTTTCCTCTTGAATCCAAAGACTTGACCAATCATTGAGCCCACCCAGAGACAACCTGCCGACAAAGGTGTAATCCCAGGTACAGTCTTCCGCTTTGGCATGGAAACTATAAAGCCAGATAGATAAATATTATTACTTGGAGTCCTACAACTCCCTCATATTAAATATTTCTGTAATATTTCCTCTGGGCTTCTCTCAGCAGTGATTTTTTTTTAGCATTCCTCCAATTTTTGCCACTTTAATCGGTTCCGAATAGAACAATATTCTGGCGGTTAAAAGCGCCACTTCCTTTTACAACCAACGTTTTGAAGGATGATACTACATAATATAAATGATGTTATATCTGATGACTGTTTTATGCTCTCTGCAGCCTCGGCCGGGCCGAGACACTCAGGCTCCTCCTGTAAATCTCGCCGGCTCCCCGTCCACCGCTGCTATCACGGTTCTCCCCTGGAAAATTTAAATCTCTGCTTAAACCATTAACTCCTTCATTTAATTTTTTTTATTGCTAAGGGTTTACAGCTGACTTTATGGCCCTGGGATGATGAATTTTTAATGCCTTTCTTTCTTCTTTGATCAACTCCCTCCATTTTTGATTTGAATGCAATTGTACCTTTCTCAAAAGCATTTGTCACTTGCGGGTTTGCGTATTTCGGGGAGCCGGAGGGGGCTGATGCAGAGTGGAACGCAGGCATGCCTGCAGAGAATAACTGGAAGATAGACAGTAACTGTACGCCTTTCATGTGACTCCTGTTGATAGCAAACTCTCTGGCATCAGTAAATCTTCCAGTTCTGGGTCTTGGCAGGCAATGAATTCCCTGAGAGGGATATCGTCCTAAATTCTGTCATTGTCATGCATGAGGTAGGGATTGAGTCACATCTTTCAAACTACTGAACCTTCACTGGGGAAAATGAATATCTCTTAAAAACAAATCTTCAAAGCAATTCATATCTTCTCCACCCACCCACCCCAAAAAACAAAACCGAAAGACATTGAGGTTTGTTTTGCAAGTCAGGAAGTCCCCAACTTTTTGTATTCACAGCAAATAGTCATTTAAATGTTGTAGAACATTTAACGACATGGAAAAAATATTCACTATATATTTGGTGGAAGAAAGCAGGTTACAGAACAGAGAGTAGAGCATAATTTTTAAAGGTATATTTATGCATAAAAAGACTGGGAAAATTAATAATGCTTCTCTCTAGGGATGATAGAAATACATGTTTAATTTTGTTCTTTGTTTTTCTGTGATTTCAAAGTTTTCTATACGACTATATATTGCTTCTGTAATTAAAAAAAATGAGTTATAATTTAAAATAGAAGTTCCTTGCATTTAGGGTAAAAATTGAAACTAAATAAAGAACCAGAGATCAAATTCTTGAGCGTGTAAAGGAGAAATAAGAGATGTTCAAAATAAACTAATAATAATATTTATCAACATATTGAGGGCACTGATAGGAACATTGTGTTCCTGACTCTCCAGGTTGTAGAAGTTTTATCTGCATTTTACAAGAATGAAAACTGGGGCTCAGAAAAGGTACATGAAGTGCCTAAGTCTGCACAGATTAGGCTCAAGGTTGACAAATCCAGATCCCCGTGACTTCAAAATGCATGCACCTGTCACAGTGCCACACTGCCTGAACAGCAGTACATTTCTACACACAATTGAGCTACCCCATAGGTTCATTTATTTTATACGGGAGACGCAGCAACTCTCAGCCTCAGTGCTAAATCAAGAGCATATTTCTAAGCCATTTTTATTCTTGCTTCTTAAAAATATATGTGCATGTGTAAAATAATATATTAATTCTTTCCATTACAATTTATGAGCATGTCACAGTTTATGATGCATTTTTCACACCCATTAGTCTCCCTAGCTATTTGATTTATTCACTAGGTAACTAAAATATTGTCAAACTATACTTAAAATATTTAACAACCTGTGTAAAAAAATAAATAAATATATAAATCAAAAATGAAAACCTCTGCTCCTATTTTATCTCTACATAAACTGAACTATATATATTTATAGAACTGGCCACCGAGTGATATAAATTGTAACAAAAGGTGTTTACCTGATTAATAATTTCTCCCAATATTATAAATTATTGATGTTACCCTTTGTTGGATGAGGTGGTCACGTAGCCTCCATCTGTCTTAGCCACAGTTTGACAGAAAACCACAATCAAACTCTTCTGTGTTGATGATCATTAGGTCATGAGTAAGGTCTGAACGTCTCTTACCATCAGCAGTGTGTTGTTTACAGTGCTGGATAATAATGTCTAAATATGTTCTGCGTTTAATGGCTCTATAGTCAACTAAGTCACAGAAAACATTTGGTGACATATATTTTATTAGGTCAAATGTAAGACTTTCAACTTCTGTGCTTGAATCCTAACTAGGCTACATGTGTTTCAACCGCAGTTTCCGCATCTGTAAAATGGGGATTATGATGGTTACTATGGTACCTAAATACATGATGCCTGGCACAGAAGCCCCATTAAACATTAGCTCCATTTTTATTAAAATGCATACAGTTGGTACCCATGCTACATGGGCATTCCAGGCAGATTTTCAAAGATGGAGCTCATTGACTGAAAATGCAATTTATTCCTCACGGCTTCCTTCATGCCCACAACCTCTCCCTTATTTCAGGAAGTGCCCAATGTGCAGGGAATCGGCAGTGTCTGGCCATTGTTACAATGTCCACTATTTCTGTCACCCACCCACCCTCCCATTCTTCCAATCTCTCCAAGTCTCTTACACCCCAAATCCCACAGATATTTCAGTTCTTATAAGCAAAAACACAAAGGTGACTTCAGGGTAGGACATCCTCTGCTGCAGTGGCCCTCAGCTTCGCCTGCGATCCAGCACGGGATTAGCTTGTCAAGGTGTAAGCACCCCTGCCAAGGGTTCTGTCTCCCCTAGCATGGTCTAAGCTTGTTCTAGCATGGAAGAAATGCAGGAACAGAAGCCAGGGGGCAGGAGCCATAAGTAATAGTAAATGAATGGACATGACTGTGTTCCAATAAAACTGTATTTAGTTTGCCAAACCCTAGTTCCAGCAAACAACAGATATAGGTGGGTGCCTAGTGAAGCAGGGTTCCTCTTAATGTTGAGGGAAGAGCAGAATCCAGCCCTATTGACAGAGCTTTTATCTTTCCCCCATACGAACTGAAATTCAAAGCTTGACATGCAGGGGGTACAAATTTTCATAAGAGCAAAAAGACCTCCTGGGAAATAAAGTGTCAAGACCTTCCGAACTTTCTTCAAGGCTCAAAGTTATTGAAGCATCTGAACATTTGCAGGGGAAGATAGAGGGTGTCCCTGATCAAGGCCTATTGGCCAGAAAGCTTAACAAGCCCTTGAGAGAAAAGTCACATTTAAGTGTAAGGGAAGATGTTGTTTCTGGATTTGCCAAAAAGCTAAACCCAAACCATGTATTCCAGTAACATGTACTTATAACCCTCAGGCAATGTGCTGAGCTAATTGAAAAACCTGGCTAGAGAAAGTGCTGTTCTACTGAGTGTTGGCAGGAGGCACCCGTACCTTAGCATGACTAGGGACGGATTGTTCTCCTAAACCCTGCTATGCTGTGTCACGACTCGGCTTCCCCTCAATCCCTATGGACTGGACCTCGCAGGAGCCAGCCTTTTTATGAAGCACCAGGCATCAGTGAAAAACAGGCCTTTGGAGAGAAACACAGAACTTGGACTTAGCATCTGGAATCAGTCAGCACCCCAGGCTTCTTGGACCCACCATGAGAAGGAAACCTCCAAGGAAAAGACAGCATCTCTTGCTCCTCTGAGCAGATGGGATACTGCACATTGCATATTGATGCCTCCCTGTCAAATGACATTTATTTGTCCTAACAAACTAAAAATGCAGGTTCCCTCTAATTACAAATTTATCAGTTAACTTTTCATGAAAGGGTGAATAAATGAATGAAAGCAGGAACACACGCGCTGTACAGAAAACTTATGTCGGAAGCAGAATTCCACATCTTTGGCTCCCAAAGGCTCTCAATCAAATGTCTCTGAGACCTTCCTGTGACCTGATTTCCAATACATGCCTTGTATGATTTTGTGCACCGTGATGTGAAATACACGGCAATCTGCTTACATGAGAATTGACACAAGCTAACAGCTTTTAAAAATTTTTTTTCACCCTTGATGAGCACAAGTTCACAGTCCATAGGTCCCTGCAATCCAAATATGCCACGGAAAGACTTTTGGTATAGCAGTCAGTCTCTTCCTCCGAAGCTGTCAGGACCAAAGCAGTGACAGTGTTAAGTTCCGTTCCGGGGTACCTGTTAGGTGTAACCCAATTGTTTTCTTGTTGGCCGCTGTGTGTCAGTCAGTATGCACAGGCTTCTCTGGGTCACCCCACCCCGTAATCCCTCCAGCACCCAGAAAAAACTTCACCAAACCGTGTCAGAGGAAATCATATAAATATTAAGAAGACTGAAGGGCTGATCAGAACAGACATTTGATACTATAGGATTTGTAAACCGATCTATGAACTGTGTGATATACGGCACAGGAATCAAGAGGCAATAACCATTTTATGGAGGGAGGTCATAAAGCCGTCAAACACTCTACCCCGAGTGCATAAGAGACTATTCTGGTGCCCAAAAGTGATGCTGTCAGTTCGTCCAATAGAGCTAGCGCATTTCTAATTTTGCTATTAGTGTTCTCTTCTTAATAGCCCGCCTCCAAAAAGAGAGTTTTTTTCTGACATTTCCAATGTGGTCGTTTACACAGCTAGATAGAAGTAACTTCTCTAAGAGTTGTTCTATAATTTTGACGTTCTGCACCCCAGAATTCCTGACACCAGCATTTCCAGGGGCCTCAGCCTGTTTTTAATCACTAGTCTCCTTTATTCCTATTAGATGCTTTTTGCCTTTTGAACATTCATCTATTTTTACAAGAAGTCATATGAAATGCCATTCTGTGACACAGCAGTCCAAGAGCTCCTGAGACTGCATCAAAACATACAGGACAAAAGTGCCATCACGCAAAGGGTGCTGGCTGGCCAAACGCCTCTGCTGCAGGCAGAATCATGTCTTCTTGGCAGAATGCTTTCAGCATTATCTCCTACCTATGTTGGAGTTTTGACATTTTCAGTATCTGTCAGCGTAAATGTATACATGAGACTCAGACATTCACATGAGCTGATTGACCTTGTACAAGTCACTGCATCACTCAGAGGATCCAGGTAAGTTCTAGGGATACTGATACCTGCCATTCACCTAAAAAGATGTGGGTAGCATCGAATGAGGAAGCAGATTTAAATGCATTTTGTAAACTGTAAAAAGAAAGCAAAATAGTAAAGTAGACAGAGTGGGAGCTCTGGAGTCAAACAATCTGGGTTAGAATCCTGACTCCCTGTTGTATAACCAGAAGCTATTTACTTCATCTTTCTGAGTCTCAGTCTCCTATCCCTACATGTGGACAATAATAATTATTTTACAGGGTTCTTGTAAGCAATTGTGCTGTGTGGTGCATAGTAGGTACATAACACATGAATATACATACACGTATATATTTTAAGTGAGGTTTGAGGAGAAAGTAGGTACAAATATGTGTGTTCAAACCTCTATATTTAACCAAAAGTCTTTTGCATCCTTTTTCTAAGCTTGCCTTCATGATTTACCCATTTCTCTCTGGTATAAATGGGGTGAAAATGTCTCCTCCTTCATGGAAGATATGATCTCCCAAGGGCTCCATTGTACCATAAGATGTCTTTGTGTGAAACTAAAAAAGCACCCCCCTCTGGATAGACACAGCCCAATACAGGAAGAGCTTAGATTTCAGCTGCCACTAACCACCTCAACCAGAGGTCTTGTGCAAGACATAACCACGGCAATTATACAAAATGATTCTAGGGACCATCACATTGTGTGATACCCTATGAAATCTCAGGGCAAGAGGCAAAACAGGACCTTCAAAAAATTAAAAAAATAGTGTGCTTCCTGTGTCCACACAATAACACCTGAGTTTGCCTAGTTAATTTATCAAAAAGTCACCCAAGGGAATGTAAATTGGTGCAGCCACTATGGAAAACAGTATGGAGCCTCCTTAAAAAACTAAAAACAGAACTACTATATGATCCAGCAATTCCACTCCTGGGCATATATCTGAAAAAAAAATCACTAATTCAAAAAGATACATGCACCCCAATGTTCATAGCAGCACTATTTACAATAGCCAAGACATGGAAGCAACCTCAGTGTCCATCAACAGATGACTGGATTAAGAAGATGTGGTTATATATATATATATTTTACCCAGCCATAAAAAAAGAATGAAATTCTGCCATTTGTAGCAATGTGGATGGACCTAGAGAATATTATGCTTAGTGGAATAAATCAGAGAAAGACAAATAGTATATGATATCAGTTACTTGTGGAATATAAAAATAATACAAATGAGTGTATATGCAAAATAGTAACAGACTCACAGATATAGAAAACAAATTTGTGGTTACCAACAGGGAGAGGGAAGTAGGGAGGGACAAACTAGGAGTATGGGATTAACAGATACAAACTATTATATATAAAATAGACAAGCAACTAGGATATACTGTAGAGCACAGGGAATTATGTCCATTACCTTATAATAACCTATAATGGATTATAATCTGCAAAAATAATGGATCTCAACACTGTATACCTAAAACTAGCACAATATGGTAAATCAACTATATTTTAATTTAAGAAAAGGAAAGCAAACAAACAAACAAAAGTCACCCAATAAGTCATCAAAAGTGAGCTTCCACTTTGGTCATTTCCCAATGAAGAAGTCTTGAGCTCTCACCCAACATTCTAAAGAGCTCCTTGATTTCCTAACCAATCTTGTTTGAGTGCCTTAAAATAAATAATGCCTTATTTCTTAGAAGTATTAATTCATTGCTTCTCTAGTAAAGCTGCAAAAATTAAGCCGTATTTAGGACAAAAGGGAAAGAAAAGATAAAGACAGCCTAGGTAGCAAGGTCCTCAACGTACTGAAACAATTCTTTTCTTTTTTTGCTTAGCTCAAAAAGAATACGCCACAACCTTAAGAACTTGGTTACAAGTGTGGTTCTAGGCCCTTAAGATATAAATAATAAATGTACATTCAAATATTAATAGAAATAATAAGAATAAATGCCACTTGTTTCTACAAAGAGATTGCAGCTAACAGATATTTTCATATCCATTTCTCATATAATTCTCCCAATAACCCTACAAAAAGGAAGAGCAGAAATACCCCCTTTGGTGATAAAAGACCAAGACTGAGAGAGGACGAAGGACTTGCCCATCGCTACACATCTGTCATCAGTGGATTTAGCTAAATACTTCTGACTCTCAATCCTATGCTCTTTGGGCTATGCCATGACAGTTCTGTCATAGTCTAGATTCTTTCAATTATGTTAGCGAGTGTCCCAAAAGTGCATATACATTTGTTTAATGAATAATAAGTGAGCTTGAAGATCCCATAAGAAACCCGTTCAGTATTCCTCTGCCTATGGACATCTGCTCCAGCCCTCCTCTTCATACATCCACCAAAAAGAAGTAAAGTCCAAACCAGTGGTCAAATAAGGGCTCTATACATCGTCCTTCATGCACTACACACATGTATCAAAGCAATGACTCCACCTCTGAATTGGGAGGATGTTCCACAGAGGCACGCAATGTTGAACTAGATGCTCTTTCTTTTGAAGAGGGCCAGGGAGTTAGTCACATCAGGCCAAATGGACAGACAGGAATATCCTTTGAAGATGCCAAACAGATCTGAAGTGCTGCAAACAGCATCACTTAAGGACTCTTCAAAGCCTCCAAAGCGCTAGGCATTTTACAACACTACCCAAAACAGGAAACATCTCATTAGGGGAACCTACTGTGAACGTGATAACACAATATAATGTATAATTCCTCTTTGGACCCAATCATGCTGACAGCTTTTTGATTTAGCTTTTTTGAATCAATTTCCCTATCACATTCACAATGAATTATACTAAATAGTTCACAGTCCTGGCAAAGTCAATGTACCGCTTAATGACGCAGCAGCTGGCATCTGCATATGGCGGAAGGCTACCTCAATGTCACTCTGAGGAAGGGCTATTGTGATTGTTCCCATTTCACAGATGGACAGTTTTACAGCAAGCAATTAGTCATGGTTACTTAACTAGTCTGAATACCAATCTGGCTAACTTTGTCTAAGATCTAGCCAGGTGACCTTGACCAGTCACCTAATCCCTCTGAACTTGCTCACTCACCAATTACACTAAGAGAGTGGGTTAGATCATCTCCAAAGCAACTTCCAAAAATGCTATTTTTAATTCTCTGACTCTTGTCAAATCATAATTTGGAAAAGTGCTGGATACAAATCCAAGTGGGTAAAAACCATGGAAACTCAATCTAGACCAGCACTGTCTACTAGAAACTTCCTACAATGATGAAATGCTCTAACACTCCAATATAGGTCCAGTATAGTGGCCACTAGCCACCCATAGCTAGCAAACACTTGAAATGTTGCTAATGAGACAAATAAAACTGAAGTTTGATTTGATTTGATTATTAATTTAAATTAAAATTTAAACATCTACATGCTACCATCATCTACAATGCTGAATAGCAGAGGTCCAGACAAAGATGTGAATTTCCATGGTAAGTGTCAGGAGGATTGCAGTGACGAGGAAGAAGAAATAATTCCTGAAATATAAGGGACTACTTTTTCATAGTTTGGATATAGTTCAAAATTTTCCATGGCAGAAGCCCTGGGCCAAGTGGCAGATTCCTACTCCATCCTTTTCATACAGGACTATCTTTTTATCCCCCAAAAGAAAGCTATGCATAACAGTTTCTTGGTAAGATACCATCCACACAGGGTCAGCATATAATACATCATCCAAATTGTGACACTTTTGACAGTGAGAGATGTCGCTATAAATAATGATGACAGGAAAATAGGCATATACCAGGACCATCCAAGGCAAACCTGGACACAGAGTCACCTAAATTCAGCAGATCCTGCAACTGCAGATTCTTTGGCGCCCAGGACCCAAAGAGTCGAAGTCAGGGCTTATAATATCAGGCTATGCTCTACAAAGTATTTTACAAAATGCAGCACCTGGAGTGCTTCTTAAAAATGCAGACTCCTAAGTCCCAGCTTAAATCTAGTAATCAAAATCTCTAGAGGCATAATTATTGAATTACTGAGTAATTCTGAATTACTGAGCAATCTGAATCACTGCAAACTGAGTTTCAGGAAAATCTGAATAAAGATGCAAATGCAGAGAACGGACTTGAGGACACAGGGTGAGGGGGCGAAGGAGAAGCTGGGATGAAGTGAGAGAGTAGCACTGACATATATACACTACCAAATGTAAAATGGATAGCTAGTGGGAAGCTGCTGCATAACACAGGGAGATCAACTCGATAATGGGTGATGACTTAGAGGGCTGGGATAGGGAGGGTGGGAAGGAGTCACAGGAGGTAGGGGATATGGGGATATATGCATAAATACAGCTGATTCACTTTACTGTACAGCAAAAACTGGCACAACAGTATAAAGCAATTATATTCCAAAAAAGAGCTTTAAAAAAAAAGAAGTCCTGTAGTAGCTCGAGAGTAGAACTAGGTACACCACTTAGGAGGCTATCACAAGACTGCAGGCTCAAGATTATGGAGATTTAGACTGGGGTGAAAGGAGAAGAGATGGAGAAAAGTGGGAAGACGATAGCTGTATTTTGGAGGCAGAGCCAGAAGTGGCTGGTGGTTTGTATGTGGGTGAGAAAGCAAAGAGAGAAATACAAGTAGATGACATCTAGATTTCTGGCCTGAACAGAGAATATTCTCCACGTCACATGTCAAAGTGGTCTTCCCTATATTTATGTGTTCTAAAGACCTGATTCCACACAAACATCTGGGTTAAAGGTGCCCTCTCTCTCGGTCTCAGGTCCTAAGAAACAAGACTGAACCTTTATCTTGAGTATGGAAGAATCCATACTGTCAAAATCACAGGGGCACTTTCCCAGGTGTGGAAGTCTGCAGTCTCAGCTGAGAGACCTCTCTTCTGCCGTAACATGAGTTATGGCAACAAGGTCTAACCAGCCTC
The DNA here is from genome assembly GCF_030028045.1 of Hippopotamus amphibius kiboko. Taxonomy (NCBI): domain Eukaryota; kingdom Metazoa; phylum Chordata; class Mammalia; order Artiodactyla; family Hippopotamidae; genus Hippopotamus; species Hippopotamus amphibius. The sequence continues at coordinate 9,978,038 of NC_080194.1, forward strand.
ACCCATGGGGATGGTCTCCCCTCCTTAGCCAAGTGGGGAATGGAATTTAAATTATTAAAGTACCAGTTGCTAGATAAGTGTCAGGAAGTAGCACGTAGGGAGCTGGTCATAACCTGCAGGACAGAGTGCTCAGGATGGTGTAGAGGCATCCAGGACACAGCACTGGAAGCAGATGGAGAAGGTGTCCAAAGCCATGGTGAAGACTGAGAACCAAGAAGCTGTAACTAAAGAAATGGCCAAAGTGAAAGGATTCTGAAACATGAGGAGAAACCATCAGGGTGACCCAGTGCATTTTACCAGATGGCTTAAATACTACCTGGGAGCTCACAGCTTTTGGTCCAGATCTCAAAAGCACTCAAAACACCTGGCTGACCATCACCTTAGCTACAAAGAGAGTAGAGGTTCTCTACAAAGAGAGGTAGAGTGTTCTCTATCAATACCAAAGTAATTACAGAAAACTGACTCTGTTTTCACATTGCTCATTTCACCACATAGTAGTATTTAAAGCAACACCTCTTCCAACAGAAATGAATAAAATTGGATGCTGCCAATATGTCACCTTTGTGTATGAAAATGACTCGGCTGGTATTTGAAAGATGTTCCCCCTGATCGCCTATTGTCGAAGCCTGAGATGAGAGGGGAGAGAGAGTACGGCTTCTGATTGTTACAGCCGTGACAAGAAAGGCCTCCCGTCACATCTTATTAATTTACTGTGGAACAGAATGTCACGTTGACATTTCAAATTATCCTGTTGCTTTGTGCACAGGATTATTTTGAGCTTAAACTCATTGGGTTTCTAGCTTGGCTATTTGTGTGAGCTAACGACTCTAATCTCCTAATGTCCTGACCTGCACACAAGACTAAATTTTACTATTTATAAAAATGATTAACTGCTCAGTCTTGGGGTCAGACAGGCCTGGGTCTCCTTGGGCAAGTGATTTATCCTCCTGGTGCCTTTAGTTTCCTCATTTCTGATAAGGAAAATAATATTATCTCCCTCATATGTTTCTCATGAGGACTGTGTGTGATAATACAGGAAAGGCATTAACAACTATACCCACAATAAAAAGGCAACTCACAGCAAAATTATAATAACAACAATAATCACAGCTAACATTTTTAGTAATTTAAATACATTTACCAACTTAATTCTCACAGTAACTTTATAAACTGAACGCTATAATTATTATCTCCATTTTACAGATGAGGAAACTGAACACCTGAAGGTTAGAATATTTGCCAGGAGTCCAGCCCAGGTGGTCTGGCTTGAGAGCCTGCACTCATGCACTCTGCTACTTTGCATCCATCTCAATTTCTTGACAAAGCTACCTTTCCACATTTCGATCCCCAACCCACACTTCACTCTGAAATCCAAGCTCACATGTTCAATACCCAGCTGCTTTCTCATCATTTCTCCCTCAATGTCTAACAGACTCTCAAATGGAAGAGGTTCACATTCAACACAGAGTTATGCGAGTTCCTCATCCTCTCCCTTAACCCCGCACCAGTCACTGTAGTCCTCATGTCAGTTTATGTGTTTCATCCTTCCAGAAGTGCCCAGTCACTCTTCCTGCATCTCCTTCTCTCAAACCACACGTCTACACCATTAGTAAGTAATTATTGGCTCTACCTTCAAATTACTCAAAATTCACCATTTCTCACCACCTCCTCTACACCACCCTGGCCCAAGCCACCATCATCTCTTGCCAGGATCACTGCTATAGCCTCCTGACAAGTCACTCCAAATCTTCCCCTGTGTCCCTTCATGCAACATGCAACCCAGTAGCCAGAGTCATCTCAGTACTTTCCAATGACTCCCATCCCACCCCAAGTAAAAGTCAAAATTTGTATGAGGCCCTACATAAAACTGTCCTTGCTGTCATCTCTGACCTCATCCTCTGCTACTTTCCTTGTCTTTTACTCCATTCCAACCACACTGGCACCCACTGTTTCTGGAACACACCAGAACACCACGACCTCAGGGCCTTTGCACTTACTGTTACTTCTTCCTTGAATGCTGTTCTGCCAGATACTGACATGATGCCTTCTTTCACTTCCAGGTCTGTACTTACAATAGCCTTTACCTCCTTCCTCCTTTGATCCTATTTCCTTCTCTTGCTTTATTTTTCTACATCATTTTTGTCACCAACTAACACACTATGTATTTTGCTTATTTCTTTTGTTTATTACTTGTCCTTCCCATTAGAATGTAAGCTCTGTGGGGGCAGGGACTTTTATCAGTTTTGCTCAGTTCTGTATCTCCCTTAGGTAGACCATGCCCGGCACATAAATGATGGTCAATATATATTTAATGAATAAATGATTGCATAAGTCAGTTCCCTCCCACGAGGAGCCAAACACATACAGCAATATGCCAAGTATAATACAATGAACTTCATAACGGCCTCCCTATCCCAAGTCTCCTCTGAAGGTTTATACTTCTCCTCATGTCCAATCTTAGCGACTCATTTCTTTGGGGTAAGGCTTATTAATCTACAAACACTCATTAGAAGGAAAAAGTAATAAGCTACTATCAGTTAACAGTATCTTAATATAAATTTGTTTGTATAATCTTGCCCACCTTGTGAATTCCCTAAGAACCAAGTTCACACACAAGTAAGACAAAGATAACTAGGCGAAAGTAAAGTGCCAAGAGCATACACTGATGTCCACTACCCTGATGTTGGGTTATATGTGGTAGAGGAGGAGGTGGAAGCACCAGCATGGGGAGGGCACTACAAGGAAAGATGAATCTCTCTTTCTTGCATATGTGCCTCGGGCTGGTCCAGAACCTTCAGGAAAAGATCTTTTAGTTGCTGACACTACTTCTCAGGATCAAATGAGCACCCTGGCTTTTTTTTCTCTTTCTCTCTATTCTTTTGCTTTGCTATAAGACCCAAGAGTTGATATTTTCTCCCTTTCTCTGCATAGCTACCCACACCTACTTCACCTCTTGGTGTTTCTCTATAACCCACTAGAAATGAAGCAGGACAACATCTCCCCAACTCCCCAAAGCATAGGCTTATTTGAGTGTAGTCCCTTTGGCAGCCTGACATTGGATAGATAATCTCAAACCCATGCATATTATAGTGACATGCAGAGTTTAGAAAAACACTATTTTTTTATTCATTCTGGACGGAGACCAAGGAGTTGGTGAATTTGCTCAGGTGATGTGAAGGTACAGCCACAGTTGAAAGCGACTGGGGTGGGAGAGGCAGAGTCTACATGCAGAAGATAGAGTTTCTAGGCCTGGCTCCAGCTCTCACCAGACATGACATTAGCAAAGTCACTTCATCTTTCTGAATCAGATATCTTTTGAGAAAAATAACCACTCATTTCTTGGGATTGTTGTAGAGATTAAATAAGAACATTACGTGAAAGCGTTTTTACAGGGCCTGGTTATTTTTGGGTAGTTATTCAATGGGGCAGAAGGAGAAGGTGAATATCACCTGAATAAAGAAAACACACAGCAATCCAGGGGATTCCACACCAGACGGCTCTTTTTCTAACAGCTATGACCACACAAGGAGAGTATCTCCACATCGGGACATGAGAAGCAGAACCCTACAAACAGGCTGTTCTAACACAATATCAGCAGTACTGCTCTTTTAATTATCAAAGTGATCTATAGTCACGATACCACGGGTACACGATACTGATAAGAAAAAGAGAAAAAACAGAAAGTCCTAATCTAACCACCCATGGATCACAATTACCACCATCTTGATATTCTTCCAAACTCTGACACATAAAGATATGAAAATATGCAAGACAAAGATCATGCATATTATTCTTTAACATCCTTTACTCACTGAATATGGCATAAATGTCTTTTAATATCAACGAATACAGACTTTTCATTATTGTCCTAAAGGCCACGTCGTAGCCAATCTCTGAGCATTTATCACTTAGGCTATTTCCAATTTGCCCTCTCTTAAAAACAATTCTCTAGTATAACCTTGTATGTATGTCACTATTCACTTCTCCAATTACTTTCTAGAATAAATTCCAAGTAACAAATTTGCTCAAACAGAAGGTAAAAAATAAAATAATTATATGGTTTTTCATTACAAGAAAAATACAGGATTTTTTTTTTTAATTCCAGCAATATATGCTAACTGTTCACTAAAATCTCTCTCTCTTCTACTTGGGCACACAGCCAGACCAAATTTCCAAGCCTCTTGAAGTTAGGTACAACCACAATACTAAGTGTTGACTAATGATATATACACTAAGTAGTCGATGCCAAGTGCCAGCCTGGTCCACGCTATCCTCCTTTGTCTCTCTTGCCTCTTTTGCTGGTGAATGATGATACCTAGGGCCTCTGTGGAAGCTACGCATTGAAGACGGCAGAACCTCCATCAGCCTAGATCCCTGAATAACTATCACAAACATAGTCCAGCTCCTACTACACAGGAACAAGCTTAGATAATTCAGCTAAGCAAGAAAACACTTCTATTGTGTCTGGACCATTATACACCTTGGAATTTATTTGTAACAGAAATTAAACCTCCTTAATAGAGACATGTGTACCCTAAAGCAGCACACTGCCATTAACAGAACCCTAATGTACGTGACGTTGGCTTAGGTAGTGGTCGAGGAGCACATGGTGGAGAAACTTTTTAACATAGGCTCAAAAGATAGAGACCCATAATATGCAGTGACGAGACATTTGATAAAATGTCTATCTTGGAAGGCAGGGCCAGTGCCTTCCGTGATTTCAGCTGTGGGGGAAGTGGTTAAAAAATAGATATTAGAGCATGTTGACTGTTACTCATGGCACTTAGGAAGGATTTGCAAGAAATAGAATGAGCTTAAAAAAGAACCGGTTGATTTTCAAGAAGAAATAAAAGAGAATGGAGAAAGTCTAAAAAAAAAATCAGACTTTGCCGAACTGAAAAAGTTAACTGTTTCTGAACCACAAACAACAGGAAATAAGACTAAAAATAGGTCTTGAAGGCTTATTACTTTGGCCATTAATTTATACTAGTTAAACAAAGGTATTTAACATTGTGGCAAGTATAATATTGAGTATGTTTCCTTCCCACCTAAGCTTTTAGTGTCAAATGACTGCCAGAGCCACCATTAAGCTGAGGGAGAGGAGAGCTGAGTTGGGAAGTAAGGAAGTAGAGGAGGTTTGGGTATGACATCTCGCGAAGGACTTTGAGATATGGTTATCATCACATGGAAGTGACTGGAAGCACAGAGATCAGAAGCCTCATAAATATTCAAGAAATGATAGGACCAAAGAAATCTGGGCCTAAACTAAAAAAACTTTGACTCTTCAAGCCTCGGAAAGACCTCTTAGAGCCCAGATTGGCTCAGGCAGGAACCAAGCTGAGCAAGGTTCACCCCTCGCGCTCACTCCATTTATGGCCGTGGAGGATAACGGACAAGGAACAGGTGCCCAGAGCAGGGAACCAGGGTCATTCAGTAAACAAGGGGGTTCCTCCAAGGGGGCAGAATTGGGACTTATTTAAGGAACTTCCTCTACTGCCAGGAAAGGGGGCCTTCAAAATACTTGCCCAGCAGGGTTTCAGCATTGCCTTGAGCCAGTGACTGCTGTGTGACTCCCATTCTTCCCCTTCCCGACTGTGAATAGGAGTTGTCATTGTAGTTATCCAGTCCCAGCTTCATCACTGGAGAGAGAGAGCAAGAGAGAGAGAGAGAGAGAGTGTTGTCACTGGAGAGTGGAGGAGCTAACTTGTCTTCTTGATACACAGACCGCTAGGAAGCACATCTGGATATGACTGAGAAGACTGTACATACCCCAGCAAGCTTGCCTTTGAATCTTACATAGAATTTGGATGGAAGCTTGAGTTATCTCCCTGAAGGAAGAGGGTAAGTGTGTTCTCTATGTGGATAAAAGGGAGAACTGAGATATTTGGGAGAACAGAGAGATTTGTGACTATAAAGCCTGACTATGGTAGGAACGGCTAGCTGTCCACTAACACTTTTGTTCCGCTCTTCCTCCTGGGAACACAGCTGGATTCTATTCGCCAGACTTCCTTGCAATTAGATGTGGTCATATAACTGACTTCTAGCAAGTTGAATGTGAGCAGAAGTACCATTTCCATGCCTGGCTCATTACACACACACACACACGCACACGCGTGCACCACCACATCTTCTTCTATGTTCACTTCCCTTCTGCCGCTTGGCTGTCAACCCCCAGAGGATCGGATGTGATGTTAGCACTGGGAAAATCTTGTAAGCTGCATGTCAAAAATTGACCCCTGAATAACTGTGAAGTAGAGCTCTTTCCTACCCTTCCCCAGGTCCAGGGACTGCCTTGGATTAATTACCCAAAGGAAAACTAAGCTTCTATGTTCTCAGCCATCAGCTCTATTTGGTCTATGTATTCCAGCAGATAGCCTACCCTGACTAATATAATTCAAAATCATATGAATTATGAAAAGGAGAGTTCATCTATTCTACCTAATCACAGTTCTTAGGGTGACTGACTACTAACACCTTTGAGTCCCCTTCTGAAGCTTTTTCTGTGGTATGTATACATACACATATTACATACATACATACATATATTACACACACACATACATGTATGTAATATATGTATACATACATATATTACAAATATTTACGGATGCATACCTTACATTACAAAAAAATGGGATCACATCATCTACGTTATGAGATACTTTTAAAGAGATTGAGCATCGGTTTTAAAAGGACATATATTAATGTGGCCAGATCGCACTCTATGCTTTTACTAAAACAACAATTATCCATCTTGAGCTAACAAAAGCTATGAAACAAACTTATAAAAATATTTACTCTTTTCATAAACACTTTGATATCCAGCAAATGAGATATTCAGAATAAGGGTGTTTAACATTGCCCAGAAATATGTAGAAATAACAACTTCTACCCCAGTAACTGAAAGCAAAATCCACAGCAAAACTATGTGTCACTATAGAAAATAGCCTCCTTCTGGCCCTCTAGCATCTGTCTTCTGAGGGTATTTTTTTCCCAATAAGCCCAGGAGATCAGTATAGACAAAAGCAACCAGAATCTTTTAACTTAACACCGTGTTAGAAGAACAGGTGCTGGTGAACAATTGATGCATCGCTGAGTGCTTTTCTTATCTCTTCATCCACTGTATTTATAGATATTTTCAGATATTTCTTACAAAAGTGCTGAACGCAGAGCGCACATATGGTAAACTATTTCAGTTATCATCTCAAAAGGCAGTACTTGCCCTGAAATTCTCAGAATAATGTCACATTACGGATGACATCTTTGAGTTTAAGTACACCTGGTACCATCTTCCAGTTTGTAAAGGTCAAGTCTGTTTTGGCTCCCTCCCTATTATACATTTCCCTGTAAGTTCAGCACAGCTCAGCATTCTCAGATTGTCCTTCACCTACCTCTTCCCCGACCAGCCCCTCACACCTGCCTGTGCACCAGTCTGCGGGCGGTGCCCCGCTCTGTGTTCCCACAGCACTGTGTGCATACTGCTATCCAATAACTCCAGTCCATTATCGTTGCCCTCATCACATTTATAGAGAGCCTATGTGCTAGAGGATGTACAATGCACTTTATATACCTTATTTCACTCAAATCGAATATTCTATTTTATAATGAGAAAACTGAGACACAGATTAGTGAACAGCTAGTGTTGGAGCCAAGGTTCAAAGCCAGGCAATCTAACCTAGGAAACCATATTCAAAAGAGTCAGTAATAATAGCTGTTTTTATGGCCTCTTTCTCTTCTCTTCTTCAACGAATATTTATTGATCACCTGTTATGAGCCAGGCTCACTTTCATAGGAAATGAGCGCCTTGAAGTAAGGGACTGTGTTTTTTTTTCATCTTAGGATTTCCAGTGCTCAGTACCATGTCTGAAAGATAGTTGCTGCTCAGTAAACTTGTGGTGCATCATCAATAGAAAGACATATAAGCATATTCTCTGCCCTATTTCTATATAGTCTAACAGGAAGACAGGGAAACAATAAATTCCCTTCTGAAACAAAAGGAAATAGGCTGACATTTCCCGGCTACTAGAAATGTATCAAACAGAGGCTAGACCTCTGCAGGTTAATAGTCCTGATCCTTTATAATAGAACTATAAGTACAATTACAAAGACTGTAACTTGGCATGTTCTAGAGTCTTCAACATTCTAGTGGTTTGATTCATTCTAATTCTGTGCTGGTTTCAATTTTTTAACAGTCTACAAAATATGTAGATCATTCCAGATACAAATGGAGAGATGAAAATTCACAGAACAGGTGGGGATTGAGATGAATTCTTGGAGAATAAGTAGAATTTGGATCCAAGCCAAAGATTTGGCACTTTCCAGGCTAGGGAAACAACAGTGGGTCCCTGCAAAACAGAAATGATTATGATGTCATGGAAGCTGGTATGGAGACTAGCTTAACTAAAATAAAAAATAGAAATTGATAATAATGTAATCACAATGAGATGATGGTGATAGATATATGATGATAATGTTTGATAGACAGACAGACCAAGTACATTCTGATCCTTAGAGAGACTCATAAAAGAGTAAAGTTGGAATTAAGAAGTTATTTTAGGTGTTAACAGAAAAATTACATTAAAAAGTGGTATATGAAGCATATTGGCCTTCATATTGGTATAGGAAGTTCTGAAGTTCTAAGAAGAGCTCTCTTCTTATTCTTTCCTGTTCTTTTCTCTTTCTTGGGCTGGGGATAGACAACCTCAAGATGACTGCAATTCAGGAAAAAGAATCAGTGGAGAAACTGGCCACAGAAGTTAGGCTACAACCACAAGAACACTCCTCCCACAACTGAGCCTTTAGATTTTGTTCCTTGGCAAAGAACTAAAGTCACCCAGGGAGGTTTCTGCTTACCTTAGGCAGACCCTGTTTTGTGGGTAAACCACCTTCCTAGCTCGCTTTTGCCAATCTCCGCCATCACTACTCTTAGGCCTGAAAGCGCACTTCCTAAAAACTTAACCCAAGAATTGTCCTCTGCAACGGCACACCCCACCCCTTGTTCTTAAGTGGAGACCTTGCTCACCACTGCCCACACACACACTCGCTCACGCATGGGCCCAGACCACAGCGGCTGTCTACGTGGCTGTTGGCGTTCTGCAGGGGTTCACACCTGTCTAAAGAAGAAAGACAAACCCCTCAGTTTAGCATCCCCGACCTTGTTAATGTTGACAATCACTCAGTTTTACTTCATAATCAGAACTCACCTCATAGACTCTCATCATCAGCCAGCTAATTAGCCTACTATAGCCCTATGTCTGTTCTCTGCCGCTCAGCCCCGCTCTGAATTTCATCCTTGTGTCCTAACCTCTACTCTCTTAACCACTCTTCACAATCCAGTTTTCTTCAATTTCCTAAACTGACAGAAATCTCTGCTTCCTTTAAACTCTTAAAATTGTTTCTACCAATATCTTAGATGCTTAGTTTTAAACTCACATCATTCCTTAACTGTTCTTGTGAGAATGTCATTTCCTAGCAATTACTTTCCATGAGGTAAAGACTTTGTTGAAAGCTTTTCTATCCTTCAAAGTCCCAGGCACCTATAGGTGCTCAACCAATACTCCTTAAGGTGAATTTATGATTGCTAATTATTCATCTACATGTTTGATGAAATGGCGACAGGGGAACATATTAGAAATGGGTAATTCATCATTTCTCCCATTGTGTCATGTTGCAGAATTTTAATTAGAGTGACTCTTGGCATTACAGATGGCTGTTCAGAAAATCAGGATGCAGTTTTAGCTCAAGGGTTTGATTTGCCTGAGACTGAATGTAGATGACTATATTATTCTAAAGCAACCATACATTGTACCTCAAAATAACTATTTCTGAGCTCTGCTCATTAATGCTTAACAGAGCTAGCTGGGAAGACACAACAGACCAGCACCAATCCGACAGTTCATTTTTCACTACCATTTTCTTCATCTGTTGCAAAACAAACAATGATTTGCTAAACTGAGTTTTCTCTCTCAGTGAAATAAGCCTGCTAATAGCAGAGTTTCTCTAAAAACACCTATGCCTCTTCCAACACTACAGAATATAGCACATCCGTATTTATTGCACCCAGGAAAGGCAAAATGAAGACAGGTGTCATTTTTTTTTTAAGAAAAATTAAATACAGTAACCTATCTAAGCCACAAAGATTTTAAAAGTCAGGAATTGCCTATTAAAATTGCAGAAGAATCACTTGCCTTACAAAAGAATATGCTGCAAGGTGCAATAAATACATCAAATTCCTGGCATTTGTGAATTTAACAATCGTTTCAATCATTGCACTCACAATCAAACAAATAATATGCGGTAATCTATTGTGCTATAGAGGTACAAGTTTCAGTCACACATGCTGAAGTGATTCTTATGTACAATGTGATCTCACTCAATGTCAGAAACAACTTTGCCAAGTAGGTATTACAACACCCCCCACTTAACAGGTGAGAACAACATGCAAATTATATACTTTCATGGCATTCATAAATTTGGGCATACCTGAGACTGCCTGCTCTGTTTCAACGCCAGCCTAATTCCCAGGAGTAAAGCATCTCAGATACAAAATTTCTTTAATGATCTTTTTCTTCTGTTGGGCTTTGGATCTGTAATAATTTTTCATGTTTTCTTCTCAACCAAAATTGAGATTGATACCAACACAGTAGAGGCTTCGTTTTATTTTGCTCATTAACAAAGTTCACTCATCTCTGTAAAGCTGCCATCTAATTCTCTAAGATTCACAAGCAATATTTGCATGTGATGGTGGGAAGCTAGTGTCAGAGGAGCCAACCAAATAATGCAAAAAATGAGTTTACCATTCCAAAGCAAAAGATATCGCCTAGTGACCCTCAGATCTGGCTGATAAATGCAACAGGGAGAGTACAGTTCTTGCACTGTCTAAAGCCTGGGCAAACAGGCTAAATTGGGCCTTAACCCAAATAGAAGAGGGAGGAGGAGGAAGAGGAAGAGGAGGAGGAAGGAGGGGAATGGGGAGAAGAAGGAGAAGGAAAGAGGGGAAGGGGGAGGAGGAGGAGGAGGCGGAAAATCAAAGCCAAATGGGCCTGATAACTCCCTACCCAGATCCTTGTCCAGACTTAAGACGGCACACAGTAGAGGAATGTGAGTCTGCAAAGCAGACCCACCTCCCCTAGACACTGCTTCTGGGAAGAGCAGAGACCACACTCAGGACCTCGGACAGATCCTCTCCAAACAATGAGGAAAACTGCTGCCTTCCAACCAGGGACTTCACTCCATCTCTGCTGGGAGCAAAGGAAGGGGTAGGGCAAGAGCCACAGAAGTCTGCTTTGGGAAAATCACTTTTCATGGAAATCAAGAGCAGAGAATAGTATTCTCTCTGACAGATGGGACCTGTCGTGCATCAGCACTGTGTTAGCCTTTCCACAGCTGTCGCCCTGTGGAATGGGCATATAAAACTTGGCCCCGTGCCATTATTAAGTACCTCTCCCCTCAAAGCCACATAAGCCACACTCACACACCCAAGTTGCTTTTGGGAAGAGTAAAATAGAGGAGATGTGAAAATCAGAAAAAAAATGAGGACCTCAAAGTATACTTTTATTTAATGGGGCTATTAACTATTTTTGGATTAGACTAAATAAATAAAAAATAAAGTTCCCTTTATTCACCCAAAATGTGGGCCTTATATGGGATATTATTCAATAAAGTCAGAAAAGAAATGTATTTTCTCTGCACGTCTAAGTGTGCAGAATGGAAACTGGCATCTACCAAATCAGATACAGCTTACAAAACCAAGCACATTATAAAACAGGGCAATAAAAATTAAAGCAGACCGATGAAATTAAAGTCAACAAAGAGGTATATAACTGCCCTCCTGAGACAGTTAATACCAAAATGGATCACAAAACTTCACTTCAAGTTACAAAGAATTCTTAGCAGCTGAAAAAAAAAGGATGAAATTCAGTCAGTTGTTTCATGTGTGACTCCTCCTCCATCTATTAATTTGCAGTTTCATTTTGAAAGCTGTGATTTCTTAATCTAGATGTTTAAAATAAAATTTGTAGACCAGGATTTCATAGTGTAAAATCTCCTTGACTTTAAACTAGAAATCTCTGGAAGCTGAATTAACATTTAGACCACTAGGGTGCAATTTAGGAAATTATTGCTTCAATTGCTCAAATGGTACCCCAATGGAATAAAAGATTACACTAAGTCTGTGCTTTATTAAATTGCACCTCAGAGTTCTAAACTATTGGATAGTAACCTTCAGGTACCACAATTCGGTTGTTTACCGTTGCTCTCTGTAGAACTAAAGGCAATTACCGATTAGCATGAGCTTAGAAGCCAAACATTTTTAAACCAACCTTGAGGGAGAAGAAGAAAGAGGTTAATTCTATTTGAATGAACACAAACCTCACTTCCCTACTTTGGTCCCTATTAGGCAATATTTAATGACACTGAGCATAAGAGACTAATTTCTAAAAGGATGTTAACATTTCATATAAATAAAAATGACTAATTGGCAAATTCAGACGGATGTTGTTTTCTGTTTCAGGTGCCTCGAGTTGATGATATTAATTTACTTTCTGAATCTAGGAGCCTTGAATCTATACATAAACTCTGAGAACTTTTCATTCAGTACAATAGACGTTTGCTGTCCAATATGGTAGGCATTAACCACATATGGTTATTCAGATTTAAATCTAAATTAGTTAAAAATTAAGTAAGATTTAAAATTCCATTCCTCAGTCACTCTAGCCACTTCAAGTGTTCAACAGCCACATGGGGCTAATAGCTCTCATATTGACCAGCAGAGATATTTCCATCATTGCACCCCGTTCTCTTGACAGTACTGCTAATGTCTACAAGATACTTTTCACAGTAAATGCTAAAATGTTTATTTAATAATAAGGTAAAAGTGAATTATATCTATTATCTGTTAAAGACAGAAGAATTTGTTGCTTGTTTTTGTTTTAATGCGAATGTTATGTTTGTTGTTTTATGCTTACACACACTCATTGCAACATTCAGCAAAAATATGTCCCGGGATCCTACTGTAATAGGGGCAGGGCAGGCGCGACCAACAGCAGTCCCACTCAGCCGCTGGTTGGCACTGCCATGGGCCCCTTCCCCTCCCCTTCCCCTGTATAAAAGGGGCCCAGAATCTGACTGAAGGAAGATGGTTTTTCGAGACACTAGTCTGCCATCTTCTCGGTCCACTAGCTTTCCAATTAACATCGTTATTCCTTGCCCCAACGACGGGTCTCATCTCCCAACTTATTGGCCTGTCATGTGACGAGCAGAGCAAGCTTGAGCTCAGTAACACTACCTGGCTCTGTGTCCAGCACTGCAGGTGCACACGAGGTCAGTCTAGTGGAGGAGAAATTCCAGTAACAACTACAATCTGATGAAATAGCAGCTATAATAAAGGTACAGACGTAAAAACCCCTAGGTTTTTGTGGGGAAGAGAGTGACATTTTAACTGGATCTCAAGGATTTCCCAAACCCCATAAGAAAAAGAGAATGGGTGTTCAGGACGGAGGAAACTGTTCATACAAAGGCATGGAGATATTAAAGAATAAGATGTGTCTGAGGACTAAAAGAGACTAAAACATAGCATGAAATTGGTGGCAGAGGGCTAAGTGGAAGTTGCTGAGATTACAGTTGTGAGTTGGGGCCAAACAGGAAGCACACCGTGCTGGGAAGGTAGGGCTTACTGTGCAGAGGCTATGGAATTAATGAAGGTTTTAACATACAGCACATCTGTGCCCTGAAAAAAAACAGATGAAATGAGCTTGTTCCAAAGGATGGACTAAAGAAAATAAAAATGACTAAATGCATATGAGACCATTTAAAGTTGGAAATTTATACCACACAACAACTTACTGCCAGATGCCAAATAAAAATAATGTTCCTCTATACACATTCACATTTATATAAACATCCTCATTGTTAACTAGACTTATTGTGGTGTTTATTTTGCAATATATACAAATCATTATGTTGTACACTTGAAACTAATATAATGTATATCAATTATACCTCAATTTAAAAAAAAACAACATACTTACAGATTACCAAAAATAAATATAATTGTAGAATGCTAATGGAGCTATATGGGTGTATAGGTATGTAACCCAGACTCCAATTTATTTCTAGATTCTATGGTCTGAAGGAGCCTGGAGACACACACACATACACACACACACACACCATTTATTAAGTTCTTACTCTACGTCAAGCCCTGTGTTAACTGTCATTTCCATATATCTCATTTTAAATCTTAGTGACTATCTAGGAGATAGGAACTGTTTTCCCCATTTTAAAATCATTACCCAGACAGACTGTATACCTTATTCTAAAACAGACAACTAAGAAGAGACAGAGCCAGGCACTGTAGTCAGGTATATATAATTTTTTAAACATGTGCTTTTAACTTCTAGTCAATATTGCCTTCTAGGATCATATACCATACTTGATTCACAGAGGTTCAGGTCTGGCATTCTTGAACTATGCTTATAGAATGACATGAAAAACAAAACAAAATAAAAGAAAAAGTTCTGATTAAGCTTGCTGCTCTAACACACTCATCATACATCAGTAATGGCTTAAAGATGTATACACTGGACAAGACACTTGCTCATTTACACAAAGATGTATCATTGGAGGAGAAAGGATGGGCTCCAATGACCTGACTTCAAAGTTCTCTTCTAATGACTCTAACGAGAGGTGCAATAATGTAGGATAATATTAAGCAGAGTCTCTTTGCACACATTTACTTCCATCTTGTCTTACCACGAGGGCAAAGATGCCTCTAAAGCAACTGTCCTAGCCACCCCGTCACCTTACCTTCAGAGGCTGATTGCAAGAGAAGAAGTTCCACCTGGAACTCTAAAGAGGAAATCAGAGGTAAATGAGCTTTGTAGCCAGCCCATGTGGGGGAGCACAGAGGAAGGAAGCAGCTACCCCATAAAAATACTAATATTAAATGGGCATGCGAGGACGAGGAGGGTGAAGCGGTGGTTAGGGAGAAGGAAGAAGAAGCATAGTTCAATAGCAGGCGTGGTGGGGGAAGGAGACTGAAATCACCCCCGTCATTTCATTTCTCAGCTTGAGCAACTATGGCAAGCAGCAATTTTTTCTTCTATTGCAAAACAACTACACTGACAAATAACCTTTAAAGCTTCACTCAGTTATTGGCAGCACACTTACAATTATCTTGATTGGTGGCTTGCTTTCCTTAATAGCCCATTAATATGGAGGAAGACGGTGTCCCTCTTCAGAGTTCCCATTGGCTGGAGGTGATGATATTGAACAGTGGCCCTGAGACCTGGAAGACATCAAGGTTGTCCCCGGTATGGATGGGTCTTATGACCTCTAGGAAGTCAGAAAGCCCTGCCCGCTTCTCTGTCTAGGCAACAGCCATGACATCACACAGACCCAAAGCACAATCATTCCAGTGCACTGTATTTCAACTCCATGATGCCACAGGGCAGCAGGATGGAGGAACCAGGGTCCTTTCCCAAGAGCAGCTTAAGTAATACAAACACTGAACAGATTCTGTTATAGACTCATCTGTCTTGGTCACACAGCATGGCCCTCCTTCCTTAGGTTGCAATAATCCTAGATCTACACGAAGCTCAAGGCAATTTATCAACATGGATTAATCTTTTTTTTTTTTTTTTTTTTTTTTTTTCTATTGTATTTTTTTTTTTTTTTAATTATTTTATTTTATTTTTTGGGGGTACACCAGGTTCAATCAACTGTTTTTATACACATATCCCCATATTCCCTCCCTTCCTTGACGCCCCCCCCTCGATTCCCCCCCACCCTCCCTGCCCCAGTCCTCTAAGGCATCTTCCATCCTCGAGTTGGACTCCCTTTGTTATACAACAACTTCCCACTGACTATTTTACAGTTGGTAGTATATATATGTCTGTACTACTCTCCCGCTTCTTCTCAGTTTCCCCTTCACCCCCCGCCCCCTCCCATACCTCGAGTTCTCCAGTCCATACAGGGAATGAACATGGATTAATCTTAACACAAGTCTGGGGTAGAAAACCAGGATGCACAAGAGCTGCCGTTGATGCACGCAGTGCGAACAGCAAAGACAAGTGCCTGTGCCAGGGAAACAGTGAGAAGCAGCAAGACAATCAGCTCTGGCTTAAACAAAACAACTTCATTACTATTATTATGTCATAGGCTTTCAAATGTGTATAGATACACACACATGCATGCATTTTAAAAATAAAACTTATTTTACCTTATAATTCTAAACATCATACACACACACACACACACAATTTTCTTACAAATAGCAAATTCCTTTTCATAAATGACTTGGAATTGGATTAACCTCTTAGACCTAAAAGAGGCATCAAAGATCATCTAGCTCATCAGTCTGCATTATACTATTTTACAAATTTAGTCATATTTATAGAGGTCCTATTGTGTGCCACACAACAAGAGGAGGCATCTGAGGACTTAAAGGGAATATCTTAAGATAAGTTACCTAGGTGGAAAAATAGCTGGAAAGGAAACTTAGAACAGTTTTCTGGCTTCCTACTATAGTAGGCTCTCCATTATATCATGCTATCCTGCTCAGTTAGGAAGCAATTACTTGCAAGAAACAAAAATCCTCCCTGGAGCAACTAACAAGCTTAACCAAGTCACTTCATTTAAGAAAAATTCTCAAAGTAGGTGTTAGTTCACCACCTTAACAATGCCAGGGCTGATGGGATATTCCCTTGGCCTTTTCATCATGTACGTTGTCTCATGGTCACAATACAGCTGCTGCAACTCCAGGCATTATAACCTCCTTTCAGTGGGAAGAAGGAACATGGGGAAAGGCACAAGGTTCTTCTGCCTGTACTACATTGGTCAGAACTATACTACAAGGCCACCCAACCTGCAAGAGAGATTGTGAAATGGAGTATTTAAAACTACTGCCTCCAACAAAATTAGGAATCTGTAAGCAAAGAATAAGGGGAGAATGAATAGTGAGTAGGCGGTTTATACTTTCTTCACACACACTGACTGCCTGAGGAGCTGTTTCACCCTCTTTAGAGCAGATGCAAGGTTTCATCTACATTTACTGGAAAGATTGAATCCAGTTCTTTACTTGTGATTAGCTAGGATGGTGTGAAGAAGTAAACCTTATCCTCCATCCAGGCTGTGCTGCTTCCCACTTCCCTCACTCAAAACCTCCCCCTCCTATCGTCCTGTGGCAATGGGTACGGAGCTACAGTCTGACTCCTCTGTGCCCACACATAACCCGGAGGGCGAACAGACAGATGAGCTATGGGTCAATTGTCCTCCAGAACAAAAGGTGTTTAGCTTTTGCTTCAAATGAGAAGTATGAATAGTAGAGCTAATAAAGTATAAACATTTGAAAGAAATTTTTGAAAAAATACCATACTATCATATAGTACTCATATTCTGTCTCTCACACACACACATGCACACATGCACACACACACATAATTAAAATAATCCTTTTACCAACAAAAGGAGAAAAGTCAGTATGGATTTGGAGATTAAAACACCAATTAACTATAATTCTTTGAAAGGGGCATGAGTTATGTGTCAAATAGCAATGATCTTAAAAAATAAAGATCATCAACTAGAGATCTATTAGAATAAGAACTATAAGTTCATCCATCGTTGTTTAAAGTTAAAATATAATAGGAAATCACACAAGCAAAAACTATTTTATGTAAACATAGTGACCTAGCTTCTTTAAAGCAGGGTTTGCTTATAGAATGAGAAGATTGCAGCCAGTTGGCCTCTAAAGCGCCTTAGACATTGACCTACCCCACACAGGAATCACCTCTTTATCAAGGCAGAGAGTTGGCCATTCAATTTCTGTTTCCTGCCTCTAGTAACAGGGTGTCATTACTCTATAAGGGAGCCAGCCTCTTCTAGGGTGACCAGTTACCCGGGTTTGCCTAGAACAAAGAGGTTTTCCAGGATTCAAGACAATTGATGCTAAAACTGGGACAGTTCCAGGCAAACCACTGTACCATTCCACTTAGAGCATGTTGCTCCCTGCCCTGACCCCATTCCTTCCTCTCTAGTCCTGCCTAGAAGGAGAGGACCTAGGGTGGAGCCCTATATGTAATCAGACCAAATAACTAAAATGAATTCCTAGTTATTCAAAATTTCCTTCCACACATTCAAAGTTTTCATTACTGCTTATTATGTGACATCTGTTTCTGAAGGGAAATTTTAAGAACATAGCTCATAAGATGCACTTTGCTTGAAATTTTCTTTAGATTTTACCACCTGCTGCAAAGCAGCCAGCTGCATTTAGACAGGCTCTATTCCCCCTTTTCACGGTTGTACCCGTAGCCACAAGACAGAGGTATCCAACATATTTGATTTGTTTTGGCATTTGGGGCACAAACTTAATTATGATAAACCATCCAGTTCTTTCTCACCTACCCTCCTCCTCAGAGTGGATCACACTGATAAAGTGGAAATTAAGTATACTTTTTCAGTAATTCTAATAATTGACCCAGGGAAATTAAAATAATATTTTCCTGTTCTACTTGTCATAACCTGTTGAGATATCTTTCAAAATGTGCTACTGCGGGGAAAAAAGAAATTTTATACACATGTTATTGCTGAAATTTTCTGGCTCTCTGCCTCCCAAAAGAGCAATGCATGAAATATTTATTCAAAAATGGAAATATTAAGAATTAAATGAATTTAAGCCATCCTAATTACTTTACGGGCATTTCTCCACTACTTAAGGAAACACCAAATTATCTTCAGTTCTGCCTAGGCTATGTCAACCAGAACATCTTGTTGAAAAAGTGAAAAACTACTCTCAAATAGCCAACTTGACAGACTTAATTCTATTTAAAGAATTGTTCTCAGGATGAAGTAACTGGATACGTGCTGCAGGAACAAAGTCAGAAGAGGTAAAGAACTTTCAACTACATGGGACCTGGGAGATCTCATTCTTTCACTGGACAAATATTTATTTATTACTGAGCATCTACTGTGTGCTAAGCGCTGTTCTAAATGCTATGAACAAAAGACAGTTTCCACCCTCGTGGAGAGATAGATAACCAGCCCTGTGATGGTCATGATAAGTAAAAATGAAGAAAACAGCACGGTTTTATTGACAAATTTTCTTATATACTAAAGGAGGAGTGTCTGAGAAAATGACATCTGGATTGTGACCTAAACTAATCTGGGGGAGGAGATAGGTCTCTCCCCTACTACCCTCATCTTTCCATATCTAGACAGTGGTTATGAAAGCACAGTCCCCAGACAGCAGCCTCAGCATCACCTGGGAACTTACTAAAAAAAATGCACATTCTCAGGCCCTACTCCAGATGTACTGGATATGAAACTCTAGAAGGTTTCATAAACGATCTGTATTTTAATAAGTTTTCCAGGTGATTCTCATGCATGCTCAAGTTTGAGATTCACTGCTCTTGATAATCATCCTTTAAGGTCTCATTCAAATGCTCCCTCCTCCAGGAAGCCTTCCAAGATCTTCACAATTGAGAGTGATTCTTTCCTCCTCTAAAATCCTGCAACACATTACATACAATCATCCTGAGGCACATTGATGTTCTGTTTTATATTATATAACTCATGCACCTGCAGACCCTCCATTTGCTACCAGTCAGCTCCCTTAAGGCAGGGGCCATGGGATGGTTCATCTAATATGTCAATTTGACTGGGCCATCGGGCCCCCGGATCCTTGGCTAAACGTTATGGGTGTGTCTGTGAGGGTGCGTCTGAATGAGAGTAGTATTTGGATCAGTGGACGGAGCAAAGTAGATTGCCCCCCTATGAGCAGGCATTATCCAATCAAAAATCACTCAGGGCCTGAATAGAACAAAAAGATGGAGGAAGGGAGAATTCACTCTCTCTGCCTGACAGATTGAGCTGGGATATTGGTCTTCTCCTGCTCTCACACTTGGACCAGGACTTATACCATCAGTTCCCCTAGTTCTCAGGCCTTTGGACGTCGATGGGGACTAAACACTGCTTCCCTGGGTCTCCAGCTTGCAGATGACAGACTGTGAGACTTTTCGGCCTCCATAATCACATGAGCCAATTCCTTATATATAGAGAGAGAGAATATATATATATAATATATATATATAAAATATGGAATACTGTATTATTCAGGTGGGCCCTAAATGTAATCAAAATGTCCTTATAAAAGAGAAGCAGAGGGAGATTTAATGCACACAGAGGAGGAGAAAGCAAACGTGACCACAGAGGCAGAAATATGACCACAAGCCAAGGAATGCCAGCAGTCACCAAAAGCTGAAAGAGGCAGGAACAGATTCTCCCCTAGAGCCTCCAGAGGGAGCATGGCTCTCCTGACATCTTGATGTCTGCTCAGTGAATACAGGTTTCAGATTGCTGGTCTCCAGAACTAAGAGAGAATAAATTTCTGTTGTTTTAAGCCACTATGTTTGTGGTAATTTGTGACAGCAGCCAAAGGAAACTAATACAGGTAATAACAGCTAACAGTCTGTGCTGGCTTTTTAATGTGACACCTTGGCTAGGCTGCAGTCCTGTGTTATTTAATCAGACATTAATCTAAAGCACTGCTGTGAAGAGATTTTGCAGGTGTAATTAAAGTCCCTAATCAGTTGATTAAGTAAAGAAGAGTATCTTGAGTAAGTCTGCCTATGTCAGTTGGAAGGATTTAAAAGCAGCACTGAGGCTTTCACAAGAGAGACGAAATTCTGCTTCTAGGCAACAGCTGCAGACCATGCCAGTGAAGCTCCAGCCTGCTTGTGATCTTCCCTTCCTGACCCTGTGCTCCTGGGGTCAAACCTGCCCATGATTTCTGCCTGCCCTGGTTACATCCTGGCTGATATGGGCATTGAGCATTTATTCTGCAGCAGGCATTCTGCATACATCATATTTTTAAATCTTCACAAAAATCCTATAAGGTAAGTATGACCCATTCTTCCCACTTTATAGATGAGATCACACAGCTCACAGAGGGGCAGAGCTGTCAATTGAATGCAGGCAGTCTGATTCCAGAGTCTCAATCACTATACCAAATGCCTCCCACCAAACCACAAATAATATGAAACAGAGTAGAAGAGGCATTGCAAAGAAATTTCCAGTGCTCTTAAAAGTTTCAGGCTAATAAGGGAAAACGGCAAAGGAATGTTCTTTAGGATAAACGGGAGTCCCATGAATTTGGAACATTCAAGGCAGACTTGCACTGTTGAGAAGACAATTGTTTACCAAGTAATCTTAAAACGCCAACCCAGCTGGGCTCAAAGCCTCCCCCTGTCCCCCACTGGCAGGGTCAGTCAGCTGACCCTCCTCATTTCACTTTCTCTCTGAAACACCAACTGGACCTGGACAGATGCTCCAGACAGCAGGGGATGGACAGCCCTGGTGATAAAATAGAGAAATATAGGAGCCCTCCACTGGGTTCCCATATACGCTCTCATATTCAGGAGAAACAGAAGAACCTCATCAGCATTTGCCCCAGGGTGCTAATTAAATATGCAAAGAATAAGATTTTCATATCTGGCATCTTGAAGCTGAAAAGAAGTTTGTTCACCGCAAAAGAGACTACTCAGCCCAGCTGAGAAGCTGTTGAACAATGAAGTCGTTCTAACACTCTTTGTTATGGAGAATTCAGCATAGGATGGTTCTAAGTCAGTGGGGATGAGGATGGAAATGTCCTAAAGAACCAGAAGGACCTTATAACAAGGGAGTTAATTCTCTAAGCCAGTCTTGCCTGTGTAAAGAGCATGGGCTTGGGAATTCATCAGAGCAGGGTTCCAGACTCAGCTCATTAAACACAAGACTTTGTTAAATTACTTACTTTTCCACAAGGAAAATAGGCTTATTGGGTTTTTTATTATTATTACACAATGCATGCTCATTTAATAAATTCAAACAATATAGAGAACAAAGAAAAACAGAAAAGTTCACTCAAAATCTCACTACCTAAAGAAAACTGCTATTAACCTTTTGTTGGGCAGTTTAGCTAACCTCTTTTTTCCTGGCTACTCTATTGATAAAATGGAAATAAATGCAAATAGAGTCTGCCTCAGACATGGGAGAGGAAATGCATGAAATAAATCAGGTAAAAGGTGTGGCACTGGGTGTAACTAACAAGCCTCTCCTACACTAGTGTGCGCAGTGGTCCATTTGCCAGGGTCTCTCTCGGTTATAGCCCTGAAGGTCCCATAGCTTGGGAAACCCCTCAGTCCTGGGCAATCCAGGATGTCTGATCACCACACCACAACCTGAAAGGAAGAAGGACAGCAGTGAAATATCCTATTCACCAGACAGTGCTGAGGGAGTACACGACAGCTATTTTAACCAGGAGGCATCATCATACGGTTCCCTCAGACTCATCTTTATTATCTAACACGGGGTCAGCTTGGACTGAATGGGGGAAATCTCAGAGCCAGTAGACCAATATCAGGAAGGTATCATCCTAGGATAGAATTGTCGTTCATCCAGAAGCAGTTTTGATTTCCAGCAAGTTGCATTTCTTTTCTGCCTGCCTACACCTTCAAGTTGAAGGAATTCGCAGGAGAAATCTTCCGAGCCCTCCCGAGGTATAAGCTGCTCTTGACAAGCAACTTAGCAAAGAGGCCCCCTGTGGACCACTGGTCCCCAAACACCTATCCAGGCCAAAGAACATCCAACTCCTGGCTCCGTTTCCCTTCAGCCTTTTAACTGCTCACATGTCTGGATGGCACTGGTTCAGTAGGTCACAGTCTCATCCTCATGGCATCAGTGCTGCCTTCCAGAACTTAGCCTTGTTCTGACTTTGTCAGTGAAAGATGCAGCAGAGACTAGAAAGGTATTCTTTTTTTTTTAAGATTTTTTTTAATGTGGACCATTTTTAAAGCCTTTATTGAATTTGTTACAATATTGCTTCTGCTTTATGTTTTGGTTTTTTGGCCACGAGGCATGTAGGATCTTAGCTCCCCGACCAGGGATCTGAACCCACACCCCCTGCACTGGAAGGCGAAATCTTAACCACCGGACCACCAGGGAAGTCCCTAGAAAGGTATTTTCTTAACCAGAGCCTCGGCCTGCTGATCTCTGTTCACCACGAAGAGAATGTTCATCCCTAACACAGTAGATGGCTCACTTTCCGTGGCCCCAGTTTAATAAATCACTCACTTTGGACACCCTGACAAATGTTCAAATGATATTTCCTTTGGCTACAATGCATCCCATGCTTTCTAGTTATCAACTCAGCTCTTCTATCATCTAAACAAGGACCAGCCAACTTCTTGTGAGTTATGATTTCCTTCATTTCCCTCTCTTCCCCTATTATTTTTCACTTGGCTTCTCTCGATTACTCTCCTCTGTGCTCACCTGGAGATCCTTACTTATCTTGCCTCTAGTGTATTCAAACCTTTGGACTAGCAAGTGCTCTGAGCTGTTTTCTTCCTTCTGGAAAACCAACTGGAAAGTCACCCAGACGTGCTGCCCCAACTATATTTCAAACAAGCACCAGAGGAGCTGGGAAGGAGCCTCCAACCTTCAAGGATATCTGGAGTGCCAACTGAGTATCCTTGAGTTTAAGTAATAACACACACACACACACACACACACACACACACACACACACACACTTCCGCAAGCTGCGGGTTCAAGTGACATTACATTAACAGTAATAATAAAATTTCTCTGCCCTTGTCCTTGATGATGCCTAATGATGCAGAACCTCAGCCTCTGACAAAGACCTCCAAACCCCATGAGCATTTCTGGGGGTCCATTTATAGTACACCTGCAAATCCAGTCAGTACCACATGGCTTCTTCCGGGCACACTGCCACCCCACTGCTGTTTCTGTCTCCCCTTAGGTCGTATCCCAGCTAACAGCATCACTTACACTCCAGAAGAGCCAATGCTGAGAGGTGGTCTGTGGCACAGGAGGGTGGGAAAATCGGCACTGCCAGGACCCTCCAACTGAGTGTAACATAAAGCAGAGAGAGTATGAACGAAATATCTTGCGGGTTTCCCTCTCTCTTCCCCCAGCTCAGCTACAAGGCCATGGGACGCAGCTGGGCACAGACCAGAAGGGTCAGCACCACATTCTACTCACAATCACAACCCCCATACGCACCAATGACCGTGACCGTACTAGTGGGTCACATCCATCAAGTGCAGGTATTTCTCCCTTAAGATAAGTTCGCACCCTGGATGTCCCTCACGCAAATGGACCTCCATCAGCTGCCCTCATGTTCCACTCCCTCACCTCCACCTCTCCCGCCCCAGATCCCAGATTCCCAGGCATGCCTAAACCCCAAATGGGTAGATTTCCACATGTGTATATTATTTTTAAATGATTCTTCTCAAATCCTCAGCACAGGTCCTAGACACTGAGGTTTCAAAAATGAAAGATGCAGTACTGCTCTCTAAAGGATGCACATTCCTGGACTGTTTTCCATCATCCTCGGGTTGTGAATCCCCAAAGTACAGCACAGGATGGACAGAGACATAACAAGCCCAGGAGCTGGGGTTTTGTGTTACATGGGCCCGCGTGGTTGCTTTTGTGAGTTTTCCCTGGAAACTGTCCAGTCATGAGACCCACGGAAACTATTAGAAGAAATTGATCCTAATCATATGCAGAATTAACACAATAAGGAATATGGCTGAAACAAATGGATCTTGACACTGCGGTAATGGCTTCTTCATCAGAGAAAATGAATTCAAGAGGAAATAATAGAAATTAATGAAGGTACCACAGACAAAGTCCTCCTCCTCCTCCAAAGGGATGGTTTTCATAGAGGCTGCCCTGCCTTCAAGGTGAGCAAGGGTCCTACAGAGAATCCTGGGAGAGGATGTACAATTTGAATGGGAGGAGCAGCTGCAGAGGCTCTACAGGCTATGAGCCGGGTCACTTCTCAAGGGAAGTGGTAAATTTCCACCGCCTTTATACATCGTGTGGCTGATATTTCAATACCAACAGTCTATGTCTTTAAAGGGTATTTATAGCTTTAATGGCATTAAGGTGACTGAATTCCCTGGGACTCCTGAACTTTAATCTGTTAGTGAAAAGTATAAATCACCTTGACACAAGATTGGCCTATGGAGGTGTTTTCCCCAGAAATCAATAGCTCATCCTCAGTTATCTCCAGCTCTGGAGACTCAGCCCCAGCAAAGCAGGATCAGCCCCCAAGTAGAAGTGAACACCTTTCAAGGGAACATCAAAGGTCATGCAGGGTGTGCAGGGAGGTGTGGTAAGTGGGAGTTTTATCCTTCCCTGGTCTGGAACATGCCTAAGGCAGAATCTGGGTCACTGACCTGAGCTTTTCCATCTAAGACTTGCAGACACCTAATGTAACAGAATTAAAACACCCCATTCTCACAGAACCCCCATTCCCTGCCCCCCCATTCTATAGTGCACACCACTATCCAACCTATGTGAGTGTATATGGTCCACGCCCCCCACGTTAGAATGTGAGCTCCATGAGGCAAGGGGTTGCATGTTTTGTTCACCAGTGTATCCCCAGTGCCTAAGGTACTGCCTAGAACACGGTAGATTCTCAATAAATACTTGTTGAACAAATGATAAAGAATGAATGAAAGACAAGAATCATGGGATCTCAAGACTGAAAGGGAACTGCAAAGCCATCTGACGACCAAGCCCCTTTCCCTCACTTACTGACTCTCGTAATGAAGGATAAGAAGGGTTACACAGGAAATAATTCAGGGATCCCACTGGGGATGGACAGGAGAAGACTGGGTTTTCATGCCCCAAGGGGAAGGGGAGAGGAGACTTTTTGGGGCCTAAGGACATAAACACTCAGCCCCTTGTCTTGGTCTTCCTGGTGGGCCCAGCTGGAGAAGATGCAAGGAGATTTACAATGCTCTGTGCACTTCGCAGCTGGTCAGGCAGCTATTCAGTGGCTACTTACCAAATTCTCAGAGATATTACTGAACACTTTCCAGATGCCAAGAACTGTGTTAGGTACATGGGATAAGTGGTGCACAGGACAGGTCCAATTCCTGCACTCATGCAGCTTACAGTCTTGGGGGGAAACAGCCAACCAACAGATCCTTACAATCATGTGAGTGCTGTTAAGAGGAGGTGTCGGGTGCCACAGGAACAGGTACCACCGGGGCTACCTGCAGAATCAGGAAAAGCCACCTGAGGAAGCACCATGTAAGCTCCTCCATAGACTGTTAATGCTTAAAATTCAAAAGCAAGTCTGAAGATAAGACCCAAAGGAATATGGAAGAGTCAGGACTAGAATGCCTTGGAACTGGATTTTGGACCCTCTGCTGACTCTGTGACCTTCAGCAAGTCACTTCACATCTCCAGTTTCTTCATCTTGTCTGTACTTTCAAACTCTGATACTTTATCATTCGTGGAAGAAGTAGGAACCCAGCTAGTCAGTGTCCAGAGACATGAGATCCGAGGTGTGACTCTTACCACAGGGAATATATATGTTGGGGATGAATTACTTTGGGAGCTGGTGAGAGAAGGAAACAGGAAGAATATGAGAAAGGGCTTGGGAGTGGGAAGGAAGGGTGACTGGAGTGGGTGGGATTACGGGTTTTGCCTGGGATGACCCTGGGAAGGAAATGAAAGACACCTGAAGCAAACCATTCTAACAGTAATATTTGCTGGTGTTTAGAACTTTGACGCCTACACTATCTCATCTAATTCTCTAACGAGTCTGTGAATTAGCTTCTGCTTTGCAATTAAGAAACTGAGATTCAAAAGCACAGAATCAGAATATGGCAAAGCAGAATGTACAGCCAGGGCTCCCAGCTCTAAGCCACACTCTGGAGGTGGCTCTGGGCAGGTTCCAATCTCAGACGGAGCAGAGGGTATCTGAGGAGGGAAAGGTCACTGTCAGAGCCTTAGCCAAACCACACTAAAGGGAAGCTGCCAGAGACGGACACAGGAGCAGTAACTGTACTGTCTGCCACTCCCCGCTCCCCTCAGTAAGGAAGGGAGGCTTTTCCTCCTTCACTGAGTGTGATAGGACTAGGACTGAGGGAAAGCAATTCTTACACTTATTCATTCATTTAGCAAACGTTCACTGGCAGTCTACGAGGTGCGGTCCTAGCGCATCACTAAAAGAAAGCCTCCTCCTACAAGGTATGCACAGGGTGGGTTAGCATAATGGATAAGGACACACTCTACCTCCATATGAGTCCTAGCTCCACTATTTACCAATTTTGTGACTTTGAGTAAGGCTTCTTAAACTCTCTGCCTCTATTTTCTCATCAGCAAAATGGGAATGATGACAGTACCTACTCCACCAATGCCTGGGGATTAGGTGGATAACACACAAAAAGCACTTTGCAAATGTCCCTGGCACATTAGGAGGACTCAGTGAATGTGAACAATTATTATGGTAACATAAGATGTTTCTTGAAGGAAAGAGGAGTTTGTCAAGGGAAGAAGGAAGGTAAGAGCAAGGCCAAAAGGTATATATACTTTATAAAGTCTCAGCATGAGAATGCTTGGGACATTCAAGGAACCACAGAATGGAATCCAGGGTACAAGTTTGGCAGCAATGGGAGATGGAGCTGAAAAACTGAATAAGGCCCAGTCCATAAAGGACCCTGAAACCCCACCAAGGAGTTTGGACTTTATCTCCGGGACACTTTAAGGAAGAAAATCACATGATCTGATTTGCATTTCATAAATATCTTGTCTTCTCTTGTAGGCTGGGTTTCCCAGGAAGGGCTCTAAGTTGGAGATCAGCTTGCAGACATTTATTAAGGAGTGCCCATGGGCTCAACACCTGTGAAAAGGGGAGGACGGCAGCTGGATTGAGCAGGGGGGAAGTCGGGCTGCAAGGCCATGCCTACGATGCATTCCTGACCCTCAGGGTGATTAAGAGCCAGAATGCCCTTCAGAGTTGTCTCAAGTAGAGGTGAGAGAGCCAGGACCTTACACCCTGTGTTATATAGTCTCTGCATGTGGGCCACCCTGGGTAAGGGGACCGACCTTGAGTGAGGGGACTGACCTTGGATACCCCTTGCAGTTTAGGCATCAAAGTACTGACAGCTGAAGGATGTTAAAGATATTCACTCCCAACAGCTGGGGCAATAAGGCCCTCTTTGAAAGAGGGTCTGGGCAGTGAAACTCCATGTGTACCATGCCTTTTCTATTAAAAACAAAGAATAACAATAGCGCAACAGAAAACCAGGAAACCAAGTCAGAGGCCTCAGATGTCCCACCAGGAGTGTACAGCCAGGCAAAGCAGCTTGCACATGAGTGCACCGTACACACACACACACACACCCCAGTGTCTAAAAATAAAGGATTCCTAGGAGAGAGCATCATCCTTTTATTCTGACTAGGTATACCCAGCAGCTTTTCCTTTCTCTCTAGACCTTCAGAGTCTTTCCAGCAGAGACAATTTTATTTATGATACTGAATGATACCTAAAAAGAAAAAGAGTCCAGCCAGGGGAAAATGAGAAGTTCGGCCTAGGGATCTTCTTTCTTACTCTTTTTCTGGGCAGAAATTTTCATTTACAAAATTCCTACAGCTCAATTTGTCTTATGTTAGTTTTTCATTATTCCCATTTTTTTTTTTAAGCACACATACATGCTTGGGACAATTCATCATTTTCTCTGATTCATGTGTTCCATTAGTGTGGATAATTAACTTGAGCTGCCTGACCCATGGCAGTGAGTAAATGGGCACCTCCAATTCTGAAGTTTCCTAAATTTTCCAATATTAAATTAGCCTTTCATGGGCGTCACATGGCTGGCACAGGGGATGCCTCCTTAATGTTTCTGTTTGTGTGATCTAGAAGCCTGAGGGTTGCTGGTTTCCTTTAAGCTTGTAAACTTTCTGGAATGAGCTAAATAACAAGTGACGGGTCAGGAGAGGAAGATGCAGCAACCACATTGGATCGGAAATGCCAAAGACAAGAGTGACACGAGACCAAGTGTCTCAGGAACCCGAAATGGATGTTGGCAAGCTGGAAGGTGTTTGGGACCATATATCCTATTCCCTCATTTCACAAAAAAGAAAAAAATAAAGCCGAGGAAGGTTAAGTGAATTGCCCACATCGCTCAATGCACGTTTCATGGCAGAGCTGAGACACAAATTTCTCAGCACCCATCCAGCACAGGGACCTTTCTCTACTCCACCTACAGGAGAACAGGAATAGAGTATCCGGACATTTGCTGGAGTTGGAAATATTTCAAGGCACATCTGGGCAGGAAGTTATCAGAAATGTATTATAATCATTGTTTCTCATTTTCATTTCATGACTCACCAACGAAATGCAGAATTGTTTTAAAGGCACAATGAGAAGCTCAATGAAGGTTTATGTGGGGGTGGGAAAAGTCAATCTTCCCCCTGAATGAAGAGGCCAGTGGGAAGGCTGCTCCCATCTGGGTCTTTGGAGAACACATCCTCACATCCTATAAAATGAAAATCAATTCTATTATCCTCCATCACTTCACCCAGTTCATTCCTTTCATTTTTCACGGCTTGTTGTCACTCGTTTATTACCTTGTTTCCTTCTTTATTTTCTATTTCCCCACCCCCAGATTAAGAGGTCCAAGAGGGCAGGAAACTTGTTTGTTTTATTCATCCTTTAAACCCCAGCACACAATAAGCACACACACAAAAACTGTTGCAGGCATGAATGAATAAACAAGTGAATGAGCAAATTGGACCCAATGATGATCATTAGCTACTTGATACTGTATTTCCTTTTGTCTTCATCAAGTACCTTTTTCCTGCCCCTCCCATTTCCCTCCCACTTCCCCCCATTTTCCTGTTCCATCCATTACTGTTTAAATAGAAAAACTAATGTATAGAAAGTTGATGTTTCTACCCATTATTAAACAGCTGATTAGAGACATAAATAAAAGAAATTCCTATAATTTCTGGATTTCCGTCTCTTTCCAGTGGACCACATAGCCCCATGAGCTATTCGAGTTCTCTCTTCCATGACATATATTATTAGATAGTATTTCTCTACATAAATATATTTACTTCCACAATATGGAAAGAAGAACATCTCCAAAAGTGTGTCTGTTCAGTGGGCTACTGTCTAATAAGCTTCTCTAGGAAAACAAAGTCATTCATAAGTTTGAGAAATTCTACCTACTTTATATCCCTTATGGACCTTCACAAAATACCTTGAAACCCTAAGCATTATGTCATAAAATGAAGTTACTTTTGTGAGACCCAATTTCTCCAAATTTATTTGACCAAGGCAACCCTTTTCTGAACCTAGCATCCATTCACCTCTCTTATAACTAATGTTCCAAGGCATAGTTGGGAAAAAGCTGAAGTGGGAGCACATAAAAACAGTGCACAATCACCGGCAGAGGTGTGACTCCATCATAAATACTGAGGTTGCACCAACCAGGAGCTTTGACCTTGTGAACGAATCCACTATCCTTATTAGATAACCTAGACTCCAACCTAGTGTCTTTAGAAAAGTGACAGAACCAGGGAAGAAACTAAATATGCAGAGACAAGAAGGCAGTGAAGGAGCTGTAATTGTCAATGCTTCCTGGTTTTCACCATATTCATACTAGGCTGAATCTGATGTTTACCTGGATGTCTAGACTCTCCTGTTTTTTCTCTCCCAAGGCCACTAAGCTTTTAATTATCAATCTAATTTCAAAAACAAATCATGAAAATCCCATAAACAAGTATATACCGTCTTGAAATTCAGACAACTTGTAGAAACTTGCACCTTATAAAGAGTAAATTTTTTGAAAAAATAACTACCCATCTCCAAATCTCTGGTTCCCTTACCTGGAAATGTAACAAGTCTTCTCATTCATAACATGTGCTTAAATTTTTATAGCATCTGAATCTCTATCCTTCTACCTCCTAGTTCTATATGTGACCTTGGGCAAGTTAATTACACACTCTGTGCCTCCTTTTCCTCATCTGTAATACAGGTTGCACATGGACTAAATTTGTTATGACGTAAAAAGTTTAAAATGCTGTCAGCACGTATTTATCTCTCAATAAAATAGCTACTGTTTTCACAGTCCTCGTCTTCATAATGCTGAATCTCCCTGGATGATTAGTTTCAAACCCATCATTTCAGCATTTTATGAGCCATCTGAGCAGAAATGAAGTCACTACCAGCCCCATCTTAAAGACTCAGATCCCAGAAACCAAAGCAAAATAAAAGACATGTGAAACCCACATATATATTATTGTTTGTTAACAAGGATTCGGGGCACTAATTGGTAAAAAAAAGAGCCAAACAAACCATTGTTTTGAATGGCTATAGAAATCTGATGATCCTAACTGATAAGTTAATTTCATTCCTGTTCTTTTAGATTGCCGACTTCAGCCCATAAGTAAACATTTACC
Organism: Hippopotamus amphibius kiboko; assembly: GCF_030028045.1. NCBI lineage: Eukaryota > Metazoa > Chordata > Mammalia > Artiodactyla > Hippopotamidae > Hippopotamus > Hippopotamus amphibius. Next base: position 10,009,298 of record NC_080194.1, read on the forward strand.
CTCATTACTGGTATAAGAAATTTTAAAAGAGAATCATTAGAGCAGCAAGACGATTGTAACCAAAAATTTTCTTTCATCAGCCATTATCTGTCAGCAACTCTTCAAAAACAGCAGAGACCAATAAAATCCAAGGGTCTACTAAGTACCACCTGTCAGCTATACCCAGAGAGAGCACTCCTGCTAATCTAAGAACACACCCATGCGTGCATTTTGCATCTGTATGGAGCACCCACAATGAACCAGCACCAGTTTTGACATCAAGGACCAAACAAGCACAGCACTGCCTTCATGAAACTTGGAGTCTAGTCAGGGAGAGAGTCAATTAGTACAAGATATTCTAACAGGTGCAGTGAATTTCACAGGACCACAGCAGTCATAATAAAGTACTCTTTTTCCTAACCATTCAGTTGATAAGAATAATTGTTCTGCCTTTGAGGACCATAGAAAGCAATACAAAAAGCTTTTAAGAGGTAAAATTATGTTTGCATGTCCTTAGAATGGTATATCGCTCCTAACTCAGCTTCTTCCTCCCAACCAGTCCTAACTGGGATGGGGTAGGGAGGTGAACTGGCTCCTTGGGACTGAAGTCCACGTTCCAAAATCTCCTTCAGTGAAGACTCGATAGGGTGTGCTGATCTCCAGAAATAAGTATCTTAAAGGAACATGAAAGTAATAAATTTTAACATATGTCTTATTCCATATA